>NC_141935.1:0-1250000 GCF_057802395.1 Ceratotherium simum simum
GAGTTTCTTTGAAGAGTCAACTCTCAATGAATGGATGGTAACGATATTCTGCACCACCTGTAGTGATAGCTCTCATAGGAAGATGTTCCTGAAAGTTACTGGCAAACTTGGTTGATTAGTGGTGTTTTGTCATTCCATTGGGAAGACAGCCTCAGTGCAGGCAATGAATGGCAAACAGGAAAAGACACTTAAGCACATGATCCAAAAATCTACAAGGAAGAGTTTTTCTGCACAGGGTACGTTCATGTACTGGATGTTATAGATATGCTGTCCCAGCTGCAGTGGAAAGTTTAAAAGCTCTCAGAGGCAGATCTGCTGGAAGCTACTTGCCATCTGAGTTCAGCAAGAACTTTCTTGCATTATATGGGAGCGAATTCCTAAGTGAAGGTCGTTAACTGCAATGGTGGAAAAGGCAATTTTCAGGATAGTCCTATACAGATACAACCAAGAGATTTTCTCCACACTGAACTCTCATTTTATGGATGTTATAGCTACTCTTTCCAAGCTGTACTGAAATTTTAATACGTCTCATATGAAGATGTTACTAACAGATATTGGCAACCTGTGTTAAGCAATAGTGTTCATCATGATATGCTAATGATACCCTAAATGCATGCTGAACTGCAGTGCATTCAAAGTCATTCATAAAGATAATCCTAAGCAGGTACAAGAAGAGGTTTTCTTCACGGTATACTTTCATTGAATGGATTTGATAGATTTTCTTTCCGAGGTGTGCTGAAATGTTGAAACTCTCACAGGAAGGTGTTCCTAACAGCTACTGGCAGAGTAGGTTTAGCAGTGGTGTTTTTTCTTTACATCGGGGAGGAAGCCTGAGTGCAGGCAATGAAATTCAAAGATGAGAATGAAATTGACAATATGATCCAAAGAAGCTAAAAGCAAGTGTTTTTCTCCACAGAGTACTTACATGGAATGGATGTAATAGATAGGTTCTCCTAGCTGCAGGGAAAGTTTACAAGCTCTCAGAGGAAGATCCTCCTTAAAGATTCCTGCAAGATGAGTTCAGGAAACACTTTCTTGCATTACCTGGGATAGAGAGCCTGAGTGAAGGTCGTTAACTGCAGTGATCTAAAGGCAATCTGCAGGAGGATCCCATAAAGAGACAAGCCACAGATTTTTTCCACATTTCCCTTTCATTTTATGATGTTATAGATACTCTCTTCCAGCTGTACTGAAATTTTAAAACGTCTCAGATGAAGACGTTACTTACAGATATAGGCCACATGTGTTAAGCTATATTGTTTGTCATGATATGTTCATGAGACTCTGAAAGTGGATTGAACTGCAGTGTATTAAATGTCTCTTCTCAAGATGATCCTAAACAGCTACTAGCAGGAGTTTCTCTGAAGAGTCAACTTTAATGGAATGGATGTTAAATATAATCTTCAAAGCCTGTGGTAATACTTTGAAATCTCTCACAGGAAGATGGTCCTAAAGGCTACTGGCAAAATTGGTTGAGCAGTGGTGTTTTGTCTCTACATAGGGAAGGAAACACTGTTGCAGGCAATGAACAGCAAAGAGGAAAAGGCAATTTACCATATGATCCTAATACCTAAAAGGAGGAGGTTTTCTGCACAGAGTATGTTTACGGAATGGATGTTGGAGATATTCTCTCCCAGCTGCAGTGAAATGTTTAATAGCTCTCAGAGGAAAATCCTCCTCAGAGATACTTGCAAGCTGAGTTCAGCAAATATTTTGTTGCATGTCTTGGGAGAGAGAGCCTCAGTGAAGGTTGTTAACTGCAAAGAGGGAAAAGGCAATTTGCAAGATGATCCTATATAGATACAAGGAAGAGATTTTCTCCACACTTGACATTCATTTTATGGATGTTATAGATACTCTCCCATAGCTGCAATGAAACTGTAAAACCTCTCATAAGAAAATGTAACCTATGGATATTGGCCACCTGTGTTACTCAGTAGTGTTCATCATGATATGCTACTCAGACCCCGAATGCAGATTGAACTGCAGTAATCAAAAGACTCTTCTGAAGATGATCCTAAACACCTACAAGCAGGAGTTGCTCTTAACAGTCAACTTTCATTCACCTGGATGGTAATGATAATCTGCACCACCTATAGTGATAGTTGGAAAGCTGTCATAGGACGTTGTTCCTAACAGCTACTTTCAAACTTGTTGGAGCAGCGGTTATCTGTCTTTCCATTGGGAAGGGAGCCTCAGTGCAAGCAATGAGTGGCAAAGTGGAAAAGGCAATTTAACATATCCTAAAATGCTAACCTTAAGCGTTTCTCACCACAAAGTAGGTTTACGGAATGGATGTTAGGGAAAAACTCGCCCAACTGCAGTGTTGAAAGTTTAAAAGCTCAGAGGCAGATCCTCCTGTAAAGTACTTTCAAGCAGAGTTCAGCAAGAACTTTCTTGCTTTCCATGGGAAAGAATTCCTGATTGAAGGTCATTAACTGCAATGTTGGTAAAGGCAATTATCAGGATAGTTGTATACAGATAGAAGCAAGAAATTTTATACATACTGGACTTTCATTTTATGGATGTTATAGATACCCTCTCCCAGTTGTACTGAAATTTTAAATCCTCTCATATGAAGATGTTACTAACAGATATTGGCAAGCTGTGTCAAGTAACAGTGGTCATCATGACATGCTAGTGAGACCCTGACTGCAGATTGAACTGCAGTGTATTTAAAGCCACTTAAGAAGATGATCATAAACATTTACAAGAGGAGGTTTTCTTCACGATGTACTTTCATTGAATGGATGATATACAGCTTCATTCTGAGCTGTGGTGAAAATTTGAAACTCTCCTAGGAAGGGGTTCCTAACAGCTACTGGAAAAGTAGGTTTATCAGGGGTGTTTTCTTTTATATCAGGAAGGAAGCCTGAGTGCATGCAATGAACTGCAAAGATGAAAAGGCACTTTATAATATGATCCTGAAAAGCTAAAAGGAAGTGTTCTCCTCTACAGAGAACTTACATGGAATGGGTGTGACAGATATTCTCTTGCAGCTGCATTGCAAGTTGACAAGCTCTCAAAGGAGGATCCTGCTTAAAGCTCCTTGCCAGCTGAATTCAGCAAGTACTTTCTTGCATTACACAGAAGATAGAGCCAGAGTGACGGTGGTTAACTACAATGATGGAAAAGGCAATTTGCAGGGGGATCCTATACACATACCAGCCAGAGATTTTCTCCAGACTTGACTTTCATTTTATGGATGTTACAGATACTCTCCCCCAGCTGTAGTGACAAGTTTAAAAGCCCTCCAAGGAAGAGCTGACTTACAACTACAGGGCTGTTGAGTTCAGAACGGGCGTTCTTTCATTATATTTGAGGGAAAGCCTGAGTGCAGGCCATGAAGATCAATGATTGAAAAGTTCCCTCATCAAGATGATCCTCAACAACTAAAATGAGTTTTTTTCCACTGTGTATGTTATTTCAATGGATGTTATAGATATTTTCTCCCAGCAGTAGTGAAAAGGTTCAAAGCTCTCATGGGAAGATCTTACTTACAGCTAATGGCAACCTTTGCTCAGTAAGAACATTCTTTCATATAATGTGAGAGAGAGCCTGAGTAAATGTCGTGAGCTGCAATGTTTGAAAAAGTACTTTTCAGTGCAGATGCGCAACAGGTACAAGCAAAAGTTTTTCTCCACACTGTGTTTTTCATAAATGGATATTATAGATATTATCTTCTTTGTGTAGTGAAAAGATTAAACGCTATCATGGGAAGATGCTCCGTAACAGCTACTGGCAAACCGAGATCAATGAGCACATTCTTTCATTCCATGTAAGAGAAAGCCTGAATGAAAGACGCAAACTGCAACCTTTGAAAAGGGACTTTTCAAGACGATCATAAACAGATTTAAAAAAAGTTTTTCTTCACACTGTACTTTTGTTGAATGGATGTTACAGATAATCCATACCAGTTGTAGTGAAAATATAAAAGGTCTCATTAGAGTATGTTTCCTATAGCTACTGGCAAGCTGAGTTCAGAAAGAAGTGCTCTTTCAATCCACTGGATAGAAACCTGAGTGTAGACTATTAACAGCATATGTGTGATATCAGTCATGTGTCCTTTGTGAGATTACTCATATATTTATGTGTGACATCACTCCCATTGTTATGAGTGACATCACATCAATAGTGTGACATCAATCCCACTGCTATCTGTGACATCAGTGACGTGTAACTTGTGACATCACTTCCATTGTGTGCATGTGATATCACACCCTTTGTTATTCGTGATGTGATACACTTGGTTACGGATGACATCACACCCATTGTGTGTGTGTGACAACATCCTCACTGTGTGTCACATCTCATCAATTGTGAATGACATCAACCTTAATTGTCATATGATATCAATCCATTATTATGTGTGGTGTCACTCCCAGTTTTATGTATGACATGACACCAATTGAGTGTGACATCACTCTGATAGTGTGTTTGACATCACTCCAATGGTGTGTGACATCGCTATATTTTGTGTGTGACATCACTCCAATTGTGTGACATCACACCCATTTTGAGACATCACACACTTTAATCAGGATAAAACTAGGTTAGCCTGTCACATCTCTCAAATTGTGTGATATCACTTCGATTTTGTGATGGCAGTCATAATGTTAACTTTGATGTGACATTCACAGTTTTGTATGAAATCACACCCAGGTCTCTGTGAGGTCTCTCATATTTTACTCTACTTATATCCCTATTGTGTGTTTTGTTAACTCTCATTGTTATGTGTGAATTCACACTCATTTTCCTTAGAAGCACCACTCCCAATGTCCATGACATCACCAGTTTGGTGTGTGCCTTCACACACATTGTGTGTCTGACATCACTCATTGTCTGTGTGACATCACACCAATGGTATATGTGTGATAATGCTCACATTTGTGTGTGAAAACACACCCATTGATATGTCTGACACCATTCACATTTTTTGTGATACAACTCACATTTTATGTATGACATCACACCTATTGTGTGTGTGACAACATTCACATCTGTTAACATCACACCGATTGTGTGTGACATCACTCGAATTTACTATATGAAATGGCTATTGTTAAGTGTCATGTCACTCCCAATATTCTGTGTGATGTCACATTAATTCTCTAGGACATCTCTCTACTAGTGTTGTGACATCACTCCCATGGTGTTTCTGTGACTTCACTCATATATTTTCAGTGACATCTTTCTGTTATGTGTGATATCACGCCTGTTGTATTGTATGACATCAGACCCATAGTGTGACCACTCCCACATATGTGTGAGATCAGTCACGTGTCTTTTGTGATATTACTTGCATGTTTCTGTGTGACATCACTCTCATTGTTACGTGACATCACATCAATAGTGTGACATCACTCCCACTATGTGTGACAACAGTGACATGACCCTAGTGATATAACTCACATTTTAAAGTGTGACATCACTCCCACTGTGTGCATGTGATGTCACTCCCTCTCCTTTGCATGGCGTGACCACATGCTTATTGGTGACATCACATCAATTGCTTGAGGGCGACTACTTCCTCATTGTGTGTCACATCACAACAATTGTGTCTGACATCAACCTTAATTAACATATGATATCCCAACCATTATTATGTGTGGGGTCACTCCCAGAATTATGTATGTCATCACAACAATTGAGTGTGGCATCACTCTGATAGTGTTTGACATCACTCCAACAGTGTGTGACGTGGCTCATATTTGTGTCTGACATCACGCCAATCATTATGTGTGACATCACACCAATTTTGGGACATCACACCTTGAGTGTGATAACACTAGGATAGATGGTCACATCTCTCAAATTGTGTGATATCACTCCCATTGTGTGTGATGGCAGTACTATTCTTAACTGTGATGTGACATCCACTGTTGTGTATGAAGTCACTTCCAGGTTTCTGTGAAATCTCTGACATTTTACTCTGACATATCGCACTGGTATGTTTTGTGTAACTCTCATTGCTGTGTGTGAATATACACTCATTTTCCTTAGAGACACCACTCCCATTGTCTGTGACATCACCAGGTTGGTGTGAACCTTCACACACATTGTGTGTCTGACATCACTCAGTGTGTGTGTGACATCACACCAATGGTGTATTTGTGACAAAGGCTCCAGATAAAGGAGGATGTTGGGGGTGGGGGTTTGGGATTTGAGAGGGGAAGAAGACAATTCTCATGGAGAGGGACATGTCAACGTTTGTCTGAAATGTTTCCCCTGCACTGGGGTCTGGTTTGGAAGGGGCAGCATGGAGGTGACCAGGAACCGGCCTCTCTGCGGTGGGGCTGGCCCTGGGGCGGGCGTGGGGTGGTTGGGGGAAGGGGACTGGCCTTTGAGATGGCACCAGTGGTGGCAGAAGCAACTTAGAGGTCAGGGATCTCTCCCTCTCTCTGTCTGTCTCTGTGTCTCCTTCTCTCATGGACATGAGGAGGGGAGGAGGGGTGCCCAGCTCACCTAGCCTACCTCTCCTGTGGGCCCTTCTTTCTCTGGCCGCTCCAGGAGCCCTGCAGGCATGAGTTCAACCCCTCAGGCCAAGGGCGCATGCACGGCTGTTGGGCCTCCAGGTTCCTCAGTGAAGGCCCCACCCCCCACCAGGGTCTGACCGGCTGGGGCACTCTCTCGCACCTGCCAGGTGCAGGTGAAGAAGGAAGGCCACCCTTCTTGACTTGGCTTCAGCTTTTGTCTCCCTCCCATCCCACCACTTCCACTCAGCTCGCTGGCTGCTTACCTTCTTTGGAAGCGGTGGTCTGGCCCTGGTGGCCAAAGGCAGACTGGGGTGCGAGGTCAAGGCTCTGCCTCAGCAAGCTGCTTTGTTCCGGGCCTCATTTCTTGCTGGAAAGACAAAACCATGGCCTCACCCCATGTCCGCACTTATTGACTGCAGCCAGGTGGAGGAAATTCTCTATGGAGTCAGAAGTGCCCAGACAGGCATAAGGCAAAGCACTGAAGGCAGCCCGAGCAGGTCACAGGCCTAGGGAGCTGGGGCCATACTGGGCAAGTTCTTCCTTCTGGCGATGGGTCCCAGCCTATTCTCTGGAATTAGGAAGGCCTGGCTTTCTAATTGCCCAGGCCACGGCTCTGGGGAGAAATCCACAATGGAAGGCATGAGGCCCTCTGCCTGAGGGCACAGGTGCCATGTCCAGGGCGACTGGAAGGCAGGTTTGGCTCGCCTGCTTTGTCCAAAGGAGGCTGGCCAACCAGCCAAAACAGCCACCTGGGCCAGGCCTCTTTCAAGGGAAAGGTTCTGGAGGAAAGAGCCCTGGGGACTGTCGCCAAGTTTCCTGGGGCTTGTGCTGGCCCCTGTCAGAGGACGATGCAGCCTGGCAACCGGTGTGCCAGACCTGAGATTTGGTGGCCTCCCACATCCAGGTCCCTGTCCTGCCCAGGCCTCCCAAGAAAGGACGATGGTTTTGGCAGTGGCGAGTTAGGTGGGGCTTGTGCTGGGCATATCCTGGGGTGCCCTGGAAGATGGTGCCTGGGGATGGGCTGCCCCTGGCAAGGTCTGAGGTACCCACTCAGCTCAGAGCTGTCAGGGTCAGAGAGAGAATCCCCCTCCGCCCTTTCCCATAAGGTTCTTATGGCTGGCCAAATCATTAACAAGACAGATTCACTGGAGAAAATCATAGCCAGCTTAAGAACATGTGCACATGGGAGAAACCTGGGAAACTGAGTCTCTCAACACAAAGGCAGAGATTCTCCTCTTAAATCTTATCTTGAGCTAAAGACAAAGGAGGATGTTGGGGATGGGGATTTGGGATTTGAGAGGGGAAGAAGACAAGTCTCATGGAGAGGGACATGTAAACGATTGTCTGAACTGTTTCCCCTGCACTAGGGTCAGGTCTGGAAGAGACAGCACAGAGGTGACCAGGAACCGGCCTCTCTGTGGTGGAACTGGACCCGGGGCAGGCGTGGTGTTGGTGGGTGGAAGTGGGATGGCATGTGAGTTGGCACCAGTGGTGGTGGCAGCTACTCAGAGGTCAGGGATCTCTCTCTCTCTTTCTCTCCCTCTGTCTCTCTCTCTCCCTCGGGCACCTGAGGAGAGGAAGTTGGCATGTCCTGCCCACCTCACCTACCTCTTCCATGGGCCCTTCTTTCTCTGGCCACTCCAGGAGCCCTGGGGGCTTGGGTTCAACCTGTCATGGCAAGGGCACATGCATAGCAGCTGGGGCCTAGGGTGGGCCTTGGGGGTCCTCAGTGAAGGCCCCACCCACCCACCAGGCTCTGATCAGCTGAGGCACTCTCTCATGCCTGCCAGGTGCAGGTGAAGAAGCAACGCCACCCATCTTGACTTGGCTTCCACTGCTGTCTCCCTTCCATCCTCCTACTTCCACTCAGCTCGTCAGCTTCTTGCCTTCCTTGGAAGTGGCGGTCTGGACCTCATGGCCAAAGATGGACTAGGGTACCCACTCAATGCTCTGCCTTGGCCAGCTGCTTGTGCCAGGCCTCATTTCGTCCTGGAAAGACAAAACCATGGCCTCACCCCACATCCACAATTTTCGACTGCAGCCAGGTGGAGGAAAGGCTCTGTGGAGTCAGAATGGCTCTGTGGAGACAGGAGTATGACAAAGCACTGAGTGTGGCCCCAGCAGGCTGCAGGCCTAGGGAGCCGAGGCCACCCTGGGCAAGCCCTTTCAGTGACAGGTCACAGCCTCTTCTCTGATGTCGGGAAGTCCTGGCCTTTCAAGTGCCCAGGCCACAGCTCTGGGGAGAAATCCATGATGGAGGGCATACGTGAGACCCTCCGCCTGAGTGTGCAGGTGCCATGCCAAGGGTGATGGGAAGGCTGGCTGGGCTCGCCTGCTTTGTCCAAAGGAGGCTGGCCAACCAGCCAAACCAGCCACCTGGGCCAGGCCACTTTCAAGGGGACAAGTTCTGGAGGAAAGAGCCCTGGGGCATGCTGCCAAGTTGTCTGGGTCATGTGTTGGCCCCCATTAGAGGAGGAAGCTGCCTGGCAACTGGTGTGCAGGACCTGGGATCCAGCGGCCTCCCACACCCGGGTCCCTACCCTGCTGAGGCCTCCCGAGGGAGGACAATGTTCTTGGCCTGGCGATTGTGTGGGGGCTGACGGTGAGACTTTCCTGGGATACCCAGTGAGATGGTGCCTGGGGACGGCCTGCCCTGGCCTGGTCTGAGGGACAGACCCAGCTCAGGGCTGTTGGGGGCTGAGAGAGAATCCCCCTCAGCCCTTTCCCTGAAGGCTCTTATGGCTGACCAAATCACTAAAAAGACAGGCTAGTTGGAGAAAATCATTCCAAGATTCATAACAGGGGTACATGGGAGAAACCCGCGAAACTGAGTATCTCAACACAATTGCAGAGATTCTCCTCTTAAATGCTATCTACAGCTCGAGACAGAGGATGTTGGCTGTGGGGCTTTGGGATTTGAGAGTGGAAGAGATGACAATTCTCATGCAGAGGGACATGTAAACGTTTGTGTAAACCATTTCCCCTGCACTGTGGTCTGGTCTAGAAGAGACAGCATGGAGGTGACCAGGAACTGGCCTGTCTGTGGTGTCTGCCCCGGAGCAGGTGTGGGGGTGGCAGTGGGAAGGGGGATGACGTGTGAGATGGCACCAGCGATAGAGGCAGCGACTCAGAGGTCAGGGATCTCTCTCTCTTTCTCTTTCTGTGTCTCTCTCTGTCGCACACTGTCGCTCTCTCTTGGGGACCTGAGGAGAGGAGGGTGGCATGCCCTGCCCACCTCACCTACCTCTCCTATGGGCCCTTATTTCTCTGGCTGCTCTGGGAGCCTTGTGGGCTTGGGTTCAACCCACCAGGCCAAGAGTGCATGCTCTCCCACCAGGGCCTTGGGTGGGTCTCGGGGGTCCTCAGTGAAGGCCCCGCCCACCAGTGAGACTCTAATCATTGGGGTGCTCTCTCGCTCCTGCCGGGTGTAGGTAAAGAAGGAACTCTGCGGCTCTTGACTTGGCTTCAGCTGTTGTCTCCCTCCCATCCCCCTACTTCCACTTAGCTGTGTGGTTGCTTCCCTTCTTTGGAAGTGGTGTTCTGGCCCTGGTGGCCAAAGGCTGACTGGGGTGCGAGGTGAAGGCTCTGCCTCGGCCAGCTGCTTCATCCCATGCCTCATTTATTCCTGGAAAGACAAACCCATGGCCTCATCCCACACCCACAATTTTTGACTCCAGCCATGGGGAGGAAAGGCTCTCTGGAGTCAGAAGGGCCAAGGCAGGCATATGGCAAAGCAGTGAGTGTGACCCCAGCTCCATAGGCCTGTGGCCTGCTGGGGCCACACTGGGCAAGCCCTTCCGGTGACAGGTCCCAGCCTCTTCTCTGGAGTCAGGAAGGCCTGACCATCCTAGTGCCCAGGCCACGGCTCTGGGGAGAAATCCACGATGAAGGGCACGCGTGAGGCCCTCTGCCTGAGTGCGCAGGTGCCATTCTGAGGGTGACAGGAAGGCTGGCTCAGCTCACCTGCTTTGTCCAAAGGAGGCCAGCCAGTCAGATGTCCGGCCTGGCCACCTGGGCCAGGCCCCTTTCAGGGGGACAATTTCCAGATGAAAGAGCACTAGGGCCTGTCGCCAAGTTTTCTGGGGCATGTGCTGTGCCTTGTAAGAGGAGGAAGCGACCTGACAACCGGTGTGCTGGACCTGGAATCTGGAGGCCTCCCACACCCGGGTCCCTGCCCTTCCCAGGCCTCCCGAGGGAGGACGATGGTCTTGGCAGTGGCAATTGGTGGGGGTTGGCGGTTAGCCTTCCCCAGGATACCCCAGGAGAGGGCACCTGGGGATGGGCTGCCCCTGTCCAGGTCTGTGGGACGGACCCATCTCAGGGCTGTTGTGGGCAGAGAGAGAATCCCCCTCTACCCTTTCCTTTAAGGTTCTTATGGCTGGCCAAGTCCTTAACAAGACAGGTTAGTTGAAGAAAATAATACCAAGATTAATAACATATGTACATGGGAGAAACTCGGGAAAGTGAGTCTCTCAACACTATGGCAGAGATTCTCCTCTTCAATATTATCTTTAGCTAAAGACAAAAGGAGGATGTTGAGGGTGGGGGTTTGGGATTTGAGAGGGGAAGAAGACAACTCTCATGGAGCCGGACATGTAAACGTTTGTCTGGCAACTCTTTGAAAGGTTCCCCTTAGAGAATCTTGCCTGGGAGAGACAGAATTTTTGATTAGATGGGCTTATTGATGCTTTTCCTACTCTAATGCCTAATTCACATTACATTATAGACTGCAAAGTCAGTGGCTCCTTCCTGACATGGATCTTCTAGTTTCAATTCTTTAGGCAGTTTGCCGGAGGACCAATGTAAGACCGAGAAAATAAACAAGGTAAAGTGACATCTTTTAGGGTGGTCCAATTTGATCTTTCAGTGACACAGGGTCCAAAGACTGAGGGAGGCCACGACCACTGAATCAGTGCAATACTCCAGGCTCTTCCTTGCCTCTGCATCCCTGGCTATTTTGCCACCTCCCCCACCTGCACTAAACCATTTCCCCTGCACTTGGGTCAGGTCCAAAGGGACAGCACAGAGGCAACAAGGAACTGGCCTCTCTGTGGTGGGGCTTGTCCGGGGCAGGCGTGTCGGTGGTGGGAGGATGGGGCATTGCGTGTGAGATGGCACCAGAGGTGGTGGCAGCCACTCAGAGGTCAAGGATCTCTCTGTCTCTCTGTCTCTCTCTCTCTTGGGTCCCTGAGGAGATGAGGTGGGTGTGCCCTGCCCACCTCCCCTACCTCTCTCATGTGCCCTTCTTTCTCTGGGTGCTCTGGGAGCTCTGTGTGCTTGAGTTCAACCCATCAGGCCACGGGTGAATGCTGGACCCCTGGTGCCTCGGGTGGGCCTCAAGGTGCCTTAGTGAAGACATCGCCCACCCACCCGCTAGTCTATGACTGTGTGGGGCGCTCTGTTGCACAGGTCATGTGCAGGTGAAGAAGGAACACCGCCATTGTTGACTTGACTTCACTTGTTTTCTCCCTCCCATAGCCCCACTTCCACTCAGCTGGCCAGCTGCTTCCCTTCTTTGGAAGCAGTTGTCTGGCCCTGGTGGCCAAAGGCAGACTGGGGTGTGATCTCAAGGCTCTGCCTCGGCCAGCTGCTTCGTCCCAGGCCTCATTTCTTCCTTTAATGACCAAACCACTGCCTCACCCCATGCCCACACTTTTCGACTCCAGCCAGGTGGAGGAAAGCCTCTGTGGAATCACAAATGCCGAGACAAGCACATGGAAAAGCAATGAGTTTGGACCCAGCAGACCAGAGTCCTAGGGATCTGGGACCACCCTGGGCAATCCCTTCCAGCGACAGGTCCCAGCCTCTTCTCTGGAGTTGTGAAGCCATGACCTTCCAAGTGCCTAAACTTAACCCTAACCCTAACCCAACCCTGAACCCAAACCCTATCCATAACTCAAACCCTAACCCTAACTGTAAACCTAACACTAACACTAACCTGCATATTAATCCTAAGCCTAAACTGAACCCTAACCCTAAATCCAAACCCAACCGAACCCAAACTGTAAATAAACTGAACCCGAAACCTAACCCTTACGCTAACCATAACTTGAACCGTAGCCTAAACCTAACACTGACCTGAAGCTACCCATAACTCTAAACTGAACCGAACTCTAACGATAACCCTAACCCTTACCAGAACCCTCACCCTTAGCATAAACAGAACAGTAACGCTAAACCGTGCCTGAATGCTAAGTCTAAACGGTGCCCTAACTCTATCCCTAACCATAAAGCTAACCCGAACACTAAGCCTGTCCCTAATACCTAACCTGAATGCAATCCTAACTGTAAACTGAAACTGAACGCTAACTGTAAACCTAACCTGAAGAGTATGCCTTACCCTAACCGAATTCTAACCCTAACCCCAACCCTAACACTAACCCCAACAGTAACTAAATAGATGGTATGAAACATCTATATATCTGAGTGGCAGTCACTACTACTGCTGAGTTAAACTATGTATAACACCCATTCGTGTAAATAATTTCATACCAGATCTCCCATCCTTAGAGCACATAAGAATCACCTTGCCAAAGCAGGTTTCTACAGGCCCATGAAGGGCCTTGAGAGAGAATCTCACATGTCTTAGAGAAGGCACTTTCTTATCCCAGTTTGTAAGTAGATGGTAAGTAGCATCTTTGTATCTGAGTGGCAATCACTACTACAGCTCAGATAAACTATGTATAGCACACATTCCTGGAAGTAACTTTGTGCTCCATCTCTCTTCCTTCCCGCTCCTAAGGATAGCCTTCCCAAAAAGGTTTTGCACGGCCTACATAGGGCCTTCAGAGAGAATCTCACTCACATGCCTTAGAGAGGGCACTTTCTTATCCCAGAAAGTAAGTAGACGTTATGAAACATCTTTCTATCTTTGTGGCAATCACTAATAGAGCTGAGTGAAACGATGGATACCAGCCATTCCTGGAAGTAACTTCATGCCCAATCTCCCTTCCTTCCAGCTCCTAAGGATTGCCTTCCCAAAGAAAGTTGTACACAGCACCATGTAGGGCCTTGAGACAGAATCTCACTCAAATTCTTTAGAGAAGGCACTTTCTTATCCCAGCTTGTGAGAAGATGGTGAGAAACATCTTTGTATCTGGGGGGCAATCACTGCTACAGCTGAGTTAAACTATGGATAACACCCGTTCCTGGAGGAAATTTCAAGCCAAATCTTCCTTCCATCCTGCTCCTAAGGATTGCTTTCCCACCGCAGGATTTGCACAAGGCCATGAGGGACCTTGAGAGAGAATCTCACTCACGTGCCTTAGAGAACGCCCTTTCTTTTCCCAGCTTGTAAGTAGTTGGTAAGAAACATTTTTGTATCTGAGTGAAAATCACTACTGCAGCTGAGTTCAGCTATGGATAGCATCCATTCCTTGAAGTATCTTCATGCGCAATCTCCCTTCCTTCCACCTGCTAAGGATCACCTTCCCAAAGCAGGTTTGGAAACAGGGCCGTGGATTTCCTAGAGACAGGAACACTCTCAAATTCCTTAGAGAACACACTTGCTTCTCTCGGTTTGTAAGTTGACAGAAAGAAACATCTTTGTATCTGAGGGTGAATCCTTACTAGAGTTCGGCTTAAAGTTCAGCTTAGCGTTCGGGTTAGTGTTATGGTCCAGGTTCAGGTTAGGGTTAGGGTTCGGGTTATGGTTAGGGTTAGGGTTAGGGTTAGGGCTTTGGTTAGGGTTCCGGTTACACTTATGGTTCAGGTTAGGTTTCAGGTTCGGGTTACCATTAGGCTTAATGTTACACTTCGGGTTCGGGTTACGGTTATGGTTACGGTTTGTGTTAAGGTTAGGATTAGGGTTAGGATTAGAGTCAGGGTTAGGGTTATGTTAGGGTTAGGTTTTGGGTTGGTGTTCAGTTTAGGATCTGGGTTGGGGTTCAGGTTACAGTTACGGGTAAGGTTAGAGTTAGGCTTAGGGTCAGTGTTCTGGTTGGTTTAGGGTTAGGGTTAGGGTTAGGGGTTAAGGTTTGGGTTAGTGTTTGGCTTAGGGTTTGGGTTGGGGTTCTGGTTGGGTTAAGGTTAGGGTTACAGTTCTGGTTAGGTTAGGGTCATGGTTAGGGTTTGGTTTCAGGTTAGGAAGGGTTAAGTTTAGGGTTCAGTTCATGATTTGGGTTCGGGTTTGGGGTCCTGTTAGGATTAAGGTTGGTTTTAGTGTTAGGGGTTGGCCTGGTGTCGGGTTAGTGTTAGGGTTAGAGTTAGGGTTAAGGTTCAGGTTCGGGTTAGGGTTCTGGTTAGGGTTATGGTTAGGGTTAGCATTAGGGTTAAGGTTAGGGTTCAAGTTAGGTTAAGGGTTACGGTTATGGTTTGTGTTCGGGTTATGGTTTGGGATAGGGTTAGGTTTCGGGTAAGTGTTAAGGTTAGAGTTAGGGTTAGGGTTAGGGTTCTCCTTAGAGTTCAAGTTACAGTCAGCGTTAGGGTTTTCTTTGCATTAGGGTTTGGGTTATGGTTTCGATTATGTTTCAGGTTAGGGTTAGGGGTAGGATTAGGGTTTTGGTTAAGTTTATGGTTTGGATTAGGGTTAGGGTTCAGCCTAGGTTTAGTGTTTGTGTTCGAGTTAGGGTTTGGGTTAGGGTTAGGGTTAGTTTTAGAATTAGGGTTAGGGTTCACCTTTAGGATAGGGTTAGGTTTAGGGATAGTGTAAGACTAGATTTAAGGATAAGGTTAAGGTTAAGATTAGGGTTAGGGATAGGCTGAGAGTTAGGGATGGGGGTAGGGTCTCTGTTCGGTTTTAGGTTCAGGTTAGGGTTAGAGTTAGTGTTAGGGTTAGGGTTAGGGTTAGTCTTAGGGGTTGGGTTAGTGTTATGTTTATGGTTAGGGTTAGGGTTGTATTAGGCATCGGGTTACGGTTAGTGTACAGGAGAGGGTCGGGTTCTGTTGGGGTTAGGTTTCGGGTTAGAGTTCGGGTGAGATTTATGGTTAGGCTTAGAGTTAGGGTTAGGGTTAGATTTCAGGTTAAGGTTAGGTATATCCTTTAGTGTTAGTGGTAGGGTCAGGTTAGGGTTAGTCTTAGTTATCTGGTTTGAATTAGGGTTAGTCTTAGTGTTAGGGGTTGGGTTAGGGTTAGGATTCGAGTTAGAGTTCTCATTCGGGTTTGGGTTCGGGTTACTGTTATCCTTTATGTTTAGGGTTAGGGTTAGTGTTAGAGTAAGGGTTAGGTTTAGGGTTAGTGTTTGAGTTAGGATTAGGGCTGGCCTTTAGGTTAGGCTGGTTAGGGTTAGGGTTAGGGTTAGGATTAGAGTTACTGTTATTGTTAGTGTTAGGGTTCGTGTTGGGTTTAGTGTTTGATTTAGTGTTTAGGTTCGGTTTGGTTTGAGTTAGCCTTTAATGTTTGGGTAAGATTTACTGTTAAACTTATGGGTTGTGTTAGGGTTAGGCTTAGGCTTAGGTTTTGGGTTAGGGTTAGGGTTAGAGTTAGGGTTCCGGTTAGGGTTATGTTTTGGCTTAGGGTTAGGGTTAGTGTTATGGTTCAGGATAGGGTAAGGGTTAGGGCTCGTGTTAGGGTTAGGGTTAGCATTAGGGTTCGGGTTCAGTTTAGAGTTAAGGTTAGGTTCGGGTTATGCTTCAGGTTTGGGGTTGGGTTAGGGTTAGGGTTCGGGGGCAGGTTAGGTTTAGGGTTTGTGTTAAGATTCAGGTTAGGGTTCAGTTTAGGATTAGGTTTAGGGTTAGGATTATAGTTGTGGTTCCCATTAGGGTTAGGATTAGGTTTAGGGTTCAAGTTAGGGTCAGTGTTAGGGTTCTGCTCAGATTAGGGTTAGGTGTTAGGGTTCGGTTTTGGTTTTGGGTTAAGGTGACTGTTATAGTGAGGTTTAGGGTTCGGGTTAGGAGTTAGTGTTAGGATTAGGGTTAGGGTTAGTGTTTCGGTTTATTGGTTAGGCTTAGCATTAGGGGTTAGGCTTAGTCTTAGTGTTAAGCTTCGGTTTAGGGTTAGAGCTGAGATTAGGTTTAGGGTTAGGGTTAGTTTGATGATTAGCGTTAGTGTAAAGCCTTAGGGTTGCTCTTAGGTTTAGGGTTAGTTTTAGGGTTCAGGTTCCTGTTAGGGTTCCAGTTCCAGTTAGGTTTGGAGTTAGTGTTAGTGTGTGGCTTAGTGTTAGGTTTAGGGTAGGGTTAGGGTTAGGTTTACTATTAGGGCTTTGATAGGTTTATGGTTAGGGGATAGGGTTAGTGTTAGGGTTCGTGTTCAGGTTAGGGTTCGGTTTAGGTTTAAAATTAGGTTATTGCTCGGGTAAGTGTTAGTTCTCCAGCTACAGTTCAGGTTAGTGTTAGTGTTCAGATTAGGTATAGGTTTCAGGTCAGGGTTAGGGTTAGGGTCAGGGTTTGGGTTCTGGTTATGTTTAAGATCCATGGTTAGGAGTTAGGGTTTTTGGTTAGGGTTAAGGTTAGGGTTATGCATTAGGTTTATAGTTAGGTTTAATGTTAGGTTTAGGGTTAGGACTTAGCCTCAGTGTTATGGTTTTGTATTAGGGTTAGGGTCATGATTAGGCTTAGGGTTAGGGTTAGGGTTTAGTGTTAGGTTAGAGTTAGTGTTAGAGGTCAGGGTATTGGTCAGGATCAAGGTCAGTGTCAGCGTCAGGGTAGGTTTAGTGTTAGAGTTAGGGTTAGGGTTTGGGGTTAGGGTTAGTGTTACAGTTGGGGTCAGGGTTCCTGTCAGGGACAGCATCAAGGTCAGTGTCAGTGTCAGGGTCAATGTTGGTTTAGAGTTAGAGTTAGCGTTAGGGTTAGGGGTTAGAGTTAGGGATATGGTTTTGTCAGGTTTAGGGTGCGGGTTCCAGTTAGGCATAGTGTTAGGGTTCGCATTTTCGTTAGTGTTATGATTAGGCTTAGGGATAGGTTTAGAATTAGGGTTAGGAGCAAGGGATAGGCTTAGTGTTAGTGGTTTTGTTAGTGTTAGTGTTAGGGTTAGTGTTAGTGTTAGTGCTAGGACTAAGGTTGGGGTTAGGGTTAGGTTAATGTTAGATTTAGGTTTAGGTATATAGTTAGGGTTTGGAGTAGGACTTAGGTTTAGGGTTAGGTTTGGGTTTAGGGTTAAGATTTAGGATTACAGATTAGGCTTATGGTTAGAGATTAGTGTTATTGTTATGGTTAGGGTTAGGGTTAATGTTAGGGCTAGAATAAGGGTTAGGTTTAGGATTAGGGTTAGGGTTATATTTAGATTAAGTACTTAGGGTTACTGTGAGGGTTAGTTTTCAGGTTCAAGTTAGGTTTCGGTTAGCAGTATCGTTAGGGTTAGGGTTAGGGTTATGGTTAGGAGTTAGTGTTGGGGTTCTGTCTGGGTTAGGAGTAAGGGTTAGCGGTTAGGGTTAGTGTTAGGGTTAGGGTTAGCATTTCTGTTAGGGTTGTGTTAGAGTTAGATTTAGCGTTAGTTTTTGGCTTCGGGTTTGGGTTCAAGTTAGCGTTGTGTTTAGTGTGTGGGTAGGGTTAGGCTTAGGTTAGGGTTAGTTTTGGGTTCAGGTAAGGGTTAGGGTTGGGTATGGGTTAGGCTTAGGGTTTGGGTTAGTGTTTGTGTTAGTGTTAGGTTTAGGGTTAGGGTTATCTTTAGGTTAATCTTAGGTTAGAGTTATGGGTTTGGGTTATGTTTAGCATTCAGGTTAGGGTTCGGGTTCGATTTATGGTTATGGTTAGGGTTAGAGTTAGATTCAGGGTTCAGACTAGGGTTCAGGTTCGTCTTAAGGTTAGTGTTAGTGTTCGAGTTTGGGTTAGACATAGGGTTAGGGTTTGGCTTCAGTTCTTAGTTCAGTTTAGGGTTATGGTTAGGTTTAGAGTTAGTGGTTAGAGTTAGGCTTAGGCTTAGTGATAGTGTTATGGCTCTGATTAGGTCAGGGTTAGGGTTAGGGTTCAGATTAGGTTTAGGGTTAGCATTAGATTTAGAGGGTTAGGAATCTGGGAAGGTTTTGTGTTTGATTTAGGGTTTGAGTTAGGGTTGGTGTTATGGTTAGGGTAAGAGGATTAGGGTTCGGGTTCGGGTTCGGGTTAGGGTTATAGTTATATGGTTATGGTTAGAGTTAGGTTTAGGGTTAGTGTTAGGGTTAGCCTTAGGTTTCAGGTTCGGGTTAGCGTTAGGGTTAGTGTTAGATTTCTGCTTAGGGTTAGGGTTAAGTTTTGGGTTCGGATTAGATTTAGTATTGGTGTTAGGGTTTGGGTTCGAGTTAGTGTTAGGGTTCAGGTTTGGTTAGAGTTAGAGTTAGGGATTGGGATCTGGTTAGGGTTCGGGTTCGGGTTTGGGTTCAAGTTAGAGCTAGGCTTAAGTTTAGGTTTTGGGTTAGAGTTAGGGTTACGGTTAAGGTTCATGTTAAGGTTAGGGTTAGGGTTAGTGTTTGGGTTCAAGTTCGGGTTTGGGTTAGGGTTAGGGTACTAGTTCGAGTTCAGGTTCGGGTGAGAGTTCGTGTTAATGTTATGGTTCTGGTTCAGGTTATGGTTCGGATTTCAAGCTAGGATTATGGTTAGGGTTCGTGTTAAGGTTAGGGTAAGGGTTAGTGTTAGGGTTCAGATTAAGGTTAGTGTTAGGGTAAATGTTAAGGTTAGGCTTAGGGTTTAGCTTTGGGTTTAGGGTTAAGGCTAGGGTTCAGGTTAGCGTTAGGGTTCAGGTTAGGTTTTAATTTATGTTGAGGGTTATGGTATGGGTTAAGATTTAGTGTTAGGGTTAACATTATGGTCAGAGTCCAGGTCGGTGTCAGGTTCAGTGTCAGTGTCTGGGTCAAGGTAGGGTTAGGTTTCTGGTTAGGTTTAGGGTTAGGGCTAGATTAAGGTTTCAGGGTTAGTATTAGTCTTAACCTTCAGGTTAGGGTTATGGTTCGGCTTTGGGTTAGTTTTCTGCTTCAGGTTCTGTTTCGTTTTAGGCTTTGGGGTAGGGTTAGTGTTAGGTTCGGGTTTGGGTTAGCGTTCCAGTTCCAGTTACAGTTCGGGTTAGGGTTAGTTTACTGTTTCAGTAAGGGTTAGTGTTAGTGTTATGGTTCTGGTTTGGTCAGGTTAGTGTTGGGGTTTGGGTTTGGGTTAGGGTTAGGGTTAGATTTCAGGTTCGGCTTAAGGAAATGTTTAGTGTTAGTGTTAGTGTTCGGGTTAGGATTAGGGTCGGGTTATGGTTCCAGTTAGGGTTAGTGTTAGGGTTCAATTTGGGGTTACTGTTAGTGTTCGGTTTAGGGTTTGTGTTAGGATTAGGGTTAGGGTTTGGGTTGGGTTTGGGTTGTGGATCCGGTTCAGGTTTCTGTTAGGGTTAGGATTAGTGTTAGTGTTAGGGCTTGGGTTAGGCTTCGGGGTTAGGATTAGGGTTAGGGTTAGGGTTAGTGTTAGTGTTACAGTTCGGGTTCGAGGTTGGGGTAGGGTTAGGGTTAGTGTTAGGTTTCGTGTTAAGATTAGGTTTAGGTTTGGGTTAGGGTTAGGGTTCAGGTTCAGGTTATCCTTAAGTTTAGGATTAGTGTTAGGGTTCGGGTTAGGGTTTGAGTTAGGGTTAGGTTTAGGGTTCGGGTTCTGGTTAGGGTTTGGGTTAAATTTAGAGTTAGGTTTAAGGTTAAGATTAGGGCTCGGGTTAGGGTTTGGGTTCGGGTTAGGGTTTGGGTCAGAGTTAGAGGTAGGGTTAGGGTTTGCATTAGGTTTATTCTTTGGGCTAGGGTTAGGGTTCAGGTTAGTTTTAGGTTTCAGGTTAGGATTAAGGTTAGTATAAGAGTCAGGGTTCCAGTTAGGCTTAGGGTTAGTGTTTGTATTAGGTTTAGGGTTAGATTTAGTGTTTGACTTAGCGTTAAGGTTGGAATTCGGGTTCGAGTTAGGGTTAGTGTTAGGTTTAGGTTCAGGATTGGGTTAGAGTTAGGTTAGTGTTTGTGTTGAGGTTAGTGTTTCTGTTAGGGTTAGATTTTGGGTTAGCGTTAGGGATCTGGTTTGGCTTCCAGTTAGGGTTAGGATAATGATTAGTGTTAAGGTTCACTTTAATGTTCATGTTAGTCAGTGTTAGTTTTAGTGTTAGGTTCGGGTTATGTTTAGGGTTCAAGTTAGTGTTAGTTTTTGGGTTAGGGTTCGGTCTCTTGTTAGGTTCAGGTTAGTGTTATATTTTGGGTTTGTGTTAGTGTTCAAGTTAGGGTTAGGGTTAGGTTTATGGTTAGGGTTTGGGTTAGAGTTAGGTTTAGGTTAAGGTTATGGTTAGATTTCATGTTAGGTTAGGGTTAAACTTTAGAGTTAGGGTTAGGGTTAGGGATAGGGTTAGGGTTAGGGTTAGGTTTTGGGTTCGTGTTCGGGTAAGAGTTAGGGTTAGGGTTAGTTTTCAGGTTAAGGTAAGAGTTAGGCTGGGGGTTAGACTTTGGGTTAGGCTTAGGGCTGGACTTTACGGTTAGGGTTTGTTAGGGTTAGGATTGCGGTTAGAGTTAGGGTTAGTGTTAGAGATAAGTTTAAGGTTAGTGTTCAGGTTCTGGTTAGGGTTATTGTTAGGGGTTGGATTAGGGTTATGGTTCGAGTTAGGTTTTGGTTTTGGTCTCGAGCTAGGATTTAGGTTAGCGTTTATGGTTAGGGTTAATGATCGGGTTAAGGTTAGGGTTAGGGGTTAGGGTTATTATTAGTGCTTGGGTTAGGGTCAGTTTTGGGTTATGGTTACAGTTATAGTTAGGGTTTGGGTTAGTGTTAGGTTTAGGTTTAGAGTTTAGTGTTATTGTAGGGCTTGAGTTAGGGTTAGGGTTTGGGTTATGGTTACAATTAGGCTTAGAGTTATGATTAGGGTTCAGGATAGGATTCCTGTTCATGTACTGTTAGGTTTAGGGTTCGGGTTCTGTTTAGGGTTAGGGTTAAGGTTATGGTTAACTTTAGGGTTAGGGTTAGGGGTTTGGGTTAAGGTTAGAGTTCGGGTTAGCCTTAGGATTCGGTTTAGGGTTAATGTTAGTTTTAGAGTTTGTGTTAGGGTTTGTGTTAGGGTTAAGTTTTGGATTATGGATAGGGTTAGAGGATTAGCGTTCAGGTTCGGGTTAGGTTTAGAGTTAGATGGTTAGGGTTAGCATTCGGGTTAGTTTTAGTGTTAGGCTCAGCTTTAGGGTTTGGGTTCAGGTTAAAGTTAGGTATCAGATTAGGGTTAGGGTTAGTCTTAGGGTACAGCTTAGGGTTGTGGTTAGGTTTCGGGTTTGGGTTAACATTAGGATTAGGGTTAGGTAAGGTTTCAAGTTAGGGTTAGGATTCGGGTTCGGTTTCCGATTCAGGTTCGGGTTAGTTTTCAGTTTAGGGTTAGGGTTCAGGTTAGAGTTAGGATTCTCCTTTATGGTGGGGCTAGGGTTAGGGTTAAGGTGAGGGTTAAGATTAGGCTTAGGTATAGGGTAAGTGTTAGAGTTCGAGTTCGGGTTCATGCTAGGGTTAGGGTTAAGGTTAAGGTTAGGGTTAGGGCGGGGTTAAGGTTAGGGTTAAGTGTATGGTTAGGGCTAGGGCTAAGGTTAGTGTTAGACGTCGGGTTAGGTTTCGGATTCGGGTTTGGGATAGGCTTTGGGTTAGGGTTTTTTAGGGTCAAGTTTAGGGTTGGTGTAAAGTTTAGGGTTAGATTTAGGGTTAGAGTTAGGGTTTGCCTTTTTGGTCAGTATTAGGGTTAGAGTTACGGTCAGTGTTTAGAGTTAGGGAAAGTCTAGCTTAGGGTTCTCTTTCGGGTTAGGGGTAGGATGAGGGTTAGTGTTGGGGTCGGGTTATGGTTAGGGTTCGGGTTAGGGTTGGGGTTTGGTTTCAGATAAGGTTTAGGGTTAGCCTTTAGGGTTAGGGTTACGTTTATGGTTAGGGTTAGGGGTTGGTGTTATGGTTAGGTCTCGGGTTAAGGTTAGGTTTCAGGTTATGTTTACATTTAGGGTTACAGTTAAGGTTAATGTTAGGCTTAGGGTTCGGGATTAGTGTTAATGTTAGGGCTCGGGTTAGGGTTAGGGTTAGGGTTGGGGTAGGTGTTAGGTTTAGCGTTAGAGTTTGGGATTGGTTTAGGGTCCTGTTTAGGGTTAGGGTTTGTTTTAGGGTTCATGTTAGAGTTCGGGTTAGGGTTACGTTTAGGGTTAGGGTTAGGTTTAGAGAGTGAGAGTTCGGGTAAGGGTTAGTGTACGGGTTAGGGTTAGGGTTAGGGTTAAGGTTATGCTTAGAGCTCGGTTATGCGTTAGGGTTAGAGTTAGGGTTTGGCTTAGTGTTATGGGTCGGGGTCATGTTGGGGTTCAGGTTCTGGTTCAGATTAGGGTTAACATTAGGTTTCGGGTTTGGTTTAGGCTTAGAGTTAGTGTTTGGATTTCGATTAGGGTAATGTTAGTGCTTGGGTTCGTGTTCAGGTTCGGGTTCAGGTTAGGTTTAGATTTAGGGTTAGTGTTAATGTTAGGGTTTGGATTATCATTAAGGTTAACGTTTGGGTTCTAGTTCGGGTTTGGGTTAGGGTAGTTTTTGGGTTAGTGTTAGGGTTAGGGTTCGGGTTAGGGTTTGGGTTTTGTTTTGAGTTAGTGTTTGGTGTTAGAGTTAGCATTAGGGTCAGGATCAAGTTCGGAGTCAGGGTCAGTGTCAGTGTATGTGTCAGGGTAGTGTTAGGTTTGGGTTTAGGGTTAGGTTTAGGGTTAATGTTGAGTTAGGGTTAGGGTTCGGGTTTGTGTTTGTGTTTGAGTTCAGGGGGCTGGTTAGGGTTCGGGTTCGGGTTAGGGTTCAGCTGCGGGTTAGGGTTAGTGTTAGGGTTAACTTTAGGGTTTGGGTTTGGGTTAGGGTTAGAGTTATGGTTTGGTTTAGTGTTAGGTTTAGGTTTCGGGTTTGGATTAGTGTTAGGATTAGGCTCGGAATTTGGATTAGGTTTAGGGTTAGGCTTCGGGTTAGGGTTAGTGTTTGGGTTCGTGTTTCGGTTATGGTTAGGGTTAGGGTTATGGTTACGGTTAGCATTAGTGTTAGGTTTAGGGTCTGGGTTAGGGTTAAGGTTAGGGTTTGGGCTCAAGTTCGGGTTCGGTTTAGGGTTAATGTTCGGGTTAGGGTTAGTGTTAGTGTTACAGTCATGGTTCAGGTTCAGGTTCAGGTTCTTATTTGAGTTCGGGTTCAGGCTTGGGTTAGGCTTTGGGTTAGGGTTAGTGTTAGGTTTTTGGTTAAGGTTCGGGTTTGGTTTAGGGTTAGGGTTAGGGTTCTGGTTAGGGTCAGAGTTAGGGGTTAAGGTTGTGGTTAGGGCTCGTAACTTTAGGGTTAGGTTTGGGTTATAGTTACAGTTATGGTAAGGGTTAGGGTTAGTGTTAGGGTTAGAGTTAAGGTTATGGTTAGGGTTCGGGTAGGGTTAGGGTTCAGGTTAATGTTACTGTTAGGGTTAGGATGACAGTTAGGTTTCAGCTTAGGGTTAGGGTTAGAGTTCTGATAGTGTTAGGTTTAGGCTTCGGGTTGGGGTTAGGGTTAAGTTTAGGTTTAGGATTCAGGTTTGGGTTCATGGTACAGTTAAGGTTAGGGTTCAGGTTAGGGCTTGGGTTAGGGTTAGGGTTAGGTTTAGTGTTCTGGTATGTGTTCGGCTTGGGATTAGGGTAACATTTCGTGTTATGGTTCGGGTTAAGGTTCAGGTTAGGCTTAGTGGTAGGGTTACTGTTATAGTTTGGGTTTGGGTTAAGCTTTGTGTTAGGCTTAGGGTTCCAGTTAGGGTTTGGGTTCCCGTTAGGGTTCAGGTTAGGGTTGGGGTTCAGTTCGGGTTAGGGTTATGGTTAGCATTAGGGTTAGGGTCAGAGTTCTGTTTCGGGTTCAGTTTAGGCTTAGGGTTTGCCTTTATGGTAGGATTAGGGTTAGGGTTAAGGTGAGGGTTAGGATTAGGGTTAGGGATAGGGTAAGTGTTAGTGTTTAGGTTCAGGTTCATGCTAGGTTTAGGGTTAGGGTTCGGGTAAAGGTTACAGTTAGGTGTCAGGTTAGGTTTAGGTTTAGGTGTATGGTTAGATCTAGGGCTAGTGTTAATGTTAGGTGTCGGGTTAGGTTTAAGGATCTGGTTATGGTTCGGGTTAGGTTTTGGTATAAGGTTCAGGTTAGGGTTTGGATTAGGGTTAGTGTTAGGGTTAAGATTAGTGTTATTGTTAGGGATAGAGTTAGGCTTAGTGTTCTGCTTCTGGTTACAGTTAGTGCTGGGGTCAGTGTTGGTGTTAGGGGTTGGGTTATAGTTAGAGTTCTGATTGGAATTCAGGTTTGTTTTTGAGTAAAGTTTAGGGTTAGCCTTTAGGGTTAGGGGTTGGTGTTATGATTAGGTCCCGGGTTAGGGTTAGGTTTTGGGTTATGGTTACGATTATGGGGAGGATTATGGTTAGGGTTAGGTTTACGGTAGCAGTTAGTGTTATGCTTAGGGCTTGGGTTAGGGTTATGTTTAGTGTTAGGGCTAGGTGTTAGGTTTAAGCTTAGAGTTTGGGAGAAGTTTATAGTTTGGTTTAGGATTAGTGTTAGTTTTATTGTTTGCGTTAGAGTTCGGGTTAGGGGTTACGGTTCGGTTTAGGGTTAGAGTTAGGGTTTGAGTTATGGTTAGGTTTAGGGTTATGGTTATGTTTAGAGGTTTAGGGTTCAAGTTAGGGTTAAGGTTCAGGTTCGTGTTAGGGTTAAAGTTTGAACTTGGCTTATCATTAGGGTTTGGGGTCATGTTGGGGTTCAGGTTCTGTTTCGGATTAGAGTTAGCATTTGGGTTTGGATTGGGGTTAGTTTTAGGGTAAGTGTTAGGTTTCCCATTAGGGTTAGGGTTCAGGTTCAAGGTCGGGTTCAGGTTAGGGTTAGTGTTTATGTTAGGGTTACGGTTAGGGTTCGGGTTAGGTTTTGGGTTAAGTTTAGACTTAGTGTTTAGTATTAGTGTAAACATTAGGGTCAGGGTCAGCATCAGGGTCAGTGTCAGTGTCTGTGTCAGGGTAGGGTTAGGGTTAGGGTTAGAGTAAGTGGTTACTGTTAGGGTTAGTGTTCGAGTTTGGGTTTGGGTTCAGGGGGTGGGTTAGTGTTCAGGTTCAGGTTAGGGTTTGGGTTAAGCTTAAGGTTAGGGTTAGGGTTAGTTTTCGGGTTTGTGTTCGGTTAGGGTTATGGTTAGGTTTCAGGTTAGAATTAGGGTTATGTTTAGGTTTCAGGTTAGAATTAGGGTTATGGTTAGGTTTTGGATTAGGGTTAATGTTCAGTTTCGTGCTCTGGTTTGGGTTCGGGTCACCTTGAGGGTTAGTATTAGGTTTAGGGTTCAAGTTAGGGTTAGGGTTCCAGTTAGGGTTAGGTTTAGGGTTATGGTTACATTTCAGGTTAGGGTTAGGTTATGGTTTGTGTCAGGATTAGGATTCTGTTTAGTGTTCGAGTTAGAGTTAGGGTTCTGGTTAGGCATATGGTTAGGGTTAGGATTATGGTTCGGATTAGGATTTTGGGGCAGGTTTGGGTTCAGGTGAGGGTTAATGTTAGGTTTAGCGTTGGGGTTCAGGTTCTGGTTAGAGTTATGTTTAGTGTTCGTCTTCCGGTTAGGGTTAGTGTTCAGGTTAGTTTTTGGGTTTGGGTTAGTGTGAGGGTCCCAGTTAGAGTTAGTGTTAGGGTTAGGGATATGGTAAGGGTTAGGGTTAGGGTTACAGGTTAGGTTTATGGTTAGGGTTCCGGGTAGAAGATAGGGTTAGGACTTACGCTTAGGGTTAAGGGTTTGGGTTAGGGTTAGGGTTACGGTTAGGGTTATGGTTAGGGTAAGAGTTTAGTGTCAGATTTTGGGTTAGGCCTCAGGGCCTGGGTCAGGGTTCAGATCAGTGTCAGTTAGGGTAGGGTTATGGTTAGGGTTTGGCTTAGTATTTAACGTTATGGTTAGCGTTAGAGTTAGGGTCATGGTCACTGTCAGGGTCAGCGTCAGGGTCAGTGTCAGTGGTAGGGTCATAGTAGGTTTAGAGTTAGTGTTAGGGTTAGGGTTACGGTTAAGTGTTAGTGTTGGAGATACAGTTCAGGTCAGGGTAAGGGTTTGCACAATTGTTAGGGTTTGGATTAGGGTTATGGCTAGGGTTAGTGTTTGGGTTAGTGTTATGGTTAGGTTTTAGGTTTGGATTAGGATTAGGTTTAGGGTTCGAGTTACGGTTTGGGCTAGGGTTAGAGTTAGCGTTAGAGTTAGAGTTAGGGTTCGGGTTCGGGTTAGGGTTCGGTTTCGGTTTAGGGTTCGGGTTCAGGTAAGATTTAGTGTTAGGCTTAGTGTTAGGGGTAGGGTTAGTGTTAGGGTTCGGGTTAGGGTTAGGGTTCGGGTTCTGTAAGATTTAGTGTAAGGCTTAGTGTTAGGGTTAGGGTTAGGTTAGGTTTAGGGTTAGGGTTAGGGTACA
This sequence comes from Ceratotherium simum simum, assembly GCF_057802395.1. Taxonomy (NCBI): domain Eukaryota; kingdom Metazoa; phylum Chordata; class Mammalia; order Perissodactyla; family Rhinocerotidae; genus Ceratotherium; species Ceratotherium simum. The sequence continues at coordinate 26,696 of NC_141935.1, forward strand.
GGTTTGTGTTCAGTTAGGGTTAGGGTTAGTGTTTGGGATAGGGTTAGGTTTAGTGTTCGGATTAGGGTTAGGGTTGTGGTTTGTGTTAGGGTTTGAGTTAGGGTTAGGGTTACTGTTAGGGTTTAGTATTAGGGTTAGCATTAGGGTCAGGGTCAATGTGGGGGTCAGGGTCAGTGTCAGTTTCTGGTTCATGGTAAGGTTAATTTTGTGGTTAGGGTTAGGGTTATGTTTAGATGGTTAGTATTAGGGCTTGTTTTAGGGTTTGGGTTAGGTTTAGGGTTAGGTTCAGGTTAGGCTTCCTGTTCGGGTAGGTTTCTGGTTTAGGTTATGGTTCGGGTTAGATTTAGGTTAGTGTTTGGGCTAAGGTTAGTGTTCATTTTAGGGTTTGGCTTCTGGTTAGGATTAGTGTTAGCATTAGGGTTCGTGTTTGGTTTCGGGTTAGTGTTCAAGTTAGGGTTAGGGTTAGTGTTCGGGTTCTGGTTAGAGTTTTGGTTAGGGTTAGGGTTAGAGGTTAGGTTTACGGCTTAGGCTTAGTGTTAGAGGTTTGGGCTAGGTTTAGCGTTACAGTTAGGTTTAGGTTTAGGGTTAGGGTTACTGTTAGGGGTCAGGGTCTGAGTCATTGCCAGGGTCTTTGTCAGTGTCAGGGTTAGGGTGGTGATAGGGCTAACGTTAGGGTGTAGGGTTAGTGTTAGAGTTAGAGTCAGGGTCAATGTCCGGGATAGGGTCATGGTCAGTGTCAATGTAAGGTGAGGGTAGGGTTATGTTTAGGGTTAGGGATTAGGATTAGTGTTATGGTTTGGGTCAGTGTTAGGGTTCGGGTTTGTGTTCATATTCGCCTTATGGTTCGGGTTAGCTTAAGGGAAAGGGTTATGGTTAAGTTTAGGGTTATGGTTAGGTTTAGGAGTTAAGAGTTAGGGGTTAATGATTATGGTTAGGTTTAGGGTTAGTTTTACGGGTTAGGATTAGGGTTAGGGTTAACGTTAAGTGTTAATGTGAGGGCTTAAGCTTAGGGTTAGGTGTTTGGGTTAGGGTTGGTGTTAAATTTAGGGTTAGGATTAGGTTACGGTCAGGGTTAGGTTCAAGGTCACCATCAGGATCAGGGTCTGGGTGAGTGTCAGTGTCCGGGTCAGGTTAGGCATAGGGTTAGCTTATGCTTAGTGTTTAGGGTTCGTGTTAGCTTTAGGGTCAGGGTCACAGTCTGGGACATGTTCAGTGTCGGTGTCATTCTCAGGTTCTGGGTAGGCTTAGGATTAGAGTTAGGGTTAGGGTGGGTTAGAGGTTAGTGCTAGGGTTTTGCTTCAGGTCAGGGTTAGGGCTCAGGTTTGGGTTCGGGTTTGGGTTAGGGGTAGGCTTATGGTTCTGTTTGGGGTTAGGGTTAGGGATAGCGTCAAGGTTAGGGTTAGGTTTATGGTTAGGTTAGTGTTTGGTGTTAGGACTTAGGGATTAAAGTTAGTTTTAGAATTAGGGTTAGGGTTAGGAGTTAGGGATAGGGTAAGGTTAGGGTTAGGTTTAGGGCTTAGGGTTAAGGGTTAGACTTAAGGTTAGGGGATAGGTTTAGTGTTAGGGTTAGGGTTATTTCTAGGGCTAGTGTTAGTGTTAAGGTTGAATTTAGGGTTTGGTTTAGGGTTAGGGATAGAGTATTGGCTTAGGGTTACTGTTAGTGTTAAGGTTAGGGCTCTGCTTTGGGTTAGGGTTCGGGTTAGTTTTTGGGTTATGGTTTGGGTTAGGCTCAAGGTTCTTCTTAGAGTTAGGGTTCTTTTAGGGTTCTTTTTAAATTTAATGTTCCACTTACAGTACTGGTTAGAGTTAGGACTCTGGTTAGGTTTAGGGTTAGGGTTAGTGTTAGAGTGTTAGGGTTTTCGTTAGGATTAGGTTTCAGGATAGCGTTCATGTTAGGGTTAGGTTTAGGGTTACAGGGTTAGGGTTTAGGTTACGGTTATTGTTAGGTTTAGGCTTAGATGGTTACTGGTAATGTTTGATTTAGGGTTCGTGTTCAGGTTAGGGTTCGTGTTCACCCGAACACGGTTCAGGTTAGCGTTAGAGTTAGGGTTTGGATTTGGCATCGGGTTAGGGTTATGCTTAGGGTTAGGGTTTGGACTCAGGTAAGGATTAAGGTTAGGATTAGGGTTAGGTTTCAGGTTGGGGTTTGGCTTTGGATTTGTGTTCAGGTTTGGGTTTTGTTTAGGTTTAGCGTTCATGTTAGGGTTAGAGTTAGGGTTATGGTTAGTGTTCAGATCAGGTTTAGGGTTAGGATTCATGTTTGGTTTAGGGGTACCTTTAGTGTTAGTGTTAGGGTTACGGTGAAGGGTAGGTTCGTTTTCACGTTAGCCTTTAGGGTTATTGTTAGTGTTAGGGTTAGGGTGAAGGTTCAGGTTCAGGTTAGAGTTAGTTTTCGGGTTCGGGTTGGGGTTCAGGTTAGGTTTATGGTTAGGGTTAGGGTTCAGGTTAGGGTTATGGTTAGGGTGTGGGTTAGTGTTAGGGTTTTGGTTCGGGTTATGGTTATGGTTAGTGTTAGGATTCGTGTTAGGCTTAGGGTTCGTGTTAGGGTAATGGTGACGGTTTGGGTTAGGGTTCGGGTTAGGGTTAGGGTTAGAGTTAGGTTTAGGAATAGGGTTAGTCTTCAGATTAGGGTTAGGGCTTGGTTTTGGTTTCAGGATTTGGTTAGAGTTAGGGTTATGGACGGGCTAGGGTTAGGCTTAGAGTTATGGTTATGTTTATGGTTAGGATTTGGGTTACGGTTGGGTGAGGGTTATGTTTAGGGTTAGAGTTTGGGTTCGGGTTAGCGTTAATGTTAGGGTTCAGGTTAGGTTTAGGACTAGGGGTAGGATTAGGGTTAGTGTTGGCTTCCAGTTAGGGTTATTTTCAGGGTTCGCATTAGGGTCAGACTGAGGTTTAGGCTTAAAGTTATGTTACGTTTAGTGTTAAGTTTATGGTTAGGTCCCATTAGGATTTAGGAAAGGGTCAGGTTTTGAGATCTGGTTAGGTTTATGGTTAGCTTCCCATTAGGATTTACGAAAGGGTCAGGTTTTGAGATCTGGTTAGGCTTAGGGTTAGTGTTCAGGTTAGGATTAGGGTTAGGTTTAGAGTTAGGGTTAGGTTTAGGGATGTGGTTAGGGTTAGGGTTAGTGTTAGAGTTGTTGTTAGGGTTAGGATTAGGGTTTGGGTTTGGGTTCGGGTTAGGGTTAGGGTTAAGGTTAGGTTTTAGTGTAGGGTTAGGTTTAGGGTTCGGGCTCGGGTTGGGGTTTGGGTTAGGGTTAGGGTTTGGGTTTGTGTTAGGATTAGCGTTATTTTTAGTTTGGGTTAGGGTTAGGTTTAGAGTTCAGGTTCATGATAGGCTTAGTGTTAGCATTAGGATCTGGTTAGGCTTGCGTTAGTGTTTGTGTAGTGTTTGGGTTAGGGTTAGTGTTAGGGTTATGTTTAAGGTCTGGTTTGTGTTTGCATTAGTGTTAGGTTTAGGATTTGGGTTCCGAATTGCATTAGGTTTATGGTTAACGTCTAGTTAGTCTTCGGATTAGAGTTAGAGTTATGGTTCATCTTAGGTTAGGGTTATCATTGGTGTTCTGTTACGGGTTCTGGTTAGGGTTAGTTTTAGATTTATGGTTCGGCTAGGTTAGGGTTTGGCTTAGGGCTATGGTTAGGGTTAGTTTTGGTTTTGGGTTATGCTTAGTGTTAGATTTCAGGTTAGATTAGGATTAATGTTAGCTTTAGGTTTCGGTTTAGTGTTAGTGTTAGCATTAGTGTTAGAGTTAGGGATATGGTTGGGTTCCAGTTAGAGTTAGATTTAGACTTCGGCTTAGGATTAGGGTTACGGTTATGGTTAGGCTTAGGGTTAGGGTTAGGGTTCAAGTTAGAGTTAGATTTAGGGTTACTGTTAGTGTTATGGTCGGGTTTAGGGTTAGCGTTAGTTTTAGGGTTAGTGTTCTGGTTAGAGTTAGGGTTAGTGTTAGTGAACGGGTTCGGTTTAGGGTTATGGTTAGGATCAGGGTTGAGGGTCAGGGTTAGGGTTAGAGTTCGGCTTATGGTTAGGGTTCAGGTTAGGGTTCAGTTTTGGGTTCTGATTAGGGTTAGGGTTAGGTTTAGTGTTAGGGTTAGTGTTCTGGTAAGCATTAGGGTTAGGGTTCAAGTTAGAGATTGAGTTAGGGTTAGGGTTAGTGTTGGGATAGGCTTTTTATGGTTAGGTTCAGTGTGCGGTTTAGGGTTAGTGTTAGGATTAGGGCTGGGTTAGGCTTAGGTTGGGTTCTGGCTAGGGTTAGGGTTTGGGTTATGGTTAGCGTTTGGGTAGGGTTCTGGTTCTGGTTAGAGTTATGGTTCTGGTTCAGATTAGGTTTAGGGTTCGGATTATGGTTCAGGTTTGGGTTAGGTTTCGAGTTAGAGTTAGGGTTAGGGTGTGTTGTAAGTGTTCCAGGTAGGGTTCGGTTTAGGCTTAGGGTTAGGTTTAGAGTTAGTGTTAGCTTATGGGTTGGGTTTGGTTTATACTTAGGGTTGAGTTTACTGTTAGCATTAGGGTTAGGTTTATTTTTGATTTCCTGCTAGAAGTAGGGTTAGGGTTCAGGTTCGGGTTGGGGTTAGGGTTAGTGTTTGAGTTAGCTTTAGGGTTAGGGAGCAGGTTAGGTTTTGACTTAGAGTTAGGGTTACGACTTGTGTCCAGGTTCAGGTTAGGGTTAGGTTTAGGGTTCCTTTTAGGCTTCCTGTTAGAATTAGGGTTAAAGTTATGGTTAGGGCTAGGGTTAGTTTTAGGGTTGTGTTAGTGTGAGGGATAGGGTTAGTGTTTGGGTTAGGGTTTGGTTTTGGGTTAGGGTTAGGTTCTGGGTTCGGTTAGGGTTAGGGTTAGGGTTCTTGTTAGCGTTAGGTTTAGCATTAAGCTTAGAATTGGAGTTGGGTTTGTGTTAGGGTTATGGTTAGGGTTCAGGTTAGGGTTAGGTTTAGGGTTAATGTTACGGTTATGGTTAGGGTTAGGTTTATGTTCAGGGTATGGTTGGGTTAGTGTTACGTTTAGGGTTAATGTTAGTATTTAGGGTAGGGTTAGGTTTCGGGTTAGGGTTATGGTTAGTGTTCGGGTGAGAATTCGGTTTGGTTTCAGGTTCAGGTTAGGTTTAGGGTTTGGGTTACGGTTAGGGCTAAGGTCGGGAGGGTTAGGGTTAGGGTTAGGGTTCCATTTCGCGTATGGTTAAAGTTAGTGTTAGGGTTCGGTTTCAGATTCGTGTTAAGGTTTGGTAGGGTGAAGGTTAGGGTTACGTTTAGGATTATGGTTAAGTTTTGTATTTGGATTAGGGTCGGGGTTTGGTTTATGGTTTTGTTTAGGGTTAGGGTTCTGTTTCAGCTTAGGGTCGGTTTCTGGCTAAAGTTAATGTTCAAGGCTTCGGCTTGAGTTTCAGGTTACGGTTCACGTTAGGTTTCACGTTAGGTTTAGGGTTCTATTAGGGTTCAGGTTAGGGTTAGAGTTTGGGTTACTGTTAGGGTTAGGTTTCGGGTTACGGGTAGGGTTAAGGATAGGGTTAGGCTTAGTGCTTTAGTGTTTATGTTAGGGTTAGGGTTAGGGCTACTGTTTGGGTTCGTTTTAGTGTTCATGTTCGGGTTAGGGTTAGGGTTTGGTTAGCATTAGTTTTAGGGATAGGGTTATTGTTATTGTTCATTTTAGGATTTGGATTGGGTTTTCAGGTTAAGGTTAGGGTTATTGTTTGGGTTCTGGTTAGCGTTTGGGTTATGTTTTGGTTAATGTTCAAGTTATGATTAGGGTTTGGGTTGGGGTTAGGGTAGGTTTTTGGTCTGGTTAGGGTTAGCCTTCGGCTTAGGGTAAGATTAGGGTTAGCATTAGGGTTAGTGTTAGGTTTAGGGTTAGGTTTTTGCTTTGGGTTAGGTTTCGTGTTAGGGTAATGGTGGCATTTTGGGTTAAGCTTTGTGTCAGTGTTAGGATTATGTTTAGGGTTAGCATTAGGCTTAGGGTTTGCGTTAGTGTCAGTGTTAGTGTTAGTGTTAGGGTTCGAGTTCGGGTTAGAATTTTGGTTCAGGCTAGCTTTAGGGTTAGGTTTCGACTTATGGTTCTGGTTATTGTAAGGATTTGGTTTAGCATTAGTATTCGTGTTAGGGTTTGGGTTCGTGTTCGGGTTAGTTTTAGGGGTAAGCTTAGGGGTAGGTTTATGGTTCTGGTTCTGGTTAAGGTTAGGTTTCGTGTTAGGGTTAGTGTTAGTTTAGCATTAGGGTTCGTGTTAGGTGGAGGCTTAGTGTTCGGGTTAGTGTTATGATTCGGGTTCGGATTAGGGTTAGTCTTCCAGTTAGGTTTAGGTCTTGGGTCAGAGTTATAGTTAGAGTTCGGGTTTGGGTTTGTGTTAGGGTGCAGGTTAAGGTTCGGGTTTGGATTAGGGTTAAGATTGGGGTTTAGTTTCAGGTTAGGGTTAGGGTTAGGTTTAGTGTTAAGGTTAGGGTTAGGGTAAGGGTTAGGGTTGGGGGCGGGTTAGAGATAGGCTTTGGGTTATGCTTAGCGTTTGAGTTAGGGAAGGGTTAGGGTTCTGGTAAGGTTTAGAGTTAGTGTTAGGGCTCAGGTTAGGTTTCGGGTTAGGTTTCAGGTTAGATTTAGGGTTCAGGTTGGTGTTCAGATTAGGGTCAGGCTTAGGGTTTGGGTTCGAGTTAGGGTTCGGGTTCATATTCGGGTTAGGGTTAGGGTTAAGGTTAGGGGTAGGGCTCTGATTCAGGTTAAGTTTAGTGTTAGGGTTACTGATAGGGTTCCAGTTCCTGATAGGGTTAATATTCCAGTTAGGATTTGCCTTAGGGTTAAGGTTAGGTTAAGTGTTGGATTTATGGTTAGAGTTGGGGGTCTGGTTCGAGTTAGTTTTAGGGTTTGGGTGAGGGTTAGTGTTACAGTTAGGTTCGGGTTAGGGTTTGGTTAGGGTTCGGTGTAGAGTTTGGTTTAGGGTTAAGTTCAGGGTTAGTGTTAAGGATCAGGTCTGGGTTCAGGGTTATCATTTGGGTTAGGGTCAGTGTTAGGTGTAGGGTTCGGTGTAGGGTTATGGTTATTGTGGGATTAGGGTTTGTGTTATGGTTAGGTTAGGGTTCTCATTAAAGTTATGGTTTGGGTTAAGGTTAGGTTTAGAATTAGACTTGGGGTTACTGTTATCATTAGTGTTAGGGTTCAGGTTAGGGTTTGGGTTTGGGTTCTTGTTAGAGTTAGGGTGAGGGTTAGAGTTAGGTTTAGGGTTAGGGTTAGGTTTATGGTTTAGGTTTTAGGTTAGGGTTAGTGTTATTTTTAGGATTAGGTTTAGTGTTAGGATTAGGGTTAAACTTCGGGGTCATTTTAGGTTTTGGCTTCCAGTTAGGGTTTGGGATAGCGTTTGGGTTAGGGTTACGGTTAGGGTTCACATTATGAATGGCTTGTTAGGGTTAGGTTTAGGTATAGGTTAGGGTTAGGGCTAGGCTTAGTGGTAGGGTTCGGGTTACGATTATGTTTAGGGTTAGGCTTAGGGCTTAGGTTTGGGATAGTGTTACGGTTATGTTTAGTGTAGGGTTAGGGTTAGGGTTAGAGTCAGCATTAGTGTTAGGGTTAGGTTAAGGGTTTAGGTTAGGGTTAGGGTTAGGGTTAGGGTTCGACTTAGGGTTAAAGTTAGAGTTAGTGTTAGGATTAGTGTTATTTTTAGAGTTATGGTTATGGTTAGGGTTAGGGTTAGTGTTAGGTTTATGGTTGGGTTACGGTTTGGGTATGGGTTACTGTTATGGTTCCTGTTAAGTTTATGCTTCAGGTTAGGGTTAGGGTTAGGGTTAGGCTTAGGATTCGGGTTAGGCTTGAGGTTATGGTTAGTGTTAGGGTCAGGGTTTGGGGTTGAGGTTAGGTTTAGGCTTATGGTTTGTGTTAAGGTTAGGGTTCAGGTTAGGTTTATGATTAGGATTAGGTTTAGGTTTTGGTTCAGGGTTGGGGTTAGAGTTAGGGTGAAGATTAGTGTTAGGGTTAGATTTCAGGTTAGGGTTAGGGTTAGGAGTTGGGTTCGGGTTTGTATTATGGTTAGGATTATGTTTCGTGGTAAGTTTAAGGATCTGGTTAGGAATAGGGTCAGGTTTAGGGTCATGGTTAGGGTTTAGGGTTCGAGATATGGTTAGAGTTATGGATCGTGTTAAGATTAGGTTTCAGGTTAGGCTAGTGTTAGTGATATGGTTAGCATTAGGGTTATGGTAAGGTTAGTGTTAGGGTTGGGGTTAGGGTTTGGGTTAAAGTAAGGTTTAGGGTTCGAGTTAGGTTTAGTGTTAGGGTTCAGGTTAGAGTTCGGTTTAGGATTAGGCTTAGGGATAGGTTTAGGTTTCGGTTTAGGGTTAAGGTTCGTGTTAGTGTAAGGGATAGGATTCAGGTTAGGGTTAGGTTTATGGTTAGGTTCAGGTTAGGGTTTGGTTTCAGGTTAGGTTTCGGGTTTGGTTGGGGTTTGCGTTAGTGTTAGGGTTGTTAAGTTTTGGTTTAGGTTTTGGGTCAGGGTTAGGGTTAGTGTTAGGGTTCGGTTTCAGGCTCGGGTTATGGTTAGGGTTAGGTTTAGGCTTAGGTTTCAGGTTACTGTTAGGGTTAGGTTATGGGTTAGTTTTCGTGTTAGGAGTAGGGTTCCCCTCCAGTTCTGGTTAGGGTTAAGATCAATTTAGGGTTAAGGTGTGGTTTAGGGTTCAGTGAAAGTTTAGATTTATATTTTTGTTATGGTTAGTGTTAGGGTTAGGATTAGATTATGGTTAGGTTTAGGGTTCATGTTAGGATTCAGATTAGGGTTAGGTTTAGGATTAGAGTTAAAGTTAGGGTTAGAGTTAGGGTTAGGGTTAGGGTTAGGGATAAGGTTAGGATTAGCATTAGTGTCAGTGTCCGGTTTCAGATTAGAGTACGGTTATGTTCCTTGTTAAGTTTACTGTTCGGATTAGCGTTTGAGTTAGGCTTAAGTGTTGGGATTCGGTTTAGGTTTAGGGTTCAGGTTAGGGTTAGAATTAGTGATAACTTTATGGTTTATACTTTGCTTAGGGTTTGGGTTAAGGTTATGGTTAGGGTTAATGTTTGGTTAGGGTTAGTGTTAGGTTATGGTTAGGTTAGGCTTAGGTTTAGAGTTAGACTGTTAGGGTTAGGTTAGGGATAGGGTTAGAGTAAGGGTTTGGTTCTGGTTAGTGTTCGGTTTGGGGCTAGGGTTCAAGTTAAGGTTCAGATTATTGTTAGTGTTTGGGTTATGGTTCAGGTTAGGTTAGGGTTAGCTTTAGATTTCAGGTTCAGCTTTGGTTTTGGTTTAGTTAGGGTTAATGTTAGTTTTTGGGTTAGGGTTAGGGTTAGGGTTTGGGTTAGGTTTAGGGTTAGGGTTAGGGTTACAGTTCGGGTTAGAGTTAGCATTAGTGTTAGTGTTTGAGTTAAGTTTAGGATGCCAATTAGGGTTAGGGTTAGGGTTAGGGTTTGGGCTCGGGTTAGGGTTAGTGTTAGGGTTAGGATGAGAGTTATGGTTAGTGTTCAGTTTTGGTTTAGGTTTAGGGTCAGGGTTATGGTTGGGCTAGGGATAGATTTAGGTTTGGTGCTAGGGTTAAGGTTAGGGTTAACGTTAAGTTGAGTTTTTGGGTTTGGTGTAGGGTTAGCGTTAGGGTGTGAGTTAATATTTGGGTTCAAGTTAAGGTTAGGGTTAGGTTTAGGTTTTGGGTTATGGTTATGGTTAGGGTTCTGGTTTGGGTTCGGGTTAGGTTTGGGATAGGTTTAGGTTTAGGGGTAGGATTAGTTTTAGGTTTAGGGTTAGAGCTAGGGTTAAGCTTATCCTTCTTTTTGAGTGCAGGTTCGGGTTAATTTTAGGCTTAAGGTTAGGTTTAGGTTCGCGTTCGCAATCCAGTTAGGGTTCAGTTTAAGGTAAGTTTTAGTGTTTGTGTTAGGGTTAGGGTTAGAGTTAGGGTTCTGGTTAGGGTTAGGGTTACTCTTAGGCTTCGTGTTAGGGTTAGGGTTATGATTAGTGTTAAGGTTATGGTTGTTTTTGGGTTAGGGTTACGGTTCGGGTTAGTGTTAGGGTTCAGTTTTGGTTAAGGTTAGGTTTGGGGTTAGCCCTAGTGTTAGGGTTGGTGTTCTGGTTAGAGTTACGGTTAGGGTAGTGTTAGGGCTTGGGTTTGGGTTAGTGTTCGGGTTCCGATTAGGGTGCGAGTTAAGTTTCGGATTATTGTTAGGGTTAGGGTTCGTGTTAGGGTTAGGGTTACAGTTAGTGTTAGGCTTCGGTTTGGCTTTGAGTTCGGGTTAGAGTTAGGGTTAATGTTAGTGTTTGGTTTAGGGTTAGTGTTAGGTTTAGTGTTAGGGTTAGCATTAGGTTTAGGTTTAGAGTTTGAGTTAGAGTTAGGGTTAGTGTTACCCTTTGGTTTGGTTTAGGGTTCGAATTAGGATTAGGGTTACGGTTAGAGTTATTCTTAGGGTTTTGGTTTGGGTTAGTGTTAAAGTTAGGGTTAGAGTTAGTGTTAAAGTTCTTGTTAGTTTTCTGGTTAGGGTTATAGTTTGGGTTAGTGTTAGGTTTGGGTTCGGTTCAGGTTAGTTTTGGGGTTAGGGTTGGTGTTCTGCTTAGTGTCATTGTTAGGTTAGTGTTAGGGTTCAGGTTTGGGTTAGAGTTTGGGTTCAGGATAGGGTTAGCTTTAGGTTAGGATTAGTGTTAGGGTTATAGTTAGGGTTAGGTTTGAGGTTAGTGTTAAGGTTCAGGTTAATGTTAGGGGTAGGGTTCGGGTTTGGGTTATGGGTCAGGTTAGGGTTGTGTTAGGGTTAAGGTTAGGGTTTGGGTTAGGGTTAGAATTATGGTTACGGTTAGGGTTCGGATTACATGTATGGTTAGGTATAGGTTTAGGGTTAGAGGGTTAGTGTTTATGTTAGGATTAGGTTTATGTTTAGGGTTAGGGTTGGGGTTAGTTTTAGGGTTCTGGTGCAGGTTAGGTTAAGGTTCACGTTCAAGTTAAGGTTACGGTTAGCGTTCGATTTAGAGTTAGAGTTAGGGTTAGGGTTAGGTTTAGTGTTCCGGTAGGGTTAGTGTTCAAGTTAGAGTTAAGGTTATGGCTCGTTTTAGGGTTAGAGATCGGGTCAGGTTAGGGTTCAGGATAGGTTTTGTTTCATGTTCGGGTTCGTATTATGGTTAGGGTTCCATTTAGGGTTAGTGTTTGTGTTTGGTTTACGGTTATATTTACGGTTAGGTTTCAGGTTAGAGTTAGGTTTCGTGTTAGGATAAGAGTGGGACTTCAGGTTAGGCTTCGTGTCTGTGTTAGATTTAGTGTTAGGGTTAGAGTTAGACTTAGGGTTCTGGTTTGGTTAGTGTTTGTGTTAGGGTTCGCGTTGAGGTTTGAGTTTGTGTTCAGGTTAGCATTAGGGTTAGGTGTCGTGTTAGAGTTCTTGTTAGGGTCAGGGTTAGGGTTAGGGTTCGGGGTAGAGTTTGAGTTAATGTTAGGGCTCAGGTTAGGGTGCGAGTTAGGGTTATTGTTAGGGGTTGGGTTAGTGTTAGTGTTCAGAATAGATTTAGGGTTTGGGTTAGTGTAGTGGTTAGGGTTCGTGTTTGGGTTCAGGTTTGTGTTAGGTCTAGGGTTCAGCTTAGGTTTGAGTTTAGGGTTCAGGTTATGGTTTAGGTTAGACCTAGGTTAGGTTTCTCGTTAGGCATAGGGTTAGTGTTCATGTTAGTGTTATGATTCGGAGTCAGATTATGGTTAAGGTTGTGGTTAGGGTTAGGTTTTGTGTCAGGGTTAGAGTTAGGGTTCGGGTTAGGGTTAGAGTTAAGGTAAGGTCTTGGGTTAGAGTACAGGTTAGGGTTAGAGTTAGATTTCGGTTTAGGGTTAGAGTTAATGTAAGGTTTTGGTTTAGAGTTTGGTTAGGGTTATTGTTAGGTTAGAGTTCAAGTTAGGGTTTGATTTCGGGTTAGTGTAAGAGTTAGGTTTTGGGTTATGTTTATAGTTAGTGTTAGGGTTCTGGTTAGGGTGAGGGTTAGGGTCTGGGTTAAGGTGAGGATTAGGGTTAGGGTTCGGGTTAGTGTTAGGTTTAGTGTTTGGGTTCGAGTTAGAGTTAGGGTTCATATTCGGGTTAGAGTTAGGGTTTGGGTTCGTGTTAGGGTTCAGATTAGGGTTTTGGTTCGGGTTCGGGTTGGGGTTTGTTTAGGTTAGGTTTACGGTGTGGGTTAGGTTTATTGTTAGGTTAGGGTTAAGGTTAGGGTTCGGTTTCAGTAATGTGTTAGATTTAGGTTAGGTTTAGGGTTAGGGTTAGGGTTAGGTTAGGGTTTGGGTTAGATTAGTGGCTCGGTTTAGGGTTAGAATTAGGTTAGTCTTAGGGATAGTGTTAGGGCTCTGGTTATGGATAGAGTTAGGGTTAATGTTTCAGTTATGGTTTGGGTTCAAGTTAGGGTTAGTGTTAGGATCACGTTAGGGTTAGGGTTATAGTTCGGTTTAGGGTTCAGTTTAGGATTAGGTTTAGGGTTAGTGTTAGTGTTCAGGTTTGGGTTTGCTTTATGGCTTGGTTTAGGTTCAGGGTTAGGTTTAGGGTTTGTGTTAGGGTTAGGGTTAGGTTTTGGATCAGATTAGGTTTTGTGTTAGGGCTAAGGTTAGGGTTCATCTTAGAGATAGGGTTCGGATTAAGGTTAGTTTTAGGTTTAGGTTCAAGTTAAAGTTTGGGTTTGGGCTAGGGTTAGGGTTAGGGTTCTGGTTAGGGTTAGCGTTAGGTTTTGGTATAGGGTTAGGTTTAGGTTTAGGTTAGGGACAGGTTTCGTATTAAGGTTCAGCTTCGAGTTTGGGTTGGGGTTAGGGTTAGTCTTCCTGTTTAGTGTTTATGTTATGGTTATGGTTATGGTTAGTGTTCGTGTTATGGTTGTGGTTAGTGTGAAGATTATGGGTAGGGTTAGAGTGTTGGGGTTTGTTATGGTTAGGGTTAGTGTTAGGGTTTTAGATTCAGATTAGTGTTTGTGTTCAGATTAGGCTTTGGGTTAAGGCTCGGGTTATGGTAAATGTTAGGGTTAGGTTTAGGTTTATGGTTCAGGTTTGGTTTCTGGTTCCACGTATGATTACTGTTAGGGTTTGAGTTAAGGTTAGGATTAGGGTTCGCCTTATGGTTAGGGTTATGTTTAGTGTCATTGTTATGGTTGGGTGAGGTTTAGGTTAGTGTTAGTGTTAGGCTTAGGGTTACTGTTAGTGTTAGGGTTAGGATTCAGGTTCATTCTCGGTTTAGCATTAGGGTTAGGGTTAGGTTTAAGATTATGGCTCGTGTTACTGTTAGGGTTAGGGTTAGCGTTAGGATTCCTGTTAGGTGTAGGGTTCTGGTTCCACTTTGGGTTAGGGTAACGTTGGGTTAGGATTAGGGTTCGGTTATGGTTCAGGCAATCATTAGGTTTAGGGTTAGTGTTAGGGTTAGGGTTAGGGTTATGTTATGGTTAGGGTTAGGGTTCGTTGGGTTTTGGGTTAGGGTTGGGGTAGTGTTAGGGTTAGGGTTACATTTAGAGTTACAGTTAGGGTAGGGGTTTGAGTTAGGGTTATGGTTTTGGTTAGGGTTAATGTTATGGTTACAGTTGGGGTTTGAGTTAGGGTTAGAGCTAGGTTTAGGTTTAGTGTTATGGTTAGGGTTATGGTTCGGGTTAGGGTTAGTGTTAGGTTTAAGGTGAGGGTTAGGGTTAATGTTAGGGTCCAAGACAGGTTAGTGTTATTGTTATGTTTCTTGTTAAGCTTACTGTTCGTGTTAGGATTTTCGTTACACTTAGGGGTTGGGGTTAGGGTTAGGTTTAGGCTTAAGTTTAGGGTTATGGTTACGGTTATGGTTATTGTTCATATTTTGGTTAGGATTCAAGTTAGAGTTATGGTTATCTTTAGGGTTAGGGTTCGGGTATGGTTAGGGCTGAGCTTCAGTTTAGAGTTATACTGTTAGGGTTTAGGTTAGGATTAGGATTAGGGTTAGCTTTAGGGTTCGGGTTCGGGTTAGTGTTCGGGTTCAGATTAGGGTTCAGGTCAAAGTTCGGATTATTGTAGTGTTTGGGTTAGGGATAGTGTTAAGTTTTGGGTTAGGTTTTGGGTTAGGTTTAGGCTTAGAGTTCGGGTTAGGGTTAGGATTCAGGTTTGGGTTAGAGTTAGGGTTAGGGTTAGGTTTAGCATTAGGGCTAGGATTGGGGTTCGGGTTTGTGTTAGGGTCCCGTTTCGGTTTAGTGTTACAGTTATGGTTCTTGTTAAGGTTACTGTTCAGGTCAGGGTTTGGGATAGGGTGAGGGGTTGGGGTTTGGTTTAGGTTTAGGGTCAGGGTTAGGGTTAGAATTATGGTTCATATTTAGGTTAGTGTTCGGGTTAGGGTTATGGTTAGGTTTTGGGTTCGCATTAGGGTTCTGGTTCAGATTAGGGTTCGGGTTAATGTTTGGATTATTGTTAGGATTAGGGTCAGGTTTAGTTTTAGTATTAGGGCCCGAGTTAGTGTTAGAGTTAGGGTTAATGTTAGTGTTTGGGTTAGGGTTAGGTTTAGGGTGTGGGTTAGTTTTATGCTTAGTGTTATTGTTAGGGTTAGAGTAAGGTTTAGTTTTCGGGTTCAGGTTAGGGTTATGGTTAGTGTTAGTCTTAGGGTTAGGGTTCTTGTTAGGGTTATGGTTTGGGTTAGTGTTAGGTTTAAGGTTAATGTTAAGGTTCATGTTAGTTTTCTGGTTAAGGTTAGGGTTCGGGCTATGTTTAGGGTTAGTTTCAGTTTAGGTTTAGTCTTCAGGTTAGGTTAAGGGTGAGTGTTCAGTTTGGGGTTAAGTTTAGGATTAGAGTTCAAGTTAGGGTATGTTTAGTCTTAGAGTTCAAGTTACAGTTAGGGTTAGGGTTTGGTTAAGGGTTATGGTTCAGGTTCTACTTAGGTTTAGAGTTCAGGTTCTGGTTAAAGTTTGAGTTTGTGTTCGTGTTAGGGGTAGGGGTAGGGTTTGGGTTAGTGTTAGGGTTAGGGATAGGCTCAGGGTTAGGGTCATGGTAATTGTGCTGGTTAGGTTTAGGGTTAGGGTTAGGGTTAACATTTTGGATAGGTTCGGGTTACTGTTAGGATTATGGTTGGAGTTAGGGTTCCGATTGAGGTAGTGTTCGGTTTGGGTTTGGGTGCTGTTTAGGGTTTGGATTAGGTGAGATTTAGGGTTAGTGTTTGGGTTAGGATTTTGGTTAGGGTTAGGGTTAGTGTTTACCATTCAGGTTAGTGTTAGAGTTAGGGATTGTGTTCTGCTTAGGTTAGTGTTAGGGTTCGTGTTATGGTTAGGGTTCAGGTTAGGGTTAGGGTTATGGTTAGGTTTTGGGTTAGGGTTAGGGGTCTGGTTCGTGTTACAGTTAGGGTTACTGTTTGGTTTTGGGTTAGGGTTAGGGCTAGTGCTGTGGTTATGGCTAGGTTTAGTGTTTCGGATAGGGTTAGCGTTAGAGTTAGGGTCCGCGTTCATGTTAGGGTTTGGTTTCTGGTTAGGGTTGGTGTTGGTTTTTTAGTTAGAGTTAGGGTTAGACTTGGGGTTAGATTTAGGTTCGTGTTAGGATTAGTGTTAGGTTTCGGGATAGGGTTAGGGTTAGGGTTAAAATTCGGTTTAGGTTACTACTAGGGTTAGGGTACAGTTAGGTTGTTTTTAGGGTTCAGATTTGGCTAAGGGATCGGGTTAGGGTTTGGTGTTAGGGTAAGGGTTATGATTAGAATTAGAGGTCGGGTTACAGGTAAGGTTAGAGATAGTGTTAGGGTTAGAGCGTTAGGGTTAGCGTTAGGTTTCGGGTTTTGATTTGGGTTCAGTTTTGGGTTAGATTATGGTTAGAGTTCTGGTTAGGTTTAGGTTTAGGTTTAGGGTTTGGTTTAGGGTTTGGCTTAGGGTTAGGGCTAGGTTAGTTTTAGGCTTAGCATTAGGTTTAGGTTAGGTTTAAGGTTAGTGTTAGGGTTAGGGTTAAGGTTCTGATTACAGTTAGGGTTTGGTTTAGAGTTGGCTTAGGGTTAAGGTTAGGGTTCTGGTTCAGTTTAGGTTTTGGGTTTTGTGTTAGGGTTCGTGTTATGGTTCAGGTTAGAGTTAGGGTTAGGTTTCGGATTAGGTTTAGGGTTAGTGTTTGGTTTAGGTTTAGTGTTAGAGTTAATCTTAGGGTTAGTGTTAGGCTTAATGATAAGTTTAGGGTTAGGGTTAAGTTTAGGGTTACTTTTAGGGTTCTGGTTATTATCAGTGTTCCTGTTAAGGTTATGCTTTAGGTTAGGGTTAGGTTTAGTGTTAGGGTTCAGGTTAGGATTAGCATTATGGATGAGGTTAGCCTTGGTTAGGTTTAGGGTGTAGAGTTAGAGTTAAGGTTAGGATTGTGGTTAGGGTTTGGGTTCATGTTACAACTAGGATTAGTGCTAGGTTTAGAGTTAGAAGGTTAGAGTTTAGGTTAGTGTCAGGGTTATGGTTACAGTTAGGGTTAGGGTTAGTGTGAGTGTTCAAGTTACAGTTAGGGTAAGGGTAGGGTTATGATTAAGGTTCGGGTTTGGTTTTGAGTTAGGTTTAGGGTTAGCTTTGGGGTTAGTGTTACAGTTAGGGTTCAAGTTACTTTTAGGTTTAGGGTTCATGTTAGGTTTAGAGTTAGGGTTAGTGTTAGAGTTCACATTAGGATTCAGTTTCGAGTTAGGGTTAGGATTAGGGTTAGTGTTAAGTGTCGGGTTAGGGTAAGGGTTATTGTTAGGGTTAGGGTTCAGGTTAGGATTAAGGTTAGGGTTCAGATTACTGTTAGGTTTCGGGTTAGAGTTAGGTTTATGTTTCATGTTAATCTTATGGTTATTGTTAGGGTCAGGGTTATGGTATGTTTTAGGGTTAGGGTTAGGGTGTAGCGTTCTGGTTAGAGTTAGGGTTAGGGTTCATGTTAAGGTTAGGGCTCGGTTTAAGGTTAGGATTAAGTTAAAGGGTTTCTGTTAGTGTTAGTGTTATGGTTAGGATTAGGTATAGCGTTAGGGTTGGCGTTAGATTTAGGTTCAAGTTAGGGTTAGGATTCGGGTTAGGATTAGGTTAGGGTTAGGTTAGAGTTCACGTTAGGGTTAGGTTTATTGTTAGGGTTTGCATTAGGTTTAGGGTTTTGGTTAGGGTTAGGTTTAGGGTTAGTGTTAGGATTTGGGTTATGGTTAGGGTTAGGGTTAGCTATAGGGTTACGGTTTGGGTTTGGGTTCGGGCTCGTGTTAGGGCTATAGTTAGGGTTAAGTTTAGGGTCAGCCTTATGGTAAGGTTAGGGTTAAGTTTAGGGTCAGGCTTATATTTAGGTTAGGGTTAGGTTTAGGGATAGGATTCCACTTAGGTTTCGGGTTATGTTTCGGGTTAGGTTTAGTGTTAGGTTTAGGGTTAGTATTTGGGTTCTGGTTCCCTTTTTGTTTTAGTGTTAGTGTTTAGGCTAGGGTTAGTTTTAGACTTAGGTTTAGTGTTAGGATTTGGGTTAGAGTTCTGGTGAGAGTTAGGGTTCGGGTTAGTTTAATTGTGAGGTTTTGTGTTAGGGTTAGAATTAGGGTTAGGGTTTGGGTTCGTGTTAGGGTTAGCGTTAGGTTTCAGGTTAGGTTTAGGGTAAGGTTTATAGCGCCCATTAGGGTTAGGGTTAGGGTTCGGGTTCTGGTAAGAGTTAGGGTTCAGGCTCTGTTTGGGTTTGGGTTCATGTTAGAATTCGTGTTAGGGTTCAATTTGAGTTAGAGTTAGAGTTCTGGATAGGGTTGCAGTTAGAGTTAGTGTTCTGGTTAGGTTTAGCTTTAAGGTTAGGCTTAGTGATAGGGTTAAGGTTAGTTATATGTTTATGTTTAGGGTTATGGTTAGGGTTTAGATTAGGGTTAGTGTTCCTGTTTAAGTTAGGGTTGGTGTTAGTGTTACCTTTAGGGTCAGGGTTCAGCTTAGGATTAGAGTTAGGGTTGGGGTTAGGCTTAGTGTTAGGGTTAGGGTCTAGGGTTAGAGTTTAGGTTAGGGTTGTGGTTTGGTTTACATTTCAGGTTACAGTTAGGGTTAGTGTTAGGTTTAGAGTTAGATTGTTAGTGTTTAAATTAGCGTTAGAGTTATGGTTAGGGTTACAGTTAGTGTTCGAGTTAGCATGAGGTTTCAGGTTAGTTTTAGAGTTAGGGGTATGGTTAAGGTTAAGGTTCAAGTTTGGGTTAAGTTTAGGGTTAAGGTTAGGGTTAGCTGTATGGTTAGGGTTACAGTTAGGGTTCGGATTACGTTTAGACTTTTGTTAGGTTTAGAGTTAGGGTTAGGGTTGTGGTTTGGATTCAGGTTCGGGTTCGGGTTAGGGTTCTGTTTCAGTTTAGGTTTCCGTTTAGGTTTAGGGTTCAGATTAGGGTTAGGGTTATTGTTACGGTTGGGGTTTGGGTTATGGTTAGGGTTCAGGTTAGGGTAAGGCTTAGGGTCAGGTTATGGTTAGGGTTAGGGTTCGGGTATGTTTAGGATTAGTGTTAGGGATCGGGATAGGTTAATGGTTAGGGTTTGAGTTAAGGTTAGGATTAAGTTTTAGGTTCAGGTTAAAGTCAGGGTTTGGGTTTGTGTCAGGCTTAGGGTGTGGTTTAGAGTTCTGTTTTGGGTTAGGTTTAAGGTTAGCATTAAGTTTAGGGTTAGTGTTAGGATTACAGTTAGGGTCATGGTTAGGATTAGTTTTAGGGTTAGGTTTACAGTTCAAGTTAGGGTTCGGGTTAATGGTTAGGCGTAGGGTTAGGGACCTGGTTATGGTTCCAGTACAGGTTAGTGTTAGGGTAAGGTTTCGGTTTAGGATTACGGTTAGGGTTAGGGTTAGATGGTTATGGTTGAGGTTATGGTTAGGGTTAGTGTTAGGGCTAGTGTTCGGGTATGGGTTAGGGTTCAGGTTTGGATTAGTGTTCGGGTTACAATTTGGGTTAGGGTTAGCATGAGGGTTTGGGTTAGGGTTAGAGTAATGGGTAGTGTTATGGTTAGAGTTCTGGTTCATTTTCCAGTTGGGTTTAGGATTAAGATTAGTTTTAGATTTAGGGTTATGGTTACAGTTAGGGTTCCAGTTAGGTTTACAGTTAGGGTTGGGATTAGTGTACGGGTTAGGGTTAGTGTTAAGGTTCAGGTTAGGTTTCGGGTTATGTTTACGTTTTGGGTTAGGGTTGCAGTTATTGTTAGGCTTAAGGTTCGGGTTAGGGTTAAGTTTAGGGTTAGCGTTTGGGTCAGGGTTTAGGTTAAGTTTAGGGTTCAGGTTCTGGTTAAGTTTAGCATTAGGTGTTCATGTTAAATTTAGAGATCGATTTATTGTTCTGCTTAGGGTTCAGGTTATGATTAGGTTTAGGGTTGTGGTTTGAGTTAGTGTTTGTGTTCTGGTTCCAGTTCGTTTTAGTTTGGGGGTTATGTTTAGGTTTAGGTGTAGTGTTATTGTTAGAGTTAGGATTCGGTTTAGAGTTCTGGTTAGGATTGGGGTTCGTGTTAGGTTAAGGGTTAGGTTTCTGGTTAGGTTAGGATTCATGTTAGGGTTAGGGTTAGGGTTAGGGTAAGAGGGTTACAGTTTAGGTTAAGCTTAGTCTTAGGGTTGGGGTTAGGGTTCAGGTACATGTTAGGCTTCAGGTTCAGATTAGGGTTCAGGTTATGGTTATGGTTGGGGTTATGGTTATGGTTTGGATTACGGTTCTGGTTTGGTTTAGAGATAGGGTTTACTTTAGGGTTAGTGTTAGAGTAAGGGTTCGGGTTATGGTTAGGGTTTGGGTTACTGCTAGGGTTAGGGTTAGTGTTAGGTTTAGGGTAAGGGTTATTGTTCATTTAGGGTAGGTTTAGAGTTCAGGTATGGGTTAGGCTTCAGGTTCGGATTAGGGTTTAGGTTATGGTTATGGTTGGGGTTATGGTTATGGTTTGGATTACGGTTCTGGTTTGGTTTAGGGATAGGGTTTACTTTAGGGTTAGTGTTAGAGTAAGGGTTCGGGTTATGGTTAGGGTTCGGGGTACTGCTAGGGTTAGGGTTAGTGTTAGGTTTAGGGTAAGATTTATGGTTCATTTAGGGTTAGGTTTAGGGTTCAGGATCTTGCTAGGGTTAAGGTTTTGGTTAGGGCTTGCGTTATGTTTAGGGTTAGGATTCTGGATAGGATTAGGGTTAGAGTTAGTGTTAGCATTAGAGTAGGTTAGGCTTAGGGTTATGGTTGTCTTTAGGCTTAGGGTTAGGGTTAGGGTTTATGGCTAGGGCTCGGTTTATGGTTCGGGTTAGGGTTAAGGTTTAGTTTAGGGTTAGGGTGAGGCTTAGGGTTCATGTTTAGGTTCAAGTTAGGGTTAGGTTTAGGGTTAGGCTTAGAGTTAGGTTGGGCTTTAGGGTTAGTGTTAGCGTTAGGGTTAGGGTTAGGTTTCAGATTATGGTTAGTGTTAGTGTTAGTATTAGTGTTAGGATTAGAATGTTAGGGTTTAGGTTTGATTTAGTGTTAGGGTTAATGCTAGATTTAGGGTTCATGTTAGTGTTTGGGTTCGGTTGTGGTTTGGGTTAGGGTTCAGGTTAGTGTTGGTATTAGGTTAAGGCTAGGCTTCAAGTTAGGCTTATGGTTAGTGTTCTGGTGAGAGTTAGGGTTAAGGTTCATGTTAGGGTTATGTTTAGTGTTAGGGTTAGCATTCGAGTTAGGGTTCGTGTTCCACATCGGGTTATTTTTAGAGTTAGTGTTTTGGTTCAGTTTTGTGTTACAGTTCTGGTTAGGTTTAGGATTCGAGTTAGGGTTATGGTTAGGGTTGGGGTTCGTGTTTGCATTCAGATTAGCGTTAGGGATAATGTTCGGGTTATGGTTGAGGTTCAGTTTAGGGTTAGGTTTAGGGTTCGGTTAGGGTTAGGGTTAGGTTTGGTTTTGGTTTAGGGTTAGAGTTAGGGTTGGTTGCAGGTTAGGGTTAGAGTTTTGGTTAGGATTTGCTGTCAGGTTCAGGTTCGGGTTTGGGTTCGGGTTCGGTTTAGCATTAATTTTAGGGTTAGGGTTAGGGTTAGGTTTTGGGTTAAGGTTAGGGTTTGGGTTTGTTTTAGGTTTACGGTTAGTGTTAGGCCTGGGTTTGGGTTTGGGGTTGGGTTATGGTTGGGTTAGTGTTGGGGTTAGGATTAGGGTTAAGGTTTGGCTTAAGTTTCTGGTTAAGTGTAGTTTTAGAGTTAGGGCTCAGTTTAGTGCTAGTCTTAGGCTTCATGTTAGTGTTAGAGTTAGAGTGAGGTTGGGGTTAGTGTTATGGTTAGAGTTAGGGTTTGCGTTCTGTTTCGGTTAGGGTTAGTGTTTAGGTTTTGCTTTAGGTTTATGGTTAAGGTTCGGGTTCAGATTAGGGTTAGGTTTAGGGTTAGCTTAGTGTTAGGTTTAGTGTTAGTGTTCGTGTTCGGGTTCGGGTTAAGTTTAGGGTTTGGTTTAGACTTCGGTTTAGCGTTAGTGTTAGTGATCATGTTATGGTTATGTTTAAGGTTAGAGTTAGGCTTAGGGTTGGGTTTCGGGTTAGGTTTAGGCTTAGGATTATGGTTAGTGTTAGGGCTTGGGTTCAGTTTCGGGTTCGGCTTAGGGTTAGGGTTAGGTTTAGTGTTCAGGTTAGGGTTAGTGTTTGGGTTAATGTTAGAATGAGTGTTAGTGATAGGGTTAGGTTTAGAGCTAGGGATATGTATGAGTTTAGGGTTAGGGCTAGGGCTAGGGTTATTTTGAGATGAGGGCTTGTTTAGATTTGGTTCTAGGGCAAGATTTAATGGTAGGCTTATAGTTAGGTTTAGAGTTAGGGCTAAGTCTAGTGCTAGGGTTAGAGTTAGTGTTGGCACTAGGATTAGTTTTAGGGTCAGTGTTAGATTAGGGTAAGGTTTAGGGTTAAGTGTAGATGTAGTGTTAGTGTCAGTGTTGGGTTAAGGTTAGTGTTAACTTTAGGGGTAGGTTTAGGGTGTTGGGTTAGGATTAGATTTAGGGTTAGGTGTAGGGTTAAGAACAGGATTAGGGTCAGTGTTAGGGCTACTGTTAGGTTTAGGGCTAGGGTTATGTTTAGGGTTAAGCTTGAGTTTGGTTATGATTAGGGTGAGTGTTAGGGCTAGGGGTAGCATTAGAGTGATGGTTAGTGCAAGGGTTATGGTTAGGACTATGTTTAGGGCTAAGTTTAGGGTTACAGTTAGGACTAGAGTTAGTGCTGTGTCAGGGTTAGGGCTAGTATTGGGGCTGGTTTTAGGCTAAGCACTATGGCTAGGATTAGTATTAACATTATGTTTTGTTAAGGTAAGCATTAGGAGTATGAGTAGGGGTAGCACTAGGGATAGATTTAGGGTTAGAATTAGGGTTATGGCTAAGGGTAGGGTCAGGGTTAGGTTTTGGTTAGGGTTAGGGTTCGTTGTAGGCATAGGGCTAGGATTAGTGTTAGGGTTAGGGCTAGGGTTAGGGATAGTACTAGGTTAGGGTTACAGTTAGGGTTAGGGACAGGGTTAAGGTTAGGGTTAGGCTTAGAGATACGGCTGGGATTAGGGTTCGTGTTAGTGTTAGGGCTATTGCTAGGGTTAGGATTAGGTCTAGGTCTAGGATTAGTCTTAGGGTAAGGTTTAGAGTTGGCTTAGGGTTAAGGTTAGGGTTAGAGTTTGGGCACGGGTAAAGTTAGGGTTAAGTTTGGTTAAGGGTAGTGTGAGGATAAGGGATAGGGTTAAAGTTTTGTTAGGTTTGGGTTAGCGGTGGGGTAGGTGCAATGGTATGGTTATGGTTAGGGTTAGCTTGATGGTTAGGGCTAGCGTCAGAGCAACGGCCTAAGGGTTAGGGTATAGGTTAGCATTATTTTGGGGGCTAGGGTCAGGGATAGGTTTTGTGTAACGGTTAGGGTTAGGACCATTGCTAGGGTTAGTGCTAAGGTTAAGTTTAGGTCTAGGGCTTGGGCAAGGGTTAGGTTTCAGCCTAGGGCAAAGATTAGGGTCAGATCTAGGACTGGGTTAGTGTAAAGTCCAGGGCAAGGTGTAGGCTTAGGGTTATGATTAGGGTTAGAGAGTGTGTTGGTTAGGGCTAACGTTGGGGTTATGGTTAGTTTTAGGTTTAGGGTTAGGGCCATTTCTATGGTTAGGGCTAAGGTTAGGGTTAGGTCTGGGGGTTGGTCAAGGATTAGGGTTTGGGCTAGGGCTAGCATTAGGATCAGGACTAGGACTAGGTGAGGGTTAGTGTTAGGGTTAGGATGAGGGTTAGAGGTGGGGGTAGTGTTAGAGTTAGTGTTCTGGCAAGAGTTATTGTTAGGGCTGGGATTAGGGCTAGGTTTAGGTTCACACTTAAGGTTAGGTTCCATTTTAGGGTTAGGGCTAAGTTCTTGCTAGTGTTAGGGTTGGGGTTGGGTTTTGGGTTAGGGCTAGGGGTAGGATTAAGGCTAGGTGTGTCATTAGTGTTAGATATGCCTTGGGGTTGGGGCAGAGGAACGGGAGGGAGTATGGGTAGGGCTAGGGTTTGGGTTAGGACTAGGGTTAAAGTTAGGATTATGCTGGTGTTAGGATTACTGTTAGGCCTAGGGTTAGGACTAGGTTTAACGTTTGGGTTAGAGTTGGCTTAGGGTTACAGTTACAGTGAGTGTTATGTGTAGTCATACTATTAGGGTTAGGGCTAGGTGTAGTTTTAGGGTTTGGGTTAGGCTTAGGGTTAGGGCTAAGGTTGAATTAGGGTTAGTGTTACAAACCATATGCCTAGCCCTAAAACTAATGCTAACATTAATTTTAATGTGCAGCCTAATTCTCACCCTAGCTCTAACCATAACCCTAACTCTAACTATAGGCTTAGACATAACCTTATCCTTAATCCTAACCCTAACACTAATACTACACTTACCACTACTCTAACCCTATAACTACCACTGAACCTAAACCTTACCCATACGGTAACTCAACCCCAACCCAAACCTAAACACTAACCCTAACATTAATCCAAGCCCTAGCTCTAAGTGTAAACCTAGTCGTATCCCTAACACTAAACCTAGCCCCAGCCATAACCATAACCCTAACTCTAGACCTAGCACTTACTCTAACTGTAACCCTACTCCTAACCCTGGGGGTAGAACTAACCCTAACCCACCCCTACACCTAAAACTAATAATAGCCCTATCCCTAACCCTAAAACTCAGACCTATCAATAGCCATAACCCTAACCCTAACCCTAACCCTAGCACTGGCCCAAATCTTAACCCTAACATTAATCCTATCTCTAACACAAGCACAAACACTAAGGCTAACCCTAACCCTAAATCTAACCCTAACCCTAACAAAAATCCAACCCTAAACCTAACGCTAAATGTAACCCACACACTATCTCTATCCCTAACCTTAAACCTAAGCTTAACGCAACCCTAACCCCAAACCTACCTCTAGCCCTAACCATGAAACTAACTCTAACAAGAGCCAAAAAGCTAACCCTAACCCTACCCTTAACACTAACACTAATCCTACCCCTACCCCTACACCTACCCCAACCCTAACCTTAACCCTAACCCAACCAGAAGACTCACCCTACCCATAACCCTAACACTAACCATAAGCAGAAGCCTAACGTTAGCACAAACACTAATATTAACCAGAACCGTAACCAAAACTCTAAAACCAGACCTCCCCACTCCTAACCTTACCCCTAACTTTAGCCTTAAGCACAACCCGAACCGTGCCCTTACCCCTAACGCTACCATTAACCCAAACACTTAGCCTAACCCTAACCATGACCATAAACCTACACTAATACTAGCCCTAGCCTTAACCAATGCTAGCCCTAGACCTAATATTAGCCTTAAACATAAACTTAGCTCTAGCTCTAGCCCTAACCCTAAACCTAAACTTAAACCTAACACTAACCCTAGCCCTACCCTATCCAAAACCCTAACCCTAGCACAATCCCAGAACGTAATCATAGCCCTTAACCTAACCCTAACACTAACCCTTACTCTACCACAACCATAACCCTAATGCTAAGCCTAACCCTAATCCTAGACCTAGTCTTAACACTAACCCTTGCCCTAGCTCTAATACTAACCCTAACGCTATTGCTAACCCCAAGCCAAACCAAAACCCTAACCATAATGGTAACCCCAACCCTAACATAACCCTAACCCTAACACCAGCCCTAGCCCTAACCCTATTGCTAAGCCTAACTCTAGCCCTAACCGAAAAATTAGCCCTACACACAACGCTAACCCTAATGCTCGCACAAATCCTAGCCCTAGCCCTGGCCCTGGCCCTAATTCTAAACCTAACCATAGCACCTCACCCAAGCCCTAACACTAACACAAATCCTAGTCCTAGACCTGACTTTAACCATAGTGCTAGCCATAACCATATCCCTAACACTAACCCTAGCTCTAGGCCTAACCCTAACCCTAACCCTAACCCTAACTATAGACCCAGCCATCCCTAACGATAACCCTAGCACTTTCCATAGCCCTGGCCCTAACGCTAATTCTAACACTAGTACTATCCCTAACCTTAGCACTAACACTAACGCTAACCCTTACCATAGCTCTGAACCCAACCCAAGCCCTAGTCCTTCCCTAACCCTAAACCTAGATATAAGCCTAGCCCTAACTCTAACTCTAACTCTAGCCTTAAACCAAACACTAACGTTAACTGCAACCCTAATGTAGCACTAACCTTAAGTGTAGCCCTAAAACTACCCCTACCACAAACCTTAAACCTAACCCTAGTCCTAACTGTAACCCTTGCACTGACCTGAACTCTAGCCCTAACCTTAACTCTAACGCTAAACCTACACTTAACTCTCACCATAACTCTAACCATAACCCAAGCAGAGACCTAACTTTAACCCTAGCCCTAGGCATAAGCCTAACCCTAACCCTAACCCAAACCCTAACCCTAACCCAAACCCTAACCCCAACCCTAACCAAGCCCCTAGTCCTAAATAGCCCCTAACCAAAACACTAACCCAACACCTACCCCTACCCCCAAACCTAACCAACTCCAAGCCTAACCCTAACCCTAACCCTAACACTAAACCAAACCTAATACTAACCCTAATCCTAATGCTAACACTAAACCTAACCCAAACCCTACTTCTCACCCTAGCCCTAGCCCTAATACTAATCCTAACACTACTCCTAGCCATAATCCTAAACCTAGCCCTATCTCTAGCCCTAACTGTAACCATAATACAAACCCTAACACTAACCCAAAATGTAACCCTAACCCTAACCCTAACCCTAATCCAACCCCACCCCTATCCCTCTGCTTATCTCTAACCTTAACACTTACCCTAAGACTAACCGTACCCCATACGTAACCGTAAACCTAGCCATAACCCTACTGCTACACCTAAACCTAACCATATGCCTAGCCCTAACCCTAACCAGAGCCGTAAACCTAAACCTAACTGTAACTCTAGCAGGAAACCTAGCCCTAACCCTAACCATAGCCATAAACCTAACCCTAACCCTAAATCTACTTCTAACCATAACCCTCATCCTAACCTTAGCCCAAGCCTTATGGTAACCCTAACCCTAACCTCAGCCCCAACCCTAACCCTAATCCTTCTCCTCACCCGACCCCTAACCCTATCCCTAACCTTAACACTAACCCTAATCCTAGCCATAATCCTAACAAGAGATCCAGCAATAGACCTAACCCTAACTGTAACCTTAACTCTAAAACTGAGCCTAACACTTAGCCCAACCCTGAACCCTAACCATAAATGCAGCCCTATGCCTAGTCCTACATCTGACACTAACCCTAGCAGTAGAGCTGAACCTAACCCTATCTCAAGCCCTAAACCTAGCTGTACCCTTAACCCTAGCCCTAACTTTAGGCCTGGCCCTAACCCTAACCCTAATGCGATTCCCAAACCTAACTGTATCACAAGCCCTAATGTTAACCATAACGCTACACCTATCCCTAACACATACTTTACTCAGACAATAACACTTACCGTAACACGGACCCTAACCCAAACCCAACACCAAATCCAACCCTAAACCTAATCCTAACCCTAAACTTAAGCTTAACCATAATCAATCCCTAGTGCTAACACTACCACTAATCTCAAGCATAATCCTAACTCTAAACCTACTCCTACCCCTAACCCTAACCCTATGCCTAACCTTAACCATAACCCTAAATCTTAGCCTAACCCATCCCTAAGTCTAACCCTAACCCTAACACTAATGCTAAACCTAACCCTACCTCTACCACTACACTGAACCCTAGCACTAACCCTTACTCTAACCCAAACAAACCCTAACTCTAACACTAATCCTAGCCCTAACCCTAACCCAAACACTTGCCCTAACCCTAACCCTAGCCCTAAACCTAAAACGAGACCTAGACAAAGCCTTAACCCTAAGCCTAACCCTAGCTCTAAACCTAGGACAAACCCAAACCCTAACCCTAACTGTACCCCAGCCCTAAACCTAACCATAAACCTGCCCTTAACCCTAACCATGGCTCTATCCTCTAATGCCAACTCTAACACTAGCCATAACCCAAATTTAACCTAACCTAAAACTAACCCTAACCCATTTCCTATCCCTACCATTGACCTTAACCCTAACCTTAACCCTAACACTATCCCTACACCTACTCCTCCCCTAACCATAACCCTAACCCAAATCCTACCCCATCCTTAACCTTAAACCTAACTCGAATGCAACCCTAACCCCAACCCTATCACTAACAATAAAACTAACCCCAACCCAAGCCCAAACTTAACCCTAACATATCCCTAACTAACACTATTCCTAGAACTAGCCATAATCCTAACCCTAGCCCTACACCTAACCCTAACTCTAGCCCTAGCCCTAACCTTAACCCTAACCATAACCATAACACTAACCCTAACACTATCCCTACATGTATCTCTCTCTTAAACCTAACCCTAAGCCAACCCTAACTCTAACCCTAACCCCAGTCTTAGCATTAACACAAGCCTTAACCCTAAGCCTAACTCTATCCCTACACCTACTCCTCCCCAATCCTAACCCAAACCCTACCCCAACCCTAAGCTTAAACCTAACCCTAATGCAAGCCTAACCCCAACCCTAACACTACTGCTAACCATAAAATTAACATTAGCCCTGTCCCAAACCTAACCTTAACCCTAAAACTTATCCTAACACTGCACCTACACCAACCACTAACCCTAAATCTAAACCTACTCCAAACCGACTCCTAATCCCACCTCTACGCCTACCCCTACCCATAAACATAACCCTAACTCTAACCCAGCTCTACCCCTACCCCTACCCTAACGCTAACTGTAACTCCACCCGTAACCCTAACCTTTATTCCAGCCATAGCCCTAAACATAAAAATAACACCAACCTTAACCATAACCCTGACATACCACTAACCCTAGCCCTAACTGTAAGACTAAATCTAGCACTAACCATAGTCCTAATCCTAACGATTGCACTAACCCTTATTCTAATGTAACCATGTGCCCTAACTCTCACCCTAACCCAACCAGAACCAACCTCAACACTAACCTTAAAGCTAACCCTAATACTAATCCTAGCCCTAGCCCGAACACAAACTCTAGCACTATCGCTAATACTAACCATAACCCTAGCCATAACCCTAACCCTAGCACTAGCCCTAGCCCTAGCACTGACCCCAACTTTAACCTTAATGCTAACCTTGGCCCCAAGCCTAACTCTAACACAGCCCTACCTGAAATTAACCATAGTCCTAGCCCTACCCCTAGACCTAGCCCTAACCCTAGGCCTATCCTTAACGCTAGCACTGGCCCTAAACTTAACCCTAACATTAACACTATGCCTAACCCTAACACAAACACTAATGCTAACCCTAAACCTAACCATAACACTAAAACAACCCATCCTCATACACCTAACACTAACCATACCCTCAACCATAAAGCTAACCCTAACCGTGACCCTACCCTACACCTACCACTAAACCAAATCCTTACCCTACCATAACCCTAACCCTAATCCTAACCGTACCTTAATCCTAACCCTAGCCCTACCCTAATGCTAGCTCTAGACTTAACATTAACCGTAATGTTAGCCCTAATCCTATCCCTAGCCCGAGCCCTAACTCTAACCCTAACACTTGTCCTAACCCTAACCCAAACCGTAACCCTAGCTCTAAGCCAACCCCTACACTTACACGTGACCTTAACCCTAAACATAACCCTAACCGTCAACCTTAGCCCTAACCGAAAACAAATCCTAGCCCTAGATCTGACCCTAAACTTAGCCGTAGCCCTAGCCCTAAGTCTAACTCTAACACTAACCTTAGCTGTAGCCCTAACAATAACCCTAAACATAAACATAGACCTAGTCCTAGCACTAACGCTAACCCTAGCCCTGTCCATAGCCCTAGCTCTAACCATAACCCTAACACTAGCTCTATCCCTAACCCTAAACCTAAAACTACTCCTAAACCTAACCCTAGATGACCCTAATACTAACCCTGACCGTAACCCAACACTAACCCTAACCCTAACGTTAACCCTGACCTAATCCTAGCCCTAATGCTAAGGCCAACACTAGCCCATGTCCAAACTCTAACCCTAACCCTAGTCCTAATCCAACTTCTAACTATGACGCTAACCCTAAACACGAGCCTAAACCTAACCCTAACCCTAAACCTATACTTAACCCAAACCCTAACCATAACCCTAATCTACCACTAGCTGTGGCCCTAAAACTGTCCCTACCCAAAATGCTAACCATAACCCAACCCTAGCCCTAATCATAACTCTACCCCTAATACTAGGCGTAAACCTAGCAGTCAGCATAATCCTAGCGCTACCACTAACTCAAGCCATAATGCTAACTCTCACGCTACCCCTAGCCCTAATGCTTACCATAACTCTCACCCTAACCCAACCCAGACCCTACCCCTAAACCTAGCACTCATCTAACCCTAACCTTAACACAACTTTTGTCCCTACAAATACCCTAAACCTAACCCAGCGCTAACCCTAACCCTACCCCTATCCCTAAGCTTAACCTGAAACCTAAACAATCCCTAACCATAACTATAACACTAATCCTAACCCTAGACTTAATCCTAAGCATAGCCCTAGCCCTAACAAGATCCCTAACCCTAGTCGTAACCCTAACAATACCCCTAGCTCTAGCTCTAGCTCTAGTTCTAACCCTAGCCCCAAACTAACCCAAACCCTACCCTAAACCGAGGCCCAGCCCTAGCCCTAACCCTAACTGTAGCACTAACTCTAGCCATAACCCTAACTGTAGCTATAAACCTGTCTGGAACACTAAGCCTAAACCTAATGCTAATCCTAGGCCTAACCCTAGCCCTAAGCCTAACAATTGCCCTAACACTAATCGTAATGACAGCCCTACCCATAACCCTAGCACTAACTCTAAACCTAATGCAACCATAACCTTAACTCGAATGATAGACCTAACCCTAGCCCTAGCCCTAACCTTAATCCTAACCCTAACTCAAACCCTAGCCTTAATACTAGCTCAAACACTAGGCCTAGCCTTAGGCCTAGCCCTAACCTTAGACTTAACACTAGCCATAACCCTAACACTATCCCCAAACCTAGACCTAGCACTAACCCTAACCCTAGCACACCCCTAACCCTAATCGTAAACCAAACCCTAACCGTAGCCCTAACCCTAACCATAACACAAACAGTAACCCTAACCCTGACCCTAAAACTAACCCTAACAATAACCCTAAATCAAAACAAAATACTATCCATAAAGCTAACCATAATGGTAGCTCTAGCACATAACTAAACGAAACCCAAAAGCTAACGTTAACCCTGAACTGAAAGCGAAACCTAAGCCATACACTAACCCTAAGCCTAGTCCTAGGCCTAATCCTAACGTAACCCTAACCCTATTGCTAAACCCAACCCTAACCCCTAACCCTAACCCTAATCTGAACCCGAACCCTAACCCGAACCCTAAACGGAACTAGAACCATAAACCAAACCCAAACATGACCGGAACACTAACCCAAAGCCTAAACCTAAAAAAAAACCTAGACCTAAGTCTAAACCTAACCCTAAACCTAAACATAGCCCTAAACCTAACCCTAACTCCAGCTCTAACCCTAACTCTATCCCTACACCTAGTCCTAGCACTAACCCTAAATCTAACCCTAGCACTCCCCTAACCCTAATCATAAACATAACCCTAACCATAGTCTGAACCCTAACCACAACATTAACAGTAACCCAAGCCCTAGCCCTAGAAGTAACCTTAACCCTAACCCTAATCCTAACCCTAAACCGAGCCCTAACCCTAACTCTAGCCCTAATCCTAACCCTAAACCTAACACTAAACCTAATCCTAGCCCTAGCCATAACCCTAACCCTAACCCTAACTCTAACCCTAGCCCTAGACAAACCCTAACCCTAACCCTATCTTTAGCCCTAGATGTAACCCTAACCTTAACCATAACCCTAACCCTAGCCCTAGCCCTAACCTTAAACCTAACCCTTACCCAACCCTAAACCTAATGCTAAGACTAATCTTAACCCACACACAATTGATTTGATGTTAACATATGTGAATTTTGTCACACACAGTAGGTGTGATGTCATACATAAAAATGTGACTTATGTCACAAAAAAGTGAATGGTGTCACACATATCAATGGGTGTGTTTTCACACAAAAATGTGAGCCCTGTCACATATACACCATTGGTGTAATGTCACACATTGAGTCGTGTCAGACACACAATGTGTCTGAAGGCACACACCAACCTGGTGATGTCACAGACAATGGGAGTGGTGTCTCTCACGAAAATGAGTGTGAATTCACACATAACAATGAGAGTTACAAAAAACACACACGTGGGATTTAAGTCAGAGTAAAATGTGAGAGACTACACAGAAACCATGGAGTGATTTCATATGTAACAGTGGATGTCACATCACAGTTAAGAATGTGACTGCCGTCACACAATGGTAGCGATATCACACAATTTGAGATATGTGATAGGCTATCCAGTGTTATCACACTCAAGGTGTGTGATGTCCCAAAATGGGTGTGATGTCACACATAACGATTGGAGTGATGTCACACACAAAAAGTGAGTGATGTCACACACACACCGTTTTAGTGATGTCAAACACACTACCAGAGTGATGCCACACTCGGTGTGATGTCATACATAATACTGTGAGTGACATCACACATAATAATGGTTGGAATATCATATGCTAATTAAGGTTGATGTCACAAACAATTTATGTGATGTGACACACAATGAGGATGTTGTCACACACACACAAGTGGTGTGAGTCACCCATAACCATGTGCGCCATGTCATGCATAACCATGGGAGTGATATCATATGCACACAGTGGGAGTGAAGTCACACTTTAAAATGTGAGTTGTATCACAAGTGACACGTCAATGATGTCACACATAGTGGGATTGTTGTCACAAAATTCATAGGATGTCACACATAAGTGGAGTGAAGTCACACTATTGTTTTGATGTCATACAACACAACAGGTGTCATATCTCACATAACAGAGAGATGTCACACAAAATATGAGTGAAGTCACACAGACCATGCAAGTGATGTCACACACACTGGCAGAGTGATGTCCTTGACAATTACTGTGAAGTCACACGGAATATTTGAGGCAACGTCAAACGTAAAAACAGCAATTTCTTATGCTGAATTGGATTGATGTCACACACAATTTGTGTAATGTCAACATATGTGAATGATGTGACTCACACCATAGGAGTGATTTCATACATAAAAATACGAGTTATGTCACAAAAATATGTGAATGGAGTCACACACAAATGTGAGCCTTGTCACACATACACCATTGGTGTGATGTCATAGACACATTGAGTGATGACACACAAAATATGAGTGACGGCTCACACCACACTGGTGATGTCACAGACAATGGGAGCAGTGTATCTCGTGAAGAAGAGTGTGAATTCACACATAACAATGAGAGTTACACAAAACACACTAGTGCAATATGTCAGAGTGAAATGTGAGAGATTTAACAGAAACCTGGGAGTGATTTCACAGATAAGAGTGGATGTCACATCACAGTTAAGATTATGACTGCCATCACACACAATGGGAGTGATATCACACAATTTGAGAGATGTGACAGGCTGTCCTAGTGTTATCACACTAAAGGTGTGAGGTGTCCCAAATTGGGTGTTATGTCACACATAAAAGTTAGAGTGATGTCACATACAAAAGGTGAGCCATGTGACACACACCACTGGAGTGATGTCAAACACACTATCAGACTCATGTCACACTCAATTAGTGTGATATCATACACAATACTGGGAATGACACCACACATAATAACGGTTTGATATGATATGACAATTAAGGTTGATGTGACTCACAATTGATGAGATATGACACACAATGAGGATGCTGTCACACACACACAAGAGGTGTGATGTCACCCATAACCATGTGTGTCACGTCACGCATAACAAAGGGTGTGATATCACATGCACACAATGGGAGTGATGTCACAAGTTACACGTCACTGATGTCACAGATAGCAGTGGGAGTGGTGTCACACTATTGAGCTGATGTCACACATAACAATGGGAGTGATGTCACACATAAACGTATGAGTAATATCACAAAGGACACATGGCTGATATCACACATAAGCTGTTAATAGTCTACACTCAAGCTTTCTATGCCATGTATTGAAAGAGCACTTCTGCTGAACTCAGCTTGCCAGTAGCTATAGGGAACATACTCTAATGAGACCTTTTATACTTTTCACTACAATTGGTACAGATTGTCTGTAACATCCATTCAACAAAAGTACAGTGTGAAGAAAAACTCCTTTTTTAAATCTGTTTATGATCATCTTGAAAAGTGACTTTTCAAAGGTTACAGTTCAGGTCTTTCATTCAGGTTCTCTCTTACACGTAATGAAAGAATGTGCTCGTTGAACTCAGTTTGCCGGTAGCTGTTAAGGAGCATCATCCTATGAGAGGGTTTAAACTTTTCACTACACAAGAGAATATCTATAATATCCATTTATGAAAAACACAGTGTGGAGAAAAACTCTTGCTTGTACCAGTTTAGCATCTGCACTGAAAAGTACTTTTTCAAACATTGCAGCTCACGACATTTACTCAGGCTCTCTCTCACATTAAATGAGAGAATGTTCTTACTGAGCAAAGGTTGCCATTAGCTGTAAGTAAGATCTTCCCATGATAGCTTTTAACCTTTTCACTACTGCTGGGAGAAAATATCTATAACATCCATTGAAATGATACACACCGTGGAAAAAAATTCATTTTAGTTGTTGAGGATCATCTTGATGAGTGACTTTTTCAATCATTGATCTTCATGGCCTGCACTCAGGCTTTCCCTCAAATATAATGAAAGAACACCCGTTCTGAAGTCAACAGCCCTGTAGGTGAAAGTCAGCTCTTCCTTGGAGGGCTTTTAAACTTGTCACTACAGCTGGGGGACAGTATCTATAACATCCACAAAATGAAAGTCAAGTCTGGAGAAAATCTCTGGCTGGTATCTGTATAGGATCCTCCTGCAAATTTCCTTTAACCTCATGGTAGTTAAAGACCTTCACTCAGGCTCTATCTTCTATGTAATACAAGAAGTACTTGCTGAACTCAGCTGGCAAGGAGCTTTAAGCAGGATCCTCCTTTGAGAGCTTGTCAACTTTCACTGCAGCTGCAAGAGAGTATATGTAACATCCATTCCATGTAAGTTCTCTGTGGAGGAAAACACCTCCTTTTAGCTTTTTAGGATCATATTGTGAAGTGCCTTTTCATCTTTGCAG
Organism: Ceratotherium simum simum; assembly: GCF_057802395.1. Lineage (NCBI taxonomy): Eukaryota > Metazoa > Chordata > Mammalia > Perissodactyla > Rhinocerotidae > Ceratotherium > Ceratotherium simum. The sequence goes on from NC_141935.1 coordinate 61,267, forward strand.
TTCATTGCATGCATTCAGGCTTCCTTCCTGATATAAAAGAAAACACCCCTGATAAATCTACTTTGCCAGTAGCTGTTAGGAACACCTTTCTAGGAGAGTTTCCACTTTTCACCACAGCTCAGAAAGACGCTGTATCACCATATCATCCATTCAATGAAAGTACACCATGAAGGAAATCTCCTCTTGTAAGTGTTTATGATCATCTTCTTAAGTGGCTTTAAATACACTGCAGTTCAATCTGCTTTCGGGGTCTCACTAGCATATCATGATGACTACTATTGCTTAACACAGGTTGCCAATATCTGTTAGTAACATTTGCATATGAGAGTATTTAAAATTTCAGTACAACTTAGAGAGGATATCTATAACATCTGTAAAACAAAAGTCCAGTATGGAGAAAATTTCTTGCTTGTATCTGTATACGACTATCCTGATAATTGCCTTTACCAACATCGGAGTTAACGACCTTCAATCAGGAATTCTTTCCCATGTAAAACAAGAAAGTTCTTGCTGAAATCTGCTTGCAAGTACTTTACAGGAGAATCTGCCTCTGAGAGCTTTTAAACTTTCCACTGAAGCGGGGAGAGAATATCTATAAGATCCATTTCATGAATGTACTCTGTGCAGAAAAATTCTTCCTTTCAGCCTTTTAGGATCATATTGTGAAGTGCCTTTTCCTCTTTGTCGTTCATTGCCTGCACTGAGCCTCCTTTACCAATGGAAATACAAAACACCTCTGCTCAATGACTTTTGCCAGTAGCCAGCAGGAGCATCTTCCTAGGGGAGTTGTCAAACGATCACTACAGGTGGTGCAGATTATTCTTACGATGAACTCATTGAAAGTTGATGCTTCAGAGAAACTCCAGCTTGTGGTTGTTAAGGATCATCTTGAGAAGAGAATTTTAATACACTGCAATTCAAACTGCATTCAGGGTCCCACTAGCATATCATGATGAACCATATTGCTTAAAAGAGGTGGCCAATATCTGAAAGCCAAGATCTTCATCTGAGATGTTTTAAAATTTCAGTACTGCTGGGAAAGAGTATCTAGAACATCCATAATATGAAGTCAAGTTTGGTGAAAATCTCTTACTTGTATCTGTTAAGGTTCATCATGCCAATTGCCTTTTCCCTCATTGCATTTAATGGCCTTCACTCAGCTCTCTCTCCAAAGTAAAGCAAGAAAGCATTTGTTGAACTCAGCTTGCAGAGATCTTTAAGAATGATGTTCCTCTGAGAGCTTTTAAACGTTTAACTGAAGCTGAGAGAACATATCTATAATATACATTCCACGTAAGTACCCTGTGGAGGAAAACAGTTGCTTTCAGCTTCTTGGGATCATATTGGCAATTGCATTTTCATCTTTGCATTTCATTGCCTGCACTCACGTTTCCTCCCTGATGTAAAGAAAAAACACAACTGCTAAACCTACTCTGCCAGTAGCTCTTAGGAACACCATCCTATGAGAGTTTAAACTTTTCAACACACCTGGGAAAGAAGCTGTATAAAATCCATTCAATGAAAGTATACCGTGAAGAAAACCTCTTCTTGTACCTGCTTAGGATTATCTTCATGAATGACTTCAAACACACAACAGTTCAGCCTTCATTTAGGGTATCATTAACATATCATGATGAACACTATTGCTTAACACAGGTTGCCAATATCTCTTAGAAACATCTTCACATGAGAGGTATTAAAATTGCAGTACAACTGGGGTAGAGTATCTATAACACGCTTAAAATGAAAGTTCAGTGTGGAGAAAATCTCTTGGTTGTATCTGTATAGGACTATCCTGAAAATTGACTTTTCCACAATTGCAGTTAACGACCTTCACTTAGGAATTCTCTCCCATGTAATATAAGAAAGATATTGCTGAACTCAGATTGCAAGCAGCTTTCAGCAGATCCACCTTTGAGAGCTTTTAAACTTTCCACTGCAGTTGGGAAAGAATATCTATAACACACATTCCATGTAAGTACTCTGTGGAGGAAAATACATCCTTTTAGCTTTTTAAGATCATATTGCAAAGTGCCTTTTCATCTCTGCAGTTCATTCCCTGCACTCAGGCATCCTCCCCAATGTAGAGACAAAACATAGTGTGAACCTACTTTGCAAGTTGCCGCTAGGAGAACCTTCCTATGAGATTTTAAACTTGTCACCATAGCTGGGAATGAAACTCTATCAATCCATTCAAGGAAAGTACCATGTGAAGACTACCTTTTCTTGTCGCTGTTTAGAATCATATTCATAAGTGACATTAAATACATTGTAGTTCAGTCTACCTTCAGGGTCTCACTAGCATATCACTTTAAACACGATTGCTTAACACAGGTTGCAAATATCTGTTAGCAATAACTTCATATGAGAGGTTTTAAAATTTCAGTACTGCTGGGAAATTGTATCTACAACATCCATAAAATGAAAGTCCAATGTGAAGAAAATCAGTGGCTTGTATCCGTATAGGATCATCCAGCAAATTGCCTTTTACATCATTGCTTTCAACGACCTTCACTCAGGCTCTCTCCCCAATGTAATTCAAGAAGTTATTTACTGAATTCAGCCTGCAAGATTCTTTAAGGCAGCTCTTCCTCTGATAGCCTTCAAACATTGCACTGCAGGTGAGAGAGAATATCTACAACATCCATTATGTATAAGTACACTGTGAAGGAAAAAATTTCCTTTTTCTTTTGAGGATGATATTTCAAAGTGCCTTTTCATCTTTGCAGTTCATTGCCTGAACTCAGGCATCCTCCCAAAGGTAAGGATAAAACACCCTTGATAAATCTACTTTGCCAGTAGCTGTTAGGACACCTACCTATGAGAGTTTCAACTTTTCACCACAGCTCAGAAACAAGCTCTATCACATCTATGCAATGAAGTACAGTGGGCACAAGACCTCTTATTGTAACTGTAGAGGATCGCCTTCATAAAGACTTCAATTGCACTGCAGTTCAAGTTGTGTTTCAGGATCTCAATAGCATATCATGATGAACACTCTTGCTTAACACAGGTTCTCAATAACTGTTAGTAAAATATTCATATGAGAGGCTTTAACATTTCAGTAGTGCTGCGAGAGAGTACCTATAACATCCATAAGATGAAAGCCCAGTGTGGAGAATATCCCTTGCTTGTATCTGTATAGGACTATCCTGAAAATTACAGTTCCACTGTGTCAGTTAACGATGTTTACTTGGGTATTCTCTCCATTGTAATGTAGGAATGATATTGCTGAACTCTGCTAGCATTTGCTTTCAGGAAGATCTGCATCTGAGAGCTTTTACGCCTTCCACTGCAGCTGGGAGAGAATATCCCTAACATCTATTCCATGAACATACGCTGTGGAGAAATACTCTTCCTTTTAGGATCCTATGTTCAAGTGCCTTTTTCTCTTCACTGTTCCTTGCTTACACTGAGGCTTCCTTCCCAATGTGAAGACAAAACACTACTGCTCAACAAATTTGCAATTAGCTGTTAAGAACATCTTCATATGAGAGCGTTCAATCTATCACTACAGGTGGTGCAGATTATCGTTAACGTCCATTCAATGAAAGTTGAATCTTCAGAGAAACTCCTGCTTGTAGCTGTTTAGTGTCATCTTGAGAAGAGAATATAAATACACTGCAGTTCAATCTGCATTCAGAGTCTCACTAGCATATTATGACAAACACTATTGCCTAACACAGGTGGCCAATGTCTGTAAATAACATCCTTATATGAGAGGTTGAAAAGTGTCAGTACAGCTGCGAGAGAGTATCTATAACATCCATAAAACAAAAGTCAAGAGTGGAGAAAATCTCTTGCCTGTATCTGTAGAGAATCCTCTTGAAAATTGCCTTTTCCAACATTGCACTTACCGATATCCACTCAGGCTCTCTCTCCCATGTAATGCAAGAAAGTTCTTGCTGAACTCAGCTGGCAACAAGGCAGCATATTGCTCTGAGAGCTTTTGAACATTTCACTGCAGCTGGGAGAGGTTATCCGTGACATCCCTTCCATGAAAGTACTCTGTGGAGGAAAACTCTTCCTTTTAACATTTTAGGATCATATGGTAAAGTGCCTTTTCATCTTTGCAGTCCATTGCTTGCACTCAGGCTTCCTCCCTGATGTCAAGACAAAACACTGCTGCTAAACATAGTTTGCCAGTAGCTGTCTGGAATATCTTCCTGTGAGAGCTTTTAAGCTTTTCACTACAGCTCGCAAAGAACCTCTATAACTTACATTCAATGGAAGTACACTGTGAAGAAAAGCTCTTCTTGTCACTGTTTAGGATAATCTTGATAAGTGACATCTGATGCACTGCAGTTCAAGCCTACATACAGACACTTAACTGCATTTCATGAAAAACACTATTGCTACACTCAGCTTGCCAACAGCTGTGAGTGACGTAGTCCTATGAGAGCTTGTCAACTTTTCACTATAGCTCAGAAAGAATAGCTGTTACATCCATTCAGTGAAAGTACACTGCCGAGAAAGTCTATTACTTGCAGCTGTTTAGGGTCATCTGGACATATGTCTTTTCAAACATTGCCATTGACAGAGTTTGCTTCGGATCTCTCTCACATGCAATGTAAGAATATTTTCACAGAACTCAGCTTGCCAGGAGCTGTTAAGGCCCATGTTTCTAAGAGAGCTTTCAAGCTTTCTCTATGGCTGTGAGAGAATATCTATAACATCCATTCAATGAAAGAGGAGAGTGGAGAAAAACTCTTGCTTGTAGCTTTTGAGTATCATCTTCATAAGTGACTTTGCACACTTTGCAGTTCATGGTCTACACTCAAGCTTTCTCTCCAATGTAATGAAAGAGCACTCCTGCTAAACTCAGCTTGCCTGTAACTGCAAGGATCATATCCTGATAAGAGCTTTTATACTTTTCACTGCAACCAGACACATAATATCTGTATCATCCAAAGAATGAAATTACAATGTGGAGAAAAATTCCATCTTGTATCTGTTTAGGATCATCTTGAAAAATTCCTTTTCAAATGTTGCTGTTCACGTGCTTCATTCAACCTCTCTCTTAGGTGGAATGATATTCTGATCTTGCCGAAGTCAATTTGCCAGTAGCTATTAGGGAACATCTTCCTATGAGAGGCTTTAAACTTTTCATTATATGAGGATGAGAAGATCAAAAATATCCATGCACTGAACGCACACTGTGAAGAAAAATTCTTGCTTGTAGCTGTTTAGGATCTTCACTGAAAAGTATCTTTTGAAACATTGCAGCTTATGGCCTTCAACCAAACTCTATCTCACATTAAATGAATGTGCTTACTGAACAGAGCTTGCCATTAGCTGTATATAAAATCTTCCCATGAGAGCTTTTAAGGTACTACTGCTGCTGGGAGAAAACATCTGTAACTTCCAGTGAATGAAAACAAAGTTTTTAAAAAAAAAAAACCTCTTGCTCTGAGTGCTTGAGGATCATCACGATAAGTGACATTTCAAGCATGGCAGTTTGTGGCCTGCACTCAGGCTTTCTCTCAAAGGTAATGGAAGAATGCCTGTGCTGAACTTAACCGCCCTGTAGCTGTAAGTCAGATCTTCCTAGGAGGGCTCTGAAACATTTCACTACAGCCGAGGGAGAACAGCTAGGTCATCCACAGAATGAAAGTACAGTGTGGAGAAAATTTCTTGCTTCTACAAGTTTAGGATCATCTTGAATAGGGCCGTTCCAAAAAATGCAGCTCACAGCCTGCACTCATGCTGTCTCTCGTATATACAGCAATAGTATTTTGGTTGAAGTCAGATTGTCAGTCACTGTTAGTGAACATCTTTCTATAAAACTGTTAAATATTTCACTACTTGAGGGAGAGTACCTCTATAACATCCACTCTGTGGAAGTACTCCTTGAAGAAAAACTGTGGCTTGTAGATGTTTAGGATAAACTTGAAAACTGACTGTTGAAATATTGCAATTCGTTGCCTGCACTCAGGCTTCCTCTCTTTTTTTTCCCCCCAATTTTTTAAATTTTTTTTAATTTTTCTATTTTTATTTTACTTATTTATTTTATTATTTATTTTTTCTAACATTAACTATATTTTTTATTTATTTATTTTTTATTTATTTATTTTTTAAATTTTTTGTTCATTGCAGTAACATTGTTTATAACATTGTATAAATTTCAGGTGTACATCATTATACTTCTATTTCTGCATAGATTACATCATGTACACCACCCAAATACTAATTACAACCCATCACCACACACATGTGTCAGGCTTCCTCTCTGTTGTAAAAAATGAATGCTCCTGCTCAACCCAGTTTTCCAGTAGTCGTAAGGAACATATTCCTTTGAGAACTTTTAAATTTTTGAAAACAACCGGGGTAGAATATCCATAACATCCGTTCAATGGAAGTAAACTGTGAAGAAAAACTTCTGCTTTCAGCTGATTAGGATCCTCTTGATAAGTGCCTTTTAATAGACTGCAGCTCAATCCAACATACAGACTGTCACAAGCATAACATGAAAGACTGCCAATTTGCAAATGAGCTTGCAATTAGCTGTAAGTCACATCTTCCTATGAGAGCTCTAATCTTTTCACAATGGCTGGGGGACAATATATGTTATGCACATTCAATGAATGTTCACTGTGGAGAAAATCCACTCCTTGCAGCCCTACAGAATCATCTTGAAAAGTATTCTTTCATAGAGTGCCGTTTTACAGCCTTCACTCAGGCTCTCTCTCAAATATAATGTAACCATCTTTTTCCGGAATTCAGCATGCCATTAGCTGTGAGTCACATCTCCCTATGAGAGCTTCATCTTTAGACTGTAACTGGGAGCGATTACCTATAACTTCCATTCAATGAAAGGACAGTGCGGAGAAAATACTTTGCCTGTAGGAGTTTCAGATTATCCTTATATGTGACATTTAATACACTGCAATTCAACCTACATTCAGGCACTCACTAGCATATCATGAATGAAGACTATGACTGAAAACAGCTTGTCAGGACCTGTAACATCTTCCTTTGACAGGATTTACAGTTTTCTGGACAGCTGGGACGGCACACCTATATCATCCATTCAATGAGGGACACTCTGGAGAAGAACTCTTCCTTCTTGCTGTTGAAGATCATCTGATAAATTGACTCTAGAAACGTTGCAGTTCACGGACTACCCTCAGTGTCTCTCTCACATGTAATGAACTAATGTGCTTGCTGAACTCAGTTTGGAACCAGCTTTTAAGTAAGATTTTCCAAAGGGAGTTTTACAATTTTCACTACAGCTGTTAGAGACTATCTATCACATCCATTCCAAGTAAGTAAACTGTGTAAGAAATCTCCTGCTTGTAGCTGTTTAAGATCATCTTGAAAATTGCCTTTGAACTTCCTAGTTAACGTGCTTCTGTCAGATTCTCTATCAAGGAGAAGAAAAGAATGTTCTTGCTGAACCAGCTTGCCAGTAGCTGTAAAGAAAATCTTCCTACAAGAGCTTTCAAACTTTTCAGTACAGGTGGTGCAGATTTATGTTAACATCCATTCAATTTAAGTTGAGTGTGGATAAAAAACTCCTGCGTGTAGCTGTTTAGCATCTTCTTGATAAGTGACTTTTCATACACTGCAGTTCAATCTGCATTGAGGATGTTAGCATATCATGAAGAACACGATTGCTTAACACAGGTGGCCAATATCTGTAAGGAACATCTTGCTGTGAGAGGTTTTAAAATTTCCGTACCCCTGGGAGAGAGTATCTGTAACATCAATAAAATGAAAGTACAGTGTGGAGAATATCTCTTGCTTGTCTCCGTATGGTGTCAACCTCTAAATTGTCTTTTCCATCATTGCAGTTAACGACCTCTACTCTTGCTCTCTCTACCAAGTAGTGCAAGAAAGTGTTTGCTGAACTCAGCTTGCAAGGATCTTTAAGGAGGATCTTCTTCTCAGAGTGTTTAAACTTTTCACTGCCGCAGGAAGAGAATATCCCTAACATCAATGCCATAAGAGTACTTTGTGGAGGAAAACACTTCCTGTTATCTCCTTTGGATCATATTGTCAATTGCATTCTCATCTTTGCATTTCATTGCCTGCACTCAGGCTTCCACACCGATGTAAAGAAAAAGTACCACTGCTAAACCTACTTTACCAGTAGCTGTTAGGAACCCCTCTCTGTGAGAGTTGAAACTTTTCACCACAGCTCAGAAAGAAGCTCTATCAAATCCATTCAATGAAAGTACACTGTGAAGAAGACCTCTTCTTGTAACTGTTTAGGGTCATCTTCTTACGTGACTTAAATACAGTGCAGTTCAAGCAGCATTCAGGGTCTCACTAGCATATCATGACGAACACAATTGCTTAACACAAGTGGTCAATGTGTGTTAGTAACTTCTTCATATGAGAGGTTTTAAAATTTCAGTACAGCTAGGAATGAGTATCTATAACATCCATAAAATGAAAGTTCACTGTAGAGAAAATTTCTTGCTAATATCTCTATAGGACTATGCTTAAAATTGCCTTTCCAAACTTGCAGTTAACGACCTTCACTTAGTAATTCTCTCCCTATTCAGTAAGAAAGACCTTGCTGAACTCAGACTGCAACTCAGATCTGCCTCTGAGAGCTTTCAAACTTTCCACTGCAGCTGGGACAGAATATATATAACATCCAGTATATTAACATACACTGTGCAGCAAAACCTTTCCTTATAGATTTTTGGATCATGTGGTTAAGTGCCTTTGCTTCTTTGTCGTTCATTGCCTGCACTGAGCTTTTCTTCCCAATGGAATGACAAAAAACTTCTAATAAACTAAGTTTGCCAGTAGCTTTCAGGAACATCATCCTAGGAGAGCTGTCACTACAGGTGTTGCAGATTATTATCACCATCCATTCAATGAAAGTTGATTCTTCAGAGAAACTCCTCCTGGTAGCTGTTTAGGATCATCTTGATAATTTAAATACACTGCAGCTCAAACTACATTCAGGGTCTCACTAGCATATCAAGACGAACATTTTGCTTAATACAGGTACCCAATAAGTGTAAGTAACATCTTCATATGAGAGGTTTTAAAATTTCAGTGCAGCTGGGAAAGAGTATCTGTATCATTTGTAAAATGAAAGGCCAATGTGGAGATAAAATCTTGCTTGCATCTGTAGAGGACTATCCTGAAAATTACCTTTCCCAACATTGCTGATAACGACATTCACTTAAGAATTGTCGCCCCCCAGGCCTGCCTGGTGGTGCAAGCAGTTGGGTGTGCATGCTCTGCTTTGATGGCCTGGCGTTTGCAGTTTCCCAACTCCGGACACACACCAATGCACTGCTTGTCACGACATGCTGTGCTGGCATCCCATATAAAGTAGACGAAGATGGGCAGAGATGTTAGCTCATGGCCAATCTTCCTCAGCAAAAAAAAGGAGGAGCAACATCGGATGTTACCTCAGGGCTGATCTTCCTCACAAAAATAAATAAATAAAAATAGAATTATCTCCCATGTAATGCCAAAAAGGTCTTGCTTAACTCTACTTGCAAGTAGGTTTAAGGAGGATCTACCCCTGAGAGCTTTTAAACTTTCCACTGCAGCTGGGACAGAGAAACTATAATATCCATCTAATGAATATTAGAGAATATTAGAGATGCCTTCCATCTCGTAAGGATCAGAAACCTAAAACAGGTATGTAACAGAATGCCTTTTCGAGACTTGAGAATGAATCTCAAATTCCTTTGAGAGGGCACTTTCTGACCCAGGCTTGTAAGTAAATGTCTAGAAACATCTTTGTATATGAGTGGCAATCATTACTACAGCTGAGCTAAACTATGGATAACACCCATTTCTGGAAATATCTTCATGCCCAATTTCTCTTCCTTCCAGCTCTGAAGGATTACATTCTTAAAACTGGTTTTGAACATATTGCTGTTTCCAGGCTTAGGAAGGAATATCATATTCCTTTGAGAAGACACTTCCTCATCCCAGCTTGTAAGTAGATGTCTAGGAACAAGTTAGTATATGAGTGGCAATCATCACTACAACTGAGCTCAACTGTGTAAAATACCCATTCCTGGAAGTATCTTTGTGCTTAATATCTCTTCGTTGCAGCTCATGAGAAGCACGTTCCTAAACCAGGTTTAGAACATAATGCTATTTTGGTCGTTGAGAACAAATCTCACATTCCTCTGAGAAGACACTTACTGATAACTTCTTGTAAGTAGATGTCTCGGAACAAGTGTATATTGGAGCATCAATCATTACCACAGCTGAGGTAAATGATTTATAATACCCATTCCTTGAAAGAACTTCATGTACAAACCCTCTTCCTTCTAGCACAAAGCATCACTAAACTAAATCAGTTTTGGACCATATTGCCAAGTTGGGCCTTGAGAAGGAATCTTGCATTCCTTTGAGAAGGCACTTTCTGATCCCAGATTATAAGTAGATGTCTAGGAACAAGTTTGTATATGAGTGGCAAGCATTACTACCACTGAGCTAATCTATGTATAATACCCATTCCTGGAATTAACTTTGTGCTTCATCTCTCTTCCTTCCAACTCATAAGGATCACAAAGCTAAACGAGGTTTGGAACATATTTCCATTTCACGCCTTGAGAAATAATCTCACATTCCTTTGAGAATACACTTTCTGATCCTGTCCAGAATGTTGAAGTCTAGGAACAAGTTTGTATATGAGTGTTAATCGTTAGTAGAGAGGAGCTGAACTGTGAATAACAACCATTCCTGGAAATACTTTGTGCCTCATCTCTCCTCCTTCTATCTCATAAGGATCACAAACATAAGCCAGGTTTCTTCCTCATGCCATTTTGGGCCTTGAGAATGAATCTCATACTTCTTTGAAGGCACTTTCTGATCCCTGCTTCTAAGTAGATGTCCAGGAACAAGATTCTATATAAGTGGCAATCATTACTACAACTGAGCTATTCTTTGAATAACACCCAATGCTGAAAATAACTTCATGCCCAAACTATCTTCCTTCCAGCTCATAATGAAGACCTTCCTCAACCAAGTTGGGAACATATTGCCATTTCAGACCTTGAGAAGGACTCTCACATTCCTTTGAGACATCAGTTTCTGGTCACAGCCTGGATGTAGACGTCTAGGATCATGTTTGTGTATGAGTGGCAATCATTAATAGAGCTGTGCTAAAGTAGGTATAACACCCAATGCTGGAAATAACTTTTTGCCTAATCTCTCTTCCTTCCATCTCGTAAGGATCACAAACGTAAACCAGGTTTGGAAAATAATGCCATTTCAGGCCCTTGAGAATGAATCTCACATTCCTTTGAGAAGGCACTTTCTGATCCTGGCTTGTAAGTAAATGTCTAGTAACAAGTTTGTAAATGAGTGGCAATCATTACTGCAGCTGACTTAAACTATGTATAAGAACCATTCCTCAAAATAACTTCCTACCCCAGCTCTCTTCCTTCCAGCTCTAAAAGATTATATTCCTAAGCAGGGTTTTGAATGTAATACCATGTCAGGCCTTGAGAAGGAATGTCATATTGCCTTGAGAAGGAAATTTCTGATCCCAGCTTCTAAGTAGTTGCCTAGAAACAATTTTGTATATGAGTAGTAATCATTACTACAGCTGAACGAACTGTGAATAACACCTATTCCTGGAAATAACATCGTGCCCGGTCTCTCTTCCTTCCAGATCATAAGGCCCACCTTCCTCAACCATGTTTGGAACATGTTGCCATTTCCGGCCTTGAGAAGGAATCTCATATTCCTTTGAGTAGTCACTTTCTGATCCTGAGGTTATGTAGATGTCTAGGCACAAGTTTGTATATGAGTGGCAATCATGACTACACTTGAGTTAATCTATGCATAAAACCCATTTATGGAAATATCATTGTTCCCCATCTTTCTTCCTTCCATCCAGTAAGGATCACAAACCTAAGCCAGGTTTGGAACATATTGCGATTTTGGGCCCTGAGAAGAAACCTCATATTCCTTTGTGAAGGCACTTTCTGTTCCCTGACTGTATGTAGATGTCTATGAATGAATTTGCATATGAGTGGCAATCATGACTACAGGAGCTAAAGTATGTATAACAGCCATTCCTGGAAATCACTTTGGGCCTAATCTCTCTTCCTTCATCTCATCAGGATCAGCTTGCTCAACCATTTTTGAAACTTCATGATTTTCGGGCCTTGAGAGGGAACCTCATAGGGTCCAGCCCCATGGCATAGTGGTTAAGTGTGCACACTCTGCTGCAGGTGGCCCGGGTTCAGATCCCAGGCACACACTGATGCACCGCTTGTCAGGACAAGCTGTGGTTGCATCCCACATACAGTGGAGGAAGTTCATCATGGATGTTAGCTCATGGCCAGTCTTCCTCAGCAAATACAGGAGGATTGCCATGGATGTTAGCTCAGGGTTGATCTTCCTCACACACAAAAAAAGAGAAGGAACCTCATATTCCTTTCAGAAGGAACCTTCTTATCCCGGCTTCTAAGTAGAAATCTAGGAACAAGTTTGTATATGATTGGCAATCATAACTACAGCTGAGCTAAACTGTGACTAACAGTCATTCCTGGAAATAACTTCATGCCCAAACTCTCTGCATCCTGACTGGTAAGGAGCACCTTCGTCAACCAGGTTTGGAACATAGTGCCCTTTCGGGCCTTTAGAAGAAATCTCACATTCTTTTGATAACGCACTCTCTGATACTGGCCTCAAAGTAGATATCTAGGAACAAGTTTGTATAGGCATGGCAGTCATTACTACAGCTGACAACCTAGGTATAACACCCATTCCTGGAAGTAACGTTCTGTTTAATCTCTCTTCGTTCCATCTCATAAAGATCTCAAACTAAACCAGATTTCGAACATATTGCCATTTCGCACGTTCAGGCCAAATCTCACATTCCCTTGAGAAGGCACTATCTAACCCTGACTTCTAAGTAGATTTCTAGGAAAATGTTTGTATATGAGTTTCAATCCTTAGTAGAGGTGAGCTATACTATGTATAGCACGCATTCCCAGAGATAACTTTGTTCTTTATCTCGATTCCTTCAATCACGTAAAGATCAAAGCCCTAAACCAGGTTTGGTAAATAATGCCAATTAGGGCATTGAGAACGAATCTCATATTTAATTGAGAAGGAAATTTCTGATCCTGGTTTGTAAGTAAATGTCTAGGAGCAAGTTTGAATATGAATGGCAATCATTACTACAGCTGAGATGAAATATATGTCACCTACTCCTGAAAATAGCTTTGTGCCCAATCTCTTCCAGCTCCTAAGCATCACAAACCTAAACCAGTTTTGGAACATATTGTCATTTGGGACCCTGAGAAGGAATCTCACATTCCTATGAGAAGGCACTTTCTGATCCTGGCCTATATGTAGATATGCAGGAACAAGTTTGTAAATGAGGGACAATCATTATTAAAGCTGAGTTAAAATACGTATAACACTTATTCCTGGAAATAACTTTGTGCATAGTCTCTCTTCCATCCATGTCATAAGTATCACCTTCCTCAACCAGGTTTGGAACATCATGCCATTTCTCAACCTGAGAATTAATCTCAAATTTGTTTAAGAAAGTAATTTCTAATGCAGGTTTCTAAGTAGAAGTCCATGAACAAGTTTGTATACGAGTGGCAATCATTCCTACAGCTTAGCAAAATTATGTGTAACACACATTCCTGTAAATAAATTTGTGCCTAACCTCTCTTCCTTCCATCTTGTAAGGGGGAAAAAGCTGAACCAGGTTTGTAGAATAATGCTATTTTGTGCCTTGAGAACGAATCTCGTACTCCTTTGATAAGGCACATTCTGAACCCCATTGTAAGTAAATGTCTAGGAACAAGTTTCTATATGAGTGGTAATCATTACTACAGCTGAGCTGAGCTGTGTATAACAACCATTCCTGGACACGACTTCGTGCCCAATCTCCCTTCCTACCAGCTGCTACAGATCTCCTTTCAAAAGCAGGTTTATAAACAGGGCCATGTAGGGACTTTAGACAGGATCACTCTCAAATGCCTTGGAGAACACAATTTCTTCTCCCAGTTTGAAGGTAGATGGTATGAAACATCTCTGTATCTAAGAGTCATTCGTTACTACAGCTGAGTTTAACTATATATAACAACCATTCCTGATAGTAACATTATGCCAAATCTGTCTTCCTTCCAGCTCCTAAGGATCTCCTTCACCAAGCAGGTTTTGCACAGGGCCATGTAGGGCCTTGAGAGAGAATCTCACACACAAGCCTTAGAGAAGGCCCTTTCTTATCCTGGCTTGTAAGTAGGTGGTAAGAGACATCTTTCTACATGAGCGGCATCACTACTACAGCTGAGTAAAACTAGGGATAACACCAGTTCCTGGAACGAAGTTCATGCCCAATATCCTTTCCTCCTGGCGCCTAAGGATCACCTTCCTAAAGCATGTATGGAACCAGGACCATGTAGTGCCTTGAGACAATATCACTCACAAGCCATAGAGAGTGCACTTACTGATACCGGATTCTAAGTAGATGGTTAGGAATATGTTTGTATCTGAGTGGCAAGAATTGGTACAGCTGAGCTAAACTAAGTATGATACCCATTTCTGGAAATGACTGTGTGCCCAATCTCCCATCCTTCCAGCTCCTAAGTATCGCCTTCATAAAGCAGGTTTGGAAACAGGGCCGTGTAGGGCCTTGAAACAGGACCACTCTCAAATGCCTTAGACAACACAGTTTCTACTCCCAGCTTGTAAGTAGATGATAAGAAACAACTTTGTATCTGAATGGCAGTCATTACTATAGCTGAATTTAACGATGTATAACACCCACACCTGGAAGTAACTTCTTGCACAATCTCCCATCATTCCACCTCCTAAGAATCTCTTTCCCAAAGAAGGTTTTGCACAGGTCCATGTAGGGCCTTCAGAGAGAATCTCAGTCACATGACTTTGAGAAGGCACATTCCTATCCTGGCTTTTAAGCCCATGGTAAGAAACATCTGTCTGTCTTCATGACAATCACTACTAGAGCTGAGTAAAATTATGGTTAACACCCATTCTTGGAAGTAACCTCATGTCCATCCCCTTCCTTCCGGTTCCTAAGGGTCACCTTCTCAAGGCAGGTTTGGAAACAGGACGATGTAGTGCCTTGGGACAGCATCTCAGTCACAAGCCATTGAAAGCGCATTTTCTCATACTGGATTCTAACTAGACGGTTAGAAACATGTTTGTATCTGAGTGACAGGCATTACTACAGCTGAGCTACACTAAGTATAACTCCCATTCCTGGAAATTACTTTGTGCCCAATCTCCCTTCCTTCCAGCTCCTAAGGATCATCTTCTTAAAGCAGGTATGGAAACAGGGCTTTGACACAGGATCACTCTCATATGCCTTAGTGAACAGAATTTCTTATCCCAGGTTGGAAGTAGATGGTTAGAAATATCTCTGTATTTGAGTGACAATCATTACTACAGTTTAGTTAAACTATGCATCAGATGCGTTCCTGGAAACAACTTTGTGCCCAAACGTCCTACCTTACAGCACCTAAGGATCAATTTCCCAAAGAATATTTTGTTAAAGGCCATGTGGGTCCTTGAGAGAGAATCACATTCACGTGCCTTAGAGAAGGCACTTTCTTATCTCATGTGTAAGTGGACATAGATGGTAAGAAACATCCATTTGTAGAAACAACTTCAATCCCAATCTTCCTTCCTTCCAGCTCCTAAGGATCGCCTTACCAAAACAGGTTTTACAAAGGGTGGTGAAGGGCCTTGAGAGAGAATCTCAGCTTTATGACTTAGAGAAGGGAATTTTTTAATCCCGTCTTGTAAGTAGAAGATAAGAAATATCTTCCTATCTGATAGGCAATCACTACTAGAGCTGCATTTAAATACGGATAACACCCGTTCCTAGAAGTAACTTCATGCCCCATATCCCTTACATACAGCTCCTAATGATCGCCTTCCCAAAGCAGGTTTCAAAACAAGATCGTGTAGATCCTTGAGAAAGAATCTCACTAATATGCCTTAGAGAAGGCACTTCTTCTCCCGGTTTGTAAGTAGATCGTTAGAAACACCTTTTTTTTTTTGAGTGGCAATAATTACTACAGCTGAGTTTAACTATGAATAAGACCCATCCCTGGAAACAACTTGGTGTCCAATCTCCCTTTCTTCCAGTTCCTAAAGATTGCCTTCCAAAACCAGGTTTTGCACAGGGCCATGTAGGGCCTTGAGAGAGAATTTCACTCACATGCCTTACAGAATGCACTTTCTTAATCAGGGTGGTAAGTAGAGGGAAAGAAACATCTTTCTATCTGAGCAGCAATCACTACTACAGCTGAGTTAAACTATGTGTAACACCCATTCCTGGAAATAACTTCATGCCAGATCTCCCTTCCTTTCAGCACATAAGAATCTCCTTGCCAAAGCAGGTTTACACAGACCCATGAAGGGCCTTGAGTGAGAATCTCATTTACATGATTTAGAGAAGGAACTTTCTTATCCCGGTTTGTGAGAAGATGGTAAGAAACATCTTGGTATCTAAGGGGCAATCACTACTACAGCTGAGTTAAACTATGGATAACACCAGTCCCTGCAGGTAATTTCAAGCCAAATCGCCCTTTCATCCTGCTCCTAAGGATTGCCTTACCAACACAGGATTTGCACAGGTCCATGAGGGCCTTGAGAGAGAATCTCACTCACATGCCTTAGAGAAGGCACTTTCTTTTCCCACTTGTAAGTAGATGGTTAGAAACATCTTTGTATCTGAGTGTCAATCACTACTATAGCTGAGTGAGGTATGTATAAGACCCATTCCTGGAAGTAACTTCATGCCCAATCTCCCTTCCTTCCAACTCCTAAGGATCCCCTTCCCAAAGCAGGGTTGGAAACAGGACCTTGTAGTGCCTTGAGATAGAATCTCACTCACAAACCATAGAAAATGCACTTTCTGATGCCAGAGTCTAAGTAGATTGATAGGAACATGTTGGTATCTGATATGCAAGCATTACTAAGCTGAACTAAACTAAATATAACACCCTTTCCTGGAAATAATTTTGAGCCCAATCTCCCTTCCTTTCAGCTCCTAAGTATCGCCTTCCTAAAGCAGGTTTGGAAACAGGTTCATGTAGGGCCTTGAGACAGGCCCACTCTCAAATTCCTCAGAGGACACACTTTCATATCCAGAGTTGTAAGTAGATGGTTAGAGATATCTTTGTTACTCAGTACAATCATTCCCACAGCTGAGTTAAACTAAGTATTACACCCATGGCTGGAAATATCTTTGTGCCCAAACTCCCTTCCTTCCATCTCTTAAGGACCGCATTCCCAAAACATGTTTTGCTGGGGGCCATCTAGGTCCTTGAGAGAATCTCACTCACAGGCCTCAGAGAGGGCAGTTTCTTATCACAGCTTTTAAGTAGATGGTAAGAAACATCTCTCTACCTGTGTGGCAATCACCACTACAGCTGAATTCAACAATGGATAACACCCATTCCTGGAAGTAACTTCAGGACCAATGATCATTCCTTCCAGCTCCTATGGTTTACCTTCCCAAGGATGGTTTTACAGCATTCCATGTAGGGCCTTGAGAAAGAATCTCTCTCACATGCTTAGAGAAGGCACACTCTTATCCCGGCTTGTGGGTAGATGGTAAGAAACATCTTTGTATTTGAGTGGCAATCACTACTACAGCTGAGTTAAACTATGGATAACACCCATTCCTAGAAGTATATTCATGCCTAATCTCCAATCTTTCCAGCTCCTAATGATCACCTTCCCAAAGCATTTTTGGAAACAGGACCATGTAGTGCCTTGAGACAGAATCTCACTCAAAAGCCTAGAGAATGCACTTTCAGATACCAGACTCTACATAGATGGTTAGGAATGTGTTTGTATCTGATTGGCAAGCATTACTGCAGCTGAGCTAAACTAAGTATAAGACCAATTACTAGAAATAACTTTGTTCCCAATCTCCCTTCCTTTTAGCCCTAAGGATAGTCTTCCCAAGGCAGGTTTCAAAACAGGGCCATGTAGGGCATTGAGACAAGACCACTCTCGAATGACTTAGAGAACTCACTCTTTTATCCCAGATTTTAAGTAGATGATTAGAAACATGTTTTTTTCTGAGTAGCAATCATTAGTAAAGCTGAATTAAACTATGTATAAGACCTATTCCTGAAATCAACTTCGTGCCCAATCTCCTTTCCTTCATACTCCAAAGAATCACCTTCCCAAACCGGGTATTGCACACGGCCATGAAGGGCCTTGATAGAGAATCTCACTCACATGCCTTAGAGAAAGCCCTTTCTTCTCCTGGCCTGTAAGTAGTTGGTATGAAACACTTTTGTATCTGAGTGAAAATCACTACTGCAGCTCAGTTAAACTATGGATAACACCCATTCCTGGAAGTAACTTCATGCCCAATCTCCCTTCCTTCCAACTCTTAAGGATTGCCTTCTCAAAGCAAGTTTGGAAACAGGATCGCGTAGTACCTTAAGACAGTCTCTCACTAGCCGTAGAGAACACACTTTCTGATACCAGATTCTAAGTAGATGGTTAGGAACATGTTTGTATCTTACTGCGAACTACTACTAAAGCTGAGATAACCTAAGCATAACAATCAATACTGTAGATAACCTTGTTACAAGTCTCCCTTCCTTCTAGTTCCAAAGGATTGCCTTTACAAAGGAGGTTTTGCACAGGGCCATGAAGGGCCTTGAGAAAGAATCTCACTCACATGCATTAGAGAAGGCACTTTCTTCCCTACCTTGTAAGTAGATATTGAGAAACATCTCTCTAAATCTGCGTGGCAATAAATAGAACACTGAATTAAACTATGGATAACACCCATTATTGGAAGTAACTTCATGCCCAATCTCCCTTCCTTCCACCTGCTAAGGGTCATATTCCCAAAGCAGGTTTGGAAACAGTGCCGTGGAATTCCTTGAGACAGGAACACTCTCAAAATCCTTCGAGAAAACACTTTGTTCTCTTGGTTTGTAAGTTGACAGAAAGAAACATCTTTGTATCTGACTATGAGTCATTACTCGAGTTTGTGAGAAGGTTCGGGTTAGGGTTCAGGTTAGGGTTCTGGTTAGGGTTAGGGTTAGGGATACAGGTCAGGTTAAGGTTAGGGATAGGGTTAGGTTTAGGGCTAGGGTTTGGGTTAGGGCTAGGGCCTGTGTTAGGTTTTGGGTTATGGTTATGGTTCAGGTTCATATTAGGGTTAGAGTTAGGCTTAGCTTGAGACAGCCTCAGGGTTTGGATTCGGGTTACGGTTAGGGTTATGGTTCGTGTTAGGGTTAGGGTTCAGATAAAGATTAGAATTAGAGTTAGTGTTCGGATTATGGTTAGGGTTCGGGTTCGGGTTCCGGTTAGGGTTAGGGCTATGGGTAGGGTTAGGGATAGTATTGGTGTTAGAGGGTTAGGGCTAGGGTTAGGGTTCTGGTTCCAGTTAGGGTTCAGGTTCGGGTTAGGGCTCGGGATAAGTTTAGTGTTAGGGTGAGTGTTAGGGTCAGGGTTATAGTTAGAGTTAGGGTTAGCTTTAGGGATAGTGTTCTGATTAGGGTTAGGGTTAAGGTTTAGTTTAGGATTCGGGTTCATGTTAGGGTTAGCGTTAGGGTTAGGGTTCGTGTTAAGTCAGGGTTCCATTTAGGGTGGGATAGGTTTAGTGTTCAGGTTACGGTTACGATAGTTTTCAGGTTAGGGTTAGGGTTTAGGTTTAGAGTTACTGTTACTGTTAGGGTTAGGTTTCCGGTTACCGTTAGCGTTAGTGTTAGGGTTAGGGTTGCAGGGTTAGGCTTCAGGTTAGGGTTATAGTTAGGTTTCATGTTAGGGTTAGGATTAGAGTTAGGTTTAGTGTTAATGTTAGGGTTAGGGTTGGGTTTAGGTTTAGGGTCAGTGTTATCATTTGGTTTGTGTTATGTTTAGGTTAGGGTTCGGGTTATGGTTAGGGTTCGGGTTTGGGTTTAGTTTAGGGTTAGGGTTTTGGTTAGGGTCCAGATTAGGGTTAGGGTTTGTGTTAGGTTAGTTTTAGGTTCAAGTTAGGGTTAGGGTTCGAGTTCGGGTTAGGAGAAGGGTTCCAGTTTGGGTTAAAGTTATGGTTCAGGTTCGAGTTAGTCATACAGTTCAGGTTAGGCTTGGGGTTTGGGTTAGGGGTAGGGAGAGTGTTCGAGTTAGGATTAGGGTTAGGGTTAGGGTTTGTGTTAGGGTTATGATTTGGGTTAGTGTTAGATTTAGTGTGCTGGTTCGTATCAGGCTTAGGGTTAGGATTCGAGTTAGGGTTAGGGTTAGGGTTAGGGTTAGTGTTAAGGTTAGGTTTCGGTTTAGGGTTAGGGTTCGGGTTCCAGTTGGAGTTAGTGTTCAGTTTAGGGTTAGCGTTCGTGTTCCGTTTAGGGTTAGTGTTATGTTTAGGTTTAAGGATTGGGTTTCAGTTAGAAAGTTAGGGTTTAAGTTATGGTTAGGGGAAGAATTAGTGTTTGGTTTCGGATTACAATTTGGCTTCATGTTAGGGTTAGTGTTAGGGTTCGGGTTCAGGTTTGGGTGAGTGTTACGGTTCGTGTTATGGTTTCCTTTACTGTTAGGGTTAGAGTTAGTGTTCTGGTTATGGTTGCGGTTAGCCTTTATGGTTAGGGTTAGGCTTAGGGATAGGGTTTGGGATAGGGTTCACGTTAGTGTTCAGTTTAGGGTTAGGGTTCGGGTTACAGTTCAAGTTCAGGTTTGGGTAAGGGTTAGGGTTCGGGTTCGGGTTAGGGTTCAGGTTCCCAGTAGGGTTAGTGGTAGTGTTAGATTTAGAGGGTTAGGGCTAGGGTTATGCTTCAGGTCAGGTTTGGTGTTAGAGCTCGGGTTTCAATTCGGTTTAGAGTTAGGTTTCAGGTTAGGGTTAGTCTTAGGGTTTGGGTTCTGGTTCAGGTAAGGGTTAGTTTTAGGGTTATTCTTCGGGTTACAAGTAGGGTTAGGGATAGTATTACAGGTAGAGGGTTAGGGATAGGGTTAGGTTTCAAGTTCGTGTTCCAGTTATGGTTTGGGTTCGGGTTTGGGTTAGGGTTAGTTTTCAGGTTACAGTTAGTGTTAGGGTTAGGGATAGGGTTCATGTTCGGGATGTGGTTAGATTTAGGATGAATTCTGGTTAGGCTTAGGGCTAGGGTTTGGTTAAGGTTTGAGTTCCAGTCCAGATTCGGGTTCAGCTTCGGGTTTGGGTTCAGGTTAGGGTTTGGGTTAGTGTTAGGGTTCGGGTATTGTTCATGTTAGGGTTAGGGTCAGTGTTAGGTTTAGGCTTGGGGTTCTTGTTAGAGTTAGGGTTAGGATTAGGGGTCAGTTTAGGGTTCCGGTTACGGTTAGGTGTCTGGTTAGGGTTAGGGTACCTGTACAGGTTTGGTTTAATGTTAATGTTAACATTAAGATTTAGGGTTAGAGTTACGGTTAGGGTTAGGGTTGGGGTTCATGTTCTGGTTAGGGTTAGCTTTAGGGTTAGTGTTCAGGTTAGAGTCAGGTATAGTGTTAGGTTTAGTGTTCGGGTTGTGTTAGGGTTAGGGTTCTGGTTTGGGATTGGCTTAGGATTAGGGTTAGGGTCGGGTTAGGCTTCGGGTTAGAGTTAGAGTTATGGTTCGTGTTACATTTAGGGTTAAGTTTAGGGTTAGTTTTGGTTTCAGGGTGGGTTAAGGTCAGGTTCAGGTTAGGGTTAAGGGTAGGGTTGGGTCTGAGTTACGGTTAGGGCTAGGGTTCGGGTTCGGCCCTTGGTTAGGTTTTGGGCTCGTGTTCAGGTTCGGGTTAGTGTTAGTTTTAGGGCTCACGTTAGGTTTGGTTTAGTGTTAGGTTTAGGCTTCAGGTTAGGGTTAGCCTTCAGCTTACGGTTAGTGTGGGGGTTTGTGTTAGTATTAGGTTTAAGTTTTGTGGTTAGGATTAGGTGTTGCGTTCTGTTTAGTGTTAGGGTTATTGTTAGGGTTAGGCTTAGAGTTCGTTTCGGTTTAGTGTTCGGATTAGTGTTCAATTTAGGGTTTGAGTTAGGGTTAGGGTCAGGGTTTTGGTTACAGTTAGGATTACTGTTAGGGTTAGGTTTAGTGTCAGCTTTATGGTTATCTTAGGGTTAGGTTTAGTGTTAGGGTTAGGGTTAGCATTTGGATTCGTTTTCAGTTTTGGTTTACTGTTAGAGTTATGTTTGGGTTAGGGTTCGGGTAGGGTTCGGGTTAGGGTTAGGGTTAGTGTTCGTGTTTGGGTTAGGGTAAGAGTTTCAATGAGGGTTAGGGTTCAGGTTCATTTCAGGTTTAGGGTTACGGTTCGGGTTAGCGTTTGGGTATGGTTTCGAATAGATTTATGGTTAGGGTTAGGGCTACTGTTGTCAGGCTTAAGGTTAGGGTTAGGGTTAGGGTTATGTTTAGTGTTAGGGTTCGGGTTCGGGTAAGGATTAGTTTTCGGGTTCGGGGTCAGGTTAGCGTTAGAGTTAGTTTTAGGGTTCGGGTTCAGGTTAGGGTTAGGGTTAGGATCGGCTTAGAGTTAGGGTTCGGGTTCAGGTTAGAGTTAGGGTTTGGGTAGGGTTCAGGTTAGGGTTAGAGTTCGTGTTAAGGTTAGGGTTCAGGGTAGGATTAGGGTTAGGCTTAGGGTTAGGGCTCGGGCTAGAATTCAGGTTCGGGTTAGGTTTACAGTTAAGGTAAATGTTAGGGTTAGTGTTCACGTTAGGGTTTGGCTTCGGGTTTGGATTAGGGTTAGGGCTCTTTTTTGAGTTAAGGTTAGGATTAGGATTAGGGTTAGTGATAAGGTTAGTCTTAGAGCTAGGTATAGGTATGGGTTTAGGGTTACTGCCAGGGCTAGGGCTATTTTCAGGTGTGGCCTTGTTTAGGTTAGTTCTAGGGCAGGTTTTAGGGGTAGAGCTACAGTTTGTGTTGGGGTTAGGGCTAGGGATAGCGCTAGGGTTAGGGTTAGTGCTAGGCTTAGGATTAGTATTAGGTTAGGGTTGGAGTTTGGTTAGGGTTAGGGTAAGTTTTATGTTTAGGTTTAAATTTAGGCTTATGAGCAGTGTTGGATTAAGGTTAGGGTTAAGTTTAGGGCTAGTGTAAGGATTTGAGTTAGGGTTAGGTGTAGGGCTAAGTGTAGGATATAGTGTAAGAATAATGTTAGGGTTAGTGTTAGGGATATTGTTAGGTTTAGAGCTAGGGTTAGGTTTAGGGTTAAGGTTGAGTTTTGTTATGATTAGGGTGAGGGTTAGGGTTAGGGGTAGCCTTAGAATGATGGTTAGTGCAACTGTTATGATTAGGACTATGTTTAGAGCTAAGTTTAGGATTAGGGTTAGGACTAGTGTTAGTGCTAGGTCAGGGTTAGGTCTAGGACTGGGGCTGGTTTTAGGGTTTAGTTCTATGGTTAGGATTAGGGTTAAAATTATGTTTGTTTTAAGGTTAGCATTAGGAGTATTGGTTGGGGTAGCGCTAGGGATAGATATATGGTTAGAATTAGGGTTATGGCTAGGGGTAGTGTTAGGGTTAAGGTTGTGTTAGGGTTAGTTGTAGGCGTAGAGCTAGGATTAGTGTTAGGGTTACCAATAAATTTAGGGTTAGTGCTAGGTTAGTGTTACAGTTAGGGTTAGGGTCAGGGTTAAGGTTAGGGTTAGGGTTATTGCTGGGATTAGGGTTAGTTTCAGGGCTACAGCTAGGGTTAGGATTAGGTCTAGGTCTAGGACTAGTCTTAGAGCAAGGTTTAGGTTTCGGTTAGGGTTAAGATTAGGGTTAAAGTTTGGTCAGGGGTAAGGTTAGGTTTAAGGTTGTGTTAAGGGTAGTGTTAGGGTAAGGGGTATGTTTAGAGTTGTGTTAGGTTTGGGTTAGGAGTGAGATAGGTGTAGTGGTAGGGTTGTGGTTAGGGTTAGCTCGATGGTTGGGGCTATTGTCAGTGCTATGGTTTAAGGGTTAGGGTAAGGGTTAACATTATTTTGGGCCCTAGGGTTTGGGGTAGGTTTAGTATTAGGGTTAGGGTTAGGGTTAGGGCCATTGCTTGGGTTAGTGCTAAGGTTAGGGTTAGGTCTAGGGCTTGGTCAAGCATTAGGGTTCGGCCTAGGGCCAGGGTTAGTGTTAGGTCCAGAGCAAGGGGTAGGCTTAGGAGTACGATTATGGTTAGAGTTAATGTTGGTTAGGTCTAAGGTAGGGGTTAAGATTAGTGTTAGGGTTAGTGTTTGGGCCATTTCTATGGTTAGGGATAAGGTTAGGGTTAAGTTTAGGGCTTGGTCAAGGGTTAGAGTTTGGGCTAGGGCTAGGGTTAATGTCAGGTCTACGACTAGGTGAGGGTTAAGGTTAGGGTTGGGGTGAGTGTTACCTTTGGAGATAGGGTTAGTGTTGCTTAGGGCTAGGGTTATGGTTAAGATTAGGTTTAGTGTTAGGGCTAGGGCTGGTTTAGGATTAGGGCTAGGGCTAGGATTAGTGTTATGTTTAGACTGGGTTAGGGGAGGGTGTTTGAGTTTTGGGTTAGTGTTAGGTTTAGCGGTAGGGGTAGGGTTAGGAATAGGGTTATGGTTTTTCTTAAGACTTCGTTAAGGCTACAGCTAGGGCTAGGGTTAAGGTTACAGTTGGATTTTGTGTAGGGCTAAGGTGAGGTTAGAGGAGGGGGTAGTTTTAGGGTTAGTGTTATAACAAGAGTTATCATTAGGGCTGGGCTTAGGGCTAGGTTTAGGGTTACATTTATGGTTAGGTTTCTTTTTAGGTTTAGGGCTAGGTTTAGTGTTAGGGTTAGGGTTGGGGCTGGATTTCGGTTTAGGGCTGGGGTAGGATTAGGGTTAGGTCTGGTGTTAGTGTTGGGTTTGCATTAGGGTTAGGTTCAGTGGAAGGGGTAGGAGTAAGGTAGGGTTAGTGTTTGGGTGAGGACTAGGGTTAGAGTTAGGGTTTTGCTAGTGTTAGGGTTACTGTTAGGGCCAGGGTTAGGACTGGGTTTAATGTTAAGGTTTGAGTTGGCTTAGGGTTACACTTACAGTGAGGTTAAGGGATAGGTGTTCTATTAGGGTTAGGGGTAGGGCTAATGTTAGGGTCTGGGATAGGCTTAGGGTTAGCACCAAAGTTGAGTCAGAGTTAGTGTTGCAAACCATAACACTAGCCCTAAAACCAAGGTTAACATTAATCCTAATGTGAAGCCTAATTCTCATCCTAGTCATAGCCTTAGCCCAAACCATAACTATAACCATAAACCTAAGCTTATCCTTATCTCTAACACTAACACTAACTCTAACACCAACACTAACCCTACACTTACCCCTACCATAACACTACGTCTACCAATAAACCTAAACCTTACCCTTACCTTAACCAAACCACAAGCCAAACAATAACTCTAACCTTAACCCAACAATAATCCAAGCCATAGCACTAAGCCTAAGCTTAGACCTATCCCTAACAATAACCCTACCCCAAATGTACCCCTAACCCTAACACTAGCCCTAGCCCTAACCCTAACCCTAACTGTAACCCTACCCTTAACCCTTGCCATAGAACTAGCCCTAACCCAGCCCTAACCCAGCCCTAACCCAGCCCTACAGCTGAAACTAATCCTAGCCCTAGCCCTAATCCTAAATTCCAGACATTTCACCAGCCACAACCCAAACCTTATCCCTAACCCTAGCCCTGGCCAAAACCTTAACCTTAACCCTAGCCCTAACCCTAATCCAACCCAAACTTAACCCTAATCGTAACTAACACCCTATTGCTATCCTCAAACTTAAACCTAAACCTAACACAATACTAACCCCAACCCTACCACTCCCCCAAACCATAAAACTAACTCTAACCCTAACCAAAATCTAACCCTAACCCTATCCTTAACCCTAACACTAATCCCAGCCTTACCCTACACCTACCCCAACCTTAACCCTAACCCTAATCCAATGCGAAGCCTAACCCAAACCCTACCCTAACACTAACCATAAGCAGAAACCTAAGTCTAACACAACACTAATGTTAACCAACCCTAACCATAACACTAAAACTAGGCCTCCCCTACCCTAACCTTACCTCTAACTTTAACCCTAAACATGACCCTAACCATGCCCTTACCCCTACCCCTACCCCTACAGTTAACCCAAACAGCATGCCCCTACGCCTAATCATAACCCTACCCTAATACTAGCCCTAGCCTTAATCTAGTGCTAGCCCTAGACCTAGAGCTAAGACCAAATGTAACCCTAGCTCTAGCCCTAGCCCTAAACCTAAACCTAAACCTAAATCTAACCCTAACCCTAGCCCTACCCTAACCCAAACCCTAACCCTAGCCCTAAACCAAACCCTAACCCTAGCCCTAAGCCAAACCCTACCACTACCCCAGAACATAATCATAGCCCTAAACCTAACCCTAACAAAACACTTACTCTAACCCAACCACAACCCTAACCCTAAGCCTAACTCCTAATGCTAGACCTAGTCCTAACACAAACCCTTACACTAGCTCTAACACTAACACTAACCCTATCCTTAACCTAAGCCAAACCAAACTATAACCAAACGGTAAACCTAACCCTAAATCTACCACTAAAACGAACCCTAACCCTAACACCAGCCCTAGCCCTAACCCTATTGCTAAGCCTAACACTAGCCCTAACAGAAATGCTAGCCCTACACATAACACTAACCCTAATGTTAGCACGAACCCTAACCCTAGACATAGCCTTAAACCTAACCATAACACTCCACCCAAGCCCTAAACCTAAAACAAATTCTAGCCCTAGACCTGATCCTAACCTTAGCCCTAGCCATAACCATATCCCTAATCCTAACCCTAACTATAGACCTAGTCATAGCCCTAATGATAACCCTAGGCCTTTCCATAACCTTGGCCTAACGCTAACTCTAACACTAGCACTATCCCTAACCTTAGCACTAACACTAATGGTAACACTAACCATAGCCCTTAACACAATCCTAGTCCTACTCCTAACCCTAACCCTAAGCATAGACATAAGCCTAGGCCTAACACTAACCCTAGCCCTAAAACAAACACTAACATTAACTGTAACCCTAACATAGCACTAACCTTAACTGTAGACCTAAAACTACCCCTAACCCAAACCCTAACCCTAACCCACACTAACCCTAGTCCTAAATCCATCCCTAAATCTAGGCCTAACGTTAGCCCTAACCTTAACGCTTGCCCTAACCTGAACTCTAGCCCTAACCCTAACTCTAATTCTAAATCTACCCCTACCTCTCACCATAACCCTAACCCTAACCTGCCCCGAGACCTAATCCTAATTGTACCCCTACACCTACCCCTTCCCTAACCCAAAGACTAACTCAACACATACCTCAACTCGTACCCCTACCTTTAAACCTCACTCAACTAGAACCCTACCCCTAACACTACATTTAACCCTAACCACAAACCCAACGTAACATTAACCTTAACCCTAATGCTAAAACTAATCAAAACCCGAACCCTAATTCTCACCCTAGCCCCAGCCCTAACCCTAACACTAAGCCTAGCCCTAGCCTTATACTTATCTTTAAGCCTAACCCTAATGCAACTCTAACCCTAACCCTATCCCAACACTTAGCCCACCCCTAAACATAAACCAATCAACACAAAACATAACCCAACCCTAAACCTAACCATAACACTAATCCTAACCCCAGCTCTAATACTAACCCTAACCCTAGTTCTAACATTAACCATTACCCTAGCCATAACACTAAACCTATCCCTATCTCTAGCCCTGAAGTTAACCATAACACTAACCCTAACACTAACCCAAAGCCTAACCCTAGCTCTAGCCCTAATCCAGCCCCACCCACTTATACTAACTCTAACTGTATCCCTCCCTATATGTAACCACAAACCTAGCCCTAACCCTACCGCTACAGCTAAACCTAACCATGGGCCTAGCCCTAACCCTGACCATAGATGTAAACCTAAGCCTAACCCTAACCATAGCGAAAATCTAAACCTAACCCTAACCCTAGCCCTAAACCTAGCCCTACCCTAGCCATAGACATAAACCTAACCCTAAACCTAACCTTAGCACTAACCCTAGCACTAACACTATCCCCAACCATAGCCCTTACCCTACCTCTAAATCTACTTCTAAACATAACCCTAACGTTAACCTTAACCCAAGCTTTACACTAACCCTAGCCCTAACCTCAGCCCCAACCCTAACCATAATCCTTGTCCTCACCCGATCCCTAACCCTATCCCTAACTTTAACACTAACCCTAATCCTAGCCATAATCCTAACTGGAGCCCCAGCCCTAGACCTAACCCCACTGTAACCCTAACCCTAAAACTGGGCCTAACACTTAGTCCAACCCTGAACCCTAACCCTAAAAT
This sequence comes from Ceratotherium simum simum, assembly GCF_057802395.1. Classification (NCBI taxonomy): domain Eukaryota; kingdom Metazoa; phylum Chordata; class Mammalia; order Perissodactyla; family Rhinocerotidae; genus Ceratotherium; species Ceratotherium simum. The sequence continues at coordinate 89,452 of NC_141935.1, forward strand.
CAGCCCCATGCCTAGTCTTAGATCTAACACTAACCCTAGCAGTAGAACTGAACCTAACAATAGCCCAAGCCCTAAACCTAGCCCTAGACCAAGCCCTAGCCCTAACCTTAACCCTAGCCCTAACTCTAGACCTGGCCCTAACCCTAACCCTAATGCAATTCCCAAAGCTACTCGTATCACTTCCCCTAATCTTAACCTTAATCCTATCCCTTTCCCTAACACAGCCTTTACCCAGAAAATAACACTTACTGTAACCCGGACCCTAACCCTAACCCAACCCTAAACCAAGTGGAACCTTAAGCCTAACCAGAACCCAATACCTAGTGCTAATACTAACACTAATATTAAGCATAATCCTAACCCTAAACCTACCCCTATTCTTAACCCTAATCCTATGCCTCACCTTAACCATAACCCTAAATCTTAGCCAGCCCCTACCCCTAAGTCTAACCCTAACTCTAACTCTACCGCTAACCCTAAACCTAACACTCCCCCTACCCCTACGACTACCCTGAACCCTAACACTAACCCTTATTCTAACCCAAACTTAACCCTAACCCTAACACTAATCCTAGCCCTAACGCTAACCCAAACCATTGTCCTAACCCTAACACTAACCCTAACTCTAACCCTAAAACCAGCCCTAGACCTAGCCTTAACACTCACCCTAACCCTAAGACAAACCCAAACCCTATCCCTAACTGTACCCCAGACCTAATCCTAACCATAAAACTACACCTAACTCTAACCGTGGCTCTGACCCGAGTGCCAACTCTACACCAGCTGTAACCCTAAATCTAACCCCAACCCTAAAACTAACCCTAACACAAACTGTACCCCTACAACTGACATTAAACCTAACCCTAACCCTAACCCTATCCCTACACCTACTCCTCCCTAACCTAAACCCTAACCCAAACCCTACTCCATCCTTAACCTTAAACCTAACTCGAATGCAACCCTAACCCTAACCCTACAATTAACCATAAAAATAACCCTAACCCAAACCCAAACCTAACCCTAACTCTATCCCTAACGTTAACACTATTCCTAGTACTAGCCGTAATCCTATTCCTAGCCCTACCCCTAACCCTAATCCTAGCCCTAGCCCTAGCCCTAATCATATCCCTAACTCTAACCCTAACACTATCCCTACACATACATCTCTCCTAAACCTAACTCTAACCCAACCTTAACTCTAACCGTAACCTCACTCCTATCACTAAAACAAGCCCTAACCCTAAGCCTAACACTAATCATACAACTACTCCTCCCCTAAGCCTAACCCAAACCCTACCGCATCCCTAAGCTTTAACCTAACCCTAACGCAAGCCTAACCCCAACCCTAACCCTACTGCCAGCCATAAATCTAACATTAACCCTGTCCCAAACCTAACCTTAACCCTAAACCTAACACTACTCCAAACGCACCCCTAACCCCACCCCTACCCCTAAACCTAGCCCTAAATCTAACCCAGCCCTACCCTTACCCTACCCCTAACACTAACCCTAAGCCAACTGTAACCCTAACCATAATCCTAGCCATAGCCCTAAACAAAAAACCAACACCAGCCCTAGCCCGAACCCGAACCTAACACTAACCCTAGCCCTGGACCTAAACTTAAACCTAACATTAACACTATCTCTAACCCTAGCACAGACACTAATTCTAACACTAAACGTAACCATCACACTAAAGCAACCCATAGCCATCCTCCTAACACTAACCCTACACTCAACCCTAAACCTAACCCTAACAGTGACCCTACCCTACACCTAACCTTAAACCAAGCCCTTACCCAATCATAACCCTAACCCTAAACCTAACCATATCTTAAACCTAGCCCTGCTCTAATGCTAGCTCTAGGCCTAACACTAAACCTAAAACCAGCCCTAACCCTATCCTTAGTCCTAGCCCTAGCTCAAAACCTAACCCTAACCATAACACTAGTCCTAACCCTAACTCAAACCCTAACCCTAGCCCTAAGCCAACCCCTACCCCTACACCTGATGCCAACCCTAATCCTAACCGTCAACCCTAGCCCTAACCCAACACAAATCCTAGCCCTAGATCTGACCCTAAACTTAGCCCTAGCCCTAACCTTAACTCTAACCCTAACCCTAACTCTATCTCTAGCCCTAAACCTAACCCTAACCATATATATATAGACCTAGCCCTAGCACTAATGCTAACCCTAGCCCTGTCCATAGCCCTGGCTCTGACTGTAACCCTAACACTTGCCCTATCCCTAATCCTAACCCTAAAACTACCCTTAAACCTGACCCTAAACCATCCTTAACCCCAACCGAACCCATTCCCCTAAGAGTAACAATAACCCTAACTCTAACTCAGCCCTACACTAACCATGACCTTAACCCTTATCCAAGTCTGAGCCACAACTCTAACCCTACTTTAAGCCCTAACACTAACCCTAACTCTATACCTAACCCTAAACCAAGCCCCAACCATTGCCCTAACCCCACCCCTAACATAAACTTACCTCTAACCCTAACCCATGACTAAAAATATACCTAACCCTAGCTCTAGCACTAACCCTAAACCTAAACCTTATCCTAACTCTAACCATAGCCCTAAGTCTAACCATAACGCTAACGTACAACTAACCCTAGCTGTAGCCCTAAAACTGCCCCTAATCATAATGCTAACCACAACACTAACACTAGCCCTACTCTTAACTCTACCCCTATTGCTAGACCTAATGCTAACCCTCAGCATAAGCCTAACCCTAACCCTAACTCTAGCCCTAATGCTAATTCTCACGCTACCCCTAGCCCTAATGCTCACCGTGACTCTAGCCCTAACTCAACTCTCACCACACATCTAAACCAACGACTCCTTTAACGCTAACCAAACCAACTCTTATCCCTACCACTACCCCTAACCGTAACCCAACCCTAACCCTAACCCTACCCCTACACCTACCCCTACCCCTAAGCTTAACTGGAAACCAAAACAATAACTAACCATACCATAACACTAATCCTAACACTAGTCTTATTCCTAAGCATAACCCTAGGCCTAACACTATCCCTAAGCCTGTTTGTAACCCTAACAATAGCCCTAACTCTAGCTCTAGCTCTAACCCTAGCCCAAAACTAACCCTAACCCTACCATAAACCTAAACATAGCCCTAACAGTAAACCAAGGCCCAGGCCTAGCCCTAATCCTAACCATAGCTATAAACCTATCCCGAACCCTAAGCCTAACCCTAACGCTAATCCTGGGCCTAACCCTAGCCACAACCCTAACCTTTGCCCTAACACTAACCCTAATGTTAACCCTACCCGTAACCCTAGCACTAACGCTAAACCTAACGCAACCATAACCTTAAGCCTGACAATAGACCTAACCCTAACTCTAGCCCTAACCCTAACCCTACCCTAAACCTAGCTGTAACCCTAACCTTACCCTTATAATTAACCTAAACCTAGCTCTAGCACTAACCCTAAACCTAACCCTGACCCTCAACCTAACCATATCCCTAGAGCTAACCCAAACCCTAGACCAAGTTCAGAGCCTAACCCGAGATCTAGCACTAACCATAACCTTAACTGTAACCATAAATCTAACCCTAACCCTAACCCTAGACCTAACATGTACCATAGCCGTAGACCTGACCCTAACTCTAACCCTAATCCAACACTAACCCTAACCCTAATGCAAATCCTGACCTAATCATAGCCCTAGACCTAAACCCAACTCAAGCCCTAGTCCTAAGCCCAACCTTAACCCTAACCATAGACGTGAACCTAGCCCTAAATCTAACCCTAACCCTAAACATAGCCTTAACCCCAACATTCACCCTAACCCCAACCCTAGCCCTAACCCATACTCTAACCCTAGCAGTAACCCTAGAGCTAGCCCTCGAACTGACACTTACCCTAACCCTATCCCTAGCACTACTGCTAACCCTAACTCCACCACTAACCATATGCCTAACCCTAGCACTAACACTAACGCTCACCCTAACCCTAACTCTAGCCCTAATCATATCCCTATCCTAGTCCTAGCCCTAACCTTAATGCTAACGCTAACCCTTGCATTAACCCAAACACTAACCCTACCCCAATCATAACCCTAACTCAAACCCAACTCTAATGTTACCCCCAACCCAACTGCTATGACTACCCGTCACCTTAACCCTTACCCTAAATCTAAACCTTACCTTACCCCTAACCCTAAGGCTAACCCTGATCTTACCCATACCCCTATCCCTAACGCTAACCCAATGCTAACCCTAACACTTACCCTAATCATTGCCATAGACATAACCCTAAAGCCAGCCGCAGCCCTAACCCTAACACTCATCATAGCTCTAACCCTAGCCCTAACACTAACCGTAGCCCTAAACCTAACAGAACCCTAACCCTAAACCTAACCCTAGCTCTAACCCTAAACATAAACCTAAGCCTTGCCCAAACACTAATCCTAACACTAACCATACCCCTGAACCTACCCAAACACTAAACCTAACCCAAACATAACTCTAACTCTAACCCTAGCCCTAAGACTAACCCGAATGTTATTCCTAAAACTACCCCAAGCCCTAACACTAACCCTAACCCCAACCCTAACCAAAACCGTTACCTCTACCCCAAACCTAACCCTAACCCAACCCTAAGCCTAACCCTAGCCCTACGCCAAACCCTAACCTTAAGCATAACGCTAAACTTAACACTTGCTCTAGACCTAACCCTAACCCAGCCCTAGACCTGACCCTCAGCCTAGCCCTAACCCTAATCCTCACCACAGACCTATCCCTAACCCGAAGCCTAACCCTTGCCCTAAGCCTATCCCTGTGCCTAACCCTAACCCTAACACTAAACTTATCCCTAACCATAGGCCCAACACTAATGCTAACCGTAACTCCAAACATGACCCTAAACCTACCTCTCCCCTACCGCCTGACCCTAAGTCTAACAATAACCGGACCCTAAACTGAACCCTAATCCTGGCCATAGCCCTAACCATAACGCTAGACCTAGACCTAACCCTAGGCCTAAAACGAACCCTAGCCCTAAACCTAATGCTCAATCTAGCCCTAGCCCAAACACCAACACTAACCCTAACCATAGCCCAGCCAACACCTACCAGTACTCATAACCCTAAACCAAAGTGAGGGATTCAGCTTAACCCAAACCCAAATCCTATCCATAAAAATAACCCTAACGGTAGAACCAATCCATCACTTAAGACAACATTAAGGGTAAGTTTACCTCGAACCCATACCCTAACCCTAAGACCTACCCTAACCCTAACCTTAGGCCTAATCCTAACCCTAACCCTAACCCCTAAAACAAACCCTAACTCTAAACCGAACCCAAAAATGAACCCAAACCGTAACACTAATCCTAAACCTAACCTCAACCCTAGTCATAGCTTTAACCTTACCCTAACCATAACAGTAGCCCTAACTGTAACCCTAAACCTAGCCCTAACCCTAGCCCTAGCAATAATCCTAAGCATAACCCTAGCCCTAACCCAGTGCTAGCCTTAACACTAACTCTAGCCTTAACCATAACCGTAGCCCTAACCCTAGCACTAAACCTGACCCTAGTCCTAACCCTAGCCCTAACCTTAACCATAACACTAACCCTAACCCAAACCCTAGCCCTAAACATAACCCTAGCCCTAACACTAACCCTAATCCTACCCCTAGCCCTAACTTAGTAGTAACCCTAAAGCTATTCCTAACCCCAATAGTAACCATAAGCCTAATCCTAGCCCTAGCCCTAACACTAAACCTAACCCTAACCCTAGCCCTAAACCTCACACTAACCCAAGTCCTAGCCATAAACCTAACCCTAAACCTAAACCTAGTCTTACCGTTAGCCCAAATCCTAACCTTAACCCTAGCCCTACCCTAGCCTTAACCCTAACCCTAAACCAACCCTAAACCTAATGCTAACACTAACCCTAACCCACAAACAATTGGTTTAATGTCAACATATGTGAATGTTTTCACACACTCAATAGGTGTGATGTTATACATAAAAATGTGACTTATGTCACAAAAAAGTGAATGGTGTCACACATATCAATGGGTGTGTTTTCACACACAAATGTGAGCCCTCCCACACATACACCATTGGTGTGATGTCACGTAAACATTGAATGATGTCAGACACAACACGAGTGATTGCACTCACAAACCTGGTGATGTCACAGACAATGGGAGCGGTGTCTCTCATGAAAATGAGTGTGCATTCACACATCACAATGAGGGTTACACAAAACACACAAGTGTGATATATCAGAGTAAAATGTGAGAGATTTCACAGAAACCTGGGAGTGATTTCTTACGAAACACTGGATGTCACATCACACTTAGGAGTATGCCTGCCATCACACACAATGGGAGTGATATCACACCGTTTGAGAGATCTGACAGGATATCTTAGTGTTATCACACTCAAGGTGTGCAATGTCCCAAAATGGACGTGATGTCACACAACCATTGGAGTGATGTCACATACAAAATGTGAATGATGTCACACACACAGTTGGAGTGATGTCAAACACGCTGTCAGAGTGTTGTCACACTCGACTGATTTGATGTCAAACATAATACACCAAGAGACTCCAGACATAATAATGGTTAGGATATCATATGCTACTTAAGGTTGATGTCACACACAATTGATGTGATGTGACACACAATAAGGATGTTGTCACATACGTGGTGCGTTATCACCTTTAACCCTATGTGTCATGCCACACGTAACAATGGCAGTGATATCACATGCACACAACGGGAGTGATGTCACAATTTAAAATGTGAGTGATGTCAAAAGGGACATGACAATGATGTCTCAAATAGCAGTGGGAGTGATGTCACTATGTGGTGTCACACATAACAATGGGAGTGATATCACACATAAACATGTGAGTAATATCACAAAGGACACATGACTGATGTCACACACAAGCTGTTAATAGTCTACACTCAAGCTTCCTATCCAATGCATTGAAAGAACACTCCTGCTGATCTCAGCTTGCCAGTAGCTGTAGGGAACATACTCTAATGACACCTTTTATACCTTTCACTGCAACTGGTACAGATTATCTGTAACATCCATTCAATGAAAGTACAGTGTAAGAAAAACTCCTTTGTTTTTATCTGTTTATGATCATCTTGAAAAGTGCGTTTTCAAAGGTTGCAGTTCATGTCTTTCATTCAGGTTCTCTCTTACATGGAATGAAAGAATGTGCTCGTTGAACTCCATTTGCCAGTAGCTATTAGGGATCATCTTCCTTTGAGAGGGTTTAAACTTTTCACTACACAAGGAAGAGAATATCTATAATATCCATTTATGAAAAACACAGTGTGGAGAAAAACTCTCGCTTGTACCTGTTCAGTGTCTGTACTGAAAGGACTTTTTCGAACATTGCAGCTCATGACATTTACTCAGCCTCTCTCTTACATTAAATGAAAGAATGTTCTTACTGAGCAAAGGTTGCCATTAGCTGTAACTAAGATCTTCCCATGAGAGCTTTGAAATTTTTCACTACCACTGGGAGAAAATATCTATAACATCCATTGAAATAATATACACGGTGGAAAAAAAAACTCGTTTTAGTTGTTAAGGATCATCTTGATGAGTGAATTTCTCAATTATTGATCTTCATGGCCTGCACTCAGGCTTTCCCTCAAATATAATGAAAGATCACCCATTCTGAACACAACAGCCCTGTAGCTGTAAGTCAGATCGTCCTTGGAGGGCTTTTAAACTTTTCAATACAGCAGGCAGAGAGTATCTATAACATCCATAAAATGAAAGTCAAGTCTGGAGAAAATCTCTGGCTGGTATCTGTATAGGATCCTCTGCAAATTGCCTTTTCCATCATTGTAGCTAACGACCGTCACTAAGGCTCTCTCTCCTATGTAATGCAAGAAAGTACTTGCTGAACTCATCTGACAAGGAGCTTTAAGCAGGATCTTCCTCTCAGAGCTTGTAAACTTTCACTGCAACTGCAAGAGAATATCTGTAACATACATTCCATGTAAGTTCTCTGTGGAGGAAAACACCTCCCTTTAGCTTTTTAGGATCATATTGTAAAGTGCCTTTTCATCTTTGCAGTTCATTGCATGCACTCAGGCTTCCTTCTTGATGTAAAAGAAAACACCCCTGCTAAACCTGCTTTGCCAGTAGCTGTTAGGAACACCTTTCTATGAGAGTTTCCACTTTTCACCACAGCTTGGAAAGAAGCAGTATCACATCCATTCAATGAAAGTACACCGTGAAGAAAACCTCCTCTTGTAAGTGTTTATGATTGTCTTCTTAAGTGGCTTTAAATACACTGCCGTTCAATCTGCATTCAGGGTCTCACTAACATATCATGATGACTGCTATTGCTTAACACAGGTTGCCAATATCTATACTAACATCTTCATATGAGAGGATTTAAAATTTCAGTACAACTGGGAGAGGGTACCTATAACATCCATAAAACGAAAATCCAGTATGGAGAAAATTTCTTGCTTGTATCTGTATATGACTATCCTGATAATTGCCTTTACCAACATTGGAGTTAACGACCTTCAGTCAGGAATTCTTTCCCATGGAAAGCAAGAAAGTTCTTGCTGAACTCTGCTTGCAAGTAGTTTACAGGAGGATCTGCCTCTGAGAGCTTTAAAACTTTCCACTGCAGTGGGGAGAGTATTTCTCTAATATCCATTCTATGAACCTAGGCTGTGGTGAAAAACTCTTAAATTTAGCATTTTAAGATGATATGTTAAAGTGTCTTTTCCTCTTTGCTGCTCATTGCCTGCACTGAGTCTCCCTTCCCGATGGAAAGACATATTACCACTGCTCAAACAAGTTAGAAAGTAGCTGTTAGGAACAACTTCCTATGACAGCTTTCGAACTATCACTACAGGAGGTGTAGATTATCGTTACCATCTATTCAATGAAAGTTGACTCTTAAGAGCAACTCCTGCTTGTAGGTGTTTAGGATCATCTTGAGAAGAGTCTTTTAACTACTTGAGTTCAATCTTCATTCGGGGTCTGAGTAGTATATCACGACGAACACTATTGATTAACACAGGTGGCCAATATTCGTAGGTTTCCCCTTTGTATGAGAGGTTTTACAGTTTCATTACAGCTGGGGGAGAGTTTCTATATCATCCATAAAATGAAAGTGAAGTGTGGAGAAAATCTGTGACATGTCTCTTTATAGGATCCTCCTGCAGATTGCTTTTCCATCACTGCAATTAACGCCCTTCACTCAGGCTCTCTATCCCAGGTAATGCAAGAAAGTGTTTCCTGAACTCATCTTGCAGGAATCTTTAAGGAGGATCTTCCTCTGAGAGCTTGTAAGTTTTTCACTGCAGCTAGGAGAACCTATCTATTACATCCATTCCATGTAAGTACTCTGTGGAGGAAAACACTTGTTTTTAGCTTCTTTGAATCATATTGTCAATTGCATTCTCATCTTTGCATTTCATTGCCTGCACCCAGGCTTCCTCCCCCATGTAAAGAAAAAAACACCACTGCTAGACCTACTCTGCCAGTAGCTGTTGGGAACACCTTCCTATGAGAGTTTAAATTTTTCACCACAGCTCAGAAAGAAGCTCTATCACATACATTCAGTGAAAGTACACCGTGAGGATAACTTCTGCCTGTAACTGTTTAGGATCATCTTCATAAGTGACTTCAAATACACTGCAGTTCAATCTGCATTAAGGGTCTCACTAGCATATCATGACGAACACTATTGCTTAACACAGGTGGCTAATATCTGTTAGTAACATCCTCATTGGAGAGGTTTTAAAATTTCAGTACGCCTGGGAGAGAGTATAGATAACATCCATAAAGTGAAAGTCTAGTTTGGAGAAAACCTCTTGTTTATATCTGTATAGGATTATCCTGAAAATTGCCTTTTACATCATTGCTGTTAACGACCTTCTCTGAGGAATTCTCTCCTTGTAATGCAAGAAAGTTCTTGCTGAACTCAGCTTGCAAGTATCTTTAAGGAGCACCTTCCTCTGAGAGCTTTTAAACTTTCCATTGCAGCTGGGAGGGAATATCTATAACATCCATTCCATGAATGTACTGCGTGGTGGAAAAGTCTTCCTTTTACCTTTTCTGGATCACATAGTAAAGTGCCTTTTCCTCTTTGCCGTTCATTTCCCACATTGAGGCTTCCTTCCCACGGGAGAGGCAAAACACCACTGCTCAATGATGTTTACCAGTAGCTGTTTGAAACTTCCTAGGAGAGCTTTGAAACTATCACTACATGTGGTGCAGATTATCATTACCCTCCATTCAATGAAAGTTGACTCTTCAGAGACACTCTGCTTGTTGCTGTTTAGGATCATCTTGTTAAGAGACTTGGAATACACTGCAGTTCAATCTGCATTCGGGTTCTCAGTAACATATCATGACCAACACTATTGCTTACCACAGTTGGCCAATATCTGTAAGTAACATCTTCATATGAGTGGTTTTAAAATTTCAGTACAGCAGGGAGAGTATCTATAACATCCATAAAATGAAAGTCAGGCATGGAGAAAATCTTTTGCGTGTATCTGTATAGGTAGATTCTGAAAATTCCCTTTTCCAACATTGTAGTTAATGACCTTCATCCAGGCTCTTTCTCCCAAGTCATGCAAAAAATGTTTGCTGAACTCAGCTTGGAAGTGTCTCTAAGGAGGATCTCCCTCTGAGAGCTTTTAAACTTTTCAGTGCAGCAGGGAGCGAATATCTATAACATCCATTTCATGAACGTACTCTGTGGAGAAAAATTCCTCCTTTTAGCTTTTTAGGAACACACTGTAAAGTGCCTTTTCCTCTTTGTCATTCATTGCCTGCACTGAGCCTCCCTTCCCAATGGAAAGACAAAAGACCCCTGCTCAATGACGTTTGCCAGTAGCCATCAGGAGCATCTTCCTAGGAGAGCTTTCAAACGATCACTACAGGAGGTGCAGATTATTGTTATGACGAACTCAATGAAAGTTGACTCTTCAGAGAAACTCCAGCTGTGGCTGTTAAAGATCATCTTGAGAAGAGACTTAATACACTGCAGTTCAAACTGTATTCAGGGTCCCACTAGCATATCATGATAAATCATATTGCTTAATACAGGTGGCCAATATCTGAAAACAATATCTTCATGTTAGAGGTTTTAAAATGTCAACACTGCTGGGAGAGAGTATCCATAACATTCATAATATGAAAGTCAAGTTTGGTGAAAATATCTTGCTTGTATCTGTGTAGGTTCATCATGCAAATTGCCTTTTCCCTCATTGTATTTAATGGCCTTCACTCAGCTCTCTCTCCAAAGTAAAGCAAGAAAGTGTTTGCTGAACTCAGCTTGCAGGGACCTTTAAGAATGATCTTCCTCTGAGAGCTTTGAAACTTTTCACTGCAGCTGGGGGAACATATCTATAATATACATTCCATGTAAGTACTCTGTGGAGGAAATCACTTGCTTTTAACTTCTTCGGATCATATTGTCAATTGCATTTTCATCTTTGCTTTTCATTGCCTGCACTCAAGTTTCCTCCCTGATGTAAAGAAAAAACACAACTGCTAAACCTACTCTGCCAGCAGCTGTTAGGAACACCTTCTTCTGAGAGTTTAAACTTTTCAACACATCTCGGAAGGAAGCTCTATGAAATCCATTCAATGAAAATATACCATGAAGAAAACCTCTTCTTGCACTTGTTTAGGATTATCTTCATGAATGTCTTTAAATACACTGCAGTTCAGCCTGCATTTAGTGTATCATTAGTATATCATGGTGAACACTATTGCTTAACACAGGTTGCCAATATCTGTTAGTAACATCTTCATATGAGAGGTTTTAAAATTTCAGTACAGCTGGGAGCGAGTATCTATAACATCCATAAAATGAAAGTTCAATGTGGAGAAAATCTCTTGGTTGTATCTGTAGAGAATCCGCTTGAAAATTGCCTTTTCCAACATTGCACTTACCGATATCCACTCAGGCTCTCTCTCCCATGTAATGCAAGAAAGTTCTTGCTGAACTCAGCTGGCAACAAGGCAGCATATTGCTCTGAGAGCTTTTGAACATTTCACTGCAGCTGGGAGAGGTTATCCGTGACATCCCTTCCATGAAAGTACTCTGTGGAGGAAAACTCTTCCTTTTAACATTTTAGGATCATACGGTAAAGTGCCTTTTCATCTTTGCAGTCCATTGCTTGCACTCAGGCTACCTCCCTGATGTCAAGACAAAACACTGCTGCTAAACCTGGTTTGCCAGTAGCTGTCTGGAATATCTTCCTGTGAGAGCTTTTAAGCTTTTCACTACAGCTGGCAAAGAACCTCTATAACGTCCATTCAATGGAAGTACACTGTGAAGAAAGGCTCTTCTTGTCACTGTTTAGGATCATCTTGCTAAGTGACAACTAATACACTGCAGTTCGAGCCTACATACAGACACTCAACTGCATTTCATGAAAAACACTATTGCTACACTCAGCTTGCCAACAGCTGTGAGTGATGTAGTCCTATGAGAGCTTGTCAACTTTTCACTATAGCTCAGAGACAATATCTGTTACATCCATTCAATGAAGGTACACTGCCAGGAAAGTCTATTCCTTGCAGCTGTTTAGGGTCATCTGGATATATGTCTTTTCAAACATTGCCATTGACAGAGTTTGCTTCGGATCTCTCTCACATGCAATGTAAGAATATTTTCACAGAACTCAGCTTGCCAGGAGCTGTTAAGGAACATCTTCCTAAGAGAGCTTTTAACTTTTCTCTACAGCTGTGAAAGAATATCTGTAACATCTATCTGATGAAAGAGGAGAGTGGAGAAAAACTCTCCCTTGTAGCTTTTGAGGATCATCTTTATCACACCTTGCAGTTCATAGTCTACCCTCAAGCTTTCTCTCCAATGGAATGAAAGAGCGCTCCTGCTAAACTCAGCTTGCCAGTAGCTGCAAGGAACATATCCTGATGAGAGCTTTTATACTTTTCACTGCAACTGGGACAGATTATCTGTATCATCCATTCAATGAAAGTACAGTGTGGAGAAAAATTCCATCTTGTATCTGTTTAGGATCATCTTGAAAAATTTCTTTTCAAACATTGCTGTTCACGTGCTTCATTCAACCTCTCTCTTAGAAGGAATGCGGGTCTGATCTTGCTGAATTCAATTTGCCAGTAGCTGTTAGGGAACATCTTCCTATGAAGGGTTTTAAACTTTTCATTACATGAGGAAGAGATGATCTAAAATATCCATGTACTGAAAGCACATTGTGAAGAAATATTCTTGATTGTAGCTGTTTAGGATCTTCACCGAAAAGTATCTTTTGAAACATTGCAGCTCACGGCCTTTAACCAGGCTCTGTCTGACATTAAATGAAAGATTGTGCTTACTGAATAGAGCTTGCCCTTAGCTGTATATGAAATCTTCCCGTGTGATGTTTTACGGTTCTCACTACTGCTGAGAAGAAATATCTGTAACTTCCAGTGAATGAAAACAGAGTTTAAAGAAAAAAACTCTTTCTTTGAGTGCTTGAGAATCATCAGGATAAGTGACTTTTCAAGTATGGCAGTTTGTGGCCGGCACTCAGGCTTTCTCTGAAAGGTAACGAAAGAATGCCCATGTTGAACTTAACCGCCCTGTAGCTGTAAGTAATATCTTCCTAGGGAGGGCTCTGAAACTTTTCACTAGAGCTGGGGGAGAACACATAGGTCATCCACTGAATGAAAGTACAGTGTGGAGAAAAACTCTTGCTTCTACCAATTTAGGATCACCTTGAATAGTGCCGTTCTAAAAAAGGCAGCTCACGGCCTACACTCAGGCTCTCTCTCGTATATACAGAAATCGTATTTTGGCTGAAGTCAGCTTGTCAGTCACTGTTAGTGAACATCTTTCTATAAAACTTTTAAATATTTCACTACTCGACGGAAAGTACCTCTATAACATCCAATCCGTGGAAGTACTCCGTGAAGAAAAACTCTGGCTTGTAGATGTTTAGGATAAACTTGAAAACTGCCTTTTGAAATGTTGCCGTTCATTGCCTGCACTCAGGTTTCCTCTCTGATGTAAAAAATGAACGCTCCTGCTGAACCTAGGTTGTCAGTAGTTGTAAAGAACATATTCCTTTGAGAGCTTTTAAACTTTTGAAAACAATTGGGACTGATTATCCATAACATCTGTTCAATGAAAGTAAACTGTGAAGAAAAACTTCTGCTTGCAGCTGATTAGGATCCTCTTGATAAGTTCCTTTTAATAGACTGCACCTCAATCCAACATACAGGCTGTCACAATCATATCATGAAAGAACACTAATTTGGAAATCAGCTTGCCATTAGCTGTAAGTCACATCTTCCTGTGAGAGCTCTAATCTTTTCACAACAGCTGGGAGAGAATATCTGTTATGCCCATTCAATGAATGTTCACTGTGGGGAAAATCCACTTCTTGCAGCCCTATAGAATCATCTTGAAAAGTATCCTTTCATAGAATGCCATTTACAGCCTTCACTCAGGCTATCTCCCACATATAACGTAACCGTCTTTTTCCGGAACACAGCATGCCATTAGCTGTGAGTCACATCTTCTTATGACAGCTTTTCATATTTTGACTGTAACTGGGAGAGATTACCTATAACATCCATTCAATAAAAGGACAGTGCGGAGAAAATACCTTGCCTGTAGGAGTTTCAGATCATCTTTATATGTGACATTTAGTACACTGCAGTTCAACCTACATTCAGGGTCTCACTAGCATATCACGAATGAAGACTATGACTGAACACAGCTTGTCAGGAGCTGTACCATTTTCCTATGACAGGATTTAGAATTTTCCGGACAGCATATCTATATCATCCATTCAATGAGGGACACTGGAGAAGATCTCTTCCTTCTAGCAGTTTAAGATCATCTGATAAATTGACTCTAAAAACATTGCAGTTAACGGAATAAGCTCAGCATCTCTCTCACATGTAATGAACTAATGTGCTTGCTGAACTCAGTTTGGAACCAGCTTTTCAGTAACATTTTCCAAAGGGAGTTTTGCAGTTTTCACTACAGCTGTTAGGGATTATCTATCACACCCATTCCAAGTAAGTAAACTGTGTAGGAAATCTCTTGCTTGCAGCTGTTTAAAATCTTCTTGAAAATTGCCTTTGAACTTCATAGTTAATGTGCTTCTCTCAGACACCCTATCGAGGAGAAGAAAAGAATGTTCTTGCTGAACCAGCTTGCCAGTAGCTGTAAGGAAAATCTGCCTATGAAAGCTTGCAAACTTTTCAGTACAGGTGGTGCAGATCCATGTTAACATCCATTCAATTTAAGTTGAGTGTGGAGAAAAAACTCCTGCTTGTAACTGTTTAGCATCCTCTTGATAAGTGACTTTTCATACACTGCAGTTCAATCTGCATTCAGGAACTCCGTAGCATATCATGAAGAACACTATTGCTTAACACAGGTGGCCAATATCTGTAAGGAACATCTTGCTATGAGAGGTTTTAAAATTTCCGTACCTCTGTGAGAAAGTATCTAAATCATCCATAAAATGAAATTACAGTGTGGAGAAAATCTCTTGCTTGACTCTGTATGGAGTCACCCTGTAAATTGCCTTTTCCATCATTACAGTTAACGACCTCGACTCCTGCTCTCTCTACGAAGTCATGTGTTTGCTGAACTCAGTTTGCAAGGATCTTTAAGGAAGATCATCCTCTGAGAGTGTTTAAACTATTCACTGCAGCAGGAAGAGACTATCTGTAACATCCATGACATGGAAGTACTTTGTGGAAGAAAACATTTGCTTTTCTCTTTTTAGGATCTTATTGTCAAGAGCATATTCATCTTTGCAGTTCATTGCCTGCACTCAGGATTCCACACTGATGTAAAGAAAAAATACCACTGCTAAACCTACTTTACCAGTAGCTGTTAGGAACACCTCCCTGTGAGACTTTAAACCTTTCACCACAGCTCAGAAAGAAGCTCTATCAAATCCATTCAATGAAAGTACATCGTGAGGAAAGCCTCTTCTTATAACTGTTTAGGGTCATCTTCTTACGTGACTTAAATACAGTGCAGTTCAAGCAGCATTCAGGGTCTCACTAGCATATCATGATGAGCACAATTGCTTAACACAGGTGGTCAATATGTGTTAGTAACTTCTTCATACGAGAGGTTTTAAAATTTCAGTACAGCTTGGAGTGAGTATCTATAACATCCATAAAATGAAAGTTCGTTGTAGAGAAAATTTCTTGCTAATATCTGTATAGGACTATCCCAAAAATTGCATTTCCAACCTTGCTGTTACCGAACTTCACTTAGTAATTCTCTCCTTATGTAAAGCAAGAAAGACCTTGCTGAACTCAGATTGCAAGTAACTTTCAGCAGAATCTGCCTCTGAGAGCTTTCAAACTTTCCACTACAGCTGTGACAGAATATCTGTAACATCCATTACATGAATGTACACTGTGCAGAAAAACTTTTCTTGTAGATTTTTGGATCATATGGTTAAGTGCATTTTCCTCTTTGCCATTCATTGCCTGCACTGAGACTAACTTCCCAATGGAATGACAAAGCACCAGTAATCAAACAAGTTTGCCAGTAGCTTTCAGGAATATCTTCGCAGGAGACCTATCACTACAGGTGGTGCAGATTATCGTTACCATCCATTCAATGAAAATTGACTCTTCAGGGAAACTCCTCCTGGTAGCTGTTTAGGATCATCTTGAGAATTTGAATACACTGCAGTTCAATCTGCATTCAGGGTCTTACTAGCATATTATAACGAACACTTTTGCTTAACACAGGTACCTAATAATTGAAAGTAACATCTTCATCTGAGAGGTTTTAAAATTTCAGTACAGCTGGGAGAGAGTATCTACAGCATCTGTGAAAGGAAAGGCCAGTCTGGAGAAAAAATCTCGCTTGCATCTGTAGAGGACTATCCTGAAAATTGCCTTTCCCAACATTGTTGTTGATGACATTCATTTATGAATTCTCTCCCTGAGGCCTGCCCAGTGGCACAAGCAGTTGGGTGTGCAAGATCCACTTCGGTGGCATGGGGTTTGCAGTTTCCCAACCCCGGGCATGCATCAACGCACTGCTTACCACGACATGCTGTGGTGGTGTTCCATATAAAGTAGAGGAAGATGGGAACAGGTGTTATCTCAGGGCCAATCTTCCTCAGCAAAAAAGAGGAGGCTAAGCATCAGATGTTACCTCAAGGCTGATCTTCCTCACGCGCACACAACAAATAGCATTCTCTCCCATGTAATGCCAGAAAGTTCTTGCTTAACTCTGCTTGCAAGTAGCTTTAAGGAGGATCTACCCCTGACAGTTTTTAAACTTTCCATTGCAGCTGGGAGAGAGTATATATAATATCCATCTAATGAACGTACTCTGTGTAGAAAAACATTTCCTTTTAGTTTTTGAGGCATAATGGAAAGTGCCTTTTCTTCTTTTTGGTTCGTTGCCTGCACAGAGGCTGCCTTCCCAATGGAAAGACAAAATACCACTGTTCAACCACCTTTGCCAGTAGCAAGGTAGGAAATTACTCCGTGTCCTGTCTCTCTTCCTCCCAGCAAATGAGGTCCACCTTCCTTAGGCAGGTTTGGAACATATTGCCATTTGGGGCCTTGAGAAGGAATATCACGTTCCTTTGAGAAGGCACTTTCTGATCCCGGGTTCTAAGTAGAGCTCTAGGAACAAGTTTATATGAGTGGCAATGATTACTAGAGCTTAGCTAAACTATGTATAACACCCATTGCTGGAAACAACTTGATGCCCAATTGCTCTTCCTTCCATCTCGTAAGGATCAGAAACCTAAAACAGGTATATAACAGAATGTCATTTCAGGCCTTGAGAATGAATCTCAAATTCCTTTGAGAGGCACTTGTAAGTAAATGTCTAGAAACGACTTTGTGTATGAGTGGCAATCATTACTACAGCTGAGCTAATCTGTGGATAACACCCATTTCTGGAAATATGTTCATGCCCAATCTCTCTTCCTTCCAGCTCTGAAGGTTTACATTCCTAAAACAGGTTTTGAACATATTGCTGTTTCGAGCCTTAGGAAGGAATATCACACTCCTTTGAGAAGGCACTTTCTCATACCGGCTTGTAAGTAGATGTCTAGGAACAAGTTAGTATATGAGTGGCAATCATCACAAGCTGAGCTCAACTGTATAAAATACCTATTCCTGGAAGTATATTTGTGCTCATTCTCTCTTCCTTTCAGCTCATGAGAATCACCTTCTTAAAGCAGGTTTAGAACATAATGCTATTTTGGGCATTGAGAACGAATCTCACATTCCTCTGAGAAGACATTTACTGATAACATCTTGTAAGTGGATGTCTTTGAACAAGTTTATATTCATGCATCAATCATTACTACAGCTGAGTTAAACGATTTATAATACCCATTCCTCGAAAGAACATCATGTACAAACTCTCTTCCTTCTAGCACTAAGCATCACTAAACTAAATCAGTTTTGGACTGATTTGCCCTTGGGCCTTGAGAAGGAATCTCGCATTCCTTTGAGAAGTCACTTTCTGATCCCAGATTGTAAGTAGATGTCTAGGAACAAGTCTGTATATGAGTGGCAAGCATTACTAGAGCTGAACCACACAATGAACAGCACCCATTCCTGGAAATAACTTTGTGCCCAATCTCTCTTCCTTCATGTTCATAACGATCACAAACCTAAACCAGTTTTGGAACATATTGCCATTTAGGGCCTTGAGAAGGAATTTCACATTCCTTTGAGAAGGCACTTTCTCATCTTGGCCTGTGTGTAGAAATCTAGGAATAGTTTGTATGTGAGTGGCAATCATTACTACAGCTGAGATAACCTATGTATAAAATCCATTCCTGAAAATAACTTTGTGCCCAATATCTCTTCCTTCCATCTCCTAAGAGTCACAAACCTAAACCCAGTTTGAAACATAATGTCATTTTGGGCCTCGAGATCTCACATTCCTTTGAGAAGGCACTTTCTGACCTCGGCTTGTAAATAGATGTCTATTAACCAGTTTGTATACGAATGGGAATCACTACTACAGCTGAGCTAAACTATGAATAACTCCCTTTCCTGGAGATATCTCTCTTCCTTCCCACTTGTAATGAGCACTTCCTAAACCAGGTTTCGAACATAATGTCATTTCAGGTGTTGAGAACAAAACTCACTTTCCTTTGACAAGGGACTCTCTGATCCAGGCTTCTTAGTAGATTTCTAGGAACAAGCTTGTATACGAGTGGCAATCATTACAGCTAAGCTAACCTATGAATACCGCTCATTCCTGGAAATAACTTCGTGCACAATCTCTCTTCCTTCCAGCTCATAAGGACCACCTTCCTCAAGCAGGTTGGGAACATAATGTTATTTTGGGCCTTAGGAAGGAATCTCACATTCCTTTGGGAAGGCACGTTCTGTTCCCAGCCTTTATGTAGTTATCTAGGAACAAGTTTGTAGATAAGTGTCAATCATTTCTACAGCTGAGCTAAACTATGTATAACACCCATTCCAGGAAATAACTTTTCATCCAATCTCTCTTCCTTCCAGCTCATGAGCATCACTATCTAAACCAGGTTTCAAACATAATGCCATTTCAGGCATTGAGAATGGCTCTAAAATTCCATTGAGGAGGCACTTTCTGACCTTGGCTTGTAAGTAGATATCTAAAACAAGTTTAAATTAGTGGCAAAAATTACTACAGCTGATCTAAACTATGTAAAATTCCCATTCCTGGAAAAAAATTCCGTGCCCAAGCTCTCTTCCTTCCGGCTTGTAAGGATCTACTTCCAAAGCCAGGGTTGGAACATAAAGCCATTTTGAGCCTTTGGAATGAATCTCACCTTCCTTTTAAAGGGCTCTCTCTGTTCTGGGCTTCAAAGTAGATGTCTGGAATCAAGTTTATATATGAGTGGAAATCATGACTACACCTGAGTTAACCTATGTCTATCACTCATTCTCGGAAATAACTTTGTGCCTAATCTCTCTTCTTTCCAGTCTGTAGGGATCAAAAACCTAAGCCAGGTTTGGACCATAATGCCATTTAGGGCCTTAGGAATGAATCTCACGTTTCTTTGAGAAGGAACTTTCTGATCCCAGCATGTAAGAAGATGTCTAGGAATAAGTTTGTATATAAGTGGCAATCATTACTACAGCTGACCTAAACTATGTATAACACCCATTCCTGGAAGTGACTTCATGCTCAATATCTCTTCTTTCCAGCTCTAAAGGATTACAATCCTAAACCAGGCTTTGAACATATTGTCTTTTCGAGCTTTGAGAAGTAACCTCACATTCCTAGAGAAGGCTGATACTGCTCCAGGCCTGTATGTCTATGTCTAGGAACAAGTTTGTATATGAGTGGCACTAATTTCCACTGCTGAGTTAATCTATGTCTAACACCCACGCATGGAAATAACTTTGTCCCTAATCGCACTTCTTTCCATCACGTAAGGATCACTAACTTAAAGCAGGTTTGGAACGTAATGCCAGTTTAGGCCTTGAGAACGAAACTCACATTCCTTTGAGAAGGCAATTTCTGATCCCAGCAAGTGAGAAGATGTCTAAGAACAAGGCTGTATATTAGTGCCAATCATTACTACAGCTAAACTCAACTATGAATAACACACGTTCCTGTAAATAACTTTGTGCCAAATCTCTCTTCCTTCCAGCTCGTAAAGTCACTTCCTAAACCAGCTTTGGAACATAATGTCATTTCAGATGTTGGGAAGGACTCTAACATTCCATTGAGAAGGCACTTTCTGATCTCGGCTTGTAAGCAGATATCTAAAAGAAGATTATATAAGTGGCAAACATTACTACAGGTGAGCTAAACGATGTAATACCCATTACTGGAAATAATTTCCTGCCAAATCTCTCTTCCTTCCAGCTCATAAGGATCAACTCCCTAAACCAAATTTGGAACATAATACCATATGGGGCATTAGAGCAAATCTCACATTCCTTTGAATAGGCAATTTCTGATCCCGTCTTGTAAGTAGATGTCTAGGAACAAGTTTGGATGTGAGAAGCAATCATTACTACAGCTGAGCTAAACTATGTATAACACACATTTGTGGAAATAATTTCCTGCCCATTCTCTCTTCCTTCAAGCTTGTAATGATCACAACCCTAGAACAGGTTTTAACATAAGCCATTTCGGGCTTGACAACAAATCTCACATTCCTTTGATAAGGCTGTTTCTGATCACAGCCTGTAAGTAAACCTCTAGTTACAAGTTTGTATATGAGTGGCAATCATTACTAGAGCTGAGATAAAATATGTATAACACCTATTCATTGAAATAACTTCTTGCTCAATCTCTCTTTCTTGCAGCTTGTAAGGACCACCTTCCATAACCATGTTTGGAACATATTGCCATTTCGGGCCTTGAGGAGGACTCTCATATTACTTTGGGAAGCCACATTCTGATTCCGGTTTCCAAGTAGATGCTTTGTAACAAGTTTCCATATGAGTGGCAATCATTAGTACAGCTGAGCTAAACTATGTATAACACACATTCTTGGACAGAACTTTGTTCCCGATCACTCTTCATTCCTGCTGATAAGGATCACAAACCTCAACCAGGTTTGGAACATAATGCCTTTTCAGGCATTGAGCATGAATCACACATTCCTTTGAGAAGGCACTTTCTGATCCTGCTAGTAAGTAAATATCTTTGAACACGTTCGTATATGAGTGGCAATCATTACTACATCTGAGGTAAACTATGCATAAGAACCATTCCTGGAAATAATTGCGTGCCCATCTCTCTTCCTTCCAGCTATAAAGGATTACATACCTAAGCAGGGTTTGGAACATAGTACTGTGTCGGACCTTGAGAAGGAATCTCACATTCCTTTGAGAAGGATCTTTCTGATCCCAGCTTCTAAGTAGATGTCTAGGAACAAGTTTGTATGTGAGTTGGAATCATTAGTACAGCTCAGCTTATCCATGTATAACACCCATTCCTGGAAAAATCTTTGTGCCTAATCTCTCTTCCTTCTACATCATAAGGATCACAAACCTAAACCAAGTTTGGAACATATTGCCATTTTGGGCCTTGAGAAGGAATCTCACATTCCTTTGAGAAGGCACTTTCTGATCCAGGCCTGTATGTAGATGTTTAGGAACAAGTTTGTACATGAATGGCAATCATTACTACCACTGAGCTAAGCTATGTATAATACCCATTCCTGGAAATAACTTTGTGCCTCATCTCTCTTCATTCCGACTCATAAGAATCAGAAATCTAAACCAGGTTTGGAACATAATGCCATTTTGGGCCTTACGAAGGAATCTCACATTCCTTTGAGAAAGCATGTTCTGATCCCAGCCTCTCAGTAGATGTATAGGAACAAGTGGCAATCATTACTACAGCTGCTTTCTACTATGTATAACACCCATTCCTGGAGGTAGCTCGCACTCAATCTCCCTTCCTTCCAGCTCCTCAGGATAGCCCTCAAGGCAGGGTTGACACAGGGTCATGTGCGGCCTTGAGACAGAATATCACTCAGTTGCTGAGTGAATTCACTTCTGATCTGGGGCTTTAAGTAGATAGCTAGGAACATATTTGTATCTCAGTGGCAATCATTACCGTATGTGAGCTAAACTCAGTGTAACACCCTTTCCTGGCAAATAACTTCGTGCCCCATCTCCCTGCCTTCCATCTCCTAAGATTCACCTTCCCAAAGCAGATTTGCAAACAGAGCCATGTAGGGCCTTGAGACAGGACCACTCTCTGATGCCTTAGCAAACACATTTTCCTCTCCAAGTTTGTAAGAAGATGGTAAGAAACATCATTGTATCTGAGTCTCAAGCATTACTACAGTTGAACTAAACTCAGTATAACACACAATTCTGGAAATAACTTTGTTCCCAAACTCCCATTCTTCTATCTCTGAGGGGAGCCTACCCAAAGCAGGTTTTGAAACAGGCCTGTGTAAGGCTTTGAGACAGAACCATTCATAATGACTAAGTAACACAAGTCCTTCTCCCAGCTTGTGGAGTAGATGGTATGAAAAATCTTCGTTTCTGAGTGGAAATCATTACTACTGCTGAGTTCAGCTCTCTAACACCCATTCTTGGAAATAACTTCAGGCCCAAACTCCCTTCCTTTCAGGTCCTAAGGATCACCTTCCCAAGGCAGGCTTGCAAACAGGATCGTGTACTCACTAGAGAGAGAATCACACTCTCAAGCCCTAGAGACTGCATTTTATAATAACAAATTCTAATGAGATGGTTAGGAACATGTTTTTATCGGGGTGGCAGGCATTACTACAGCTCAGCTAAGTTAAGCATAACACCCATTCCTGGAAATAAATTTGTGCCCAGTTTCCCTTCCTTCCAGATCCTAAGGATGGCCTGCACAAAGCAGGTTTGGAAAGAGGCACATACAGGGCCTTGAGATAGGACTTCTCTCAAATGCCCTAGAGAAAACACTTTCTTATCCCAGCTTGTAAGTAGATGTTAAGAAGCATCTTTGTTTCTGCATAGCAAAATCATTGATACAGCTGAGTTAAACTCTGTATAACACCCATTCCTGGAAGTAACTTGATGCCCAATCTCACTTCACTCCAGCTCCTAAGGGTCGCCTTCCAAAAGGAGGTTTTGAAACAGGACCGTGGAGTGCCTTGAGTCAGAATCTCACTCACAAACCATACAGAACGCATTTTCTGCTACCGGATTCTAAGTAGATGGCTAGGAACATGTTTGCATCTGAGTGGCAATCATTACTACAGCAAAGCTTGACTGTGCATAACACCCATTCCTGGAAATAACTTCATGGCCAATCTCTCTTCCTTGCAGCTGCTATGGATTGCCTTCCAAAAGCAGGTAAGGAACAGAGCCTAATAGGACCTTGAGACAGACTCTCACTCACTTGCCTGAGAGAATACACTTTCTGGTCACATTTTCTAGTAATGGTTTGGAACATGTTGGTATCTGAGTAGCAATCATTATCATAGCTGAGCTAAACTCAGTATAACACCCATTCCTGGAAATAACTTCTTTCCCAAACTCCCTACAGTCCAGTTCCTAAGGATCAACTTCCTAAAGCACGTTTTGCACAGGGCAATGTAGGGCCGTGAGAGAGAATCTGGCTTACATGCATGAGAGACGGCACTTTCTTATCCCAGCTTCCAAGTAGATGATTAGAAAAATCTTTCTATCTGAGTGGCAATCACACTACAGTTGAATTAAACTTTGTATAACACCGATTCCTGGAAGTAATTTCATGCCCAATCTTCCTTCTTTAAAGCTCGTAAGTCTCGCCTTCTCTTAGAAGGTTTCCAAATAGGGCCTTGTAAGGCCTTGAGAGAGGAGCACTCTCAAATGTCTTAGAGAACACACTTTCATCTCCCAACTTTTAAGAATACGGTAAGAAACATCTTTGTATTTGAGTCCCAAACATTACTACAGCTGAGCTAAACTCTGTATAACACACAATCATGGAAATAACTTTCTTCCCAATCTCCCTTTCTTCCAGCTCTGAGGGACACCTTCCCAAAGCAGGTTTGGAAACAGGCTGTGTTGGACCTTGAGACATGATCACCCTGAAATGCCTGACCTTCCTAACACAGGTTGGGAAACAGGGCTATGTAGGACCTTGAGATATAATCTCACACATATGCCAGAGACAAGGCACTTTCTTACCCTGGCCTGTAAGTAGATGGTTAGGAGTGAGATTCTCTCTCAAATCACTACATGGCCCTGTGCAAAACGTGCTTTGGGAAGGTGATCCTTAGAAGCTAGAAGGAAGGGAGATTCAGTATGTAGTTACTTACAGGAATGGGTGTTATACATAGTGAAACTCAGCTGTAGTAGTGATTGACACTCACAAGCAAAGATTTTTCTTACCTTCAACTTTGAACCCAGGATAAGAAAGTATGTTCCCTAAGGCATTTGAGAGAGGTTCTGTCTCAAGGCCCTACATGGCCCTGTTTCCATACATGCTTTGAGAACGCGATTGGTAGGTACTGGAAGGAAGGGAGATTGAGAGCAACGTTATTTCCAGCAAGGGGTGTTATATTGAGTTTAGGTCAGCTATGATAATGATTGCCAATCAGATACCAACACATTTGTAGACATCTACTTAGAATCCGGGATCAAAAAAGGTGTACTCTCAGGCAATTGAGTGAGATTCTGGCTCAAGGCACTAGCAGGCCCTGTTCCATACCTGCTTTGGGAAGGTGATCCATAGCAGCTTAAAGGAAGGGAGATTTTGCCTGAAATTATTTTCAGGAATGGGTGTTATAAATAGGTTTAGCTCAGCTGTAGTTATGATTGCCACTCACATAGAAACATGTTCCTAACTATCTACTTAAAGGCCAGGATAAGAAAGTGCCTTCTCTAAGGCACATGATTGAAATTCTCTCTCTATGCCCTATAGGCCATGTTCCATTACTGCTTTGGGAAGGTGATCCACAGGAGATGGAAGGAAGGGAGATTGGGCATGAAGTTATTTTCAGGAATGGGGTTATACATAGTTTACTTCAGCTGTAGTAATGATGGCCAATCAGAAACAAAGATGTTTCTAACAATCTAGTTACAGGCCAGGATAAGAAAGTGCCTCCTCTAATGCATGTGAGTGAGATTCTCTCTCAAGGGCATCTATGTCCATTTTTCCAATTCTACTTTGGGTAGGCAATCCTTAGGAGTTGGACACAAGGGAGATTGGGCATGAAGTTACTTCCATGAATGGGTGTTATACTGAGTTTAGCTCAGTTATGATAATTATTGCCAATCAGATACCAACTTGTGGCTCACCATCTACTTAGTATCTGGCATCTGAAAGTGCATACCCTCAGACAAGTCAGTGAGAATTAGTCTCAGGACACTACAAGGTCCTGTTCCATACTGGTTTTGGGAAGGCAATCCTTAGGAGCTGGAAGAAAGGGAGATTTGGCAGGAACTTACTTCCAGGAATGGGTTTATATATAGTTTAATTCCACTGTAGTAGTGATTGCCACTCAGATACAAAGATGTTTCCTACAATCTACTTACAAGCCAGGATAAGAAAGTTGCTTCTCTAAGGCATGTGAGTCAGATTCTCTTCCAAGGCGCTACATGGCCCTGTATCCAAACCTGCTTTCTGGAGATGATCCTTAGAAACTGGAAGGAAGAGAATTTGGCTGTGAAGTTATTTCCAGGAATGGGTGCTATCCATAGTTCAACTCAGTCATAGTAGTAATTGCCACTCACATAGAAAGATATTTCTTACCATCTACTTACAAGCTGCTTTAGAAATTGCCTTCTCTAAGGCATGTCAGTGAGATACTCTCTCAAAGCACTACGTGGCCCTGTGCAAAAGCTGTTTTGGGAAGGCGAGTTTAGGAGATTCTAGGATTGGAGATTGGGCATGAAATTACTTCCATGAATGGGTGTTATACATCATTACAGTTAGCTGTAGTAATGATTGCCACACAGAAACAGAGACGTTTCTTACCATCAACTTATAACCCAAGGTACGAATGTGTGTTCCTTAAGGCATTTGAGAGAGTTCCTCTCTCAAGGACCTACATGGCCCTGTATCCATACCTGCAGTGGGAAGGTGATTCTAAGCTTCTGGAAGGAAGGGAGATTGGCAAGTAAGTTTTTTTCAGGAATGAGTGTTATACTAAGTTTATCTCAGCTGTGGTAATGATTTCCACTCAGAAACCAACATCTTCCTAACCATCTACTTAGAATCCTAGATCAGAAAGTGAGTTCTCTGAGTCAAGTCAGTGAGATTCTGTCTCAAGGCCCAACAAGGCCCTGTTACACATCTGCTTTGGGAAGGAGATCCATAGCAGCTGGGAGGGAGGGAGGTTGGGTTTGCAATTATTTCCAGTAATGGGTTTTATATATAGATTAACTCAGCTGTAGTAATGATTGCCACCCAGGTACAAACATGTTCCTAACCATCTACTTACAGGACACGATAAAAAAGTGCCTTCTCTAAGGCATGTGAGTGTGATTCTCCCTTCAGACCATATATGGCCACGTTCTAAACCTGCTTTGAGATGGCAATCCTTAGGAGCTGGAAGGAAATGTGATTGGGCATGAAGTTACTTCCAGATATTGGTGTTATGCATAGTTTAACTCAGTCATAGTAGAGTTTGCCACTGAGGTAGAAAGATGTTTCTTATCATCGTCTTATGAGCGAGGAGAAGAAAGTGTGTTCTCTAAGGCATTTGTGAGTGGTCATGTCTCTAGGCCCTACAAGGCCCTCTTTCCAAACCGGCTTTGGTAAGGCGATCCCTAGGAGATAGAAAGAAGGGAGATGGGCATGATGTGACCTCCAGGAATGGGTGTTATACGTAGTTGAACTCAGCAGTAGTATTGATTGGCACTCAGATACAAAGACGTTTCCTAAAATCTAATTAAAAGCTGGGATAAGAGAGTGACTTGTCTAAGGCATGTGAGTGAGATTCTCTCTCAAGGCCCTACATGACACTGTTTCAAAATCTGCTTTGGGAAGGTGATCCATAGCACCGGGATGGAAGGGATATTGGGCATGAAGTTACCTCCAGGAATGGGTGTTACACATGTGTTAATTCAGCTCTGGCAGTGACTGCCACTCAGATACAAAGATGTTTCCTACCATCTACTTATAACCCAGTGTTAGAAAGTGTGCTCTCTAAGATATTTTAGAGAAGTCCTGTCTCAAGTCCCTAAAAAGTCCTGTTCCATATGTGCTTTGACAAGGTGAGCCATAGCAGCTGGATGGAAGGGAGGTTGGGCATGAATCTATCCAAGAACAGGTGTTATACATAGTTTAGCTCAGCTGTAGTAATGCTTGCCAATCAGATACAAACACGTTCCTAACTATCAACTTATAATCCTGTATGAGAATTGGCGTTCTTTATGGCTTGTTAGTGAAATTCTGTCTCAAAGACACAACAGAGTCTGTTTCCAAACCTGCTTTGGGAAGACAAACCTTTGGAGCTGGAAGGAAGGGAGATTTGGCATGAAGTTGCTTCCAGAAGGGGTTGTTATACATAGTTTAACTCAGCTGTAGTAGTGATGGCCACTCAGATACAAATATGTTTCCTAAAATATACTTACAACCCGGGATAAGAAACTGTGTTCCATAAGACATTTGATAGAGGTCCTGTCTCAAGGCTCCACAAGGCACTGTTCCATACATGCTATCAAGGTCATCCATAGCAACCAGAAGGAAGCGAGATTGGGCACGAAGCTATTTCCAGAAATGGATGCTATCCATAGTTTAGATCATCTGTAGTAATGCTGGCGACTCAGATACAAACATTTTCCTAACTATCTAGGTAGAATCTGGTATCAGAAAGTGCGTTCTCTATGGCTTGTGAGTGAGATTCTGTCTCAAATCACTACAAGTTCCTGAACCCAAACTTCTTTGGGAAGGTGATCCATAGAAGCTGGAAGGAAGAGAGATTGGGCATGAAGATAGTTCTTGGAATGAGTGTTACACATAGTTTAACTCAGCTGCAGTAGTGATTGCCACTCAGATACAAAGATGTTTCTTACAATCTACTTACAACCCAGGATAAGAAATGGCCTTCCAAAGGCATGTGAGTGAAATTCTTCCTCCAGACCCTGCATGGCCCTGTTTCCAAACTTGCTTTGGGAATGCGATCCTTAGGAGCTGGAAGGAGGGTGATTGGGAATGAATTTACTTCCAGGAATGGGTGTTATACATAGTTTAACTCAGCTGTAGTAGTGATTGGTACTCAGATACAAAGATGTTTCTAACCATCTAATTACAAGCTGGGATAATACAGTGCCTTCTCCATGACCTGAGAGTGTGGTTCCCTCACACAGCACTGCACCATCCTGTTTCCAAACATGCTTTGAGAAGGCTACCCTTAGGAGCTGGAAGGAAGGGAGACTGGGCATGAAGTGACTTCCAAGAATACGTGTTATACACAGTTTAGCTCCGATGTAGTAGTGATTGCCACTCAGATAGAAACATGTTCCTAGTCATCTACATGGAATCTGGTATCAGATAGTGCATTCTCTTTGGCTTCTGAGTGAGATTCTGTCCCAAAGCAGTACATGGTCCTGTTTCCAAACCTTCTTTGGGAAGGCGATCCTTAGGAGCTGGAAGGAAGGGAGACTGGTCATGAAGATACTCGAGGAATTTGTGTTATACATAGTTTAACTTAGCTGTAGTAGTGATTGTGAGTCAGACAGCCAATATCTGAAAGTAACATCTTCATAATAGGGGTTTTAAAATTTCAGTAATGCTGGGAGAGAGGATCTATAAAATCCATAATATGAAAGTCAAGTCTGGTAAAAATTTCTTGCTTGTATCTGTGTAGGTTCATCATGCAAATTGCCTTTGCCATCTTTTAATTTAACGGCCTTCACTCGGCTCTCTCTCTCATGTAATGCAAGAAAGTTAATGCTGAACTCAGCTTGCAGGGATCTTGAAGGACGATGTTCCTCTGAGAGCTTTTAAACTTTTCTCTGGGGCTGGGAGAACACGTCTATAACATCCATTCCATGTAAGTACTCTATGGAGGAAAACATTTGCTTTTAGCTTCTTTGGATCATATTGTAAACTGCATTTTCATCTTTGCAGTTCATTGCCTTCACTCAGGCTTCCTTCCTGATGTAAAGAAAAACACCAGTGCTTAACCTACTCTGCCAGTAGCTGTTGGGAACACCTTCCTATGAGAGTTTCAACTTTTCACCACAGCTGGAAAAGAAGCTCCATCACACCCATCCAATGCAAGTACACTGTGAAGAAAACCTATTCTTGTAACTGTTTAGGACCATCTTCATAAGTGACTTTAAATACACCACAGTTCAGTCTGCATTCAGGATCTCATCAGCATATCATGACGAACACTGTGGCTTAACAAAGTTGGTCAATATCTGTTAGTAACCTGCTTATAAGAAAGGATTTAAAATTCCACTACAGCAGGGAGAGAGTATCTATATCATCCATAAAATGAAAGTCCAGTGTGGAGAAAACCTCTTGCTTCTATCTGCATAGAACTATCCTGATCGTTGCCTTTTCCAACATTGCGGTTAAGGACCTTCACTTAGGAATTCTCTTCCATGTAATGCAAGAAAGATCTTGCTGAACTCAGCTTGCAGGTAGCTTTAAGGAGGATCTGCCTCTGAGAGCTTATACACTTTTGACTGCAGCTGGGAAAGAATATCTCTAACATCCATTCCATGAACATACTCTGTGGAGTAAAATTCCTCCTTTTAGGTATTAGGTTTACATGATAAATTGCCTTTTCCTCTTTGCTGTTCATTGCCTGCAATGATGTTTTCTTTCCTATGTAAAGACAAAACACCACTCTCAACCAATTTTGCCAGTACCTGTTAGGAACATCTTCCTAGGAGAACTTTCATAGTATTACTACAGGTTTTGCAGATTTTTGTTAACATTCATTCAATGAAAGTTCTCTTCAGGGTCAAACAGGGTCCTGTTTGTAGCTGTTTAGGATCATCTTGAGAAGAGACATTTAATACATTTAATACAATACAAAGATACTTTCAGTGTCTCACGAACATAGCATGATGAACACTATTGCTTAACACAGGTGGCCAATATCTGAAAGTTCCATCTTCATAATACACATTTGAAAATTTCAGTACAGCTGGGAGAGAGTATCTATAACATCGATAAAATGAAAGTGAAGTGTGGAGAAAATCTGTGGCTTGTCTCTTTATAGAACCCTCCTGCAAATTGCCTTTTCCATCACTGCAGTTAACGACCCTCACTCAGGCTCTCTATGTCATGTAATGCAAGAAAGTGTTTGCTGAACTCAGCTTGCAGGGATCTTGAAGGACAATATTCCTCTGAGAGCTTTTAAACTTTTCACTGCAGCTGGGAGAACATATCTATAACAACCATTCCATGCATGTACTCTATGGAGGAAAACACAAAGACTTTTCGTCTTTGCAGTTCATTGCCTGCACTCAGGCATCCTCCCCAATGTAAAGACAAAACACAAGTGTGAACCTACTTTGTCAATTGCTCTTAGGAGCACCTTCCAATGAGATTTTAAACTTGTCACCAAAGCTGTGAAAGAAGTTCTAACACATCAATTCAAAGTACAGTGCGGAGAAAACCACTTTTTGTTGCTGTTTAGGATTATCTACATGAGTGACTTTAAATACACTGCAGTTCAGTCTGCCTTCAGTGTGTCACTAGCATACCATTATGAACACTATTGCTTAACACTGATGGTCAATATCTGAAAGTAACTTCTACATAATAGAGGCTTGATAATTTCTGTACAGCTGGGAGAATCTACCTATAACTTCCAAAAAACTGAAAATCCAGAGTGGAGAAAATCTCGTTTGTGTCTGTTAAAGACTATCCTGACAATTGCCTTTTCCAACATTACAGTTAATGATGATCACTTAGGAATTCTCTCCCATGTAATTCAAGAAAAATCTTGCTAAAATCAGCTCTCCTTCAGCTTTAAGGAGGATCTGCCTCTCAGAGATTTTATATTTTTCACTTCAGCTAGGAGAGACTATCTATGAAATCCCTTCCATGAAAGTACTCTGTGGAGGAAAACTCTTCCTTTTAGCTTTTAAGGATCATGTTATAAAGTGCCTTTTCATCTTTGCTGTTCATTGCCTGCACTCAGGCATCCTCCCCAATGTAAAGACAAAACATCATTGCTAAACTTAGTTTGCCAGTAGCTGCCAAGAACATCTTCCTGTGAGAGTTTTTAAGCTGTTTTCTACAGCTGGGAAAGAACTTCTATAACGTCCACTCAACGGAAGTACAGTGCGAAGAAAACCTCTTCTTCTCTCTGTTGAGGATCATCTTGATAAGCGACTTTTAATAGACTGCACTTCAAGCCTACATACAGACTCTCAACAGCATATCATGTAAAACACTACTGCTACACTCAGCTTGCCAACAACGTCAGCTTGTGAGTGACGTAGTCCTATGAGAGCTTGTAAACATTTCACTAGAGCTCAGAGAGAATGTCAGTTACACCCATTCAATGAATGTACACTGCCGAGAAAGTCCATTCCTTGCAGCTGTTTAGGATCATCTGGAAATAAGTCTTTTAAAACATTGACTTTTACAACCTTCACTTAGGCTCTAACATGCAATGTAAGAATATTTTCACAGAACTAAGCTTCCCAGGAGCTGTTAATATGAATGCTAGTGTGTGTGACATCACTCGTGAGGTGTGTCTGTGACTTCACTCATGTTTTGTGTGACATCTCTCTGTTATGTGTGATATCACACCTGTTGTGTTGTATGACATCACACCAATAGTGTGACATCACTCACCCTTATATGTGACATGAGTCATGTGTACTTTGTGATATTACTCACATATTTATGTGTGACATCACTCACACTGCTATGTGTGACATCAGTGACATGTCCCTTGTGACAAAAGTCACATTTTAAAGTGTGACATCACTCCCATTGTGTGCATGTGACATCACCCCCAATGCTATATGTGACGTGACGCACATGTTTATGGGTGGCAACAGTACACTTGTGTGTGTGACAACATCTTCATTGTGTGCCACATCATATCAATTGTGTGACATCAACATTAATTAGCATATAATATCCCAACCATTATTATGTTAGTGTCACTCCCACTATTATATATGACATCACACCAATGGAGTGTGACCTCTCATAGTGTGTTTGTCATCACTCCAATGGTGTGTGTGACATCACTCAAAAACAGTGAGTGACATCACTCCGATAGTTATATTTAACATCACATCCATTTTGGGACATCACACACCTTGAGTTTGATAACACTCGGATAGCCAGTCACATCTTTCAAATTGTGTGATATGACTCCCATTGTGTGTGAAGGCAGTTATATTGTGAATTGTGATGTGACATCCATTGATATGTATGTAATCACTCCCAGGTTTCTGTGAAATCTCTCACATTTTACTCTGACTTATATCCCGTTTGTGAGTTTTGTGTAACTCTCATTGTTATGTGTGAATTCACACTCATTTTCGAAAGAGACACCACTCCTGCTGTTTGTGACTTCACCATGGGAGTATGTACCATCACTCACATTGTGTGTCTGACATCACTCAATGTGTGTGTGACATCACACCTATGGTGTCTGTGTGACAAGGCTCAAATTTGTGTGTGAAAACACACCCATTGATATGTGTGACACCATGTACATTTTTTGTGACACAATTGACCTTTTTATGTGTGACATTAATCCTATTGTGTGTGTCACATCATTCACATATGTGGACATCACACCATAGTGTGACATCAATCCAATTTAGCATATGAAATCACTATTGTTGTGTGTGATGTCACATCCAGTATTCTGTTTCACATCACACTAATTCACAGGGACATCACTCTGCTAGTGTATGTGACATCAATCCTGTGGTGTGTCTGTGACATCACTCATATTTGTGTGACATCTCTCTGTTATGTGTGATTTCATGCCAGTTGTATTGTATGACATCACACCAATTGTCTGACATCACTCACAATTATGTGTGACATCAGTCATGTGTCCTT
The DNA here is from genome assembly GCF_057802395.1 of Ceratotherium simum simum. Taxonomy (NCBI): domain Eukaryota; kingdom Metazoa; phylum Chordata; class Mammalia; order Perissodactyla; family Rhinocerotidae; genus Ceratotherium; species Ceratotherium simum. The sequence goes on from NC_141935.1 coordinate 122,900, forward strand.
TGTGATTTACTCTCATGTTTATGTGTAACATCACATCAATAGTGAGACATCACTCCTACTGCTATGGGTGACATCAGTGACATACCCCTTGTGATGTAACGTACATTTTAAAGTGTGACATCACTCCCATTGTGTGCATGTGATATCACTCCCATTGTTATGTGTGGTGTGACACACATGGTTATGGCTGATATCACACCACTTGTGTGTGTGTGCCAACATCCTCATTGTCTGTCATATCACATCAACTGTGTGTGACATCAACCTTAATTAGCATATGATATCTCAACCATTATTATGTTGGTGTTACTCCCTGTATTATGTATGACATCACACCAATTGAGTGTGACATCACTCTGATAGTGTTTGACATCACTCCAATGATCTGTGTGGGACATTGCTCATATTTTATGTGTGACATCACTCCAATTGTTATGTGTGACATCACACCCATTGTGGGACATCACACACATCGGATATGATAACCCTAGGATTGACTGTCACATCTCTCAAATTGTTCGATATCAATCCCATTCTGTGTGACAGCAGTCGTATTCTTATGTGACATTCTAATGTGACATTCACTGTTATTTATGAAATCACTCCCAGGTTTGTGTGAAATCTCACACGTTTTACTCTGACTTAAATCCCACTTGTGTGTTGACTCTCACTATGTGCTAATTCACACTCATTTTTCTGATAGACACAACTCCTATTGTCTGTGACATCACCAGTGTAGTGTTCCATCAATCACATTGTGTGTCTGACATCACTCAAAGTGTGTATGACATCACACCAATGGTTTATGTGTGACAGGGCTCACATTTGTGTGTGAAAATCCACCCATTGATATGTGTGACACCATTCACTATTTTTGTGACATAACTCACATTTTCATGTTTGACATCCCTCCTATATGTGTGTCACACCATTTTCATATGTTGACATCACACCAATTGTGTGTGACATCAATCCAATTTAGCATATGAGATCGCTATTATGTGTGACGTCACTCCCAATATTCCGTGTGACATCACACTAATTGGCTAGCACATCACCTTGCTACTTTATGTGACATCACTCACATGGTGTGTCTGTGACTTCACTCATATTTTGTGTGACATATCTTTGTTACATGTGATATCACACCTGTTGTGTTGTATGACATCACAACAAAAGTGCAACATCACTCTCACATGTGTGGGACGTCAGTCAATTATCCTTAGTGATGTTACTCACATGTATATCTGTGACATCACTCCTATTGTTATGTGTGACATCACATCAATAGTGTGACATCACCACCAATACTATGTGTGACTTCAGTGACATGTCTCTTGTGACATAACTCACAATTTAAAGTGTTATATCACTCTCAGGGTGTGCATGTGCTATCAGTCCCATTGTTATGTGGGACATGACACACATGGTTGTGTGTGACATCACATCCATTTTGGGACATCACACACCATGTGTGTAATAACACTAGGATGTCCTGTCAAATCTCAAATTGTGTGATATCACTCTCACTGTGTGACAGCAGTTATTAACTGTGATGTGACATCCACTGTTATTTATGAAATCACTCCCAGGCTTGTGTGAAATCTCTCAGATTTTACTTTGACATATCCCATTCAGGTATTTTGTGTAACTCTCATTGTTACTTGTGATTTCACACTCATTTTCATGAATCACTCCCACTGAGTTTTTAGACAATCACTCCCATAGTCTGAGACATCACAAGGTGGGTGTGTGACATCACACACATTGTGTGTCTGACATCACACAAATGGTGTATGTGTGACAGGGTTCACATGTGTGTGATATAACGCAACTTGAAAGATGTGACAGGCTATCCTAGTGTTATCACACTCAAGGTGTGGGTTGTCCCAAAATGGGTATGATGTAACCCATAATGATTGGAGTAATGTCACACAAAAAATGTGAGTGATGTCACACACACACCGTTGGAATGATGTCAAACACACAATCAGAGTGATGTAACACTCCATTGCTGTGATGTGATACATAACAATGGGTGTGACACCAAAATAATGGTTGGGATATCATATGCTAATTAAAGTTGATGTCACACGCAAGTGATGTGATGTGATACACAATGAGGATGTTATCACACACACAAATGGCGTGATGTCACCCATAACCATGTGTGTCACATCACACATAAAGATGGGAGTGATATCACATGCATACAATGGGAGCGATGTCACACTCTAAAATGTGAGTTACATCACAAGGGACATGTCAGTGATGTCACACAAAGCAGTGGGAGTTTTGTCACACAATTCATATGATGTCACACATAATGGGAGTGATGTCACACATTATAATGTGAGTAATATAACAAAGGACACATGACTGATGTCACACATCTGTAGGTGATGTCACACTATTGGTGTGATGTCATACAACACAACAGGTGTGATATCTCATGTAACAGAGAGTTGTCACTGAAAATATATGAGTGAAGTCACAGAAACACCAAGGGAGTGATGTCATTCTACATTTGTAGAGTGATGCCATTGACAATTAGGATTACTTCAAACAGAATATTGGGAGTTACATCACATGTAGCAATAGCGATTTCATATACTAATTTGTTTTGATGTCACATACAATTGGTGTGATGTCAATATATGTGGATGTTGTCACACACACAACAAGTGTGATATCATTCATAAAAACGTGACTTATTTCACAAAAATGTGAGTGGTGTCACACATATCAATGGGCGTGTTTTCAACACAAATGTGAGCCCTGTCACACATACACCATTAGTGTGATGTCACACACACATTGAGTGATGTCAGACACACAATGTGTGTGAAGACACACACCAGCCTAGTGATGTTACAGATAATGGGAGTGGTGTCTCTAAGGAAATTGAGTGTATATTCACACATGACAATGAGAGTTACACAAAACACTCAAGTGTGATTTAAGTCAGAGTAAAATAGGAGAAATTTCAAACAAACCTGGTAGTGATTATATACATAACAGTGGATGTCACATAACAGTTAAGAATATGACTGCCTTCACTCACAATGGGAGTGATATCACACAATTTGAGAGATGTAACAGGCTATCCTAGTGTTATCACATTCAAGGTGTGTGATGCCCCAAAATCAGTGTGATGTCAAACATAATGTATGGAGTGATGTCACACACAAAATGTGAGTGATGTAACACACACCATTGGAGTGATGTCAAACACACTATCAGAGGGATGTCAGACTCAATTGCTGTGATGTCATACATAATACTGGGATTGACACCAACATTATAATGGTTGGTACATGATATGCTACTTAAGGTTGATGTCACACACAGTTGATGTGATCTGGCACACAATGAGGATGTTGTCACACATACACGTGGTGTGATATCACCCATAACCATGTGTGTCATGTCACACATAATGATGGGAGGTATGTCACATGCATACAATGGGAGTGATGTCACACTTTAAAATGTGAGTTATGTCACAAAGGACACATGAAAGATGTCACACATAGTATTGGGAGTTTTGTCTCACAATTCATATGATGTCACACCTAATGGGAGTGATGTCACACATAAACTGTGAGTAACATCACAAAGGACACATGACTGATGTCACACATGTGGGATTGATGTCACACTATTGGTGTGATGTCATACAACACAACAGGTGTGATATCACACATAGCAGAGAGATGTCACCCACAATGTGGGTGAATTCACACACAGACACACCACATGAGTGATGTCACATACACCTCCAGAGTTCTGTCCTCGACAATTAATTAGACATCTCAAGGAATATTGGGATGACATCACATGTAACAATAGAGATTTCACATGCTAAATTGTATAGTTGTCACACACAATTGGTGTTATGTCAACATATGTGAATGTTGTCACACACATAATAGGTGTGATGTCATACATAAAAATGTGACTTATGTCATAAAAATGTCAATGGTGTCATACATATCACTGGATGTGGTTTCACACACAAATGTGAGTCCTGTCACACATACACCATTGGTGTGTTGTCACACACACATTCAGTGATGCCAGACAATGTGTGTGAAGGCACACACCAACCTGTTGATGTCACAGACAATGGGAGTGGTGTCTCTTATGAAAATGAGTGTGAATTCACACATAACAATGAGAGTTACACAAAACACACAAGTGAGATTTGTCAGAGAAAATTGTGAGAAATTTCACAGAAACCTGGGAGTGATTTCATACATAAAAGTGGATGTCACATCACAGTTTAGAATGCGAATGCCATCACACACAATTGTAGTGATATCACACAATTTGAGAGATGTGACAGGCTATCCTAGTGTTACCACACTCAAGGTGTGTCATGTCCCAAAATCAGTGTGATGGCACACATAAACATTGGAGTAATGTGACACCAAAATGTGTGTAACATCACAAAGGACACATGACTGATGCCGCACATATGTGGGAGTGATGTCACACAATTGGTGTGATGTCATACAACAAAACAGACGTTCCTCAGCCTCTTCTCTGTAGTCGGGAATGCCTGGCCTTCCAAGTGACCAGGCCATGACTCTTGGGAGAAATCCATGATTGAGGGCAAGTGTGAGGCCTTCCCCCTGAGTGCACAGGTGCCAAGCAGAGGGAAAAGAGCACTGTCTGGCTCAGCTCGCCTTCTTTGTCCAATGGAGGCCTGCCAGCCAGCCCAGCCACCTGGACCAGGACACTTTCAGGGGGACAAGTTACAGAGGAAAGAGCTCTGGGGCCTGCCAGCAAGTGTGCTGGGGGTGTGGCAGGCCCCATCAGAGGAAGAAGCTGCCTGGCAACCAGTGTGCCAGACCTGGGATCTGGTGGCCTCCCACACCCCGGTCCTTGCCCTGCCCAGGCCTCCCAAGTGAGGAGGATGGTCTTGGCAGTGGCGAGTGGATGGTGGCTGAGCATTTCCTGGGATGTCCTGGGAGAGGCAGGTCCTCTGGGATGTGGCACCTGGGAATGCTGCACCTGGCCATGTCTGAGGGATGGACCCACCTCGTGGTTGTTGGGGAAGAGAGAGACTCTCCCTCCACCCTTTCACTTAGGGTTCTTATGGCTGGCAAAATAATTAACAAGACAGGTTAGCAGGAGAAAATAATACCAAGTTTAACAACATGTATACATGGGAGAAACCCAGGAAACTGAGTTTCACAACACAATGGCAGAGATTCTCGTCTTAAATATTATCTTCAGGCAAAGACAAAGGAGGATGTTGGGGGTGGGGCGTTTTGGATTTTAGAGGGGAAGAAGACAGTTCTCACTGAGAGGGAAAAGTAAATGTTTGGTAAGTCTTTGCAGGGCCACCTAGAGAATGTGGCTTGGGAGAGACAGAATTTTTGATAAGATGGGCTTGTTGGTGGTTTCCTATTGTAACATCTATTTTACATTATATTACTGCCATCATATGATGTGGCTCCTTCAAGAAATAGGTCTTCTATGTTAAATTCTTGAGGCAGTTTGGCAGAGGTCAAATGTCCAAGAGAGAAAATAATCAATGTAAAGAGACATATTTCAGGGTGGCCAATTTTGATCTCCCACATGGTCAACAGTCTGAGGGAGGCCACGACCATTGAATTGGTGCATTACTCTGGGCTCTTCCTCACCCCTGCATCCCTGGCTATCTTGCAGTCGCCCACCCCATCTGTACCATTTCCACTCCACTGGGGCCTGGTCCGGATGGGACAGCACAGAGGTGACAAGGAACTGGCCTCTCTGCGGTGGTGCTGGCCCTGGGGCTGGGGTGGGGGTGGTGGGGGAAGGGCGATGGTGTGTGAGATGGCACCAGCAGTGGTGGCAGTGACTCAGAGGTCAGGGAGCTCTCTCAGGGACCTGAGGAAAGGAGGGAGGGTGCACCAAGCCCAGCTCCCCAACCTCTCCCATGGGCACTTCTTTCTCTGGCCGCTATGAGATCCCTATGGGCTTATGTACAACCCTTCAGGCCAAGGGTGCATGTGCGGCCGCCGGGGCCTCAGGGCCCCGGAGCCTCAGTTACTGTCCCACCTGCCAGGCTCTAACAGAGTGGGGTGCTCTCTTGCTGCAGTACGGTGCAGGTGAAGAAGGTGCACTGGCTTTTAGGTGGCTTCAACTATGTCTCCCTCCCATCCCCCCATTTCACTCAGGTCTCTGGCCACTTCCCTTCTTTGGAAGCTGTAGTGTGGCCCTGTTGGCCAAAGGCAGACTGGGGTGAGAGGTCAAGGCTCTGCCTCAGCCAGCTGCTTTGTCCCCGGCCTCATTTCTTCCTGGAAAGACAAAACCACTGCCACACCCCACGCCCGCACTTTTTCACTCCAGCCAGGTGGAGGAAAGGCTCTGCGGAGTCAGAAGGGTCGAGATGGGCATATGGCAAAGCAGTGAGTGTGGGCTCAGCAGCCCATAGGCTTCAGGTGTGTGGGCTACATTGGGCATGCCCTTCTGTCGACAGGTCCCAGCTTCTTCTCTGTAGTTGTGAAGGCCTGGCATTCCAAATGCCCAGGCCACAGCTCTTGGGAGAAATCCACAGTTGAGAACATGTGTGAGGCTCTCTGTCTGAGTGCACAGGTGCCACGTAGAGGAAGAGGAGCACCCTCTGGCTCAGCTCGCCTGCTTTGTCCAAAGGAGGCCAGCCAGCTGGCCCAGCCACCTGGGCCAGGACACTTTCAGGAGGACAAGTTCCAGAGGAAAGAGCCCTGGGGCCTGCCGGCAAGTTTTCTGGGGAATATGCTGGGCCCCATCTGAGAAGGAAGCCCCCTGGTAACCGGTGTGCCTGACCTGGGATCTGGCGGCCTCCCACACCTGGGTACTTGCCCTACCCAGGCCTCCTGAGGGAGGATGATGGTCTTGGCAGTGGCGAGTGGAGGGGGGCTGGCAGTGCCTGGGAGAGGCAGGTCCTCTGGGATGTGGCACCAGGAAATGGGCTGCCCCTGGCCAGGTCTGAGGGAGGGACCCAGTTTGGGGTCAAGAGACTGAGGGAGGGCACAACCATTCACTCGGTGCTGAACCCTTATTAAATGCCTTAGAGAAAACACTTTCTTCTCCCGGCTGTTAAGTAGATGGTAAAAAACTTTTCTGTATCTGAGTCACAATCACTACTACAGCTGAGGTAAACTGTGGATAAAACCCATTCCTGGAAGTAACGTCACACCCAGTCTCCCTTTGTTTCAACTCCTAAGTATTGCCTACCCAAAGCATGTCTGAAAACAGGGCCATGTTGACCTTGAGAGAGAATCTCACTAACACCTTACTGAAGACATTTTCTGATACCGGATTCTAAGTAGATGATTAAGAACATATTTCTATCTGACTGGCTAGAATTAATACAGTCGAGCTAAGTTATGTATAACAAATGTTCCAGAACATAACTTCATGCAGAATCTCCCTTCTATGCAGCTACTGTTGATTACCTTGCCAAAGCCCATATGGAACAGGGCCTTGAAAGGAATTGAGACAGGACCACTCTCAAATGTCTTAGAAAACACACTTTCTTACCCCAGGTTGTAAGTAGATGCTAGGAAACCTCTTTGAATCTGAGTTTCAATCACTACTACAGCTGAGTTAAACTATGTATAACACCCATTCCTTGAGGTAACTTCATGCCGAATCTCTCTTCCTTCTAGCTCCTAAGGATCGCCTTCCCAAAGCAGGCATGGAAACAGGACTGTGTATTGTCTTGAGACACAATCTCACTCCAAGCCATAGAAAATGCAATTTCTGATACAAGATTCTCAGAAAATGGTTAGGAACATGTTTGTATCTCAGTGGCAAGCATTACTGCAGCTGAGCTCAACAATGTATAACACTCATTCCTGGAGGTAACTTCATGCCCAATCTCCCTTCATTCAAGCTCCTGAATATGGCCTACACATAGCAGGTCTAAAACCAGGGCCATGTTGGACCTTGACAGAGAATCTCACTCACATGCCTTAGAAAAGGCACTTTCTGATACCAGATTTTAAGTAGATGGTTAGAAACATGTTTGTACCTGAGGGGCGATCACTACTACAGCTGAGTTAAAACGTGTATACCATCCATTCCTGTAAATAGCTTCATGAATAATCTCCTATCCAGCCAGCTTCTTTGTATCACCTTGCCAAAGCACATATGGAACAGGGCCTTGAAAGGAATTGAGACAGGAACATGATCAAATGACTTAGAGAACACACTCCCGTATTGGGGGTTGTAAGTATATGGCAGGAACCTCTTTGCTTCTTAGTGACAATCACTACTACAGCTGAGTTAATCTATGTATCACACCCATTCCTGGAAGTAAGTTCATTGACAGTCTCCTTTCCTTCAGTTCCAAGTATCATGTTCCCATTCAGGTTTGGAAACAAGACCGTATAGTGCCTTGAGACAGAATATCACTTCCAAGCCTTAGAGAAAGCACTTTCTGATCCTGGATTCTAAGAAGATGGTTACGAACATGTTAGTATCTGAGTGGCAAGAACTATTGCAGCTGACATAAACTATGGATAATATTGGAAGTAACTTTATGCCCAATCTCCCTTCCTTCCAGATCCTAAGGATCACCTTGAAAGTCGGTTTGGAAACAGGACCATGTAGTGCCTTGTGAGGGAATCTCACTCACTCACTGACATGCCTTAGAGAAGACACTTTCTGATACCGGTTTCTAAGTAAATGATTAAGAACATGTTTGTATCTGAATGACAAGCATTAGTACAGCAGAGCTAAACTATGTATATCACCTATTCCTGGAAGTAACTTCATGGCTAATCTACCTTCCTTCCAGCTCCTAAGGATTGCCTTCTCAAAGCAAATTTTGAAGGAGGACCATGTATTGACTTGAGACAGAATCTCACTCACAAGCCATAGAGAACACTTGCTGATTCCAGATTCTAAGTAGATGGTTAGGAACATCTTTGTATCTGAGTGGCAAATATTACTACAGCTCAGCTCAGCTATGTATGACACCCATTCCTGGAAATAGCTTCATGCAGAATCTCCCTTCCATCCAGCTTCTATGGATCACCTCACCAAAGCATGTATGGAACAGGTCCTTGAAAGGAATTGGGACAGGACCATGATCAAATGTTTTGGAGGACACACCTTCTTAGCCCGGGTTGTAACTGGCTGGTAGGAAACCTATTTGAATCTGATGGGCAATCACTAGTACAGCCGAGTTAAAGTATGTATAACACCTATCCTGGAAGTAACTTCATGGCTAATCTACCTTCCTTCCAGCTCCTAAGGATTGCCTTCTCAAAGCAAATTTTGAAGGAGGACCATGTATTGACTTGAGACAGAATCTCACTCACAAGCCATAGAGAACACTTGCTGATTCCAGATTCTAAGTAGATGGTTAGGAACATCTTTGTATCTGAGTGGCAAATATTACTACAGCTCAGCTCAGCTACGTATGACACCCATTCCTGGAAATAGCTTCATGCAGAATCTCCCTTCCATCCAGCTTCTATGGATCACCTCACCAAAGCATGTATGGAACAGGTCCTTGAAAGGAATTGGGACAGGACCATGATCAAATGTTTTGGAGGACACACCTTCTTAGCCCGGGTTGTAACTGGCTGGTAGGAAACCTATTTGAATCTGATGGGCAATCACTAGTACAGCCGAGTTAAAGTATGTATAACACCTATCCTGGAAGTAACTTCATGGCCAATCTCCCTTCCTTCCAGGTCCTTAAGATCGCCTACACAAAACAGGTCTGGAAAGAGGGCCATGTTGGGCCTTGAGACAGAATCTCACTCCTATTCCTTAGAGAAGGCACTTTCTGATACCACATTCTAAGTAGATGGTTAGGAACATGTTTCTATCTGAGTGGCAAGCGTTACTACTACTGAGCTAAACTATGTATACACCCATTCCCAGAAATAGCTTCACGTTGAGTCTCCCTTCCATCCACCTTCTATGGATCAACTTGACATAGTACTATGGAACAAGGCCTGGAAAGGAATTGAGACGGGACCACGATGACATGTGTTAGAGAGCACACTTTCTTACACCAGGATGTAAGTAGGTGTTAGGAACCTCTTTGCATCTGAGTGGCAATCACTACTACACCTGAGTTAAACTATGTATAACACATATTCCTGGAAGTAAGTACATGGAGAATCTAATTTCTTTCTAGCTCCTAAAGATCTACTTCCCAAAGAAGGTTTGGAAACAAGACCGTATATTGCCTAGGGACACAATATCATTCACAAGTCATAGAGAATGCACTTTCTGAAACTGGATTCAAAGAAGATTGTTCAGAACATGTTTGTATCTGAGTGGCAAACATTACTACAGCTGAGCTAATCTATGTATTTCTCCCATTCCTGGAAACAGCTTCTTTCCCAATCTCCCTTCCTTCCAGGTGCTATGGATCATCTTCCCAAAGCAAGTATAGAACAGGGCCTTGCAGGTCTTTGAAAGAGTACTCCTCCCAAATGCCTTAGAGAACACACTTTCTTATCCTAGGATTTATGTAGATGGTAAGAAACATCTTTGTATGTGAGTGGCAATCACTAATATAGCTGGGTTAAAGCATGTATAACACCCATTCCTGTAAGTAACTTCATGCCTAATCTCCCTTCCTTCCAGGTCTTAAGGATCGCCTTCCCAAGGAAGGTTTGGAAATAGGACTGTGTAATGCCTTGAGACAGAATCTCACTTAGAAGCCATAAAGAACACACTTTCTAATACCAGATTCTAAGTAGATGATTAGGAACATGATTGTCTCTGAGTGGCAAACATTATTACAGCTGAGCTAAACTATGCATAATACCCATTCCTGGAAATAGCTTCATGCCAAATCTCCCTTCCACCCAACTGCTATGGATCATCTTGCTAAAGCATGTATGAGACAGGGCCTTGAGACAGGACCTCTCACAAATATCTTGGAGAACATTCTTTATTATCCCCAGTGGTAAGTAGATGGTAGGAAACATCTTTGTATCTGAGTGGCAGTTACTACTACAGCTGAGGTAAACTATGTATCACAAACTTTCCAGGGAGTAACTTCATGCCCAATCTACCTTCCTTCCAGGTGCTATGGATTGCCTTCCCAAAACAAGTATAGAACAGGGCCTTGGAGGGCCTTGAGACAGGACTTCTCTCAAATGTTTTAGAGAACACACTTTATTATCCCTGGCCATAAGTAGATGGTAGGAATCATCTTTGTATCTGAGTGGAAATCACTACTACAGCTTAGGTAAATTACATGTAACACCCATTATTGGAGGCAACTTCATGCCCAATCACCCTTCCTTAAACCTACTAAGCATCACTTACCCCAAGCAGGTTTGCAAACAGGGCCATGTACGGACTTGAGAGAGAATCTCACTCACATGCCTTAGAGAAGGCACTATCTTATCCTGGCTTGTAAGTAGATTATAAGAAATATCTTTGTATCTGAGTGGCAATTATTACTACAGCTGAGTTAAACTATGTATAACACCCATTCCTAGAAGTAACTCCACGCCCTATCTCCCTTTCTTCCAGCTCCTAAGCATCGCCTTCCCAGAGCACCTACAGAACAGAGATTTGTAGTGTCTTTAGACAGGACTTCTCTCAAGTGTCTTAGAGATCACACATTCTTATCCCGGGTTGCAAGTAGATGGAAGGAAACATCTTTTATCTTAGTGGTAAAAACGACTACAGGTGAGTTAAACTATGTATAACACCCATTCCTGAGAATAACTTCATGCCCAATCTCCCTTCCTTCCAGTTCCTAAGGATCGCCTTCCAAAAGCATGTTTGGAAAAAGGATCGTGTATTGCCTTGAGACAAATCTCACTCACAAGACTTAGTGGATGCACTTTCTGATACTGGATTCTAACTAGATGATTAAGAACATGTTTGTATCTGAGTGGCAATCACTACTACAGCTGAGTTAAACTATGGATAACAATTACTCATGGAAGTAACTTCATGCCCAATCTCTAATCCTTCCAGCCCCAAAGGATCACCTTCCCAAACAAGGTTTGAAAACAGGACTGTGTAGTGCCTTGAGACAGAATCTCACACACCAACCATGGATAATGCAATTTATGATACTGGATTCCATGTAGATATTTAGGAACATGTTTGTATCTGAGTTGCAAGCATTACTACAGCTGAGCTAAAATATGTATAACACACATTCCTGGAAATAGCCTCATGCACAAGGTCCCTTCCTTCCAGTCCTAAGGATCGCCTTCCAAAAGCATGTTTATAACAGGGCCTTGTAGGTCCTTGAGACAGCACCTCTCCAAATTGCCTTAGAGAACACACATTCTTATGCTGGGTTGTATGTAGATGGTGGGAAACATCTTGTATCTGAGTGGCAATCACTACTATAGCTGATTAAACTATAAATAACACCCATTCCTGGAGGTAATTTCGTGCTCAATTTCCCTTCCTTCCAACTCCTAAGGATCTACTTCCCAAAGCATGTTTGGAAACAGGGGGCCATGTATGGTCTTGAGAAAGAATCTCACTCACTTGCCTTAGAGAAGACGCTTTCTTAACTGGGCTTGTAAGTAGATTGTAAGAACCATCTTTGTATCTGTGTGGCAAACACTACTACAGCTGAGTTAAACTGTGTATAACACCCATTCCTGGAAGTAACATCACACCAAATCCCTCTTCCTTCCAGCACCTAAAGATCGTCTTCCCAAACAAGTTTTGGAAAGAGGACCATGGAGTGCCTTAAGACAGAATATCACTAACAAGATTAGAGAATGCACTTTCTGATACCAGATTCTAAATAGATGATTAAGAACATGTGGAAAGCATTACTACAGCTGAGCTAAACTACGTATAACACCAAATCATGGAAATAGCTACATACCGATATCCCTTGCTTAGTACTGCTGTGGATCACCTTGCCAAAGCACATATGGTACAGGGCCATGTAGGGCCTTTAGACAGGGCCCCTCTCAAATGTCTCAGAGAAAACACTTTCTTATCACGTGCTGTAGGTAGATGGAAGGAAGCATCTTTGTATCTTAGTGGCAATAATAACTACAGGTGAGTTAAACTATGTATAACACCCATTCCTGGAAGTAACTCTATGCCCATTCTCCCTTCCTTCCAGCTCCTAATGATCGCCTTCCCAAAGAAGGTTTGAAAACAGGACCAAGTATTACCTTGAGACAGAATCTCACTTGCAAGCTTTAGGGAACACACTTTCTGATACCAGACACTAGTTAAATAGTAAGAAACATCTTTGTATCTGAGTGGCAATCACTACTACAGGTGAGTTAAATGATGTATAACACACACTCCTGGAAGTAACTTTATGCCCAATTTCCCTTCCGGCCAGCTCCTGAAGATTACCTTGCCAAAGCAGGTTTTGCCCAGGTCCATGTAGGGGCTCCAGAGAGAATCTCACTCACATACCTTAAAGAAGGCACTTTATTATCCCAGAGTGTTAATAGATGGTAATAATTATCTTTGTATCTGATTGGAAATCATTACTACAGTTGAGTTAATCTACATATAACACCCATTCACGGAGGTAACTTCATGAGCAATCCGCCTTCCATTCAGATGCTAAGGATCGCCTACCCAAAGCAGGTTTGGAAACAGGACCATGTATTGCTTTGAGAAAGAAACTCATTCTAATGCCTTTGAGAAGGCACTTTATTATCCGGGTGTGTAAGTAGATTGTAAGAAACATCTTTGTATCTGAGTGGCAATCACTACTAGAGCTGAGTGAAACAATGTATAACACCCATTCTTTTAAATAACTTCGGGACCAGTCTCCCTTCCTTGCAGCTCCTAAGTATCGCCTTCCCAAAGAAGGTTTGGAAACAGGACCATGTAGTGCCTTGAGACAGAATCTCACTCAAAAGCCATAGACAATGCACTTGCTGATACCGGATATTAAGTAGATGGTTAGGAACATGCTTGTATCTGAGTGGGAAGCATTACTACATCTGGGCTAAACTATGTATAACACCCATTCCTGGAAACAAGTTCATGCAGAATCTCCCATCTATCCAAGTGCTATGGATCACCTTGCCAAAGCCAGTATGGAACAGGGCCTTGAAAGAATTGAGACAGGACCACTCTCAAATATTTTAGAGAACACACTTTCTTACTCCGGGTTGTAAGTAGATGGTAAGAAACCACTTTGTATCTGAGTGGCAATCACTGCTATAGTTGAGTTAAACTATGTATAACACCAATTCCCGGAAGTAAATTCATGGCCTATCTCCCTTCTTTCCAGCTCCTAAGGATCTCCTACCCAAAGCAGATCTGTAAACAGGCCCATGTTGGGTCATGTGAGAGAATCTCACTCACATGCCATAGAGAATGCACTTTCTGATACCGGATTCTAAGTAGATGGTTAAGAACATGTTTGTATCTGGGTGGCAATCACTACTACAGCCGATTTAAGCTATGCATAACACCCATTCCTTGAAATATCTTCCTGCAGGCTCTCCCTTCCATGCAGGCTTTATGGATCACCTTGCCAAAGCACGTATGGAAAAGTACCTTGAAAGGAACTGAGACAGGAGACCATGATCAAATATCTTAGAGAACACATTTTCTTATCTCATGTTGTAAGTAGATGGTAGTAACCTCTTTGCATCTGAGTGGCAATCACTACTACAGCTGAGTAAATCTATGTACAACACATATCCCTGGAAGTAAGCTCATTTCCAATCTCCTTTCCTTCCAGCTCCTAAGGATCACCATCCCAAAGCATGTTTGGTAATAAGACTGTATATTGCCTTGAGACACAATATCACTCACAAGCCATAGAGAAAGCAATTTCTGATACCGGATTCTAAGTAGAAGGTTAAGAACATGTTTGTATCTGAGTGGCAAGAATTACTACAGTTTGACTAATCTATGTATAACACCCATTCCTGGAAATAGCTTCCTGCCCAATCTCCCTTCCTTCCATCCCCTAAGGATCACCTTCCCAAAGCAGGTTTGAAACAGGACCGTGCAGTGCCTTCAGAAAAAATCTCACTCACAAGCCATAGAAAATGGAGTTTCTGATACCAGATTGTAAGATGGTTAGGAACATGTTTGTCTCTGAGTGGAGGGCATTACTACAGCTGAGCTAAACTATCTATAACACCAATTCCCAGAAGTAACTTCATGCCCAATCTCTCTTCCTTCCAACTCCAAAGATTGCATACCCAAAGCAGGTCAGGAAACAAGGCCATGTTGGGCCTTGAGCGAGAATCTCACTCACATCCCTAAGAGAAGTCACTCTCTGATGACAGATTCTAAGTAGATGGTTAGAGACCTGTTTGTATCTGAGTGGAAATCACTGCTACACCTGAGTTAAACTATGTATAACACCCATCCCTGGAAATAGCTTCATGCAGAACCTCACTTCCATCCAGGTTCTATGGGTAACCTTGCCAAAGCATGTATGGAACAGGGTCTTGAAAGGAATTGAGACAAGACCATGATCAAACGTCTTAGAGAACACATATTCTTACCCCAGGTCATAAGTATATGGTAGGAACCTTTTTGCATCAGAGTGGCAATAACTACTACAGCTTAGTTAAACTATCTATAACACACATTCCTGGAAGTAACTTCATGGCCACTCTCCATTCCTTCCAGGTCCTAAGGATCGCCTTCCCAAAGCAGGTTTGGAAACAGGATCGTGTAGAGCGTTGAGACAGAATACCACTTCCAAGCCATAGAAAATGCACTTTCTGATTCCAGATTCTAAGAAGATATTTAGGAACATGTCTGTATCTGAGTGGCAGGCATTACTGCAGCTGAGCTGAACTATGTATAACACCCGTTCCTGGAAATATCTTCATGCACAATATCCATTCCTTCCATCTGCTATGGCTCACCTTGCCAAAGCATGTATGGAACAGGACCTTGTAGGGCCTTTACCCATGACCTTTCTCAAATGCCTTAGAGAAAACACTTTCTTATCCTGGGTTGTAAGTAGATGGAAGGAAACATCTTCATATCTTACTGGCAATAATTACTACAGCTGAGTTAAACTATGTATAAAGCCCATTCATGGAACTAATTTCATGATTGATCTCACTTCCTTCCAGCTCCTAAGGATCACCTTGCCAAAGAAGGTTTGGAAACAGGACTGTGTACTGCCTTGAGACAGAATCTCACTCACAAGCCTGATAGAATGTATTTTCTGATACCAGATTACGTGAAGATATTTAGGAACATGTTTTTATCTGAGTGGTAAGCATTACTACAATTGAGCTACATTATGTATAACACCTGTTCATGGAAGTAATTTTATTCCTAATCTCGCTTCCTTTGAGCTGCTAAGGATTGCCTTCCCAAAGAAGATTTGGAAACAGGATCATGTAGTGCCTAGAGACAGACTCTCACTCACAAACCATAGAGAACACACATTCTGAACCCAGATTCTAAGTAGATGGTTAGGAACATGTTTGTATCTGAGTCGCAAGCATTGCTACAGCTGAGCTAAACAATGTATAACACCCTTGCCTGGAAATAGCTTCATGCCCAATCTCCCTTCCTTCCAGCTGTTATGGATCCCCTTGTCAAAGCACAAATGGTACATGGAACTTTAGGGCCTTGTGTCAGGACCTCCCTCAAATGTCTTAGAGAAAACAATTTCTTATCACGGGTGTAAGTAGATAGTAGGAAACATCTTTATATCTGAGTAGCAATCACTACTACACCTTAGTTAAACTACATATAACACCCATTCCTGGAGGTAGCTTCATGCCCAATCTCCAATCCTTACAGCTCCTAAGGATCACCTTCCCAAAGAAGGTTTGGAAACAGGATTGTGTATTGCCTTGAGACAGAATCTCACTCACAAGCTATAGAGAGAGCACTTTCTGATACCAAATTCTAAGAAGATGGTTAAGAACATCTTTGACTCTGAGTGGTAATCACTACTACAGCTGAGTTAAACTATGTATAACGCCCATTCCTGGAAGTAACTTTATGCCCAATCTCCCATCCTTCTGGCTCCTAATGACTGCCCAACAAAAGCAGGTTTGGAAACAGGGACATGTGTGGACTTGAGAGAAAATTTCACTCACATTCCTTAGTGAAGGCACTTCCTTATCTGGCCTTGTAAGTAGATTGTAAGAAACATCTTTGTATCTTAGTGGCAATCACTACTGCAGCTGAGTTAAACTATGTATAACACATATTACTGGAAGTAACTTGATGTCTACTCTCCCTTTCTTCCAGGTGCTATGGATCGCCTACTCAAAGCAAGTATAGAACAGGGCCTTGGAGGACCTTGAAATGGGACCTCTCTCAAATGCCTTAGAGAACACACTCTCTTGTCCCGAGTTGTATGTAGAAGGTTGGAAACATCTTTGGATCTGTGTGGCAATCACTACTACAGCTGAGTTAGTCTATGTCTAACACCTATTCCTGGAAGTAACTTCATTCCCATATACCTTCCTTCCAGGAGCTATGGATGGCTTCCCAAAGCAAGTATACAACAGGGCCTTGAGAAAACACCTCTCCCAAGTGTATTACAGAACACACTTCCTTATCCTGCATTGTAGGGACTTGATACAATACCTCTCTGAAATGCTTTATAGAACACTCTTTCTTATCCGGGGATGTAAGTAGATGGTAGGAAACATCTTTGTATCTGAGTGGCAATCACTACTACAGCTGAGATAAACTATGAATAACACCAATTTGTGGAAGTAACCTCAAGCCCAATCTCCCTTCCTTCCAGCTCCTAAGGACAGCCTTCCCAAGTAGGTTTGGAAAAGGGGCTGTGGAGGGCCTTGAGACAAGACAACTCTCAAATGCCTTAGAGAGCACACTATCCTCTCCTGGCTTGCAAGGAGAGGGTAAGAAACATCTTTGTATGTGAGTGGCAATCACTACTACAGTTGAGTTCAACTATGTATAACACCCATTCCTGGAAGTAACTTCATGCCCAATCTCCCTTCCTTCGAGCTCCTAAGGATCACCTTCCCAAAGCAGGTTTGGAAACAGGGCTTTGTAGAGCCTTGAGACAGGATTTCACTCACACGCCATACAGAACGCAATTCTGAAACCAGATTCTAAGTAGATGGTTAAGAACATGTTTTTATCTGAGTAGCAATCATTACTAAAGCCGAGCTGAACTGTGTACAACACCCATTATAGGAAATAACTTCATGGCCAATCTCCCTTCCTTCCTGCTGCTATGGATCGCCTTCCCAAAGCAGGTATGGAACAGGGCATTGTAGGGCAGAATCTCACTTACTTGCCTCAGAGAATGCACATTCTGATCCCCGATTCTAAGTAGATAGCAGGAATATGTTTGTATCCGAGTGGCAATCTTTACCATAGGTGAGCTAAACTCAGTGTAACAACCATTCATGGAAATAACTTCGTGCCCAATCTCCTGGCTTTCCAGCTCCTAAGAATCACCTTCCCAAAGCAGGTTTCAAAACAGGGCCATGTAGGACCTTGAGACAGAACCACTCTCAAATGCCTTCAGAACACATTTTCTTCCCCCAGCGTGTGAGTAGACGGTAAGAAACACCATTGTATCTGAGTCACAAACATTAATACCACTGAACTAAACTCAATCTAACGCACAATCTTGGAAATAACTTTCTTCCTAATCTCCCTTTCTTCCAGCTCTGAAGGATGCCTTCCCAAAGCAGGTTTGGAACAGGGACATGTACTGCCTTGAGACAGGACTGCTCTCAAATAACTTAGAGAACACACTATCTTCTCCCAGCTTGTACGTAGATGGTAAGAAACATCTTTGTATCTGAGTGGCAATGACTATTACAGCTGAGTTAAACTATGTATAAAACCCATTCTTGGAAGTAACTTCATGCCAAATCTCCCTTCCTTCCAGCTCCTCAGGATTGTCTTCCCAAAGAAGTTTTTGAAATAGGACTGTGTAGTGCCTTGAGAAAGAATTGTATTCACAATCCATAGAGAATGCACTTTCTTATACAGGATTCTAAGCAGATGGTTATAAACATCTTTATATGTGAGTGGCAATCATTAATACAGCTTAGCCAAACTAAGTATAACATCCATTCCTGGAAAAACTTTGTGCACAATCTCCCAGCCTTACAGCTCCTAAGGATGGTATTCTGAAAAGAGGTATGGAAAAGTGCCTTGTAGGGCCTTGAGACGGACTCTCACTCACTTGCCTGAGAGAAAACACTTAGAACACGGATTCTAAGTATATGGTTAGGAACATGTTTGTAGCTGAGAGCAATCATTATTATAGCTGAGCTAAACTCAATATAACACCCATTCTTGCAAAGAACTTCATGCCCAACCTCCCTTCCTTCCAGCTCCTAAGGATTGCCTTCCCAAAGCAAGTTTTGCACAGGGCTATGTAGGACATTAAGAGAGAATCACACACACATGCCTTAGAGAAGGCGCTTTCTTATCCTGAACTTTAAGTAGATGGTTAGAAACATGTTTGTACCTGAGTGACAATCACTATTATCGCTGAGCTCAACTAGGTATAATACCCATTCCTGGAATTAACTTCATGGCCAATCTCCTTTCCTTTCATCTGCCATGGATCATCTTCCCAAGCATGTATGGAACTGGGCTATGTAGGGGCTTGAGACAGGACCAGTCTCACATGCCTTAGAGAATATAGTTTATTCTCACAGCTTGTAAGTAGACACTAAGAGACATCTTTATACCTGAGTGGCATCATTACTATAGCTCTGTTCAACTATGTCTGACATTCATTCCTGGAAAGAACTTCATGCCCAAACTCCCTTCCTTTGAGCTCCTAAGGATTGTCTTCCCAAAGAAGGTTTTGAAACCGGACCATGTAGTGCCTTGAGACAGATCTCAATCACAAGCCATAGAGAAAGCACATTGTGATACCGGATTCTAAGTAGATAGTTAGGAACTTGTTTGTATCTGAGTGGCAATCATTACTACAGCACAGCTACATTATGTATAACACCCATTCCTAGAAATAACTTCATGGCCAATCTCCCTACTGTCCAGCTCCTAAGTATCGCCTTCCCAATGCAGGTTTTGCACAGGGCAGTGCAGGGACTTGAGAAAGAATCTCACTTACATGCCTTAGAGTAGGCACTTTCTTATCCCGGCTTGCAAGTAGATGATTAGTAACATTTTCTATCTGAATGACAATCGCTACTACAACTGAATTAAACTTTGTATAACACTGATCCTGGAAGTACTTAATACCCGATCTCCCTGCCTTCCAGCTCTTAAGAATCCCCTTCCCTTAGAAGATTTCAAATTGGCCTGTGTAGGGCCTTGAGAGAAGTGCACTCTCAAATGCCTTAGAGAACACACTTTCTTCTCCCAGCTTTTAAGAAGATGGTAAGAAACATCTTTGTATCTGAGTCCCAAGCAGTACCACTGCTGAGCTAATCTCTGTATAACCCACAATCCTGGAAATAACTTAGTTACCAATCTCCCTTTCTTCCAACTCTGAGAGCAGCCTTCCCAAAGCAGGTTTGGAAACAGGGCCATGTAGGGCCTTGATACAGGACCATTCTCAAATGCCTAAGATAACACACATTCTTCTCCCGGCTTGTATGTAGATCATAAGAAACATCTTTGTATCTGAGTGGCAATCATTACTACAGCTGAGTTCAACTATGTATAATGCCCATTCCTGGAAGTAACTTCATGTCCACTCTCCCTTCCTTCCAACTCCTAAGGATCACCCTCCCAAAGCAGGTTGGGAAACAGGGCTAGATAGGACCTTTAGAGAATATCTCACTCATATGCCTTAGAGAAGGCACTTTCTTACCCTGGGCTGTAAGTAGATGGTTACGAGTGACATTCTCTCTCAAAGCACTACATGGCCCTGTGCAAAACCTGCTTTGGGAAAGTGATCCTTAGAGCTGGAAGGAAGGGAGAATCGGCATGAAGTTACCTCCAGGAATAGGTGTAATACATGCTTTAGCTCAGCTGTAATAATGATTACCACTCTGATACAAACATGTTCCTAACCATCTACTTAAAGGCCAGGATAAGAAAATGCCTTCTCTAGGGCATGTGAGTGAAATTCTCTCTCAAGGCCCTACATGGCCCTGAGCAAAACCTGCTTTGAGAAGGCAATCCTTAGGAGCAGGAAGGAAGAGAAATTTGGCAGGAAGTTACTTCCAAGAATTGGTGTTATACACAGTTTAACTCAGCTGTAATATGGATTGCCACTCAGACACAAAGCTTTTTCTTACCATCTACTTACAAGCAGAGAGAAGAAAGTGTATTTTCAAAGGCATTTGAGAATGGTCCTGTCTGAAGGCCCTCCATGGCACTTTTTCAGAAGCTGCTTTGGGAAGGCGATCCTCAGGAGCTGGAAGGAAGGGAGATTGGGCATTAATTTACTTCCAGGAATGGGTATTATACACAGCTGAATTCAGCTGTAATAGTGATGGCCACTCATATAGAAAGATGTTTCTTACCATCTACTGACAAGCCAGGATAAGAAAGTGTGTTCTCTAAGGAATTTGAGACAGGTCCTGTCTCAAGGCCCTACAAGGTTCTGGTCCATAAGTGCTTTTCAAGGTGATCCACAGCAGCTGGAAGGAAGGGAGATTGGGCATGAAGCTATTTCCAGGAATGGGTGTTATATACAGTTTAGTGCAGCTGTAGCAATGTTATCATGCCTACTCTAAAGGATGTAAGTGAGATCCTCTCACAAGTCCTTACATGGCCCTATGCAAAACCTGCTTTGGGATGAAGATCCTTAGGAGCTGGAAGGAAGAGAGATTGGGGGTGAAGTTACTTCCAGGATTGGGTGTTATACATAGTTTTACTCAGCTGTAGCAGTGATTGCCACTCAGATACGAAAATGTTCTTAACCATCTGCTTAGATTCCGGTATCAGAAAGTGCATTCTCTATGACTTGTGAGTGAGGTCTGTCTCACAACAATACACAGTCCTGGTTCCAAACCTGCTTTGGCAAGGTGCAACTTAGAAGTTGGATGGAAGGGAGATTGGGCATGAAGTTATTTCCAGGAATGTATGTTATATATAGATTAACTCAGCTGTAGTAGTGAGTGCCACCAAGATACAAGAATGTTTACTATCATCTACTAACAACCCGGGATAAGGAAGTGCCTTCTCTAAGGCTTGTGAGTGAGATTCTCTCTCAAGGCCCTAGAAGGCCCAGTGTCCAAACCTGCTTTGGCAAGGTGCATCTTAGGTGCTGGATGGAAGGGAGGTTGGGCATGAAGTTACCTCCAAGAATGGGTATTATATTCAGTTTAACTCAGCTGTAGTAATTATTGCCACTAAAATACAAAGATGTTTCCTTCCATCTACTTACAACACAGGCTAAAAAAGTGTCTTCTCCAGTACATTTGAGAGAGGTCCTGTCTCAAAGCCCTACAAGGCCCTGTTACATACATACATTGGCACGTTGATCCATAGCAGCTGGAAGGAGGAGACATTGGGCATGAAGATATTTGCTGTAATGGGTGTTATCCATAGTTTAGCTCAGCTGTAGTTATGCTTGTCAGTCAGATACAAACATGTTCCTAACCATCAGCTTAGAATCTGGTATCAGAAACTGTATTCTCTATGGTTTGCGTGTGAGAGTCTGTCTCAAGGCACTACATGCTCATGTTTCCAAACTATCTTTGGGAAGGTGATCCTTAGGTTCTGGAAGGAAGTGAGATTGGGGTGAAGTCACTTCCAGGAATGGGGGTTATACATAGATTAACTGAGCAGTTTAAGTGATTGCCACTCAGATACAAAGATGTTTCTAACCATCCACTTACAACTGGGGGTGAGAAAGTGTGTTCTCTAAGACATTTGAGTGAGTTCCCATCTCAAGGCCCTACAATGCCCAGTTTCATACCAGCTTTGGCAAGGTGATCCATAGCAGTTGGAAGAAAGGGAGATTGGACATGAAGTGACTTCCAGGAATGGGTGTTATACATAGTTTATCTCAGCTGTAGTGGTTTTTGCCACTCAGATACAAACATGTTCCTAACCATCTACTTAGAATTCGGTATCAAAAAGTGCATTCTCTATGGCTTGTGAGTGAGCTTCTGTCTCAAGACACTACATGGTGCTGTTTCCAAACGTTCTTTGGGGAGGCGATCCTTGGAACCGGAATGAAGGGAGGTTGGTGATGAAGATATTTCCAGGAATGGGCGTTATACATAGTTTAACTCAGTTGTAGTAGTCATTGACACTCACATGAAACATGTTTCTTGCAATCTACTTATCATCCAGTATAAGAAGGTGCCATTTCTAAAGCACGTGAATGAGATTCTCTCTCAAGGCCCTAAATGGCCCTATTTAGAAACCTGCTTCAGCTAGGTGATCCTTAGGAGCTGGAAGGAAGGGAGATTGGGCAGAAAGTTACTTCCAGGAATGAGAGTTATCTATAGTTTAACTCAGCTGTATTATTGATTGCTACACAGATACAAAGATGTTTCTTACCATCTTAGTTACAATCTAGAATAATAAAGTGCATTCTCTAAGGCATGTGAGTGAGATTCTCTCTCAAGGCCCTACATGGTGCTGTCTCCAAATCTGTTTTTGGAAGACAAACTTTAGGAGCTGGAAGGACCAGAGATTGTGCATGAAGTTACTTCCACAAATTTGTGTTATCCATAGTGTAATTCAACAGTAGTTCTGATTGCCACTCAGATAGAGTGAGGTTTCCTACTATCTACTTAGAAGCTGAGACAAGAAAATGCCTTCTCTAATGCATGTGAGTGAGATCATCTCTAAAGGCCCTACATGGCCCAGTTTCCATACATGCCTTGGGAATGTGATCCTGAGCAGCTGGAAGGAAGGGAGATTGGGCATGAAGTTGTTTCCAGGAATGGGTGTTATACTTAGCTTAGCTAAGGTGTAGTAATGCAGCCACTCAAATATAAACATGTTCCCAACCATCTACTTAGAATCCGGTATCTAAATGTGCATTCTCTATCTCTTGTGAGTGACATTCTGTCTCAAGACAATACACTGTCCTGTTTCCAAACATGCTTTGGAAAGGCGATCCTTAGGAGCTGGACGAAAGGGAGATTTGGCATGAAGGTACTTCCATGAATGGGTGTTACACATAGTTTTACTCAGCTGTAGTATGATCGCCACTCAGATAGAAAAATATTTTTTACCATCTACTTACAATACAGTATAAGAAAGACCTTCTCTAAGACACGTGAGTGAGATTCTCTCTCATGGCCTCATTTGGCCCTTTTCCCACACCTGTGTGAGAAGGTGTACCTTAGTAGCTGGAAGTAAGGAAGATGGGTGTGGGGTTAATTCCAGGAATGGTTGTTATACATAGTTTAACTCAACTGTAGTTATGATTGACACTAAGATACAAAGATATTTCTAGCTGTCTACTTACCACCCAGGATAGGAAAGTGTGTTCTCTAAGACATTTGAGAGAGGTAGTGTATCAAGGCCCTACAAGGCCCTGTTATATACTTGCTTTTGAAAGGCAATCCATAGCAGATGGAAGGAAGGGAAACTGGGCATGAAGTTATTTCCAGGAATGTGTGCTATACATAGTTTAGGTCAGCTGCAGTAATGTTTGGCACTCAGATACAACCATGTTCCTAACCATCTACTTATAGGCCAAGATAAGAAAGTGCCTTCTTTAAGGCATGTAGCGAAATTCTTTCTCAAGGCCCTACATGGCTCTGCTTCCAAAAGTGCTTTGGGAAGACAAACATTAGGAGCTGGAAGGAAGGGAGATTAGGCATGAAGTTACTTCCATGAATGGGTGTTATCCATAGTGTAATTCAGCCGTAGTTATGATTGTCACTCAGATAGAAATAGATTTCCTACTATCTACTTAGAAACTGAGATAAGAAAATGTCTTCTCTAAGGCACTTAGAGTGAGTGAAAGCCTCTCTAAAGGCCCTACATGGCCCTGTTTCCAAACATGCCTTAGGAATGCGATCCTTAGGAGCTTGAAGGAAGGGAGATTGGGCATGAAGTTATTTCCCAGAATGGGTGTTATAGATAGTTTAACTCAGCTGTAGTAATGATTACCACTGAGATACAAAGATGTTTCTTACCACGTACTAACAACATGGGATAAGAAAGTGTGTTCTCTAAGACATTTGAGAGTGGTCTTGGCTCAAGGCCCTGCACTGCCCTGATTCAAAAGCTGCTTTTGGAAGGTGATGATTAGGAGTTGGAAGGAAAGGAGATTGGGCACAAAGTTATTTCCTGAAAAGGGTGTTATATTTAGCTTAGCTCAGCTGTAGTAATGTTTGCCACTCAAATACAAACATGTTCCCAATCAGGTACTTAGAATCCAGCATAAGAATGTGCGTCTCTACAGCTTGTGAATGACATTCTGTCTCAAGGCAATACACAGTCTTATTTCCAAGCCTTCTTTGGGAAGGTCATCCTTAGGAGCTGGAAGGAAGGGAGATTTGGCATGAAGGTACTTCCAGGAATGGGTTTTATACATAGTTTAACTCAGCAGTAGTCGTGATTGCCACTCAGATAGAAAAATGTTTCTTACCCATCTACTTACAAGCCAGAAAAAGAAAGTCCCTTCTCTAAGACATGTGAGTGAAATTCTCTCTCATTGCCCTATGTGGCCCTTTTTTCAACCTGCATGAACAGGTGTTCCTTAGTAGCGGAATTAAGCAAGATGTGCATGAAGTTACTTCTGTGAATGGTTGTTAGACATCGTTAACTCAGCTGTAGTTATGAATGACACTAAAATACAATGATATTTCTAACCACCCGGGAGAGGAAAGTGTGTTCTCTAAGGCATTTGAGAGAGGTCCTGTCTCAAGGCCCTAGAAGACCCTGTTTTATACCTGATTTGGAAAGGCGATCCATAGCAGATGGAAGGAAGGGAGATTGGGCCTGAAATTATTTCCAGCAATGGGTGTTACACATAGTTTAGTTCAGCTCCAGTAATGATTGCCACTCAGATACAAACATGTTCTTAACAATCTACTTATAGGCCAAGATAACAAAGTGCCTTCTCTAAGGCATGTGAGTGAGATTCTTTCTCAAGGCCCTACACGGCCCTGTTTTCAAACCCACTTTGGGAAGGCAATCTTTGGGAACTGGAAGGCAGGGACATTGCACATGTAGTTACATCCAGGAATGGATGTTATCCATAGATTAACTCAACTGTAGTAGTGATTGCCACTCAGGTACAAAGAGGTTTCTTACCATCTGCTTATAAGAAAACATAAGAAAGCTCCTCATTTAAGGCATGTGAGTTAGATTCTCTCTGAAGGCCCTACATGGCCCTGTGAAAAACCTGCTTGAGGATGGCAATCCTTATGAGCTGGAAGAAAGGAAGATTGGGCATGAAGTTACTTCCAGGAATTTGTGTTATCGATAGTTTAACTCAGCTATTGTAATGATTGCCACTCAGATACAAAGTTGTTTCTTACCGTCTACTTACAAGCTGGGAGAAGAAAATGTGTTCTCTAAGGCATTTGAGAGTGTTCCCGTCTGAAGGCCCTACACGGTCCTGTTTCAAAAGCTGCATTGGGATGGTGATCCTTAGGGGTTGGAAGGAAGGGAAATGCGTCACAAAGTTATTTTCAGAAATGGGCATTATACTTAGCTTAGCTCAGCTGTGGTAATGCTTGCCACACAGATACAAACATGTCCCTAATCTTCTACTTAGAATCCGGTATCATAAAGTGCATTCTCTGTGGCTTTTGAGTGAGAACCTGTCTCAAGGAACTACACGGTCCTGTTTCCAAACCTGCTTTTGGAATGCGATCCTTAGGATCTGGAAGGAAGGGAGATTGCACGTGAAGATATTTTTGGGAAAGATATTGTTCTATAGATTAACTCAGCTGTAATAGTGATTGCCACTCAGATAAAAGGTGTCTCTTACCATCTACTTACAAGCCAATGTAAGAAAGTGCCTTCTCTAAGGCATTTGATTGGTATTCTCACTCAAGGCCATACATGACCCTTTCTCCAAACTGGCTTTGTAGGCGATCCTTAGGAGCTGGAAGGAAGGGAGACTGGATATGAAGTTACATCCAGGTATGTGTGTTATCCACAGTTAAATCAGCTGTAGTAATTATTGCCACTCAGATAAAAACAGGTTCCTAACCATCTACTTAGATTTCGGTATCAGAATGTGCCTTCTCTATGTCTTGTAAGTGATGTTCTGTTTCAAGGCACTGCACCGTCCTGTTTCTAAACATTCTTTGGAAAGCCCATCCTTAGGAGCTGGAAATAAGGGAGACTGGGCATGAAGTTACTTCCAGGAAAGAGTGTTATACGTAGTTTAACTCAGTTGTGGTAGTGATTGCCACTCAGATACAATGATGTCTCTTACCATCTATATATAAGCCAGGAAAATAAACTGCCTTCTCTAAGACATGTGAATGAGATTCTCTCTCAAGCCCCTACATGGCCAGGTGCAAAACCTGCTTTGGGAAGGCAATCCTCATGAGCTGCAAGGAAGGGAGATAGGGCATGAAGTTTCTTCCAGGAATGGTTGTTATCCATAGTTTAATTCAGCTGTAGTAGTGCTTTCCACTCAGATACAAACATGTTCCTAACCTTCTACTTAGTATCTGGTATCAGAAACTGCGTTCTCTAAGGCTTGTGTGTGAGATTCTATCTTAAGTAATCACGGTCTTTTTCCAAACCTGCTTTGGGAAGGCAATACTTAGGAGCTAGAAGGAAGGGAGATTTGCCATGAAGCCATTTCCAGGAAGGGGTTTTATATATACTTTAACACAGCTGTAGTAGTGATTGCCACTCAGATACAAAGATATTTATTAACATCTACTTAAAAGCCAGGATAAGAAAGTGCCTTATCCAAGGCATGTGAGATTCTCTCTCCAAGCCCTACATGGCCCTGTTTCCAACCTGCGTTTGGTAGGCGATCCTTAGGATCTGGAAGGAAGGGAGATTGGGCATGAAGTTACTTCCAGGAATGAGTGTCATACATAGTATAACTCAGCTGTAGTAATGCTTACCAGACTGATGCAAACGTGTTGCTAATCATCTACTTAGAATCTGGTATCAGAAATTACATTCTGTCTGGCTATTTAGTGATATTCTGTCTCAAGGCACTACAAAGTCCTGTTTCCAAGACTTCTTTTGGAAGGCAATCCTTAGGAGCTGGAATGAAAGGAGATTGGTCATGGAGTTACTTCCATAATGCGTGTTATATATAGCTTAACTCAGCTGTAGTAGTGATTACCACTCAGGTATAAAAGTGTTTCTTATCTTCTACTTACCATCCTGGGTAATAAAGTAACTTCTCTAAGGCGTGTGAGTGAGTTTCTCTCTCAAGGCCCTACATGGCTCTGTTTCCAAATCTGCTTTGGGAAGACAAACTTTAGGAGCTAGAAGGATGGGAGACTGCGCATGAAGTTACTTCTACAAATTCCTGTTATCTGTAGTGTAATTCAACTGTAGTTGTGATTGCCACTCAGATAGAAAGAGGTTTCCTACTATCTACTTAGAAGCTGAGATAAGAAAGTGCCTTCTCTAAGGCATGTGAGTGAGATCCTCTCTAAAGGCCCTACATGGCCCTCTTTCCATACATGCTATGAGAATGCAATCTTTAGGAGCTGGAAGGAAGGGAGATTGAGCATGAAGTTATTTCCAGGAATGGGTGAGCTACATCGTTTAACTCAGCTGTAATAGTGTTTACCACTTAGATACAAAGACGTTTCTTACTGTAGAATTCAAGCCAGTAGAAGAAAGTGTGTTCTCTAAGGCATTTGAGAGTGGTCCTGTCTCAAGTCACTACATGGCCCTGTTTCCAACCCTACCATGGGAAGCAATCCTTAGGAGCTGGAACAAAGGGATATTGGGCAAAAAGTTATTTCCAGGAATGGGTATTACACTTAGTTTGTGTAGTAATGTTTGGCACTCAGATACAAACATGTTCCTAACCATATACTTACAGGCCAAGATAAGAAAGTGCCTTCTCTAAGGCATGTGAGCTTGATTCTCTCTCAAGGCCCTACATGGCCCTGTTCCAAACCTGCTTTAGAAGGTAATACTTAGGAGAAGGAAGGAAGAGAGACTGGGCATGATGTTACTTCCAAGAATGGGTGTTATACATAGTTTAACTCAGTTGAAGTAGAGCTTGCCACTCAGATACATAGATGTTTCTTACCATCTACTTACAAGCCTGGATAATAAACTGCCTTCGCTAAGAGATGTGAGTGAGATTCTCTCTCAAGGTGCTACATGGACCCATGCTAAACCTGCTTTGGGAAGGCAATCCTTATGAGCTGAAAACAAGGGCGAGTGGGCATTAAGTTTCTTCCAGGAGTGGGTGTTATCCATTATTTAACTCAGCTGTACTAATGATTGCCATGGATATACAAAGTTGCTTCTTACCATCTACTTACAATCCAGGAGAAGAAAGTGTCTTCTCTAAGGTATTTGAGAGTATCCCTGTCTCAAGGCCTACACATCCCTGCAACAAAACCTGCTTGGGAAATTGATCCTTGGGATCTGGAAGGAAGTGAGATTGGGAACAAATTTATTTCCAAGAATGGTTGTTATACTTAGCCTAGCTCAGCCGTCATAATGCTTGCCACTCAGATACAAATATGTTCCTAACCATATACTTAGAATCCAGTATTAGAAAGTGCGTTCTCTAGGGCCTGTGAGTGAGATTCTATCTTAAGGCAATACATGGTCCTGTTTCCAAACCTGCTATGGGAATGCAATCCTTAGCAGCTGGAAGGAGGGGAGATTGGGCATGAAGTTACTTCCAGGAATGGGTGTTATACATAGTTTAACTCAGCTGTCGTAGTGATTGCCAATCTGATACAAAGGTGTTTCTAACCATCTACTTACAACCCGGGATGAGAAAGTGTATTCTTTAAGACATTTAAGAAAGGTCATTTCTCCAGGCCCTACAAGGCCCTGTTCTTTACTTGCTTTGGCCAGGAGATCCATACTAGCTGGATAGAAGGGAGATTGGGCATGAAGCTATTTAAAGGAATGAGTGTTATACATAGTTTAGCTCAGCTATAGTAATGCTTGCCTGTCATAGACAAACATGTTCCTAACCATCTACTTAGAATAAGGGATCAGAAAGTGCATTCTCTCAGGCAAGTGAGTGAGATTCTGTCACAAGACGGTACAAGGACCTGTTCCATACCTTCTTTGATAAGGCAATCCATAGCAGCTTGAAGCAAGGGAGATTGGGCATGAAGTTATTTACACGAATGGGTGTTATACATAGATTATCTCACCTGTAGTAATGATTGCCACTCAGATACAAAGACGTTTCTTAGTGTCGATTTATAAGCCAGGATAATAAGGTGTGTTCTCTAAGGCATTTGAGAGTTGTCCAGTCTCAAGATCCTACATGGCCCTGTTTCCAAGCCTGCTTTGGAAAGGCAATCCCTAGGAGCTGAAAGGAAGGTAAATTTGTCATGAAGTTATTTCCAGGGATAGCTGTCATTCTGAGTTTAGCTCAGCTATAGTAATGCTTGCCAGTCAGATACAAACATGTTCCTAACTAACTACTTAGAATTGATTATCAGAAATTGCGTTCTCTATGGCTTGTGAGTTATTTTCTGTCTCAAGGCACTACATGGCCCTGTTTCCATACATGCTTTGGGAACGAGATTCATAGCTGCTGGAAGGAAGGGTGATTGGGAATGATGTTATTTCCAAGAATAGCTGAGTTTAGCTCAGCTATGGTAATGATTGTCACGCAGATACCAACATATTCCTAACCATCTACTTACAGGCCAGCATAAAACAGTGCTTTCTCTAAGGCATGTGAGTGTGATTCTCTCTCTAGGCCCTACATGGCCCTGTTTCCAAAGCTGCTTTGTGAAGGCTAGCCTTAGGATCTGGAAGGAAGTGAGATTGGGCACGAAGTTACTTCCAGTAACGGGTGTTACCCATAGTTTAACACAGCTGTAGTAGTGATTTCCACTCAGATAGAAAGATTTATCTGACCATCTACTTACAAGCTGGGATAAGAAAGTGCCTTGTGGGTGATCAAAATTGACCATCCTGAAATATATCTCTTTATCTTGATTATTTTCTCTGATGGACATTTGACCTCCCCCACTAACTGCCTAAAGGAATTTAACTCTGGCTTTGGAAAGACTGACAGGGTCCTCGATAAACCCACTCTTTTCAAATTTCTCTTTACCAAAACATTTACATTTACAAGGTAAATCTCCATTTGTAAAGACGTCTCCCTCTCTGTACTGGGAAGAGGAGGGGAATGGCCTTATCTCTGGAAACTCATATCAGTACAGAAGGAAAGAACTTAAATCTGCATATGCTTCATTACTGTGATTTCTGTCTGCCTCCTGTCTGCCTCCACACTACCCCCAATATCTTCCTTCATCTTTAGCTAAAGATGGTATTTAAGGTGGTGACTTTGGCCATTTTGTTGAGAAACTCAGTTTCCCTTGTTTCTCCTATGTATTCTTGTTATTTAAGTTGGTATTATTTTCTCCTGCTAACCTGTCTTTTAATTATTTGGCCATCCATAAGATCTTTAAGGGAAAGGGAAGAGGGGGATTCTCCCTCTTCCCCAACAGCCTTTTCTAAGTCATGTGAGTGAGATTCTCTCTTAAGGCCCTACATGGCCATTTTTACAAAGCTGCTTTAGGAAGGCAATCCTTAGGAGCTGGATGGAAGGGAGATTGGGTGTGAAGTTACTTCTAGGAATGGGTGTTATACATAGCTTAATTCACCTGTAGTAATGATTTCCATTCAACTACAAAGATGTTTCTAATCATCTGCTTAGAACACAAGATAAGTAAGTGTGTTCTCTAAGGCATTTGAGAGAGGTCCTGTCTCAAGGTGCTACACTGTCCTGTTTCCAAACCTGCATTACTAATGCGATCCTTAGGATCTGGAAGGAAGGGATATAGGGCACGATATTACTTCCAGGAATGGTTGTCATACGTAGTTTAACTCAGCTGTAGTAATGTTTGCCACTCAGATAAAAAGATGTTTCCGACCACCTACTTACAACACAGGATAAGAAGGTGTGTTCTCTAAGACAATTGAGAGAAATCCTGTCCCAAGGCCCTACAAGGCCTTGTTCCATACATGATTTGGGAAGGTGATCCATAGCACCTGGAAGTAATTGAGATTTGCCATGAAGCATGAAGCTATTTCCAGGAGTGGGTGTTATACAGAGTTTAGCTCAGCTGTAGTAATGATTACTACAGATAGAAACATATTCCTAATCATATAATTACAGGCCAGGATAAGAAAGTGGCTTCTCTAAGGTATGTGAGTGTGATTCTCTCTCAAGTCTCTATGTGGCCCTGTTCCAAACCTGCTTTGAAAAGGTGATCCTTAGGAGCTGGAACGAAGGGAGATTGAGCATGAAGTTACTTTCAGGGATGGGTGTTATACATAGTTTAACTCAGCTATAGTAGTGATTGCAACTCAGATAAAAACTTGTCTCTATTACAAGCTGGGAGAAGAAAGTGTGTTCTCTAAGGCATTTGAGATTGGTCCTGTCCTAAGGCCCTACTTGGCACTGTTTCAAAAGCTGCTTTGAGAAGGCATTCCTTAGGGGATGGGAAGGAAGGGAGATCGGACAGGAAGTAATTTCCAGGAATGGCTAAGATACTTTGCTTACCTCAGCTGTAGTAATGCTTGCCACTCAAATGGAAACGTGTTCCTAACCATCTACTTAGAATCTGGTGTCAGAAATTGCATTCTCTATCACTGTCAAGTGAGATTCTGTGTCAAGGCAATATACGATCCTGTTTCCAAACCTGCTTTGCAAAGGCGATCCATAGCAGCTGGAAGGAAGGGAGATTGGGCATGAAGTTACTTCCAGGAAGGGATTTTATAAATAGTTTATCTCACCAGTAGTAATGATTGAAACTGAGAAACAAAAATGTTTCTTACCATCAACTTAGATCCAGGGATAAGAAAGCATGTTCCTTAAGGCATTTGAGAGAGGTTCTGTCTCAAGGCCCTACACTGCCCTGTTTCCATACATGCTTTGGGAACGTGATTCACAGGTTCTGGAAGGAAGAGAGATTGGGGGTTATGTTATTTCCAGGAATGGGTGTTATACTGAGTTTAGCTCAGCTATGGTAATGATTGCCACTCAGGAACCAACATGGTCTTTACAATCTACTTAGAATTCATGATCAGAAAGTGGGTTCTCTTATAAAAGTGAGTGAGATTCTGTATCAAGGCCCTACAAGGCCCTGTTCCATACCTGCTTTGGTAAGGTGATCCATAGCAGCTTGGATGGAAGGGAGATTGGACATGAAGTTAGTTCCAGGTATGCACGTGATACATAGATTAGCTAAGCTGTAGTAATGATTGCCACTCCAACACAAACATGTTCCTAACCATCTACGTACAGGCCTGGATAAGAAAAAGTCTTCTCTAAGGCATGAGAGTGTGATTCTCTCTCGAGGACATACACAGCCCTGTGCAAAACCTGCTTTGGGAAGGTGATCCTTAGGAGCTGGGAGGAAGAGGTATTGGGTATCAAATTACTTCCAGAAATAGGTGTTATACATAGTTTAACTCAGCATTAGCAATGATTGGCACTAAGACACAAAGATATTTCTAACCATCTACTTACAACCTCGGATGAGAAATTGTGTTCTCTAAGGCATTTGAGAGAGTTCCTGTTTCAAGGCCCTGTTCTATACTTACTCTGGGAAGGCAATTCACAGCAGCTGGAAGGAAGGGAGATTGGGTATGAAGTAATTTCCTGGAATGGGTGTTATACATAGTTTACCTGAGCTGTAGTAATGATTGCCACTCAGAAACAAAAATGTTTCTTAGCATCAACTTAGGACCAGTAATAAGAAAGTGTGTTTCCTAAGGCATTTGAGAGAGGTCCTGTCTCAAGGCCCTATATGGCCCTGTTTCCATATGTGCTTTGGGAACGTGATTCATAGGTACTGGAAGGAAGGGAGATAGGGATCGATGTTATTTCCAGGAATGTGTGTTATACTGAGTCTAGCTCAGCTATGGTAATGATTGCCACTCGGATACCACCATTTTCCTAACTATCTACTTAGAATCCTGGATCAGATAGTGTGTTTTTTAAGGCATTTGAAAGACGGCCTGTCTCAAGGCCCAACAAGGCCCAGTTTTATACTTGCTTTGGGAAGGCAATCAATAGCAGCTGGAAGGAAGGGAGATTGGGCATGAAGTTACTTCCAGGAATGGGTGTTATCCATAGTTTAACACAGCAGTAGTAGTGATTGCCACTCCGATAGAAAGATGTTTCTTACCATCTACTTACAAGTCCAGGATAAGAAAGTGCCTTCTAAGGCATGAAAGTGTGATTCTCTCTCAAGGCACTGCACAGCCCTGTGTAAAACCTGCACTGGGGAGGCGGTCCTTAGGAGCTGGAAGGAAGGGAGATTGATCATGATGTTATTTCCAGGAATGGATGTTACGATGAGTTTAGCTCACATATAGTAATGCTTGCCAGTCAGATACAAACATGTTCCTAACTATCTTAGAATCCTGTATGAGAAATTGCATTCTCTATGGCTTTTGAGTGAGATTCTGTCTCAAGGCGCTACACAGCCCTGTTTCCATACATGCTTTGGGAACACTATTTGTAGGTGCTGGAAGGAAGGGAGATTAGGAACGACGTTATTTCCAGGAATGGGTGTTAAACTGAGTTTAGCTCAACTATGGCAATGATTGCCACTCAGATACCACCATGTTACTCACCAGTTTGGGTTGGCATGAAGACACAGCTGAAGCCATGGGAAGCCAGAGCGCCTTCTTCACCTGCATCCGGCCTCCACGAGAGAGTGCCCTACCCCATCAGAGCCCCATGGTTGGGGCCATAACTGAGGCCTCGAGGCCCCCATGCCCCAGTGGCTATGCATGCGCCCTTGGCCTGACAGGTTGAACTCAAGCCCGCAGGGCTCCCAGAGCAGTGAGAGAAAGAAGAGCCCGTGGGAGAGGTCAGGGAGGTGGGCAGGGCATGCCCCCCTCCTCTCCTCAGGTCCCTGAGAGAGATCCCCGACCTCTGAGTCACTGCCTCTGCTGCTGCCACCACCTCCACACTGGTGGCTGCCACCGCCACTGCCATCTCACATACCGTCCACCTCCCCCCCCACCCCCAACCCAACCCCTGGGCCAGCACC
Source organism: Ceratotherium simum simum (assembly GCF_057802395.1). NCBI lineage: Eukaryota > Metazoa > Chordata > Mammalia > Perissodactyla > Rhinocerotidae > Ceratotherium > Ceratotherium simum. The sequence continues at coordinate 157,864 of NC_141935.1, forward strand.
ACCAAAAAGAGGCCAGTTCCTGGTCACCTCCATGGTGTCCCATCTGGACCCAGACCCAAGTGTATGGAAAATGTTCAGATGGGAGTGGGAGGGCGGTAAGATTGCAAGGGAAGCAGGGGTAAGGAAGAGCAAGGAGTCCTGTACCAAATGAATGGTCGTGGCCTCCCTCAATCTGTTGACCTGAGATGAGTCTCTCCCTCAGACCTGGCCAGGGGTAGCCCATTCCCAGGCGACACATCACAGAGGACCCACCTCTCCCACTTCATCCCAGGAATCCCTCACCAGCCCCCTCCACTGGCCACTGCCAAGACCACCCTCCTCCCTCAGGAGCCTGGGTAGGGCAGGGACCCAGGTGTGGGAGGCTGCCAGATCCCATATCTGGCACACAGGTTGCCAGGCAGCTTCCTCCTCGGACGGGGCCGACCACACCCCCTAGAAAACTTGCAGGCCCTAGGGCTCTTTCCTTTGGTACTTGTCCTCCTGAAGGCTCCTGGCTCAGGTGGCTGTGCCCTTCAGCTTCCTTTGGACAAAGCAGGTCAGCCAGTAGCTGCTCCTCTCCTTCTGCATGGCACCTCTGCACTCAGGGAGAGGGCAGGGAGAGGGCCTATCTTGGGCCCTCAGCCGTGGATTTCTCCCAAGAGTCTTGCCCTAGGCACTTGGGAGGCCAGTCTTTCCTCACTTCAGAGAAGATGTTGGGACCTGTGGGGTCCCCACACCCTAGGAGTCCCGCCTGCCTTGACCACACTCCCTCCTTTGGCATGTCTGTCCTGGCCTTCAGAATTGACAAAACCTTTCCTCCCTCTGGAGTCAAAATGTGCGGGGTTGACATGAGGACCTGTGGGCTTGTTTTGGATGTAGAAATGAGGCCCTGGGCGAACAGGCTGGCGGAGGCAGAGCCTTGACCTCCCTCGAGTCTGCTTTTGGCAAACAGGGCTGGACTACCGCTTCCAAGAAGGGAAGCAGCCATCGAGCTGAGCAGAAGCTGAGTGGGAGGGGGATGGGAGAGAGAGCTGAAGCCAATGGGCACCCATTCTGCCCTCTTCACCTGCACTGGGCCACTGTGAGAGAGCTCCCCACCCCGTCAGAGCCCCACAGGTGGAGCTGTAACTGAGGTCCCGAGGCTCCTTCAGCCCCACATGCACTGTTGGCCTGACAGGTTGACCCCAAGCTCGCAGGGCTACCTGAGCAGCGAGAGAAAGAAGGGCCCATGGGAGAGGTCATGGAGGTGGGTAGGGGACGCCCACAGTCCTCTCCTCTGGTTCCCGAGATCCCTGACCTCTGAGTTGCCACCATGGCCACCACCATGGCCACTGCCCTGGCTGGCCATCTCAAACCCCATCCCCATTCCCCCCCATCACCCCAGCCCCTGGGCCAGCACCACAGCAGAGAAGTGGGTTTCCGGTCATCTCTGTGGTGTACCGTCTAGACCCAGGCCCAAGTGCGTAGGAAACAGTTCAGATGGGGGTGGGGTGGGGCAGCAAGATAGCCGGGGAGCCAGCGGCAAGGAAGAGCCTGGAGTCCTGCATGGAGTGAATGGTGTGACCTCCCTCAGTCTGTTGACCCTGAGATGGGTCGATCCCTCAGACCTGGCCAGGGGCAGCCCATTCCCAGGCGCCACATCACAGAGGACCTGCCTCTCCCAGTGCATCCTAGGAAACCTTCACCGCCAGCCCCCCTCCACTCGCCACTGCCAAGACCATCCTCCCTCAGGAGGCATGGGCAGGGCAGGGACCCGGGTTTGGGAGGCCGCCAGATCCCAGGTCTGGCACACCAGTTGCCCGGCAGCTTCCTCTTCAGATGGGGCTGACCACACACCCCAGAAAACTTGCATGCCCCAGGGCTCTTTCCTTTGGCACTTGTCCCCCTGAATGGTCGCACCTCAGGCAGGTGTGCCACTCAGCTTCCTTTGGACAAAGCAGGGGAGTCCGTGGCTGCTCCTCTCCCTCTTCGTGGTGCCTCTACACTCAGAGAGAGGGCCTACCTCATGCCTTCAATTATGGATTTCTCCCAAGCTTCGTACTCTAAGCCCTTCAAAGGCCAGGCCTTCCTGACTTCAGAGAAGAGAGTGGGACCTATCGTTGGAATACCACTTCAGAAAGCCTCTCACTCACATGCCTCATAGAAAGCTCAGTCTGGAATCAGCTGATGTAGCATTGTTGAACCTCTTTGTATATGTGTTCCAAGCTCTTCACTACAGCTGAGCTAAACTATCTGAAACACCCATACCTGGAGACAACTTCCTACCATATCATTCTTGTCTCTAGCTCTTAAGAATGTTCTTCCTAAAGCATTTTTGAACATTGCAGTACAGGACCTTAAGAAAGCCTCTCACTCTACATACATCCTAGAAGGCTCTCTCTGCAGCCAGCTTGTAGGTAACATTCTAGGAACCTCTTTGAATATGAGTTCCAAACTCTTCATTACAGCTGAACTAATCTATCTGTGTAAGACCTTTTGGGAGATAACTTGGTCTCGAAACACTCTTGTCCCTAGCTCCAAGGATCTTCTGCCTAAACCACTTTGGAGCATTGCAGTACAGGGCCTCAGAAAGACTCTCACTCACATGTCTTATAGAATGCTCTCTCTGAAACCAGCTGGAATGTAGTGTTCTAGGAACCTCTTTGGATATGTGTTCCAAGAAGTTCACTACAGCTGAGCTAAACTATCTGTAGCAACCACTCCAGGAGAGAAATTGTACACAATCAGTCTTGCCTCTGGCTCTTAAGGATGTTCTTGCTATATCATTTTGAAACATTGCAGTACAGGTCCTTCACAAGGCATCTCACTCACATGCCTCCCAGAAGTCCCTCTCTAAAACCAACTTGTACATAGCACGCTAGGAACAGCAGAGCTAAACCATTTAGCAAATCTACTCCAGGAAATAGCTTCCAATTGAAAGAATCTTGCCTCTATGTCTTAATGATCTTATACCTAAATCTCTTTGGAACTTTGGAATATAGGGCTTTAGGAAGGCCACTGTATCACATGCTTCATAGAATGATCTCTCTGACTTAAGCCTAAACCGACCCTACTCATACCACTACCCCAGAACCTAGCCCTGACTCGAGCTCTGGACCTGACCTGACACAGAACACGGCCATAAACTTAACCCTAACCCTAGCCCTATCCATACACTACATAGCCCCTACACTTGCCCATACACCTATCCCTAACCCTAACCCAAACCATAACAAAACCTGATCCCTAACCCTAAATGTAACCCTACACTTAGCCCTATGCATAATCCAACCTCTGAGGAGATCCCTACCCCAGACCCTGACCATGAACCTGACCATATCCCTAACACAAAACATACACCCACACCTACTCCTATATTTACAACCAACTCTATCACTGACCTCAATGGTGACCCTTACACTAACCCAAACCTTACCCTAACCTAGTCCATGACCCACCCACTACACATCTGCCTGACTCTGACCTTTACCCTGACCCTCTCCTTGATCCTAAAACTAACCCTACACATCAACCTACCCCTAACCAGACCCCTACACCTCCTACTACCCCTAGCACTACCCCTACCCCTACCCATAACCCTACCCTAACCATACGCCCAACCCTACACCTAACATTACACCTAAACCTACGCCTACCCATAATCCTAGTCTAAGCCTAACACTAACCCTAAGGCTACTCCTACCCCTACTTCTATGTTAACTCTAACCTTACCTGGACCCATAACCCAAACCCTAACCCTAACCCTACCACTACCCCTAGCACTACCCATGCGCCTAAACCTCCCTCTACCCCTACCCCTTACCCTAATCCTAATCCTACCCCTACTCCTAACCATACCACTACACCTACGCCTACCCCTAAACCTAACCCTACCTCTGTGCCTACTCCTACAACTACCCCTACTAAGCCTACACCTACCTCTACCCCAAACCTAACCCTACCCATACCCCTATCCCTAACCCTACCCCTAACACTACACCTAACCATACTCTACCTCTCACCCTAATCCTAACCCTGACCATAACCCTAGCCATACCCCTAACACTACCCCTACCACTAACTCTACCCGTATCCCTAGCCCTAACTCTACCCCTACACATACTCCAACCCCTACGCCTACACCTACACCTATCCCCACATCTACTGCCAACACTACCCTACACCTACGCCTCCCCCTAGCACTACCCCTAATGCTAATACTACCCTGAAACTTACCCCTAACCCTAACCCAGCCCCTACCCCAACACCTATCTTTAACCCTAACACTATCCTTAGGCTAAACCGACGCCTACACCTACCCCTAAGCATACACTAATCCCTAACACTAACTCTATGCCTAACCATACCACTACCACTACCCCAACCCCTGCCCCTATGAACCTACCCCTACACCTACCACTACCCCTAAAAATACCACTACATCTATCCCTACCCCTACCCTTACTCCTAACCAAAACCCAACCCTAACCATAATCCTAACCCTGACCCTAACCCCACGCCGAGCCCAATCCCTAACATTAACCCTAATCCTAACACTAGCACTAATACAAACAATAAACATAATCCTAGCCCTAGCCCTAACCCGAAACCCAGCCCAAGCCCTAGCCCTAACCATAACAATAGCACTAACCCGAGGCATAACACTAACCCTAGCCCTAACATTAACCCTAACCATATTCCTAACCCTACACCTACATCTAGTCCTATGCCTAACAATAATACAACCCTAACACTTACCCTATGCCGACACCTACCCCTACCCCTAACCCTAATCCAACTGCAACCATGCCCCTAACCCTACCCCTAACCATATTCCTAGCCCTAGTCCTAATGCTAACCCTACCGCTATCCTTAACATGAAAGCTAACCCTAGTATTTGCCCTAGCTCTAACCCTGAACCTAAACATAACATTAGCCCTCCCCATACCCGTAACACTAACCCTAACCCTAACCCAACCCTAACCCTAACGCTAACTGTGACCCTATCCTAGTCCTACTGCTAACCCTAACCCAAGCCCTACTACTAACCCTACACCTAACCCTACCCCTAACCCTCACCCTAACCCTAACAATACCCCTACCACTAACCCTCTTTGTAACACTAACATTAACCCAATCCTAACCAAACCCTACCCATATGCCTACACCACCCCTAACCCTAAACCTAACCCAACTACACCTGCCCCTAACCCTAGCCCTAAACCTAAGCCTAACCCAATCCTAACCCTAACCCTAACCCTACACTTAACTCTAAGCCTAACCCAACCATAACACTAACACTAATAGGAGCCCTTGCCCTAATGGTAACCCTAGCCCTAACCCTAATACTAATTGAACCCTAAACTTAACCTTATCCTTAACCATAATACTACCAGTAGCCATAACTCTAAACTTAGCCTTAGCTCTAAAACTAAACCTAACACTATCCCTAACCCTAAACCTATCCCTAGCATTATCTCTAAGCGTAAGCCTAACGATAACTCTAACCCTGGGCCTAAACCCAACCTTAGACCAAGACCTGAACCTAACCCTAGCCCTACAACTAACTCTACCTAAAACTAACCTTAATCCTAATTCGGGCCCTAGGCCAAGGCTTAGGCCTAACCCTAACCTAACCCTAGCCCTAGGCCTCACCCCAAACCTAAACCTAGACCTTAGCATAAGCAGAGTGCTACCGCCCAACCCAAACACAAACTCTAACATTAGCCGAACCCTAACCATATGCCTAATCCTAACCCTAACACTAGCCCTTGCCCTAGCCCTAACATTAACCCTAATCCTAGCTATAACCCTAACCCTAACGTTACCTCTAGCCCTAACCCTAACCCTCACCATAACCCTAGCTCTACCTCTACCCCGGAAACAAATGCTAACCCTAATCAAACACCTACCCCTACCCATAACCTTACAACTAAACTGAACCACAGCCAAACACTAACCCTAACCCTAACCCTACCTCTAACTCTAAACCTAATCCTAAGCCTAACCCAATCCTAACCCTAACACTAATCCTAGCCCTAGACCTAGTCCTAACCCTAGCACTTACTCTAATTCTAACCGAACCAAAACCCTAACCCTATCCCTAAGTCTAACCCTAACAGTAATACTACCCCACTGCTAACTTTAACTCTAACCATAGCCCTAACAATAACCGTAATCCTACCCCTAACCCAAAACCTAGCCAAAACCGTAGCAATAACCCCAAAACCACCCCTTATCATAAACCCACTCCTACCCCTACCCTGACCCTAAACTTAACCCTAAACCTAACTCTAACTCTAACCCTATCCTTACCCTAACCCTAACTGCAACGCTACTTTCACCATTAACCCTAAACCCACCCCTAACCCAACCCCTAACCCTAACCCTAAAACAACAAAAACCTTAACCCTAATTCTAATCCTAGGCCTAGCCCTAACTAGATACCGCACCACAGCCCTCGCCCTAGCACTGACCCTATCACTAAGAAAAGCCATAATCCTAATCCTAGCCTTAACTAACTCTAACCCTACCCCTACACCTACTCTTATTCCTACCCCTAACCCTAACACAACCGTAACCCTAACCGTACCCCTACACCTATCCCTAACCCTAACCCTAACCAACCCCAAGCTTGCCCATAACACTAACCCTAACCCTATTCCTAGCCCTAGCCCTACATCTAACTCTAACCCTACAGCTACCCATACCTCTACCCCTACCCCTACCCTTAACCATAACCCTACTCCTACCTCTACCCTCTAACCATAACCCTAACCCTAACCCAAAGGCTATCCCCATCCCTACCCCTAACCATTTCCCTAAACCTAACCCTAACCCCACCCCAAACCCTGAGCTGAAGCCTACCCCTTGCCCTAACCCTGGCCCTGCCCCTAATGCGACCCTTACCTCTAATCAAGCCCTTGGCCCTACCTCTACGCTTACCCCTACCCCTACTACTAACTCTGATTCTCCTCCTACACCTATCTGTAACCCTAAACTTAACACTAACCCTACACCTACCGCTAACCCTAATGCTAACCCTCTGCATAACCCTAACCCTAACATGAACCCTAACCCTGACTCTAACCCTAACCCTACACCACCACTACCCCTACCCCTACCACTACCCCTAAACCTAACCCTAACCCTAACCGCAGACCTACTTGTAACCCTACCCATATCCCTACCCCTGCCACTACGTTTACTCCTACACCTAACCCTACCTCTATGCCTAACGTTCCCCTAGCTGTACCCCTACCCATATCCCTAGTCAAAACACTACCCATAACACTAACCCTAACCCAAAACCAAACCCTAAACCTACCCCAACCCTAACCCTACAACTAAACCTACCCTTGTCACTAACCCTGCACCTACCCCTAACCCTACTTCTACCCCTTACCCCTAGCCATAACCCTAAACCTAACCCTAACTCTGACCCTAAACCTATGCCTATTCCTACCCCCTCCCCCCCCCTACCCATAACCCTACACCTAATGCTAACTCTATCCCCAAACCTACCACTATTCATAAGAGGACCCCCAGCCCCACCCCTTACTCTAACCATACACCTAAACCCACAAATAACCCTGCTCCTAACCCTACCCTGAGCCCTACCCCTACCCCTAATGATAACGCTAACCATGACCATAACACCAACTCTTACCCTAACCTCACCCTAAACCTAACCTAACCCTAACCGTAACCTTAACACTAAACCACCAGTAACCCTGCCCCTAACACTACCGCTAATTCTAACCCTAGCCCTAAACCTACCCTTACCCCTAACTGTAACCTTAACCTACCCTAACACTAACGCGAAACCTGCCCCAACAACTAAGCCTATCTCTACTGCTACTAATACACATAACCCTACCCCACCCCGGTCACTACCACTCCCCCTACCACTACCCCTATGCTTACCCCTACACCTACACCTACTCCTAAACTTAATCCTAACAGTAATTCTTCCCATTCCCCAAATCCGTACCCAACCCTAATCCTAAGGCAACCCTACCCTAACCCTAACCCTACTCTAATCCTACCTCTGCCCCTAACCTTAAGCATAACCCTAACACTAACACTACCCGTAGACCTACCCCTAACCCTAACTACCCCTAAGCTTAAACCAACACCTACCCCGACTGCTAACCCTAACCCTACGGCTACCCCTACCTCTAACCCTAACACAACCCTAACCCTACACCTACCTCTAAATATACCCATAATCCTACCCCTATATCTAACCATAGCCCTAACCATAACCCTAACCATAAATGTAACTCTATCCCTACCCCTACCCATAGCCCTTCCCTTAAGCCTAATCCTAAACCTACCCCTAACCCTACCACTACCCCTAACTATATGCCTACCATTATGCTAAACCTAACCCTACCCCTAGCTCTAAACTTAACATTCCAATAACCCTACTCCTACCCCTATGCCTAACTCTCCCTCTAACCCTAAACCTAGCCCTAACCCTACCCCTAACTATACCCCTACCATTACACTAAACCTAACACTATCCCTAGCCCTAACTCTACCCCTAAACTAACCCTACTCATACCCGTATGCCTAACACTACAAACAACCCTATCCGTAACCCTAACACTACCTGATCGGTACTCATAACTATAAACTTAATCCTGACCCTAAACCTACCCCTACTCCAACCAGAATCCTAGCCCTAACCTTAACCCTAACCTTAACCATAGCCCTAACTCTAACTACATGCTTACACCTACCCCTAACCCTAAGACTACCCCTAACCCTAACCCTAACACTGGCCCTGCCCCTACCCTTACCCCTAACCCTAGCACTAACCCAAAGCCTACCCCTAACACTACCACTAAACGTACCCCTACCACTTCTCCTAACGCTACCACTAACTCTAAACCTATGCCTAGCCCTAACCCTATCATTAACCCTAACCCTACACCTAACCCTAACACTAAACTCAACCCCAACCTGAACCATACCCTTAACCATACCCCTAACCCTACCCCACCCATACCCCTAAAACTACCCCTAACCCTACCAGTAACACTACCCTAAACCCACACCTAACCCTAATCCTAATCGTAACCCTAACCCTACAACTAAGACTACCACTAGACCTACCCATACTCCTGGGCCTAATCCTAAACCTGCACCTGTGCTTAGCCCTAGGCCCACCCTTACCCCTACTCCTACCCCTAACATAACTCCTACCAATAACCCCTAACCTTACCCCTATCAGTACCCCTAATGATACCCCTACCCCTAATCCTTACCCTAAGCAAAACCCACACACACGCCTACACCTGACCCATACCCTTACCCCTAAAACAACACCAACTCCTACCACTACCCCTACCCCTAAACCAGACCCTAACTCTCCACCTAGCCCTACCCCTAACCCGACCCCTAACCCTAACTGAAACCATGAGTGTAACCCTAACTCTACCACTAACCCTAACCCTACCCCTACCCCTAACACTATCACTACCCCTACCACTATACCTTACTCCTACATCTTATGCAAACCTTACCCTTAGCCCTAACCCTAACCATACCCATACCCCTAACACTAACACAAACCCGACCCCGATCCATAAACCTCCTCCTAACCCTACTCCTATCCCTAAACTTACCCCTATCCCTAACCCTAACTGAAACCCTAGCACAACCCCTAATGCTAACCCTACCACTAAACCTAACCCTACACCTACCCCTACACCTAACCCTAACTCTAAAGGTAAACCTAACCCTAACACTACCCCTACCCTGCCAGTAAACCTAACCCTAACCCAAACCCGAACCTTACACTTAACCCTACACCTAACCCTAACACTACCCTTATCCCTACCCCTAATACTACACATACCCCTACCCATAAGCCTAACACTAAACCTTCCTCTAAGACTCCCTACACCTACACCTACTACTATCCTTAACCCTAACCCTAACCCTAACTGTATGACTGCAACTACCCCTACCCTTAAAACTACCAGTACCCTCACTCTACTACTACCCAAACCTTAACCCTATATCTAACCCTAACCCTAACTGTACCCTCAAGTCTACCCTACACCTCATGCTAAACCTAAACTTAATCCTAGCCCTAGCCCTCCAACAACCCCTATCTCTAAACGTACTCCATAACACTAACCCTAACCCCAAATGTAAGCCACATCTGCTCCAATCCTAGCCCTAACCCTAACCCTAGCCATAGCCCTAGACATACCCCTACCCGTGTCCCTAAAACTAGCTCTACCCCTAACTCTAACTGCTCCCTAGCCCTACCCTTAGCCTACACATTCACCAACCCCTAACACTAATCCTAACACTTCCCTATCCTTAACCCTACAAATAACCCTTCACCTAACCCTAACCATAACTGTACCCCAAACCTAAACCTAACACTATCCCTACCCGAACACTAACTCTAACCATACCCCTACCCTACCCCTAACCGTGACGCCTAACTCTAACCCTAAACCTAACCTTAACCCTACCCATAACACTAACCTTACCCCACCCCTACCCCTAACAATAACCCTACCCATATGCCTACCTTTCCCTACATCAACCCCTACTCCTACCCCTACGCCAAACTCTAACTGTAACATACCCCTAACACTAACTCTAACCCTAATCTAACCCTAAACATATCCCATAGCTAACCATAACCCCACCTACCTCAGCATACAACTAACCGCAACCATACCCCTTACCCTAACCCTACCCTTAACACTACTCCGAACTCTAGGCCTAATGCTACTCCTAACCCTAACCATAACCCTAACCCCACCCTTAACGCTACCACAACCCCTACCCCTACCTTACTCCTACCTCTTACCTAACTCTAACCTTAACCTACCCCTAAATGTACCCTACCCCTACTACTACTCCTAACCTTAAGCCTACACCCAAGCCTAACACTAAACCTAACCTTATCCCTTACCTTAACCCTACCCCAAACCCTACACCTACCAATAACCATGGCCCTAAGCCTAACACTACCCCTAACCCTAACTCTACCCATACCCTTACCCATACCACCACCCCTACCCATACCTTACCCCTACCCCTTACTTAACTCTACCTTAACCCTACCACTACGCATAACCCTACTCTACTCCTACTCCTAACCGTAATCCTACACCTAATCCTAACATTAAACCTAACCCTACCCTAAACTTAACCCTACCCCTAACTCAAACCCTACAACTAGCCCTATCCCCGACAATAAACCTAATCCTAATCCTAAACATAACCCTAACCCTAAGCCTAGACCTACTCCTACTGCATTACCCATAACCCTATCCCTAACACTAACCCTAACCCTAACATTACCCCAACACTAACACTAACCATACCCCTACCTCTAACCCCAACACTAAACCTTACCCAACCCCTACTCCCACCCCGATGGATACCCCTATTGTTAACAATAACCATACCACTACTCTTAACTCTACCCCTAACCATAACCCTAACCATTAACCTTCCTATACCTCTAAACCTAACCTAAATGTTATCCCTACCCCTTCTCCTACCTCTACCCTTACCCTAACCCTACACCTACCTCAAAACCAACCATACCCATACACCTACCTTTGACTCTACACCTTGGCCTAACCCAGCCTCTAACCCTAACCCTAACCCTAGTCCTAATGCTACCCATACCTCTACCACTACCACAAGCCCTACTCTTCCACAGAACTTACCCCTACCCCTTACCTAACTCTAACTTTGAACCTACAACCTATGCCTACCCCTAATCCTAACTCTAAGCATAACCCTAAACCTAACTATACCACTAAACCTAACCCTATCCCTAACTCGAAACCTACACCTACCCCTAACCCTAACAAGAATCCTAATCCTAACCATAACCATAACGTAAACATAACCCTAGCCCTACCCCTACTGCTATCCCTGACCCCACACCTAAAGGTAACCCTACTCATAACCCTAAATCTACCCTAACCCTACTCCTAAATTTAATCCTAACCTTAAACATAACATTACCCCTACCCTAAACCTACATGTAACCTTACCCATAACCCTACCCCTACGCTGACTCCTAACACTACAACTCTCCCTACCACTAATCTTACCCCAACACACACCCCTAAGCCTAACTGTAACCCTAACACTACCCCTAAACCTACGCATAACCCTAACAATAAACCAGCATCCTAACTCTATCCCTACCCATAACCTTAACTCTATCTGTATACTTACACCTATCCCTAACCCTACCCCTAACCCTAAGCCTAACCCTAACCATAACCCTAAACCTAACCCTACCCCCACGAATATGGCTAAACCTAACCCTAACCAAACCCAAACACTAACCCTAATGCTAACCATACCCTAAACGCACTCCACACCCCTAACACTAAAGCTACCCCACCCCTAAATCTGACCCTACACCTAAACCTAACCCTAACACCACATCTAACCCTAACCGTAGCCCTAACCCTAACCCTTAACCTTCTGCGACCCCTAAGCCTAACCCTAACCCTACCAGTACCCAAACACCTACCCCTAACTGTAACCCCTACCAAGCTCTTACTCCTACCGCACCCCCTCCTCTAACCTTTAACTCACACACTACCATTACCCACACTCCATCCTGTAACGCTAAACCTAACCATAACCCTAACTCTAACCCTAACCCTCCCCCTAACATGACCCCAACCCTACCCCTAACCCTAATAATACACGTAACCCTACTCTTAACCCTATCAAGACCCCTACCCATGGCCCTACCCCTATCCCTAGCCCTAACCCTAACCCTACCCCTACCACTGAGCCTAATCCTACCCACACACCTAACCAGATGCCTAGACCTAACCCTACTTCTACCTCTAACCCTATCCCTAAGCCGGCTTACACCTACCCCTACCCATAACCAGAACCATAATCCTAACCCTAACCCTACCCCTAACGCTAACCCTAACCCTACCAATAACCCTTGCCCTAAATAACCCTACCCCTAAGCCTACCCCAACCCAGACTCTACCTATATCAGTACCCTAACCCTAACACTACCCCTAATGGTAACCCTACTGCTACCCCTAATGAGAACCCTACCCCTAACCCTAAACCTACCACTACCCCTACCAGTAACCCTAACCTTACCCTTACCCCTAGAATTAAACTTAACCCTACGCCTTCACGTACCCTACACCTGAATCTCACCCTGACCCTGACCTGGACTGCGACCCTGACCTTGCCCCTGACCCTGACCCTGACACTAACCCTAAACCTAACACTAAGCCTAATCCTACCCATACTTCTACCATGAACACTATCACTACACCTGAAACCTGATCATAAGGCTAACACTAACCCTATCCCTACCCCTAACCCTAAGCCTAACCTTATCCCTAACCTTAACCCTACTCCTATCTATACTCCTTCCACTACCACAAACCCTACCCCAATGCCTACCTTACCCCTAACACTTACTTTACTCTAACTTTAACGCTACCCCTAAAAGTACCCCTACCACTACTTGTACCATTACTCCTAACACTATACCCAAACCTAACCCTATCCCTAAGCCTAACCCTACCAATAACCATACACTACACCTACCTCTATCCCTAACCAGTACCATAATCATAACCCTAAGCCTAATCCTAACCCTACGCCTAGCAGTATCCCTAACACTACTCCTAAAAATAAAACTAGCCATAAACCTAACACTTCCCCTACAGGTAACCCTACCACTAACCCTACCACTAATTCCACACCTAATCCTACCACTAATGCTAACCTTAACCCTAACCTTAAGCATAACCCTACCCCTACCCCTACCCCTACCCCTACCCCTACCACTACCGCTACAAATACAGTTAACCCTAACCATACCCCAAACCCTTACCATAACCCTAATGCTAATCCTACACCTAACCCTACTCCTAACCAGAACCTTAACTCTAAACCTAACCTTAACCCTAACTCTAACCCTATCCTGACTCCTACATCTATCGCTAAACCTAGACCTAAACCTAAGGCTATCGCTAACGCTAACCCTAACCCTAATGCTAACCCTACCCCTAAGCCTAACCCTGGACATAAACCTAACCCTAACCCTAACCCTACTCCTAAACCTAGCCCTAACACAGACCCTGACACTTCCACTACCACTAACCCTAACCCTACCCCTACCCCTACCCCTACCCCTAACATTTCCACTAACCTTCAACCTACCGCTAACCCTAACCCAACCCCTACCCCTAGACCTCACCCTAACCCTACCCCTAACCCTAATCAGAACCCTAAAGCTACGCCTAACCTTAACCCTACATGTAACTGTACCCCCAACACTAACACTACCCCTACCCCCCACCCCACACCCAAACCTTCTCATAACCCTACCCCTATACCTCCACCTCACACTACCCCTACCACTACCAACTACCCCTATCCCTGACACTAACTCTAACACTAACTCTTACCCTACCCGGCCCCTAACCCTAACCCTGCCCCAAACCCTAACCCTACCACTACCTCTACCCCGGCCTCTAACCCTAACCTTAACCCTATCCTTATCCCTACACAACCCTACCACTAATCCTATACCTACCCTTAACTGTAACTGTAACCATAATGCTAACCCTAACCATACCTCTAACCTTAACACTAATCCTAACCCTAAACCTACACCTAACCTTAAATTTAACTCTAACTCTATACCTACACCTACCCCTAAGCAATTCTCTACCCTCAACTGTAACCAAACACTTATCCCTACTCCTAACACTTACTCTACCCCTAACTTACGGCTAAGTGTAACCCTAAACCTAAACCTAACCCTAAAAGTAAAAGCAATGTTAACCTTAAACTTACCACTAAATCTAACCCTAAGACTACACTTACCCCTACTCCTAACCCTAACCATAACCCTAAATATATCCCTAACCCTACCTTTTCCTCTAATCTTAACCCCAACCCTAAAACTACCCCAACGACTACTCATACCCATAACCCTATGCTTAATGCAAACACTAACCCTAACCTTACTCATAACCATAATTCTAAACCTAAACCTACTCCTAACCTTAACACAAACAATAACACTACCCATAAATTTAACCCTACCCCTACACCTAACAGTACGCCTACCTCAACCCTAACCCGGACTCTAACCCTACCCCTAACAGTAATCCTAACCTTACACCTATGCCTGAACCTCACACTGACCATAACCCTAACCATAACCCTAACCCAATACCTAACTCTACCCCTAACTCTAACCCTAAGCCTACCACTACCCCTAACCAGAAGACTTACCCAAACCCTGATCCTAAACTTAATGCTAGCCCTAACCATACCCCTAACCCTAACCACCCCAACCCTACATCTAACCATACCACTACACCAATCCCTGCCCCTAACCCTACACCTAAGCCTAACTGTAACACTAACTCTTCACATACCCCTAACCATACACCTACCCCAAGCCCTAACCTGAACGCTAACTCTAAACCTACCCCTACCTATAACTCTACCACTAGCCCTAACCATAACCCTACCCCTACACCTACCATCCACTTATCCTTAAACTTAACCCAACCCCTAACTTACACCAAATCCTAACAATACCCCAAGCCCTAGGCCTAACCATACCCCAACACCGACCCCTACCCTTACCCTAACCCTGACCCTACCTCTACCCCTAACCCTAACCATAACAGTATCACTAACCCTAATCCTAACCCTAATACCCTTAACCCGACACCAAACATTACACGTACCACTACCCCTAACCCAAGAACTAACCCTGGCCCTACCCCTAACCCTATCTCTCTCCCTAACCCTAAACCTATCACTGACCCTGACCCTCTCCCTGAACTTGACCCGACCCAGAACCTAACCCTAACCCTACCACTAGCACTAACCCTAGTCATGCCCTGCACCCTAAATAAAACCATAACCCTAAGCCTTCCCGTACCCCTAGCCCTACTCCTAACCCTATCACTACCCCTACCCACACCTCTACCCCTAACCCAACTGCTAACACTACACCTAATCCTAATCCTACCACTAACCCTAATTCTAACACTAACGCTAACCGTAAACATACCCTTCCGCCACCCCTAATCCTAACGCCAACCCTAAACCTCATCTTACCCTACCCCTACCCATATGCCTAACCCTCACCCACACAGTAAACCTAACCCTACACTTAACCATAACCCTAACCTAACCCTAACCCTACCCTAAACCTAACCCTAACCTGTTACCTAACCCTACCCCTAAACCTAAGCACAACCGTAACCATTACCCTAACCCTAAGACTAACACTACCCCTTCCCATACCACTAACCCTAAAACTAACCCAAAACCTACACCTACTCCCTACCCTAGCCCCCAACTTTACTCATAACCCAACACTGATGCTAAAACTGCACCTAACCCTAACAATAAAACTAACCCTACACCTAACCTTAACCCAAAACTAACACTAAACATAACACTACCACTAACCCTAACCCCAACCCTAACAAAACCCTAACCCTACTCCTAACCCTACCCGTACCCTACACCTAAAACTATCCCTAACCCTACCCCTACCCATAAGCCTAACTCTACCTCTACTCCTACCCCAGGCCCTACCGCTACACCCCTATGACTACATCGACCCTTAAACTTACACCTACTCATAACCCTACACCTAACCCTACACATATCCCTAACCCTAAAACTATCCCTAACCCTAGTCCTAACCACTACCCTAACCATACCAGTGTCACTAACCCTATGCTTAACCCAACACCTAACCATAACCCTACCCATAACTGTAACACTAACCCTAACCCTCCACACAACCCTACCCCTAACCCTACCCCTAAGCCTACCCTTAACTCTACCCTTAACCCTCAAACCCTAAAACTAACCCTAACCCTACATGGAACGCTACACTTAACCTTACCCCAAACACTAAAAGTATGCCTAACCATTCCACTAACCTTTACCTTACCCCAACCTTACATGTAACACTACCCCTAAGACTAACTCTAAACTTACCGCTACCACTACCCCTAACCATAAAACTACCCTCCCCCTAACCTGACCCTAACCCTAACCATACACCTAACCCTAAACTTTCCCTGACAGCTACCCCTAAACCTAACCCTAACCATACCATTGACCCTACCTCTAACCTTACATTTACCCCTACACCTAAACCTATCCATAACCCTACTCCTACCCCTAACCCAACCTGTAAGCTTACCCCAACCCCTATCCCTACACCTACACCTAACCCTACCCCTATGTCTACCCCTACCCTTAACCCTACACCTAACCTTAAACCTACATCTAACCCTTCCTCTAACCTTAACTGTAACCCTACCCTTACCTCTAACCCTAAACCTAACACTAACCCTAACCCAACCTCTATGCCTGACCCTGACCTGACCCTGACCATAACCCTAACCATAACCCTAACACTACCCCTAACCCTACCCTGACACCTAACTCTAACCTTACAGCTAATCATACACTTACTTCTATCCCAAATTGTAACTGTAACCCTAACACAAAGCCTACAGCTAAACCTAACCCTAACCATAACCGTAACCCTAACCCAAACCCTACTCATACCCCTAGCCCTAACCCTACCCATACCACTACCCCTCACCAGACTCCTAACCCAAACCCCCAAACCCTAACACTAGCCCTACACTTACCCTACCCCTAACCCTATGCTTAATCCTAACCCTACCCCTAAACCTACTCCTAAGCCTAACCCTAACCATAACCCTAACCTTACCCTAAACTTAACTCTAACCCTACACTTACTCTTAATCCTAACCCGACCCATAACCTTATCCACATCCCAAATCATATTCCTCACCCTACCCTTTGCCCTACCCATAACGCTAACTCTAACCCTATACATACCCCTAACCTCCTGATATCCATAACCCTACGCCTAACGCAAACACTAACACTAACCCTACCCCAACCTTAAACCTAAGCCTAAACCTACCCCTATTGCTAACCCTACCCATACCCCTACCCAACCCCTACACCTAACCATACACATAACCCTTCGCTTAACCTGAACACTATCCTTAATGCTACCCCAACCGCAAACCTTACACCTAACTCTACCCCTAACCATACCATTACCTGTAATCCTAACCCTAACCCTAACCCTACACCTGACCCTAACCCTACTGCTAGCAGTAAATCTAATCCTAACCATAACCCTACACAAACCCATAACCCTAACCCTACCCCTACCCATAACCCTACCACTACCCCTAAGCCCAAACCTAATACTAACCCCAACACTTCCCTATGCCTGACGTTGAACCTGACCAAAGCCCTTGCCAAAACCCTAACCCTAACACTACCCCTAGCCCTACCCCTAACCCTAACACTATCCCTACCCCCACCCCTAACCAGAACACTTACCTTAACCCTACCCCTAACCATAACCTACCATTACCCATACACCTAACCCTAACCCAAGCTTTAACCCTACACCTAACCATACACCTACCCCAACCCTAACGCTTCCCTAAGCTTACCATTAACCCTAACTCTACCATTGACTCTACCCCTAACTCTACCAATACCCCTAACCATAACACTGACACAAACCCTACATAAACCTACCTCTACTCTTACTCCTACCCCTAACAGTAACCCTACCCAAAATACAAACACTAATCCTACCCCTACCTCTACACCTACCGCTAAGCCAAACTCTAACCCTATCCTACCAGTAACCATAAAACTAAACCTAACCCGAGCCCTCCCACTAATGCTACTCCTAACCCTAAAACTAACACTAACACTACCACAACACCCACCCCTAACCATACCACTAAGCCTAACCCTAACCTTACTGCTACCACTAACCCTATCTCTAATGCTAACCCTAACCCTAACCCTAAACCTACACCTAACCCTAAGCCTACTCTGACACCAAACCAAAACTATAACCCTATCCCTACCCTTACGTGTAGCCCTATCCATACCCCTAGCACTACCACTAAACCTAACCATAAACCTAACCTTAATACTACCCCTACTCCTATCCCTACCCCAACCACGACACCTACCTCTAACCCTACCCATACCCCTACCACTACCCATAACCCTAACTCCAACTGTTAAACCCTATGCTAAACATAGCTCTAACTCTACCCCTAAACATACCCCTAATCCTAACCCTAACCACAACCCTAACACCCTAACCCTGCACCCGCCCATACCACTACAGATACCCCTCGCCTTAGTCCAGACTCTAACCATAAACCTAACCCTAGAGCTAACCATAACTCTACCATAACCCTAACCCTACTGGTAACCCTACCTCTACTCCTAACACTAAACCTAACCCCATAACTATCACTATCTATAACCCTATCTATATCTATAACCCCTATCACACAACTCTACCCCTACCACCAACCCTACCCCTAACACTACCCCTAAACCTACCCTTAGCCCTAACACTAACCATAAATCTACCCCTAACTCAAACCACAACCCTAACCATACCCCTAGCCCCAAACCTAACCATAACCCTAGTCATACTCCTATCCCCAACTCTAACCCTAACACTACCCCTAACTCTAACAATAACCCTACTCTAACCCTAAACCTAACACTACCCATAACCATAACCCTAATCCTAACACTAAACCTTACCCTAACACTACCCCTAACCATAACTCTCCCCCTACCTCTATGCCTAATCCCTCCCCTACCGCTCCCCCTAAACCTACTCCTAACCCTACACCTAACAGAAACCTCAACCCAAACACTTCCCTAACCATAATGCTAATCCTAGCACTAACCCTAACCCTAAACCTAACCCTACATCTACCCCACCCCTAACCCTACAACTAACCCTACTCCTATCCCTACACCTTCCACTATCCCTACCCCTAATACTAACCCACGCATACACCTAAACCTAACCCTAACCCTACCACTATGCCTACCACTCCATGGACCCTAACCATTCCCCTACTTCTACCCCTAAACCATAGCCTATCTCTAACCCTTACCCTACCCCTATCCCTACCCCTTACCCTACCACTAACCCAAACCAAATCCCTATCCCTAACGCTATGTGTACCCCTAGCCTTACTCCTATGCAGACCCTAAACCGAACCATAACCCTAATCCTAACCCTAACCTAACCCTAACCCTAACCCTACCCCTAATGCTAACATTAACCCAACACCTAAAGCTACTCCTAACCCTAATCCTAAACTTAACCCTAAAACTACCTCTACTATTACTCTACTCCATTCCTAACCCTACCCATAACCTTAACCGTAAATCTACCCTTACCCATACCCCGAATCCAACACTAACCCTAACCGTCACCATACCTAACACTAACCCTAATTCTACGCCTAAGCTTAAGCCCTAACTCTACCCCTACACCTAACCATAACCTCAGCACTACCCCTAACCCTACCTCCACCCTAACCCCAACCCTAACCCTA
Organism: Ceratotherium simum simum; assembly: GCF_057802395.1. Classification (NCBI taxonomy): domain Eukaryota; kingdom Metazoa; phylum Chordata; class Mammalia; order Perissodactyla; family Rhinocerotidae; genus Ceratotherium; species Ceratotherium simum. The sequence continues at coordinate 178,308 of NC_141935.1, forward strand.
CCTCTTATCCTACTCCTAACCTTAACCTTACTCTTAACACTACCACTACGCCTACCTCTACCCCTAACCCTAACTCTACCTCCAAGACTACACCTACCCCAGCCCTTTTCCCTAACCATAAGCCTAACACTACCACTATGCTTACCCCTACATCGACCCATACCACGGCCCTAAATCTACCCTTAAACCTAACCCTAACCCTAACATTACATTTACCCGTACTCCTGACCTTACCCGAAACACACCTCTAAACCTAACCTTAACTTTACACTAAACCCTACCCCTAACCCTACCCCAGGCCTTACCCCTAGCCATAATGGTGCTCCTACCCCTACACCTAACACTACTCCTACCCCTAAGCCTACTCCTATCCCTACGACTACCCCTAACACTACCCCTACCCCTAGAACTACCACTGACACTACACCTACTCGAACACATATCCTACCTTTAACCCTGACCCTAATCCTGACCCTAACCCTAACCTTAACCCTACCCCTAAATCTAACTCTAATGATAGCCATAGCCCTAACCCTGACCCTACCCTCACTGTAACCATAAGCCTAGGCCTAACAAAACCCTAGACCTAGACATGAACCTGGCCTAGCCCTACCCCTAGTCCTAACCCTAACCCTAACCCAACCCTACCCCAAACCTACCCCTACTCCTTAACCTAAGCCTAAACTTAACCCTATCCAAAACCTAACCCTAATGCATACCCTAAACCTAACACTAAACCTTGCCAAGCACTAATCCTAACGCTAGCCCTAACTCAAAGCATAATGCTACACCTAAATATACTCCCCTCCTAATCCTAACCATAACCCAACCCCTACCATTTCCCCAACCCTAACAGTAACCCTAAACCTAACCAAACCCTAAACCTAAGCTTAACCCTACTGTATCCCTAACTGTAATCCTAACTATAGCCCTAACCCCAGGGTAACCCTAACCCAAACACTAATCCTAGCCCCAGCAGTAATCCTAATCCTAGCATTAACTGTAACACTTACCTTAACACGAACACTAACCCAAACCCAACCCTAACCCTAAGGCATCCCCTAACCATACCCCTAAACCTAACCCTAACCATAATCCTAACAACACCCCTACCCCAAATGCTCACAGTAACCCTAACCCTAACCCAACCCTAACTCTAAACCTAACCCTAGCCCTAGCCCCAACCATAACACTAACGCTAACCCTAACACCTCCCCAAGCCTAACCCTAGCCCAACCTCTACAACTACGCCAACCCTAACGCTAACCCTAACCCAACCCTAACCACAACATTACCCTTACCCCTACCCCTAACAGTAACCCTAACCAAAACCTTCCCCTAAACATAACACTAATCATAGCACTAGCCCTAATCCTGACCCTAGCACTAGCCCTAAATCTAACCATAACCCTATCTCTAAACCTAAACCTAGCCTAATGCCTATCCCTAAACCAAACCCTAACCCTACCCAGACCCTGGCTCTTAATGTAACTCTAACCTTAAAACTAAGCCTAGCCCCAGCTCTACCCCTAAACCTAACCCTCACCCAAACCCTAACCATGGCCTAGGCCTAACCAGAACCTTAACCTAGGACCTGACCCTAACCATAACACTTACCCTAATCCAGATTAACCCAATGACGTTATCCTAGCCCTAGTCCTAACCCCAACACTAACACTAGTCCTAATCTTAACCGTAACCCTGGGCCTAAATATAGATCTAAACATAAACAGCCCTAACCCTAACCCTAGCCCTAAGCCTAAATCTAGCATTTCCCCTAGCCCTAACCCTCATGGTAACTCTAACCATAACCCCACCCTAACCCTAGCCCTAGCCCTAACTTCAGCCTTAATCTAACCCTAACCATAAGCCTAACCCTACCCCTACACCTAGCCCTCCCTAAGCCTGTCTCTAACCCACACACTACCCTATCCCTACCCTTACCCCTAACCATAACCCACTCCTAACCCAAAACCTACCCCAACCCCTAATCCTAACCCTGAACTCAACCCAACCCCAACCCTACTCTAACACTAATCTTATCCTAGCCATAAACCTCCACTTAGCCCTAGCCCTAACACTAAACTTAACCCTGGCCTTAACCCTAGCATGAACACTAACCCTAGCCCTAACACTAACATTAACCCTAGCCTTAACCCTAAGGCGAGCACTAACTCTAGCCCTAACCCTAAATCTAACCATAGCCAAAACCCAAACACTAACCTTAACCATAAGCATAGCCCTAACCATAGCCCAAGACCTACCCCTACCCATGCCCTAGCCTGAACCCTAACTCTAGCCATAAACCTAGCTCTGATCCAAATCCTAACCATAACCCTAACCCTGAATATAAGCTGACCCTAACACAAACACTACCCCGACCCCAACCCTAATCCTAAGCTTAACCCAAAAGTGAAGCTAACCCAACGGCTAACCCTAACACTAATCCTAGCCCTAGTCTTAATCCTAACCCTAGCCCTAGACCTAATTGTGAACCTAATCCTATCCCTAGCCATAATTGTAGCCCTAAACCTAACCCTCACCCTCAGCCTACCCCTACCCCTACCCATAACCATAACCCAAACTTAACCCTAACCCTAACCGTAGCCTTGGCCATAACCCTAAACCTAACCCTAACCCTATCCCAAACCCTAACCAGACCTGTAAACATAGGCCTAAAACTAGCCTTAGACCTAACACTAACCCAGCCCTAGACGTATCTCTAATGCTAGCCCTGGCCCCAACCCTAGCCTTGGTCCTAATATTAACCCTAACCCTACCCTACTCCTACCCCTAACCCTAGCATGAGACCTAACCATAATCCTAGCCCTAGACCTGACCATAACCCTAAACCTCACCCTGACTTAATACCAGCGCTAGCCCTAACTACAATGCTAGCCATAGTCCTAACACTAACCCTTACCCTAGACTTAAAACTAGACCTAACCCTAACCCTAACCCTAACTGTAACTCTCACTTAGCTCTAACCATAACTGTAGCCCTAAACTACCACTAAACCTAACTCTAATGATAATCTTAACCCTATCTCTAGTCCTAATCCTACCCCAACCCTACGTCTAACCCTATCCCTACCCCTAACCCTAACCCTAAAACTAACGCCACGCCTACCACTAATGCACACCAAAACACTAACCCTAACCCAACCCTAACCCTAAAACTAACCCTAATTCTAGCCCTAACCCTAACCCAACACATGTCCCTACGCCTAACTGTAACCATAACCCTAACACAACCTTAACCCCAACTCTACCACTACCCCTAACCGTAACCCTAACCCAAACTTATCCCTAACTGTAACCCTAAACCTAACACTAATCCTAGCCATAGCCCTAATATAAACCCTAACCCTAGAACTAACCCTAACACTACAACTAGCCCTGGCCTTAATCCTAGACATAACCCTTACCTTAAACCTAAGCTCAACCCTACTCCTACACCTACACATCCCCAAACCCTGTCTAACCCAACAACTATGACTACCCCTACAATTAACCCTACCACCAACCCTAATATTAACCCTACCCTAACCCTAGCCCTAACACTAATCCTAGCCCAAACTATAATACTAACCCTAGCCCTAGCCCTGATCCTAACACTAGCCTGAGCCCTAACTCTAAGCCTAGCACTAATCCTAACTCTGGCCCTAACACTAATCCTAGCTGTAACCCTAGATCTAACACGAACCCACCCCTTAAACCTAATCCTAACTCTGCCCATCCACTAACCCTGATCTTAAATTTACCCCTAGACCTAACCCTGACTCCAGGTCTAGACCTAACCCTAAACCTAAACCAAGCTCTAGGCCTAACCTTAACCCAGGCCTAATCCAAGCCATGGCCCTAAATCTAACTCTAACACTAACCCTGACCATAGCCCTAACATGAATGCTAATCCTAATCCTAACTCTAACCATAGTTGTAACCCACCACTAAACCTAACCTTACTCCTAATACTAGCCCTAGCCCCAACTCTAACCCTAGTACTAACCTTAGCCCTAATACTAACCGTAGCCCTAAACCTAACTGGAACCCGATCACTAACCCTAACCCTAACCCTAACCCTAAGCCAACACTAACCCTAACCATAACCAAACTGCTACACCTACCCATAACCCTAACCCTAACACAAACCTAACTACAACCCTACTCCTACCCTAAAACTAACTCAAACCTAGACCTGTACTTGAAACTAGCCGAGCCCTACCACAACCGTTAACTGTAACCCTAACCCTAACACTTACCAAAAACAACCCTAACCCTAACTAAAACCTAACCCTAACCCTTACCCTAAAACTAATACTAATCCTTCCCCAACCCTAATACTAACTCTTGCCCTAGTTGTGATCCTAACCCTACCATAGCCCTAGCCCTAACCCAAGCCCTAACCCTAACCCTAATCATAACCCTATACCTACCCGCACTCCTAACCCTAACCCTAACCCAACCCCAACCCTAAACCCAACCCTAACCCTAACACAAATCTTAGCCCTAACCCTAACACTAACCCTAGCGTTAGCCTTAACCCTAACACAAGAACTAACCTTAGCTCTAACTCTAACTCTGACCCAACCCTTAGCCCTATCACAAACACTAACCCTAACCGTAACCATACCCTTAATCGTATCCAGAGACTTACCTCTAACCCAGCCCTAGACCTGACCCTAACCCTAAACCTAGACCTAGGCTTAAACCCAACCCTAGCCCTAGTCCTATCCCTAAACCTAACCCTAACAATAACCCTAATGCTACCCCTACACCTAACGGTATTCCTAACTCTAACCCAACCCTAACCTAAGCCTAACCCTAACCCTATACTACCCCTAGCCCTAACCCTAAAACTAACCCTAAGCTAAACCCTACCCCTAAACTTAACACTAAACCTAAACCAAACCTAACACTAACCATGACCCTAACACTAATCATACCCATAGACATAATGCCACCCCTAATCCTAGCCCTAACCCTAACCCTAATCCTAGCCCACACCCAAACGTTAGCCATAACCCTAACCCTAACAATAACCATACCCTACATCTACCCCTACCCATACCCCTAACACTAAACCTAAAGCAACCCAAATCCCAACCCTAATCCTAACACATCCCTAACAGTGACCATAACACTAATCCTAATCCTAGCTGTAACTTTAACAATAGCCCTAGAACTAGCCCTAATCCTAACCCTAATGCTAACATTAACACTACTCCTACACCTAAACCTAACTAACCCTAAACCTAACACTTGCCCTAAACCTAGACTCAGCCCCAGTCCTAGGCCTAACTCTAATTGTAGCACTAACCCTAGAACTAACCTAACCCTTACCCTACCTAAACCCTACCTTTACCACTAACCCGAACCCTAATGCTAACCCTAACCCTAACCCTAACAATAACACTAACCATACCCTTAAACCTAAACCTAACCCTAGCCCTAGCCCTAACCCTAACCATAACCCTAAGCCTAACCTTAAAACTAGGCCAAACCCCAACCCTAGACCTAGTCCTGAACCTAACCCTAGCCCTACTCCTATCCTAACCCTAACACTAACCCTAACCCCAACACTAGCCCTAGGTCTAATCCCAAGCCTAGACCTAGACCTGACCCTGATCCTAACCATATCCCTAACCCAATCCTAAACCTAAGCCAAAAACTAAACCTGACCTAATCGTATCTCTAGCTCTACCCTAACCCAGGCCCTAGTCGTAGCCCTAACCTTGACCCCTAAACCTAAACCTAACCTAGCTCTAGCACTAACCATAACCCTAACTCTAACCCCAACCCTAGTCCTAAACCTGACCCTAACCATAACCCTAACCCGAAACTAACTCTAACCCTAAGCCTGACCTAAACCTAGCCACAGACCTAACCCCAACACTAGAACTAGATCTGCCCCTAACCTTAACCATAACCCTAAGCCTAACCTTAACCCAACACTAACGCTAACTCTAACACTAACCCTCACCTAATCCTAGACCTTGACCTAACCTCAACCCTATCCCTAGTCCTAACCCTAACCCTTACCCTATCCCTAGCACTAACCCGAATCCTAGCCTTAACTCTAACCAAAACCAAGCCCTAGCCCTAACTCTAGGCCTAACACTAACCATAACACTAACCCAAACCCTAACCCTACTCCTACACCTACCCCTCCCCTAACCCTTACCATAACCTAACACCTACCCCTAACCCTAACCCTAAACCAACCGTAAACCTACCCCTACCCCTACTCCTAAATCTAACCCTAACATTAACCCTAACCCAATCTTAACACTAACCCAAACAATAATCTTACCTGTAGCACTAATCCTAACCCTAGCCTAAGGTTAACACTAATACAAACACTACATCTAAATCTAACCATAACCCTAACATTAACCATAAGGCTTACCACTGACCTTATCTCTAACCCTAAACCTAGCTCTAACTGCATTCCTATCCCTAAACCTAGCCCTAACACTATCGCCAACCCTAACTATGATGCTAACCCTGACTAACCCTTCCCCTACACCTACACCTCACCTATCAATAACCCTAACCCAATCCCTACCGCTACCCCTAACCCTACCCTTACACAAGATCTAACCCTAAGCCTACCCCTACAGGTAAACCTAACCCTAGTTCTAGCACTAACTCTAGATCTAACCCTAACTCTAACCCTAACTCTAGCCTTAGGCCAACAGCAAACCTAGATCTAGACCTGAAGTTAACCTGAGCCCTACCACTAACTCTAAGCTAACTCAACCCCTACCACTGCATACAACTCTAACCCTAACCCAAACCTAACCATAACCCTACCACTACGATTAACACTAACCCTAACATAAACCCTAATCCAATCCTAATCTAACCCTAAACTAATCCTAGACCTAGCCCTAATCCTAACCCTAGCCCAGCCCTAACACTAATCCTAACCCTAGCTGAAACCATAACCCCAGCCCTAGCCCTAGCCCTAATCTTAACCATAACCCTAATCGCAGCCCATAGCCTACCCATACTCCTAACTCTAACCCTAAGCCTACTCCTACTCGAACCCTAACAATAACCCTAAACCTACCAGTACCCTTAACCGTAAAATTAACCCTTACTCGAATTCAACCGTAACCCCAACGCTATCCCTAACCCTAACTCTAGCCCTAGCCCCAACCGAAAACATTGCCCTAACCCTAATACCAATCCTAACTATAGCCCTAATGCTAAGCCCAGCCCTAGACCTAGCCCTAACCCTAATGTAAACCACAACCATAGCCTTAACCCTAACCCGAAACCTAACCCTAGCCCAGACCCAGACTAACCCTAACCATAGACCAAGTTCTTCCCCTAACCCCAAACCCGGCACTATATCTAGTCATGTTCATAACCGTAACGCTAACCCTAACCCTAAACCAGAACTTAATCCTAGCCCTAGCCTTAACCTTAATCTTATCCCTAGTCTTAATCCTACCCCAAACCCTAACCCTAACCCCAACACTTACACTAACATTAACCCTACACTAACTCTAACTCTAACCCTAAGCCTACCCCAAAACTAAGCCTAACCATAGCTCTAGCACTGCCCTAAACCTAATCCTAACTCTAACCCTAGGCCTAGGCCTAACCCCAACCCTATACCTAGACCTGACGATAATCCAAGCCCTACCCCCAACCATAACCGTAACCCTAGCACTAGCCCTAATGCTAGCCCTAACTCAAAGTCTAATCATACTGCTACACCTACCCCTCCACTAACCTAACCCCAACCCAACACCTACTTCTACCCATAACACTAATCATAACCGTAACCCAAGCCTAACCCCAACCCTACCCCTAAACTAACCCTAATCCCAACACTAACAAAACGCTAAACCTAATCCTAACACTAATCCTAGCCCAAGCCCTAACCCTAACCTGAGGCATAACCTTAACCCTAGCCCTAAGGTTAACCCTAACCTTAACCCTAACGCAACACTAGACGTAAGCCTAACCCTACCCCTAACCCTAAACCTACCCATAAACCTGCCCTTAACCTTAAACCTAACCCTTTCTCTAACACAATCATAAACCTAATCTTAACCTTAACCCTAAGCCTAGATTTAGCCCTAAATCAAACCCTTGACCTAGCCCTAACCCTAAAACTAACCCTAACCATAACCCTAACCATACCCCAAAAAGAACCCTAACATTAACCCTTACACTAATCCTAGCCCTAGCCCCGACAGTAACCCTAGAAATAACCCTACCACTAAGCCCAACCCTAGCTGTAAATCTAACCCTAGCACTAGCCGTAGCCCCAACCAGGCCAAACTCAAACCCCAAACTTAACCCTATACCAAACCATAACCCTAACTGTAACCCTAACCCTAACCCCAGTCTTATACATAACCCTAAGCAAGCACTAGATATGACTCTAACCCTAGCTCTAGCAGTAACCCTAACACTAGACCTAGCCCTAACCCTAATCCTGAACCAAGCCCTAACCCAAACCCTATCACGAGCTCTATCCCCAGCCCTAGCCAAACCACGTAAAGCTAACCATCATCCTAACCATAACCTTAACTCCGCCCCTACACCTACTTCTAACAGTAACACTAAACATAACACTAACGCTAACCCAAACCCTAACCGTAATCCTAGCCCTAGCGCTAAACCTAACGCTAGCTCTAGACCTAATGCTAACCTTAACCTTAGCCCTAAATGTAACCCTAGCTGTGTCCCATGACCTAACCATAAATCTAAACCTAATCCTAACCCTAGCCCTAACCATAACCCTAACCTTAACCCTAACACTAACCCCTAGCCCTAACCATAAACCTCACCCTAGCCCTAGCTCTAAACCTAACTGTAGCCCTGACTGTAGCCCTATGCCTAAATCTAACCCTAACCCTAAGCCAAGACCTAACCCTAATCAAATCTGAACCCTAGACCTGACCCGACACTTAGCCCTAGCCCTAACCCTAAAGCTAACCCTAACCCTAGCCTTAGCCCTAAGCCTAACACTAACCCAATACCTATCCCAGACCTGAGCCTAAATTTGCACTAACCCTAACAATAAAGCTAAACCTAATCCTAGCCCTAGCCCTAGCCCTAACCCTAACCCTAGACCTGTCCCTAGCCCTGGGCCTAACCCTAACCCTAACATCAGCCCTGTCCCTGAACCTAGCTCCAACACTTACACTAACCCTAACCCTAACCCTACCCGTACACCTACCCCTCCCCAACCCCCACGCAACACCTAACCCTACACCTAACCCTACCACTAGCCCTGACCATCACACTAACCTAGCACCAAATTTAACCGAAGCTTTAAAAGCAACCCAACCCTAAGCCTAACCATAACACTAACACTACCCATAGTCCTAACTCTATCCCTAGCCCTAGCGCTAACCCTATCCCTAACAATAATCCTAACACTAACCCTACAGCTACACCTACCCCTCCAATACCCCTAAACCTAACCTAACCCTAGCCCCAAACCCAGACCTACCTTTAAGGCTAATCCTAACCCTAACCCAAACCTAGCCCAAACCCTAACCCTACACCAAAGACTAATCCTACCCATAGCCCTAAGACTAACCCTAGCCCTAACCATTACCCTAACCCTAACACTAGCCGTAGTCATAACCCTAACCCTAACCCTACCCATACACCTACCTCTACCTTAACCAGGACCCTAGTCCAACACCTACTGTTACCCAAACCCAACCCTAACCCTAAGTCTACCCCACCCCAAACCCTAACCGTAACCTGAACCCTACCCCTACCACTATCCCTACCCTTACGACTACCCTTACCCTTACCCCTAAACCTACATCTAACTCTAAACCTAAGCCTACGCCTATGCCTAACATTTCCCCTAGCCCTAGCCTACGTTTACGCCTAGCCCAAACTCCACCCGTAACCCTACCCCTACTCCTAGCCCAAACTCTACCCATAACCCTAACTCTACCACTAACACTACAAATACCCTTGCCCCTAACAGTAACCCTAACCCTACCGCTACCACTGACCCTAGAACTTAACTGAACCCCTAGCCCTACCCAAACACCTACCCTTACCCCTAACCTTACCACTTTCTCTAACCCTAACTCTCAGTACCCAAGACCTATCTCAAACTCTAACACTAACGTTAACCCTAACACTAACCCTACACGTACCCATAACCATAAACCTACCACGCACCCTAGCACGACAAAAACCCTACCCTACCCATACCCCTACCCATGCCAATACCCATACCCTACTCCTATTACTTAGGCTACCCCTACCCATACTTCGAACTCAACTCGATCCCACTTCAGCTAACCCTAACCCTACCGGTAATCCTATCCCTAACCCTAATGCTACCCCTAGCCCTAACTCGAACCCTAACCTTAACTTGAAACCTAACCCTAACCCTACCTCTAGACTTACTCCTACCCTGACCATAACACCAACCCTTCCCCGACCCTAACCATAACCCTAACACTACTCCACCCTTGCCCTAACCCTAACCCTACCACTACCCTTAAACCTAACCCTAACCCTACTGCTACCCTTACATCTAACCCTAAACCTAACCCTAACCCTACCCCTATCCCACACCATGATCATACTCCTATCTCTAACTCTAACCATAGCCCTAAAATTAACCCTAACCCTAAGGCTAAACCTATCTCTACGATTACACCTAACGTTTCCCCATCCATAACACTAACCCTACGCCACACCATATACCTAACCCTACCCCACCACTACACCCATGCCTAACTCTAACCCTATACCTAACCCTAACCCTAAACCTACCACTAACCCTAACCCTAACCCTACCCATAAACCTAACCCTAAAATTAACACTAAACTTACCCTAACTCTAACCCTACCCCTACCCCAACCCCTACCTCTAACCCTACTCCTACCACCACCACTAGCACTATCGTTAGCCCTAGCCATAACCCTACCCATATCCCTAACCCTAACATTAACCTTAGTCCTACCTCTTCCCCTACCCCTACACCTACTCCTTCCCCTACACCTACTTTTAACCCTACTCCAAACTCAAACTCTACCTTCAACCCTTCCCCAGTAACAATAACCCTAGCCCTAGACCTAACCCTAAATGTACCCCAACCCTAACTCTAAACCTACTCCTAAACCAAACCCTAACATTAATCCAAAGTCTAAATCTAGCCCTACCCCTACGCCTAACCCTAATTTACTGTACCCGTAAATATAGCCCTAACACTAAACCTAATCCTAACCCCAACGATACCCCCAACCCCGCTGCTAACCACAACCTGAACCTGAACTGGAACATTACACCCATCTCTACCTCTACACCTAACCCTAAAGGTAACCACAACGATAACGCTAACCCTAACCCTAATCCTAACCCTAGGCCTACTTATAACCCTAAACCTAGGCCTACTTATAACACTAACCCTAGCCCAGCCTCTACTCCTAACCCTACCCTGACCCTACCCCTACACCTACCTTTACATCAAGCACTAGCGCAAACCCTAACGGGAACCCTACCCTACGCCTACCCCTAACCATAACGCTAACCCTACTCCTATCGCTACACCTTACATGACCCCTACCCCTACCATGAGCCCTAACCCTAAACCTAAACCTACATCTATGGCTTCCACTACACCTACCCATGCACCCATGCTTATCCCTATGCCTAACTCTGACCCCAGCTCTGAAGCCAAACGTTATCCCCTAAACCTACCCCTAAAACTCACCCAAACCCTCAGCCTAACCCTAACCCTACACCTGACCCAAGCACTACCCCTCACCCTAACCCTAGCCCACACCCTAACTCTACACCTACTCATAACCCTAACCCTAACCCTACCCCTGCCATTAACCCTAATCATATCCCTTCAACTACCTTCCCCTCTAACCCTAACTTTATCCCTAACCCTACCCCTAACTCTCCCCCTGCTGTTACTCCTAAACCTAATCCTACCCCAAGCCTTAACTGTAACCCTAACCCTACCACTACTGGTACACCTACTTCAACCCCTACCTCAAACCGTAGCCCTAACCCAAACGCTACCCGTAACCCTTACCCTGCACATACCACTATGCTTAACCCGAACCCTACTGCATAACACTAACCCTCACCCTAACCCTAACCCCAACCCCAAATTTAACCCTACCCCAAATTCTGCCAATATCCATAAACCTACCCCTACACTATCACTAACCCTACGCCTAACACTAACCCTAACCCTAACCCTACACCTAAAGCTACCCATACCACTAACGCCACAGCTACCTCTAACCCTTACACATAACTCTAACCTTAAACTAACCCTACCCTACCTTTAACCCTACCCCTAACCCTACTCATAACACTACCAATAACCCTATCCATATCCTTACCCTACCCCAAACCCTACCCCTAACCCGACCCATAAAACTAACCCTAAGCCTAAACCTAACCCAAACTCTAACCCTAACCACAGCCTTACTCCCTACCCTAACCCTAACCCTAATCCTAACCCTAACCCTACACCTAAGCCTACACCTACCCTTAAACTTTCCTGTACCACTCCCCCTTCCCCTACCTGTACCCCTAACCTTATAGTGAACCTTAACTATAACCTTAACACTGACACTAAACCTACCACTATCACTACCCCTACCCCTCATCGTAATCGTAACCCTAAACCTACTCTTACCCCTACACATACCCCTACCCCAACCTTAAACTTACACACGTCCCTAACCCTACCACTACCACTACCCCTACCACAACCCATACCTCTAGTCCTAACCCTACCCCTACGCCTACCCCTTCCCCTACCAAAACCCCTACCACTAACACTACCACAAGCTCTACCCGTACCTCTTCCCTGATGCTAACCATAACCCTAAACCTACCCCTAACACTAAACCTAAACCTAACCCTAACACTGCCTCTACCACTGCCGCTAGACTTAACCCTAACCCTAACCCTAACCCAAAATTTACACCTACCAATACCCCTACACCTAACCCTAACCCTCATGCTAAGCCTAACCTTAAGCCTAACTCTATTCCTACTTCTAACCCTACACCTACCCCAAACCCTAACCCTAACGCTACCTCTACACCTACCCCTACCCCTACCTCTGCTCCTAGCCCCTACCCCTACCCCTGACACAACACTAACCGTCACCATATCCCTAACCCTACTCTGAACCTTAAACCTAACCCAACCACTACGCCTACCCCTACCCTTAACCCTACCCATACCCTTACCACTACCCCTATCAGTAACCCTAACTTTATCCCTGACACTCACACTACCCCTAAATCTACCCCTACCCTTACCCCTAAACCTAAGCCTAACACTAGGCCTAGCCCTACCCCTACCCCTAAACCTAACCCTATGCCTACCCCTTCCCCTACCCAAACCTCTAATCTCAACCCTACTGTAATCTCTACACATACCCTTCCCCTAGCACTAAGCTTGAGAGTAAACCTAACCCGAAATGAACAGCAACCTGAACACTAATACTACAATTTAACCTACTCCTAACCCTAACTCTAACACTACCGCTACCTCAACCCTAACCCTATGCCTACCCCTACCCCTACCCCTGCGAATATGCCTAATCCTAGCCCTATCTCTATCACTAGCCCTACCCCTACAACTATCCATACTCCTAATATTAAACCTACTCCTAACCCTAACTCTAACACTACCACTACCCCAAGCCTAACCCTATGCCTACCGCAACCCATACCCCTGTGAATATGCCTAACCCTAGCCATATCTCTATCACTAGCCCTACCCCTACAACCACCCATACCCCTAATATTAAACCTACCCCTATCCCTAACCTTAATCCTAACCCTAACCCTACCCATGACCTAAACCCTAACCCTAACCCTAATCCTACCTCTGCCACTAACCCTAACCCCAACATCACCATAACCCTACTCGGAAACATAACCATAATCCTAACCCGAAACCTAAACCTAACCTTAACCATAGACTTAAAACTAAAAGACTCCTAGCCGTTTCTGTAACACTACCCCAACTCTAACACTAACAATAAACCTACTCCTATCACAACACCTAACTGTAATCCTACACCTACCCCTAACACTAACCTTAACCCTGCCCCTACCCCAAACTCTACCCTTACACATGCCAAGATGCATAACTCTACCACTCTCCCTATCATAAACACAACCCATACCACAGTGCCTAACCCTAACCCAAGCCCTACACCTACCCATAATCTTAACCCTAACTCTAACCCTAACCATACCCATAACCCAAATCCTCACCCTAACCCTACCCCTACTCCTACCTTTCACCCTAACCTTAACCCTAACCCTAACACTAACCATACCCCTAGACCAACCGCTAACCCTACACTACCCCTAACCCTACTCCTACCGCTAACCATACTCTACTGCTACGACTACCTCTAACCATCACCCATACCTACCCCTACACCTACCCCTAATCCAACACTACACCTACACCTATCTCTAACCATAACTCTAACCCTAACCTTAACCCAAACCCTACCCTTATCCCTAACCCTAACCCCCACCCTACTGCTAACCCTACCCTAACACTAACCCTGACCCAACCTCTACCCTTATCCTTAACCCTACTCGTACCCCTATCCCTACCCCTACCAGTAACCCTAACTTTATCCCTAACACTAAACCTACCCCTAACTCTACCCCTACCCTTACCCTTAAACTTAACTCTAACCCTGGACCTAACCCTGCCCCTGAGCCTAACACTAACCTTACAGCTATACCTATGCATACCCATACGGCTGCCAATACAGATAACCCTACCCATATCCCTATCACTAACCTTACCCCCTACAACTCCCACTACCACAAACCTTAACCATAACCCTACAGATAATATTAACCCTAACCCTAACACTACTCATAGCAGAAACCCTAACCCTAACCCTACCCATACACTACCACTACCCCAAACTTAACCATACCTCTACCCCTAATCTAAATCCTAACCCTAACCCTACCAGTGCCAGAAACCTTAACCCTAACCCTACTCCTAGACCTAATCCTAACCCTACAAAAACCATAACACTAACCCTACCCCTACCCCTTACCCTTAACCTTAACCCTAACCCTGAACTTAACCCTACTCCTAACGCTAAACCTACGCCTAAACATATCGCTACTCCCTAACCCTACACCTACCCCTGGCACTACCTCTAACCTTACCCTAACCCTACGAATAACCCTACACCTAGACCCTATGCCTAACACTAAGCCTACCCCTAAATCTAAACTTAACCCTAACCCTAACCTTAACTCTACTCCTACCCATAACCCTAATCCTAACCCAAAACCTAAAACTAACAGTAACCCTAAACTTAACAGTAAACCTCCCTACCCTACACACAAGACTAACCATAACTGTAACCCTAACCTTAACCCTACCCCTAACCATATCCCTTACCCTACTCCTAACCATACAAATAACCCTACACCTACACATAACCCTACCCCTAACTGTAACATTAACCCTAATCCTAACCATAACCCTATTCCAAACCATAAACCTAATCCTAAACCTAACGCTAATGCTAACCCTAACCCTAACCTTAACACTAAACCACCCATACCCCTACCCTAACACTAACTCTAACTCTAACCCTAACACTAACTCTACCCCTACCCCAAACCATAACCTTACCTCTACCGCTAACACTAAACATAACCCTGTCCCTACCCTACCACTACCCCTACGCCTATGTCTAAGCATAACCCTAACCATAACCCGTCCCCTATGCCAAATCCTTCCCCTACCCCTATCCCTCCACCTAGCCAAACCCCTACGCCTACCCCAAAACCTACAACTATCCCTACCTCTAACACTAACCCTAACCCTAAACCTATGCCTAACTCTAACCCTAACACTACCACTACCCCTAATCCTAGCCCTAAATCTAACTCTAAACTTAACACTAAAACTACCCCTATGCATAACCAAGCCCTAAACCTAACTCTACCCCTAATCCTAACCCAACCCTAAGTCTACAAGTGCCCCTACGCCTACACATAACCCTACCTCTAAGCCAAATACTAAACCTAATCCTAACACTAACCTTGCCCCTAACCCTAATGCTACCATTACTTCTAGCCCAACACTACCCCTACCCATACGACTACCCCTAACACTAAACCTGAACCCACCCCTAAAACTACCTCTAACCATAAACATACTCATAACCCTACCTCTACTTCTAATGCTAACCCTAAGCCTACACCTAAACCTAACCATACCCCACCCTAGTGTAACCCTAACCCTACTAATAACCATACCCCTACCACTAACCCTAACCCTACTAATAACCCTAACCCTAACCTAATCCTAACCCTAACTCTAACCTTAACCCTACCATTACTCCTGAATCTACCACTCACCCTACCCATAACCCTATGCCTACCCCTAACCATACTCCTAACACTAACCCTAAACCAAACCATAACCTTAATCCTACCCCTACCCCTACCCCTATCTGTAACCCTAACCCTGCCCCTAACTCTGCACCGACCCTAACTCCAACCCTAACCCTACGCAGATCTACCCCAACCCTGCCCCTAAAACTACACCTCCACCTAACCCCAGCCTTCACCCTACGTGTACCCATCACCCTACGCATACACATATCCATAACCCTAACCCTTCTCCCATCCCTACCCCTACCACTAAACCTTCCCCTAACTCAAACCCTAACCTTACCCCAAACCCTAAACAGAACCATACCCCTACCCCTAACACTAAACCGACCCCTAGCCTAAGCCTATCCCTACACTTAAGCCTAAGCCTAAGCCTAAGCGGAAGCCTAACACTAACCCTAACCCTAACCATAACCTTAAACCTGACCCTAGCACTACCCACACCCCTAACCATAAAACTAAAATTAAACATAGCTCTAACCCTACCAGTAGTCCTACCACAACCACTACCCTTACCTCTACCCCAAACTCTACCCATAACCTTATTCCTAAGACTAACCCCAACCCTAAACCTAACCCTAAATGTACCCAAACCCTAACCCTAACGCTAACCCTAACTATAGGGTTAACCCTACACCTACCCTTAAAACTATCCCTACCCATAAACCTACCCTAACACTAACCCTAACCCTAAACATAACCCTACCCCTAACCCTACTCCTAACACTAAACCTAACCCTAAACATAACCCTCCCCCAAACCTACTCCTAACACTAACCCTACCCCTAAACCTACTCCTACACCTAACCCTAAATGGAACCTAAACACTACCCACCCAAGTCTCTAAACCTAAACCTAGCTCTAACCTGAACTCGAACTTTATGCTACTGATACCCCTGCACCTAACCGTAACCTTAACGCTAACCCTAACCATAAGCCTAACCCTAGCCCTAATTGTAACCCTAACCCTACCCCAAACTCTACCTCTACCCCTACCCCAACCCTACTTCTACACTAACACCTACCCCTACACCTAGCCCTAGCCTTACCCCTAACTGTAAACCTAACTCTACGCATACCCTTAAACATAACCCTGACCCTTAACCTACCCTAAACCCTGACCATAAACCTACCTCTATGACTATACCTACCGCTACACATACACTGACCCCCACACCTACCCCTAACTCTACCCCTGCCATAATGCATCATCCTACCCGTTCGCCTATCTCTAACCCTTCACCTCTCACTACCCCACCTCTAATCCTAACCAGTATCCGTATCCCTAACCTTAACCAGAATCCTAACCCTACCCATACCCCTAACCTTAATCCTACCCCTACCCCAACCCCTTTATACCCATCACCCTAACACTAAACCTATTCATGGACCTACCCATAACCCTACCCTACTTCTAACCCTAACTCTACCCCTACACCTACCCCTAAACCTAACCCTATTCCTACCCTTACCTCTAACCCTAAACCAACCCTAAGCCTACCCCTACCTCTAACCCTAACCCTCCTCCTCCTCCTACCTCTAACCATAAACCCTACCTTACCGTAACCCTAACCCTATCCCTACACCGAACACTAGCCCTTCCTCTAACCCTAACGATAACCATACCCCAAACTCTAAACCTAACCCTATCCCTACCACTAAACCTACCCCACCCTACACTTACTCCTACCTCTACACCTACTCCAACCCATAACTCTAACCCTCCTCTTACCCGTAATTCTAACCCTAACACTAACACTAACCCAAACCGTAACTCTAATCCTAACACTAACCGTACCCCTACACCTCCAGCTACCACAGCCCTGAACCCTACTCGTACACCTACCTCTAACCCTACCCCTACCAATAACCCTACCACTATGCTTGCTCCTACCCCTAACCTTAACCTTAACCCTACCCCTATGCATGCCACTAACCTTAGCACTAACCCTACTCCTACCCCTAGCCCAAACTCTACCCCTAACCCTCCCCTTAACTCTAACCCCTACCCCAAACCTACCCCTAACCCTCCCCCCACTGTAACCCTACACCTAAACCTACCCCTAACCTTAACCCTACCCCTACCCTTACGCCTAACCCTCAAGCAAACTCTAAACCTAACCCTGCCCCTACACCTAAACCTACCCTAACCCTAACCACAACCCTGCTACTAACCCTAACCCAAATCCTAAACCTATGCCTACACCTAATCCGACACCTACCACTCGCCCTACCCCCAATCCTACCAATAACCTGCACTCCCTAACCCTACATCGACGCCAACCTACCCCTAAGTCTAACACTACCCCTAACCATAACCATAACCCTACTCCTACCTATAACCCAATACATTCCTAACCTTAACCTTAACCCTATAACACCACTACCCATACCCTTACCCCTAACTCAAAACCTAACTCTTACCCTATACTGACCCCTACCCCAAACCATAACCCTACCTACCCCTACCCCCAACCCTAACCCAACCCCTACCCCTACCTCGAACCCTATACCTACCCCCAAAATAACCATAACCCTAACACTACCCCTATGCTTACATTTTCCCTTACACTGACCCCTACTCCTGGCCCTACACCTACACCCAACCCTACCACTAACACGAACCCTAACCCTAACCCTAAACCTAATTCTCAGCCTACACCAACCCTAGTCCTACCAGATCCCCTAAACATATCCCTACACCTAACCTTAACCCAAACAATAACCATAGCCATACCCCTAACCCAACCTCTACCCCTACTCCTGAAGCTAAACTTCACCATAACTCTAACACAAACCCTACCACCACCCATACCCCTAGCACTTACCCTAAGCCTACCCTCACCCTACCTCAAATCCTAAACCTAACCCTACTGCTTCGCCTAATCTGAACCTTAAGCCTAACCATACCCCTAGCCCTAACCCAACTCCGACTCCTACCTCTACCCTTAGCCCTACCCCTAACCCTACACCTAACTCTAATCCTCCTCATACCCCTAACTAACACTAACCTTAACACTAACCCTACAACTACCACTACCCCAAAGGCTAACCGCACTCCATAACACTACCCCTAAACCTAACACTAACCCTAACCCTAACTCTAACCCTAAACCTAACTCATACCCTAACGCTACCCCTACTCTTATATCTACCACTACTCCTAACCCTAACACTAACCCTAATCCTTACCCTACCCCTATGCCTAACCCTTCCACTAGCCCTACCCCTACCTCTATCCCTAGCCAAAACTCTACCCCTAACCATACCCCTAACACTAACCCTAAACTTAAACCTAAATCTAATCCTAAACCTACACCAACCCTAACCCTACACCTAAAGCAACCCCTACTCCTAACCCTACACCTAACCCTACACGAACCAGTAAGCCTAACTTTATCCCTAAGCCTAACCCCACCCCTAACTCTACGCTACCCTTACCCCTAAACCTAACCCTAACGTTAGCCCAAAGCCTACATCTAACTCTAACCCTAACCTTACACGTACCCCTACACCTTCCAATACGCATTATCCTACACGTCTCGTAATCACTAACCCTACCCCTACAACTACCCCTACCACCATCCTTAAACATAACCTTACCCATAATCTTAACGTTACCCCTAACCCTACCCATACCAGAAACCCAACCTCTAACCCTATGCCTACTCCTGCCTCTGCTTCTAACCCTAACCATAACCCTAACACTAACCTGCACTCCTAGACCTACAGCTAACCCTACCATAACCATAAGCCGAACACTACCCCTACCCCTACCCATTACTCACAACCTTAACCCTAATCCTAACCTTAACCCTAACTCTACCCCGCCCCTAACCCTACACCTACCCCTACACATAACCCAACCCTAAAGCCTAAAACTATGCCTAAACATACCCCTACAACTACCCCTAACCCTACAATAAAAGTACCCCTAAAGCCATGAGTAACGCTACAGCTAACCCTACCCCTACCACTAATCCTACCCCTAAATCTAACCGTAACTCTAACCATAACCATAACCCTACTCATAACTATCACGCTAAACCTAAACCTAAAACGAAACCTGTCGCTAACCCTAACCTTAACACTAAACCATCCCTAACCCTACCCTAACACCAACCCCAACTCTAAAAATAACACGAACCCTACCCTAACCCCTAACCATAATCCTACCTCTACCCCTAACACTAATATAACTCTGCCCCTACCCCTACCATTACCCCTACCCCTACCACTAACCATAATCCTAATGCTAACCCTAGCCCACGCCTACCCTACCCCTACCCATAGCCCTACTCCTACTCTTACCCCAAAACCTACACATATTCTTACCCTAACACTAAGCCTAACCCTAAAACTAAACGTAACTCTAACCCTAACACTATCCCTACTCCTAACCCTAATGCTAACCCTAACACTAACTCTAACATTAACCCTACACCTACCCCAACTTCTAAACCTAACCCTAACCCTAACTCTACCCCTGACCCTAACTCTAACCCTAAGTCTACTAGTACCCCTATGGTTACAAATATCACTACCCTTAAGCCTAACCATAAGCCTAACCCTAACACTAACCTTAACCCTAAACCTAATGCTACTCCTACCCCCAAACCTAACCCTACCCCTACTACTATCACTACCCCTAACATTAAACCTAAACCCACCCCTACGCCTGCCCCTAATGGTAATGCCAACCCTAACCCTACCCCTAACGCTAACTTTAACCTTATCCCTAAACCTAACCAAACCCCTAACCCTAGCGTAACCCTAACTCTCCCCATAACCATACCCCTACCACTATCCCTAACCCTTCCCTACCCCTACCCTAACCTAATACTAACTCTAACCCTAACCCTACCCTTACTCCTTACTCTACCACTCACCCTACCCATAACCCTGCTGCTACCCCTACCCATACTCCTAATGCTAACCCTAAATCTAACCCTAACCCTGAACCTACCTCACCCTACAAGTGCTACTAAACCTAACTCTAACCCTACAGCTTCCCTTACCCCTACCCTTATGCATACCCTTAAGCCTAACCCTAACCCTAACCCTGCCCCTAGCCATAAACTTATCTGTACGCCTCACGATACCCTGACCACAACCTTAACCCTACTGTTAACCCTATGTCTAACCTTAACCCTAACTCTCGCTGTCCCCATACTCCTAATTCTCATCCTAACCTTAACTCTAATTCTACCCCTACCCCTACACATACCCCTATCAGTAACCCTACCCCAACGCAAACACTAACCCTACCCCTACCCATAACTCTGCACCAATACTAACCCTAAGCCTACCCCTAACACGACCACTAGATCTACACGCACACCTGCCCCTAAAACTACCCTTCCACCTAACCCTAACCATCTCCCTCCCAATCCCTCACCCGGCCCAAACACATACCCCTAACCCTAACACTTCCCCATCCCTGCCCGTACCCTTAACCATTCCACTAACTCTAACTCTAACCCTACCCCAAACCCTAAAACTAACCATACCCGTACTCAGAACACTAACCCTATGCCTATCCATACCCCTACCCTAACCCTAAGCCTAGGTCTAACCCTACCCCTAACTCTAACCATAACCATAACCTTAACATTGACCCTACCCCTAACCATACCCCTAACCCTAAAACTAAACCTACACATATCTCTAACTCTACCACTACCGCTACCCATATCACTACCCTTACCCCTACCCCTAACCCTACCCATATCACTACCCTTACCCCACCCCTAACCCTACCCTTAAACCTAAAGCTAGCCCTATCCCTACCTTTACCCCCTACCCCATCGCCTACCCCAACCACTACCTTTACACCTACTCCCAAACTCTATCTGAAACCCTACTCCTAAGACTAACATTAACCCTAAACCTAACCCTCAACATACCTCAACCCTAACCCTACCCCTACCCCTAAAACTATCCTTACCGGTAAACTTACCCCAACACTAACCCTAATCCTAAACCTAACCCTACTCCTACACCTAACGCTAACCCTAACCCTAACCCTAAATCTAACCGTAACCCTACCCCTAAGCCTAACCCTGAACCTACCTCAACCCCTACCCATAACTCTAAGTTTACCACTACCCCTACCCCATACCTAACCCTACCCCTAAGTTAAGCTTAACCCTAACCCTAACACTAAACCTACCCCTAACCCTATGACTACCCCTACACCTACTCCTACACCTACCCTTAACTCTACCCTAACCCTACTCCTACGCCTGCACCTACCCTTCCTATAAAACTACCTGTACGCCTCCACCTCACCCTCCCCTACCCCTCACCCTAACGTTAATCTTAAACCTAACCCTAACTCTAACCCTACCGCTAACCCTACCTCCAATCCTAATCCCACGCTCTACCTCTAAACCTACCCATATCCATAACCCTAACCATAAACCTAACCCCACACATACCCCAACCTCTGCCCCCAACCTAACCCAAAACCTAACACTAATAGTACCCATAAACCGACCCTTACGCCTGCCCCTAAAACTACCCCAACACTTAACCTTAACCCTTCTCTACACTTATGCCTAACTCTATGCATACACATACCCCTAACCCTAACACTTTCCCTATCCCTATCCTTATCCCTACTCCTAACCCTTCCCTAAACCTAACCCTAACCCTACCCCAAACCCTAAACCTAACCTTTCCCTGCTCCTAACACTAACCCTACCACTACCCCTACACCTACCCCACCCTTAACTCTAACTCTAACCCTAACCCTACGACTAACTCTAACCCCAACCCTACGCTCTACCCTTACCCCCACCCCTACCCCTACTGCTAAACCTACACATATCTCTAACCCTACCCCTACCCCACCACTACCCTTAAACCTACCCCTAATCCTACCAGTAACCCTAACCCTAAAACTATCCCTACGCCTACTCCTTCCCTACACCTAACTCTACCTCTACCCCTACTCCTACTCCCAATCTTTATGGTGGGATTACTGTAACCCCACCGCTAACACTAACCATAACACTAATCCTAACCATAAACCTACCACAACGCTAACCATAACCTTGCACATAATTCTACACCTACCCCTAAGCCTAACCCTACTGCTAACCCTAACCATAAATATAACCCAAAACCTGCCAAAACCTAACACTAACCCTAACCCTAAACCTAACCCTAATACTACCCCTACCTCTGCTGATAACCCAAACCCTAACCCAAACCTTACACCTACCCCCACACCTAACCCTAATCCTATTACTATCCCTTCCCTAACAATACCGCTACCCCTATCCTTGCTCCCTACCCCTACCCCTAAACCTACCTCTACGACTACATCTACACATACCCCTTCTCCTACCCTTAACCCTAACCATAACTCTACCCATACACCTACCATTACCCCTACCTATAAAACTACTTGTACACCTCACCCTACCACTACATGTAAACCTAATCTCACAGTTACACCTATGTCTAGCCCTAACCCTAATCCTACGCTGACCCCTAACCATACCCCTACTCCTCATCCTAACCTTAAACCTAATCCCAGCCCTACCACTCCAACTACACTTATCCTTATCCCTACCCCTACCCTTAACCCTAAAACTAAACCCCAACCCTAAGTCTACCTCTTCCCAATCCTAACCCTAACACTAACCCTAATCCTATCCCTAGACCTACCCCTATCCCTACCACTAAAACTACCCGTACTCCTAACCCTAACCCTTCCCCTACACTTGGACCTATGCCTACACATTCACCTAACCTTAACCCTAACCCTAACTCTTCCCCTATCACTAAACGTACCCCTAAGCCTTCTCCTAACCCTAACCCTAACCATGCACAAAACTCTAAACCTAACACTACTGCATGCCCTAACCCTAACCCTACTCCTATCCCTACAACTGCCCCTAACCCTACCCCTACACCTAATTCTAATGATAGCCACAACCATACACCTACCCTTAACCCTACCCTTAACCCTAACCATAACCCTACCCATACCCCTACTCTTTTCCCTACCCCAACCCATACTCTTACCCCAAACAGGAACCACATCCATAACCCTAATACTAACACAAACCCTAAACCTAGACCTAAACCTACCCCATACCTAACCCTAACTCTATGCCTAAACATACATGTAACTGTAACCGTAACCTTAACCCTAACTCTACTCCTAACTCTAACCCTAACGCTAACCCTACACATACATCTAACACTAACCCTACCCCTAAACGTACACATAACACTAACACTAACCCTAACCCTACCACTACACCTAACCTTAACATTAACCCTACCCCTAAACCTACCACTAACTCTAATCCTAAACCTAACCCAACCCTACCGCTACCTCTGCCACTAACCATAACCCTAACCTGAACCTTATGCTTACCCCTACCCTGATGCCTAACTCTAACACTAAACTTAAATCTAACCATAACCCTACTTCTACTTCTGTTGCTAACCCTAACCATAACCATAACACTAACCAGAACCTTAACCTACCCCTACACCTAACCTTGAGACTACCCCATCCCTACACCTAATACTACACATATTCCTACTCCTACCCCTACCCTTAAGCCTAAATCTACCTCTACGACACCACTGTACCTACCCTACCACTATCCTTAACCCTAACCCTAACCCTACCCCTATGCCTAACAATACCCCTACCCATAAATCTACCTGTACCCCTCACACTCCCTACCCCTAACCCTAACACTAAACCTACCCTACCACTAAACCCCCACCCCTCATCCTAACCCTAACTGTAATCCTGCCACTACCTATCCAACTACCCCATCCCTAATCCTACACCTACCCCTTAAATTAAAATGAGCCTTAATCCTAAGCTTACCTCTGCCCCAATCCTAACCCTAACCCTAACCCTATCCCTAGACCTCCCCATACCTCTGATCCTAAAACCAACCCTACACCTAACCCTAACCCAACTCCTACCACTACCCCTAACCATACACCTAACCCTAACTCAACTGTAACTTTAAGTCTACTCCTAAACCTAACCCTATCCCTAACTCTAACCCTAACCGTGAACTTACCCCAGTCACTACCTCTAACCCTAACCATAAACTTACCCCAGTCACTACCTCTAACCCTAACCATGAACTTACCCCAGTCACTACCTCTAACCCTAACAATAACACTATCCCTACCCTTTCCCTGCATATACCCATAGCCCTAACACTCCCTGTATCACTAACCCTGAAACTACCCCTGCCACTAACCCTAAAACTACTCCTACCTCTAACCCTAACCCTCCACCTAACAATACCACAAACCCTGCACCTAATCCTAACCCCAACCCTAACCGAACCTGAACACTAATCCTATCCCTAACCTTACTACTAAACCGAACTCTATGTCTACCCCTAACCTTAACCCTAACCCTACCCTTAACCGTACTCCTACCCCTACCCCTAACCCTACATCTACCCTAACCCTACCCTTAACCCTAATTCTACACTTAACCCTAATGAAAACTCAACCCTAACCCTAGCCATATCCCTACCCTAACCATACCCCTAACTCTAGACCTACACATACCCCTACCCCTACACCTAACCCTAACCCTGATCATAACCCTAACCCTACCCTGACCCTACCCTACTCCTACCGCTAACACTACCAGTACCCCTACTGTTAATTCTAACCCTAATCCTAAACCTATACATACGCCTACCCTAGCCCTACACCTACACCAACCCCTACCCTTAACACAACCCCTACACCTACCCCTAACCCTATCCCTAAATATATGCCGACCACTGCCCCTAACCCTAACTCGAACCCTATACCTAACACTAACCCTAACACAACGCCTAACCCTAACCAAAACCCTAATTGTAACCCTAACTCCACCCCTAATCCTAACCCTAACCCCTACTCATACCACTGACTCTAATCCTACGCCTACCGCTACTCCAACACCTACCCGTACCCTTACCCCTAAACATATCACTAAGCCCAGTCCTACTCCTACCCATAACCCTAACTCAAGCCCTAACCTTACCCTACAACTATAGCTGCACCTACCTCTAACCTTAAATATATCGCTACCCCTAGCCAACACCCTACCACTAACCCTAACGCTAACCATAGCCCTCCCCAAACCTTCCCCTAACCATCCGCCAAACACTACACCTAACCCTAACCATAACCCGAACCCTACCACTAACCCTACCACTCACCCCACCCCTAACACAAACCCTAAACCTACATCTAACCCTACCGCTAACACAACCCCTAACTGTATCCCTACCCCTACACATAACACTAAGCCTAACCCTATGTCCACCCCTAACCCTTAGCTTAACCCTTCCCCTAGGCCCACCCCTCACCTTATCCTCCGCTTACAGCTACCCCTAACCCTAGCCCTAACCCTACCATTACCCCAAACCCTACACTTACCCCTAAACTTACAACTACCTCTAACCCTAACTCAAACCCTATTACTACACCAAACACTACACCTGCCCCAAACCTTAACCCTACACTGAAACATAAACCTCCATGTAGCCCTACCCCTAACCCTATACCTACTGCTACCCATAACCATAACCCTATCCTTACGCCTAACCCTACCGCTACCCTTATGACTAACTCTAACCATAATCCTAGCCCTCCCCTAACCCAACCCTAACCCTGCACCTACACCTAACCCTAAACCTAAACCTTTCCCTACGACTACCCCTAAGCCTAACTCTACCGGTACCACTAACCCTACCCCAACCCCAGACCTACCCCTACACCTAACCCTATCCCTAACCTTACCCCCCCCCTAACTAACCCTACCTCTCCCCCTAACGCAAGCACTGCCTATACCCATACATCTAACCCTACACCTACCCTTATACTTAACCCTACCCCTACCCTTAAACCGACGCCTATTCCTACCACTGACCCTAACCGTAACCCTACCCCTACCATTACTGCTAACACTACCCTTATTCCTAACCCTAACCCTACACTTAGCTCTAACCCTAACCCTAACTCTACCCCTGGTAACAACCCTAATTCTAACACTAACCGTAATCCTGCCCACGTGCCTGACCCTGACCTGACCCTGAGGATAACCCTAACCATAACCCTAACCCTACCCCTAACACTATGACTAACCTTAACCCTATACCCTATAACCCTATGTTCCTAACCCTATACCCTAACCTATATATATCCCTAATCCTACACCCTATAACTTAACATTAACCCTATACCCCATCCCAACCCTAACTCTACCACTAATCATACCCATAGTTCTAACCCAAATTGCAACTGTAAATCTAACCCTAAAATTACTACTAATGCTAGCCCTAACCCTAACCCTATACCTACCTCTAAACTTAATCTTAACCCTACACCTGCTCTTAAACCTAACCCTACCCCTACGCTACCCCTACACCTAACCATAACCCTACTCATACCCCTACCCCTCATAAGAACCCTAACCCAAACCCTACACTTAACCCTAACCCTAACCCTAGCCCTTACACTACCCCTAACTGTACGCTTAATCCTAACCCTACCCGTGAACCCTAAACTTATCTCTAAACCTAACCCTAACCTTACACCTACCCTAATCCTAACATAACATAAACATAACCTTATCCATAACCCTAAACATATTCCTCACCCTACCCTTTCCTCTACTCCTAAACCTAACCTTGACCCTAAACCTACCCCTACTCCTTCCCATTCCCATAACCCTGGCCCTAATGCAAACACTAACTCTAATCCTACCCCTAACCCTAAACATAAACCTAACCATACCCCTAACCCTAAACCTAAACCTAAACCTACGCATTCTGCTACCCCTACCCTGAAGCCTAACCCTACCCCTATCACTAGAACTAACCCTATCATTAAACCTACCCCATCCCTAATGCTACGCCTAGACCTACCCGTTTTACCGCAGTCAGCCCCAACCAACCCCTAAACCTACCCGTATCCCAACCCTACCACTATGCCTACCCCTGTATTTAACCGTACGCCTAAGCCCTAACCTTACTCCTAACTCCATCACCAACTCTAACACTACATGTAACCCTACTTTACCCTAATCCTACAACTGTCCCTAACCGCACACCTAACCCTGCACCTAACACTAACCCTAAGCCTACACATAAACTTACCCTACCCCTACCCCTAACCCGCCCCTAACACTACCCCTAACCTTAACCATAACCCTAACCTTACCACTACTCCTAACTCTAAGACTAACCCTAACCCTACCCTATGCCTGAACCTGACCCTGACCCAAACCCATACCAAAACACTAAGCCAACCACTAACCCTACCACTAACTCTAACACTAACTCTACCCCTGGCCCTACCTCTAATCCTAACCTTATCCCTACCCCTACTCCTAACCAGAACACTTACCCTACACCTCCTCCTAACCAGAACATTTACCCTTATCCTACCCCTAACGCTAACCCTACCACAACTCGTATACCTAACCCTAAACCGACCCTAACCCTACACCTAAACCTACCCTAAACCCTACCACTAACCCAAACACTAACCCTAACCCTACCCATAACCATAAACCTAAATCTAACCCTACTCTTACCCCAACCCTAACACTAACTCTAACGTGAACCCTATCCCTACCCTAACCATAACCCTAATCCTACCCCTACCTCTATCCCTAACCCTATCCCTACCCTTAACCAAACCTCTAAACCTACACCTACCTCTAACCCTACACCTAAGGCTAACCTTAACATTACCCCACACCTACACCTAAAAGTAACCCTACCTCTAACTCTACCACTAACCCTAATCTTACCCCTACCCCTACACCTAACCAAAACCTTAACCCTTCACCTACATATAACCCTAACCCTAACCCTAACCATACTGCTATCCCCTACTCCTACCTCTGTCCCAAACCATAAGCTTAACCCTGACCCTAACCCTGACCCTGACCTTGAATCTGACCTTGAACTTGACATGACCGTGACCCTAACCCTACCCCTACCACTAACCCTACCCCTAATCCTACCACCAATCCTAAACCTAACTCTACGCCTACACCTAACCCTAATGATAAACCTAGCCTTAACCCTATCCCTACTCCTACCTCTACCCCTAACCCTACCACTAACACTACCCATAATCCTACACCTGCACTTAACCCTAACCCTAACCCTAACACTACCCCTTTGCCTACCCATAACCTTTGCCCTAATCCCTAAACCTAACCCTACTCCTTCTTTTTCCCCACACCAACACCTACTCCTAACACTACCCCAACCCCTATGCCTAGCCCTGCCCCTACCCCTAAATAAGACTAACCTTACCCCTAATCCTACCCTTAACCCTAACTCTAATCCCACCCAATCCTTACCCCTAACACTACTCCTACCCCTATGACTATGCCTTACCCTAACACTAGCCCTATCTATTACCCTACTCCTAACTCTACCCCTACTCCTAACCATACACCTAACTCTAACACTAGCCCTAACCCTAACCCTACACCTATGCCAAACCTATCCTTAACCCGAACACTAACCTTACCCCTACCCCTACTCCTACACCTAACCCGAAACCCAACACTAACGCCAGCACTCCCCCTACTCCTAACCCTAATAATACTATTAAGCGTACCCTAACACTAACGCCTAAACCTACCACTACCACTACCACTACTAGTCTTCTTATCCCTTCCCTTCCCTTAACCCTAACCCTAACACTAACCCTAACCCTAACCTCTAAACCTAACCTTACCCTTATGCCTAACCCTACACCTAACTAGACACCTAAACCTTCCCCTAACCTCACCACTAATGCTAAACCTAAACCAAAACTTACACCTACCCGTAGCCCAACACCTACAGCTAACCCTAATCCAGAACCTACCCCTAAATCTGACCTGGTCTCTAACCCTGACCTGATTCTGATGATAACCAAAACCCTAATCCTACCGCTAACCCTAACCCTAACCCTACCTCTAACTCTACCCCAAACCCTAACCCTAACCCTTCCCTAACCCTACCAATACCCCTACCACTAACCAAACCACTAACCCTAAAAATAAAGCTATTCCTAACCCTATGCCTAACCCTACCCCATCCCTAACCCCAACCCTAACTCTAAGCATAACCCTACCCTATCCCTCACCCTAACCCTACCTGAAAACCTAACTCTAACCCTACCCCTACACCTATCCCTAACCCTAGCTATAAAACTACAGGTAAAGCTAACACTACACCTAAAACAAACACTAACCGTAACACTATGCCTATCCCTAACAACAACTCTAACCTTAACGCTAACCCTACACCTAACCCTAACACTAATGCTACATCTACCCCTACCCCTGCCCCCAAACATAACATAACCCTGACCATATATCTATCACTAACCTTATCCCTAGCCCGACCCCAAAATTAATGCTAACCTTACCACTGCCCCTAACACAAACCCTACGCCTAAACCTAAACCTAACCCTAACCCGAACAATAACCATAATCCTATCCCACAGCCTAACCCTAACCCTACCACAAACCTAACCCTAACCCTACCCCTACCCCTACACCTAAACATAACCATACATATAATACTACACTAAATGTTAAGCCTAGCCCTACCCTGACCATTAACCCTAATCCTACCCATTACCCTTCCCTTACCCTAACCCTATGCCTAACCCTAACGATAACCCTAACCCTAAATCTAACTTTAAGTGTAACCTACCCCTACACCTCACCCTAACCCTACCTCTAGCCCTACTACAAAACGTAACCCTAACCACAACCCTACATATAACGCTAAACCTAACCCTAACAGTACACCTATCCCCAACCCTAACGCTACCCCTAACCCTAACCTTGACCTTACCCCTACCCCTACCAGTAATGCCAAACACAACTATAACCATAACAACACCCCTATCCATAACCCTAACGCTAACCCTACTCCTAACCCTACACATAACCCTACCCTACCCTTTACCCTACCCCTACACCTAACCCTAACCATAACCAGATCCCAACCATAACGCTAACCCTACCACTACCCCTGGCACAAACCCTACCCCTAAACATAAACCAAACTCTAACCCTAAACCTAACTGTAATCCTATCCCTAAGCCTAAACCTAACCCTACCCCTAACCCTAACCCAAACCCTACCCATAAACATAAACCTACTCTTATCCCTACACCAAACTCTAACCCAAGCCCTACCCTTACAATTAAAACTAACCCTACCAGTAACCCTACCCCTAACCCTAATGCTACCCCTACCCCTAACCCTAACCCCACTAATAACCCCACAACTACCCTTAACCTTAACCCCAACCCAACACACAACCCCAAACCTACCCCTCAAGCTACCACTTGCTTACAGCTAACCCTACGCCTACACGTACCGTCAATCATAACCTTGCCACTACCCCTACCCCTAGCAATATTCCTAACCCTAACCCTACACCTACCCATACCCCTAAGCCTACCACAAGGCCTACCCCTACATCTACCTCTACCTCTACCTCTACTCCTACCACTACCACTAACCATACCCTGACCACTACCCCAACTCGTAACTCTAACCCTAACCCTAACTATACCCCTAACCTTAACCCTAATGCTACCCATACCCCAACGCCTAACCCTAACCTTAACTCTACCCCTACACCTACCCCTAACCAGAACTCTAACCCTACCATAACCATTACTCTAACCCTAAACCTAGTCTTAAGCTTCACCGTATCCTTAACCCTACCCTAACCCTAACCCTACACCTAACCTTAAACCTACCTCTAACCCTAAACCTGCCCCTAACCCTAACCCCGCGCTTAACCCAACACCTAACTCTACCCCTACTCCTAACCCTAACCTTACTCCACAGCATTCCACTAATCTTAACCCTACGCCAACCCTAACCCTACCACTAAGCCTACCCCAACCTTACACTTACCACAAGCAGTAACATTACCCTAACCTTACCACTACTACTACCACTACCCCAGCCACTACCCCAGGCTAACCCTAAGCCAAACCCTAATCCTACCCCTAACCTAACCCTGCTACTAAGGCTAACATTACCCATAACCCTAACGCTATGCCAAACCCTATCCATAACCCTAACCCTACACCTAACTCTACCCCTATCCCTACCCTTACCTCTACCCCTACTCCTATCCCTACACCTACAACTAACAATACCTCTACCTCTACGCCAACCCCTACCCCTACCCCTACCCCTACCTCTAGGCATACCGCTAACCCTTCATCTACTCCTACCACTACCCCTAACCCTCAAGCTCAACCTAACTCTAACCCTAACCCTACCCCTAAACCTAACCCTAATCATACCCGTAACCCTACACCTACACCTAACCCTAACTCTACTCAGACCCGTTACCTATCCCTACCACTCACCCCAACACTACCCCTACCCTGACCCCTAAACCTAACCCCGTCCCTACACCTACACCTAACCCTACCCCTGCCCATACCCCTAAACCTAACCCTACCCCTACACCTACACCAACCCCTAGAACTAACCTTAACTCTAAGCTTAATGCTAACCCTAAACCTAACCCTGACCCTGACCCTTAACTAGACCCTAACTGTAACAACAACCCTAACCCTAACCGGAGCCCTACAACTACTCTTACTCCTAATGCTAGCCCTCCCCATAACCCTAGCCCTAAACCTAAGCCTGACCCTAAACTTAACGCAAACCCTGAAGCCAACCCTAACCCTAAACATAACCCTAAATCTAGCCATCCCCTACCAATAGCCCTAACCATACTCCTCACACTACCCCAACCCTACCCCTACAACTACTCCTATTCCTACCCCTAACCCTATCCCTAAGCGAACCACTACCCCTAACCCACCCCTAATCCTACCCATAACAGTAACCATACACCTAACCCTACAACTAGCTCTAACCGTAACACTAACACTAACCCTACCATAACCCTTCCTTCCCTAACCCTAACTCTAACCTTACACCTACCCCTGCCCTTAACCCCATCACTACCAATACCCCTAGCTATAACGCTGCACCAAACCGCACCTATCCCTACCACTACTTCTACGCCTACACCTACCCCTACCCAAAATCCTAATCCTAATCCTACCCCTACTCCTACCCACACCCATAACCCTAACCCTAACCATACACCTCTACCCAACTCTAACCCTAACGCTACCACTAACTATAACTCTAACCCTAACACTAATCCTAACCCTAACCTTACCCCTGCCTCTACTCCTACCACTACACCTACCCCAACCCCTAACCCTACTCCTACCCCTATGCCTAACACTACTCCTACCCCTACGCATAAAAATACATGTAACGCTAACCATAACCTTAATCTAACACTACCCCTACCCCTACCTCTAAACCTAACCCTAACCCATCCCCTAAACCGTCCCCTACCCCTACTCCTAACCCTAAACCTACTCCCTGCCCCTACCCCTAACCATAATCTTACCTCTACCACTATACCTACCCCTACCCCTAACCCTAACCCCATCACTAACTCTAACCCTAAACCTACCCATACTTCTAACCCTACCCCTACCACTACACCTAACCCTAGCCCACTCATAACCCTACCCCTACCACTAAACCTAACGTTAACCCTACCCCTTTGCCTATCCCAATACCGAATCCTACCCTGCCCCATCCCTACCTCTAACACCTACCCCTATCCCTACCCCTTACCCTACCACTAACCCTAAAAATAACTATACCACTAACACTATGGCTACCCCTATGCCTACTCCTACCCCGAACCCTAAACAAACCCTAACCCTAACCCTACCCCTAACACTAAACCTAACCCTAATCCTAACCCTACCCCTACCCTTAACGCTAACACTAACCCAACTCCTAAAGCTACCCCAACCCTAAACTTAACCCTAAAATTACCCCTGCTCCTACAATTATTCCTAACCCTACTCCTACCCCTAACCTTACCCATACCCCTACCACTAACCCCAACACTACCCTAGCCCTCACTCTACCCCTACTTCTAACCCCACCACTACCCCTAACTCTAACACTAGCCCCAACTCTAAACCTAAGCCTACCCCTACCACTACCCCTATGCCTAACCATACCACTAACCCTACCCATAACCCTACCCCTAACCCTAAACCCCTCCCTACCCCTACCTCTAATCCTACCCCTAGGCCTAACCTTCCTCTTAACACTACCCCTTCGCCTACGCCTACCCCTTACCCTAATACTAATTCTACCACTAACACTACACCTACCCCTGCCCTTACCCCTAACCCTAACCCAAACCCTACCCCTATGCCTACCCTCACATCGACCCGGCCCCTGTCAGAACCTACCCTAAACGTAACCCTAACCCTAACATTACCCCTACCCATAGCCCTCAACCTTTTCCCTACCCCACCTCTAAGACTAACCGTAACTGTACGCCTACCACTACCTCTGTCCCTACCACAACCCCTTCCCCTAGCCATAATCCTGCTCCTACCTCTACACCTAATACTACTCCTACCCCTAACCCGATCCCTATCACTACTCCTAGAACTACCATTAACACTACCCCTACTCATACACCTATACTACCCTTACCCCTAACACTAACCCTGAACCTGACTCTACCGCTACCCCTAACCTTACCTTCAGCCCTACTGCTAGCCTTAACTCTAACCCTAACCCTACTCAAAACCCTACACCTGGGGGCCGGCCCCGTGGCTTAGCGGTCAAGTGCAAGAGCTCTTGGGTTAGGATCCCGGGTACACCGACGCACCGCTTCTCCGGTCATGCTGAGGCCACGTCCAACATACAGCAACTAGAAGGATGTGCAACTATGACATACAACCATCTACTGGAGTTTGGGGAGGGGAAAGAAGGAGTATTGGCAATAGATGTTAGCTCAGAGCTGGTCCTCCTCAGCAAAAAAAGGAGGATTAGCATGGATGTTAGCTCAGGGCGGATCTTCCTCACACACACACAAAAAAACCTACACCTACTCCTAACACTACCCTTAGCCCTACACCTAATCCTAACCCTACACATACACCTAACCCTACCCCAAACCCTACCCCAACCCTAACTCCATCACTACCCCTACAGCTAAGCCTAACCTGAAACTTAACTCTAAACTTAGACCTAATCCTACCCCTACGATTACCCCTAAGCTTACCCGTAACACTTTCCCTTCCCCTAACAGAACACTAACCCTAACCCTGAGCCTAACCCTGACCCAGACCATGACTCTAACCCTAACGCTAAACCTAACCCTACCCTTACAACTACACCGGCACCTAACTCTAAGCACAACCCTACCCCTACCACTAACCCTAAACCTACCCCTACCACAAAATGTAACCCTACCAGTAAGCCTAAACCTAACCCTAACCCTACCCTTACCCCCAAAAATAACTTTAACTCTACCTCTACCACTGACCCTACACCTATGCCCAACCCTACGCCTACCACTAACACTAGCCTTAGCCCTACCCCAACCTTAACAATAACCCCACCCCTAACCGTAAGCCTAAACTTAATCCTAACCCTAATGCAGACTATAATTTTACCTCTAAACCCACCACTAAGCCAACCCTAACCCTACCACTACCCCTAACCTTAACAGGAACCCTACCCTTAACCCTTCCCCTACCTCTCACCCTAAACCAAACCCTATGCCACCCCAAGCCTAATCCAACACCTACGCCTAACCCTAACCCTAACCCTAACCCTACCTCTAACCCTAAACCTATGCCTACCCCTACCTGTAGCCCTAACCCTACGCCTAACCCTACCCCTAACCCTAACCCTAAGCCTAACCCTACACCTACCCCTAAACCTACTTGTACCCCTTAACCCCACCCCTACCTCTAACGATACCCTTATCCCTACCCGCATTCCCTACCCCTACCGAAACCCCTAGCCCTAACCATAACCCTACCACTACACCTAACCCCACCCCTAACCCTAACCGTATCACTAACTCAAACCCTACCCCACCCCTACCTCTATACCTAACCCTAAAACTGCTCCTAACCCTAGCCCTAACACTAACACTGACCCTGACACTGACACTGACCCTGACACTGACACATACTCTTACCCTGACACTTAGCAAACACTAACCCCTAACCCTAACCCTGATAACCGCATTCCCATCCTTACCCTTAATCCTACGGGCTAACCCTACCACTAACCCCACCCATAACCTAGCCCTTTCCATACCCTTAACACTAACCCTAAATCTACCCGTAAGCCTGCCCCTAAGCCTAACCATACCTCTAACGCCAACACTACCCCTACCCCTAACCCTACCACTAACCCTCCCACCACCCTGACCCCACCCCCACACCTACCCCTCCCGCCAACCCTAACCAAAACCCCAAAACTACACCTAACCAGACCACTAACCTTACTCCTAACCTTCTCTTTAACCCTACCCCTAGCCCTACACCTATCCCTACCACTATTCATAGCCCAACCCCTTACTCTACCCGAAACCTAACCCTAACTCTCACCGTAATCCTAACCCTACCCTAAACCTCGAAACCCCGACACCTACCCCTACCCCTAACAATAACCCTACAGATATCCCTAACGCTACCTCTAATCCTAATCCTACACTCAAACGTAACCCTAAGTTTAACACTAACCCTACGCCTAACCCTATCTCTAACCCTACTGCTAACCCTAACTCTACCCTTACCCTTACTCTTAAACCTAATCTTACCCTTACCCCTACCACTGCTTCTACTCAAAACCCTAACCCTACCCCTACCACTACCCTTACCTCCAACCATAACTCTAACCCTAACCTTAACACTTCCCTTAACCATACCCCTAAACCTACCCCACAGCTAACCCAAATCCTAACCTTAACCGTACTCCTAAAACTAATCTTACTGCTAACCCTTCCCCTATCTCTCCATCTAACCCTAAGCTGACACTGGCCCTAGCCCTACCCCTCCCCCAAGCCTACCTATACCCCTAACCCTAAACCTAACTCTAACCGTACCCATAACCTTAACCCTAACCCTACTGCTAACCTTACACCCAATCCTAACCATACCCCTCACCCTACCCATAACTGTACACCTAACCCTACTGTTAACCCTACCACTACCCCTAACCCCAACCCTGCGCCTACCACCACTGCAACCCCTAAACCCAACCCCACCCCTAACGCTAACCCTAACCCCAACACTAAACCTAAACCTAACAATATCCCTAACCTTACCCCTAACCCTAACGCAACCCTAAACATAACCATAACCCTACCCCTAACACTACCCTGAACCCTAAACCTAGCAGTATGCCTAATGCTAACCCTAACGCTAACCCTACCCCTTTCACTATCCTGGGCCCCACCCCTAAACCTACTTATATTTTTATCACTAAACCTAAACCTACCCCTACCCTTATGCCTACCCCATCCCTGACCCTAATCCTAATCCTAGCCCCATCCCTAACACTCAACCGAACCATACCCTTACCACTAACTCTAACACTAACCCTACCCCTACCACTACCAGTGCCACAACTCTAACCTTAACCCTAACCCTAACCCTACCCTTAACCCTAACACAAACCCTAACCCTACTGCTACACCTAACTCTACCTCTAACCTTATTCCTAACCCTACCCTATGCTTACCAGTACCACTAACCGTAACCCTTCTCCATCTGTGACCCAAAACCCTATCCTTACCTCTACCACTAGCCCTAACGCTACTCCTACCCCTACCACTACCCCTACCCCAAACCCAAACCTTCCTTGACAACTACCACTTCCCTAACCCTAACCATCCTTCTAACCCTACCTCTAACCCTAAAACTAACCCTAACCCTACACCTACACCTACCACTAAAATAACCCTAACCCTACACCAAGCCCTAACCCTAAGCCTACCCTTAAACCTAAGTCTAAATCTACCTCTACCCCTACCGATAACCCTAAGCCTAACCTTACCCCTACCCCTACACCTGTGACAAACCCAAACTCTACCCCTACTTCTACCACTTGGCCTAAACCTAACGCTCCTCCTAACCCTACCTCTAACTCTAACCCTTCACCTACGCCTACTCCTAACCCTAATCCTAACCCTACTGCTACCCCTGGCTCTAACACTAACACTAACCATAAACCTACCCCGGTGCTTAGCCCTAATGTTAACCCTCCACCTACACCTGCCTGTAACCCAACCTCTAACCCTACTACTAACCCTATCCCTACACCAAACCCTAACCCTACGCCTAACCTGAACCATAACCCTACCTCTACCCCTACCCCTACTCCTACCCAAAACCCTACACCTAACACTAACCATAACCCTGCTTCTAAACCTATCCCTAACCCAAATCCTACCACTAATGCTAACCCAACCCCTACCCTACCACTACCCCTATCTCTAGCCCTACCCTATTCTTACCACTACCATTACCCTAGTCCTAACTCTACTGCTACCCCTACCTCTAACCCTAATGCTAACCCTAACTCTATCCCTACCACTAACCCTAACCATAAAGCTACTCCTACACCTACCTCTAACTGTAACCTTACCCCAAACCTAACACTACCCTTAACCCTAACCCAAACCTTAAACCCCAACCCTACCCCTGCTCATATCCCTACAACTACATTTACCCTTACCTCTAAACCTAACTCTAATTTTAACCCTAGCCCAATATCTAATGCTAACACTAACCCTAAACCTAAACCTGGCCCTACACCTACCAGTAATCCTTCACCTATCCTTACCCCTACCCCTAACCCTACACCTACCACTAACCCCAACCCTAAGGTTAGGCTTAGGATTAGAATTAAGGTTAGGCATAGGGGTAGGTTTAGGGTTAAGGTTAGTTCCAGGGTTAGAATTAGGGTTAGAGTTAGGGTTAGGGCTACGGCTAGGGTTATGGTTAGGGTTACTGCTAGGGTTAGTGTCAGGAATAAGGCTAGGGTTATGTTTAGGGTTGGGGTAGTGTTTGTTAGGGCTAGGGCTGGGCTAGGGTTAGGGTTTGGACTAGGGTTACAGTTAGTGTTAGGGCTAGGGCTAGGGTTAGGGTTAGCGCTTTGGCTGGGATTATGGTTAGGCTTACTGTTAGGGTTAAGGTTAAGGTTTAGAGTTAGAGGTAGGGTTAAGGTTTGATTCAGGGTTAGGGTTAGGGTTAGGGCTACGTCCTAGGCTAGTGTAAGGGTTAGGCTTAGGGCTACGTTTATGGTTAGTGTTGGGGCTAGTGCTAGGATCAGGGTTAGAGCTTGGGCTAGGATTAGGTTTAAAGTTAGGCTTAGAGTTAGAGTTGGGTTAGGGTTAGGGTTACGTTTGTGGTTAGTTGTAGGTGTAGGATTAGGGGTAGGGGTAACGGTAGATGAAGGGTTACCGGTAGGCTTATGGCCTGGTTTAGGGTTAGAGTTACGATTAGCATTAGTGATTGGGCTAGGGTTAGATTTGTGTTAGGT
The DNA here is from genome assembly GCF_057802395.1 of Ceratotherium simum simum. Lineage (NCBI taxonomy): Eukaryota > Metazoa > Chordata > Mammalia > Perissodactyla > Rhinocerotidae > Ceratotherium > Ceratotherium simum. The sequence continues at coordinate 218,200 of NC_141935.1, forward strand.
TTAGGGCCATGGCTACAGTTGGTGCTTGGGTTAGGGCTTGGCTAGGGCTAGGTTTAGGGCTAGGGTTAGGGTTAGTGTTAGGGCAAGTTTATTGTTAGAGCTAGGGTTATGGTTTGGGATAGGGTTAGGGTGAGGGTTTCGTTTAGGGTTAGGGCTAGGTCTAGGGATAGCCTTTGTTTGGGTTAGGCTTAGGGCTGGTGTTAAGGTTACTTTAGAATTAGGGTTACGTTTATCTCTAGGACTAGCTTAGGTCTTGGGTTATGTTCGGGGCTAGGGTTAGGGTTAGCTTTATGGATTGGTTAAGGTAGGGCTAGGGTTAGGGTTAGAGTTAGGAGTAGGATTATGGTTAGTTTTTGTGCAAGCACCATGGTTAGGCTTAGTTCTTGGCCTTGAGTTAGATTTAGAGTTAGGGTGAGGGTTAGTGATGTGTTAGGGTCATGTTTAGTATTAATGTTTGGGTTAAGGGTAGGTGTAGACTTAGGCATAGGCGTAGGGGTAGGGGTCATGGCAGCTGTAGGGATAGGTGATGGGTTAGGATTAGTGTTAACATTAGGGTTAGGTCTAGTGTTAGGGTTTGGCTTATGGTTAGGGTTAATGCCAGGGTTATGGTTACCCTTCGGTTTGGTTATGGTTACCCTTAGGGTTAGCATTAGGGCTAGGGTTATTGATAGAGCTGGGGCTAGGACTACAGTTAGGGCTACGGCTATGGCTAGGATTGGTGTTAGGGTTAGGATTAAGGTTAGGATTAGAGTTCTTTTATGGTTAGGTTCAGAATTAGTGTTAAGGTTAGTGGTAAGGGTAGTGATTGTGTTAGGGGTACACGTAGGGGTAGGGGTAGATTGAAGGTTAGGGTTAGGGTTACGGTTTGGGGTAGGACTGGGGGTAGGTTTAGGTTAGGGTTAGGGTTAGGGTTAGGGTTAGGGTTAGGTTAGGTTAGCCTTACAGCTAGGGTTAACTTAACGTTATGGCCAGGGCTAGGATTAGGGCTAGGGTTAAGGTTACGGTTAGGGTTAGGGTTAGTGTTAGGGCTAGGTTAGGGTTAGTGTTAGGGTTAGGGTTAAGGTTTGGGGTAAGGGTAGTGGTTGATTAGGGTTTGGGTTAGGGTTAGGATTAGAGGCAGGAGTAGCAGAATGGGTAGGGATAGCATTATAGTTAGGCTTAGGGCTACAATTAGGGATAAGTTTATGGTTAGGACTAGGGTTGGGTTAGGGTTAGGCTCATGGCTTGGTTTAGGGCTAGGGTTAGGGTTATGGTTAGGGTTAGGGCAAGGGATAGGGCTAGGGTTAGGGTTATGGCTAGGGTTAGGGTTAGCGTTATGGCTAGGTCTAGGGTTAGGGTTAGGGCTTGGGTTAGGATAAGAGTTAGGGCTAGGGTTAGACTCAGGGTTGGGTTAAGGTTAGCGTTAGAGTTAGGGTTAGGGGTAGGGTAGGATTAGGTTTAGGGTCATGGTTAAGGTTTGGAGAAGCTGTAGGGCTAGCAGTAGGGTTACAGTTAGGGTTAGGTTTTTGGTAGGGGTTACTGTCAGGGTTGGGTTTAGGGGTAATTTTGGGGGCATGTGTAGGGTTAGGATTAGGTTTGGGTTAGGGTTTGTGTTAGAGTTTGTGTTAGAATGAACGGTAGGTGTAGGGTGAAGGTTACAGGTAGGAGTAGGTCTCTGGGAATTGGTAAGGCTAGGGTCAAGTCTAGGGTTAAGGCTAGGTTTATGACTAGGGTTAAGGTTAGGTTTATGGCTAGGGTTAATGTTAGGGTTCGTTTTGGGTTAGGGTTAGGGTTATGGGTATGATTTGGGTTATGGTTAGGCCTAGGGTTAGGGGTAGGTTTAGGGCTAGCGTTAGGGTTAGTGTGAGGGTTAAGGCTAGGATTAGGGTTAAGGTTAGAGCTAGGTCTAGGTTTAGGTTTATGCCTGGGGGACGGATTAGGGTTACGGTTAGAGTTAGGGTGTTGGTTTAGTTAGGGTTAGGGTTACGATTCGGGTTAGGGGTAGTGGTAGGGTTATATTAAGTGTTAGGTTTATGGTTAGGGTTAGGTTTAGGTTTAGGGTTAGGGTTGTGTTAGTGTTGAGTTAGAGTTATGGTTGGAGTTAGACGTAGAAGTAGGGTTAGGGTTACGGTTAGGGGTATGGTCGTGGGTAGGGGTATGTTTATGGTTAAAGTTAGGACTAAGCTTAGGGGTAAGAGTAGCGGTAAGTGTATGGGTAGAGGTAGGGTTAGGGTTAGCGTTAGCTTAGGGCTAGTGTTAGTGTTAGGTTTAGTGTTAGGATTAGGGTTAGGGTTAGTGTTTGGGTCAGAGCTAGGTTTTGGGCTGGGTTAGAGTTTGAGAAAGGGCTATGTCTAGCAAGAGGGTTAGGACTAGGTTTAGGGTAGGGTTAGTTTTAGGGTTAGGTCTAGACCTAGGATTAGGGTTACCATTAGAGTAGGGTTTAGGTTAGTGTTAAGGCTAGGATTAGGGTTAGGGTTAGGATTAGGGTTTGGTCCAGAGCTAGAGTTAGGGCTAGGATTAGAGTTAGAGCAAAGGCTAAGTCTAGCGTTAGGGTTAGGGTTAGGGCTAGGTTTAAGGTCAGATCTAGGGCTAGGTTTAGGGTCAGATCTAGGGCACGGTTTAGGTTTAGCTCTAGACCTAGCCATAGCGTTAGTGTTAGGGTTAGGGTTAGGGTTAGGGTTAGGACTAGGGTTAAGGTTACAGTGAGGTAGGGTGTGGGTTGGAATTGGGTTAGAGTTAGGGATATGGTTAGACGTAGAAGTAGGGTTAAGGTTAGGGTTGGGGTGAGGGTATGGTTAGGGTTAGGGATATGGTTAGACGTAGAAGTAGGGTTAAGGTTAGGGTTGGGGTGAGGGTATGGTTAGGGTTAGGGGTAGGGAAGGGTTATGGTTATGGTTAGTGTTAAGTTTAGGGCTAAGGGTAGGTGTAGGCATAAGGGTAGTGTTAGGGTTAGCGTTAGGGTTAATTTTTGGGTTAAGGTTTGGGTTAGAGCTACTGTTAGGGCTATTGTTTTCATTAGGGCCAGGGATAGGACTAGTGTTAGGGTTAGGGTTAGTGCTAGTGTTAGGGTCAGCTCTAGGGCTAGGTTTAGGGTTAGGTCTAGGGCTAGGGTTAAGGTTAGGTTTAAGGTTAGTGTTAGGGTTATGGTTTGGGTTAGGGTTAGGGCTAGTGCGTTGGTTACACTTATGGTTGGGGTTTATGTTAGGGCTAGGGCTATGGTTAGAGTTAAGTCTAGAGCTAGGATTAGGGTTAAGGTTCGCTTTAGGGTCAGGGTTGGATTAGTGTTAGAGTTAGGGGTAGGTGTAGGGTTAGGGGTAGGGATAGGTGTAGATTTAGCCATAGGGTTGGGTTAGGATCAGGGATGGGGTAAGAGTAAGTTGTAGTGGTAGGGTTATGGTTAGGGTTGGGTTAGTTGATGAAGTCGGGTTAGGGCTATTTTTAGGGCTAGGATTAGGGCTAGGGTTTGGGCTACTTATAGTGTTAGTTTTGGGGTTTTAGTTGGGTTAGGGTTAGTATTTGAGTTAGGGGTAGAGTTAGGGTAGGGATCCAGTTATGTTTAAGGTTGGGATAGGGTTAGTGTTATGCTGAGTGTTAGGGTTATGGTAGGGGTATGTGTAGGTTAGTATTATGAGTAGGGGTTGTAGTAGGGATAAGGTTATGCTTCGGGTGATTGTTGGGTTAAGGTTAGCGTTAGGGGTAAGGTTATGTTTAGGGTTAGGTGTAAGGGTAGTGTTAGTGTTAGGGTTAGGTTTAGGTTTAGGGCTAGGGTTAGACTTAGGGCTAATGATAAGGCTAGGGTTAGTGTTATAGTTAGGGCTAGGTCTAGTGTTAGGGTTAGGGCTAGGGCTAGGGATATTGTTATGGTTAGGGCTGGGGTTAGGGTCAGGTCTAGGGCTAGGGTTAGTTTTAGATCTAGGGCTAGGGTCAGTGTTAGTTTTAGGTTTTGGGTTAGGTTTAGAGCCAGGGCCAGGATTAGGGTTAGAGTTAGGGTTAGGGTTACGGCTAGGATTAGGGTTAGTGTTACTCTTAGCATTAGGGTAATGGTTGGGTTAGGGTTAATTTTAGGGTTAGGGATATGGTTTGGGCTAGGCATAGGGTTAAGCTTCAGGCTAGGGCTACAGCTAGGGTTAGGCTGAGGACTAAGGTGAGGGTTAGTGTTAGGGCTAGGGTTAGGGTTTGAGTTAGGACCAGGTCTGGGATTAGACTTAGGGTTATTGTTAGTGTTACTGTTAGGGTTTGTGTTAGGGTTACGGCTATCGTTACTGTTACGGTTGGGGTTAGTGTTACAGTTAGGTCTAGAGCTAGTGCTTGGGTTAGGGTTACGCTTAGGGTTAGGGTTAGTGTTAGGGCTATGGCTATGTTTCGAGTTAAGGCTATTGCTAGGAATAGGGTTAGGGTTAGGGTTTGATTAGGGTTAGGGTTAGGGTTAGAGGAAGATAACGTGTAGGGATATGGGTAGGTTTAGGGGTATGGTTAGGTTAGTGTCAGGGAAAGGGTAAGAGTTATGTGTAGGCGTAGGGTTATGGTTAGGTTTGGGATTAGGTGTTGGGGTCGGGTTAGGGTTAGGTTTAGAGTTAGGGTTAGGGCTGTGGTTCGTGCTTCTTTTAGGGTTAGAGTTTGGGTTTCATTGTGTTAGGTGTAGGGGTAGGGGTATGGGTAGTTTTAGTTTTAAAGTTAGGGCGAGTTCAGGGTTAGGGATAGGGTTAGGACTATGGTCTGAGTTTGGTCTACGTTTAGGGCTGGGTTAGGGCTAAGGCTATGGTTAGGGCTATGATTAGGGTTAGGGTTAGGGCTAAGGGTAGGGATAGGGTTACGGCTAGTTCTAGGATTTGGTTAGGGTTATGGTTGGGGTTCAGTTAGGGTTAGGGTTTAGGTAGGGGTATGTATAGGTGTAGGGCTAGGGTTAGGGTTAGGGTTAGGGGAAGGGCTAGGGTTAGGGTTAGGATTAGGGCTAGTGTTAGCATTAGAGTTAGGGTTATGGTTATGGCCAGAGCCTATATTTTGGCAAGGGTTAGGGTTAGGGTTAGAGTTAGGGTTACTGTTTGGGCCAGGGTTAGAGTTAGGGTTAGGGTTAGATCTAGGTTTAGGGTTAGAGTTAGGGTAATGGTTATGCTTAGGGTCCGGCTAGGGCTAGGGTTAGGGTTATGTCTAGGCCTAGTGTTGGCGTTAGTGTTAGGGTTGGGTTTTGGTTAATATTAGGGCCAGGGCTACTGTTGGGGTTAGGGTTAGCGTTAGGGTTAGGGCTAAAGTTGGCTTAGGGGTAGGGTTAGGCTTGGATTATGATTAGGGTTAGGGTTTGAGTTAGTGTTATGCCTAATGTTAGTGTTAGGTTTATGGTGTGAGTTAGAGTTAGTACTAGTGCTAGAGTTAGTGTTAGGTTTAGGGCTAGAGTTAGGGTTACTGTTTGCGTTAGGGTTACAGTAAGTGTTTGAGTTAGGGCCAGGGATATGTTTAGGGTTGGGTTAGGATTAGGTTTAGGGTTAGGATTAGAGTTAGGGCCATGGTTATTGTTAGGGTTGGGGTTAAGGTTAGGGCGAGGGCAAGTATTAAGGTTCACGTTAGGGCTAGGGTTGGTGTCTGGTCTAGAGCTAGGTTTAGGGTTAGGACTAGGGCTCGGGTTAAGGTTACGGCAAGGGTTAGGGTTCCGGGTACAGGTAGAGATAGAGTTAAGGTTAAGGGTAGGGATATGGGTAGGGTCAGTATTAGGCCTGTGGTAAGGCTTGGGTTAAGGTTAGCATTAGGGTTAAGGATAAGTTTAGGGGTTAAGGGTAGGAGTAGGTTTAGGGATAGGGTTAGGGTAGGGTCTTTAGTTAGGGTTAGGGTTAGTGTTAGGTTTAGTCTTAGAGTTAGGTTTAGGTTTAAGGCTACAGTTAGAGCTAGGGCTAGATATAGGGTTAGTGTTAGGGTTAGGGTTATGGCTAGGTCTACTGTTAGGGTTAGGTCCTGGGATAGGATTAGGATTAGGGTTAGCGTTAAGGTTGAGTTAGGGTAAGGGTTAGAGTTAGGGGCAGGGTTAGGGTCAGGATTAGGGATATGGTTAAGGTTAGGAGTAAGGTTATGTGTATGGTTAGGAGTAGCAGTAAGTGTAGGGTTAGGGTTAGGAGTTGGTGTATGGTCTGGATCAGGGGTAGGGGTGGGATTACTTATAGGGTTTTCGTTGTTAGGCTTGGGGGTAGGTGTATCAGTATGCGTAAGAGTAGGTTTAAATTTAGGGTTTTGGTGAGGATTAGCTTTAATGTTAGGGCTAGAGTTACAATTAGGGTTACGGTTAGGATAAGGGTTATGGCTCGGGCTGTGGTTATGGTTAGAGTTAGGGATAGAGTTAGGATCAGGTCTGGGGCTAGTGTTAGTGTTAGGTCTAGGGTTAGGGTTAGTGTTAGAGTTAGGGTTAGGGTTAGGGTTTGGGTTAGGACTAGGGCCAAGGCCAGGTTTAGGGTTAGGATTAGGGTTAGGGCTAAAATTAGGGTTAGCATTAGGGTTAGGGTTACCTGTAGTGTTAGGTGTAGGACTAGGGTTTAGGTTCATTCTAGGTCTAGGTTAGGTTAGGGTTAGGCAAGGTGTGGTTAGTGTTAGGGCTAGGGCTAAGGTTAGGGCTAGGTCTAGGCTAGGATTAGGTTAGGTTAGGTTAGGGTGAGGGTAGGGATAGTGTTAGGATTTGGGGTAGTGGTTGGGTTAGGGTTAGGGTTAGGATTAGGGTTGGTTTAGGTTTAGGGTTAGATTTAGTGGTAGGTGAAGGGGTAGGTTTGGGGTAAGTTTAGGTTAGCTTCTAGGGTTAGGGTAGCATTAGGGTTATGATTGTGGCCAGGGCTAGGATTAAGGTTAGAGTTAGGGTTAGGGTTTAGGTTAGGGTTTGGTCCAGGGCTTTGGTTAGGGTTATGGTTAGGGTTAGGACTGTGGTTAGGGTTATGGTTAGGGCTAGGGCTATGGCTAGGGTTAGGGTTATAGTTTGGGTTATGTGTAGGACCACAGTAAGTGTTAGCTTTAGGTTTAGGGCCAGGATTAGTGTTAGGTTTAGGGTTAGCCTTAGGTTTAGTTTAGGGCTATTACTTGGATAGTGTTAGTGTTATGGTTAGTGTTACGGTTAGGGTTAGTGCTAGGGTAGGGGTTAAGGCTAGCGTTATGGCTAGGATTAGGGTTTGGGTTAGTGCTAGGATTAGTGTTAGGTTTAGTGGTAGGGTGAGTGTTAGGGCTAGGATTCGGGTTAGGGTTACGGTTAGGGTTAGGGCTAGGTGTAGTGCTAGGGCTAGATTTACGCCTGTGGTCAGTTATAGTTTTAAGGCTATGGCTACTAGTCAGGGTTAGGGTTAGGGTTAGTCTTAGGGTAGGGTTAGGGCCAGGGTTAGGTTTATGGTTACTGCTAGAGGTAAGGGTATGGTCATGGTTACAGTTACGGTTAGGGCTAGCATTACAGTTAGGTCTTGGTTTAATGCTACTCTTAGTGTTAGGGTTAAAGCTAGTGCTAAGGTTAGGGCTAGGATTAAGTTTAAGGTTAGATTTAGGGTTAGGGTTAGCATTAGGGTTGGATTATGGTTAGGGTTAGTGTTAGGTCTAGGGTTTTGGATAGGGTTAGGGTTGGGCTAGGGTTAGGGTTAGGCTAGAGGTAGAGTTAGGTTTAGCGCTAGGACTAGGATAAGGGTTTTGGTTAGGGTTAGAGTTAGAGTTGGGATAAAGTTAGTGTTATGGTTAGGGCGAGGGCTAGGAAAGGGTTACGGTTAGGTTAAGGGTTAGGTTTAGGGCTCGGGTTAGGGTTAGTGTTTATTACGCTAGGGTTAGGGCTAGAGCTACAGCTATGGGAAGTTTATGACTAGGTTTATGATTAATGTTTGGCCTAGGGTTAGGGTTAGGTTAGGACTAGGATAAGGTTTAGAGTTATAGTTAGTATTAGGGTTGGGTTAAGGTTAGTGTTAGGGTTAGGGCAAGGGCTAGGTTTAGAGTTAGGGTTACTATTTCTGTTAGGTATAGGGTTAGTGTTATGGCTAGGTCCAGGCCTAGGATTATGGTTAGTGCTAGTGTTATGGTCATTTTAGGGCTAGGGCTAGTGTTAGGTTTAGATTTATGGATAGGATTATGGTTAGGGTTGGTGTTAGGCTTGGGTGTGTTTAGGGATTAGGGTTAAGGTTAGAGGTACGTGAAGGGTTAGGGTTATTTTAGGGTTAGGGGAAGGGGTAGGGTTAGCGCTAGGGTTAGGGTTAGTGTGAGGGTTAGAGTTAGGGTTATAGTGAGGGTTAGGGCTATGTTGATAGTCAGGTCTAGGCTAGGGTTATGGTTAGGACCGTGGCTAGGGTTAGATTTAGGGCTACGACTAGGTCTAGGGTTAGGATTAGTTTTAGGTATATGTTTCACGTTAGGGATAGGGATAGGGTTAGGGTTTGGGTTAACATTAAGACCAGGTTTTACTTTAGGTTTAGGGTTGGTGTTACGGCTATGGCTAGCCTTGGGTTATGATTGGGCTAGGGTTAGGGTTACTGTTAGTGCTATAGCTAGGGTTTGGGTTAGGGCTACAGCTAGTTTTAAGTTTAGGGTTAGCATTATGGGTAGAGTTGGGTTAGTGTTAGGGTCAGGTTTATGGTTAGGGTTAGGGTTTTGGTTTAGGTTAGTGTTAGGGCTAGGGCTAGTGTTAGGGTTAGGGCTAGAACTAGGGTTAGGATTAGGCTTAGTGTTTGGGTTAGGGATGGGGTAAGATTATGGTTAGGGTGAGGGTTAGAGTTACTCATAGGGGTAGGGTAGGAGTAGGATTACTGTTAGGTTAGTTTTAGGGTTAGGGCTAGGGCTAGGATTAGGGTTAGGTTTAAAGTTACAATTAGGATGGGTTTAGGGTTAGTGTTAAGGTTAGGGCTAGGGTTAGGCTCAAGGTTAGCAGTAGGGGTAGCGTTAGGATTAAGGTTATTGTTACAGTTAGAGTTAGGGTTAGTGTTAGGGTTAGATCTAGGATTAGTGTTGGGGTTAGGTTGAGGTTTAGAGCCAGGATTACCGTGGGGTTGGAGATAGTGTTAGGTTTAGGGCATGGCTAAGGATAGGGTGAGGCTTAGGGCTTTGGTGACCGTCAGGTCTAAACTAGGGTTAGTTTTACTGCCAAGGCTAGTGTTAGGCTTAGGGTTAGGGCTATGTCTAGGATTAGGGTTAGGTTTAGGCGTAGGGTTAGTGTTAGGGTTAGGTGTAGGGTTAGTGTTAGCATTGGGTTAGCATTAGGACTAGGGTTAACATTAGGTTTAGGGTTAGGTTAGGGCTAGTACTAGGGCTTGGTTTATGGTTGGGCTAGAGTTAGGGTTACTGTTACGGCTATGGCTAGGGTTTGGCTTAGGGTTAGGTTTATTATTAGGTTTAGGGTTAGGATTGTGGTTAAGGTTGGGTTAGAGTTAGGGTTGGGTTTAGGGTTAGGGGAAGTTTAGGGCTACCATTTGGGTTTTGAATAGGGATACGTTTTGGCTAAGGGTTAGGGCTAGGATTAAGGCTAGGGTTTGGGTGAGGGTTAGGGTTAGGGCTAAGGCTAGGTTTAGGATTAGCGTTAGGGTTAGTGTTAGTCTTAATGTTGGGTTAAGTGTAGGATTAGTGTTAGGGTTAGGAGTAAGGGTAAGATTAGTGTTAGGGCCAAGGTAAGGATTAGTGGCAGGGGTAGGTGTAGGAGTAACATTAGGTTTATGGTTAAGTTTTGGGTTAGATTTGCTGTTAGGGTGTGGGTTAGGGTTGGGGTTTATGGCACAGTTATGGTTAGGTTTAGGTTTGGAATAGGGTTAGCGTTTGTGTTAGGGTGAGGGGTAGGGTTAGGGTTACATTTAGGGGTATGAGTACGGGTACTGGAAGTGGTAGCGTTAGGCTTAGGGTTAGGGTTTAGGCTAGTGTTAGGGCTACGGTTCGGGTTACTGATAGGGTTTGTTTGGGGTTAGAGTTAGGGATTAGGGGTACGGTTAGGGTTATGGTTACAGCTAGAGTTAGCAGTAGGATTAGGGCTAGCTTTAGGGTTAGTTTTAGGGTTAGGGCTATGGTTAGGGTTAAAGTTAGGGCTAGGTCTAGCGTTAAGTTTAGGGCTAGGGCAAGGTTGGAGTTAGGGTTAGCGTTAGTGTTGGGTTAGAGTTAGGGTTAGGATTTGGGTTAGTGTTAGGGGTAGGGTTATGGTTAGAGGTAGAGGTAGGTCCAGGATTGGATTTAGGGTTAGGGTTATCGATATGTGCAGGGGTACGTGTAGGGGTAGGGGTAGAGGTAAGTTTAGGTTTAAGACCAGGGCTAGGGTCAGGGTTATGGTCTGGTATAGTTGTAAGTTTACAGTTAGGGTTCAGTCTAGGCTTAGGGTCAGGTTTAGGGGGGTTAGGTCTAGGGCTAGGATTAGGGTTAGGGTTAGGGTCAGGTTTGCTTTAGGGCCAGGGTTAGGGTTAGGGTTAGTGTAAAGGCTAGGGCTAGTGTTACTGTTAAGTCTAGGTCTAGGATTAGGGTTAGGGTTAGGGTTAGGTTTGGGCTAGAGTTAGGGTTAGGGTTAGTGTTAGGGTTAGGTTAGGGCCAGAGCTGTGTTAAGGCTAGGGTTAGAGTTTTGGCTATGGCTAGGTGTAGGGTTAGGGTTAGGGCTAGGGCTAGGGCTGTGGTTAGGGTCATGTCTAGGGCTAGGTTTAGTGTTAGGACTAGGTTTAGTGTTCCAGTTAGGGTTAGAGTTAGTGGTGGGTTAGGCTTATGGCTAGGGTTAGGATTAGGGTAATGGTTAGCGTTAAGGCTAGGGCTATGTTTAGGGTCATGTCTAGGGCTAGGTTTAGGGTTAGGACTAGGTCTAGTGTTCGAGTTAGGGTTAGAGTTACGAGTTGGTTAGCCTTACCGCTAGGGTTAGGAATCGGGTGATGGTTAGGGTAGGTCCAGGGCTATGGTTAGGGTTAGGGTTATGGTTTGGGTTTGTTTTATGGCCAGGGTTATGGTTTGGATTAATGTTAGGGCTAGGACTAGGGTTAGTGTTAGGGCTATGTCTAATATTACAGTTAGGGTTAGGGTTAGGGTTAGGGTTATGGTGAGGGTGAGGGTTAGGGTTAGGGTTAGGTTTGGGTTAGAGTTAGGGTTATGGTTATGGTTAGTGTTAAGGTTAGGTTAGGGCCAAGGTTGGGTAGGGCTAGGGTTAGTGTTTCGACTAAGACTAGGTGTAGGGTTAGGGTTAGGGTTAGGGCTAGGTTTTGGTGTAGCATTAGCGTTTGGGCTAGGGCTACTGTTATGGTCATATCTGGAGATCTGTTTAGGGCTAGGACTAGGTCTAGTGTTCAGGTTGGGATTAGGATTGGGATGGGTTAGGCTTAGGGCTAGGGTTAGGGTTAGAGTTTGGGTTAGATTAGGGTTAGGGCTAGGGCTGGGTTTAGGGTTAGGGTTAGCATCAAGGTTTGGCTTTGGTTTCGATTAGAGTTAGGGTTAGGATTAGGGGTAGGATTAACGTTAGGGTCCGGGTTACTTTTATGGGCAGGGCTTGGGGTATGAGTAGAGTTAGGGTTTGGGTTAGGGATAGGGTTCGGGTTAGTGTTAGGGTTAGCATTAAGGCTAGGGTTAGGCAGAGGCTTAGAGTGAGGATTAGGGTTGGGTTAGGGTAAGCTTCACGGCTAGGGTTAGTGTTAGGTGTAGGGGTCCAGGTAGGGATAGGGTTAGGGGTAGGAGTAGAGTTAGCGTTAGGGGTTGTGTAAGGTTATGTTTAGTGTTAATGTTAGGCTTATGGTTAGAATTTAGGGTTAGGGGCATGGTTACATTTACTGTTATGGTTTTGGCTATGGGTTAGTGATAGAATTATGTGTAGCTTAGGGTTATGGCTAGGGCTAGAGTTAAGGTTAATGCTAGGGTTAAGGTTAGTGTTAGGGTTAGGTCTAGTGTTCGGCTTAGGGTTAGTGTTAGGTTTTGGGTTAGGGTTATGGCTAGTGTTAGGTTAAGGGTTAGGCTTAGGGTTAGGGTTAAGGCTTTGGCTAGAGCTAGAGTTAGTTTTAAGACTAGAGTTAGGGTTAGTGTTAGGGCTAGGGCTAGAGTTAGGGTTAGGGCTAGTGGTAGGATTAAGGTTAGGACTTGGTTTAGGGTTAGGTTAGGATTGGGTTAAAGTTAGGATTAGGGTTAGGGTTAGAGGTAGGGGCCGGGGAAGGTTTAGGGTTAACGTTAGCATTAGGGTTAGAGCTATGCTTAGGGTTAGGGCTATGCTTAGAGTTAGGGTTATGCTTAAGATGAGCGTTAGGAACAGGGTTAAGATTAGGTCTATGGTTAGGTTTAGGGCTAGGGCTGCTTTTAGGGTTAGTGTTAAGGCTAGGTTAGTGTTAGTGCTAAGGTTAAGGTCGGGCTTGGTTTAGGGTTAGTACTAGGGGTAGAGTTAGGCTTAGCGTTCAGGCTAGGGTTAGGATTAGTGATATTTATAGGACAAGGGTTAGAGTTAGGGTTAAGGTTAAACTTGTGTTACGTTTAGGGTTAGGGGTTGAGGTGAGTTAAGTGTTAGGGTTATGGTCAAGGCTAGGGTTAGGGTTAAGGCTAGAGCTAGGGCTAGGTTTAGGGTTATGGCTAGGGCTAGGGTTAGGGTCAGGTTTATGTCTAGGGTTAGGGTTACTGTTAGCTCTAGGTCTAGGGCTAGGTTTAGGGTTAGGGATAGGGACACGGCTAGGTTTACTGTAAGGGTTAGGGCTACAGTTAGAGTTTGGCTTAGGGTTAGGGTCATGGAAAGTGTTAGGCTTAGGATTAGGGCTAGGGTTAGTGTTAGGGATAGGGTTAGGGCTAGGGTTAGTGTTAGGACCAAGGTTAGGGTTTGGGTTAGGGCTAGGGCTAGTATTAAGGTTAGGGCTAGGGTTAGGATTAGGGTTAGGGCCAGGGCTAGCAGGACTATGGTTAGGATTCAGGTCAGGGCTACGGCTAGGGTCAGGGTTATTGCTAGGTCTAGGGTTATGGTCAGAACTAGGGCTAGGGTTAGGATAAGGTCTAGTGCTAGGGTTAGTTTTAGGGTTTGGGTTCAGGTAGAACCAGGGCTAGGTTTATGGTTAAGATTAGGGCTAGGGCTAGTGTTAGGGTTGGGGTCAGGTTTGGGTTACAGCTAGGCTTAGGGCTAGAGTTAGGGTTAGGCTTAGGTTTAGGTTTTGGTCTAGGGATAGGGTTAGGCTTAGGTTTAGGTTTTTGTCTAGGGATAGGGTTAGGGCTAGTGTTTGGGCTTTGGTTAGGGCTAGGGTTAGGGTTAAGCTTTCGGTTGTGGTTAAGGCTAAGTTTATCTTTAGGGTTAGGATTACAGTTAAGTTTAGGGCTAGTGTTAGGTTTAAGACTATGGTTAGCGTTATGTTTAGGTGTAGGCTCTTTGTTTAGGGCTAGAGTTCTGGTTCGGGTTAATGTTTGGGATAGGGTTAGTGCTAGTATTATGTTTAGGGCTAGAACTAGGGCTATGGTTAGGGATAGGGGTAGGGTTTGGGTTAGTTTGGGGCTAGTGCTAGGGTTAGGGTTATTGTTTTGGCTAGGATTAGGGTTAGTGTTGGGTTAGGGTTATGGTTAGTGTTTAGGGTAGGGATGGGGTAGTACTAGGGGTAGTGGGATGGTTAGGGTGAGGGTTGCTTTATAATTAGAGTTAGGTTTAGGGTTAGAGTTAGGACTAGGGTTAGGGCTAAGGCTAGGGTTAGGGTCAGTTTTGGGAGTAGGGTTAGGGTTAGGGCTAGGGGTCGGGCTAGAGTTTGTGGTAGGGTTAGGGCTAGGATGAGGGTTAATTTTAGTGTAAGGGTTAGGTTTAGGGCTAGGCTAAGGGCTTGGCTAGGGTTATGTTTAGGACTAGGCTTAGAATTAGGGTTAGGGTTAGGGTTAGGGCTAGTCTTAGCATTAAGTTTGTGATTAGGGTTAGCTTTAGGGTTAGCAGTAGGGTTAGGTGTACAAGTAGGGGTAGGGTTCACTTTAGATCTAGAGTTAGTGTTAGGGTTAGGGTTTGGGTTAGGGTAAGGTTAAGTTTAGGGTTAGGACTTGGGTTAGGGTTATCGTTGGTCTAGGATTAGGTTTAGAGTTAGGATTAGGGTTAAGGTTAGCGTTATGTTAGAGTTAGGCTTCGAGTTAGGGCTTGGGTTATGTTTAGGGCTAGGGTTAGGGTAACGTTTAGGGTTAGGCCTAGGACAAGGTTATGGTTAGGTTTAGGGTTGGGTTAGGGTTAGAGTTACTATTAAGGGTAAGGGTATGGTTAGGGTTAGGGTTACACTTTGGGATATGGTTAGGGCCAGGGTTAGGGTTAGGGTTAGGGTTACTGCTCTGATTAGAGTTAGGGTTAGGGTTAGCGTTAGGGTTTGACTTAGGGCTAGGGCAAGGGTTACGCTTTGGGATAGGGTTAGGGCTAGTGTTAGGGTAAAGGGAAGGTTATGTTTAGGTTTTGGTCTAGGGTTATGGTTAGCGCTAGGGTTAAGTTTATGGTTAGGGTTTGGGTTACAGTTATGTCTAGGGTCATGGTTAGGGTTAGGGTTAAGGGTATGGTTCGTGCTAGGGTCAGAGTTAGGGCTGGATCTAGTGCTGGAGTTAGAGCTAGGTTTTGAGCTAGGGTGAGGGTTAAGGTTATGGTTAAATTTAAGACTCACGTTAGGGCTGGGCTAGGGTTAGGTTTGGAGCTAGTTTAGGGTAAGTCTTAGGGGTAGAATTAGGATTAGTGCTAGGGGTAGGGTTAGGGATTGGGTTAAGGTCAGGGTTAGGCTTTGGGCTCGCCTTAGGGTTAGGGCTAGGGTTATGGTTAGGTTTAGTGCCAGGGCTAGCGTTATGGCAAAGGTTAGGGTTATGGCCATGTCTAGGGCTACAGTTAAGGTTATGGCTCGGACTTGGGTTAAGGTCAGAACTAGGGCTAGAGTTAGGGCAAGGTCTAGGGATAATGTTAGGTTTAGGGTTACAGTTACTGTTAGGACCATGGCTAGGTTTATCGTTAGGATTAGTATTAGGGTTTTGGCTAGGGCTCGGTTTAGGGTTAGGATTAGGTTTAGAGCTATAGTTAGGGCTAGGGTTAGGTATAGGGTTAAGTGTGGGTTAGTGCTAGGGTTTGGGTTAGGGTTAGGGTTAGTGTTAGGGCTTAGGCTCAGGTTAGGGTTAGTGTTGGGGCTACGGTTACTGTTAGTTTAGGGCTTTGTCCAAAGGAGGCTGGCCAGCACAGCCACCTGGGCCAGGACCCTGTCAGGGGCACAGGTTCCGGAGGAATGAGCCCTGGGTCCTGCAAGTTTTCTGGGGGTTTTGGTTGGCCCCATCGGAGGAGAAAGCCGCTGGGCCACCAGTGTCTCTGAGTTGTAGCGGCCTGCCACACCCGCGTCCCTGCCCTGTCAGGCTTGCCCAGCCTCCAGACGGAGGAGGATGGTCTCGATGGTGGCGAGTGAAGGGCGGCTAGTGGTGAGGGCCACACTGAAGGGTTTCATGAGATGCACTAGAGGAGGCCAGTCCACGGCGATGCGGCACCTGGGAATGGGCCGCCTCTGGCCAGGTCTGAGGGAGGGACCCAACTCGGGGTCAACACACTGAGGGATGCCACGAGCATTCCCTTGGAGCAGGACTCTGGGCTCTTCCTTGCCCCTGCCTCCCTGGCTATCTTGCCTCACCCCCACTCCCATGTGACTGGTTTCCCACACACCCTGGTCCAGATGGGACACCACGGAGGTGACCAGGGAACCCACCTCTCACCCGCCAGGGACCTGCGGCCCACACTGCAGTGGTGCAGTGGTGTGTGAGGTGGTGGTGGTGGTGGTAGTGTGGGGAAGGGGGATGGGGTGTGAGATAGCACTGGCAGCAGAGGAGGAGGCGGCAGCAACTCAGAGCTCAGGAATCTCAGGTACCTGAGGAGAGGAGGGTGGGCACTCCCTTCCCATCTCCCCGACCTCTCCCACGGGTCCTTCTGTCTCTCAGCATTCTGGGAGCCCTGTGGCTTTGGGTTCAATCTGTCAGGCTAACAGCGCATGCATGGCCGCTGGGGCCTCAGAGCCTCAGTTACGGGCCCACCCGTGGGGCTCTGACGGCGTGTGGTGCTCTGGTGGTGGCCCAGTGCAGGTGAAGAAGGCACACTGGGTTCCCATTGGCTTCAGCTGCGTCTCTGATTGCCCTTCAACACTTCTGCTCAGCTCGCTGCTTCCCTTCTTTGGAACCAGCGATCTGGCCCAGTTTGCCAAAAGCAGACTCGGTGGGAGGTCAAGGCTCTGCCTCCACCAGCTGGTTCGCCCCAGGCCTCTTGTCTACTTCAAAAAAACGCACATGGTCTTACGTCATGCCCGCATGTTTTGACTCCAGGGGGAAGAGAGTCTTTGTGAAGTCTGAAGGCAGAGACAGCCATGCCCAAGGAGTGAGTCTGGTCTCAGCAGGCAGGACACTTATTGAGTGGGGACCTCACACTGTGGGGGTGTTGGCCCTGGCTGGGATGGTGTTGGGGTGGGCTGTGGGGGGAAGGGGGCTGGGGGGCGAGATGGCACTGGTGTGGGGTCAAGGCACAGGTGAGTGCAGTCTCAGCAGCGACTCAGAGAGGTATGGGATCTCGGGGACCTGTGGAGAGGAGGGTAGGCGCACCAGCACCCACAACCTCCCCACCTCCCCGACCTCTCCCATGAGCCCTCCTGTCTCTCTCTCACCACTCTGGAAGCCCTTCCGCCTTGGGTTCAACCTGTCAGGCCAAGGGCACAAACGTGGCCCTGGGGCCCTCTGTGCCTCAGATCTGGGCCCGCTCATGGGGCTCTGATGGTGTGGGGCACTCTCTCTCATGGCGGGCTGGTGCAGGTGAAGGCACATTGAGTTTCCACTGGCTTTAGCTGTGTCTCCCATCCCCCTTCAACGCTTCTGTTCAGCTCGCCTCTTCCCTTCTCTGGGTCAGTGTCTGGAAGTGGTGGTCTGGCCCTGTTTGCCAAAGGCGGACTCTGGGGGAGGTCGAGGCTCTGCCTCTGTCAGCTGGTTCCTCCTGGGCCTCATCTCTTCCTGGAAAGACAAAAACATGGCCTCACCACACGCCCACACCTTTTGACTCCAAAAAGGCAGAGGAAAGGCTTTTTGGAGTCAGAAGCGCTGAGACAGGCATGCCAAATCAGTGAGTGTGGCCACAGCAGACAGGAGGCCTACGGAGCAGGGACCCCACCTGGTGTGCCCTTCTATCAACAGGTCCCAGCCTCTTCTCTAGAGTCAGGAAGACTTGGCCTTCCAAGTGCCTAGGGAACAACTCATGTGAGAAATCCAAGATTGAGAGCAGGAGATAGGTCTTCTCCTGGCCTCTAACCCTACACCTACCACTACACGTACCCTTAATCCTACCTTTCCCTGTCCCTGACTCTGATCATGACCCTGACCCTACACCTAACCATAACGCTGTACATACCCTATCTGTGACCCTCACCATTACCATGACCTTGACCCTGCCCTTGAGCCTAACCTTAACCCTAACCCAACCCCTACACCTTCCTCTACACTTGAACCTGACCTGGAGCCTATCCCTAACCGTAAACTCAACCCTACACCTAACACTACCCCTACACCTAAAAGTATACCTAACACTGTCATGTCCAAGTTGCTGACCCTAAAACTTACCCTAACCCTAAATCTTCTCCTGACCCTGACCCTAACCCTACACCTAACTTAACCCTACCCCACCCCTACCCCTTACCCTACCCATGATTCTGACCCTAACCATGACCCTGCACATGACCCTGTCTCTAACCCTGACACTGACCCTGACCCTGATCATACCACTAAACCTACACCTACACCTACCCTGACCACTGACCCTGTCCCTATCCGTAATCCTAACCCTACCTCTACACCTACCAGTACACCAACCCCTGACCATGACACTGACCCTTAACCAAGCCTCCACCCCAACCCTACACCTGAACCTGATGTTGACCAAGACACTCACTCTACCACCACTCCTAACTCGATCCCTACCCTGACACTTATCCCATGGCTGACCATAACCTTGACCCTAACACTGACACTGACCCTGTCCCTGACCCTAACTCTATCCCTAACCCTAACCCTGACCCTATGCCTACACATCCTCCTAACCCTATTCCTGACTCTGACCCTATCCCTAACCTTGACCCTGACCCTGACCTTGCCCCTGTCCCTAATCCTAAACTAACCATAACCATACCCCTAATCCAACCCCTATCCCTATGCCAGGCCCTGACTCTGGCCCTGACCCTACCCTCACCCCTACCCATAAACCTAATATACCCCTGACCCTGACCCTGATGTAAACCCTACCCCTACAGCTACCCTACCCCTATGGCTACACCTGACCCTGACCCATACTCTGAACCTGTATCTACACCTGATCCTACCACTACCCCTACCTCTACCCCTACCACTGTCCATGACACTGACCCACTTCCTGAACCTGACAGTAACCCTAACCCTGAGGCTAACCCTAACACTAACCCCTAACCCTACCCACACTCCTACCCTTCCCCCTTCCCCTGACACTGACCATGACCCTGACCATGAATGAACACTAACCCTAAACCTAAACCTAAACCTAAAACCTAACACTAATCCTAACCCTTACTCCACTCATAACACTACACCTACAACTACCCTGGGCCCAGTCCCTTACCCTGACCATGACTCTAACACTAACGTACACCTACCCCTACCTGTGTCACTGACCCTGACCCTAATCCTAACCCTAACCCTGCCGAACTGCCACCCATACGCCTATACATACCTCTACCACTTATCCTACACCTGACTCTGACCCTGTCCCTGACTGTAACCCTTACCTGACCAGACCTTGACTCTTACACTGACCCTGACCTGGACCCTAACCCTAACCCTACTCCTACCACTACACCTATGCCCTAACCCTGACTCTGACCCTCACCCTGACCCTGACACTGACGATGACATTTAACCTACACCTACCCCTTCTCCGACCTCTGACCCTGGGCCTCACCCTCACCAAACCCTTAATTTAAACTACCCCGATGCCTACACTTACTCTTACCCTTGACCCTGACCCTACCACTAACCCTACTACAACCCCTACACCTACCACTATCAATAACCCTGAACCTGACACTAAATATAACCCAACCCCACGCCTACACCTAACCCTACCACCAAAACTACCCCTACACTGACCCTGAACCTGACCCTGACCTTATCCCTAACCCTAACCTAACCCCTACACCTACCCATACCTCTCCACCTACCCCTACCTCTGACCCTGACCATGACCCTGATCCAAAACCTTACCCTAACCCTACTCCTACAAATACTCCTACCCCAAACACTACTGCTGACCCTGACCATGACCCTGATCTTGACCCTAAACCAAACCTAACCCTAGCCCTACTCCTACGCCTATGCCTACCCCTGACCATGACCCTGACCCTAACCCTAAACCTACCCTTAACCCTGACCCTGACCAAGATTCTGAACCTAATGCTAACCCCACTTCTATCCCTAACCCAACCCTTACACCTACAGATATATCTGACCCTGACCTGGACCCTAACCCTAACCCTAACCCTACTCCTACACTACAACTATTCCCTAACCCTGACTCTGACCCTGACCCTGACCCTGACACTGACTCTGACATTTAACCTACACCCAACCCTATCCCCACCCCTACACTTAACCCTACTCCTACCCTTCACCCTGACCCAGAACATGAACCTAACCTCAAACCTAACCTTAACCCCACTGCTAACCCCATGCTTACCCCTACCTTTACACCTACCCATACCTCTGACACTGGCCCTGACCCTGACCGTGACCCTAACCCTAACCCTAACCCTGCACCTACCCACCTCCTACACCTACCCCTACCCCTACTCATGACCCTGACCTGGACACAAACCCTAACCCTACACCTACCCCTAACAGTACCCATAACCCTTCCCCTGAACCAGACCCTAACCCTAACTCTAATTCTAACCATCCTGCTATCCCCACACCTACACCTAGCCCTACTCTGGACTCTGACCCTGACTGTTACCCCGACCATAAACCTAATCCTAACCCTACACCTACCCATATCCCTATGCCTACCCCTACCACTGACCCTGAACCTGACCCTGACCCTAACCCTACACCTACCTCCTACACCTACCCTACTCCCACCTCTGACCCTGACACTGACCTTGACCTGGGAAATGACCATAACCCTAACCCTAACCCTGAACCACACCCTAACCCTAACCCTACTGTATCCCTACCACAACCCCTACCTCTGACCCTGAGTCTGACCCTGAACCTAAACCTAACTCTAACCATACCCCTACTCCTACCCCTGAAACTAACCCTGACACTGACACTAACCCTGACACTGAACATACCACTAACTCTACTACTACATCTACCCTTATGCCTACCCCTGACAATGACCCTGACTCTGACCCTGACCCTAAACCAACCCCTTACCATAACACTAACACTGACAATGACCCTGACAGAGACCCTGACCATGACCCTAACGATAATACTAAACCTAAAGTTGAACTTGACCCTACCATTACCCCTACCACTAACCCTACCACCAACCCTCACCGAGAACCTGACCCTAAGCATAACCCTAACCCTAAGCCTATCCCTAACCCTACCTCTACCCCATGCCTAAGCATACACATACCCCTGACCCTGACCTTGACTCTGACCCTGAACCAAACCTTAAACCTAGGCCTACCCCGAACCCTACCCCTCCCCCTATCCCTATCTCTGATCCTGACACTGACAGTGACCCTGTCATGGACTCTATCCATAACCCTACCCCTAAGCCTACCCCTACCACAACCACGGACCCTGACTCTGACCCTAACACTAACTCTAACCCTAACCCAAAACCTAACCCTACCCCTACCCCTTCGTCTACACCTACCACTCTTACCCCTGATCCCAACCCTAAACCTAGCCCTAACCCTATCCATATACCTACAACTACCCCGACCCTGAACCTAACCCTGATCCTATCCCGAGCCATACCTTTACCCACAACCTGACCCTGACATTGACCCTGACCGTGACCCTGACCTGACCCCTGAACCTGACCCTGACGGTGACACTGACCTGTACCCTGTTTCTGACCCAAACCCTAACCCTAACCCTAACCATACCCATGCCCCAACCCCTGACCCTACCCTTACACTAAACCTAACACTACACCTACACCTTCCCCTACCCCTACCAGTAGCCCTAACCATGACCCTGACCCTCCCTCTAACCCTAACCCTAAAACTACCCCTACTGGTACCTCTACAGCTACCCCTATGCCTACACCTACCCCTGACACTGACCCTGACCCTATCGCTAACCCTACCCCTAACCTTAACCATACCCCTACCTGTGACCCTGAAACAAACCCTGACACAAACCCTCACACCAAACCTACCCATACTCTACCCTACACCTACTCCTACACCTACACCTACACCATCTGCTGACCCTGACCCTACCCCTATCACTGACCTACCCCTGGCCCTGACTCTAACCCTGACTCTAACCCTAACTCTAAACTTACCCCTAACCCTAACCCTACCCTTACCCTTAAGCACAACCAAACCCCTAATCCTACCCCTACCCCTACCACTAACCCTGACACTGACCTTGACCCTAACCCTATCCCTATGCCAGCCCTACCTCTGACCCTGAACCTTAGTCTGATGCTGACCCTGACATTGATCCAAACCCTAACCCTAACCCTAAGCCTACCTCTACCCCTACCTACCCTTAACTCTGACCCTGACCGTGGCCCTAACTCTAAATCTGACCCTAAACCAAACCCTACACCTACACCTACCACTACCCTTAACCTTACCAATACTCCTACCCCTGACTCTACCCCTGACTCTGACTCTAATTCTATCCCTATTCCTGACCCTAACCCTATCCCTACCCGCACACTCATGCCTATGCCTGACCCTGATCCTGAGCCTAACTCTGATCCTAACCATACCCCTACCCCTACCCATACCCTGACCCTGACCCAAAACCTGACCTTGACCCAGAACCTGACCCTAGCTGTAAACCTAACACTAACCCTACACCTGACCCTACCCCTACCCATACTCATACGCCTAACCTTACCCCTACACCTGAACCTGACCCTGACCCTAAGCCAGACCCTGACCCTAACCCTAATCTTAACCCTAACCATATCCCTAACTGCTACCTCTACCCCTCCCCCTGACACTGACCCTGAAACTGACACTGACCCTAACCCTAACAGTAATCCCTACACCTAACACTACCCTATGCCCTGACCCTGATTTTTAACCTGACACTAACCCTGACCCAAAATTAACCTTACCCCTAACCCTACCCCTATCCCTACCCTTACCTTTACACCTACCCCTGACTGTAACACTTCCCAGACCCTGAACCTGTACCTGACCCACACCCTGACTCTGATGCCAACCTTGATGCTAACACTGACCCTGACCCTGACTCTGACTCAGACCAGAACCCTAAGCCTAAGCCTAACCCTACCCATAACACTGACCCTTATCGTGACAATGACCCTACTCCCTAACTTAACCCCAACCCTAACCCTACTCCTAATTCTATCCCTATGTCTACCCCAACCTACTTCTGACCCTGTCACTGACTCTGACACTAACCCTAACCCTACCCCTACTCCATTCCCTAATCCTACTCTTACACTTCACAGTGCCCTTCACCCTGACCCTGACCATGACCCTAACCTTAATCCTAACTTACTCTTATCTCTGCACCTGACCCTGACCCTAATCCTGTCCCTATCACAACCTTACACCTAGCACTATACCTAGCCCTAAACCTGTTCCTGACCCTGACTCTGACCCTAACCCTGAATCTAACCCTTACTCTACTCCTACCCCTACCCCTACCCTTAACCCTATCCCTAATCCTAGCACAAATGCTGACCCTGAACCTGCTCCTGCCCCTACCCATACCCCTACCAATACCCCTAAACCTACGCGTAATCCTGACACTGAAATTGATCCTGACCCTGACCCTACCCTAACCCTAACCCTACTCTTACCTCTGCCTCTACAATTACCCCTACCACTGAACACTCTCCTTTACCCTGGCCTTGACTCTACTCTGATCTCTAGAGTTACCCCTTCTCCTCCACCTGTCCTTGATCTTGACCCTGACCCTAAACCTAACAGTAAGTCAAACCCCACCCCTAACCCTACCATTACTGCTACCCCTACACCTAGACCTTCACATGAACCTGACCCTGACCCTGACCGTATCCCTGAACCTAATCCTACATCTACCCCTACCCCTACTCCTGATCCTGACACTGAACCTGACACTAACCCTAATCCTAACCCTAATCCTAACTGTACACTTACACCTAGACCTACCCCTACCCCTGACAGTACACCTGACCTTGACCTTTACCCTGACTCTGACCTGACCCAGACCCTACCCCTACACCAAATCCTACATCCTCCCCTACCCCTACAACTGACCCTACCCCTGACCCTGACATGATCCTAAGCCTAAACCTAACCCTAACCCAACTCCTACCCCTACCTCAGAACTTGAACGTGACCCTGACCCTCACCACGACCCTAATCCTTACCCTAATGGCAACCCTACATCTACACCTACTCCTACCCATACACCTACTACCCCTCCCCCTGACCCAACCCCTGACCCTGACCTTGACCCTGATGCTGACCCTAACCCTAACCCTACATGTAACCATCCACCAACGCCTAACTGTACCCCTACTCCTACTCCTGATCCTGAGCCTGACCATGATCCTGACCCTGACCCTGACACGAACCCTAACTTTAACCCTAAGCCTACCACTACATCTAACCATACCCCTACCACTACCCCAACCCTGACTCTGGACCTGACCCTAACCCTATCTCTACCCCTAAACCTACACCCCACCCTGACACTGACCCTGACCCTGACCCTCACCCTAACCCTACCCTTACACCAATACCTATGCCTACCCTTACCCCTGACCCTAACCTTGACCCTGATGCTGACCCTAAACCTGACCCAAACCCTACACGTAACCCTCCACCTATGCCTACCCATACTCCTACTCCTGATCCTGAACCTGACCATGACCCTGATCCTGACCCTAATTCTAAACTTAACTCTAAACTTACCACTACACAACCCTACCCCTATCACTACCTCTGACCCTGACCCTCACCCTAACCCTACCCCTACACCGACACCTATTCCTACTCCTACCCTGAACCTGACCCTGACCTTGACTCTGACCTGACACTAACCCCAAACCTATACCTAAACCTGCCCCTACTTCTAACACTACCCCTACCACTACAATTATACCAACACCTACCACTAACCCTGACCCTCAGCCTGACACTTACACTGACCCTGCCCTGACCATAAACATACCCGTAGCCTGACCCCTACCCATTATCCTGACCCTGACCCTGGCCTTGGCCTTAACCCTAACCCTACCCTAATCCTGCACCTACCCATACCCATACCCCAACCCCTGACCCTGTCCCTACCCCTACCACTAGCCCTACACCTACCCCTACCCATACCACTTTCCCCACCCCTAGCCCTATCCCTAACCCCATGCCTAAACCTAACCCAAATCCCTAACCCCTAATCGTAACCTTAACTCTAACCATAACCTTAATCCTAACCCTTCACATACCCCTGCTCCTACGCTGACCAAGATGCTGACCCTAACCCGGGCCCTAACACTAACCCTAACTCTATACATACCAGTATACCTACCTCTGACCCTGAACCTGAGCCTTACTGTGACCCTGACTCTGACCCAAACCAGAACCCTAACCTTACCCCTACTCCTACCCCAACCACTACCCCTACCCTTGACCCAGACCCTAATCCTAATCTTAACATAACCCTACCCTTAAACCTAAACCTATACCTACCACTACTCCTAACCTGACCCTACCCCTGACCCTACCCTGACCATAACACTAAAACTAACACTAAACCTAACCCAAACCCTAACCCTAGTCCACCCCTCCCTACACCAGACCCTGACTCTAACCTTAACCCTAACATGACCCCTACCCCTAACCCTACCCTACCCTGACTCTGACCTGAGCCATGATCCTGACCCTGAACCTGATCCTAACCCTAACCCTAACCATACTAATAATCCTAACCATATCCCTTCCCCTACCCATACCCCTGACCCTGACATTAACTCTAAACCTAACCCTAATCCTACCTATACTCACAACCCTAATCCTATTCTACCCCTGAATCTGACCCTGACCCTGACTCTGATTTTAACCCTAATCCTAAAACTAACCCTAGCCACTAGAATTACAATTACCACTGATCCGGACCCTGACCCTGACCTTAATCTTAACCCTAAACCTAATCCCTATGCCTAACACTTACCCTGACCCTGACCCTGAACAGGACCCTGCCTTTAACACTCATCTTAACTTTAACCCTACCCTTACCCTATGCCTATCCCTATCCCTGCCCCTACCCCTACCCTAACCCTTACCCTGACCCTGACTTTGACCCTGACCCTAACCCTGACCCTGACCTGAACACTTACCCTAAGACTACCACTACCCCAACCCCTACACTGGACCCTGAATCTGACACTGAGCCTAACCCTACCCATAAACCCAACCCTAATCCTACAACTATCCCTAACCTACCACTGACCCTGACCCTGACCTTGACACTGACCATAACCCTAACCCTAAGCCTAACAATACACCTACCCCTACAACTGATCCTAACCCTGACGTGGGCCTTGACCCTGACTCTGTACCTACCCCTAATCCTAAACCTACACCAACCACTACACATACACTGACCCCTGACTCTGACCCAACCCTCACTCTTACTCTCAACCTAACCCTAACCCTAACTATAACTCTACCCCTAATTCTACCACTACCCCTAATGTTAACAATAAACCTGACCCTGATCCTGAACCTATCGCTACCCCTACCCCTATGCCTACACCTGACACAACCCATGACCTTCACCCCGATCCTAATATAAACCTAACCCTAACACTACCCCTAACCCAACCACTACCCTGACCCATAACACTACACCTGACCCTGACACTTACAGTGACCCTACCCTAATAATAAACATAACCCTACACCTAATGCAACACCTAACCCTACACCTCCACCTACCCATACCCCTGACCCTGACCATGACCCAAACCAAGACCCTAACCCTAAACCTAACTCTAACACTAACCCCTACCACTACCCCTACCTCTTAACTGGATCCTGACCCTGACCCTGACCCTAACCCTACACCTAGCCCTACCTCTACCTCTACCCCTACCACTAATGATAACCCTAACCCCTAAACTCTACACTAACTCTAATCCTAACTTTACCCATACCCTTAACCTTACCACTAACCCTACACCTACACTTTTGCTAACCCTAAACCTAACCCCAACCCTAACCCTAACCCTAACACTACCCCACCCCTAAGCCTACTCCTACCCCTAACCCTCGCCCTACACCTGATCCTGACCCTGACCCTGACTCTAACCCTAACCCTAACACTAACTCTTCCCTTACTCCTATACCTACACCTACACCTAACCCTACCACTGACCCTGACTATGACCCTAACTCTGAACCTGACCCTATCCCTAAACCTAGCCCTACTGCTACACCTAACCATAAAATGACCCCTAACCCTACCCTTACCACTGCCCCTGACCTTGACTCTGACAATGACACTGACACTGACCATGACCCTGACCATAAACTTAACCCTAACCCTAACAATACACCTGATCCTAATCTTACCCCTAACCCTAACCCTGGCTCTTCCCCTACCCCTACCACTACACCAACTACTATCACTGGGCATGACCATTACCTTGACCCTAGCCCTACCCCTACCCCAACCCCTAGCACTAAATCTAACTCTGACTCTGACCCTAACTCTAAACTTAACCCTAACCCTACCCTAAAACTAATCCTAATGCTACCCATATGGGTACACCTGCCCTGACACCAGACGGTGACTCTGAACCTTATCCTGACCCTGACCCTTACCTTGACCCTAACCCTACCCCTAATGCTGAATGGTGACCATGACTATGACACTGACACTGAACCTAACTCTAACCATAACCCCAATGGTAACCCTACCCCTAACTCTAGTCCTATGTCTAGCCCTACCCCTACTTCTGATTCTGACCCTAAATCGGACACAAATCCTAACCCTACCCCTACCCTTACCGATAGCCCTTCTCCTAACCCTGACCCTGACCCTGATTGGGACCCTGACCTTCACTCAGTCCCTACCCTAGCCCTACACCTACCTCTACCACTATCCTTATCCTCACCCCAGAACCTGATGGGGATCCTGACCCTATACCTGAACCTAACTCTGACATTAATCCTAACACTACCCCTACTCCTACACCTAACCCTAACACCTATCCATAACCCTAACCACAACTCTACCACTAACCATAACCCTAGCCTTGACCCTAAGCCTAATGTTTACACTAACCCTACGCCTAACCCTAAACCTAACCCTACCATTACCCTTGACCCCATATGATGACCCTGACCATGACCCTGACCCAACCCTATCCTTAAACCTACCCTACCACTACCCCAGCCCTAACCCTGACCCAGACCTTGACCCTGACCCAGAACAGAACCCTAAGACTAACGTGACACATACCACGACACCTACCTAACCTTATCCCTAACCCTTACCCTGACCCTGACACTGACCCTAACCCTAGCCCTACTCCTACTCCTACCACTACCCCTACACCTATACCTGACTCTGACCCTTATCCTGACCCTACAATGAACCTGACCCTGACCATGAAACTAACTCAGACCCTATCCCAACCCTGACCCTGATCCTGATCTTAGCCCTGACCCTATGTTTGACTCTGAACTTGCCACTGACCCTGAGCCTAAACATCACCCTGATGCTGACACTGTACCAAACCCTGACCCTGACCCTGACCCTGACCCTGTCCCTATTACTAACCCTAACCCTACCCCTACCACTACCCCTACCTCTACCAGCACGCTCACCCCCACTCCTGACCCTCACCCTGACCCTGGACCTAACCATAATCCTAATTGTAACCCTAAACCTAACCCTAAATCTACATTTACCCCTACCCCTGACACTATCCCCGACACTTATACTAACACCTATCCCTTAACCCTAACCCTAACCATACCTCTACAACAACCTCTAGCCCTAAACCTAACCCTGACTCTGAACCTGAACCAGACCCTAACCATAACAATAACCTTAACCCTACAACTAACTCTAACCCTACCACTATGTCTACCCTAACCTGACTCCTGACCCAGACCCTGAACCTTACACTGACCTTGACCATGCCCAAAATCTACTCTTACCCCTACATCTACACCTACCCCTAACCTGACTCTTATCTTGACCCAGATCCTGACCCTTACCCAAACACTACCACTAACCCTACATTTACCCCTAACCCTACACCTGACCCTTAACTGGACCTTGACCCTGACACTGACTGAAAATCTACACATAACACTACACCTATCTCTACCCCTACACCTGATGCTCAATTTGATCCTGATCCTGACCCTATCCAGACCCCTACCCCTAGCCCTACACCAACCCCTGACCCAGAACCTGACCATGACACTAACCCTGAATCAGACCCTGAACCTGAAAGTGATCCTATGTCTACTGCTACCCCTATGCCTACCCCTGGCCGGGACCCTGAAACTGATCCTAACACTAACTCTAACTCTAACTGTACCCCTACCCCTACCCCTAAACCTGACCCAGACTCTGAAACTGATGCTTACCCTGACCTTGACCCTAATCCTACCCGTACCCCTACACCTACCACTACACCTGAACCTGACCCTGATCGTGACACTGACCCAAAGCCTAATCCTAACCCTAAGCCTACCCATACCGCTACCCTACACCTACCCCATCCATACCCCTACAACTACACCTGACCCTAACATAGCCCTACCTGACCCTGACCCTGTCCCGAAATCTAACTCTAACACTTCTCATACTCCTACACCTAGCCCTATCCCTACCCCTAAAACTACACCTGACCCTGACCCAGGCACTGACCCTAACCCGAACACTAACCTGAACCCTAAAACTAACCCTGTTTCTATCCCTACACCTACCACTATCTCTAAACCTACCACTACCCCTAGTGCTACCCCTATGCCTACCCCTACCCCAACCCTACCACTGACACTAACATTGACCCTGACTCTGACCCAGACCCTAACCCTGACCCTGACCCTAACCAGAAAATTAACCTTAACCCTAACCCTAACACTACCCCTACCTGTACACCTACACCTTTCCTAACCCTAACACTACCCCTAACCCTAACACTACCCCTAAACCTGACCTTCCCAATGAAGTTGAATTTGGACGTGACCCTGACCCTCACACTGACCCTGACTCTCACCTTATCCCAGACACTGTCTCTGAACTTGACCCTGACCCTGACTCTAACCCTGACCCTAACCCTACCTCTGACCCTTAACACGACCCTGATCCTGACCCTAGTCATACCACTACTACCACAACTACACTTACCCCTACCCCAGACCCTACCCTGGACCCTGATCCTGACACTGACTCCTACAAGGACCCAGACACTGACCATGACCCTGACCCTGACTGTGACCCTAACCCTAACCATACTCCTACCCTACCCCTATACCTACCCCTGACTCTGAGACTTACCCTGACCGTGACCATGACCATGACCCTGACCCTACCCTAAACCTGACACTGATTCTGACCCTAAGCCTGACCCTACCTTTGACTCTGAATGGGACCTTGACCCTGAGCCTAAACCTGTCCCTGATGCTAACCCTGACCCTAACCCTGATGCTGACCCTGTTCCTACACCTAAACCTACCCATACTCCAACCCCCACACTCACCCCTTCTCCCGACTCTGAACCTGAACCTGGACCTAACCATAACCCTTAACCTAACCCTCTCTGTGCATCTACCCTTACACCTGACATTGTCCCTGACCCTGACCATGATCTTAACCCTAACCCTACCACTATCCTTACCCCTAATCCTACCCCTGCCCTTATCCCTGACACTCACCTTTAACTGGACCACCCCTGACCCTGACCCAAACCCTACCCCTACACCTACCCTTAACCCTTTACTTACAGCTGACCCTTACCTTGACACTGAGCCTGACCCTGATCCAAACCCTACACCTACCCATACACCTAAATCAGACCCTTAACCTGACTCCTGACCCTTACCCTGACCAAAACCCCACACGCACCCTACACCCACACCTACCCCAACACCTAACCCTTAACTGGACCCTGACTCTGACCCTACCCCTACCCCTAACTCTACACTTACACCTACCCCTGACCATGATGCTGACCGTGAACCTGATACTGACCCTAACACCAACATAACCCTAAGTGTACACCTATGCCTACCCTATCGCTTAATCCTTAACCTAACCCTGAACCCTAACCATACCCCTTGCCCAACCCCTAGCCCTAAACCTAACCTTGACCCTCACTCTAACAATAACCATAACTCTTAACCCTACAACTAACCCTAAACCTAGCACTCCATCTCCCCTACCCAACACCTGACCCTGACGGAAACCATACCCCTACCCATACACCTACTCCTAATCCTAACTTGACCCTTACCAAGACTCAGACCCTGAAACAAAACCTAGCCAAACTGCTACACCTACCCCTAACCCTTCACCTGACTCTAAACCTGGCCATAACCCTGACACTGACCCAGACTCTACCCCTAACCCTACCCCTAAACCTGACAGTTAATATGACCATGACCCTGACCCTGACCCTCAACCTACCTGGACCCTTATCCTAGCACTACCCATACCCCTGACCCAGACTCTGACCCTTATGCTTACCCTGAACTTAAGCCTACCCATACCCCTACACCTACCACCACACCAGATCCTGACCCTGATCCTGATGCTGACCCTGACCCAACCTTAACTCTAACCCTAAGCCTACCCTTACCCCAACCCTACACCTACTCCTATCCCAATGCTTACCACTACTCCTGACCCTGACATGACCCTGACCCTGAACCTGACCCTAACCCAAAACCTAACCTTAACACTTCCCAACCCCTACACCTAACCTATCCCTACCCCTACCCTGACTCTGACCTTGACCCTAACCCTGACCTGAACCTGAACATTAACATGACACCAAAAACTAACCCTACACCACCCCTACACCTACCTCTAACCCTATCCCTACCCCTTATGCTACCGCTATGGTTACCCCTACCACTTATCCTACCACTGACTCTGGGCCTGACCTTGACAATGACCCTGACCCTGACCCAGAACCTACCCGTACCCCTACCCCTACTACAACCCCTGCCCCTGAACCTGAACTGGACCGTGACCCTGACCCTAGCCCAAAATCTAACCCTAACCCTAACCGCTACCTCTAACCTTGACACTACACCTGAACTTGAACTTGACCCTGACCCTAACCTTGACCCTAACACTACCCCTGAGCGTGAACTTGACTCTGACCCTGACCCTAACCCTGACACTGACCCTTAATCTGACCCTGAACCTGACAATGACCCTAACCCTGACCCTGACCATACCCATACACCTATTACTACACCTACACTTATCCCTACCCCTGACCCTGACCATGACTGTGATCCTGACCCTGACCCTAACCCTAACCCTAACCCTACTCTTACTCCTACCACTACCCCTACACCTACCCCTGACTCTGACCCTTACCCTGACCCTGACATGGAACATGACCCTGACCCAAACCATGACCCTGACCTTGACCCTAGGCCTGACCCTACTCTTGACTCTGAACTGGGTCTTGACACTGAGACTTACCCTGATGCTGATGCAGACCCTGATCTTAACCCTGACCTGACCTTGACTCTGTCCCTTCCCCCTACCTCTACCACTACCCTACCTCTACCCCAACCACTGCCTCACCCAACTCTGAACCTGACCTGGACCTAATCATAACCCTAAACTTAACCCTACCCCTACCCCTGACACTGTCCCTGACCCTGACCATGACCCTAACCCTAACCCTAAACTTACCCCTACCCCTATCCTTACCCCTGACAATCACCCTGACCCAGACACTGACCCTGACCCAAACCCTACCCCTACACCTAGACCTAAACCAGACACTTAACCTGACCCTGACCTTGATGCTGAACCAAACTCTACCCCTACCCTACCCCTAAACCTGAACCTTAATTTGACCGTGATCCTGACCCTGAGCCAAACCTTACCCAGACCTCTACCCCTACCACTACCCCTAACCCTGACCCTATCCCTAATACTAACCCTAACCCTAAAACTAATCCTACAACTACCCCTACATCTACACTGATCCCTAACCCTACCCCTACGCCTACCCCTAACCCTAACCCTAACCCTAACCCTACAACTGGCCCTGCGCCGGACCCTGGCCCCACCTGTACCCCTACCTCTACCACTAACACTGCCCCTGAACCTGACCTGGACAGTGGCCCTGAACCCAGCCTGAAAAATGGCCCTAACCATAACCTTAAAACTACCCCTACACCTACACCTAACCCTACACCCAACCCTACCCCTGACCCTGACCATGAACTTGACCCTGACCCTAACCCTACCCTTGACTCTTAACCTGATTCTGACCCTCACAATAACCTTAAACCTGACCCTGACCCTACCCACACCCCTATAACTATACCTACACTTACAGCTACCCATGACACTACCCCTGACCTTCTTTAACATGACCCTGACCCTGACAATGACCCTAACCCTAGCCATACCCCTACTCCTACCAGTACCCCTATACCTACCCCTGACTCTGACCCTTATGCTGACCCTACCTCAACCTGACCCTGACCCTAATCATGACCCTGACCCTGACCTGACCCTGACCCTCTCTTAAACCTGACCCTGATCCTGAACTTATGCCTGACCCTACCTTTGACCCAGAACTGGACCACGAAACTGAGTCTTACCCTGACCCTGATGCTGACCCTGACCTTAACACTGACCCTGACACTGACCCAGACACTGACCATAAACTTGATCCAAACCATGACCCTGGACATGACCTTGGACATAACCCTGACCTGACTCTAATCCTACAACTGACCATGACCCTGAAATTGACTCGGACCTTGACCCCTGACCCTAACCCTGACCGTACACCTACCCCTGACCCTTAAGCTGACCCTGACAATGACCCTAACCTTGACGCTGAACCTAACCATACCCCTATTCCTACACCTATGCTTAGTCCTACCCCTGACATTACATGTGAACCTGTCCCTGACACTGACCCTGACACTGACCCAGACACTGACCATAAACCTGATCCAAACCATGACCCTGACCCAGACTCTAAGCCTAACCCTACCCCTACACCTACTCCTACCCCTGACACTGCCCCTAACCCTGACCATGACCCTAACCCTAATCCTACCCCTATACTTAGCCCTCACTCTTACCCCTACCCTTACCCCTGACACTCACCCTGACCCTGACCCTGACCCAGACCTTGATCCAAACCCTAAACCTACCCATCACTTACCCGTAACCCTACACCTGACCCTTACCTTGCAACTCACCCTATCCATGACCCAAACTCTATGCCTACCCCTACACCTACACCTATCCCTACACCTGACCCTTAACTGGACCCTAATGCTGACATAGACCCTAAACCTGATCCTGACCTTGACCATACCCATACCCCTACATCTACCACTGGCCCTGTCACTGCCCCGACCCAGACCCTGACCCTTACCCTAGCCTGAAAACTAACCCTAGCCCTAATGCTAACTTTTGCCTACCCCTACACTGACCTCTACCTAACACTTAATTTGACCCTGATCCTGACCCTGACCCTCACCCTACCTGGACCCCCACCCACTACCCCTGTCCCAGCCCTTGACCCTGGAACTAACCTTGAATTTGACCTTGACCCTGACCGTGACCCTATGCCTACCCCTACCCCTGACCCTGAACCTGACACTGCAACTGACTCTAACACAAACCCTATCCCTAACAGTACCCCTACACCTACCAGTAACCCTACCCTGACCCTGATGCTTACCCTGCCTCTGACCCTTACCCTACCCATATCCCTACACCTGCCACTATAACTGATCCTGACCCTGATCCTGATGCTGACCCTAACCCCAACCCTAACCCTAACCCAAAGCTTACTCCTATGCCTAACCCTACACCTACCCGTATCCCTACCTCTACCAGTACCCCTGACCCTGACAAGACTGTGACTCTGACTCTGAACCTGAGCAGAACCCTAACCCTAACCCTAACACTTCCCATACCCCTACACCCCGCCCTTCCCTACCCCTACCACTACCCCTGACATTGACACTAACCCTGACACTAAACTGAACACTAACCCCAACCTTAAAACTAACCCTACCCGTACCCCTACAACTAACTCTATAACTATCTGTATCCCTACCCCTAATGCTACCCCTAAACCTATGTGTACACTTAAACCTACCATTGACCCTACCTCTGACCCTGACACTGACCCGGACCCTACATGTATGCCTACCCCTACAACTAAACCTGCTCCAGCCCCAGACCTGGACCCTGACCCTAACCCTACCCCAAAAACTAACCCTGACCCTTATCCTAACCCTAACTCTACCCCTAACCCTATACCTACCCCTACCTCTATCCCTACACCTGACCCTGACTCTGACCTTTACCCTGAAACAGACCCTAAAATTAACCCCAACCCTACCTGTACACCTACCCCTACCCCTACCCCTACACCTGACCCAGACCCTGACCCTTACCATGACCCTGACCCTAACTCTAACCTTACCCCTACCACTACACCTACCACTACACCTGATCCTGATCCTAAACCTGATGTTGATCCTACCCCAAACCTTAACACTAACCCTAAGCCTACCCCTACACCTAACCCTATACCTACACCAATCCCTACCCGTACCACACTCCCTGACCCTGATGTAACCCTGACCCTGCCCCAGACCCTAACCTAATGATAATGCTAAACCTAACCCTAACTCTTCCTATACCCCTACACCTAACCCTATCCCTACCTTGATCCCTAGCCACGAACATGACCCTGACACTGACCTTAAACTTGACCCTAACCTGAACACTGACTCCAACTCTAATACTAACCCTACACCTACACCTATACCTACCCCATACCTACCCCTACACTTGCCCCTACTCCAAACCTGACCACTGACCCTATGCCTGAACCTGACCCTGACCCTGATGCTGACCCTACCTGTACCCCTTTCCCTACCACTACCTGACTCTGACCCTTACCAGGACCGTGACCCTAACCCTAGCCCAAACACTAACCTTAACCCAATGTCTAACACTACCCTTACCCCTAAAGCTACCCTTATCTGTACCCCTACCCCTACTCCTAAATCTGAACCGGAACTTGACCCTGACCCTGAAACTGACCCTAACTCTGACGCTAAACCTAACCCTACTCCTGACTCTGACCATGACCCTAACTCTGACCCTGACCCTACCCCTACCCCTATCCATAAACCTACACTAACCCCTACACCTGACACTACTCCTGACACTGACCATGACATGACCCTGACCCTGACCCAGACACTGACCATGACCCTGATCCTAACCTTGACCCTGCACCTGGCCCTGACCCTACTCCTACCACTACACCTACCACTACCCCTGACTCAGACTCTTACCCTAACCCTGAACCTGACCCTGACTCTAACCCAGACCCTGACCCTGACGCTGAACCCGACACTACCCTAATCCTGACCCTGATCCTGACCCTATCCCTGACCCAAACGCTAAACCTATGCCTACCCCTGCCTCTATCCTTAAGTCTGACCCTGACAATGACACTGACTCTGACCCTAATGCTCACTCTAAACCTACCCCTAACCCTACCCCTTCCCCTACACCTATGCCTGACCCTGACGCTGAGAATGACCCTAATCCTAACACCTAGCCCTAATCCTACCCCTGCCCCACACCTTCACCTACCCTTACCCATACCCCGACCCCTACCCCTGACCCTAGTCCTGACCTGGACCCTGATCCTGACCCTAGCTCGAATACTAACCCTAACCCTACCCCTGCTCCTACACCGACCCCTATTATTAGCCCTATCTATCTCTATACCTACCCCTACCCATACCCCTACCCCTACCCCTGACACTGACCCTGACCTGACCCTAACCATAACCCTACCCTAACCCCACGCCTATGCAGGACCCTGACCCTGACCCCTACACTACATCTATGCCTAACCCTACCACTACACCAGACCCTGACCTGACCCTTACACTAACCCCTAACCCTACCCTTACCATGAACATGACCCTGACCCTGACACTAACCCTAAACCTAGGCCCTCCCCTACCCCTACACATGACCTTGACCCTGGCCCTGACACTAACTCTAGCCCTAGACCTAACCCTAACCCTAAAGTTCCCCTACGCATACCCCTATGCCAACCCCTAGCCCTACAACTACAACAGACCCTAAGTTTTTCCCTGACTCTGACACTGATCTAACCCTAAACCTAACCCCTATCTCTACCCCTACAACATACCCTGACCCTGATCCTGAACCTGATGCTAATCCTAACCCAAATCCTACTCTTAGTCCTACCCCTAAGGCTATCATACCCCTACCTGTACACCTACCCCTGTCCTTAACTCTAACTCTAACCCTGACCCTGACCCTCAACCTTACACAGAACTGGACCCTGACACTGACCCTAGCCCTAACACTGACCCTGACCTGGCCCTGACCAGAACCCTAACCCTAGTCCTACCTGCACCCCTACACCTACCCCTACCACTGACACTGACCCTAACCCTAACCACAACCCTAACCTTACCCCTAATTCTACACCTATTTCTACCCCTGCCACAATTCCCGATCCTGACCATAAACCTGTGCCTATGCCTAACCCTACATCTGACCCTAACCAGAACCCTGACCCTGACCCTGTCCCTACCCCAACCCTACACCTAGCTCCTACACCTATTCCAAACCCTACCCCTAAACCTGACCGTGACCCTGACCCAGAACTTGAACCCAACCCTGACCCAAACCCTACTCCTACCCCTAACCTCACCCTACTCCTAATCGTAACCCTGCTTCTGATCCTGATTCTGACACCAACCCTACCCCTAGCCCTACCCCTACTCATACCCCTAAACCTACTACTACTCCTGGCCCTGACCCTGACCCAGACCCTGA
This sequence comes from Ceratotherium simum simum, assembly GCF_057802395.1. NCBI lineage: Eukaryota > Metazoa > Chordata > Mammalia > Perissodactyla > Rhinocerotidae > Ceratotherium > Ceratotherium simum. The sequence goes on from NC_141935.1 coordinate 255,358, forward strand.
CCATGACCCTAACCCTAAACCTAACCAAACACCTACTCCTGCACATGACCTTGACCCTGACAGGGACCCTGTCCCAGACACTATCCATAACCCAACCCTAAACCTTCACCTACCCCTATCCCTAAGGCTAACCCTGACCCTGACCCTGACTCTAGCCCTAACCCTAACCCTTTCCCTACCCCTAACCCAACCACTGATCCTGACCCTTACCATAACCCTAACACTAAACTTTACACTAACCCTATGCTTAACCCTACCTGTACCCATGTCCCTACCCTTACCCCTACACTTATCACTGATCCTAACCCTTACCCTGACCTAGACACTGACTCAGACCCTCAACCTGACCCTGACTCTGACCCAGACCCTATCCCTAACCCTAACCTAACCCTAAACCACTCCTTTACCCTGACAGAGACCCTGACACTAACCCTAGGCCTATCCCTACCCCTACACCAACCCTAACACTGACCTTAACACTTAACCCCTTACTCTAACCCTAAACCTACCCCTACTCCAACCCCTAGCACTAAATCTAGCCATGACCCTGACCCTGATCCTAACCCTAACCTAAACCCAATCCTAATGCAACTTCGAACTCTATCCCTACCCCTACTGCTAACCCAACCCCTAACACTAAACCTAACCCTGACCCTGAACCTGACCCTGTGCCTAACACTTCCCCACCCCTACCCCTTCCCCTGACCCTGAACCTGACCCAGAACCTGACCTTGACCCTGATCCTAACCTTAACAAAACCCCTACCCCTACACCTACGCCTACCTCTGACACTGAATCTGACCCTGACCTTGGCCAAAATCCTAACCCTAACTCTAACACTACCCCTATCCCTCCCCTACCCATACCTCTACCTCTAACACTAACTCTTACCCTAAATCATAACCCCTACCCCAACCTCTAGCACCAAGCCTAACCCTGACCCTGACCCTGGCTCTGACCATGACCAAAACCATAATCCTAAACCTAACCCTGCAACTAACCCTAAGCCTGCCCCTACATCTACCGCTATCTGGAGCCTTGATCTTGACACTGACCCTTACCCTTACCCTGAACCTGACGCTGACTCTGACCATGACCCTAACCCTATCACTACCCCTACCTCTAACCCTGAACATGAGCCTGACCTAAACCCTGACCCTGTCCCAAACCCTAAACCTGACCCTACACCTACCCCTGTCTCAAGCCCTACCTCTTCCCTTGACCCTGACCATGACCCTGACCCTAAATCTAGCACTAACCCTAAACCTACCCCCCTACACCTGACCGTACACCTGACACTGACCCGGACTCTAACTCTAACCCTAACCCTAAATCTAACACAAAACTTTCCCCTATCCTCACCACCACCCCTATGCCTGAACCTGACCCTGACCCTGATGTTAACCTTAACCCTAACTCTAACCACACCCCTAACCCTATGCCTAAACCTACTCCTCTGCCTACTTCTACCCATACCCCTGACCCTGACCATGACTCTGACCCTAATGCTAACCCCAACCCTAACTCTACCCTTAACCCTACACCTACCCCAACTCTGACCCTGACCCTACCCCTAACCTTATTCATACCCTTACTCCTGCACCTACCACTACCCCTACCCCTACCCCTACTCTGAACCTAACATTTACCAGGACCCTGACCACAGCTCTAACCCTAACAATAGCCCCAACTGTAATCCTACTCCTAACTATTCACCTATGCCTATCACTGCCCCTACCCCGACCCTGATCCTGAAGCTACCCCTAAACCTACCCATAACCCTACCCCGATGCCTAACATTACTACTACCCTGACACTGCCCCTGACCCTGACTCTGACCATGACCCTAAATCTAACTCTAACCCTACCCCTCCCACTACATCTGACCCTGAACCTGACACAGACCCTACCTGGACCCTGTCATAATCCTAAGCCTACACCAACCCAACAACTACCCTGACCCTCCCACTGACCCTGACCCTGACCCAAACCCTGACCCTAACCCTAAGCCTACGCTACCCTTCTCCCTACCCCAGCCTCTAACCCTTACCCTTGACCATGACCCTGACCCTGCCCCAAACCCTACCCCTAGCCCTACCCCTACACCTACCCCTGATGTTAACCCTGAACCTGATGCTGACCCTGACCTTAACTCTAACCCTAGCCCAACTCCTACTCCTACCCCTACAACTACTCTTATCTCTGAACCCTGACCCTAACCATGACCCTGACTATACCCCTACATCAACCCCTACCCCTACGCCTACTGCTGACCCTGACCCTGACCCTGACCCAGACCCTAAGCCTAACTCAAACTTTACCTCTAATCCAACCCCTAAACCTACCCTTATATCTACCCATGACCCTGACCCTGACCCTAACCCTAACCCTTATCCTACTCCTACCCCTACCCCTACCACTGCCCCTACACCTGCCCCTGCCCCTGACTCTGACTCTAACCCTATGCCTATACCTACCAATACCCCTAGCCCTACCACTACCCATACCCCTGATTGTAACCCTGACCCTAACCCTGATCTTGATCCTGACACTGACACTGACCCTACAATTAACCCTACCCCTACCCCGACCCCGAACCCAATGTTGACAATGACGCTCATTCTGACTGTGACCCTGACCCTGACCCTACCCCTAACCCTAACACTAAACTTAACTCTTAACCTGACACTGACTCTGACCCTGATCATAACCCTAACACTATCCCTACCCCTACTCCTACCAGTAACTCTAACCCTTAACCCAACCCCTAGCCTAACCTAACTAAACCCAACCCTGACCCTGGCCCTGACCATGACCCTGACCTGAAACCTAAAACTACCCCTACCCTCCCCCTACACCAGACCCTACCCTTGACCCTGAATCTGACCCTAATACTATCCCTAACCCTAAACCTAACCCTACCAGTACACCAACACCTACCCCTACACCTGACACTGACCCTGATTCTGATCCAAACCCTCACTACAACATAACCCTAACTCTACAACTAACCCTAATCCTACCCCTACATCTGACCCTACCCCTGCCCCTGCCCCAGCCCCAGCCCCTGACCCCAACCCTTCCCCAATCCCTACCCCTACTCCTACACCCAACCCTGACCCTAATCCTGTACCTACCCCTACCCCTATCCCTGACCCTACAACTGACTCTGAACCTGACCCTGACTGTAACTCTGCCCTAAACTTACTCCTTCCCCTAAGGCTACCCCTACCCCTATGCCACACCCAACACATACACCTACCCATACATCTAATGGTTCCCATATCTCTGACAAGGATCCTGATCGTGACCCTAACCCTAATCCTAAACTCACCTGTAATGCTACCCCTATACCTACCCTTAACCCTGACCCTGATCCTGACCTGGACCCTGACCCTATGCCTTCCCCGACATCTAAACCTAACCTGACACATAACCCTATCCCTGACCCTGGCCCCAAACCTGACCCTAGCCCTACATCTACACCTACCCCTGAATCTTACCCTGACACTGAGCCTGACCATGACCCTAACCCTACCCGAACCCCTACCCCTGCAACTGCCCCTGACCCTGATACTGACCCTAACCTTATCCCTAACCCTACCCCTACGTTTGACCCTGAACCTGAGCCTCACCCAGACCCTGACCCAGATCTGAACCCTAGCCCTAACCCTATCCTTATCGCTACCCCAAGCCCTACCCCTACCCCTGACCTTAACCCTAACCCTGACGCTAGTCCTAACCCTAAATCTTAACCCGATTCCTACACCTACACCTACAGCTACTGATACCCCTAACCCTACCCAAACCCTATACCTTAGATGAACACTACCCCGATCCCTAACCCTATCCCTACCCCTGACCCTGACCCTAACCCTACCCCTACCCCTACACCTGACCCTACCCCTGACCTTGACCCTGCTGCTTACCCTAACCCTAACCATACCCCTAGGGTCGACCAGCTGTCCATCCCGGAATTTGCTCCCGGGTCTCTGGAGACTCAGGTATACCAGATGTCCCTGCCGAGCGTCCCAGGACTTTTGGGCTTCTGGTGCTCTAAGGTTCCGAGTCCCCCAGTTTCCCGGGTCGACCAGCTGTCCGCCATGGACTTGGCCTTGGCTCTTGGGATGTTCGGGTTGACTGGCTAGTCGTCCCGAAATACCAAGGTTCACCTCCATCGTCCTGCCAGACAGGATCATGGTTCATGCAGCTAGGACGAAATAGAGAAGGTTAAAAATATCCATCATAGAATATCATAGATCATACCTCTCTATTCATTGAAAACAAACACACAAACCATTATAATTGTATTATTCTAATGATTACCGTTTTCATTACTGTCGTTCAGTGATGTTTGGTGGCAGCGGTGGCGGCAGCAAAAAAAAAAGGAAAAAGAACAAACCCCAAGGGAAGTTTCTCCGTCCACAAAGAGTGTCCGATTGATCCGAGGCCATGCAGGAGGGACGGGTTTAGTTCGGTTCGTAGAAATGTCTAAATCCGCCGGGGAATCGCTCGCACCAACTGAAGGGAGCCCTGGCAGGGATGCCTCCGGTGAAATTTCCAAGTCTCCTGCAGGACGCAGAACCGGCCCAGCCTGGGACAGGAAGGTGCATGGAGGAGAACTCCATCCCCTAGCCGGCAGACGTCCCTGTCCCAGGGACGTTTGGAAGAACATTTCCAAGCATCCTTTCTGTGACTGGGGCGGCCTCTCCCCCTCTGCTCGCCCAAGGCTGAGAAACGAGACCCAAAGTGGATCGGGAGGCCAGGCACCTGGCCAGCCAGTGCTGCATCCTCCCTGCCTGGAGATCCTGATCCGTCCCACTGACGATGAGGCCGGTTGTCGGGCGCCACCCGCCTGGCGGCCGCTTATACACCAGTCAAAGAGGTCGACCAGATGGCCGGGCCTGGGGAGCTTGGGAGAGGGAGGGGAGAGAGGGGACGATGGGGAGACCGGCAGGGAGGGGCAGGGTGAGGATGTGGGTGACAGTTGGGACTGAGGTGTGGGGGGCAGTCCGGCAGTCGGAGGTGAAGAGTTGTAATAGTAGTTCTGACAATGATTTTTATTTTCATTTAGAAATATTAATGTATACAATTATATAAGTACTTTAAATACTTTATAAATTTAGTTAATATATATAAAAATGTAGGTTGTGAAACTTTTGCAGTGTTGACACACGTATGTAAATGTAAATAACTATCACAATTATTGTCCTTGTTTTATATTGAAAGAGGGAGAGGAGGAGGAGGGGAGGAGGAGGAGAGAAGGAGGAAGGGACACAGAGAGAGACAGACAGACAGAAACACAATAAAATTTCTCTTTCCACAAAAGACATTTGGTGGAAAGATGACAGAAAGAGGGGTTCCGGGCCAGAAAACCCAAACTGCATCTCTGCAGTGATTGACCCCAAATGATCAGACGATCAGAGTCAGCACTGAACTGACAGCTTTCCTCATTTGGACCCCCAACTTAGGACCTCTCCCTCCCCCAAACTTGGGGCCAAGGGAGAGAAGCAAATATGCTTCCCCCCTCCATTACATAGGGCACCCTTCTTCTAGTCAGCCCGCCTCCAGCTTTTCCACACACCAACAACCTCTCATCAGGATGGACCTTCCTTTTTTGCCACCATACAGCTTTCCTACTCCTCTGCCAAATGCAAGGGGTGATGCTGATGGTGGTGGTGGTGGCAGCAGGGGCCCACTGACTCTCTTGCTTGCTAGTAAGTAGTTCTGCTTCTCATATGTGGGTGATCTTTGTTTATCTCCACAGATGTTATTAGTTTGGGGAACAAATAAAAGCACTCAGATTAATACCTATGGCCAGTCTCAACAACTAACTAGCTGTCTCCGTCTCCATCGGTCTGTCTCTCTCTCTCTTCCTTGTATGTGTGTGTGCTTGTATGTATGTATGTGATGTAGGTAGGTAGACTTTCCTACAGACTGACCAACCAGCCAGCTACCTACCTACCTAATTTTTTCATCACACATTCTTAAAATTGAGATATAAGTCACATCCCATAATATCCATCCTTTAAAAAGTGCACAAGCCAGTGGGCTTTGGGAGTCTATTCACAAAGTGGCATGGCTGTCACCACTATGTATTTCCAGAACATTTCCATCACCTCAAAAATAAAAACAGCCCCACCGCCGTATCTGTCCCCTACTCCACCCCTCCCCCCCCAAAGACCAATTTGCTCTCTCTCTCTAGGATTGGACTGTTCTGGCTAGCTCACATCCATGGAATTTCACAGTATGTCTCCTTTGATGTCTGGCTCCTCTCACTTAGCAGAAGGCTTTCAAGGCTCGGCCACACTTTTACATGGATCGGTGCTCCATTCCTCTGTATGGCTTCATTGTTCTCCACGAGAAGCCATGAAGATGGAAAGAAGGATTTATTGATTGCTTTTTGCATGCTACTGAGTCCCTCACCCTTTTTTAAAAATTTTAAGTGGTGGTAAAAGAATATCACCTCTGATGATAAAAGTCAGAGAAACCCTGGTCAAACACCATGAAAGGTGTTTGTGTGTTCTCACAACAAGACACATCCCTGTCAGCATTTCTTCTCATTCTCATCCAAAAAGATTCACGTGCCATCCCATATCCCTAAAGGTCTTAGAGCTCTTGTGCTCAGCAGTGGGGCATGTGTCGTGGATAGTGTGCATCCCCCCCCACCCCATAACCATCTATGGCTTAACACTCATAGGCTTGCCCCCTAAGAGCAATCAAATTAACAACATGGTGTTTTTCCAACAGGCAGGCAAAAGTCATTCCTTTAGAATGTTTCAAAGCCCCATTCCATTCTCCACTGCAGCTCCTTTTGCCATCAAGGAGGCAGACGATGAGGGAGGGAGTAGGGGTGGCGGTGGTGCGTCTGTCCTTCTGTCACTGTAGAAATTATTTTGAAAGGAGGTACGATTGGCATAGGTGGACCGTCCTTGGTGACAGTGTTTTGGGAGCTTTTTCTAGAATAAGGAGAGAACAGTCTTCCCTGTGAAGCAAGAAAACCAGAGTAGGTCACACCCAGATCAACCCGCTCTGGCACATGGATTCTTTGGAATTCGAGGCACTAGAGAAACAGCAGGCACGAGACGGACACTCTACCTCTCCGTTTTCTTCCTGACCTGAAATCAGGAGATAAAACTCCCACAGGAAATGCACCCTCCCTGAACCAGGAGAAAAGAAGACATTCCTATCAGCCCAGACACTAGCCCAGAGGAATCTGCAAACAAAACCTTGACTCCATGAGTTTCCTCCCATTTCTTGACCTTCCCACAGTTGGCTGGCCTTGGAAGCCTAGAGCCGCTTTCCTTTCTCTGTCATTTCTCTACAACTTGATTGTTCTTTGTGTGAGATTCTCCAGAAGCTGGAATTCAGAGCCGCCATTTCGAGTAACTTCTGCTTTAGGCTTCTCCTGGCATGATGTGCACTTGCATGCATTCGTGATCTCTCTGTTGTTCTCTTCTGGATCTGTCTTTTTGTTACTGGGCACGGTGTGGGGGGGGTGCTTAGCCAAGGACTCAGAAAAGGAGTAGCGAAAACATCATTTCACCTCCCCTATACCTGCTGCATGCAGGCATACACACCAGAAACTCCCCTACAGTCACCCCCAAAGGGATTCCATACACCCTTGGTGTCACACACAGTCTACATATGTGGGCACTGACAAAAAGAATTGGCAACAGCCTTAGTTGTTCTTCACTGTTTCTAAGTGCCGCCTCCCCCCCTACCGCCCAACAAGAGAGAAGTTAAGTGACTCAAGAAGAAAGCCTATTCAGAAATTACACATAATTCAGCTTGTACATGCTGTGAAAGGTGGTCAGGGTATGCTTTGAAATGCTGAAATTCTCCCTGCCTTTCCTTGACGGGAATGACAGCACCTACACCTGCTGTCATCAGCAATTTTTAGTCACCTGAGGAGGATGAAAAGATTTCAAATGGCTGAACCCTGGTGGTTCACACTGCAGATGATGTGACCCTCTCTGACAGACCCAGGAACTCCTTTGCTCTGGATCAAGAAGAGGGTGTTTTATTCTGTTCTTTAAAATTGTGCTTAAAAACAGACATCAGTTATGATGTATCCCTTTCACCTTTCACAAGCGAACCTTTCAGTGGCATGAGATACATTCACGTCCTCCTCATCCTAACTCTTAAAATTTTATTTGATTTTTAAAACAACTCGGGGATCATGACTTATAGTCACTATTCGCCCAAAGAGCACCCTCCCCACCTTCATTTTGAGATGCCATTGGTGGGGTTCATTCATGTTTGTCCATCTTCCTTCCTCTTTTAAATGATGAGGAGGCGGTGCATGAAATCGCCAGTGAGTATGGGGCATGAGACTGAGGATTTCCCGTGAGAAGCAGGTGGGAGAGGGACGACAGACCAATCGAGTGAACTTGAAGATGAATGATCAAAACCTGTACCTAGAGCAGAGCGTTGCCAGTTAGGAGTTTGCTTGCTGGGCCCGTAACCCAGGGTGGATGAGTCAAACCATCCCCTGCCATGCCTCCCCCGGCCCTTGAGACTCCAAGCCTGCGTTTGTCCTATGAACTCCAACACACCGAGATCATCTCTTTGGCGTCCCCCTTTGACTCAGCTCCCTGTCCTCCCCCCTACGCCCGCCCCGTGCCACCAGTGAGGAAGACATCAAGTTAGACGTCAGCCCCCACATCCATGATCCTCAAGTGGTTTATTGGGGTTCAGGAAAGGAGGGGGGCTCTTTTTGCCCCAGACAAGTCAAGTTTCTCAGACATCCACCCTCCCCCAACATCCTCCCTCCGTCCCTCCTTGCAGTTTGGACGAGGCAGCGTAAGGGTGGGGGAGTTGAAGAAAGCCATTCAATGGAGAGAACCCCAAGGTGAAGTGAAAGGCTCCAACTTGACCAGAGAGATTTCTGTATTTGAATGAAGCAATTCCACGATGCCCATTGGAATGAATTGACCTGACTGGTGAGTCCCACAAACTTGGCAGTGGAAGGCTAGGGGTTTCATCCTAAATGGTGAACCAGGTACCTTGTCCGCAGGAAAATCCCACACAGGTAGAGCCAAGTTGGTATGTTGGGCAAAGTCATCAGGGTGGCAAGATGATGGTGGGCGAGAGGAGACTTGTTCTGGGGCCGCCCTCTTCTATGGGTGGGAATGGGGGTGGGGGCAGTGTGATACCAGCTCAACACAAGGTTGACATAAGGGAAGCCGTATTGTAGAAAAGAAACCATATTGTAACTTTGAATGACCTGTGACTAACTCTGTGGACTTTACGGCCCCTCCCACCTGCTATAAGTTGATAACTTTGTTCTTTTGAGTTCCTTAGGAATGTGATGACCCCGAGGCAGAGAGTCTACGCTGATAGCCATTATCAATGACAACTGAAAGATCAGGGTATACAGTGTTGCTCCAGTCTCTGATGCATATCAAGTAAAACAAAAGACTGTCAGGAACTAAGACCAGATAGATGCCTCCACCCTGAGACCAGATGCCTTCCCCACCCGGAGGCCAGCCTTCTACACAACTGGCTTGTAGTCTTTGTTCTGGGAGATGGTTCTTTCAGACATTAGTCAGCCATCTTCCCCCTTGCTAGCAAGCTGTAATAAACTGCCCTTTCTCTGCCACCATCTTGCCTCTTGACGATTGGCTTTGTATTGCAGTGATCAGATAGTGCCCTTTGTGCAGTAACAGCAGGACCTGGACCACCAGAGAGTAGGACTGTAGTAGCTGCTGCCTTCCCTCCAGCCTGCCTGCCTGGGAGCTGAGGGCTGAGAACAGCACAGGGCACACTGGCTCCTGCAACTTAATTCATTCTGGGAACCTTCTGCTGTTACTCCTGAGGTGCCAGTTGCTGTGATGATCAAAGCTAAACTCTTATCTCTGTCTATTTCTTAAAAGGCCTGAGTCTGAGCTACTACAAATTCTTCTGATTTCTTGCTAAATGGACCCACCTCCACCCTCCCATCCTGCCAGACCAGGCCCCTTGTACAAAAATCTCCACTTGAAGAGTTTTTTCACCTTACCCAGAAAGTAAACGCCACCCCCCAACCTAAACACCTAACACATGAAACAAAAATCCAGCTGGTCTCCTTCTACCTCATCCACTTAAGAGTCAGTCTCCTCTAAAGACCTTATACTCAATGACTTACTGCTGCCTCCCTTTCCCTGGCACAATTCTCTCCCTGGATGTGCCCCACCTTAGACTTACACGGCTCCACCACTCAAGTGAGCTGGAGACAATACCCAAAAATGGCTCGGATGGTAGCCTCGTCAATTCAAAATGACTTACACATGAAATCAGCCATAAATGTGGTCCAGAAATCATCGACTTACACGTGCCTCCAATGAAATTGTTGCTTCAGAGACCCTGGCATCTAGAACCCATCTTCTCCATGTTCTTCAAACTTTTTCTCTCCCTCTTTTCCCATGATATCTTGCCTGATGGTTCATGGGGAAATTAGACCCCATCTGGCAAGAGACAAATCATCTTCCCACCATGCAAGAAAACAATAGGCACAGGCCCACCCCCACCCATCTTATCTTCTTCATCTGCCCCATCATATCAGAAAAATGAGTACCTCAGAAAAATGTGTCCCTCCTCCTGTCAAAAGCTGAAACCTGGTGTCAAACACTTGGATGGAAAGGACACCAGAATATTGTTTTGAGCTCCATGTAAATTGCCTTCCTCCCCCTTGAAATCCCAAACCACTACCCCCAACATCCTCCTTTGTTTTTACCTGAAGATAATATTTAAACTGGCAGCTTGGACATTTTGGTGAGTTGCTGAGTTTTCCTGACTCTCCTATGTACACGTGTTGTAAAGCTTTATTTGATTTTCTCCTGTTATTTCATCTCATGTCAATTTAATTTATAGCCCAGCCAGAAGGACCTAGAGTGAGTAGAGGATTTATCTTCCTCCCTATAGCTGCATGGATCTCTCAGATCCTGTTGTGCTGTGTAGGGAATCCTGTGTTGGTCAATAGATGTCTGTTTGGTTGTACCTTAGAGAGGAGAGATAAAGGGAACAACTCACACCACTACGATGCTGATGTCACTCTGGTAAACTTTTAGCAATAATTATATTTTATGGCATGTGTACTTAAAATAACTTCCAAACTCTCTTTTGTAACTTGAAACTTTGAAGTTTTGCTTGGTGAAATTAAGTGATAAAAAAGTTCGTTGAACATCTAGATCATTTCCAAATAAGATGAAATATTAGATGTTAATTACTAAATATAGGTTTATCCACTGTTGGTTTCTTAGGATAGAGAAACTAAAAGACGTTTGGGTCTATTAATAAACATGTCTTGTGCCTTATTAAGAGTATGCTATGAAATAACATGTTTCTAAAAATTATAAAAAGTATTTATAAATTTGCCAAGCCACAGAATGCTAATGTATAAGACAGTTCATAATTGCTTACTTCTTAGTTTTCACTAAAAATTAAGCTTTCTAAGGGTTAAAACTTCTAATTAATATCTGTGATTAAAGTTACTAAAAAATAATAAGAGAAACATCTTTGTATTCAAGGAAAGTAAGATAGATGTTTTCGGTAAAGACGATATAAAAATAAAGATATTTTTGTTTTTTAAAAGGTTATAAAAGGTTTGTGGGAAAAAAATCTCTGAGAAAAATTTTGTGCATAGTCAAGTTGGTTAAGATTGAAATGAATTTATTTAAGTAAATAAGTTTCAGTATCAGAAGTAAGCTTGTGCAAAATTAGAATTTAGTTTTCTTTCTCTTAAAAGGATAATTTTCTCTAACTTCTAGTCTGCTCTTGATAAAGAAATTGTAAAAGGTTTTTCTTTATCTATGAGTAAATCTACACAAAAGACAGAAATTCTCTGTTTAGTCAAAATAATTTCCTAGTCTCAAAAAGTATGAGGCTTCTCTATTAAGAGAACTAAGTTTTTGGTTTTTTTTTAACTCTTTTACTCTCTCTGTTTGCCTTTAACATCTTTTTTAAGGGAAATATGTGCACTGTAAAAAAAATCATTTTAATGGTAAAAGAAGATCTGCAAATTGTTTTTTCTAATTTCACGGAACAGTTAACATCAACACTTACCTCATTTCAAACACACACGCACACACACACACTCTCAGCATGACCTTGTATGGATGTACTGACACTTGATTTGTTGAGTGGATGGCTATGAAGTCTCTTCATCCCACCCCTCACCATTTTTTTCAGTTTACTTGTTTGTCATGATGGTAAGGACTGCTGAAATCAATATTTTTATCACCACATGTGCACTTGCACCTGTGCTCCCCACCCCCCGTGTGTTGTCTTTGGACTTTATTGTGGCCCATGGAGAGACATATTTTGTCTTTTAAACTTTTCTGTGGTCAAATGTATCAGTAATTTCCTCAGTGGCCTCTGGTCTTTGTCCGTCTGGTGTAGAAAGACCTCGTGGGCTGGAAGTGACAGGATACAAGCAATGCCTCCATTGTTCCTCTGTCCTTATCCTTCTCTGATGACTTGCATGGTTTTGGTTTGACAGACCCTGCCCACCAGATTTTTCTAAGTCCTTCAGGGATCCTGGGAAGCACTGGGGCTGCTCCAGAAAGCCTGTGTTGGTAGCCCTGGACCCCCTGCTGGCATCTCTGAGGGAATTTTCCATAACTGAGTCAGCCAGCTGCCCCGGCCTGGCCCAAGAGTCTCATGGGAAGTCTGTCCCCTTCACAGCAACTGCCCCCCCCCCAATTTTCCAAGCCCCGCTTCTGCACCTGGGGTCACACCATACCAGCTGGGAGCTCTGCAGTGGATGCTGCAGGGCCTCACAGAACACCCTCCTGGTCACCCCAGGCCGAGAGACAGGATCCGAGGTGGGCCGTGATGCGATCACTTGGTGGGCCGAGGCTATGCCTTCTCGCCGGCCTGAGATCCGGATCTCTCCCACCAACATTCGTGCTGATTGTCGGGTGCCATCTGGCGGCAGCTTTTTATAGTTTCTTTCCTTCGGAGCTCTGGCGACATAGGCAAGGGAGGGGACTTTTGAAGGATATCCATGTGGTTTCCAGTTTGGGGCTATGATGAACAGAACTGCTAAGAACATTCACGTCCAGGATTTTGTGGGAATGAACATGAATGTTGTTGGGCCAACCGGGGGTGGCGTCCTCCAGACCACCCTCAGGTTTGATGCCTCACCCCCTAGAAGGACTCAGAGGACTCCACAAAGCTGACCTCCTGGAAGTCCAGCTGAGACTGCACAGCCCAAGGCCCCAGCTAAACAAAGACACTCTTATGAGGCAGGACATTCCAAGGGCTTAGATGTTGCAACTTTTTGTCCTCGTTTTTTTCATCTTTCATCTTATCTTTCTTTGCCTGCTCGCTCACCTGCCCCATCATGTCAGAAAAATATGTCCCTCTTCCTGTCAAAAGCTGAAACCCGAAGTCAAACACTTAGGTGGAAAGGACACAAGAATATTGTTTTGAGCTACATACAGATACTCTTAAAGAAAACAACAACAACAAAAACAAGCAAACAAAACCTTACCCCATCAGACAGCAGGTGCAAGAAGGGAGTGATGACCCTCCCTCTTTTCTTCCTGGAAGCAGGAGATAAGCCAACCAACCAACCAACCAACCTCCCCCCACCATGGAAGATGTCCTCCCTATCCTAGAAGGAGAGTGACATTCTTATTGTCAAGGTTGTGACGTTGAGAGTGAGAGAATTCTGTACAGACAGATCTTGTTAAAAGAAATCCTTATATATTCCTTTAGCCTCCCCACATAGCATAGTTACTGTAACCATGGTCCCTCTGGACCAGTTTGACTGACCCCATCTTATCAGCAGAGTAATTAAGAAGTTGTGTTTCAGAAAATTTGCAAAGCCACATAGCCAGAGTATGCACGGAAGAAGAAATCTCGACCTGAAAGACCGTGGAGCCAAAATGTCTCCTCCTCCCCACTGAACCAAAGGACCGGGACATGACCAGAACTTCAAAATTGGACTCTTATCTGCAGCAAGGGGCTCATGATCTAGGAAGATATGGTGATAAAATTCTTTCCACACCTCATCATAAATGTTTAGAACCTGGTCATAAATGCATGAAGCCCACCAATCAAACCCTGTCCTGCCAGCATTTCCACATCCCAGCCTGATCTCCCTAACCTCTTCAATTTTGCTCCAAATCCTGAATTGGGGAGACAGATCTGAGGGCACTCACCCTCTGTCTCCCTGTAGATGGATCTCAGAGAATAAATCTGATTTCTCTTCCTGAAAGCTGACACCATAATTAATTGCCTTGCTTTTGTGCATCAGGTAGGAGAACCCCATTTGTAGGGTAACATTACTTTTCCACAGTCGCTTCTCTTTGTTCCACCCAATGGAACAGCACTTAGGTTTTGCCACTTCTCTGAGTCTTCATCTTTTGTGGAGGGCTCCCCATGTCACATAAAACTTATAGGAAATAAATTTGTGTGCTTTGCTCCTGTCATTCTGTCTTGTGTCAATGTCATCCTTAGGCCCGCCTGTCAACCCTAAGAGGGTGGAGGTAAGGGTTTGCCTCGGTGACATCTTCCATTCCAGCATCTTTGAATTCAGCCTCCTTCATTGGCTTGATTACTCAGTATGTTAACATGATCTCAGCTACCATCTTAAGAAACTCTATGACTGTGGGTAGTGTCTTTCAAAATGAAACATACTCTTACCCTACGATCCAGCAATCATGCACTCTGATACGTATTTATGCCCCAGAAACTCCATCTTGGAGAAAACTTAAAGGCTTTCTCTGTGCCTTCGTGATGTAGATTTTCTACTCCCATCTTCTCTAGGACCTGAGAGCCAATCTTTGAAATGCAAATATTTCTCATCAGAGGAAAAAAAGCCTTTGCCATCTGAGCAGGTAAACTTAACCTTTCCAATTGCCAAAACAAAATGTGGGTTCAATTATACTTTCATAACTAATAAGCCTTATATTACTGTTCCTGATTTGTGGCAGTCATTTTAAAACAATAGCTGTGGAGTCTCTGTGTACGTGTGTCTATATGTGTTATATATGTGTGATATTTTGCCTCTGGATGGTATAATATCTAACAGAGCTCTACTTAATTGGCTCAAAGTAAGCACTTATGTAGATTATATTTAAGTGTAACAGAAACTAACCCAAATGTTTTTCAAGTTAACGTGATATATAATAGTCTTTGGTAAATGAAAGCTTATTTAAGTTTGTTAGTTTGACTGAAATAGACATGTCCTCAGAGTTGTCAGCATTGGATAGATGCAGACATGCAGCCTGGGTTTACCAGCCAAAAAAGCTCACGTCATCTCTGTTACCAATTTGTCAGCAAAAGTAATAGCTTAGAATGATAGCTAATTTTATCCAATGTTTCATGATGTTTTCATGGATAATCTAAATGTAATTGTTGGGAGCAAATGATTTAGATAGATGTAAGTGAAATAAAAGTTTTTAACAGTAAATTTTTGTTTCTGTTTTTTTTTGCTTGCTTTTTCACATTTTTAGTTTTTACTCCTTTGGATAGTAGATTCTCAACTCATTGCGGACACCTGATATAAAAGAAATTTACATCTAAGTCCCCCAAATCTAACCCTATGCTAACCCTAACCCTTGCCCTGACCCTGACCCTAACCCCTAAACCTGACCCAGACCCTAAACTTAACCCAACCATATCCCTAAGCCTAAGCCTAAGTCTAACCCTAACCAAACCCTAACCCAAGCCTAACCTTAGCCCTAGCCCTGTCCCTGACCCTAACCCCTGACCCCAACTCCTAATTGCCAACCCTAAACCTAAACCTATCCCTAGCCCTAACCCATAACCATAACCCTTAAACTTAAACCTAACCCCTAAACCTAACCCTAACCCCCAACCCCTACCCCTAACCTTAACAGAGTCAGAGAGCAACACCTTTGCCAAGGCCCAGAAAACAGCTTCTCAGATTCAAGAAAAAACCCTTCTGTCTGAGGCATAAGTATCCCCATGGGAAAGGGCAGTTCTGGTTTGCTCTCCCATCCCCCAAAATACCTCTTGCCCCCAGAGGATGTGCCCCATTATAGGCCATACATTTCCACCTGAAGCAGCACCCCAGCCTCCTGGATTTCATTAGTAATCCTTCCTCTGTTTACCCTGCTGACAGGTCTCTGAGGAAGCAGTGATTAACCACCATTTGGGCCAGGAAATGTCCAGGACTGACATTCACCTTCTCAGGCGTGATAATGGAGAAGGCCAGGGAATGAGGAGACAGGGAGGCAGGTGAAGTCAGCAACCAGCAGAAGAGAAGAGAGCTGGCCAGAAAAAAAAGTCACTCAAAGAGGAAAGTAAGAGAGAGAAACACAATTTTCTCACATGTGCCATAACTGTAAGGTAGGTTCAAACCTCAGTGTTTCATAATATCCCTGAAAGAGACAAGACAAGAGAGGCACCAGGAGAAGAGCCCCAGAGGCCTGGAGCCACTGAGTCCATGGTTCTCAATCCCCTCAACTCACCTAGGGAGAACAGAGAGACAGGAAGCAGGAATGGGGGTCAGGATGTCATTGGTCATCAAGCCGTTCTAATACCAGGCAGAGCTGAGAACCACCAGTCCAGTCCCTCACCCATTTCTGACACCACTTGTTCTCTCATTTATTATCAACCAGAAATTTATTTGGCTGGTTTCTGCATTAACTGCGATAGAAGGAATAGATCTCTGGGGTCCCTTCCAGGGCCACACTGTTCTCTCTGTTCTTGCCCTGTTCCTGTCCCTCCAATTAATGGATTCATTCTTCAAAGTTAGATGGAAATCACTTACCCACAATCACCTTCCAGGACCCCCTTCCACACTCTTTAGGGACCCTTCATAGCTCCTTTGTTTAATTAATTATTTTAATTAGTTATTTGTGCAATTATTAGTTTAATGTCTACCTCCCTTCCTAAAACATACATTCTCTGGAAGTCAGCATATATCCTGCAGACCCGGCCACTTGCACATTAGAAGCATCAATAAATATTTTTAGAATTGCTGAATGAATATGATGCTATAATTCTGTGACAAAGACTCATTCACATCATGGTCAGAACTGGAAATGAATTATCAGTCTAGACCAGGGGTCAGAAAACTTCTTCTATAAAAGGCCATATAGTAAATACTTCAGGCTTTGAGGACCATGGAAGGTGTCTGTTGCATATTCTTCTTTGTTGTTGTTTTGTTTTGTTTTTAATAACTATAAAAACGTAAAAAAGCATTCTTAGCTGGAGGCTGTGCAAACCAGGTGCAGGTCTATACTTCAGTCACAACAGTGAAACACAAATGTAATTGATGTTCAATTCTGTCTAGACACTAGTCATGTGATTTCCTGCCTCTTCCTATTTTTGTTTGTAAAAACAAAACTAATTTCAAAAGCTACCTCTGATATGTGGACTCACAGGAGAGCAAAAGAAGCCTCTCCATTTTCTCCATTCCTTTAGGTCACTAGAGAACATTCTTTGGTCTTCCAGGACATTTTCTGAGAGGAAATAAAGGATTTTTTTCCCTATGGAAATTGTTTTCCTGCTCCTAACTGGAATCAAACACCTAGGAAAGCGCATCCCTCGATTCTCAAGTGATGAATTATCATTACAGTATAGCCATTTTACACACCTTACGGTATGACTGAAAACAGCCAGAAAACTAATAGGTCTTTCCTATAACTCAGATACTGTGCATGACAAAACATAAGGGAGACAGGAGTTTGCGCGCGCGTGAGTGTGTGCGGGAGCGTGAGCGAGTGAATGCGTATGTGCATATCAAGCCAAAAATTATCAAATGCGGCTACAGAACAATGAGAGAGAAAGGAAAGTATAACCCCCTGGAACTTCAGTTCTCTGATGAGCAAATACCGCTCAATCCTCAACCAGGCTTCTCAACCTCAACACCCAGTGACACCTTGGGCCTGATAATTCTGTGTTGCAGGAGGCTGTCCTGTGCATTGTAGGATGTTTAGCAGCATCACTGGTCTCTACTCACTAGAGGCCAGCAGCACAACCATCCACCTCCAGTTGTAACGGCCAAGAACATCTCCTGACATTGCTGATGTGGGTGGCATTGGGTGGCAAAATTGCCCTGGTTGAGACGCTGCCTTAACCTCCCTCTGAAGGGAACTTCACCACTTGCGTTAATGGTAACCTGGCTGCCCCTTGAGTCCTCCTCTTGTGTCCACCCAGATGGCGACATTTATGTCAAATCCCACATGTTTTAGGGACAGGAAGTGGGCAGTTGACTTCCTTGTTCCTCACAAGCACTTTCAAATGACTTACTCACCTTCAAAGCCATCAACTCCCTTGGAATTCCTGCCGCTAGCTAGACCACTTGACATCCCTCTCCTTTCCGCTATCCACTAACCTTGTCATTCCCTCCCCCTATTCACTAAATACTTCCCTCCTGACTCAGCTGCCCTATTTTCCACTGTCATCACTGTCACCGACACTCAGGGAGACAACTCATCTAGACCTTGAATCCTTGTCTCCAGCCAGTGTTTCCTCCCCACCCCTGCTCACAACCCACTCCTATGTCACTATCAAGACCAGCACCCCCTCCACAAGCCCAATGTCACAGTTGACTCCAGCCCTCTGGTGGCTGCCTGTGCCCTCAGAGTAAAACCAAACTCCTCACATGACTAAGGAGACCCCTCCACACCAGCACCCCTCACTCCTCCCTCACTCTGCTCTCACCTACTGGCTTCTCCTCCTTCTTTTGAACACTCTGAGCTCCCTCTCTCCTCGCAGCCTTCCGACTAGAACGCTCTTCCATTTCATTCGGGTCTCTGCTCAGTTGTCACTTCCACTGAGAGCACCTTCTGACCACCTTTCTAACACAGCACACCTGTCACTTTTCCCATTGTTCCCCTCTCTTCTTCAGAGAGCTGGGCCCTGGAATTTATGTGAGGCGGTGGTCTGTCTCCTCCCCATGGAATGTAGACTCCATTTTCGCAGACTCTGCTGTTCAGTCACCACCTTTTACCCAGGACCTCAAGGAAGGCCTGGCACAGAGTAGGTGATCAATTAATTTCTCATAATAAATGAATCAATATATGTACAAATTCCTGGAAGGAACATCTAACTCCAGGCCATTACCTTCTATCCTTTCAGCTCTTATTCTAGAACCCTCTCTAGAGCTCCATCCTCCACATGGACTTTGAATCAGTCATTCCTATTTACTGCCACATGGTCCATCACTTCCTTCCTAACCAGCTTGAATTCCAACTTCCACCACTACAATCAAATCCCTCAGCACTTCAGATCCCTCGTCCCTCTCCCTCCATCATGTCAGCCTAGTAAAACCACAACTTGTTCCCATCTAGCCATCCACCTTCTCTTTGCCTGCACCTGGGCAACTTGACACTGTGACAGAAAGACACATATGTGTGGCCTGTGTTCACTAAGATTGTGACATAAACCTCAGTGAAGCCCAACTCTGCTCTGCATTTTCTTCTAAGAAAATTGACTTCCAATCTTCAGTACAATTTTATACATTTTCTCCCCCCTTAACCCACTCTTTCCAATGGAGAGATGATGATCCTCTCAAATAACTTTTTGAGGAAATGGAAGAATCCAGGAAAAACTGCAAGTATGCAAAATGCCCACACCTGCACCTTCTCTGCCTTCCTCCTCACAGTGGACACAGGCCCGGCTCCAAACAAGAGCAAGCTCTTCCCCATGTGTTTGGATCAAATTCCTTGTTACATGCTCAGGACTTCACTTTTGTAACTATTCCTTCTCTCTCCTGAATCATGAACATTTCCTTCTTTACTGGACACTTCCAGAACCACACAAAACATGCTTAATTAAAACAAAGAAAATTTTCCTTGAGCCCACACCACTCCTCACCCCCAGGTACAGCCCCATTTCTCGGTTTCCTTCCACATCAAAACTACCAGCCAGAATCGCCTACACTTGCTCCCTCCAGCCCCTCACTCCTGGCTCAGCCACTGTAATTTGAGAAGTCTAACTTGGAAGTTGAATTTGACTTCATCCCTGCAATGCAACAGAAACTGGTAGCCAACACAGTACAATAAAATTTTTGTCTTCATCTCATTCAATTTCTTAATCCCTCAGAAAATTTTTGCTGTTGACTTACTCTTGCTCCTTAAAACATTGTCCTCTCATCTTCATGACGCCCTCCTCTGTTTTCTCCACCTCACTAGCCATTGTCTCTCTTTACTGGCTTCCCTTTTCAATGCATCAACGTGTGAGTGCTTCCTGCTCATCCCACAGCTTCTTCTCTCAAGTGGTCCTGTATTCGCTCCTGCGATCTTACCCGGTCTACACACACTCCTCCTCAGGAAACCGGACAGGCTTTTGTGACTGTATTAACTAACAGAGTGTGGCAGAGAGAAGATGAGAGGATGAGAAGATGGGGAGAAGATGAGAATTCAAAGGACCACCAAACTGGCAGTGAGTTTACCAATGTTTTTCCTCCAATATCCCTCAACCTGCACTCAAAGGAACCCAAAACCCATAAGTGGGAATCAGCATTAACAGGGAAAGCTTTCAGGGGCAATTTGGCTATGTGTGTCCATGGTCTTAAAAAAAATCACCCCTTGACCCGAAAACTTAACTTTGGAAAATCTATCCTAGGTAAATATTCAGAGGTATAATCAAGGAGTGATGCATCACAGGATTATTGTGAAGGTTAAACAAGAAAATGCATGTAAAGTGCTCAGCACAGTTCCTGGTAAATGGATTACTAAGAGTAAAAAAGAAATGAAAGAAACTAAAATGTCCAACAATAAAGACATAGGTAAAAAGAAAAAAATAAGATGGGGGCAGGCCCAGTGGCATAGTGGTTAAGTTCATGTGCTCTGCTTTGGCAGCCTGGGGTTTGCAGGTTCGGATACCAGGCGCGGACTGATGCACTGCTTGTCAAGCCATGCTATAGCAGGCATCCCATATAAAGTAGAGGAAGATGGGCATGGATGTCAGCCCAGGGTCAATATTCCTCAGCAAAAAGAGGAGGATTGGCATCAGATGCTAGTTCAGGGCTAATCTTCCTCACAAAAAAAATAAGTGAAAAAAATAAGATGGCTTTATATACATGATGGCTAACTATACAGCCATTAAAATTCATGCTACTGTAGAAAGAACAATAACTCACTTGATTTAAGCATATGGATTATACGAAAAGGAACAGGAAAAATAAAACCCAACAGACATCACTGGAGAATGCTAGACACTCATTACCACTGACAACAGAAAAGTAACAAGAAATCAGTGAACCATGTCTCCTGCTTTTCCAGCATGAACTGTATTTTGGGCTAATAAAATGTATGTAGTGAATAAAGAAGTTTTCAATACAGAAAAATTCCAGCCAAAAAGTGCAAAAGAAATGACAGAATTATAACATCACCATTTTGCAATCCCTAATGAATTTATTTTACAATCCCTAATTGTTTACTTAATGAACAGCAAATGAATGGAAAACCCACTAGAGAAAAAGTTGACTGAAAAATTTGCAAAGGAGGGATCAAGCTGTCATTCCCCAAAACTACAAATCATTCAGGCCTTCAACTCAATTAAGAAAAGCAAACATCATGATCCTCCTGACATGGAGGATTAGAAGGTGCACACACTGCCGATCAAGCGCTGTCCCCAACCCCTGGGAAAAGAGAGAACAGAATTGAGCACAAATCACACCATGCATCAGATGGGATCTAACTTCCAGTCTAGGGTATCAGAGAGTTCTGAGAATGGACTAGTTACCAGATAATACTAAAGAAAAATTCTAGTTACATTCAATATAATAATGACACTGTAGCATATTAAAAAGTCCTTTTTTGAGATGCATACTGAAGTATCTGAGATTAAAATAACATGATGCCTGGATTTTGTTTCAAATTATTCCACAAGAAAGTAGGGGGTTAGAGGAAAGTATTGTGGCATTGATAATACTGATAATTACGGAAGCTGGTGGTGGGTACGTGGGCTTCATCATACCTCTATTTTTATGTATGCTCAAATTCTCACAATAAACATCTTAAATCATGCTATTAAAAAGATTAATGACATGGAAAAATGTATCACAAATACTATGTGAAATAATCAAGATGGCAAAGCTAAACAAAGTCTGCTCTTGTTTCTACCAAAACTGCAGACAGGAATTCAGTTTATTAAAGAGTAAAATTACTGTATTAGGAAGATGGAATGTTTCCACTTTTTCTAGGATCTGCTTCTAGCTGGACTGGACTGAACTCCCTTCTGACTAGGGAATGTGATTTGACCAAGGCAGGGGGGTGGACAGAGACATGAAATTATATTTTTCTTCTTGCCGTTGACTACTGGACATTTAATCAGGACACACTGGCCTCCTACACAGGATGCCTTGAATCTGAACTGGAGAGAATGAGCTGACCTCAAGCCTCTGAATCCACCTCATTTCCTAATTGTACAAATTGGCTGGAACCAGGAAACAAGGGCCCCCATGTCCCTCTAGCCCCCCTTCCCCTCCCCACCACAACACGGACACAGCTCAGGGCACCCTGTGACTCCCGGTTCCCTCACTCTACTCCTTGGTCAAAGCACCTGCTTCTAGACTGAGATGTGTTGAAAATAATTGGCTTCAGAACATGAATAAGCATAACTTTCCTGAGTGTTCTGTTATTCAAAGCTTCATTTCACTTGGTACTTTCATTCATTATTTCATGAACAATATTTACTGGGCTCTTACTGTGTGCAAAGCAGATCTAAGATAATTTGCAGAAAACCTATTTGCTAAATGAACAATTCATGAAAAACCGCCAGTGGGCA
This sequence comes from Ceratotherium simum simum, assembly GCF_057802395.1. NCBI lineage: Eukaryota > Metazoa > Chordata > Mammalia > Perissodactyla > Rhinocerotidae > Ceratotherium > Ceratotherium simum. The sequence goes on from NC_141935.1 coordinate 278,056, forward strand.
TGGAGGTTGCTGGTGGGGCACTATCTGCTAAAATGTCAGCCCCCAGGACCAAGGCCACAGGTCAGCCAAGGAGGCCCCTCAGGCGCAGGTGCAGTCCTGGGTCACTTCTCAGGGAAACATGAATGGGAGCACGCATGAAGGGAGATCGAGCCCCCCACTGCCCAGGCAATGTTCCCCCTGAAGCCACAGTGACACAAAAATTTGAGAAAATTCTCAAAGGCCAATAGAATAATTCTCTACAGCACAGACTGCTATAAACTCCACAGGAGCATAAGAAGTCATTTCTGTATATGAGTCTGTCTTTTGTGGTCACCAGAGTGGTGAGCAGTAGGGAGGAGGCTGAAACAGGTGAAGTGGGTCAAGAGGCACAAAATTCCAGTCATAAAATAAATAAGTCATAGGGATGTAATGTACAACATAGAGAATATTGTCAACTATATTGTACTAACTTTGTATGGTGACAGATGGTAACTAGTCTTGTCGGGGTGATCATTCTGTAATGTAAATAAATGTCGAATCACTATGCTGTACACCTGAAACTAACACAATGTTGTATATCACCCATACCTCAATAAAATAAATAAATAAAGTAGTTTCTGGTGAATTGATGACTCTAAGCTCATGGGCAGGAGAGGGGCAAAGCTTTTCAGGCTTCCCTTTCTCCTCCCTCCCTCCTTCCACACAAATAAAGGAGCCAGTGGGTGAGGTAGTCCTTCTCTCCTTCAGACCCAGCCTCTGTCATTTTCTAACTTAGGAAATGCAGGCCCAGGGGTGTTGGATGTTTTGTCCAAGGCCACACTGTCTTTATCCAGGAAAGTCTTGTCTCATTTATCATACACATTCCGTAGCTAGCGTACAGCCTGAAGAAATGTAGAAGGGTACACCCACGGATAATTCTTTCATTTTTTTGTAGAATAAAGAAAGTTCCTTATTTTCTGCCCATTCCTTTCTACTGAAAACACATGGGCTCCATCACTAGACTTCATGAAGTGCCTCCAGGGGAGGAGGGATGGTGCAGCGGGCATGAGCTTGGAAGCCAACTGATGCTGCCACTGTCCAGCCATGGTCTTGGACAAGCTGGTCAACCTCTCTTAAGCCTCAGTTTCCCCACCTATAACTGGAAGTAATCATCCTCATTACCTCCTAGTATTGTTGTGAGAATTAAGTGAAATCATTTTTGTAATTATTAACTCAGTGACCAATAAATGGTGCCCATTACTATTTTCATCAAGATACAGTTCAAAGGCTCTACATTTGTAAATGAGGTAGATAACAATGTGGGTCAACCTACAGGAGGCAATCATAAGTAAACAATGGGGTCATAAGAAGATAGCCATAATCTGAAAGCATCAGGAAAAGTGTGATGATAAGCAAAGTATCATAGACCAGAATACCAAGTTTGTTTGTTTTGTACACTCGGTGGATTTTAATTATATCAACAAGGTAGTATTTAAGACTTTGCTTTCTGGAATTCCTAACTTCTGTTTTTTTTTTTAAAAAAAGGCTTACATTATAACAAGTAAAACAATTATCATACTTATTAAATTCATGTTGAAATAACATTCATCCAATGACAGACAAGGAACTTACTAATTACTCATACTTTCCAGTTATTTCTGCACTACTCCCACCCTCCCCCACAGATACTTACACACCCAAGTTAATAAGGAGCATGAACTTCAGTGTGTGGAACAGCTTTGCAGTTATACACCATCTGCAAACACTCCTCTTGCATTGCTAAGAAATATCACGAGGCTAGATGAACATGGAAACAACAGCCCAGGGAAGTGGTAGAGACCAGTGATATCACAACACACATGTCACATACGAGGAAGTGAGACCATCTATCCCTGCACTGGGGTTCTGTTGGGTGGTGAGCAGTGACACTACAATAAGTAGAAAACCTTTTATGTGGACAGAACTACACAGTGTAAAAGGCACATCAACTGTCAGCTTTGTGAAGCAGAGCAAGGATTTATCACCACAATTTCAAAGACACCAACTAAGGAACAAAAAGGTTCTAGAATCTGCCTGAGGTCATAAGACTAGAAAGTGGAGTGCCAGAACCAAACTCGTGCTCTGCTCTCCTAATTTTATTCCAGGGATCGTCCACTTCCTAGTGGGCCAGCAACTCTGGGAAAGCTTCTGACCAACATTCTGTTTTAAGATATAAAAGGAACAGACCCCACAGTCTGCACCCTGTGGGGGCTGACAATCTAGGTACAATGACCACAGCTCAAGAAGGAATACTTTCAAAGCAGTCTATTTAGGACACACTATCTTAATTGAACATCATTAGTGGAAGTGGGGGGAAAAGGCAGCAAAGACAAGATATACTCAAACACTTAGGAGTCTATCATTTGCCAAAGAACGTCCTGGGTCAAGCAGGGGATACAGCCAGGATGAAAACATGCTCCCTGTCCTTAACTTCCAATAATATAATATGACAATGTAGGCAGATCCTCTTGCAGAAGAAATGCAGCGTAGTGGCTCCTAACTGGTGATAACACAGAGCAGGGAGAGCCTTGGGCTCTTTCTGCATTTGCCTGAGACAAGAAAGCATCCAAACAGGAACAGAAACCTTCAACACAGAAGCTTCCCCGTGAGATGACAGGAGAATTTTTTCACCAGCCTTGAGGATGCATGTAACCTTCCTGTTTTTATTGAACCAAAATACTAGTAACTTTTTCTCATTATTACTATTAAATTACTCAGAGACAAACCACTACTTTTAATTTTCAGAATTTTAGAGCCAGAAGAAAGCTTAGAGATTATTTGGCTCAATTCTCTAATTTTCCCTGTGAAGAAATCAAGGCCCAAATACTTGAGTAATACTTCTGGGGTCACGGGGGAAGGCTAAGTGTGAGTTTTGTGTTGTTTTGTGTCCTATATCATTTACTTACAATCATCTGTTTTAAATTTGCATTTTGACAGCCTATAAACATGTCACTGATATTTTTTCCTTTTGTGTATTTTTTAATGGTTGAAGGATGAACAGAATATAATTGCTATATTTTGAAAGGTGTCAACATAAGTTTCTGTTTCTTCCAGGCCACATATCTTATGAAAAATGAGAATTAAACAGAAGTCTCATTACATTAAACTTTTTTCTGCTTTTATAGCTCAGACATGTCTAACAAACTTCCCCTAAAGTCTCATATTATCTATCAATTGAAATAATAAGAGGAAATGAGGTTGTTGGTAAGCAAATCCAGAGTAAGACATTAATGATAATTGCTTAAGTTTATGATGTCAGTGAATGCAGAGCTATCACATATCATGTATCATCATATACTGATGGCCTGTGCTGGATAAACAAGAGAAAACAGGTAAGGAAGGCCAATTACAATCAAATAGAAATTAACATGTCTAGTTTCAGATCCAAAATGCTGCAAGTTTTACAGTGTAAGGAATACTCTTATAAGTATCTAGGATTGTCTCCAGAAAAGAAGACAAACATGTATTCACATGGCTGGACAAATCATAGGAAAGACCAGTCACAAGACACAGGATAACTAACCCCTGGGCCCCACCTGTAGACAAGATTACCACAGTTCATGAAGGGATTTGGACAAAAAGGAGGACAAAGCTCTCTGCGCCGCCTGGAGTAATTAGAACTCACTGAACCATACATAGCATGGATTAAGACACTCTTATAGGAAGCTCTCTTCCTCTGAGCACATCATCAGGCTCAAAATTCCAGGGAAGGAAGGAATACTTAGATATTTTTAACTTTATAAAACTCTTGCCGATTGGGTGTTAATTTCCTATCTGAGTCCTCAACAGTAAATGCCTGTAATGTGTCTTCATAATGGTTTTGAAGAAGTTGACTGCTCTGTGTGGTGAACTGGGAGTCACATTTGATGCATTTTTGTTCCCTGATATTGAGAATATCGAGAAGAATGGTAAAAAATGTGTTCCATATCAATTACAATAAAACATCACACTGAGACAGAGCATTCAAAAAGGGACTTGGGGGCCGGCCCGTGGCTTAGCGGTTAAGTGCGTGCACTCCGCTGCTGGCGGCCCGGGTTCGGATCCCAGGCGTGCACCGACGCACCTCTTGTCCGACCATGCTGAGGCCGCGTCCCACATACAGCAACTAGAAGGATGTGCAGCTATGACATACAACTATCTACTGGGGCTTTGGGGAAAAATAAATAAATAAATAAATAAATAAATAAATAAATAAATAAATAAATAAATAAATAATTTTTAAAAAAAGGACGCTTACTGCCTATGTTTAAAAAAAAATTTTTTTAAATAAAGAAAAAAGGGACTTGGTATCGAGAGCTCCGACCACAGTCACTACGCAGTCCATTACAATTTATATAAATTTAAAGTTCAATTTTGGCTTCCATAAAGGCCTTTTTTTCCTGGGGAAAAGAAAAAAGAAACTATGCAACTTCAATTAATCAAGGGATAAAGCATGACAAGAATAAACTGAGAAATTTAATCTAATAAATCTAAAAAAATTGGCCAAGAAACATCACAAAACATATATGGCAATGACTACCAACCACTTTTCAGGACCTATGTTAGAATATGGAATTCTTTGGTAATTTCTTTCAAGATAGTGAAACAAATCAAAGTTCAAAGGAAAAAATTACTGAAATCTCAAAAGGAAAATGCTTTAAAAGAAAGAACTTAATTTTAATCTATTAAGTTAAATCCATAAAAGTGATTCTAATAAATGGCAGCTCTTTTTAAAAACCTCTGGCTGAAGAGTTTTTTCCATACTTAAAACAGTATCAAATAGAAGGAATGAGACATACAGACCATAGCTGCTGCTCGTACCGTTGAAGTCAAACATCATTGACTCTTCTAGAAGGAATATTAGTGGTCATCAAATTCAGCCTCCCCAGGGTATGACCACCCCAATACGGCTCCATCCAGTCTCTGCTTGAGCATCTCCAGTGAAGAGTGAAGTCGTTCCTCTCCAGACCATGCTTTTCAGGCCCAGACGTTCAACAGAGACAGCCTCCCTGATGTTGAGATGAATCACACAACTGCTAGCAAATCCAGCTCCCGCATCCTGAACACATTCAATTTTCTACTTGAGTATAAATCTCAGGTTTAAAATTTGTCCTAGTAGTCAATGGAACGCCACTGAGTAATTTTGAGAAAAGCATTAAAAATTCTCCTGGAAAGGAGGAGATGAGTATTTTTTTTAAAATTTTTTGAGGTATATTTTAACAGGATATAGTGACTGGCTGAATATTAGAAGGGGAAGTGTGAGGAACTTGGCTAACTTGCACAACTCCCAGATTTGGGTCTTAAGAAACAGGGCAAAGGGTTGAGCTGGATGCTATTACCATCCACCAGGGTAGACAAATAAGGGAGATGATTGGACTTGGAGGAAAGAGAAGTTTAGGTCAGATCTACTCCCATATCCATATAAATATTTTTAAAGGCAATAGGATATTTGCATCTGGAATTCATGAGAGATCTGAGCCAGAAATTTGAATTTGAAGTCATCAACATGTATGGAAAAGATTCCTGAGGGTGAATGTTAAGATGGACCAAATATGAAGCCTGGGGGAAAGCAGCATTTAGTTAGCAGGGGTTAAGTGGAAGACGATGACCAGACGGAGGTGTTTAAAAGCCAGCCCAAAATGTAGAAGGCAAACTAGGGAGAAGTATGCAAGGGAAGCCAAGGGATGGGTGTGTTTCTGACTGAATAAAGAATACTATACAGTTGTTTAAATGATGCTTATGAAGCATTTTAGATAATTAGAGATTTTTACTAATGTTGAGTGTAAAACACAACCTACTAAATTAAAATGTTAATAATGTCTCTGGATTTTAGGATTATGGCTCCCCAAAGAGAGCATGAATTCACAAAAATTGATCATATACAATGCCAACAAGAAAGCCACAAAAATTTCAAAAGAATCTACACAACATAAACTATGTTCTAGGATTATGTCTCAATTATTTTGCCATAGAAAAATACAAGGACTTCCCTTAAAATCCTATATGACTATAAACTATAGATGTTACTAGCTAATGTTTAGGGTTAAAAAGTATTTATCAGAGTCATACAAGTCTTACGACTGAAAGACACTGAAAACCTTTCTTTACCCCAACAAAATATTCTATTATGTCATCATTTATTATATAGATTTATGTATAAATAATATGTTATATAGATATAGATATAAATATTATAAAAGTGACAATAGTCCTCAATTTAATCTACAAACAATAAAATGTCAATCAAACACCAACAGGACTCTTTAAGAAACTCAACAACTTATTTTAAATTTATGTGGAGGACTACAAGGCCCATCAACAGCTAAGTCAACTGTGAAAAAGGGACACTCTTCTAGGTAATTAGATATATTGCAACACCACATTTATAAGAACTGTATGGTACTGACTGAAGACAGAAAAACATAAAAGGAAAAGAACAGACCCTTGGAAACAGACTTATCTCTATATGGGAATGATATTAAAGTGGTATCAAAAAGCAGTGAGTAAAAATGAGTTAGTAGATGATGTTGAAAACACTGGCTTATCTATGGAGAAAAATAAAACTGAATCCCTACATCACACCACACACCCAGGAGGACTCTACACAGATCAAAGGCTCAACTGTGAAGGGTGAAGGATAAAGCTAAGAGAAGACTACACAGGAGAGAATGCTTGTAACTGGATTGACAAAGAATGTCTTTAATGAGGCAAAAATAGCACAAACCATAGGTGAAAAGTAGATTTTATGATATCAAAATTAAGTATTTCTGTTCAACCAAGGACACAACAATTTAAAAGAGGGATGGAATATTAGGGGAAGATATTTATAATATCTAAAATTGATTCTGTGTGTTAAGATTTCAATGATCATACAGAACTGAATCCACTCTAAATAGTTTTAATAGGAAGAGACTTACAATAGGGTATTGCTTGTTTTACAGAATCTTGGAAGGGCTGAAGAAAAAGACTCTAGAATATTTTTAGAAACTACTCACCAAGGCACAACTTAGAACTGGGCCACCAAGAGGTGGCTGCCTCTTCTCTGATCTAAGGTCCTGCTCCAAGAGCACACTTCTGCTCTAGGATCAGGAGGCCCCGTGGCTGGATGCTACCTCTGCTGCCAGCCCCAGAACTGTGCTGCCTGCCACCAGACACACCAGCCGCAGGGATGCCTCATGCCCCACTCTGGGTCTCAGTGACACTAGGACCTGGACACTAGACCTGCTAACACTGCCCCAGAAGAATCAGGTAGCTCCTCAGCTGTGCTTGCAAGTACTAGCAACACAAGTAAGTCCTAGGCCTTGTTTAGGTCTTCCAAATCCGGCACAAATTCATCAAACCTAAACCACATCTGAAACACAACCTACAAGGGACTCTGAGAAATGTCACTTTCAGGTTAGCCTCTAATGTAAGAAGGAAGAGGCTTAGTGACAATCCATGACTTCCCTAACACTGGTGATAGAATCACTCAAGAATATACAGAGAATCCATGTGGATAAACAAGAAAAATCATGAAACCCTATAGAAAAAGGTAAAAGTATTTGAACAGGCAATTCACAGAAGGGTAAACCCAGAAGGCTAAAAATACACAAAGGTTTTCTCAAAGGCATTAGCCATCAGATAAATATAAAATGAATAGTGAAACAATTAGGCACCATTTTCCATCATTGAATTGGTAAAAATTAGATAAACACTAATTTACTGGGCTAATGGAATATAAATGGGGGGAAATATCCTGGAAACTAATCTGGCAGTACTTTTACAAATTCAGTAAATATTTATTTTATAACCTAGAAATCTCTCTACTGAAAATACATCCCAGAAAAATTCTCACCCAGGACCCCATACCAGACTACTCATCAGGGCATTGTCTGTGGCAGGCAGAGAAGAACAGGAATCTAAATGCTTACCCCTGTGCAAATGCTTAAATATGATGTGAGGAACGTCCACAGCGACCACACTGTACAACTCTAGGCGACACTATTCACATACTATGAAAGGTGACTAGTGCCCCCTGGTGTGCACAAACTTGCATAATTCTCACTCTGGAATATTAGATAGCGGCAAGAAGAAATGAACTCTATAGACATTCACCCAGAAATATCTATAGTTCTTTCTTCCCAAAGTCTCCTGAGTTTTAAAAAAACACCAATAGAACGAAGTCTACAATTCAGTGTTTGTATAAACTAAAATTAAACATACACAGAAATACTACACACTTCAGAAAATCACCTACAATTTTCAGGATGTCAACCAAACAAATAAAAGCAGTTCCCTGTGTCCATGAAGGGGGTCAGAATAGGAAATGAAAATACAAGGTCAAAATGGAGAGTTCTGCGTAGATATGATGGAAGAGTGTCATGCACTGAGGGATATGAGTAAATGCACTTTTTTCCTAAAGACCAGGAACAGAGAGTGTCCATTGTCCCTAAAACTACTAGAGAGAACACAAGATATCTGAGGAAGGATCAAAGCATTCAGGACAGGGTGAGGGACAGAGACTGAGCAACAAGGAGGGGACAAATCTGCAGAGTGTTGAACATATATATTACATATATGTGTCCACTCTATGTAATTACTGAAGAATTTAAACTTTAGCCTTGGGGCAATAGGGAATCACAAAATTGTTTCTAAAGTGGGACTGGCCAGTTAATCTTTGTATTTAAATGGTTTACTCTCTTGCCTTGTGGAGAATTATTGGAGAGGAGCCAGGCTGAGGGCAGGGAGAATGTTCAGGATCATGATGTGTGGTGATCTGTTCTAGGAAGTGTAGAGGCAATGGGAACAGAAATTTGAAGACCTATTACAGAAATATTTAAGCATAGAGAAAATGGAAAGACTAATTGATGTCAAGTTCAAGTATGAGAAGGATAGAAGTATCAAGGAATTGCAAGGCTGGACAGCAACACCTTGATTGGGAAACCCAGCGAGAGTGTTCAGAGGGTGGGGAAAATAATAAGTATAGTTGAGATGCAGTGAACCCCCTAGACCTGTGGTAGCTAAATGGGATGTGCCTGATGCCCAGGAGATAGAGACAAGCAGTCTATCTTTAGTTGGTAATGATGCCAAGAGGTACATGCAAAAGGAAACTGGTGGCTCAACCTTAGGGATTTGGCCTAAAGCAAAACATAAGGCCACGTGCCCAACTTTTATTATCCCAAAGCAGGTGGAGTGAAAACGGTCTGTGAATTTAGAGTCAAATCTGGTTCCTTAGAGAAATAACCTGAGTCAGAGATGAAAGGCTTTCAGGATCACTTTTTCACTTATATCACATATTTAGCCCAGACAAACATCTCTCCACTGAAATCATTGCAGTTCTTATTCAATGTTATATGCCCCCCTGCCCAATATACTGGATCCAACGGGGTCAATACCCTTTCAGATTTTTCTAAAAACAGAATAGAGACAGATCAAAACCTATATCCTGAAATAAACTGCCAGGATACTATCCAAACATTTTACACCCTTGAAGCCATTTAACTAAAATAGCACTGCAAGGACAGTGCAGAACATCTTGGGCAGCTTCAAAATGTGACATCTCCCATGCAGAATTCACACCCCTGACCTCTCCACACAGGCAAGGACTGTCCACAGCTTGAAAAATGTGGGGGAGGGGAGGAGGAAAGGCTGATTATCTACAGGCTTATACAGGTTAAAAAATGAGATACAAAAGATTATCTCTGAGAGTGACATCAGCATCATGGCAGAGTGATATTTCCCCATAGACTCTCCCCGCCCCAAGATCCATCAAAAAGGACGTTCATATACCAACAGAGGACATTCACACAACACAAAAGATGTCTGAGAGACCCACGCAGCCATACATCTGAAGGTGGAGGTGCTGGAACCCCCAGAGGAAGTGGAAGGATGTAAGGAGAACTCCTCTCCTTCCCAAATGACAGCAACCCTGGGGCAGGGTCCAAATGGCTCTCAGAGAGAGGGGGGGAGGGGTGGCCCTCCACAGGAAAACTGTCACTTTCCCAGCTCTCAGCCTGTGGGAAATTCCTATACAGAGGGGACTGAACTGTTTTAGGGGTGCCTTCATCAAGCTAGCACCCCATGAGAGCAGATAGCGAGGGAAGCACAAGAAGCCCCCAGCATCAGGCAGGTGAAAGAAAGAGCCCCTACCTCTGCCTGGTGCCCCAACACAACCAGTCAGCCAGAGCACCTGCAGATCGCACTGGGCTCAGAATACACAGCTCTTGACCCCCACCTAGTGGTGGCAGGTGGAAGCTGTGACCAGATATTTTCAAAACAAGGAAAAAAAGCCCACACCCTCAAGAAGTATACAAAAATATATTCAATCTCCAGACCAGAAGGAAAATGACAAGCACCCAGAAATCAGTCCTGAAGGCACAGAAATTTATAACCTAAATGACAGAGAATTCAAAATAGCTATCATAAAAAAGCTCAATGAATTACAAGAAAACACAGATAAATAACTCAGTGAAATCAAGAACTTCTTCACAAAAGATATTGAAACTATCAAGAAAAACCAATCAGAAATGTTGGAGATGAAAAACACAATGGAAGACATAAAGAAAAATCTGGAATCTTTAAAGTACAGAGCTGACAATATGGAGGAAAGAATTAGTATTATTGGGGATAAGAATGCAGAAATGCTCCAGATGGAGGAGGAGAGAGAACTAAGATTAAAAAGAAATGAAGAAATTCTCTGAGAAATATCTGACTCAATTAGGAAATGCAACATAAGGATTATAGGTATAATCCTTATACCTATGTAGGAGGGAGAAGAGAGGGAAAAAGGAGCAGAGAGTGTGTTCAGAGAAATAATAGCTGAGAACTACCCAAACCTGGGGAAGGAGCTGGAAATACCAGTGAATGAAGTCAATAGATCTCCTAAATATATCAACATAAAAAGACTCTCCAAGGCACATAGTAGTAAAGCTGGCAAAAGTCAATGACAAAGAAAAGATATTAAGGGCAGCAAGACAAGAAAAAATAACATACAAAGGAATCCCAATCAGGCTTTCAGCCGATTTCTTGACAGAAATTCTACAGGCTAGGAGAGAGCGGAACAATATATTCAAACTCCTGAAAGACAAAATCTTCCAGCCAATAATACTCTATCCAACAAAAATATCCTTCACATATGATGGAGAAATAATAACTTTCCCAGATAAACAAAAGCTAAAGGAGCTCATTGCCACAAGACCCCCTCTACAAGAAATGCTCAAGAAGTCCCTCATGCCTGAAAAAAAAAAGATAGAAAGGGATACAAAGCTTTGAGCAAGGGTAAAATTGATAGAAAAAATCAGAAAAATTGCAGCTCTTTATCAGAATAGGTTAGCAAACACTTATTCATAACATTAAAGATTAAGGGAAGGAAAACACCAAAAATAAATATAACCTCATCACTTTAAACACAAACTCACAACACAAGATGGAATAAATTGTGACAATAATAACTTAGAAGGAGAAGAGTAATGGGATGGAATCCCCTTAGTCTAAGGAAATAAGAGGCCATCAGAAAATGGACTATCTCATCTACAAGATTTTTTATACAAACCACATGGTAACCACTAAACAAATAAACAGAACAGAGACACATGCAATAAATAAAGAGAAAGCTAAGAAAACCATCATACAGAACTACCAAACTGAATTAGTAGTCTGAAACACATAGGACAAGAAACAAAGCAAATGAAAAAGAACTGGAAAATGAGTGATAAAATAGCAACATTAAGCTCTCAGATATCAATAATCACTCTAAATGTAAATGGATTGAATTCCCCAATCAAAAGACACAGAGGGGCGGGGTGGATTAAAAAACAAGATCCAACAATATGCTGCCTCCAGGAAACACATCTCAGCCCTAAAGACAAAGATAAGCTCAGAGAGAAAGGATGGAAGACAATACTCCAAGCTAATGGCAAACAAAAGAAAGCAGGTGTTGCCATAGTCATATCAGACAAAGTAGACTTCAAGATAAAACAGGTTAAGAGAGACAAAGTGGGGCAATATATAATGATAAAAGGGACACTCCACCAAGCAGACATATCACTTATAAATATATATGCACCCAACACAGGAGCACCAAAGTACATAAAGCAACTATTTACAAACCTAAAAGGAGATATTAACAACAACACAATAATAGTAGGGAATCTTAACACCCCACTTACATCAATGGATAGGTCATCCAGACAGAAAGTCAATAAGGAAATAGTGGACTTCAATGAAAAACTAGATGAGATGGACTTAATATATATAGAGCACTCCATCCAAACATAGCAGATTACACATTCTTCTCAAGCACACATGGAACATTCTCAAGGATAGAACATATGTTGGTAAAGCCTCTATAAATTTAAGAAGATTGAAATCATAACAAGCATCTTTTCTGACCATAATGCTATGAAACTGAAAATCCACTACAAGAAAAAAACTGGGAAAGTGACACAGATCTGGAGACTAAACAACATGCTACTGAACTACCAATGGATCATTGAATAAATTAAAGTAAAAATCAAAAAATACCTGGAGACAAATGAAAATGAAAATACACCCTATCAACTCCTAGGGGATGCAGCTAACACGGCCCTGAGAGGGAAACTTATAGCGATACAGGCCCACCTTAACAAACAGGAAAAACCCCAAACAACCAACGTTAAACTACACCTAACAGAATTAGAAAAAGAAGAACAAACAAAGCCCAAAGTCAGCAGAAGGAGGGAAATAATAAAAATTAAAGCAGAGATAAATGAAATGGAAACCAAAAAAACAGTAGAAAGGATCAATGAAACAAAGAGTTGTTTCTTTGAGAAGATAGACAAAATTGATAAACACTTAGCCAGACTCACTAAGAAAAAAAAAAGAGAAGGCTCAAATAAATAAAATTAGAAATGAAAGATGAGAAATTACAACAGACACTACAGAAATACTAAGGATTATAAGAAAATACTATGAAAAACTATATGCCAACAAATTGGACAATCTAGAAGATATGGATAAATTCTGAGACTCATACAACATCCCAAAACTGTATCATCCAGAAGAAATAGAGAACCTGAACAGAACAATCACAAGTAAAGAGATTGAAACAGTAATCAAAAACCTCCCAAAAAATAAAAGTCCAGGAGCAGATGGCTTATCCAGAGAACTTTGGCAAACATTCAAAGAAGACTTAATACCTATCCTTCTCAAACTATTCCAAAAAATAGAGGAAGATGGAGCACTTCCTAACACATTCTACAAGGCCAACATCACCCTAATACCAAAGTCAGACAGGGACAATACAAAGAAGGAAAATTACAGGCCAATATTGCTGATGAACATAGATGCAAAAATCCTCAACAAAATATTGGCAAACTTAATACAGCAACACATTAAAAAGATCATACGCCATGATCAAGTGGGATTTATACCAGGGACACAGGGAGGGTTCAACATCCACAAATCAATAAATGTGATACACCACACTAACAAAACAAGGAATAAAAACCACAAGATATCTCAATAGATGCAGAGAAGGCACTTGACAAGGTACAACATCCATTTATGATTAAAAACTCTCAACAAAATGGGTATAGAAGGAAAGTACCTCAACATAATAAAGGCCATATATGACAAACGCACAGCCAACATCATACTCAATGGGAAAAAACTGAAAGCCATCCCTCTGAGAACAGGAACAAGAAAAGTGCGCCCACTCTCGCCACTCCTATTCAACATAGTACTGGAGGTTTTAGCCAGAGCAATTAGGCAAGAAAAAGGAAAAAAAGGAATCCAAATAGGCAATGAAGAAGTGAAAATATAGCTGTTTGCAGATGACATGATTTTATATATAGAAAACCCTAAAGAATCCATTGGAAAACTATTAGAAATAATAAACAATTACAGCAAAGTTGCAGGGTACAAAATCAACTCACAAAAATCAGTGGAATGTCTATGCTCTAATAACGAACCAAGAGAAAGAGAACTCAAGAAGACAATCCCATTTACAATTGCAACAAAAAGAATAAAATATCTAGGAATATATTTAACCAAGGAGGTGGAAGACCTATACAATGAAAACTATAAGACATTATTGAAAGAAATCAATGATGACATAAAGAAATGGAAAGACACCCCATGCACATGGATTGGAAGAATAAATATAGTTAAAATGTCCATATTACCTAAAACAATCTACAGATTCAACACAATCCCAATCAGAATCCCAATGACATTCTTCACGAAAATAGAGCAAAGAATACTAAAAATCATATGGGACAACAAAAGACCACGAATAGCCAAAGCAATCCTGAGAAAAAAAGAACAAAGCTGGAGGCATTACTTGAAAACTATAAAACATTGCTGCAAGAAATTGAAGACACAAAGAAATAGAAAGATATTCTGTGGTCTTGGATTGGAAGAATTAACATAGTTAAGATGTCCATACTTCCTAGATCAATCTATAGATTCAATGCAATCCCTATCAAAGTTCCAACAACATTTTTCACAGAAATAGAACAAAGAATCCTAAAATTTATATGTAACAACAAGAGACCCCAAATAGCAAAAGAAATCCTGAGAAAAAAGAACAAAGCTGGATGTATCACACTCCCTGATTTCAAAATATACTACAAAGCTATAGTAACCAAAACAGCATGGTACTGGCACAAAAACAGACACACAGATCAATGGAATAGAATTGAGAGCCCAGAAATAAACCCACACATCTATGGATAGCTAAGTTTCGACAAAGGAGCCAAGAACATACAATGGAGAAAGGAAAGTCTCTTCAACAAATGGTGTTGGGAAAACTGGACAGCCACATGCAAAAAAAAAAAATGTAAGTAGACTATTATCTTACACCATACACAAAAATTAACTCAAAATGGATTAAAGACTTGAAGCTAAGATCTGAAAACATGAAACTTCTAGAAGAAAACATAGGCAATACACTCTTCGACATTGGTCTTAGCAACATATTTTCAAGCACCACGTCTGACCGGGCAAGAGAAACAATAGAAAAAATAAACAAATGGGACTACATCAAACTAAAAAGCTTTTGCACAGCAAAGGAAACTATCAATAAAATGAAAAGACAACCTAACTATTAGGAGAAGATATTTGCCACCATATAACTGATAAGGGGTTAATCTCCAAAATATATAAAGAACTCATACATCTCAACAACAAAAAATCTAACAACCTAATTAAAAAATGGGCAAAAGACCTGAACTGACATTTCTCCAAAGAAGATATACAGATGGCCAACAGGCACATGAAAAGATATTCAACATCATTAACTATCAGGGAAATGCAAATCAAAACTACAATGAGATATCACCTCATGCCCATCAGAATGGCTATAATTGGAAACACAGGAAATAACAAGTGTTGGAGAGGATGTGGAGAGAAGGGAACTCTCATACACTGCTGATGGGACTGCAAACTGGTGCAGCCACTATGGAAAACAGTATGGAGATTCCTCAAAAAATTAAGGATAGAACTACCATATGATCCAGCTATTCCACTGTTGGGTGGAATTCTTATCCAAAGAATATGAAAACACCAATGCATAAAGACACATGCACCCCTGTGTTCATTGCAGCGTTATTCACAATAGCCAAGACTTGGAAGCAACCTAAGTGCCCATCAAGGGACGAATGGATAAAGAAGATGAGGTATATGTACACAATGGAATACTACTCAGCCATAAGAAACGATGAAATCCAGCCATTTGTGACAACATAGATGGACATTGAGGGTATTATGCTAAGCGAAATAACTCATGGAGAAGGTCAAATACTGTATGATCTCACTCATAAGTGGTAGATAATAACAACAACAAACAAACACACAGAGACAGAGATTGGATTTGTGGCTCCCAGAGCGGAAGCAGGGAAGGAGGACAGTGGAAGGGATGATTAGGCACATATGTGTGGTGATGGGTTGAGGTTAGTATTTGGGTGGTGAAGGTGATGTAATCTACGCAGAAATAGAAGTATAATGATGTACACCTGAAATTTATACAATGTTATAAACCAATGTGACCACAATAAAATTTAAAATGTTTTTAAAAAATTAAAAATAAATTTAAAATTATACTACAAATCTATAATAATTAAAACAGCATGGTACTGGTACAAAAACAGACACACAGATAAATAGAACAGAATTGAAAGCCTAGAAATAAAAACACACATCTACAGACAGCTAATCTTTGACAAAGGAGCTAAGAACACACAATGGAAAAAGGAAAGTCTCTTCAATAAATGGTGCTGGGAAAACTGGACAGCCACATGCAAAAGAATGAAAGTAGACCATCTTCTTTCACCATACATAAAAATTAACTCAAAATGGATCAAAGACTTGAAGGTGAGACCTGAAACTATAAAACTCCTGGAAGAAAAGATAGGCAGTACGCTCTTTGACATTGGTCATAGAGGGATCTTTTTGAATTCCATGTCTACTCGGACAAGGGAAACAAAAGAGAAAATAAACAAGTTGGACTTCATCAGACTAAAGAGCTTCTGCAAGGCAAATGAAACCAGAATCAAAATGAAAAGACAACCCACCAGCTTGGAGAGAGTATTTGCAAAGCATATATCTGACAAGTAGTTAATCTCCATAATATATAAAGAAGTCACACAACTGAACAACAGAAAAACAAGCAACCTGATTGAGAAATGGGCAGAAGATATGAACAGACATTTTTCCAAGGAAGATATACAGGTGGCCAATAGGCACATGAAAAGATGTTCAACACCACTAATCATCAGGGAAATGCAAATCAAAACAACACTAAGATATCACCTTATACCTGTTAGAATGGCTATAATCGCCAAGACAATAAATAACAAATGTTGGAGAGGTTGTGAAGAAAAGGGAACCCTCATTCACTGCTGGTGGGATGCAAACTATGGAAAACAGTATGGAGATTCCTCAAAAAATTAAAAATAGAAATACCTTATGATCCAGCTATCCCACTACTGGGTATCTATCCAACGAACCCGAAATCAACAATCCAAAGAGGCTTATGCACCCCTTTGTTCATTGAAGCATTATTCACTATAGCCAAGAAGTGGAAGCAATCTAAGTGTCCCTCAACTGATGAATGGATAAAGAAGATGTGGTATATATATACAATAGACTACTACTCAGCCATAGATACAGACAAAATCGTCCCATTTGCAACAAGATGGATGGGCTTGGAGGGTATTATGTTAAGCAAAATAAGTCAGATAGAGAAAGACAAACACCGTATGATTTCACTCATATGTTGAAGATAAACTAACACATGGAGGGAGAACAGTTTGGCGGTTACCAGGGGGAAGGAGGATGGGGGGTGGGCACAAGGGGTGAAGGGATGCATTTATATGGTGATTGATAAATAATAATGGACAATTAAAATCTCACAATGTTATAAACTATTATGACATCAATAAAAAAATTTTTTAAAGATTATCTCTATTGCCATCCTACTGTTTTTATTACTCTTTTAAAAATAAGACTTGTATGTTAATAATGCAGAGATTCATTGCTTACAAAACTTTCCACAGAGTATTCAAAGGCATTTATTTGGGATCTGAAATAGTTCTAGTCTAGTACATTTGCTTCTTAATGGGCTTAAACAGCTGTACTTGTTTAAGACCAATAAAAAAAAAAAGGTAAAAAACCTAGGAGCTCTCAAAACCTTTTAGCCTTCTAATCTCGAAGAAATTTTTAATGTCAATGCAAACTTCTAAATGAAATACCATAGACTCATAAAAATTATTTGAATAAGCATACATAAGAGTAGGGAAAATGGCAAATATGACAAAAATCAATATATTAACATATATTGAAATAAGAGAATTAATAGTACTACTTTTATTGAGAAGTTTAAACTAAAAGGAAAAGTGCAAAGCCTATAATCCATCCAAGAATAGGAGATGGTCTATATTGTAGATAATGCATCTAAAAAGCCTTGCTCACTGTATTTGGTGCCTGTATTAGAAAGACTCCACATACTTTAAATCCTTGGGTCGTGCATTGTACAACACAGCTTTCTTTTTCGTATATCTCCATAAAACTGGTCAACCACCCACCACACACAATCACTGCCTTAGTGTTCAAACACACAAGGCCCTAAATTCACATCAGATAATGGCAATCCAACCAATCCAAACCTCCGTTAGTATCAATTAACAATTGATCAAAACTCTCAAGATCCAAACATCACTGCCCTCACGAACTATTACAGATACTCAAAGAATCTTTACCCCAATGATAAATAAATGAAAAACAATAGGATATATTGGAGTATATGAGGAAGCTATTTGGTCTAAAACTAATTTGGCCTGACCTTGTTTTTCCAAAAAGGCCTAATGTGGCCTGTTGAGCATGCATTGCACATCTGCTTTAAATATTTACAATGTCCCAAAGACAAGAATTATACCCTTACAGATAGGGATGTATTTTCCCCCATATCGGCATTTCCTTAAGGATAAGCACCTCTTCCTAGAAACTAAGAATTAATTACCCACCTAATGTGCTCACCTTATGACCACTGACCTGCTGTAAGAGCAAAGCAATCTCATGACTATTGTAAAAGGGACATTCCTATCATATGTGATGTATGTTTTTTGTTCCTAGATGGTATGTCACCATTCTGTACACTACACTTCTTTGTTGTCCTTCCTTCCTTGGGGAAGGAAGGCCCCAGGCTATAGTCCTCAGACGTGGCTCATAATAAACTCACCCCAATTTTGATTTATAGATTGATTATGGGTTAGTTGCTTCAACACACGGTATACATGGATCCTCCAGCATAGGGATTTTCTTCAGCTCTAACAATAAATAAAAGTTCTAAATATGCAGAACATCATTTTCAGGAGAAAAGGTAACCGCTGGAACCATCACTTCTATAGAATTGCAGGGGTGGATGAGACTTGGAGGAAGCAGCTTCCCAGCAAGACTGCAGTCACCTTTGCAACCTGAGAAACCAGGGCACCAAGAAGAGGTAAGACATTACTGCCCCCTGTCTTCCAGAAAGTCAGTGGTATACTTACAAGGAGAGGCCGAATGAAAGACTTCTCAGCCTGCACTATTGCCACAGCACTGCTACTCCCTTACTGATAAATGCCATTCTTTACCCTTTTATGTAAGTAAAACAGTGTAAATGACACAGAATTATCTTCCATACCTGTCCACTATATCACAGAGAACTACAACAAAGAACCCTTCTGCTTGAAGTATAAAAAGAGACCCAATGAGTAGTGCTTAAGCATTTTTTAAGCATAATTAAAACACAGTAAAGGCTTAATTTTCTCAAGAAATTATTTCATTCATCCTGAAAATGAAAGGACTATTTTCAGCCCATTAAAGCTCTGGCGTAACAGATAATACAGCTTCCAGTTGGTCCAGGGTATGCTGGAGACTGACTGGATCGCAGAAAAGTAGCCATGACTTTCCTATCCAACCACCTCCAAGTACATCCTTGGGAAGGAGGAAGATAAATTTTTCCCCCTCTCTCACTCATATTGGAGAAGATGTCACAGCACAGCAACTCTCCAGTGTGGTCAGCACCCTCTTATAGCATCCAATACTTGTTCTTCCTTGTTCTTATAATTCTGATGTTATAATACCTTGCTTTACTAACTACCATTTCAAATTGATTAGAAGTTATATTTGTCATTCATTTATATTTTAATGTAAAAAAAGCCTTAGAAAGTTTTCAGTTACTAAAGTTATATCCAATAACTATCAAGCCGAGGAGGGCGGAGTCAAGATGGCGGCGTAGGCAGACTCTGAACTCACCTCCTCCCGTGGACACAGCCAATTTACAACTACTCGTGGAAAAATTACCCCTGAGACAGAACTGAAAACTGGATAAGAGGAACTCCTGCAACAACGGACAATCCTAACTGGGGTAGAAGAGGCAGAGACTCCCTTCTGGAGAGGAAAAACGCCACCTTCACAAGCCGCCAGCTTCACGGCCGCCGGGAGCAGCTCACAGGTACGCAGCCTTCCTGGAGGCGCGGGGCCCTGAGCCGGGGAGC
Source organism: Ceratotherium simum simum (assembly GCF_057802395.1). Taxonomy (NCBI): domain Eukaryota; kingdom Metazoa; phylum Chordata; class Mammalia; order Perissodactyla; family Rhinocerotidae; genus Ceratotherium; species Ceratotherium simum. The sequence continues at coordinate 298,026 of NC_141935.1, forward strand.
GCCCCCGCTGGGGGCATTGTGTGGACCCAGCACAATTGAGACCAGCAGCATAATATCTGACTTTGCCTGCTACTAAAGCCTTGGGTAGCACCCCCAGAAAACCCGGTTCACAAAGAAACTAAAACTGGCTCTTAAAGGGCCCGCGCACAAACTCACCCGTTCCAGAAAGCATCCTAAAATCACCAGAAAGAAAGGTGCACAGTGCTTCGGTGACAAGAGACTCACCTAATAGGCCCTGAGTGCATCTCGGTGAGGGGTGAGACCTCTCCAGGGACTGGGACATTGGCGGCGGCCATTGTTGTGGCCTGGTGTGAGCGTGCTGACACAGACGCCATTGGAGTTCTCCCTGAGACCTGCTAGCCCAGGGTCTGCTCCACCCGCTAGAGCACCGATTTAATCCAGCTCAGCCAGGGCAGGCAGCCCACCCTAGAGACGGGCCCCACCCAACAACAAGCCCTCAGGCAACGTGTGGGCCTGCATAGATTGGTGACTGGATTTTCTGCAGCCTGGCAACTGAGCTGACTTGAGCGGGGCAGGGTGTGCACAAGGAGCGGGTGGAGAGTGTGGGGCGGTGGGATAGTGTGTGGGGCTCCCGCTGTGGAGAGACTGGGTCCACTTGGGGAGGTCGGGGCACTCACACGGGGCAGGACTGTGTTGACTGTGTGTGTGGACCTGTGGGCGGCAGGGCTTCTCAGCCACAGAAGACTTGTACTTCTCAAAGACCCACATAGGAGGTTTGCTCCACCTTCCAAAACCTGAAACAATTGGGTGCTCCTGTGCCTGAGGCCAGCCCCACCCAGCTGCAATCCTCAGAGAGCTGACAAGAGACCTAATAGGCTAGAGGCTTACAGCAATTGTAAGGCCCTGAGCCTAACAACCTGCCATGGTGGGGGCCTACTCACTTAAAAGAAATACTGCAACACAAATGTGGTATTAGAACTTGCAGCCAACTGTGCTGGGGCTCCCCACAGCTGATAAAGAGACTGAAGGACCCACAACAACTACAAGCAGCTGAGCATTACAACAGCTGGCCAGGAGCATAACTCAGCCTCCTGGGCGCCTACAGGGAGAGCAAACAGGCCACAGCAGAAGGATACACGTAGCCCACATAGGGGTCACCCCTGGAACATTGAGAACTGAGGGAAGCACACTGGAAGCCTCCTAAGCCATCACTTACATAAGGTCACCTATCCAAGAGCAGGAGACGTAGCTGACCTACCTAATACGTGAGACACAAGCACAGGGAAAGAGGCAAAATGAAGAGGCAAAAGAATACATTCCAAGTAAGGGAACAGGACAAAACCCAAGAAAAGGAACTTAGTGAAACAGAAATGAGCAACCTACCCGACAGAGAGTTCAAACTAAGAGTGTTAAGGATGCTCACTGATCTGGGGAGAAGAATAGATGAACTCAGTGAGAATGTCAACAAAGAAATGGAAGATATAAAAAAGAACCAATCAGAAATGAAGAATACAATACTGGAAATGAAAAACTCATTAGAGGGACTCAAAAGCAGAGTAGAGGATACAGAAGAACGGATCTGTGAGCTGGAAGAAAGACTAGAAGAAATTACCCAAGCTGAACAGGTAAAAGAGAAAAGAATTAAAAAGAGTGAGGACAGTCTAAGGGACCTCTGGGACAACATCAAGCGCACTAACATCCGTGTTATAGGTGTCCCGGAAGGAGAAGAGCGAGACAAGGGGGCAGAGAATCTATTTCAAGAAATAATAGATGAAAACTTCCCTAACCTAAGGAAGGAAACATACATCCAGGTACAGGAGGCACAGAGAGCCCCAAACAAGATAAACCCAAAGAGGCCCACACCAAGACACATCATAATCAAAATGTCCAGAATTAAAGATAAAGAGAGAATCCTAAAAGCCGCAAGAGAATGTCAAGTTACATACAAAGGAAACCCCATAAGGCTATCAGCTGACTTCTCAGCAGAAACCTTACAGGCTAGAAGAGAATGGGATGATATATTTAAAGTGCTAAAAGGAAAAAACTTACAGCCAAGAATACTCTACCCAGCAAGGTTATCGTTCAAAATGGAAGGAGAGATCAAAATTTTCCCAGATAAGCAAAAATTAAAGGAGTTTGTCACCAAGAAACCAGTGTTACAAGAAATGTTAAAGGGACTGATTTAAGGGGAAAAGAGAAGACCACAAATAGGAAAAATTATCTATTTCCACGATTAGAACGTAATGGATACAAATGCACAAAAAAGAGGTTGGATATGATATCAAAAACATAAAAGGAGGGAGGAGGGTAGTTAAAGAGTACAGCTTTCAGACAGAGGTCAAACTAAAGTGACCATCAATTCTGTATAGAAGAAGTAAGGAACAGAGAAGGACTACTAAAACACTGAGGAAAAAAAAAAAAGAAGAGTTAAAAAATGGCAGTAAGTACATACTTATCAATAGCTACTTTAAACGTCAATGGACTAAATGCTCCAATTAAAAGGCATAGGGTGGCTGACTGGATAAAAAAACAAGACCCATATATATGCTGCATACAAGAGACACACTTCAGACCTAAAGACACTCACAAACTGAAAGTGAAGGGATGGAAAAAGATACTCCACGCAAATGGCAATGAAAAGAAAGCTGGGGTAGCAGTACTCATATCAGACAAAATAGACTTTAAAACAAAAACTGTAAAAAGAGACAAAGAAGGGCATTACATAATGATCAAGGGAACAATCCAACAAGAGGATATAACACTTGTAAATATCTACGCACCCAATGTAGGTGCACCTAAATATATAAAGCAATTATTAACAGACATAAAAACAGAAATAGACAGTAACACAATAATAGTAGGGGACTTTAACACTCCACTTACACCAACGGATAGATCATCCAAACAGAAGATCAATAAGGAAACATTGGCCTTAAACGACACACTAGAACAGATGGACCTAGTAGATATATACAGAGCATTCCATCCAAAAACCGAAGAATACACGTTCTTTTCAAATGCACATGGAACGTTCTCCAGGATTGATCACATATTAGGCCACAAAACAAGTCTCCATAAATTTAAGAAGATTGAAATAATACCAAGCATCTTTTCTGACCACAAAGGTATGAAACTAGAAATCAACTATAGGAAGAAAATCAGAAAAGCCACAAATACATGGAGATTAAACAAAATGCTACTGAACAACAACTGGGTTAATGAAGAAATCAAAGAAGAAATCAAAAAATACCTGGAGACAAATGAAAATGAAAATACGACATGCCAGAATTTATGGGATACAGCAAAAGCGGTTCTAAGAGGGAAGTTTATAGCAATACAGGCCTATCTCAACAAACAAGAAAAATCTCAAATAAACAATCTAACAATGCACCTAAAGGAACTGGAAAAAGAAGAACAAACAAAGCCCAAAATCAGTAGAAGAAGGGAAATAATAAAAATCAGAGCAGAAATAAATGAAATAGAGACCAAAAAACAATAGAAAAATTAATAAAACCAAGAGCTGGTTCTTTGAAAAGATCAACAAAATTGACAAACCTTTAGCTAGACTCACCAAGAAAAAAAGAGAAGGCACAAATAAGTAAAATCAGAAATGAAAGAGGAGAGGTTACAACAGACACCTCAGAAATACAAAAGATTATAAGAGAATACTATGAAAAACTATATGCCAACCAATTCGACAATCTGGAAGAAATGGATAAATTCTTAGAATCATACAACCTTCCAAAACTGGATCAAGAAGAAGTAGAGAATTTGAATAGACCAATCACCAGTAAGGAGATCGAAACAGTAATCAAAAACCTCCCCAAAAATAAAAGTCCAGGACCAGACGGCTTCCCTGGTGAATTCTACCAAACATTCAAAGAAGTCTTAATACCTATCCTTCTCAAACTCTTCCAAAAAATTGAGGAGGGGGAAGCTCCTAACTCATTCTACGAAGCTGACATTACCCTGATACCAAAACCAGACAAGGACAACACAAAAAAGAAAATTACAGGCCAATATCACTGATGAACATCGATCTGAAAATCCTCAACAAAATACTAGCAAATCGCATACAACAATACGTTAAAAGATTATACACCATGATCAAGTGGGATTTATTCCAGGTATGCAGGGATGGTTTAACATTCGCAAATCAATCAACGTAATACACCACATTAATAAAATGAAGAACAAAAATCACATGATCATCTCAATAGATGCAGAGAAAGCATTTGACAAAATCCAGCATCCATTTATGATAAAAACTCTGAATAAAATGGGTATAGAAGGAAAGTACCTCAACATAATAAAGACCATATATGAGAAACCCACAGCTAATATCATCCTCAATGGTGAAAAACTGAAAGCTATCCCTCTAAGAACAGGAACCAGACAAGGATGCCCACTGTCACCACTCCTATTTAACATAGTATTGGAAGTCCTAGCCAGAGCAATCAGGCAAGAGAAAGAAATAAAAGGGATCCAAATTGGAAAGGAAGAAGTGAAACTGTCACTATTTGCAGATGACATGATCTTATATATAGAAAACCCTAAAGAATCCACCAGAAAACTTTTAGAAGTAATAAACGAATATGGTAAAGTTGCAGGATACAAAATCAACATACAAAAATCAGTTGCATTTCTGTACACTAACAACGAAGTAGCAGAAAGAGAAATTAAGAATACCATCCCATTTACAATTGCAACAAAAGAATAAAATACCTAGGAATAAACTTAACCAAAGAGGTGAAAGATCTGTACACGAAAACTATAAAACATTTCTGAAAGAAATTGAAGAAGACACAAAGAAATGGAAAGATATTCCGTGCTCTTGGATTGGAAGAATTAACATAGTTAAGATGTCCATACTTCCTAAAGCCATCTATAGATTCAATGCAATCCCTATCAAAGTTCCAACAACATTTTTCACAGAAATAGAACAAAGAATCCTAAAATTTATATGGAACAACAAAAGACCCGAATAGCTAAAGGAATCCTGAGAAAAAGAACAAAGCTGGNGNTNTNACACTCCCTGATTTCAAAATATACTACAAAGCTATAGTAACCAAAACAGCATGGTACTGGCACAAAAACAGACACACAGATCAATGGAATAGAATCGAAAGCCCAGAAATAAACCCACACATCTATGGACAGCTAATCTTTGACAAAGGAGCCAAGAACATACAATGGGGAAAAGAAAGTCTCTTCAACAAATGGTGTTGGGAAAACTGGATAGCCATATGCAAAAAATGAAAGTAGACTCTTACCTTACACCATACACAAAAATTAACTCCAAATGGATTAAAGACTTGAATGTAAGACCTGAAACTGTGAAAGTTCTAGAAGAAAACATAGGCAGTACGCTCTTCGACATCAGTCTTAGCAACATCTTTTCAAACACCACATCTGACCGGGCAAGAGAAACAATAGAAAAAATAAACAAATGGGACTACATCAAACTAAAAAGCTTCTGCACAGCAAAGGAAACCATCAACAAAACGAAAAGACAACCTAACAATTGGGAGAAGATACTTGCAAACCATACATCTGATAAGGGCTTAATCTCCAAAATATATAAAGAACTCATGCATCTCAACAACAAAAAAACTACCAACCCAATTAAAAAATGGGCAAAAGACCTGAACAGACATTTCTCCAAAGAAGATATACAGATGGCCAACAGACACATGAAAAGATGTTCAAAATCACTAACTATCAGGGAAATGCAAATCAAAAATACAATGAGATATCACCTCACGCCCGTCAGAATGGCTATAATTAACAAGACAAGAAACAACATGTGTTGGAGAGGTTGTGGAGAGAAGGGAACTCTCATACACTGCTGGTGGGAGTGCAAACTGGTGCAGCCACTATGGAAAACAGTATGGAGATTTCTCAAAAAATCAACGATAGAACTACCATATGATCCAGCTATTCCACTGTTGGGTATTTATCCAAAGAACTTGAAAACACCAATTTGCAAAGGTACATGCACCCCTGTGTTCATTGCAGCCTTATTCACAATAGCCAAGACTTGGAAGCAACCTAAGTGCCCATCAAGGGACGAATGGATAAAAAAGCTGTGGTATATATACACAATGGAATACTACTCAGCCATAAGAAACGGTGAAATCCAGCCATTTGTGACAACATGGATGGACATTGAGGGCATGATGCAAAGTGAAATAAGTCAGAGGGAGAAGGTCAAATACCGTATGATTTCCTTCATTAAGTAGTAGATAATAACAACAATAAACAAACACATAGGGACAGAGATTGGATTGGTGGTTACCAGAGGGGAAGGGGGGAGGGAGGAGGGTGAAAGGGATAATTGGGTACATGTGTGTGGTGATGGGTTGTAATTAGTATTTTGGTGGTGAACATGATGTAATCTATGCAGAAATAGAAGTACAATGATGTACACCTGAAATTTTTACAATGTTATAAACCAATGTTACTGCAATAAACAAAAAATTTAAAAAAAATAAAAAAAAATAACTATCAAGCCACAAAGGAGTACTTATTTGTTTCTTCCTAATTGTCTTTTATTGCTAAATTTCACTAACATCAGGTTATTACTTATAATGCAAAAGCAGAAATGAACAGAGTAATAAAATTTTCTCTATTTTCTTTACCTCTTCTTTCATTATCAATAAAATTTATATTCAGAAGCTTAAAGTTACTGTATTATCATTGCTATTTCTTGTTGTGGGAGATCAAGATTTGGCCATCCTAAAATATATCTCTTTACCTTGATTGTTTTCTCTGAGGGACATTTGACCTCCCCCACTTACTGCCTAAAGATTTTGACATGGTGGCTCCTTCCCGGAACAGATCTATCATGATGGCTGTAAAGATAATGTAGGATAGAGGTTACCATAGAAAAGGCACCAACAAGCCCATCTTATCGGAAGTTCTATCTCTCTGGCCACATTCTCTGGATGGCCCTGCGAGGAGTTGCCAGACAATCATTTACATTTATAAGGGAAATCTCCATTTATAAAGGTATCTCCCTCTGTTTTGGAAAGAGGGGGGGATGGCCTCATTTCCAGAGGCTTATCAATGTAGAAGGTGAGGCATTAAATCTGCATAATAACCTTACTCTTGTTTACTGTGCTTTAGTGGTAATTTCCTATAACTGACCCCCCCCACCCCCAACATCCTCCTCGTCTTTGGTTGAACATGGTATTTAAGATGAGAATTTCTGCTATTGTGTTGAGAAACGCAGCGTCCCTGCTTTCTCCCATGTATACATGTTATTAAACTTGGTATTATTTTCTCCTGCTAACCTGTCTTGTCAATTATTTGGCCAGCCATAAGAACCTTAAGGGAAAGGGCAGAGGGAGATTCTTCCTTTTCCCCCGACGTTGTTCTTTCAACACAAGTTCTATCAAAGTATCATTCTACCTTCACCACTGATTCAACCATACCTCAATGAAAATAATGAATTTCAACCACCCAAAAATGCTAGTAATTTTCCAGCTTAAATTCAGCCAGTTTTAGTTACCAATAGGAAGCCTAGCTATCCAACTTGCCTGTTTTTAAAAAATGGCAAACAAGTATTCCTAAAGACCTCAGTCTGTTCAATGCCTGTCATACTGACTAGTACACAGCAGGCACGGAATAGATACTTGTGGATGGATTGACAGAAGAGTGAATGATGAATGGATAGAACAGCAGAGCCAGCAAGGAGGAAGGAAATGCAGAAGGAGGTGAGAGAGAAGTCCAAAAGAATCCCTAAAGCCAAGGAGTACATATAATGTGATAGAGACAGGAAGTGCACAGACAGGGAGATGACTGCCAGTTAGGTCTAGCTGGCAGAGACAAAAGAGGAAATGGGAATTTAATGGGCCCTTTTCCGATGCTAAAACAAGAGAGACAAACAGTGTGTTCCAAGGGGGTAAAGACTGCAAAACAGAGGCACAAAGTCAGGAAATGAAATGCATGTTCTTAGAACAGTAAGCAGATTGACTTGTCTAAACTAGAGAGTTTATGAAGGAAATCTTGGGAGGTTACAGCTACAAAGTCAGGCGGTTGTAGCTGAGACTGTGCGGAACATAAATACTGAGAGTGTCAGCCTGCTGCCTCATCCCCACCCCTCCTTTAAAAATCAGCACCGCCTCTCACCACACAGCCACACCCCCATCATATGCTTGCCATATCCAAACCCCCAAGAGAACCTAAATTTCTGGTAAAGTGACAAAAATGCTTACAACAGTAGAAAATGCAAAAGAAAACATGATATAAATTAACAGTGTGCAAAAAACTAGTTTTCAACTCAATTATGGAAATACCTAGGAGCACGACTGCTGTATGCTATGTAAAGTCTATGTTTAGCTTTGTAAGAAACTGCCAAACTCTTTTCCAAAGTGGCTGTACCACTTTTCATTCTCACTAGCAGTAAACAATAGTTCTTGTTGCTCCACGTCCTTGTCAGTGTTTGGTATTGTCAGTTTTTTTGGTTTTAGCCATTCTAATGGGTATATGTTGTTTTAATCTACAATTCCTTAACTACATATTGATACTGGCTTAACACAAGGTTGACATAAGGGAAGCCATATTGTAGAAAAGAAACCCTATTGTAACTTTGAATGACCTCTGACTAACTAACCCAGCTGGATATGCACCCTCTAGGAGATCTACCTGTTCTGTAGATTTTACAACCCCTGCTTGTGCATGTACCTCCCAGCTGCAATAAGATGATAGCTTTGTTCTTTTGAGTTCCCTAGAAATGTGATGACCCCCAAACAGAGAGTCTATGCTGATAGCCATTGTCAATGAAAACTGGAAGAACTGGTGTGGCAACTCCCAGTCTGTAACACCAGAGGGTCAACATTCCTAACCCTCTCCCCCAGAACCCAATGGCCTATTTAACTGCTGTAAGATTTTGTGCCCCCTTAAGGTGGTTCTTTTGGACATCAGTCAGCCATAACTTCCCTCTTGCTAGCAAGCTGTAATAAACTGCCCTTTCTCTGCCACCATCTTGCCTCTTGACAATTGGCTTTTGTCTCACAGCAAGCCGATCATGCCCTTTGTGCGGTAACACGACGCAGAGCATCTTTTTATATGCTTACTTGCCATTTGTATATCTTCTGTGGAGAGGTATCTGTTCAGATCTTTTGCCCATTTTTAATTGAGTTGCTTGTTTTCTTATTGTTGAGTTTTAAGATTTCTTTGTGTATTTTGGATACAAGTTTTCATCAGATGTGTGTTTTATGAATATTTTCTGCCATCTGTGGCTTGTCTTTTCATTCTCTTAATAATGTCTTTCACAGAGAGAAGCTTTTAATTTTAATCAATTCCAACTTATCAATTTTTTCTTTCATGGATTGTGCTTTTGGTGTTCATCTAAAAACTCAACTCTAAACCCAGGGTCACCTAGATTTTCTCCTATTCTATCTTCTAGAAATTTTATAGTTTTGCGTTTTGCACTTAGATCTCTGACCAATATTGAGTTAATTTTTGTGAAAGGTGTTAGGTCTACGTCTAGAATTTTTTTTTTTTTTTTTTGCATATGGATGTGTCTGCAGCAAAGGGTTAACTCAGCAGGTGTTCAAACCCTGCACATTCCAAAGGAGGCACTGGCTCCTGAGTTGCTCCTGGGAAATAACCTCTAAGCCATTGGATTAGCCTGCCTATTTTTGCACACTCGGGGCCTTGGGCCATGCCAGATAGTTTATGCCACCAATATGATTTGTGGTGAGGTCTTATGCAATGCTGTATCAATTTGACCTCTGGAGAGGCTGGAGACTGAGTAACTAAGGTCAATCATGGGAATGCTCCAGGCCTGTGAGACTGACACCAAGGTTCAGGTGAGCTGCCCTGGTTGGCAATACTTTGTACATGTTGTCACACACCGTTGCTGGGAGAATTAAGCACTGTCTGTACAACTCCCTAGAAGAAGATAACTAGAAGCTTGCTCCTGGCCTCATTTCCAAATAATTGCTTTTCCCCTCCCTTGCAGGGAATATGAGATGTTTTTCCGGTCTTTAATGCGAGAACCAGGCACGGCTTCTGGAGGTAAAACTCGCAAAGTGTGGGCCCCCCTTAAACTGGGCGCCCAGAAGTTTTAATTCTCAAGGTAGTCCACACTCAGCCTCCAGCAATTAGTTACAATCACTATTTAAGTGCTCCTGCCAGTTTATTACAAATCGTAGAATCAATTAGTAAACAAATGAGCTTGTTTCCTTCAAAAGATCAAGGAAACACACAAAGCTTTGGCAATGCTAATTTTTTTTTTTTTTATTGCAGTAACATTGGTTTATAACATTGCAAAAATTTCAGGTGTACATCATTGTACTTCTATTTCTGCATGGACTACATCATGTTCACCACCAAAATACTAATTACAACCCATCAGCACACACATGTACCGAATTATCCCTTTCACCCTCCACCCTCCCCCCTTCCCCTCTGGTAACCACCAATCCAATCTCTGTCCCTATGTGTTTGTTTATTGTTGTTATTATCTACTACTTAATGAAGGAAATCATACGGTATTTGGCCTTCTCCCTCTGACTTATTTCACTTTGCATTATACCCTCAATGTCCATCCATGTTGTCACAAATGGCTGGATTTCGTCGTTTCTTATGGCTGAGTAGTATTCCATTGTGTATATATACCACAGCTTCTTTATCCATTCGTCCCTTGATGGGCACTTAGGTTGCTTCCAAGTCTTGGCTATTGTGAATAAGGCTGCAATGAACACAGGGGTGCATGTACCTTTGCAAATTGGTGTTTTCAAGTTCTTTGGATAAATACCCAACAGTAGAATAGCTGGATCATATGGTAGTTCTATCCTTGATTTTTTGAGGAATCTCCATACTGTTTTCCATAGTGGCTGCACCAGTTTGCACTCCCACCAGCAGTGTATGAGAGTTCCCTTCTCTCCACATCCTCTCCAACACATGTTGTTTCCTGTCTTGTTAATTATAGCCATTCTGACAGGTGTGAGGTGATATCTCATTGTAGTTTTGATTTGCATTTCCCTGATAGTTAGTGATTTTGAACATCTTTTCATGTGTCTGTTGGCCATCCGTATATCTTCTTTGGAGAAATGTCTGTTCAGGTCTTTTGCCCATTTTTTAATTGGGTTGGTAGTTTTTTTGTTGTTGAGATGCATGAGTTCTTTATATATTTTGGAGATTAAGCCCTTATCAGATGTATGGTTTGCATATATCTTCTCCCAATTGTTAGGTTGTCTTTTCGTTTTGTTGATGGTTTCCTTTGCTGTGCAGAAGCTTTTTAGTTTGATGTAGTCCCATTTGTTTATTTTTTCTATTGTTTCTCTTGCCCGGTCAGATGTGGTGTTAGAAAAGATGTTGCTAAGACCGATGTCGAAGAGCGTACTGCCTATGTTTTCTTCTAGAACTTTCACAGTTTCAGGTCTTACATTCAAGTCTTTAATCCATTTGGAGTTAATTTTTGTGTATGGTGTAAGGTAAGAGTCTACTTTCATTTTTGCATATGGCTATCCAGTTTTCCCAACACCATTTGTTGAAGAGACTTTCTTTTCCCCATTGTATGTTCTTGGCTCCTTTGTCAAAGATTAGCTGTCCATAGATGTGTGGGTTTATTTCTGGGCTTTCGATTCTATTCCTTTGATCTGTGTGTCTGTTTTTGTGCCAGTACCATGCTGTTTTGGTTACTATAGCTTTGTAGTATATTTTGATATCAGGGAGTGTGATACCTCCAGCTTTGTTCTTTTTTCTCAGGATTCCTTTAGCTATTCAGGGTCTTTTGTTGTTCCATATGAATTTTAGGATTCTTTGTTCTATTTCTGTGAAAAATGTTGTTGGAACTTTGATAGGGATTGCATTGAATCTATAGATGGCTTTAGGAAGTATGGACATCTTAACTATGTTAATTCTTCCAATCCAAGAGCACGGAATATCTTTCCATTTCTTTGTGTCTTCTTCAATTTCTTTCAGAAATGTTTTATAGTTTTCGGTGTACAGATCTTTCACCTCTTTGGTTAAATTTATTCCTAGGTATTTTATTCTTTTTGTTGCAATTGTAAATGGGATGGTATTCTTAATTTCTCTTTCTGCTACTTCGTTGTTAGTGTACAGAAATGCAACTGATTTTTGTATGTTGATTTTGTATCCTGCAACTTTACCATATTCGTTTATTACTTCTAAAAGTTTTCTGGTGGATTCTTTAGGGTTTTCTATATATAAAATCATGTCATCTGCAAATAGTGACAGTTTCACTTCTTCCTTTCCAATTTGGATCCCTTTTCTTTCTTTCTCTTGCCTGATTGCTCTGGCTGGGACTTCCAATACTATGTTAAATAGGAGTGGTGACAGTGGGCATCCTTGTCTGGTTCCTGTTCTTAGAGGGATAGCTTTCAGTTTTTCACCATTGAGGATGATATTAGCTGTGGGTTTCTCATATATGGTCTTTATTATGTTGAGGTACTTTCCTTCTATACCCATTTTATTCAGAGTTTTTATCATAAATGGATGCTGGATTTTGTCAAATGCTTTCTCTGCATCTATTGAGATGATCATGTGATTTTTGTTCTTCATTTTATTAATGTGGTGTATTATGTTGATTGATTTGCGAATGTTAAACCATCCCTGCATACCTGGAATAAATCCCACTTGATCATGGTGTATAATCTTTTAACGTATTGTTGTATGCGATTTGCTAGTATTTTGTTGAGGATTTTCGCATCGATGTTCATCAGTGATATTGGCCTGTAATTTTCTTTTTTGTGTTGTCCTTGTCTGGTTTTGGTATCAGGGTAATGTCAGCTTCGTAGAATGAGTTAGGAGCTTCCCCCTCCTCAATTTTTGGAAGAGTTTGAGAAGGATAGGTATTAAGTCTTCTTTGAATGTTTGGTAGAATTCACCAGGGAAGCCGTCTGGTCCTGGACTTTTATTTTTGGGAGGTTTTTGATTACTGTTTCGATCTCCTTACTGGTGATTGGTCTATTCAAATTCTCCACTTCTTCTTGATCCAGTTTTGGAAGGTTGTATGATTCTAAGAATTTATCCATTTCTTCCAGATTGTCGAATTGGTTGGCATATAGTTTTTCATAGTATTCTCTTATAATCTTTTGTATTTCTGAGGTGTCTGTTGTAACCTCTCCTCTTTCATTTCTGATTTTACTTATTTGTGCCTTCTCTCTTTTTTCTTGGTGAGTCTAGCTAAAGGTTTGTCTATTTTGTTGATCTTTTCAAAGAACCAGCTCTTGGTTTTATTAATTTTTCTATTGTTTTTTTGGTCTCTATTTCATTTATTTCTGCTCTGATTTTTATTATTTCCCTTCTTCTACTGATTTTGGGCTTTGTTTGTTCTTCTTTTTCCAGTTCCTTTAGGTGCATTTTTAGATTGTTTATTTGAGATTTTTCTTGTTTGTTGAGATAGGCCTGTATCGCTATAAACTTCCCTCTTAGAACCGCTTTTGCTGTATCCCATAAATTCTGGCATGTCGTATTTTCATTTTCATTTGTCTCCAGGTATTTTTTGATTTCTTCTTTGATTTCTTCATTAACCCAGTCGTTGTTCAGTAGCATTTTGTTTAATCTCCATGTATTTGTGGCTTTTCTGATTTTCTTCCTATAGTTGATTTCTAGTTTCATACCTTTGTGGTCAGAAAAGATGCTTGGTATTATTTCAATCTTCTTAAATTTATGGAGACTTGTTTTGTGGCCTAATATGTGATCAATCTTGGAGAATGTTCCATGTGCATTTGAAAAGAACGTGTATTCTTCGGTTTTTGGATGGAATGCTCTGTATATATCTACTAGGTCCATCTGTTCTAAGGTGTCGTTTAAGGCCAATGTTTCCTTATTGATCTTCTGTTTGGATGATCTATCTGTTGGTGTAAGTGGAGTGTTAAAGTCCCCTACTATTATTGTGTTACTGTCTATTTCTGTTTTTATGTCTGTTAATAATTGCTTTATATATTTAGGTGCACCTACATTGGGTGCGTAGATATTTACAAGTGTTATATCCTCTTGTTGGATTGTTCCCTTGATCATTATGTAATGCCCTTCTTTGTCTCTTTTTACAGTTTTTGTTTTAAAGTCTATTTTGTCTGATATGAGTACTGCTACCCCAGCTTTCTTTTCATTGCCATTTGCGTGGAGTATCTTTTTCCATCCCTTCACTTTCAGTTTGTGAGTGTCTTTAGGTCTGAAGTGTGTCTCTTGTATGCAGCATATATATGGGTCTTGTATTTTTATCCAGTCAGCCACCCTATGCCTTTTAATTGGGGCATTTAGTCCATTGACGTTTAAAGTAGCTATTGATAAGTATGTACTTACTGCCATTTTTTAACTTTTTTTTTTTTTCCTCAGTGTTTAAGAGTCCTTCTCTGTTCCTTACTTCTTCTATACAGAATTGATGGTCACTTTAGTTTGACCTCTGTCTGAAAGCTGTACTCTTTAACTACCCTCCTCCCTCCTTTTATGTTTTTGATATCATATCTAACCTCTTTTTTGTGCATTTATATCCATTACGTTCTAATCGTGGAAATAGATAATTTTTCCTATTTGTGGTCTTCTCTTTTCCCCTTAAATCAGTCCCTTTAACATTTCTTGTAACACTGGTTTCTTGGTGACAAACTCCTTTAATTTTTGCTTATCTGGGAAAATTTTGATCTCTCCTTCCATTTTGAACGATAACCTTGCTGGGTAGAGTATTCTTGGCTGTAAGTTTTTTCCTTTTAGCACTTTAAATATATCGTGCCATTCTCTTCTAGCCTGTAAGGTTTCTGCTGAGAAGTCAGCTGATAGCCTTATGGGGTTTCCTTTGTATGTAACTTGACATTCTCTTGCGGCTTTTAGGATTCTCTCTTTATCTTTAATTCTGGACATTTTGATTATGATGTGTCTTGGTGTGGGCCTCTTTGGGTTTATCTTGTTTGGGGCTCTCTGTGCATCCTGTACCTGGATGTCTGTTTCCTTCCTTAGGTTAGGGAAGTTTTCATCTATTATTTCTTGAAATAGATTCTCTGCCCCCTTGTCTCGCTCTTCTCCTTCCGGGACACCTATAACACGGATGTTAGTGCGCTTGATGTTGTCCCAGAGGTCCCTTAGACTGTCCTCACTCTTTTTAATTCTTTTCTCTTTTACCTGTTCAGCTTGGGTAATTTCTTCTAGTCTTTCTTCCAGCTCACTGATCCGTTCTTCTGTATCCTCTACTCTGCTTTTGAGTCCCTCTAATGAGTTTTTCATTTCCAGTATTGTATTCTTCATTTCTGATTGGTTCTTTTTTATATCTTCCATTTCTTTGTTGACATTCTCACTGAGTTCATCTATTCTTCTCCCCAGATCAGTGAGCATCCTTAACACTCTTAGTTTGAACTCTCTGTCAGGTAGGTTGCTCATTTCTGTTTCACTTAGTTCCTTTTCTGGGGTTTTGTCCTGTTCCCTTACTTGGAATGTATTCTTTTGCCTCCTCATTTTGCCTCTTTCCCTGTGCTTGTGTCTACGTATTAGGTAGGTCAGCCACGTCTCCTGCTCTTGGATAGGTGACCTTATGTAAGTGATGGCTTAGGAGGCTTCCAGTGTGCTTCCCTCAGTTCTCAATGTTCCAGGGTGGCCCCTATGTGGGCTACGTGTGTCCTTCTATTGTGGCCTGTTAGCTCTCCCTATAGGCGCCCAGGAGGCTGAGTTATGCTCCTGGCCAGCTGTTGTAATGCTCAGCTGCTTGTAGTTGTTGTGGGCCCTTCAGTCTCTTTATCAGGTGTGGGGAGCCCCAGCACAGTTGGCTGTAAGTTCTAATACCACATTTGTGTTGCAGTATTTCTTTTAAGTGAGTAGGCCCCCAGTGTGGCAGGTTGTTAGGCTCAGGGCCTTAGAATTGCTGTAAACCTCTAGCCTATTAGGTCTCTTGTCAGCTCTCTGAGGATTGCAGCTGGGTGGGGCTGCCCTCAGGCACAGGAGCACCCAATTGTTTCAGGCTTTGGAAGGTGGGGCAAACCTCCTATGTGGGTCTTTGAGAAGCACAAGTCTTCTGCAGCTGACAAGCCCTGCCGCCCAGAGGTCCACACACACAGTCAACACAGTCCTGCCCCGTGTGAGTGCCCCAACCTCCCCAAGCGGACCCAGTCTCTCCACGGCAGGAGCCCCACACACTCCGCCACCACCCCACACTCTCCACCCGCTCCTTGTGCACACCCTGCCCCGCTCAAGTCAGCTCAGTTGCCAGGCTGCAGAAAATCCAGTCACCAATCTATGCAGGCCCACACGTTGCCTGAGGGCTTGTTGTTAGGTGGGGCCAGTCTCTAGGGTGGGCTGCCTGCCATGGCTGAGCTGGATTAAATCGGTGCTCTAGCGGGTGGAGCAGACCCTGGGCTAGCAGGTCTCAGGGAAAACTCCAATGGCGTCTGTGTCAGCACGCTCACACCAGGCCACAACAATGGCCGCCGCCAATGTCCCAGTCCCTGGAGAGGTCTCACCCCTCACCGAGATGCATTCAGGGCCTATTAGGTGAGTCTCTTGTCACCAAAGCAGTGTGCACCTTTCTTTCTGGTGATTTTAGGATGCTTTCTGGAACGGGTGAGTTTGTGCGTGGGCCCTTTAAGAGCCAGTTTTAGTTTCTTTGTGAACCAGGTTTTCTGGGGGTGCTCCCCAATGCTTTAGTAGCAGGCAAGGTCAGATATTATGCCACTGGTGTCGATTGTGCTGGGTCCACAAAATGCCCCCAGCGGGGGCGCTCCCCGGCTCAGGGCCCCGCGCCTCCAGGGAGGCTGCGTACCTGTGAGCTGCTCCCGGCGGCCGTGACGCTGGCGGCTTGTGAAGGCGGCGTTTTTCCTCTCCAGAAGGGAGTCTCTGCCTCTTCCACCCCAGTTAGGATTGTCCGTTGTTGCAGGAGTTCCTCTCATCCAGTTTTCAGTTCTGTCTCAGGGGTAATTTTTCCACGAGTAGTTGTAAATTGGCTGTGTCCACGGGAGGAGGTGAGTTCAGAGTCTGCCTACGCCGCCATCTTGACTCCGCCTCTCCTCAGCAATGCTAATTTTTACAAAAGGGAAAATTCTAATGCCTAGAATTAGGAGTGAGAATTAGAAACAAGTACCCAAGGGCACAATGTATAATATATCCTGCCAGGCCCAGCCCAGCCTAGTTCAGAGCCTTGATAAAGCATCCCATGATGACCTTGGGAAGCCCCTGAGAGAGGAAACAGATACTTAGAGTTGCTCAATCAGCAGGCAGAGCGTGGGTGGATGCACCGGAAATAGAAGCCTGAGCACAATCCCTGAGTGGGAGCTGAGGGAGCCTGACCAGGCCAAGATGCTCCCACAGGGAGCCTTTTCTGACCAGCTCTCGCTGGTCGGCTCCCTGGATGCTGGGCAGAGCCCACCTTGGGACCAGCACACCCAGGCCCAAGGCCACAAGCTAAAGGCCACGGCCTCGCACAGTTAAAAGCTTGCATGGTGAGGAGTTGCAGCTTCAGCAAGTTTGGGTAGAGATAAGAAAAGCCTCGGGTTGTGGTGCGACCAAAAATTCTTCCTAGCAGTGAGAAGAGGCTGAAGTGTGAGTAACTCGGGGGACTTGATTTTGAGATCTTGAAAGGCTGCGAGCTCCACTGGACAGGGCTGTGTGCTTCCCTCAGTGTCCCCAGTGCCCAGCACACTGCTTGTTATCTAGAAGGTGTGCAGCTAACAGGCACATTAAACATTCTTTTGTAATAACAGTCATATACTCTGTTGACAAGCAGGACATAACTGCTGGAGGGCAGAACGTCAGCAGCCCTCACGCCGCCCACTCTGTTCCTTTAAGTTCCTTCTCTCTGCTTGTTCTGGTCCCTCTGTCATGTGGGGACTCTTTCCCTGAACGTCTGGTGACCATGCAATCATATGTCATCACAGGCTGATCAGAAACTCTGGGGGCCTGGGTGACTTCTTGTCTGGCTGCCCACCTTGGGGACACAGAAACATGGCTATTCTGTCTAGGTCCCCAGATGTCATCTGCATTTTGGTAACTCTTTTCTCAGGCTGGTCAGTTTCCTCTGAGAGGAGTTTTGTATGCCCTGCTTGGGGTTCTAGTGGAGAGAAGAGCTGGCGGTCCGAGTGTCCTACATGTAGGCTTTCATTTAATCCGCAGTAGTCAGTATGTCTTCAGTCTGGCACCCCCAGCCCCATCCCACTCCACTCTCTGCTGGGCAAGGTGTTCCCAAGGCCACAGCCACTCTGGTCCATCCCCGTCTTAGGGAGATGAAGAGGAGGATCCGGGGGTCTCACAGTTCACCCACAGTTACTGTTGTCAGCCTCCCCCCACCTCACAACTTTCTGCCAACTCCTGCGCCTTTCCAAGTGCCTCAGCACGAGCCCCCTGCCTTTCTGTGGGTTCCCCAACTGCAGTCTGAGGCTGCAGCTTTTTCAGGTCTGCTAAACCAGTCCACATGTGCATTCTGCTCCATCTTTCAAATGTTTGCTGACATCTCTCATCTATTTCAGTCTCGTCTTCCGTTTACTGATCCCAGTTGATTTATACCATTTTACTCCTTTAACTGCTGTTTTGGGGGTTTCAGGAGAGTGGAGATAAATACCGTGTTCAATCTGCCATGTACCATAGGCACGTCTTGCTTTTTTCCTTTAACAATACGTTGAGGAAATCTGTATTTGTTTTTAATGAGATATAGAATTCCAGGCTCCAAAACACAACACTTAAGCCTGTCTTAGGTTTATGTTATTTTTAAAAATGCTTCAATGAATACAATGAACATTACGGTACATCAATAATCATGTGTATAAATAAACAAAGGAGGGAAGAAGAGAGCAAGGGAAAGAGAGAGGGAAGGAAGGAGGAGGAAAGAAATCCACACGGCATGTCAGCCACCTGAAGACAGCAGGGCCGAGAGGCTTGGGGGTGAACTGGCTGTGTTTCCGGTCTGGACCCACACCACCCAGATCCGATCCTCCCCTCTCTCTTCTGGGACCCACTGCATGCCAAAGGCCTCAGGCTCAAACCTGTTATTGGTGAGAGAAGCAGCTTCCACTGGGATGTGGTCCACCAGGACCAGGAAACAAGCCGACGTCTGGACAGGGAAGGCCAACACTGCAGGTCAGAGAGGACTCAGCGTTCCCTTTGTCTCCAGAGGGTGGTGGGGACTCCCAGATACGTGTCAGAGCGACTGAAGCCACATCAGCCGGTGGCCACAGGCTCCACCCTGCCTGGGACTCAGGCCCACCTGCAGGTGCCCAGGGAGGAGCGGGAAGAGCGGGAGCCTCCACTGCAGCTCCAGCTCCTCTTTTATCTGCCTTTGGGCAGGTTTGCACATTCTCTGGCTTCTCTTTCCTCAGCTGCAATATGCGAGAAGGGCGTCTGCTAATACGTCAAGAGGTTTTGTGGGGAGGTTTGCACTTCTCACCTCAACCAGCTGCTTACTAAGCACTTGACTTTGGGTGGTGAGGAATAATGAGGGAAAGACATCCGGTAATCAACTCCCTCAGAATTTTCAGATATTTTCTGAGGTCTATCCTAGGTGCTGGCCACTGGGGCTGCTGGAGCAAGTAGTGGACAGACAGACACGTCCCTGCTCTTGGAGCCTCCAGTCTAGTGAAAGCGATGCACATAAAATATGTAAACTCACAAAATAAGCAAATTAGGATAAGGGCTAGGAAGGAAAAGAGCATGCGGCTTCAGGAGAGAGGAACAGGAGTGAGGTAGTCAGAGGCGGCCTCTTGAGCAGGTGAGATAAGACCTGAAGGATGAGAAGAGAGAAGAGATCATATTCCAGACAAAGGGAACAGGATGTGCCAAGACCCTGAGATGGGAAAGGGCTTGACATGTTCATGTTCATGTTCATGAAGTGAGACCAGAGTGTTCAGGGCATGGTGACCAGCATGAGGCTGAGAGAGAGGTGGTGCCAGATCACACAGCACTTGGAGGCCGTGTTCTTTGTCTCTTCTTTCGTTCCTTCCTTCCTTCCTTCCTTCCTTTCTTCCTTTCTTTCAGTAGATAAGGATCAAGCATCTACTATGTGCTAGGAAATGTTCTACGCACTAGAAATAGAGGAATAAATAAGACAAAGTCCCTTCTCTCATAAGGCTCAGGGGTAAGAAACAGAAAAGACATGTAGAGAGAGAGAGAGAGATGGAGAGATAGATACACATAGATAGATGGAAGGGAGGAAGGGAGGAAGGAAGGGAGGGAGGGAGGGAGATTCAGCTCACGAAAGTACTTAGGAGAAAACAAATCAGCAGAATGGGACAAAGAGTGACTTGGGGGTTGGGCACGACTTTATGTGGATGAGAGGCCTGAATGGGGACAGGCAGCCAGCTGTGTGAAGATCACAGGGAGCAACATTCCAAGCAGAGACAATGGCAGGTGCAAAGGCCTTAGTGAAAGAACAGACTTGGAATTTTCCAGAGAAAAAGTTAAGGAGTTTGTATTTTATTCTAAGTCCAGTGGGAAACCATTGAGTGATCTTAGCAGGAGAGGAACAGGATCTGATTTAAGTTTCTCAGAGACAATCCCGACTGCTGAGTGGAGAATGGATTGCAGGGGGCAAGAGAGGTAGGAGGAAGGGCAGCTACAAGCCTCCAGCAGTGGCCGGGGCGAAAGCTGATGGTGGTTTGGAGTGGTGGAGGGGTCTAGTAGCAGCTGGTTATGTGAGGGTGAAGAAGAGGGAAGGATCAAGGGTGCTCCCTGCATGACTTAAGAAACTGGGTGGGAGGGGGTGCCTTTTATTGCAATGGGAGGAACTGGCTGGAATGTGGGAAGAAGCAGTTAACGGGCAGTAATTGAAGGCTCACCGCATGCTTGGCACCGAGGGACACATAGAGATGTGTGGGGAGAGGCCCAGCCCTGCCTGGCTGTGGACAGCCCACCTACAGAGATGAGATGCCTGCGTGAAGCAAGTGGAGAACAGTGTGACACCAGCCGTCATGATCGCAGCCTCATAGCATCTGGTGGGTGCTCCGTCACTTATAAATCTTCACACATTATCTACTCGATCCACGTCACAAGTAAGATAGGGAATATTACCTCCATTTTACAGAGGAGGAAACTGCGGCTTGGAGAGGTTGTAACCAGCCCCAGCTCAGCCAACCAGGATGGATGTGAACCAGAGGAGGCTCCAGAATTTCTACTGGGTTGTTTAAAGCCAATGTTTCCTTATTGATTTTCTGTCAGGATGATCTATCCACTGATGTAAGTGGGTATTAATGTCTCCGACTATTATTGTATCGCTGTCTATTTCTCCCTTTAGGTCTGTTAAAATTTGCTTTATATATTTAAGTGCTCCTTCAGAATTTCTATATAGGAGTCTGCTCTACGGTGGGGTGGGCTGGAGATCGGTCTTGAAGTGTCACTGTATATCAAGCACACTGGTTTTACTTGGATTTGGTTTTGGAGGAGGATGGCTGCAAGAGGGATGAGAGAAGCCGATGAGGATTAAAGGATGGGTAGAATCCCCCTGAAGTCATTTTTTGGGAAATCCAATGAGGCACACCGAGATCTGTCTTCAAGAGGAATCCTTTCCTGTTCTGGACAGAAGGAGTTGCTCAGAGATGGTAGAAAGTGATATGGACTAATGTGACCAGGGAGGAGGCAAAGCTTGACTCCGATAGATCTCTGTAGATTTGCAGGGCAGGGAGGGCAGCCCCAGGAGGGAGAGGGTTAGGGAGCAAAGGCCTGGTGGACCGTTGATTAGAACTTGCTGAAGGCACCAGGGATCCTTCAGCTCTATACATGGGTGACCTGAACTGGGGAATGAGACCTGCTTGCCTGAGTTAGGAATGCAGGGGTGGGTGTTCTGAGTCTGTCCTGGGGGATGGTTCCTCCCCAGCTTCAAAGGACATGGGCTTGCTTTCTGCTTCCCAGGCCTCAGCCTACAAGCAGGGCTTGCTATGCCTTGATTTCTTGCAGTTTAGGTCTGGCCATCAGATCAGCCAAGGATGTGCCCTTCCTAGCCTAAGACATGATTGTAAAATGAGTCCAAGTTGGCAAATCATGGCACCTCTCTCCTCTCCTGCTAGCACATCCAGTGCTCTCCCACCCAGAGCCCCTTGGCAAAGACCACCCCAGCCTGCCGTCCTCATCCAGTGGTTCTCAACTGATGGATGCAGGGTTTGTCACTGTCTCACTCTCCCTGCAGGTATGATGGGCAGTGTCCTGGCTGAGACGCTCCATCAGTGACCATCGACATGCTTGTCATGACCTTCCTCCTTTCTCTCCTTGCCTGGCAACACTACTCGCTCTCAAAACTCCTCTCAAGCACCACCTCCGCTGGCCCACATGCCCTCTGGCTGAGGTCTGGTGTGCTCCTGTACTCCCTGTGCGCCCCTAATCCAACCCCCTGTTATTGCCACTATAGATGGTGTGAGGGGCCCAAGTGTGATTATTTCCACTTTGGTAGATAAGTCGTTAACAGGTAGGAAACATCCTTTTCCTACTCGACTGAAATATTCCCACTGTGGTACATATATGCTCAAATCTACCACTGTTTGTCTGTTCTGCTGCCAATTCCATACTGTTAGGGTCCCAATGGATTTATAGTAAGTTTTATAGAATATGTCCCTCATCATTACTATCAATTTTTTTTTTCTTGAGGATAATTGACATTTTTCATGCTATTTTTTTCCCCATGCAGGAACATGTTCAGGTATTGTTTATATCCTGTAATAAGTTTCATAGATTTTACTATTAAATTTATTATCATTAAATTTATTCCTAAGTATTTTATACATTTTGATACTTCTCTGGAGCAGATATTTGCCCTATTTCTATTTCTGGTTGATTATTGCAAATATAGAGAAAAGCTATTAATTTTTGTATATTTACCTTAAATCTAGTTATCTTACCAAACTCTGTTATTATTTTTAGGAAATAGGGCACATAATTGCATTTGCCAAGGTACTTGTCTAAAGACAAGGCCTTCCCTCATTGAGGTGCTCCACGGGACCCCTTGGAGGCCTGTGAGGAGGTGTTGATCTTGGTACTGAGGGGACAAGAGTCAGAGCCCCTGACCCTCACCAGATTTTTCCAGAGCAACTTAGAGGAGCTTGTTTCATATATTAGGTTTCTATTTATTTTTCTTTGAAGAAATGGTCTGGGACAAAAATTAAAAGAGGACAATAGAAGCAGGATGAGGAGGAAGAGGAGGAGAAATCGCTGCACTAACTGAGGTAGTGATGCTAACTGTGGGGCTACGGGGCACACTGGAGACCCCAGGTTATCGGGGTCAGGTCTGAGTTTGGAGCAACTCAGAACCCTGGGCACCACAGTGCAGGGGCCTCTTGGTGACATGAAGCTGTGTCAGAAAGTTCAAAGTTGACAGGTCATGGGCTGGCCCCATGGCTTAGCGGTTAAGCGCACGCTCCACTGCTGGCGGCCCAGGTTCAGATCCCGGGCACGCACCGATGCACCACTTGCCCGGCCATGCTGAGGCTGCATCCCACATACAACAACTAGAAGGATGTGCAGCTCTGACATACAACTATCTACTAGGGCTTTGGGGGAAAAAAATAAAATAAATAAAATTAAAAAAAAACAAAGTTGACAGGTCAGTATATATGAAGTGGGGGCAAGAGAAGCATGCAGCCTGCCTCTCTGGAGAAGCCTCTCAGGGCCTCCTAGTCTTCACGCCCCACATTTGCCCTTCCCCTCCTCCCTACATTCCAGGACCTGAGGCACCTCTGCAGATCTCAGAGGACCCTGAACGGGCTCCTTTGCAGGATCTCCAAGTGAAGGGGACAGAAACAGCTGAAACAGAGGCCATAACGGTCGCAGGGAAAGTGAGGACACAGGGCCTGTCCATCGGGGCGTGGAGGTCAGACCCTCTCAGGGACCTCACAAAGGTTTCCAGAGCCTTTCCCTGTCACCCACAGAGACTGGGCAGAAGTGTCAGGGCCGGGCAGAACCAGGAATCTTACAGGCAGCACACAGTGTCTTCACAGCAATCCTGAGGATTTCTTTTTACAGATGAAGAAACTGGAGCTCAGAGAAATTAAAAAACTTGCTCAAGATTACAAAGATAGTAAATGGCAGAGTTGGGATTTGCACCCAGGCAACCTGACACAGGAGCCCGCTGCCCCTGGACATTACCACTCAGTCATCCAGGCCATTCATGTTAAGGCCAAGGATTGGATCCACTAGAAGCTGCAGAGTTTTGCCCAGGACTCTAGAGCTCATGCATGCATTAGACACTGTCTGCAGACAGAATAAGTAATATGTACCCAGTTAGGTCATATAGGGGGTTGAATAGTGCCCCCCCCAAAAAAAAGATCTCTCCCCTTAGAACTTCAAAATGTGACATTATTTGGAATAAGGGTCTTTGCAGATGTAATTAAGATAAGAATCTCAAGATGAGATCATCCTGGATTAGGGTGGGCCCCAAACCCAATGAAGAGCATCTTTATAAGAGGCAGAAAGGAGGTGGCACACAGAGACACGGGGGAGAAGCCGGGTGAAAATGGAGACGATGGGAGGGATGCTGCCACAGCCGAGGAGCACCGGGAGCACCAGGAGCTGGAAGAGGCGAGGAAAGGTTCTCCCCAGAACCTCCGCAGGAAGCATGGCCCTGCCAACACCTTGATTTCAGACTTCTGGACTCCAGAACTGTGAGAGAATCAATTTTTGTTATTTTTAAGTCACCCAGTGTGTGGTCATTTGTTACAGCAGCCCTAGGAAGCTAACACAGGTCCCTACGAGTCTTCATAAGAAACACAGGCCTGTAAAACCATCACTGAGCTCGTAGTTGCTATTTATCATCATGTATTTTCCTCAATCAATGGAAATAAAAAATGTTACTATCATGTGAATAGCAATAAAAATATTGCTATCAACAAACATGTATATTTGCAGTCCCATCATCTTACAGAGAGGGTGGCTGAGTCCCAGAGGGGGCTGTGGAGGAGCTGGCAGTCTGTTCTGGAACTCAGCTCCCTGCCTGGTGAGTCATTTCTCCTCCTCCAAAGCCCATGCAGTTTGGGGCCCCTTGTGGCCCTCAACAGCCCACACGCAGAAATCAGAATCACGCTTGTACAGCAGGAGGTTTAGAAACACCACCCTCCTCCCTCTCTCTGCCTCTCTTAGGGTTTGGCAACTCTAAGAGCCGGTTCACACCCTGTGACTGCTCCAGAAAACCAAGAATTGCTAAAGGCCATTGTGTCAGCTTTGCCCAATTCATGCCACCTGACACCCTGGCCCTCCACACCATGCCACAGCCCCCTCTCTCCTCCCTCTGCCCCCGTTGGTTTCAACATAGCAGGCTGCGGTGGGACAGGGCCACTGATAAAAGGAGGGCAGGACCTGGAGAGCTGGTCCCACGGGCTGGAGTGTTGCCAGGCCAACACCATGGCATGGTCCGTGGCCTGGGCAGGTAAGTGAGCACTGTCAGGGAGAGAGGGCTGGGCCCTGAAGCTGTGGGGAAGCGGGGTGTGTACATTAAATGGCTCCTTGGTGCTGTGTGCAAGGAAGCAGGAGCATCCAGGAGAACTTGGGACGGTCATCCCATCCCTCCTCTGCCACCTGGCTTGCAGTCCCTCAATTCTCGTTTCTGTCAGTTCCCCTCGGGCCTTGCGTTGCAAGGAAAGGCTTTTCTCAACAGGCTGAAAATGACTTTTCCTCCTTCTGTCCCAGAAGCCCAGAGTCAGTGAGCCCCTGCACTAGGTGGTCGTCTATCCTGTGCTCGTAGGCCCCCACATTTGGCTTCATCGAAGAGGTGCCCACTGGCAACCCCACGCTGATTGTCCTGCAGGAGGGCAGCCTGGAAGCCATGACCCTGGATGTCCTTGCAAAGTTTCATGTGGGTTTTATTAGGTTAACTGGAAAATCCAAGGTCACCAGAAAGGTGAAATGAATCCTTTTTAAGGAGCCCTGCAGAGCCCTAGGTCTCCATGGATGTCGGTAACCCCGCCAGCGTCTTCTGAGGTGTGGCGGGAAAGCAGCAGGAAGCCCAGAGGCCTCACCAGGTGATGGATCTTCCGGCCAAGACCGCCCAAATGGGCTCTTTCCAGCCCCAGGACAGATTTCTTCTCCTTTAGGAAGAGAAACTTTCTCTCTGAATACCACACAAGTCAGTGGTTTTCCTAGAATCTTCCTAGATCTACACCACCCTTCACTGATGCTCTAGAGGAGGCAGCCTCAGCTCATGAAAATTACCATCAGCCCAGGCCAGGGAGGGCCCCCTGCCATGTGGTCTGGTGAAGGGATGGACACAGTGCCCTCCTAGGTCCCTTCTGGACAGAGGAAGCTCGATGTGTAGGAAACCACCTAGAGCCACCCCTCCCTGACCACCTCCACCTCCTGTGCTTCGATGGGCAGACGGGGCCTGGGAAAGGGAGGGTGACACTTGACCTCTGCCTTCTCTCTCTTGCTTCAGGTCTGATGGTCCTGCTGGCGATCCAATGGGGTGAGTGGCGCCTTTCTTGAGGCTAGCCCTGGCCTCCCTCTGCCCCATCTCTGCTCTCTTTCTCTCCCACTTACTCCCCCCCACCTCACCCCAGGAGCTCTTGCCAGTTTTAGTGGGGACTCTCCTCCAAAACCCAGCCCCCTGCAAGTGTCCTCATCCCCCTACAGCCGTGCTGTTCCTTCTCCGGGGAAGGTTCTTGCTGCTTACCCACCAGCTGAACTGCACGTCCATGGGGCCAGCTTAAGTGTCAGCCTCTCTCAGGTCCTTCCTGAGGTCACTTGCTCCAACCTCTGTGCTCTCCACGCCTGAACACAGTTCACACTGTGAACTGTGTGTATCAGTGTTTCTCACAATGGGCTTGGGTGCCTTCCCCCAACAGGCTCTGAGCTCCTGGAGGTAGGAAACCTCAGTCTTATCCAGCTCTGTGTCCCAGCCTCTTAGCTCAGTGATGACGACACACTCACTCTCGCATCTGTTGAACTGATAGCGTGTAGGGCTTGGGAAGCCTGGGGGCTCCTTCTTGAGTCAGACAGAAGAGAGCTCTCCAGGGATCTGCAGCAACTTGGGTTTCCAGGTTCCCCTCCTACGCCACCACTCCCTGCGCATCAAGGCCCCAGGAGTGCTGGCCCCTCAGACCTGTCACGAAGCTGGGCTGTGGCACTGAATACACATTTCCCCTTTTGGTCTCACAGGAGCGACAGCCAGGGGCCACAGAAATAACAAATATGGGGAAGGTAGAGGTTGAAGATTTCCCAGAAGCTGTAGTCCAAGCTGCGTCTGGGCATATGGTGTAGCGTGATACATACAGCTGTAGATCTGTAGTAGAATTCTGTGTGGACGAGGGGTAATACGTGGGAAGAACTTAGGACACAGCTGCCTCTCTGCCAGCGCTGTTCTGAGTGTTTTGCATGTATTAACTCTTTGTCTACACAACGGTCCTATGAGAGAGGAACAATGATTGTTCTCATTTACAGGGGAGGAAGCTGAGTTACCAGGCTAGAAAGTTGCAGAGTTGGGATTTCAACTCAGGCATTGAAACTCCAGAGTCCCTGCCCTTAACCACCACACTTTACGGCCTCTGTAGTAGAAAAATCCGTGCATGATCTTTGATTTTATATAACAGGATATGTAAAAAGAGCCTCCTGGCTCCTTCCTAGATGGTCCTAGAGATGTCTTCTCTGGGTTAATCCCCTCCTTCCTTCCTTTGCTTTGGGGAGTTCACCAATCCTCCCTCTATATCACTGCAGGCGACACCCCCAGCCCCCAACAGCCAGCTCCATTACTGGGTGACTTCTGGTTAGGGCCAGTGACGACCCAAGAGCTCTGAATCCTCCTGCTGGGAGCCAGCTGGCCACCCCAGGGAGTCTCACCAGCCCTCCATGCTCTGTGTTCCCACACACCCTCCTGTAGCCACTTTGCACCCGTCCCCGGCCCTGCCCTCTCACTGGCCACATGGGTGCTGGAAGGGGCGCAGACAGACCCTGTCAGGGCAAAGGGAAGTTCCATGGTCTAGACACCAGCCACAGATGTGCTCCTGTCCAAACTCTCCATTCAGCCAGTTCCTGGCATAAAATGTTGGCCCGTACAAAGCACACCATGGTAGAATGCGAAGCTGGAAGAGACCACAGAGTCATTTTCAGATGGGGACCCCTGGGCCAAGGCTGGAGAGGGGATCAGCACAAAGTGCGTTCCTGACAGATGTGGGAATGAAGACTAGCATTCTTGCTTTCTGGCATTCTGGTCAACCTAGCACAGTGTTGAGCACGGTGGGGGCCATCACTGCTAGACCACCCCCTCTGGGAGCAGAGGCCCTCCCCAGGAAGTCTTCTCACATGCTGTAGGGGAAGCCGGAAACAAGCTGCCTTTTCCTAGATAAAAGAAGCTCTTTATTAGCACCTTTTCAATGATGTTAATAAACACAGATTCTCCACAAGGAATAACAAGTAAATGCAAACCTCTAAAGCAAGACTAAAGAAATGGAAACCGGGCCTGTAACTGGGGCCTCCTCCCCTCCACTTCATGTATTTGCATTTTAATTAACATTCTGAAGTATTCCGAGCTATGCTTTGGAAGTTCTGCCTCCCTGCCTTCAGCAGATGAACATGCCATGTTTAACGCCCTCTGGCATACAGAGGTTCTGTCCCCAGGCAGAGGGTGTCAGTCCCCATCAGGCCCTTCTGATCGCCATTTCTTTTCTTTCCCCCAACTGGCCAGGCTCTGCTGCAAAACTGGTCTGCTACTTCACCAACTGGGCCCAGTACAGACAGGGACCCGCTCGCTTCTTGCCTGAGGATGTGAGCCCCAGTCTGTGCACCCACCTCATCTATGCCTTTGCTGGCATGAACAATCACCAGCTCAGCTCCATCGAGTGGGACGACGACGCACTCTACAAGAAGTTCAATGGCCTGAAGAAGATGTGAGTTGCAGAGGAGGGGCGATGGGAATTGGAGAAGGCAGGTACCTCCTCTCAGAGCCAGAAACCTTCCCCAGCACTGCAATCCAGCTACAGACCCTCAGTGTGGCTTTGGGCTAGTCGTATCCCTTCTCTGGGCTGTCCTGCACATATATGGAAGAGGTAGGGGGAGATAGGGACTCCTTAAGGGCCCTTCCAGTTTAGATCTAAGTAGGATCTGGACTGTGAAACTGTTTCCCTCTGCTGGGAATGAGTGCCCTTCTTCCTCCTAAAATCTACCCAACCTTCAGCTCAGGTTTCTCCACCACCTTGATGAAGCCTCTCTGAGGACCTGCCCTGACCTCTCGCTTCCTGAATTCCTTGTGTGTGTGTGTGTCTCCCCAGCCAGAAAGGAGGTCCTGGAGGGCAGGAACACGTCTTTTCCTTCCCAATCGAGAGATTCCCCAGTGCAGGCTCTGCGCATGGAGACTCACACCTCCCCCACCCAACTCCGTCAGCTCTGCCAGGGCACCACCAGCTCCTTGCAGTCAGGGAGGTGAGCCCTGGGAGCTGGCTGCATGAATTTGGGCTCTTCTCTTGTCTTTTCCAGGAATCCCAAGCTGAAGACACTGCTGGCCGTCGGGGGCTGGAACTTCGGCACTCAGAAGTGAGTTGACTGTGGGCATCTGTGTGGCAGAGCCATTGGGTGGGGAACCAGCTCACTGGCCGGAGAGATCCCTGGTCAGGGAATCGAGCCAAGCCAAGGTGTGGCCAGAGTGAGGGACATGGGAGGGGATCTGGATGCTAGGAACTGACTTTCCTTCTGGGTTCTTGGTGTCTCATGGGGAGGGCAGAGAGGTGGGCTGTGCTCCAGGCTACTATCCATCCAGTCTCACCAGGATCACAGGATCCAAACGCAGCACAGACATTCTGACTTCTTTCCAGGCCTCAGCCTCTTCCTCCACAAAATGGGTGGAGGGAGGGTCCCAGTTAATCCCAGACAACATACAGTGTCTATATTTTCTGAGCTCTGAAACAGGATAGCTTGTGTGAAATTTTTGTTCCCATTCTGGGTGTCAAAGGCAGTTTGTGAGGCTGAACATGGATGCCAAAATATTGCCATTTCTAGGACCTTTTTGATGATTTATGGAGACAATGGAATGGGATATTTGGGACTAGACTTTTCCTAGAAAGTCCAGAATATATTGTTCCCAAAGTTCTAAACCAGTCTTTCTAGGCCTTTTTTGTACCATGAGACCTTTTGAGACCCTGATGACATTTATGACTCACCTTCCCAAAATACTGCTTACACACAGAGTTTTTATTGATATGCAGGGGTTCCTACCCTGGGGTTCCCAGGCTCATGGACCCCACTTAAGAACTGCAGCTGTTAATTAATTTAAATTAATAAGAAAAAGAAAATAGGATCAGTCTATAAAAAACTCAAGACCCCGGAGAAGTCCAGGGACTTCTTATAGGAATGCTGAGGAAGGAGGATGTGGGGAGGTGGTTCCTGGGGCAGGCTAGGGATTTTGAAGAGCTCTGGATAACACACAGTATCCTACAAATGTGAGTTATAAGAAGAGTGACCAGGTTAAAACGCCAGGGAACTAGGACTGCAGCCCCCAAGCTACCCAGACTCTCACCTCTCTTCCTCTTCCACTTAGAAACTGATTCCTCTTCCTTGTAGACCTCCATGCGGGGGTGACAGCCAGCTCTGGTTCAGGGCTTCTAGTGAGTCAATGTGTCCCTGGTGATGCCAACGTTTGGGGGCAGGACACACCTCTAGGTGGTCCCTTTTCCTTAGCCAGGCCCGTAAGTCACCAGCACATGTCCCAGCAGCCTCTGGAGCAGCCCCCCAGCGCCCTCCTGGCCTAACAGCCAAGCAACAACATTCCGAATAGTTTCTCACTACCTTCTGAGGAGAGAGCGGCCCATTGCCCGGTGCAGGCAGTCCCATACTGCCCTTTGTCACCCCATAGGTTCACAGATATGGCAGCCACAGCCAACAACCGACAGACCTTTGCCAACTCAGCCATTGAGTTTCTGCGCAAATATGACTTTGACGGCCTTGACCTTGACTGGGAGTACCCGGGAAGCCGGGGGAGCCCTCCTTCGGACAAGCACCGCTTCACAGCCCTGGTGCACGTATGGCTAGGTGGGGTCACCCAGCTGGCTGGGGGCCCAGAGCTGTAGCCCCCCAGGACATGAGTTTGGTGTATTTACACAGCACAGACCAGCCCCACCGTCAGTCTTCAGACACCGAGAGTGAGCCTCTGTTTGGGTTCACAGGGGCCAGCCTGGTCCCTGCCTCTGTGCTCACCCTGAGCTGTCCCTGCAGGACCTGGCCAGCGCCTTCCAGCAGGAAGCCCAGACCTCAGGGAAGGAACGCCTCCTTCTGAGTGCAGCTGTGCCGTCAGGGCGAAGCTACATAGACGCTGGATACGAGGTGGACAAAATTGCTCAGTGAGTCTCAGACAGACATGGACCACAGGCGTGGACCCCGTGTTCTCTGGGGTGGGAGGGGCCATGGGCCGGTTGAGCTTCCAGGAGTAGAGCAGGGGTTCACCTACAAGGTGTCGTTTTGGGAAAGCCCCACCCCTCCACCAGCAAACACAGGAAGGATTTGCTCAGTGTATCTGCTCCTCCACGCTCCAGATTCCCTCTTCTTGGATTCTTGTCCTCGTCGTTGAGAACTCAGCCTTAAAGAGAAACATCCCGGGGTGGGGGGGAGGGAGGAGTGAAGCCCCAGCATCTCCTAGAGGATGAGCTGTCCAGATCCTTGCTCCCCAAAGTGCTGTGTGTGGACCTGGGTGCCTGTTGGAAATGTGGCCTCCTGACTCAGACGTGCACGTCAGTCACCTGAGAATCTCCCTGAGGGCAGGTTCTGACTCAGGAGACCACATTTCTAACAGGCACCCAGGTCCACAAACACTGAGCTAGACTTCCCTCCAAAACAGCAAAATAGCACGAGGTGTCCTCAGCAGAATCGGTCCTGAGGGTGCTAAGGGGACAGCTGGGTGGAGGATGCTAAAGACAGGAGTGCCAACATCACAGTTTGAATGAGAATGGCCTCGAAAATGGGGGTGCTGACTGGGGAGTGCTGCCTATGTCAGCTTTCACAGAGCCAGAGGAGAGCCTGCAGCCCCCGCCTCTTACCATCAGGTCCCTCTCAGGCCCTGCACCACGTGGGGGAGGAAGGAGCAAGAAAGGGGAGGGCTGCACCCTGCTCACTGGCCCCTCACCCCTCTTTCCATGCCTCCTGCTGGAATCTGGATTTCATCAGCCTTATGGCCTACGACTTCCACAGCTCGTGGGAGAGGACCACAGGACATAATAGCCCCCTCTACAAGAGGCCAGGAGAGGGTGGGGCAGCGGCTGAACTCAACATGGTAAGTGGCCAGAGGAATGAGGCAGGACTCCCCTTCCTCAGGCCTTGCCAAGTGGCCTCTTTTGAGCCTCTGGGAACCTGATGGAAAAAAAAAAGCAGGAAGCCCAGCGTGGCCCCGAGGGGCCAGGATGCCTGTTCCTCCGGGTGCTTGCTCGTTTTATTTCCCTGCTCCGTGCCACTGCTGTGCAGCACCTCAGCTCATGTTAGACATGGCAGGCCACCCAGCGACCGATCGGGAGGCCCTCTCTGAGCTTCCAGCCACAGTGGCTCCTGCTGCTTCACACATTCCCACCCGTTTCCTTCAAGACAATGGGTGAACTTTTGCTCCGAGTCACTGATTGGGCCTTCTGGAAGGTGCTTTCAAAGGCGGGAGCTTTCTCAAGTGGAGAACATCTCAGGACGTGTCACTGAGGGCAGAGCTACCCCCACCCTGACCACAGCCTCTGGAAAGAGCAGGTTGCGTTTAGACGGGAGTGGGTTGGGGTTTCCTGCACAACTCTTCCTCACTGAGCAGGCTAGACACTTCTTATAAGCCCAGACTACACTTTAAAAGTCAAGAACAACAAAAAGGCCTAAATTAAAATGCTTTTAATCCTGGGGAGCCCACATCTCTGTGTATCAGCTGGGGCAGAACATCTTGAACTTCGGTGGCTCCTTCACCTCTTTGGGCGCTTGAGTCTGGCGTCCACCTTTCACATGGAGCCTGGCCCATGTGTGACCCCAGGGGAAGCCAGCCCAGCCCAGTGGGACACACGGCATTCAGCTGAGAGGTGAGGGGTTGAAGTGCCACCGGCTCCGTGTTCTCCATTCCTACAAAGAGGCCTCTGCTCTCTGTACTGTGTGCCCGGGATTGCTTCTGGCCAGAGAGGTGACTTTTCCAAACTTGCACAGAAGTGCCACAGACCTTAGCAGGGGCCCTGACCTCTGCCCTCAGAAAGCTCCAGTCTGATCCAAGATAAATCACGTAGACCAGCAAAAAGGAACAAAAATAAATAAATATAGTGAAAGCTGTTCTTTACCCAAGTGCTGAGCAAGAGGACCAAGACTCAGACAGGGCACTTCTTGGGGGAAGTGAGCCCATAATCCTGAGGAAGGATCTTCATTCTTATGCTTATGCTGGGCACCTCCTTATGTCATAGGCCTGGAGCCATCAAGTCAAGTAATACCGACAGGGAAGGTCTCGTGCAGAGGTGGATGGGGAAGCCCTGTACTCACTTGTTCTTTCTATTTGAGCACGTACATGTCAAGCACTGCTCTAGGCACTGGGGAAAAGAGACCCAAGCCTCTAGTCTCGTGCTCAGGGGGAACAACATGAGCGTGGTCACAGTTAGCAGCCCTTCATTGCACTGTGCTGGACCTTACACACGCATCACGCCCCTGCTCTCTTACAACACCCTTAGAGACAAGTATTTCTGTTGTGTCCACTTTACAGACAGGAAGCTCGAGGCTCAACAAGATTAAGTAAGTTGCTGAGTAAGGCAGGGATCCCTGGCTGCTCTGTTCACTGAGGTGCCCAAGCATCCCAGGACAGGCCTGGCACGCTGTGAGCCATCAGTGCGTATTTGCTCGGAGAATGGCTGTCTGACTCCAAAGCCCACATTCTTGGCTGTAGTGCCGTGAGCTTCTCTCACTGGGGTTGAGGCTCTAAGACAGGATCTAAGGAAGACGGGGCAGGGTTGGAACACTAAATAAAGGCCTGTGAAGCTCCTCGGCAGCCCCCAGCCTTGGACCATCACAACTGGGTTAAAGGCAGAGAAAATTAACTCTGTCCCCTTCTCTACCACCAGGACTTTGCCGTGCAGCAGTGGCTGCAGAAGGGGACCCCCACCAACAAACTGATCCTAGGCATGCCCACCTACGGACAATCCTTCACCCTGGCCTCCTCATCAGACACCAGAGTGGGGGCCCCAGCTATGGGGCCTGGAACCCCTGGCCCCTTCACCAAGGAGGGAGGGGTGCTGGCTTACTATGAGGTAGGAGAGCCCACAGCCACCCCTAGTACCATGAAGGGCAGGGGCTCCTTCTCCCACAGCATCTGAGTGAGGATGCCAGGCACAGCGAATTCTGGCCAGGTGAGTTCCATCCCATGCCTGTCATCTCGGGTTTATCCTTAAGCCCAGGCGCCTCACTGAATCCAGGGTTCTAGGTCACTCAATCTAGAACCTCCTAGGTTCTCCAGGCTCCCTCAGACAGGAACTTTCTGATCTCCAGTCTGCTCTTGGCGGGAGGCACAGATGCCTGAAGTGCCACCCACCTCCTCCCCGCTCTGTCTCCTGTTCTGACAGGTCTGCTCCTGGAAAGGGGCCTCTGAGCACAGAATCGAGGACCAGAAGGTGCCCTATGCCTTCCAGGGTGACCAGTGGGTGGGTTTCGATGATGTAGAGAGCTTCAAAACCAAGGTGAGCCCCAGCGCTACTGCAAGGGGGTGGTCCTGGGTGGGCTCAAGGCCCGTCAGTAACATTGAATGACAGCATTCAGAACCTCTTCAAGGAGGGTGTCCTTTAAAACATCTCAGCATTTCACAGATCTCCATGTGACAGCATTTTCACCTTCACCACATATCGATTAAGAAAGGACACAATGACAAAAAATCATTCTATGTTGAGTAGCACTCTTAGAATTGGCATTTTATTAAATAAAAATTCCACATAGATATGAAGAGGAGAAATACATACAGTGAGCGTATCATTTTGTTCAGTCCATGACAATATTTGTTGTATGTTCATAATACAGACCTTGTGATTTACTTACATGACACTCACTCCTAATGAGCCTAATGTTGGTGGCTCAAAACTTAGCGTTTTATTTGTTTCCATGCCTCTCTCCTCACGAGGCCTGTGGCTCCTGCAGAGCAGCACTTGTCCATCTGTGCATCTCCCGTCAGCGCCATGCAGGCAGTGGCAAGTTCTTCTAGAGTGTGGGCAAAGTGATTTGGGAGAATCGAGGAAGGAACATGATCCAGGCTGAGGGAGATGGGAGAAGGGATCATGGTGGAAGGGTCTTTGAGAAAGTCTTAAAGCAGAGAAGGTGGGCATTCTGGGGAGGAAGCTGCAGGAGCAAAGACATGGGGGAGAGGAAAAGGGAGGATGGACTTGGAGAACAAGACATGGGTTCACACAGCTGAAAGCCCGAGGGGGGGACAGTGTAGGAAGGGAGGTGGCTGGAGAGGGAGATTGGGGCCAGGAAGTTTCCAGACCAGCCCTACCCTCCAAACCCCAGCCTCACTCCAGGGTGAGCCATGGCCCCTTGGCAGAGTTAGGGGACAGGGGAGCCCACTCTGAGGGAACACACAGCTATACCCTGAGGAAGCCTCTGGGATCTAGTGGAGGAGAGTAGGCCCTCGGGGAGGACAAAGACAGGGAATTGATTCAGATCTTTGGGGAAGCTTTGTCATTCCCTATGGTAACTGAACTCATCACAACCAGCGGACAGTATTCTCAAACACAGCAGCTCAGCCCAGAAAAGGCCGAGTTGTTAAGGCTTCCAACCTAGGGAAGTCCACACACCCATCCACTCCTCACACCTCCACCTTCAACCCCATCCCAGGCCATACTATGTCAGAACAGGGGATTCCAGAAGGCTCATGCCCTGCAGGTATCAGGACGTAGCCAGCTAGGCTCCCAGCCCAGGGCTGTGCCAAAGAACCACTCGCGGGCCTGGGGGCGCTGGAGAAAAAAGGGGCCCTATCTAGATGAGGAAGCCAGGCTCTGGGCTGGCCTTGTCGGGCTTCCCTGGGCTCCTCTACCCCCATCTTGTTCCTCGCATAGGTCAGCTATCTGAAGCAGAAGGAACTGGGTGGGGCCATGGTCTGGGCACTGGACACAGACGACTTCGCTGGCTCCTTCTGTAACCAGGGCCGATACCCGCTCATCAAGACCCTGCAGGTGGAGCTGAGTGAGTAAGGGGCCAGGGACCAGAGGCAGAATTCGCGGGTAGGATATGAACCCCTGTCCCTGAACTGCAGGCCCTGGCTCCTTCTGAGGAAATGGCTTTGCCCCAATACTGTGATTTCCCAAATTTCATGCACCCCCAGGAGCTGAGGAAACTGTTGAGCCAATTCTCTTTTCACACTCTCCTTCCTCTTTCTGGTTGAGGCAATGCCCGCCCAGGCTGTTGGTAACCAGGGCTTCCCTCCAGGGGCCTGGGAACAGCAGCTTGCTCCTCTCTTCTCAAGGAGAAAGCCTGCGCTCAGCCTGAGGTGTGAGACCCCACTGGCCTCCCCAGCACATGCTTGGGCTCTGCAGATGGTGGACGGGCCGTGGCCTGCCTGTTACACCTGCAGCCCTGGTGTTTTCTGTTGAGCTGTGCTGCAGCTGGCGGTGTGGCTGCTGACTGCCTGTGGTTGCTGCCTGTGTGCTTGGCCCATGGGTTTGGGATTTCTTGGGGGAACCTTGGCTCAATCTTCACTGCTTTCCCAGGTCTTCCTTGTGTGCCATTAGGCTCTCCAGAGCCAGAAGTTCTCACACCGGGCCAGCCCTCTGAACCTGAGCATGGCCCCAGCCTTGGACAAGACACCTTCTGCCGGGGCAAAGCTGATGGGCTCTATCCCAACCCTCAGGACAGGTCCAGCTACTACAGCTGTGCAGGGGGGCAGCTGTTCCAGCAAAGCTGTCCAAGGAGCCTGGTGTTTAGCTCTTCCTGCAAATGCTGCACCTGGAGTTGAGTCCCCAGGGCCGCTTCAGCCCAGTATCCAGGCCAGGGCCCGGGATTGCTCCACAGCCTGCCTCCCTGGCTCTTCCTGGAGCTGCAGTCCGGCCCCTGCAGGCCTCTCTGTGGTCTTTCCACATCCAAGCCTTCTGCTCTCAGCCTTGGGTGCCTTTTGTTCTGGTCCTCCTGGGCTGCCTCTTTTACTTGCAAAATAAATATGTGGTTTGCACCCCACTGCCCCATGATGTGGTGTCTTACAGAGGCTCTCTAAGCACACTGTTAGTTCAAAAACCGCGCTGGGGAAGGTAGTGAGCCAGGAGGAGAGGGCGGTATAACGCATGCCTAGGTCAGAGCCAGGGGAGAAGGCTGTCCACTCAGGGTGTGCCAGGCCCTGCACCAGGTCTCGTCTCGAGGACTCTACTTCCAGTGGGCAGCTTCCAGCGCACAGATGACCGCATCTGGGCCACGGCCCTGACTCCGACACGTTCTTCATTCACTCAGAAACCTTTGGAGAGAGAAGAGCTTTTCCTGGTGACCTCCACTCAAGTGTTATTCCCAGGATGCACACTAGATGGCAGCAGAGAAGAGCTTTTCTTTGCCCTGGGCTCTGTCGTGGCCACTAGGCGTTAAGAGAAGGATCCAGACCCCTGTACTGAGCGCTCCCTTGGAGACAAATCGTTTCAAGCCGTTCACATGCCTTATCTCACCTACTGCTCCCATTTGCCAGATGAGGCAGGAACAATTATTATCCTCATTTGACAGATATTTAAACTGAAGACTGAATCTAACCCAGGTCTGAGTCCAGAACTGAGGCCTGAATGGGCCGAGACGTGCCGGAGAGCACGTGCGCACAGCATCCTGGACAGATAGAGTAATACAAGCAGTCCTTGCAGCTTTGGGTTGAATCTTGGTCATTCTATTTGAAGACAGCCTGCACGTAACCTAACGGTCCAGCGTGCGGTGCACCCGCCGAAGCTGGTTTTTGGTTCAGGGTGGGACTTGGGCAGGCAGCTGGGCATGGGGACAGGTGGGGTCAGAGGAGCTGACCTGGCCCTTCGCACGAGTGCAACCAGCAGCAGATCCCTATAACAACGATTTCCCCACTTCTACACCCTCCCTGTCCTCGGGCCTTTTAAAATCTGCTCTCCTTCAGTCCAGAACACAGGTCTGTCTGCCCACGTTTCTTCCTCTGAGGTCTCTGCCAACGAGGCTTCCTGGCTGCCCCCAGTGGAGTCTAGGGTGGTGTTTCCTTACAGGGGGCTCCTGAGCCCCAGGCAGAGCTAACTTCTGGCCCCACCACCAACTAGCCGGCTAGCCGTGTGAAACTCAGTCTCCTCATCTGTCAGACTGGGTCACCCGCCCTCCTCGGGGGGCTGTGAGTAGTGCAGGCAGTGGTGCATGTTAGCTGTGCCTAACGTGTAAGCAGCACCCACTCTCCCTCCCTCTTCCCTTCTTAGTCCTTTCTTCACCTTCTGTGGGCCACATAAACCAAGAATTGAGCAAATAGTCTCCTTTTAGCAGAATGAGCTCTCCTGTTGGGGTCCAAACATCCAGTCCCCCAGAGGACTAACTGTTGCATCTCTGCCAGCTTTATCCTCGGGACAGCATTAACCACGGCCCCTCTCTGGTCTTCACACTCCCGCTCCCCTCCAATCTCATGGTCCCTGCCTCAGCTCAGGCCGGCAGCACCTCTCAACAGTCTCCTCACTGGTCTCTCTGCCTCTTGCCCCTCTCCCGTCTAGTCCAACCTCCACACTGGACCAGCTTGATCTTTCTAAATTAGGGATCTACTCCTGTGGCTTCCCATGCGCAAGAAATACGAGCAGCTTCCCCAGCCCAGAGAATAAAGTCTATCATCAGCACAGCGTCAAGACCCTTTCTTAGGGTCCAGTCTCTTGTCTTGGTCTCATTTCCTATCATCCCACCCCCATTTGGTGACAGGGTAACCCAACTGTCAACATTAACCTCAGCCATGCCAGCTTCTCATGTGGGACCACCAGATGTCCACGTCGCTCCTCTGAGGTTTGAGTCCCAGCCCCAAAGCAAATACTACTTTTTAAACAAGACTTTCTCCATTTACCCACCAGACTACCCACCCCCCACACTTGAGTTTATAAACTAGGTGTTGCTCCCGTGTATGCAGCCAGCCTTTGAAGTTAGGTGCAAATGCTGCTTGAATTCTTAGCGTGTGATTGGCTTTGGGCAACATAGTTTGAAAGGACTTTGGGGTCACTATGCTTTGGTGGCTTAACCCACGACTGTCTGGCCACTCTCCCTAACAGCGATGACCACTCTCAACCCCTTGAAGAGAGATTCCTCTGGCCTTCTCTCTGAGCATACTCATACATTCACCACCATATCTAATACACCTGCTGGAACCCCAGGAAAATTCCCCCTGACTTGGGACTCAGCTCTCCTGGTGGGCCCACAGGCCCCCACCCCTACATCACCCGCTTCCACATGGGCCACACCCAACCAGGAGCAGTGGGAGCTGAAACTCTATTGTTTTTATTTTGTTTCAATTATGAAATATACCATATGGGCAAAAGAGTGTCTGAAGTATGTATGTTTGGTCTCTCCTGTGAATCCATCACCCAGGTAAGGAAACAGGACATTACCAGCAGCTTCGAAACTACTCGTGTGCCCCTTCCTAATCCCACACCCCTCTGGCTAGATTTTGGTTATTTATTCCCTCATTTTTCTTACAGTTTTACCAACTATGTGAACATTCCTAAACAGGATATTGTTTAATCTAGCCTGTTTTTGAACCTTATATAAATTGAGACATACTGTTTGGTATCTTCTGTGGCCCACTTCTGATACTTCACATAGCTGTAACTCATTCATTTTCACTGCTGTATAGTATTCCATCATATGACTATATCACAATTTATACATTCTGCTATCAGTAGGCATTTGAGTTGTTTCCAGTTTTTGGCTAATGTTGCTATGAAAACTCTTAGGCATGACTGTTGATACATATGTGTATAATTTGTCCAGGAGTGGAATTGATGGGATGTGGGGCAGGTGTAAGTTCAATTTTACCGGGTACAGGCAAATGTTTTCCCAAAGTGGTAGTTCAAGTTTCCATCCCATTGCAAAGCTCCCAGTGCCCCCCATCCTCACCATTGCTACACCACACTTTATACCAACCTCCAGTGCAAAATGGTCTCTCATTGTGGTTTAAACTTGCATTGCATTAATTGCTCATTATTTAAGCATCTTTTACTGTGTCATATGCTATTTGTGTTTATTCTTCTGTGAGAAGTTGTTGTGTCTCTTGCTCATTTTTCCATTGGGTTGTTTG
The DNA here is from genome assembly GCF_057802395.1 of Ceratotherium simum simum. Lineage (NCBI taxonomy): Eukaryota > Metazoa > Chordata > Mammalia > Perissodactyla > Rhinocerotidae > Ceratotherium > Ceratotherium simum. The sequence continues at coordinate 338,044 of NC_141935.1, forward strand.
TCTCTTATTGAAATGTAGGAGTTGTTTACATATTCAAAGAACACGAATTCTTTGATAGTTACTGGTTTGGCTATATCTTCTTCCGGTTTCAGGCTTGGCTTTTCATTCTCTTTAGGCGGCATTTCATGTAGTCAAATTTACTGATCTTATCCTTTATGGTTTGTGCTTCCTGCATTCTGTTTAAGAAATCTTTCTGTAGTCTGAGGTCAAAAAAATTATTTTCCTATAACATCATCTAAAAGCTTTATAGTTCTTTTTCTTTAAGTATTTAATCCTTCTGAAATTGACGTTTGCATATCTATGAAGTAGGATCCAATTTTATTTTTTTTGCATATGGGTAACTAGCTGTCCCAGCATCATTTATTGAAAAAAATCTATCCTTTCATATTAATAAGTCAGGTTTCTATATATGCATGGATATCTTTCTGTTCCTTGACCTATTTTTCTGTCCCTGCCACAGTAACTCATTGACTTAATTACTAAAGCTGTATAAGTCCTGATATCTAGCAGGCAAATCCTTCTACTACATTCTCTGTTTCAGAAATGCCTCAGGTATTCTTAGCCCTCACTTTTCTATGTATGTGTTAGAATCATCTTGCCAAGTTCCATTAAAAATTATGTTTAGGTTTTGATTAGAATCACATTGAAGCTATAGGTCAATCTGGGGAGAATTGACATCTTTATGATATTGAGTCTCCTGATCTAAAAACATGGTATATCTCTTTATTTAGTTATATCTTCTAAAATATATCTCAATACATTTTAATAATTTTCTTCTTAAAGATCTCATACATCTTTTATTACACTTATTCCTAGATTTTATTACTGTTATAAATTTTATCCTTTTTAAAAAGTTACCCAGCTGTTGCCAGTGTGTGATAACGTCCCTGATGTTTGGGTATGGATGTCATGCCCGGCACCTTCTCCCGCCCTCTTGCTGGTTTCAGTGATTGTCCTGCAGAGTCTTCCACGTAGACGATCACACCGTCTGCACAAGGAAGTTTTGTTTCTTCTGTTCCAAACCTTGTGACTTTTTGTGTTTTTCTTGCCAGCTGCTCTAGCTGAGACCTCCAGTAGAGTGGTGAGTAAAGTGGTGAATAAAGTGAGCATCTTTATCTTGTTCTCGCCTGAAAGGGGTTGTTTGCAACATTCCGTGTTAAGTATGCTATTTGTTGAAGATTTGTTGTAGATGCCTTTTATATAACTATGGAAGTTTCCTTCTATTCCTAGTTTGCTTAGAGTTTTCATAAGAAGGGCTGTGAATTTTGTCAAGTGTTTTTTTTTAATAATAGATTTTTGCCTTTATTCTGTTAATGAAGTAAATTATATTCATCATTTTCCCCTGTTAAATTCATCTTGCATTCCTAGGATTAATCCAACTGAGTCATGATATATATCATTTTTGTACATTGCTGGATCTGGCTAATTTTGTGTTTCACATTTTTGCATTTATGTATTAATGACTAAGAGGCGCCTGAACACTTTCTTTCTTACATTCTAGGATGTCCTTGCCGTCCCCAGCTGTCGTCCCGGCTAATGGTAAACTGAATTAGGGTACAAGGTTTTGCTAGCCTCATAAAATGAGTTGAGGAGGTTCCCTCTTTCCATTCTCTAGAAGAGTTCTGTCAAAGGACTTGTCTGCTCTTTGAATGTTGGCTGTCTCTCCCTTCCATCTGTCCCTCCCAAGTGGCCCTAGAGAGCAGAGGGTCAGGCTGTAAACCTGCAATTTTCCCAGCGGTCGCTGGAGTGGACCCAGAAAGTTGAAGGTCTCACGGACAATTATGAGCCTCCTGGAAAGATTGTTCATCTAGAGGTGCCATCCTCACCTCTTCCAACTGAGAGAGCTCACAGATTCCCCCAGGGATCGCCAGGGGGTCTAGGCTCAGGAAACCAGCTTCCTCCACTCCTCTCTGCTTCCTTCCTCCTCCCTGACTGCCATCCCACTCCGCAAGGCAAAAGCCTCAGAATGCCACTCTCCCTACATTGCAAGACTCTCGCCTGGGAAGACATGCATTTCCCTTGACTTAGGGCCTGCCATCACCAAGTTCTGGGAAAACTGGAAGGGGTCCTGGCTGAGGGAGCAGCGCCTCCAGAGATCCAGAATGGGAAAGGATGGCAATGCGTTTTGGACAGAGCTGCCTCTGAGGGGTTGGCGGAAGGGATTCTATCAGGAGTGGGGACCCCTTGTTCCGTGTCTTGCTGTCTGGGCAGCTACTTTTTCTAAGTTCTTCCCTGGATGCTGCCACCTGGTCCAGTGTGGAATTACTACGAACAAGCCCTCCTTATGCTGGGTCCACGATCTCTTGCTGTAAGTAAAACCCATTTCCCCATATTCAGAGCTTGGTGCAAAGAGAAAATAGCCTGCTCCCTCTTAATTAATTCAGTCATTCAGGCAACAAGTTGTTTTCAAATGTGTCTCAAGGAGAGAAACATCGCTTCCAAAGGCCCACTGTTGAATTTCCTTTGGGCCTTGCCTCTTTTCGCTCAACGTGGGAGTGGGAAAGAAAGAGCACGCAGACATTCCTGTCATTGCCCTCTGCTCCTCAGCTCCCACCATGTGGCATGTGAGATCTTGGGAGCTTAGGGCAGCCCCAGCACCACCCAGTTCCCTCTTCCAGGGTGTCCTTGCCATTCCCAGCTGTCGTCCAGGCCAATAATAAACTGACATGGCCAGGCAGCCAGAACCCCGGGCTTAGCTGAGGACATCCTCCCAGTCCTCCCACCCCCTTGGTCTCTTCACTCCTTGGAGACCACACTCCAAGAAGGGACACTGAAAGGGCCACTTGAGAAGGTGAGACTTCTAGAGGAAAAGGGCAGAAGGATCCAGTGCCCATAACTTCCACCATCACTACAACTTGGGCCAGACCCATCCAAAGCAGCACAGACCCACAAGCTGGTGGTCTTATCTTCCCTAAGCTTCTTCCTGGCATCTAACTTGAGATCCTCACACTGTAGCAATAGTTCATGTGACCTTATCTGGGCCTTTGTAGGGATGGAGACTTCCACCCTACTCATTTTTAAAGATAGCTCTCAATTTGTCACATGTGGCTTATCTACGTCCATGAGTAAGTCCTGGGCCTCCTTGCAGTGCACAACCCAGGGCTCCTTCTCTCAGCCCTGCCCACTAGAAGGCAGCCTTTGAGTATGAGGGGCTCAGACTTTGTAACATGAGCCAGGGAAGGACTTAAAGCTACACCTCCAGGACCCCTAGAATCAGAGTACAAAAGAACATCACTCCTGTATTCCTCCCACCATCACCGAAACTCAAAGGTGACTTGGAATGGAGGAAAGTATACCAGGCCTTTACCTCTCCCTCCCTGTGTGGCCTTGGGCAAGTCACTTCTCATCCTGAGTCCTCAGTGACCCACTGTGTAGTGGGTGTGGTGGTCTAGATGACCTATTGCACAGCCAGCACCACCAACCACTGGATGCTCCTTCCCAGAAAACAGGGAAACAAGAGAGAGCCAGAGCTTCCAATTGCCTTAAGTATTGCCCCTCATCCTGCTCTCCCAACCACAAGGCCCCTTTCAATATAAGCCTGAGCTGGATATGGGAAGAGCTCCAAGGCTCTCTCCTCCACTTGACACACACACACACTCACACCTATGCACACACACACAGAAAACTTGTCCTTCCTTGGCCAAGCACAGAGGCCTGCAACAATGGGGACGGGGCATCTTACGTTACCCTTCATGTCAGAGGCTGTCTTTGCACGTTACTCAGAGCCTCCGTCTCCACTAGCCGACGCTAGCCGGCCTTCCTTGCCCTCCTGTCTGCCCTGATCCACATCTGCAGGGGCAGCCACAGAGCCACAGCCAGCCAGTGGCTTAGCGTGATGCCCAGGCTGTGCTCCCGAGCATCCCTGGAGTGGCTTGGAGGCCACTGGCCTTGGTAGGGTGTCCAGATCTCCACTCTCCAGCCAGTGGAGAGATCTTCTCTTGGCACAGCAGGCCCCAAATGCCTTGAGACAATCTCTTTCTAATCCTTTAGTCCAGTGGTGGGAGCCATTTTCTATTAAGGGACAGTGACCTCAGTGGAAAAAAATAATCATCTGAGCACCATACAATCATAGAAAATTACTTAATTTAGGTGTTGATGCTGCTGCTGCTTCTTTTTAATTATGAAAGATGTATAAAGCACTAAACTGATTTTTAAAGGAAGACAAAATCATACTAAATAATCAATATTTTAAAATGTCTTTATTCCCAATTTTGGACAGTTGAGATGATGTGACTTGAAATAATGTGAAGGAAAGCAAGAGTAAGAAATTGTGGTGGGTAAAAAAAGGAAAGGTAAAAAGATAAGAAGGAGATGAAGAAGTGAAAAAGGAAGGAGTTAGGAGGGAACAAGGGAGCCATTAGGACCACTGCTCACTCCTTTGTCTCTCTGCTCCATGCTCCTGGGCATCCTGACCTTGTACCACTGGCTTTAGAGTATTACCTGGATTACAGGTTACCATTTACAGAGTCAATACAGTAGGTGCTTATTTCTGTTACATCATTTAATCTTCACAAGAACTCTAAAAATTAGATATTTTACAAATGAAGAAACTGAGACCCCAAAAAGCTGTTAATTAGAATCAGGGCTCAGATCCCTAGCTTGGTCCAAAGCTCTACACCCTGCGCCATCTCTTGCTGGTCTCTCACCCTTATCTTCCTGTTGAACGCTGATTCTCTTTGCTCATCAGCTCCTTGTTCTCCATGATCCAGTAATTCTTTCCTAACTTCTGTTGCTTGCACCCGTTAAACTTGTCCCATCTCTCCCACACTTCCCTGACCTCAAAGCTTTGTGCCATCTGTTCCACCCCCCAACTGCTCACGCCCAGATCTCCCCATGGCCACCTCAGCTCCTCCTTGGGTCTCTCTGAAATGTCGCTGCTCCAGGGAGCTCTTTCAGACACTTCCCAGTCACACTATCACATAACTTGGACTTATTTTTATCATGGCACTGGCCGCTACGTGATGTTTTCCCTGTTTATTATCTACTCCCCTGGGATAGAACAGAATCTCCATGTGAGCAAGAACTTACCAGTCTTATTACTGTATCTCCAGCATTTAACACTATTTCTGGCACATGGTGGATGCCTGATAAGTGTTTGTTGAATGAATGGAAGGATGAATGAATGAACACACTGATCTCTCTCCCTTTATAGACTCTGCTGTTCTCAGAGAGCTGCATTTTCCCAGAGAACCAATAAGATCAAGCCCTAGGCTGCATGTCCCACATCAGCTCGAGTCCCCCTACAACTTTAATCAAAATTCATCTGTTCCAGAGGCATGTCTGAGCTCTTTGCTGAGACTGTGTGTGGAGATAAGTGAGATTTGACCCCAGACTCAAGGCTTGATCTTCTGGAGTGTCTTATAGTGTCTAGAAGGGGCGATAAGGCATGTCCACAAAGCATTATAATTCAAGATTAAATGAGCCATAAGCAATGAAAAAGGAACAAGCTAAGCACGTTCAAAGGAGGAGGAATCCTCCCTGGTTGGCTGGTGGGTGAGGGCTTTAAAAGACAGAGGCTCCCGCACTGAGACAGAGCCTCGAATGCAGGTTCAAACCTTCCTCACTCTCAGAGGCAGAGCGTATGCAGGCAAGGACTGAGAGCCAGCATCTCAGGGCACATCCAGACTGGACCAGGCTTGGGGCACAGAAGGAGACAGCAGAAGGTAAGGATGGAGGGAGAGGTTGGGGCCAGATTGTGCAGGTTCAACATAGCCATGGGAGAATGAGCCACGTGGGCACTGTGACCCAGGCAGCAAAGTGAGCAAGCGCGGCCCAGCCCACTGTGCTCAGCACTGACTGGAGAAGGACAGTGGTTGGTGAAGGGCCCTTGCCGCAGTCTCGAGGGGGCTGACCTCGTTCCTCTCTGAGAAGCTCAGTAAGACAGAGTTCTCTCTTTTCTTCAAGCAGTGTGAAATACAAGCTGGTCAACATGTATGATTTCCCTACAGGAAATGAATAAACAGTTTTTGAGACAACCCCCTGCCTTGATGGGGAGCAAAGCTCCAGGCTATGGTCATTTTGCTGTCAAGTTAATCCTGTTTTTAGAAAACAGTTCTCCCCCTAAGAATGCTAGCCTTTCAGGGAAGGTGTGGGAGCTGGGGGCCTGGAGATGGGAATGGAAATGAGAAATGAGCAGGGCTCCGTGGTGTTGGTCACGGACAGCGGGGGTTCTGGTGGAAGAAGACCGGGCTGTGGAGGGCAAGGGAGAGGTAAAGCTGGGTTCAAGGGGACTCAGGGTCTCAGGGAGTCTTGAGGAAGGATGCCAGATCTGGAATAGTTCCCAGCCTGCGCATCCTTTCTATCCGTCTTCCTGACGCCCGTGGCCTCTCCCATAGACTCTGCCATACCCCCAGTTTCAAGGAGCTGAGACCACAGACACGTCTTCCAGCCCCTCCTCCTGGGCCCATCTTTAAATATTGGACCACATTGTACTGTAATTACCATCTCCTACAACTGCTCCTGCATAGACTGTGGGCCCTTGAGCCTTGCCCTGCTCCACTGGTGTCCCCAGCATCTGCAGCGTGTGCAGCCAGGCCTGTGGGCTCCAGAAACGTATGGTTGAATGAAACCGTTGCAGCTGCACCTTCCTGGTCTCCTCCACCTCACCTGATCTCTAAGTGTCCAAATGCCTCAGACTTGGACAGGGGCCTTCTGCCCTTCTCTCCCTGGATGATCTCATCCTTTCCCATGGCTGTAAATAGCATCTTTATGCTAATGACTCCCGCACTTACATATCTCCTGCCCAGACTGCCCTCTGAGCTCCAGATGCATATATCCACTGGCCTACTTGCTCTCTCCACTTGGATGAGGCATAAACAGCTCATCTTCACTCTGCCTGAAATAGAATCCCTTACTCTAAAACCTGTCCCTGCCCGCAGTGCTCCCCACTTCAGAGAGTTACCATGATCCTCTCCACAGTGCTAAAGGGAGAGCTTCCTCCTTTTCCCTCAGCCCCTTAGAGCCAACTCATCAGCAAAGTTTTGATTTTCCCTCCAGTTAATGTCTAGAATCTGCCTGTTTCTCTCCAGCTCCATCCCCACCAGCTTGTCTAGGCCATAACCTCTCTCCCCTGGACCTCCTTAATAGCTGTTTATGCTCTCCCCTCTTCCACGCTAGTCCCTCTCCAAATCTGTCCTCCACAGAGCAGCAAGAGTGGGTTTTCCAAACATAAATCCATCATGCACCCTCTGGTTAAACACTCAGTGGCACCTGACTGCACCCAGAGCAAATCCCCTCCTGGTTCACAAGTCCCTGAGCCAGACCCTCCTCTGTCCATTGTGCTCTTGCCAGCCCCACCCCCCAACCCCAGCCTCAGCAGTTCTCCACTGTTTTTACACCCACAGGTGTTCTCACCTCTGGGCCTTGGTACATGGCGCACTCTCCCTAGAGGACCACCCTCCTGACGAGGCTAACTCCCCCTCACCCCTCAGATTTCAGTGTAAGGCCACCTCCTCCGAGAGGTCTCCCTGACCATCCAGACTAAATCCCACTCCTCACCCCACCCAGCTTAGCCCAGGACTTGGCACCTAACCTTGGCGCAGTAACTGCATCCTGAAAGAAGGAGGAGCTGCAGCCCTTAGTCCTGCGACTCCTGTGAGCTCTCTTCTTACGCCTCCTACGCTGCCAGGGACCCAGCACCCCCTCCCCCTATTTGTACTCTGTCACAAAACTGCCCACACAAACACCATACTGTGGAGTTTCCTTCTCCTCCGAAATTAGCTACAGAACTGGACAAAGACTCCTTGGCCACCCGCTTCCTGGCTGTCCCTTCAGTTTCAGGGTTTAAAGCCAGTGACTGTGGGGAACAGAGAGGAGATGAGAAATCACCAGCGGGGAGCAGTGGCAGAGTCCAGAGACCCTGAGCGCCTCATCACGGTCATGCTCACGGTTGGCTCCTGACTCCCTTTCTTGGCAAGATCTCACCAGTCGTCCAGGATGGCCCCAATTTCAACCCTTCTGTTCTATTGTCTGACTATGTATTCTGGCTTTTCTTTCAGTGTGGTCCCTCCACCATTCTGCTCTCCTCCAGTGAGGAGCCTTTCTCAGCCCCCATGCTCAGTAGTTGAAAGTAGCTGAAACCATCGTCTGGATCAAGCTTCAGTTTGCTTGTGTGTAAAATAGGAAGAAGAACAATACCCCACCCCAGATTTGGCAGGGGGTGACTGGCATAATATGCGTTGAGTTTTGACACCCATAAAAATTCTCCCCTTCCCCCACAGGATGGATGAATGGTGTAAAGTTTTTCAGCCAAAAGACTCCTGGGCTCTAGTGAACAGTTTAGCTCTTTAACCCAACAGTGTACGCATGTAAGTGATATCCTCTTGGGTGACTGGCACATTCTCTCTGTTCTCTTGTGGCCCAGATGGTGAGCCAGGTCATCGTCTGTAGGCAAGGAGCTCGGTCTCCCTGAAGAGACAGGTGCCCAGTTGCACCAGCAGGGAAAGGGCAAATCCTCACTGGAAACCGGAGCTCAGAAGACTGGCCTCAGGCAGACAGGAGAGGGCCAACCATCCCTTGGGTCTGGTTCTCTTGGGCCCAGGCTTGGGAGAAGGGGTGTGTCCCTGACAGGAGTTGTGACCTGGTGCCCACTCTGTGGAATCAGGGGAAGCATAGCTTGGAGGTCTGTCACCAGGCATCCATCTCAGTCTGCACTTCCTTGGGTGCCCTGGAGCTCCCTGAAGTCTTACTTGAATGCCTGGCTCAGCCTCAGCTCTGCAGAAGGAGGGTGTGCCACTCCTGGGTCAGAATGTTAAGGGACAACCAGTGTCCCCAATGCCACGTTGGTGACAGCCTCTCAGGGGGAGGTGCATCTTGGTGAACCTGGGGCAGAGTAGGGATCATGTGGTCCAGCTGCCCCTCCCACGTGGGGATTCTTCCAGTGCAACCTGGGCAGTCCTGCCTGGAGTTTGTTAAGGGAGCTGGTACCTCATTTCAACAATTCAAGGGTATTCATTCCACACCACGTGGGTCTTACGCCCCCGAGGCCCCTGCTTAGCAGGAGAAAGGTGACTTTTGGGCATGTCCTCCCACCCCTACACTCAGATCTGCTTTGGGCCAGGCCTGGTGAAAGAGCTGGAGACGGGCTCCAGGGCGGGCTCTGGCACCAGTGCCAAGCGACCAGGAAGTATCTCTGCTCTCGGCTTCCTTATTGCCAGATGGAGAAAACAAGCTGTATGAGTTTCCTGGGGCTGCTGGAAAATTACACAAATTACCACAAACTTTAGTGGCGGAAAACTACACATATTCATTATCTTACAGTTCTGGAGGTCAGAAATCCACAATAAGTTTTATGGGGCTAAAATGAAGGTGTCAGCAGGCCACATTCCTTCTAGAGACTCCAGGATAAAATCCATTTTCCTGCCTTTTCACTTCAAGCAGCTGCCTGCATTCCTTGGCTCGTGGCCCCTTCCTCCACCTTCAAAGCACATCACTCTAACCTCTGATTCCATCATCACATCCCCTTTTCTGTGTCCAAATGACTCATGGGATTACATTGGGCCCACTCGGATAATCCAAGATAATCTCCCCATCTCAAGATCCTTAATTTAGATACATCTTCAAAGGCCCTTTTGCCATGTAAGGTAATGTAGTCCCAGGTTCTGGAGATTAGGACATGGACATCTTTGGGGAACCATTATTTTGTCTCCTGTAATTTTCCTACTACATAAATTGTTCTCCTCTAACCTCACCCATTTCCCAGTCTCCAGAAGGGACCTTTTTATCTCATTTCAGGCCAGAGGGCCTGTGCTTAAAATACCTAAGATTAGGGGTTTGTAGATGCCTGTAGTTGCCTGTTTTAGTGTTGAAGGCCCTTAAAGGAAGTTCTTACTGTTCTTTGAAGCATCTCCTGGCTAGAGCACAAGAGATCCATGTAGCTCTGCTCTACATGTTCCACAAATTCAGTACTTAGTGGGGGAGCCACAGAAATATCTCAACAGTGGAAGAGCCAGAAATTAAGGTGGAGTGTGGAAAAGAAAGGGAACCGGCATCTGCTGAGCATCTGCTATGGGCCAGACCCTCACATACAATATCTCATCTAATCCTTACAACAATCCTGGGGAGAAACTGAGGCTCAAAAGGACACAATAACATTCCCAAGGTCAGCAAGTGGTGTTGTTGAATGGCAGTGAGGGGGCTCTTTCTGAGCCCAACACAGCACAGTATGGGGTTGGGGTCTGGCTTTGTATATTCCCTACATTTCTTTTCTCCTGGCATTAAAAACAATCCCAGGGTGCGGCCGGCCTGATGGTGTAGTGGTTAAGTTCATGGGCTCTGCTTTGGCAGCCCAGCGTTTGCAGGTTCGGATCCCAGGTGCGGACCTACACACCACTCATCAAGCCATGCTGTGGTGGCGTTCCACATACAAAATAGAGGAAGATAGGCATGGATGTTAACTCAGGGCCAATCTTCCTCACCAAAAAAAAAAAAATCCCAATGAGACGTCCATTGTTTATGGTGAGAAGGACTATTCAGACAAATGAGAGCTACGGATTTGCAGATGAGATTCAGAGCTTACAGAGAGAGATTCATTAACTCCTGCTTACCTCTAGACATCCAAATGGAGAGAAGGGGCAGAATGTCCTACTAGATGGGAGTTTAAGATTGTCACCTGGACAGGAAGAGAGGCCCAATGAAGGGTCACTAGAAACACCCCCGTATTCACTGTGGATGGGTGCAAGACATCCCTCCAAACAATGACTTGAAATTACCATCACCATCACCCAGACATTTGTCGGAGACCTTGGGCTGAAGAGAGCTGTTGAGAGAGTCAGACCTCTGCACACATATGGTGGGGGAGAAGTCCAGTGGAAGGAGACACAACCCCTGCCCTCAGGAGGCACCAGATCCAACAAGGACAAGAGGAGAGAGCCCCTACCTTCAGGAAGATCCATGTGTGGCAGATGGAAGAGAGACAGCCCCTGCACTCAGGGAGTCCCCAGTCTAGGAGGAAACCTATAGCACACCACCACAGAGGCAGGGGTTCCCAAATCCACACAATTCAATGGTTGTAAAGCCAGAGTCAGAGGGAAGAGCCATTAGATGTGAGCTTGGTGAAGATGGAAGGTTCCAGTAGGACATGGGTGGAAGCAGGAGAAAGAAAACCGAAGTGGAGAGTTGGCACCAGAGTGCGGGAGGAGGGAGAGGAGCTCCCAGTCTATGTCTGTGAAGGTGAGAGAGGTGGGAGCAAGCCAACTGAGGCCTTGGACAAGAATCGCCTGGATCAGCTCAAGTGGTCATCACTTCTTTAATAAAATGCGCCAAGGTCAGGGGTCCTATAGGAAAATAGACACACACGTTGCCGACCTAGGTGCCCTCACGTGGGTGAAGACTGCTGGCCCCAAGTTCTCAAGTGGCTCCTCACCCAGCTTTCTCTTCCCTGTCCACTGCCCAAAGAGCACAGACCACAGGGTGCCACTGCTCCCTTACAGAGGAGGCCCCCTGACACGGCCAACCTACCGTCCAGACAGAAATGGTGCCTGGTCACTTGCCGTGCTGTCTGCTTATCAAGAAATCGATTTCAGGTCAGCCAAGGGGACCTTGTACAACCACTTGTCCATTATCTTCATGTAGCTTCTCTAGAGAGACCATGGTTTTCATGATCGTATGAGGGACCATCAACTTCAGTTCAGTTAACAAACGTGTGTGAAACAACAGCTGACCCTTTGCCCTGTTTCCAGTATGACTAAGCACTCACAGACCATAGTCAGGAAAAAACAAACCAACAGGGCTGTCCAGACTGGTTCTAGACCCTCAAGTAGTAAGCCTTGAATACTTCCCAGAAATTTGGACTCCCTAAAAAAACAATTAAATCCCTGAGTTTTGCTATGCTGAAATCTGAGGATATGTTGTAAATATGATGATGATGTGAGACAGTTACTGTTTTCCACCATGAATAGACTGATGTAAACATGGTGATCTTGGCCGTTTTCAATTTTTTCCTTTAAATGCTCGTGCTTCATATCTGGCCAGCCAGTCGTCTGAAGGCCAACTCACTCGCATTCTTCGCAGGTGAACATTTCCTTCCCTTTTCTAAATTCATGGTCTCAGGTCCTCCTTTGACAGGTTATTCCAGAGGTTCCACCAATCACACCCACCGCCCTGGGGAGCCCACAGAGCACCTTGTCCAGACCTGGACCACTGAGTCCCTGGCTGACTCTCCCCTGGCTCCCCGGGGAATCGGGGACGATGCTCAGTCTGATTCCTGGCCAAGGCTGTATCAGGCTCTGATGGGACAGGGCCACCGGTGTGCACACGGTGACAGCAGGAGTGGAATACGCCCGATCACTAAGTGATTGCTGTTGGGGGCAGCAGAGGGGGTTTCTGGAGACTCATTCCCTGGTCATCTTTTTTGGGACAACGTGTTTGTCTGATGATTATGACATTTCCTGGCATATGGAAATACAGGGTTGCAAAATGGGTTTTTTTTGGTGTTTCTATGACTATTGATAGAATTCTCTATGTTCATGTGTTTCATGTTGGTGCCAGTAGGGTTCTGTAAATTCTAAGCTCAGAGCTCCTTCCTCATCCCAAAGTTCTGGCTTTTAATGTGTACTCATTGTGCCCCAGTAGCTGCAAAGGTGAAATTCCTTTACCTAAAATGAAACAAATCAGCTTCTTTAATTTCTCTAGATAATTAAATGATTCAAAAACGAATGTCTCTTCAGAAATTTGTATAAAAGGTTAAAAAGAAGATTATTATATTGTAAGGGATGTGGACATTAAAAGAGAAAGAGCTTGCCCTGCTAAATTTAGAAGAAAATTCCCCAACTCCTCAGATTTTCAACAATGATGCTTCCCCACAAAAGACCTAATGGTGCTTAATTATATGTCTTAACTGATCAACTTTCCTAAAAGATACTGGTAGTGCCTATTTCTACCTTAGATTCTGTTAGTTCCTTCAACTTGTATAGGAGTTGATAAAATTATCTATCTTGTAAATATGAAAAAATTTTGTGCAAACAAATTGATATAGTTTATCCACTTTTGGAGGGAGTTACTAAATCAGAGTGTAAGAGCTTTTAAAATCTAGTGCAGTGAGCTCCTCTTCCAAACAACTTTTATCTAAAAGCAATGTTACTATACCAAGCACTTACTTAAATGTAAAGAATCCGAAGATTTCTAAAATATTTTTCTGTTCTCATGCTTTAAATCTGTTGAGTGTGTCAGAACTTTTTTCTTGCTAAAACTGTAATTTAGAGGGTAAAAGGAAAAACAAAGGGTTTTGACCCTAGGTTTAATTAATGACCTTGGTTACTAGGTCACAAAGTAAGAAGTAAAAGCACTGCTGTTAAACAACGTAAAAGTTTTAATATCTAATCTGTAATTGTACAAGAAGAAAAATTTGTATAATATTCTAATCAAGACAATTCTTTGGAAAATTTAAACTGGTTGAAAAATAGCTCTAAGTCCTTCTCCCTGATTTTGCACCATTATAACAACAGTGTGAACACAATATTCTAGTTTGTACAACTCTTGGGTTCATTTTGTCGTGAAATCTCAATTATTTTGAATTACTTAAATTTCCTTACTGTTTTTTTCTGGTCATATAAACTAACATCAATTTATTTAAGATTATAAAATTGCAAATAAAGAGTTCAGCTAAATTAGTGATAATAAGGAATATTTTTACAAAAAGAGATTATTTTGTATAAGGCTAAGAGATCACAAAGACTTGCTGGTGTCAACTTAAAATGTAACTTGCAGGCCCTGAGTTACCTTTATCACCTTCAACTAATATCAATTTGAGTTACTAATAAACAATCTTTGGATACTTGAACAACATAATTTTAGAATACCCCTACTGTTATTTAACACAATAACATAGCATAGCCAGCAGCAACAGGTTGAAAGCTTGTGTAACTGACTTTGGGTTATATCAACATACATATTGATTTTTTAAGAAAGATTAAAAACTGTCTGTGACAATAGGAAGGTGTGTATGCAAGATAATGGATGTGTTTTCGTTTATCAAGGGAAAAAAAGAAAAAAAAATTTATCTCAAACCAAAAATGTTCTTGCTGAGCCAAAATATAAAAGAAAATAATGAGATGAATTTGAGATTGTGCCATAAGCTTAGATGGTCTAAAGCGAAGTAAACTTTATTTTCTTGTGTTTAAAATAGCTACAAATAATGAGTTTGAAAAAAGCAATGATGTGTTAAATTTCTTAATAAAGTTGGCTCAGTGTTAATTAATTTACTTATTAGTATTATATTCTTTACTATAAATTGTTACACAAATGATATATACAAAGAAAAAACTACAATTGAGACTTTCTGTCTGTTTATATGCCCAATTTAACCTATTCCCACACAACAGAAGTCCCTTTTTATGTTCAAAATAATCTGTTAATTCTCTGTTCTTTTGGCATGTTTTTAAATTTTAACAAAAATTTCTTCTTTTTGAAAGAATTAATGTTTCTGATAATTACTACTACCTATTGCTATGTGTTTTTTAAAAACATTATTTGCAATTATTTCTTCCCTTTAAATACTTATGATGTAAGTTCATATCTTGCATCCTCTGACAACTCTTTCAAATTTTACCTTGCCCAAATTCAGTCCCCATACTCAGAATAGTAAAAACACTAAGATGTCTTTTACACCAAACTGTTTATAGATTTTTCAGATGGCCATGGGTAGCACACGGATTTATTTTTTCACCTTATCAAAGGAGAGATATGAAAGACAGTTATATATTCCATTCTCCAGATGATTAATTAGATCAACACAATTGTTAGAGCCATTCTATTTATTCTTGTTTATCAAAAAGTAACATTTAGCTTTCTAGGGTAAGTATTTGTAAGTAATATGTATTAATTTAAACATTTCAATGATTCTATTGAAAACGATCACACTCACATTTCACTATGAAAAGAAACATTCTGATGTTCATGTACAAAGACTGACACAATAATTGTCAACACATTCATTTATTTTAAATTTTGTCCCTAAGTTTAAACATCCTTGTCAGTTGGTAACATTCTTACTTTATGGCATAAAATAAAGGCCCTGGAGATTTGCTAAGGTCCTGACTCTCTCACACAAATTGATTATATTAAGCATTATATTATATTAAGCATATTATAGCTTAATAAAAGACTCCACATTCCTTCATTCTTGTTCATTAACCAGAACACTTAATCTTATTATTACAGGTCATAAGTAATCTTACAATTACAGATGGTATTTCCTTTTTCCTTACATCTCCTAAAGGCTTCTGCTACAAGCTAAAGATCAGGAATTCTGTCTTCTGGAAGAAATAACAAAAGAACATCAATAAAGAACTGAACCTAGTACTCTTGACTTTTGATACCACACCCATGAGTTCAGCCTTCCCTGTGTAAACTGACATCATTACCGTGGGCCTGTTAGACTGAGCCAGGTGATTGAGTCAGAACTTCTAGAGTGGTCTAGTGGTCTGGTGTAGATTGAAATAGGGGTCAGCAACCTACAGCCCTTGGGACAAATCCAACTAGCTATCTGTTTTTGTAAATAAAGTTTTATAGGGACACAGCCACGCTCATTGGGTTACTATTATGTGTGGTTGCTTTCTCACGACAGGAGCAGAGTTGAGTGGTTGCATACCAAGTATGCAACTGATCTAAAAGCAAACAATTTTGTAGAAGTAGACTACCTAACCCCCAAAATAAAAATGAATTACCTAGGACTAAATGAACTGATTTCATTATGATTAATATTTATATTAATTGACATAAGGAAATAGCCTTTCTTTTTAATCTGTTTCTTACCCTCATCTTAGGAGGTTATACCTATGCAAACTTGGATGAAGCACTCTTTTTTAGAGATTTTAATAATGTATTTTATTTAGCCCAATATATCCACAATATTAACATTTCAACAGATAATCAATCTAAAAAATATTAATGAGATATTTTATGTTTTTTCATTCTGTGTCTTCAAATCCAGGGTCTCTTTTTCTACTTACAAACCTTTGAATCACTCTTTAAATGTCATTTTGTCCCAATTGAACTTTCAAATTTCAAAAGAAAAAAAATTCTGTGAGAGATCTTAGCATAGATTATAAACTAATAGATCATAATAACACGTGCTGATTGGCCTTGTCTACAAAACATTGATAACAAAGGTCAGCTAATATGGAAAGTGGCATTCCTAAGTTCCTTTACTTTTTATGACCAAATTTCCTATTTTATAAATTTGAGGGGAAAATGTAATCAAACAAATTGATTTACCTTATCTACCTCTAGAGGAATTAATACTTATGATCATGTGGATTGTTTATATAGGTTCAATAAGAATCTGTCCTTTTTCTTACCAGATATAATTGACTATTGACTAAAATTCACTTCATTAGGTGTGATAAGCCCATTATTAAGGAACAAAGACGACATTTTACATGTGAGAATGACATCCATGACGTCCTCCCAGGAAAGCTTCTCTGGGACGGCATTATGACTATGAAATTCCAGCTTACGGGTAGTAGAACATTTCATTTTCTGGCAGGCCAGAAATGTTAACAAATACGGGAATCTTAGAGAAAATGTGCAAATAAGGATGTAAAAATTCTTCTCGAATGTAAAAGTAACTCCCAACTCTAGGAGCTTTACAAAGCTCCAGACGGAAGTCCACTGGAAGGCCTCAAGGTCACGTGCCTCCAGCTTTGTTAGCCATTCAAAAAGGAAGTGTTTGTGTATTAATCACGCCTCTTGTTGTGCCTATGAAAATAAACTTCAGTCAAATAAAACAAAATATGCATTTAATGACACTGAGTCAGAAAATTGTTAATCAACTTAACTTTTCTCAATAGCAAGAACTTGCCCGCCAGGAAACAAAAACTATAGAAGGAGAAAGGGACACTGCTCCATTCATGACTAAGTACTGTGGGAGATCAAGATTTAGCCACCCTGAAATATATCTCTTTACCTTGATTGTTTTCTCTGATGGACATTTGACCTCCCCCACTAACTGCCTAAAGAATTTGACATAGTAACTCCTTCCTGGAACAGATCTTCTATCTGATGGCTGTAATATAACATAAAATAGATGTTACAATAGGAAAGGCACCAACAAGCCCCTCTTATTGGAAGTTCTGTCTCTCTGGCCACATTCTCTGGATGGCCCTGCAAGGAGTTGCCAGACAAACATTTACATTTATAAGGGAAATCTCCATTTGTAAAGGTAGCTCCCTCTCTGTATTGGGAAGAGAGGGGATGACCTCATTTCTAGAACCTATCAATGTGGAAAGTGAAGCCTTAAATCTGCATAATAACCTTACTCTTGTTTACTGTGCTTTAGTGGTAATCTCCTGTGACTCCCCCCACCCCCAACATCCTCCTTTGTCTTTAGCTGAACATGGTATTTAAGACGAGAATTTCTGCTATTGTGTTGAGAAACACAGTGTCCCTGGTTTCTCCCATGTATACATGTTATTAAACTTTGTATTATTTTCTCTGCTAACCTGTCTTGTTAATTATTTGGCCAGCCAAAAGAACCTTAAGGGAAAGAGCAGAGGGGGATTCTCCCTCTTCCCCCACAGTACCACGGAGGGTGGTGGGGGAGAGGACATTTTGCATCTGGAGATAAACCAAAAAGAACAGGTTATCCTGACTGGTTCAGGGCTCCGAAGCAATAAGCCTTGACTATTTCTCACAAACACGGACTCTCTGACAAAACCAATTTTATCCCTGATTTTCACTATGCTAATGAGTGAAGATAACTTGAGTATGATGAACATGTGTGAAAGCTGCCGATTTTCACCGTGAGCGTGGTAGCCTTGTCATCTTTTTTCCCTTTGAATGCTAATTTTATTTGGCAAGCCGATCTTTCTTTCTGAAGTCTGACTCCCTTTCACTTGTTGCTGTTTTCTTGTCTAAATGTTTCTGTCTCTGACTCTCTGGCAGCATCTACTGTGTCCCAACACCAACACCAGGCTGGGGCTGAGGATTTGGAAGTGAATTTGAACCTTTGCCTGGCAGAAGGTCACTATCTGGAGGAAGAGACTTGCCTGCAAAAATAGAACTTCTCCCTCAAACATTTGGCGGGAAGTTAACACCACCTTCGTTTGCCCTGATGCCCCACACAGAAAGAAGGGAGCCTCAAATCAGTTATGTGGAGGGGCCACCCCAGCAGTCCAGGAACTTGTGCCCTGAGAGGTGGTCCTGTCTACCAGCAGGCTCCTGTAAAATGGCTAGACAGCAACTCAGAAGCTGTTTTCTCATCATAGGAAGTGATGCAAACATGAAGTTCATGCTGCCTGCTGTGCCGTGAATAAGTCCTTTGTCTCTGACCTATGATGTCGTGTCTTCTGCCAGAATCCATGAAACTGTGGCTGTCTAGCTCATTAGCTTGCAAGTAGCACAAAATCCCAGGCCCTTCCTAGTTACTGACAGGCAAGTAGATGGTGTATACAAAGGCCCAAGGGAGAGAGTAGAGCAAATATAAGGATGTGAAAGAAGGCACGCATGGGTGGAATGCAGGAAGTGAAGGGGGCATGGCACGAGATGAGGCTGGGAGGCAGTGAGCTAGAGAACTTTCGGCCAATCTTGCTGAGGAAGGCCCAGGGGGTGTCTCCGCCATTGGTTGTGACAATGCCACTGTAGGGGAAGAGGGAGAATCTCCCTCTGCCCTTTCCCTTAAGGTTCTTCTGGCTGGCCAAATAATTAACAAGACAGGTTAGCAGGAGAAAATAATACCAAGTTTAATAACATGTATACATGGGAGAAACTCAGAAATGAGCAACTCGTCCCTCTGTCTAAGCTGCTTGCTTAAGTATTGCAGCTAAAGGCGAAGGAATGTGTTGGGGGTGGGTAGTGGCCTGGGACTTCAGAGGGCAGAAGGACAATTCTTTTCAGGGTCATCTATTGATAATTTGGTCAGGGAGAGATAGAGTTTTTTGATAAAAGGTGCTTGGTGCCCCTCCCATTGTAACATCTATTTTACATTATCTTTATAGCCATCATGATAGAAGATCTGTTCCAGGAATGAGCCACCATGTCAGATTTTTTTTAGGCAGTTAGTGGGGGAGGTCAAATGTCCTTATTGTCTTCAGCTCGAAATAATCCGCATACCAGAGTGGTGCTTCCTGGGGCAGCTTGCCCTGAGCACCATCACCACCTTCATGCAGAACATGTGGAATTAATAAACTGAGTTTGGGGGAGCACAGGACAACAAGGCTTGCGCCAATCCGAGCCTATGAGATAATTTTTAACAATGGAAAAGAGTGAAAATAGGAGGTGTTTTCTTAACATCCTGCACCCTGTTATGAAAATGTTTGCATGCATGCTGCTTTGTAACACCTCTGTTAGAGATTAGGGGAGTCCACGTTTCAGTGGCCCAACGAACAAGGAGGAGTTATCACTGTCTGTCATTGCTGTCAACCATCTAGGTACAAAGGGAGGCGGTTGCCTTAAAAGGGGAAGCAGTGACCTTCTAGTATTCACAGACACAATTCTGGACAGTCCACTTCTCTTACAATACAGAGAAGGAGTCATTCCAGTTTGACAAAGAGAGGAAGGGACAGAGGGAGAGACCTCACCAAGAGAGGGCTATGAAACAAGTGTGGCCAGCATCAGTTTATTAAAATGTTGTTGTAAAAATAAAGGGACTTTGTTGAAAAGCCCCCTGACCCATTCTGGCTCTCAGAGTTCTGAACTTTTCACTCACTGCCGAGTAATTAATTTCCAGCCTGCAAAGAGTGGAGTTGTCCTGGATCTTTGGCCTAAAAACATATCCACAGACAGTAGCCAAACCATGCCTTGTTAAGAAGTTTTGTTCCTATCCTGAGAATGATGAGAAATCACTGAAGGATTTAGAGAGGGGTGACATCATGAGGCTTGGGTTTCAAGAGAGAGGAGCAGAGATGGAGATTCTCATCTGCTGAGATGACCTGCTCCTGCAGGAAATCGAAAGTCACTGGTGTTTACTCCTCAGAACTTCACTGCAGCAGCAGACTTGCAACAGAACCTTTCTCACTCATTTTAATGGCATTTCAAAAAGGAAGCACAACAGCCCCAGGCCTCAGAGCAATCTTGGAATTTCCCACTCCTCCCAGCTTTTCCTTTGAATAATCAGCATGTCGATTGCTAAAAGGCTCTCTGGTTCTCACCTGCCTCTCAGGCCAGGCTGTGGGAAACAGCTTGGAGAGAAAGTCTGAGGGGAGAGTAGGTCAGGCAGGATGGCTGCTGGGCTGGGTGTGGGGGGTGGGGGTTGAGTAACAGCCTTGTTTGGGGTGCTGAACTCCATTGTGCCCAGTGTCAACCTGGCCAAGGGCCTGGACTGAGGGCTGGCGAGGTGAAGGTACAAGCTGCCAGAAAAGCTGGGAAACTGCTGGCTGGAGAAGCGGGTGGTGGGGGTGCAGCAGGCGTGGGAGGAAGACCTTTGGGAGTGAGGCCACGTGCCTCACCCGGGAGCCCAGGTCAGCATGCTGATGGTTCCTCTGCGGGCAAGTGAAGGCCTGGCCCATATTTTCACAACTCTCCAGGGTTTCTCAACCCTCCTCTGGCGGCCGATGGGGCTCCTCCCCTGACACCTCCCAGCCTGGTAGTTCCTTTATTGACACACAGCTCAGTTCCTGTAAATGGGATGGTTTGGGGTACGGGGGAGCAGAGTGGGGCAGGTATAAAAGGAAGCGCGTGCCTGGAGAAGAGGCTCCAGCTAGGCAGCTGGGCACCAGGAGCAGAGGGCACGGAGGGCACCGGAAGAGGCTACACCACGCCTCCTCTGCTGCAGCCAGGATGGGTCTGAAGGCTGCTCAGACAGGTCTCTGGCTGGTCACAGAGCCACTGCACAAAGGGCTGGCCTCCCACCTGCTGGGGGAGGGGCAGGGGAGTAGGGCAGGGAGGGAGAGGCTGGTGTTGCCCCCTGATTCCTTGATGGAGGAGCAGGAGGAAGGGTGGGATGTACTTGTCAATTGCTAAAAGGCTCTCTGGTAGGGAGAGCAGGGGGTCTCACCCTGGGTTTCCTGCAGGCTTCGCGGTCCTGGTGCTGCTCCAGAGCTGTAAGTAGCCCCCTTTTAAGTCACAGAGGCGGGTGTGGTGAGGGCTGTGGAGAAGGTCTTGACACTAGGGGAGCACTTTCCCAGTTTCTTCTGGGATTCAAATGGCTCAGAAATATTAACATTTGTTATACTAAGATGATGCGTATACAGAGGTTTATTATACTATTCTCGACTTTTCTGTATATTTGAAAATTTTCAAAATAAAAAACTTTCAAAGGCCCAGATTCAAGGCAGGCTTCAACTGTGGGCCTGGCGGGAACCACTAACAGGAGCCCAGCAGCAGCATGTTCTTGCTCCATCACAGGAGGGCAGAGAAGGCTTGCTTTGCAGCAGGAGGAATTAGGATGAGAGGAGAGGAAGAACTTCCTGGTCCCTATGATCGTGCCCCACCTCAGGGAATGGGCTGAGGGGCCTGGGGACTGCCGTTCTGGGTGGGTTACGAGTTGGGGTTGGTCCCACAAGAAGGCAGAGAAGAGACAGGCCAGAGCCTCCCAGATCAACGACCCCACTGCAGGTCCTGCAAGGGTTCCCCCTGAAGGCCAGGGTCTTCTGACACGGGCTGTCCTGGGCTGGGTCCCTCCTTTCCTTCAAAGCCACTGCCTCCAGGAAGCCTTCTTTACTTGCACAAGTCCCATTTCATCCTTATTCATGCTCCACGCTCCCACACACAGTGCCCTGTTCTTAGTCTGCAGCATATTCATCCACTGTGTTTGATCTTTTCTAAGCATTTTCAGAATGGGCCTTATATTCATCAGACAGGGAACTCCCCAGTGGCAGAGGGACCTGAACCAGCACCTTTCATTTAGAATTCTACCTTTGCCCACAACTCTGCCCACCCCCCAACACCCCATTCATTCTCAGCTCAGGGCTCGGCCGGAGGGTCCCTGGCTCAACCCTGGCCCAGGCCCCACCCAGACTTCTCCTTCAGGCACTGCATACAAACTGGTCTGCTACTACACCAGCTGGTCCCAGTACCGTGAGGGTGACGGGAGCTGCTTTCCAGATGCCATCGACCCCTTCCTCTGCACCCACGTCATCTACAGCTTTGCCAATATAAGCCACAATGAGATCGATACCTGGGAGTGGAACGATGTGACGCTCTATGACACACTGAACGCACTCAAGAGCAGGTTGGGCCACTGGCTGGCCAGGACAGGAGGAAGAGGGAGGGTCAGCCACTGGTCCCAGGGCAGGGCACCTCTGCTCCAGGGGATGGGCAAGGCCCCCCTCCCCGCCTCTGGGTGGAGAATTGGAGGGCCTTGGCTTAAGTGGGAGGAGGTGATGAGGGCAGGGGTTGGCAGTATTTGGGGCAATGATGGAGGCAGACAGTAGAAGAAGACACAGCTAAGGCACCCTGGGAAAGGCAGCCCTCTCCTTCCCCTGAGGCGCCTCTCCAGGGAGCAGGGAAAGTGCTCACGACTCTATTCTGCCATATCCTGGCTTCCCCATGGGGGGACAAAAATGAGCATGCCTCAGAATAACTGCCACAAAGTCTATGAATCTCAGGGTTAGAAAGCCCTCAGAGGCGGAACTCAGCCTCCCACCCAAAGCTAGAAGCCTGCTACAGCCTCCCAAACACTGGGCCCCCAGTGTCACAACAACTCTACTCCACCCTGCCTTCTTGCCTCCCTGTGCCCCACAGGAACCCCAACCTGAAGACTCTCCTGTCTGTTGGAGGATGGAACTTTGGTTCTCAAAGGTAGGACCCATTCCCCAGAGGATGATGGAATAGAGGCATAGGTCTCCCCTCACCCACTGTATGGGGGTCACAGTGGCCCCAGACTGGTTAGGCATAGAGACCAAGATGGTTGTCAGGGGCTAGCCTCATGTACAACCAAGAAACCAGAGGCCAGAGAGGGAGAGAGACTTGCTGAGAGTCACACAGCAAGTTGACAGTGGGTCTTCTGACTCCTTGCCAATGCTCTTTTCATTACTTCTCAGACCTGAAAACAAAGAGATTCTGGGGGTTACTGCCCTAAGGGCTGGAAGGAGACGGATGGGAAGAATGGGAACAGTTGCGAGTGGAGCCCCTGCAAGGACTTCCTGGAATGGGGAGAGCTGGAGCAGGGCTTAAAAAGGGGCAAGGAATGGCCATAACAGCTCCCACGTATTGAGCAATTCCTGCATGTCAGGCACCTTTCTAGCCGTCATCACAGGTGATCCTCACAGCAGATATGACGTGAGACGAGGCATTTATCCCCATGTTACAGATGAGGGAACTGACACTCA
This sequence comes from Ceratotherium simum simum, assembly GCF_057802395.1. Classification (NCBI taxonomy): domain Eukaryota; kingdom Metazoa; phylum Chordata; class Mammalia; order Perissodactyla; family Rhinocerotidae; genus Ceratotherium; species Ceratotherium simum. Next base: position 361,248 of record NC_141935.1, read on the forward strand.
GGTTATGACCTGCCCAGAGTGGCTTGGCTGGTAGGTGAGACAGCTAGGCACGGACACCAGGAATGTCTGGCTCCAACGCTCTTTCTAAGACGCCTGGAGGTAGATCCTGTCCGACCACGCCCTCCTAAAGCTGTAGGTTCAGGCTCCTGCTCCACATGCCTCAGAAACCCCCCCAGAGGGCCGGATCCCCCAGCCTATCAGTGCTGAGCACTCTGCTGGGGTGATTTTGGTCCTAGATTTTCCAAAATAGCCTCCAACACTCAGAGTCGCAGGACTTTCATCAAGTCGGTGCCGCCATTTCTGCGGACCCATGGCTTTGACGGGCTGGACTTAGCCTGGCTCTACCCTGGACGGAGAGACAAGCGGCATCTCACCACTCTGGCCAAGGTGCTGGTCGGGGCGGGGAGGTGCGTGGGCACTGGGAGTGGCGTGGGTAGAAGCTGTCTTCAGCCCATGGCCTCCTGAGGGCAGGCAGAGGCACGGAGGCCTCCGTGCGGCAGGGTCCTGGGACCTGCACCAGGGATAGGACCAGCCAGCCTGCGCCCTGAGACCTTGCATAGCAAGGAAGACATCTTGTGACCATGGTAGGAGGTAGGCTGGGGTCCCAAGAGGCAGAAGGTCACTCAGAGAGCACTCACTCGTCACTGCCCACTGGGTGGAGCGTCATCGTCCACTCTTCAGCCCCCAACTGAAGCTGCACGCCCCCCTAGCACGCACTGCATCGGGGACACTCAGCCCCAGGGGGCAGCCTAGGCACCCCCACTCACCCCAGGGCAGAGCGGACGTGTAAACAAATTGTCCACGTACCAACCTAAGTCACTTCAGTTTTGCAGTCTCGTGTAGCAGCTCAAACAAAGCACAGACCAAAAGGCTGATTTCTTCCGACATTGTCTACAGGCCAGCAGGTTTCCTGGTCCCTCCGGACAGGAGTAATTGAGTGCTGATGGTGTACCTGGGGTTTGGGGACGAGATTGGTCCAAACGGTTTCTTAAGAAAAGAATGGATGAGCCCGATGAAGGGACCACTGCTGGCGCACTTTATCATTCCACTGGGCCCCACCAGGTTGGGGATGGGGCAGACGGGAAGGTGCTCACACACCTTGGCCCCTGTCATTCGCCTGCCTCTCTCCCAACCAGGAAATGAAGGCTGAGTTTGCAAAGGAAGCCCAGGGCGGGGCAGAGCAGCTCCTGCTCAGCGCAGCCATGTCTGCAGGGAAGGTCACCATCGACAGTGGCTATGACGTCGCCCATATATCCCGGTGGGTCCCCTGCCCATCCTGTCCTAGCACTCCAGGAAGTCAGAAGACTGGCCCTCCAGTCCCAATGCTTCCAAAACCTTGATGTGTGACCTTGAGCAAGTCACTTCCCCTCTCTGTGCCTCAGTCACCCCATCTGTCAAATGGGGCATAGGACTCCCTGTCCTCCATCTTTCTCTTGGGCTATAGTGCTGAACCATAGAGAGAGTTTCTGTGCACGTATTTGCGGAACAAGAAGTAAGAAAAGCTACACAAACCAGCTCCTAACCGGCATTTTCTCCAAGCCAGGCTGAGTGGAGTGCGAGTCTCTGGAGAGTCAAAGCCGCAGTCACCGTACCTTCCTCTCCGGAATGCCGGGGAGCCTTCAGTGCTCACACACACACACACACGGGCACCCTTGGCTGTCGCCCGCCCTCCTCACTTGCCCCTCATGCACGTCCACAGCCAAGCGGCCTGATCCCTCAGTGGGAAAAAGGCCCAGGTCCTAGGAAACGCAGGATAAAGAATAAGGGCTCTTCACTATGACTTTAGAATCTTCTTTGGGATCTTAGGGAAGTGTAGACTCGGCGTGATCATTTAGAGGGTGGGAACCAGGTGGCTCTCAACCATTTACCCCAAACATCCGAAGGTCATATTCACACAGTCCCCCTGCCTGTGTGTGTAGGAACCTTCCTCCCCTCCCCAGTGGAGCGCAGGTTCAGGCCATCGTTTGGTCCTGCTCTTTCCCCACAGTGCTCTCTGTTGATGCCACTTTTAATCTTCTTTCCCCAAGATGAACATGGTGGAAGTGGAGGGGGTAAGGCGAGATGGAGGCCAGCTCCCAATTGTGTGCTGGGGGCATAACAGAAGAACCCCCTTCTTGCTCTAAATGCACTCGTGGGGCCCTGAGCCCACTCCCTGCTTTGGCACAGCGGGGCAGTCCAGCAGCCTGGACAGTGGATCACTGGGTTCTACTAGGGTCTGGGTTAATGGCCTCTCAGCTGTTCACAACCTGCTGGGTGGTGGACGTGAGGCCAAGAGCTTTTCTAATTTTTCACCTCGCCCTCCAACCCCTCTTCCACAGACACCTGGACTTCATCAATCTTTTGACCTATGACTTTCATGGATCCTGGCACCAGACCACAGGGCATCACAGCCCCCTGTTCCGGGGCCAGGAGAATGCAAGTTCTGACAGATTCAGCAATGCTGTGAGTGCCTTGAACGGGGAGGGCGGGGGGGCCACAAATACCTGCTACCTGCCAGTGCTCACACACCACCCTCCACTCCTCAGGGATCCTGCAGGGGAGGGGTTATAGGGCCCACTTCACAGATGAGGAAACTGAGGCCCAAAGACTATGCATTCTCCACGGCTCCAGGAACAGAGGAGGCCATACCTCTGTGAAGACTCAGGACATCTCAGGGCTGACTGGAGAGAGCACACACGGGGGTGGGGGCTAAGGAAGCCAGAGTCTAGTCTAGACCTGCCATTCGCTTGCTGTGTAACTCTAGCCAATCACCATCAAATAGTAATAATCCCTTCTGAGACCTAAGAGGATTTGTTCAAGAATGAGAGTATAAAATGCATCTCAGACTGACGTTGTCGGTTCCCAGAAGGAACGGGAGTCCCAGATGCACGTAGACCTGGAACTCCACCTTTCAGGGCACAGCCTGCGCCATCCTGCCCAGCCAACCACTCACATTGCCTCCGCTCTGCCCACCTCCCCCCCCAGGACTACGCTGTGGGCTACATGCTGAGGCTGGGGGCCCCAGCCGATAAGCTGGTGATGGGCATCCCCACCTTTGGGAGGAGCTTCACTCTGGCCTCTTCCAAGACGGATGTGGGAGCCCCGACCTCGGGGCCTGGAATACCAGGCCGGTTCACCAAGGAGGAAGGGATCCTCGCCTACTATGAGGTATAAAGTGGGGAAGAGTTGAGAACCCTACACCACCAGCAGCCCCGGGGAAGGCGAGCCTCTCACTCCACCCCCACTATTGCTACTTTGGGAATAAAAAATGTTCCAGTGGACCTAGCACCTGAGGTGGGGCGGGGGTGTCAGATCTTTGACTACTAAGTCTCCCAGGTACACTGGGTCTGCACCCCCAAGCTCCCAGATACCCCTCTGGCCACCGAGCTGGGGCCTTCCTTCTAGGTCAGGAAAGAGCAATGGCCCAGAGGCAGGTTCTTTTGTTTCCGCCCAGCCTCTGCTGCTCTGTGCAGCCTCAGGCCAGTCCTCACCATCCCCACCATTTCCCACACCCCTGTTGAAGGTGCAGGAAGCAAATCAGAGCCCCCTTAAAGCCCTCAGGCTACAGCAGCCACAGAACTCTGGGATACTTGCATCTGTTTTACATAATTTGCATGAAGCCTGCAGGAGGCAGCAAGGGGCTGAAAGATATTTGGGGAGTGGTGTCCCCCAGGGACCTGCAAAATCTCAGTACTGCTCCCCACACCACCCTGCCTGTTCTCTGCTCAGATCTGTGACTTCCTCCGCGGGGGAGCCACTGTGCACAGACTCCTTGGCCAGCTGGTACCCTATGCCACCAAGGGCAACCAGTGGATGGGGTACGAGGACCAGGAGAGCGTCAAGAGCAAGGTAGGTTCCCGAGGCCATGCCCCAGGATGAGGAGGGAGGGGGCCCTGCACTGAGAGTGGGGCTCGGTTACCGGTTGGGTCTCCCGTGCCTGCTGGTCCCTCCCCTGGGGAGGAACCCAGATAACCTGTCCCCCAGTACCTACCCTGGCCCTGGAACCCAGCCTCTGCCTCTGGGCCCCTGCCAGGTGCAGTACCTGAGGAACAGGCAGCTGGCAGGCGCCATGGTGTGGGCTCTGGACTTGGATGACTTCCGGGGCACCTTCTGCGGCCAGAACCTGCACTTCCCTCTCACCAGTGCCATCAAGGATGCTCTCGCGGCCGCTTAGCCCTCTGTCCTGCTGCGCATGGTGGGGCGGCCCTCAGCCCTTGGCTCCCGCCGTCAGGAGCCTGATCAGCTGCACCGCTGAGCCTCAGAGTCTCCCTCCCTCGGACCCTGTGCAGAGGGACTCCCTGCAGAGGGCCACAGCGCTGGGATCTGAGCTCGGCTCTGCTGACAGGCAGGCTGGGGTGGGGCTGTGGGCAGTTAGGGCCTGGAGACTAGCACAGCCTAAGACAGAGTCAGCACACACTGCTGATGGATGAACCTGCTCAGCCTCACACAAGGGGATTTCTTCAGCTCCCTTACCCCCAGGCATCCCTGACAAGGGACACTGTTTTGTGAGCTCTACCACCAAGTACATCTTAGGAGAAACAACAGTCACATTAATTATACCCTCTGCAAAGCCCAGCTTGAAACCTTCACCAGGGAACACAGTAGTGTCTCCCGCCCCACATCCCCTTCCTGATTCTGCAACTGCTCAATAAAGAACCTGAGCCTAACAGAGTGTTGGTGCCTGCTTCATCTGTCTTTGTGGCCCCACCACATCTGCTGGGCTCACCTCCCCCATCTCTTCTGGACTCCTTTCTCAGGCTTGGGGGCCCTGAGTTTGCAGAAGCTGAGGCCACCCTGGCCTCTGCTGGGCCCCAGGGAGTCCCAAAAGGAGGCCAGCATCCTCAGATCCCTCTGCCATGGACTTAGCCCAAGAGGGCTGACAGCCTTCCAGATATTAAGGTCATTGTCGTCTAGGCCTCTTTGTGCAGTTCCTTGTTGAAAGAAGCCTTTTCTGTTTCCCGAAGGCTAGCAGGCACTAACAAGGAAGCCCTTTAATCCCAATTCTTCATCTCCTCTGACCCCCGGGAGGTGCAGGGAGCCAACACAGGGCCAGACCCTGACCTGGCCTCTCAGGGCTAGAAGGAGACACCAGTGTCACCCCACGCACCCTCCCTCTGTTCCAGGTCTGGAGTCTGAGCGTGCGTGAGAAATGGCCTTCAGCCTCTCCTGACACTCACAGCTCAGTGCCTTGGAGGAGCCCTTCCTATTGCGGGGCTGAAATCTGTCAGACGTCCTAGGGCTGCCACTCAGCCCTCTGTCCTGCTCATCTGTCCCCTTTCGAGACACACTCAGCCCTCAACCAGGCTGGCCTGAGACATGAGGTGGGGGCGGACAGGTTGGGATGGGATGGGTTGGGACAGGACAGGATGGGCTCAGAAGACCAGCCTGCCTTCCAGCCGTTATGAGGTGAAGATGCTGTCACCAAGTTCCTATGAATTCCTGGGCCCCAGCATGCCTTGTATCCAAAGAGAGTCCAGACGTGCACTCCAAAACCAAAGAAGATGTATTTGTGGATTCCCGATGTTTGGATTATCTGTGACTTGGCCTAGTAGTTTGTGACAGCAGTTTGAGGTATAGGGAAGGAAGTATCTATTGGCTGCCCTGAAATCTGAACCAGCTGGAGCTGGGCCGATGCAACTGATCCCAAGGTCACAGCGCTGCTGGAGGCAAAGAAAGTGAGAACTTGGCCAGAGCCTCGGGGTACCCAGCATTTCACCGCTGGCCAGTGGGCCCAGCATTCCCTGATCCCTGCCCACTGCCCACCCGACACACAAGGGTCTTTGAAACCCCACGTGCTGTGAGCCCTCCAGGGCAGCCAACCCCTGCTCCCCGCCTCCAGGGCCGCCCTCCCCCAGCCTGGGACAGGCCCTGCAGGGCTGACTCAGGGTCCTGCAGAGTTAGTCACTCTCACTTATAGCTGCAGAGTCAGAGGCCAGGGAAGGGGATCAGTCTCCAGGGCCTGCCCCTGCCCTGCAGGACACTGAGTCACCTGACAGAGGGCACGGGCGCCCAGGCAGGCAGAGCAGGAAGCTCCCCAGGCCCTCCACCGCCCCTCCCCAGCAAGAACAGCCAGAGGAGATAGGCAGCCACCCTCCTGTGCCCCCAGCACGGGGAAGGAGGAGAGCGTGCTTGTGGCTAAGCACCCTAAATAAATTACACGTGTATTTATTTTTAACTTGTGGGATATATAATACATGATAAAGAATGCATAAAATGTATTTGTTTAATTTAAAGAATTACCGTATAGTGAAAACTTGTGTGCTCACCACCCAGGACAGGAAAGATGACCTCGTTAGTGCCCCTGAAATCCACAGTCACATCCATCCCTGTCCCTCCACCCACAGGCAACCGCCACCCCGACTCTCGCTGCTTCCCTCTGTGGTCTCAGCACCTAGAGAGGCCTGGAGAAGAGATCCTGGCGCCGCCCGCACTTGACTGAGCGTGGGTGGGATCACAGCATTTCTGGCTTCATGAGTGTGCACACTCTCCAGGTATTTACTTGTTCCACCGTGGAGGGACAGGTAATGTCTCCAGATTTGGGCTACTACAAACGACACTGCTGTGAAGGTTTTCATTGTGTCTCCCTGGCGCACTTTGAGAGTGTCTGGGGTGTAACTACCGGGGCACGGAGGATGCACGTATTCAACTTGACTAGATACCGTCTCCCTTTCTCCAGAGGTGTTCCTCCGACCGACTCTCCACCAGCAGTGAGAGCTCCCTGACACATGGTATTTTCAGGCTTATTAAATTATTGCCAATCTAAATGTTTTATTGGATAAATGAATCAACAACTAGAAATTTGGCTGCACCTGCCTCGTTTGCTCCACTACCCATGCCCACGCCCTGCTTCCAGGAGTCTAGAAATTTCAGAGTGCTGTCCTCCTCCAGGGTCTCTTCCAGATCTGCCGCATGACTTTATTCCCCCCCAAGGGCGAGGGGACTGTGACAGGGCTCTTTGTAATGCATGGGAAACTGAGGCCCAGAGCAGGGACTGAGGGGGCCGAGTCCTTGCCTCCCCAACAGAGGCAGTGACCAGGGGCCTTAGACCCCCTTCCTGGAGTCCTGTTTCTTGAAGGCCTTCCTCAGCCCCACCTGGGGCTTCCCATTTCCCTCCCTCTCTGGGGCCCTCAACCTCATACAGCACAAGCCAGAGTCCCCCAGGAATGTGAGAACCAGGGGAGTGTGGGACCCAGGAGCAGAGCTGGGGTGCTCTCAGGGAGGCTATTTCAGGCTGACTGGGCCCCAGCACCAGGCTGAGAAGCCCTGGTCACAGGTGGCCCCAGAAAGGCCAAATACACAGAGCCTGATCTGGGTTCATTCTCCAGATGGAAGCTCTCGTTCCCACTGCTCTGACCCCTGGCACGGGCTCCCGGCAATGTCCCATCTCACCCATCTGCGCCCTCCTCCCATCTGGGCACCAGCACCCTGGCTTCTGAGATCCAATCGGGGTGATGGACGAGGTAGTGCGCTCCTCAAGGGACCCTTGCAGTTCCTCCCCCAGAGCTATTCCTGGCCCAGGCGCCTCCCCACCCCCCAGTCCCCCCGCCTGACCTGACCCCACAGCTGGGAATAATTTTGCTGGGGGTGGGGCGGCCCCTGACTATATAAGCCTGGACCTAGGTGTCCCAGGCACGCTGGAGGCCCTGACCCTCCACTGCTGACCCCTGCACACTCCAGCCTGATCCCCAGCCAGTCCAGCAATGACAGAAATAGCCACCTCGGAGGCCCCCGCCTGTGGTCCGGAGGAGACCGCTTCTGAGTCTGCCAAGGTGCCCACCACAGAGCCCTCGGGAGAAGTGGCAGCATTGGAGTCGGCCAGGGAAGAGCAGGCTCCCACGCCCCAGGAGCCTGCCCCTCAGGCACTTGCCCCCGCAGCCACTAAACCCGCACCTGCAAGTGAAGGTGACAAGAGGTGGGGCAGGCGGAGAAGGGAGGCGGTGGGCAGGGAGTGTGGGAGGAGAGCTCTCATCTCCCCTCTTTTCACTCAGATCTCCCCAGTGCCCCGCGGCTGCTGGCCGTGGAGGATGTGAGCGACAGCTCAGTGACTGTGAGCTGGGAGCCCCCGGAGAGGCTGGGGCGGCTGGGGCTGCAGGGCTACGTGCTGGAGCTCTGCAGAGAGGGAGGTGAGCTGGGGCTCAGCCCCACACACACCCAGGGGAGGTGGGCTTGGGGGGCAGCGGGGACCAGCCCTCAGACCCTGCAGCCAGGTCGGTCCAGGGAGACACAGAGGAGTGCAGGTAGCCCCTCAATCCACTCGCCCACCGCTTCTTGCTCCAGCAACGCACCTCTGAAGGCAGGGGCATGTCCGGATGACCTCAGGAGCCCCCCATCCTCCAGCTGCAGGGAGCCTCTGAGCAACAGAGAGAGGGTAGGGGAAGCCAGGGCACTGCTCCCAGGACAAGTGAAGGAGGTGCCAAGTCTCAGAGGACCCTGAGTGGGGAGGGCAAGCAGGTGGTGGAGAGCAGAGAAGCTGGGGGACAGTTAGAGTAAGGACAGTGAAGAGAAATAGGGGGCAGGGGCTCTGGCCAAGTTCCTGTAGCCACTGTCCTGCTGTCCACCTCCATGGCAGCCAAGTTCAGCCTGGCCTCTCCCTGCGCCGCTACCCTTGCTGTGTGACTTGGCAAATGTGTCCAACCCTCTCTGGGCTTCAGCAACCCCTCTCTGGCCACCATTCCAGGGCTCTAATGTTGGGTGTCTTTGATGCCATTTGAAAATGAGAAGTCAGGGAAGAAGAGCAAGGGGAGGAGATAAGGCCCCGAGAGGGAGGTCAGCTTCCCCAGATCACCAGCGAGAAGGGAGGCCAGCGGAGAAACGTGCCCACAGCCATGGAGCCAGGGCCTTGCATTCTCTCCATTTCCCCCAGCCTCGGCGTGGGTGCCTGTGAATGCCCGTCCCATGATGGTGACACAGCAGACCATGCGGAACCTGGCTCTGGGAGACAAGTTCTTCCTGCGTGTGGCTGCGGTGAGCTCTGCAGGGGCCGGCCCGCCCACTGTGCTGGACCAGCCTGTCCACATCCAAAAGACCATCGGTAAAGCCCACCCTTTCATCTCTTGCTCCCCAGCCCTCCCCAGGCACCTTATCTGATGGGTGGAGAAACTGAGGCCAATGGGCAGAGGGAACAGGGAGTCACTTCCCCCATCCCACACTCACATGTACAAGCCACATGCTATCGCCATCTTGCCTTAAGAAACTTCCAGGTTCCTCAGCAGCAAGGGTCCTCTGGAGGTCACAGAGGCCTTTCCCTGAGTGGCCCAGCCCCAAGCACTGGGGGAAGGGCTTCCTGACCCCCAGAAATGAAAGCACAAGCTCCCCAGGTCACCTGCCTCAGGGTCCCAACCCTAAGAGTCATTCCGTTCTTCCTCCTCTCTGAGCTTAATACCTCCAGCGGGCATGCAAACTCACTTTCTGCTCATTTTATATGGCCTGGGTTCCAGATTCTCCCAAAGGTTTTGAATCAAGAGAAGTCTTTGCTTGCCTCTTGTTCCACACATCCCTAGTAGGGGGAAGATGAGGGCCTGCTAAAGACCAGTGAAGATTTCTCCATCCCCAGAGTGCAGCGCCGTGCTGGGGACCTGGGCCAGCTGCTGTCCCCTTGCTAAGATTTCTATTTGTGGGGTGCATTAGCCTCAAGCCTACCCTTGTTCCCCTCCCAGAGGCGATCGAGTTTCAGTCTGTTAATGGCAGTGAGTCATTTGGTCTGATCCAAGGTCTCTGGGGACAACCCAGGGCCCCAGGGTGAAGAGAGACACAGGCCAGCAGGTGGCCTGAGGTCTTCTCCACTTCCCCTTTGACCCCCTACCTGACCTCCCAAGAGGGGGACCCCACACTTCTGGAAAAGGCCTACAGAAGGAGGGGGTTCCATGGCCACAGGAGGGGTCAAGTTTGGGTTCCAGGAAATACTTCCCAACTCCAAGACCTGAGAGATGTGGGAACCATGGAGCTAGGAAGCTTAGAGTCACAGACTCACGGCTGGTCCCTCCAAGCCAAGCAGGTCCCAAGGGGCCCAGGGACTCCCTCGAGGTCCCCCACCCAATTAGCAGCAGTCTCAGAGCCTGACTCCCACACAGGACCACTCATGGCCCCCCAGGGGACAGGGGGTCTTCTCTGGTGGTTTCCAAAACTGAGGGCATTCCTGTCCCTGGAGTCTGAGTGAGACATGGGCCCACCTGGCAGCTGCAGCATGGACACACTGACTCTGGCCTGGAGGGGCCAGGAAGCCTCCTGGTCAGGAAGGTCCTGGACCTTCTGGAGGGGCCCCAGGGAGCTCAGAGGCTCCCTGAGAGGCTGCAGGAGCCAGGGCCCTCTACTCTGAGGCCCAACACTGAAGGAGCCAGCCAGACTCAGCACCCACCACTCCATTAAAATTCCTCTGGCTGGAGAAAAGGGGATTTCCTGGAGAGAAGAGGTGGGAGAGGCTGTGAATAGACAGAGACCAGCAAGGCTCTCCTCATGGGCAGGGCAGGCTGGGGGCCCCATCCAGGTCCCGGCTGCTCAGCTGTGCCTCCTCGGCCACCTGGAGCTGCCAAGCATTCCTGGCCCCCTGCAGCTGCCCCTGGAGCATTCCACGCCTAATGATCACAGAGCCAAGTGCCTGCACAGCTAATCCTCGGAGACACAGTGTTCCTTCTCACTGTCTCCTCCCCCTCCGCCCTGCATGCCACCGACCAACTGCTGCCACCTGTTTGCCACTGAGGAGCCTCAGCCACCGCCACCACCCCGCCCCACCCAGGGGGCAGTGGCGGGGGCTGCTACAGGCTTCCCTTGGAATGCCCGATGGCTCCCGTGCTGCAGCTGTGTGGGTGATGGTCAGCACGGGGCTGAAGTACGATTTCAGGAAGGACTTCCCCACTGTGAGACTGAAAGGTAGTGGGAGGGCGACAGAGAAAGAAGGGGTACGTCTGCTCTGGCCTCATTTAGGAAGGGAAAGATCCTAATCCTCCTATACAGCCTGGAGACAGAGCAATGGGCAAATGGTTCTCACAGGGGCCTCCTGAAGGTCCTGGGCTGGTGCAGATGGAGGGACTGGATTAGGAGGAAGATGGCATTGCCCCTCCTGGGAATGCAGGCCCACAGGTGCCACACCTGCTCCCACCAGGGGGAGCCAGGGAGCCAGCCGGGGCCCATCTGGAGCCCAGGAATGCCCAGGCTGCAAATCCAACCTGGCAGGGTCGGGGCGCCAAGGGAGTGACCGGGACGCTTACCAGTTCACACTGTGGAGGTCCCGCCCTCCTGGAACCTCCCGGCTCTCATTCCCCAAGGGCCTTAGGGGAATTGGGTCCCTGGATCTCAGGAGGGAGATCCCACAAGGAGGCAGCCCCAGGACACACCCAGGAGCCCTCCTGCCCAGCAGAAGCCTCACCAGCTGTCCCCTACCCCTGCCACAGAAGCCTCCCATCAGCGCCTCCACTGCTGTGCTAAGCCTAGACTCTCACTTTGATGCAGAGGCCCCCAAGATCCGTGTCCCCCGCCACCTTCGTCAGACCTACATCCGCCAGGTGGGAGAGGCAGTCAACCTGCAAATCCCCTTCCAGGTGGGTATGCCTGGTGCCCAGGGTAAGAGCCTGGTTGGAACCAGGGCCCCCATCAGAGGTGTGTCAGGGAGCCCAGGAAATGTCAGGGTCCCCGTGGAGGTCTGCCTGGACCCACCAAGGTGGCCTCACCCTCCCTCTGTTGTGCACATGACTCTGTTGTGATTCTCCAGCCTGTGGACAGGGCAGGTGGTCCCAGGGCTGGCTGGACACCTGGAGAATGAGGCTCTGGGTAGCACCCGTGGCTCCAGCCTCTGCTGCCCCTCCTGGGAAGGGCCAATGGGCCAGCTCCCCTGGGCACAGCTTCAAAGGCCCTAGAGTTGAGTGGGTGCAGGGGGTGTCCTGCACCCCCTCTAAGGGATCCTCTCTCCCAGGGGAATCCCAAGCCTCAGGCCTCGTGGACCCACAACGGCCACACCCTGGACAGCCAGCGGGTGAGCATCCGCACTGGGGACCAGGACTCCATCCTCTTCATCCGCTCAGCCCAGCGCTCCGACTCAGGCTGCTATGAGCTCACAGTGCGGCTGGAAGGCATGGAGGCCAAGGCAGCCATTGACATCCTTGTGATCGGTATTGGGCCAGGGGAGGCAGGGCTGCCTTGCTGGGGGCCCAGGGACCCCACCTCCTACCCCAGAGCCGACATTGATGGAGTCAGGCCAGGGGAGCATGATGGAAGTCAGATCTCTGGTGTGGGGAGTTTGTGGCAAGCCCAGCCCTCCCACTCACCCCTCTCACACTCCGGTCCTGCAGAGAAACCTGGACCCCCCAGAAGCATCAGGCTACTGGACGTCTGGGGCTGCAACGCTGCCCTTGAGTGGACAGCACCCCAGGACACAGGCAACACAGACCTCCTGGGCTACACAGTGCAGAAGGCAGACAAAAAGACAGGGGTGAGGCCTGCTGGAGCAGGGTGGGGGGCTGCTGGGAGGCACAGGACAAGGTGACGGGGAAGGCCCAGCCCATCAAGAGCCCAGGGACCAAGTTTGAATCTACCTCCCGCTAACCAGACTCCCTGTGTAGCGTTTGGCAAGATCCCTTTCCCTGTGGGCCTCAGTTTCCTCCTGAAGACTGCGGGGGGGCTCTCTGAGGCCCTTCTGGCTCTGGGCAGGGCTTCTGGAAATGTAGTGTGCATGTGAATCAACCTGGGGATCTTGCTAAAATGCAGAGTGTAATTCAGTAGGCCCCAGCGGGGGCTGAGATCCTGCCCTCAGGAAGAAGCTCCCAGGTGATTCTGAGTTTGCAGGTCCTTGGGCTACACCTTGAGTAGTAAGGCTCTAGAATTCTCTGAGGACCCCAGAGAGGTCACCTGAGTGACTCAGGGGCCCCTTCTCCCAATTCAAAATCCCTCGGGCCCCAAGCTGGATGGTTCCACAGCCCAGGGACAGGGCCTGGAATGAGCCCCTCTGAGGAAGGGGTGGCAGGTAGCAGGGAGGTGAGGGTGACAGGAGGGTCCCCGCAGCAATGGTTCACGGTGCTGGAGCGCTACCACCCGACCACCTGCACCATCTCCGACCTCATCGTGGGCAACTCGTACTCCTTCCGGGTCTTCTCGGAAAACCTATGTGGACTCAGCGCCTCGGCCGCTGTCACCAAGGAGCTTGCTCACATCCAGAAGGCAGGTGGGTCTGGCCCGGGGCTCTCTCCCAGTCTCCGCCTCTTCCTTGGCGTCCCAGCACCCGCCCCTGTGGGAGGGTGCCCACCCCACAGCTACGCGCACACACACACACATCCCCACGGAGCGACTGTAAAGAAATGGATACAGTTGATTGACTTTAACAAACATATCAGCGCACACCATGGGAATGAGAAGCGTCCCGTGGGAGGCTGTGCACTTGCTAAAGATGCTGTATGGCTGCCAGCATCACAGTGGTCATTGGGTCTCACGTACAGTGTCCCAAGGGAGCCACTTGGAAGGGCAATGTGCATACATAGGTGGACTCTGGCTAAAAGCACAAACCTCCCAACCCTAACATAACACCACAAAGATGGACGAGAGATACGGGTGTTTACTGTCTCCACCCAGCACATGACCCTCTTGCGTCAAATGTGACATTCCAAGCCCTTTCTCCCTGTCACCCCGCGTGCTCCGAGGCCCTCCCCCACACAGAGTCTGTGTGGGCTCCGGAAGGCACACTCTTTTTCACACCAGCTGGAGCTGCACAGAATTAGGAAGAAATTTTTGTTTAAAAAAGGAGAGCCAGTCAGGTCTCCAAAGACAAACAGAAATGAAATGTGGTGTCTCCAGCTGCTGGTCTTCACCCTCGGCCAAGACCATCTCCTCTCTCTGGTTTCCCTGCCCACTCAGTTCTCTGCTCCCCTCCCGGACCCACCCAGGCATGGTCTCAACTTTCCTCTGCTTCAGAGACTTCCCATCTCCAAGTTCCCTGGCTTCCCAAAGATCCCAGGACCCTGAGGTCCTGACACGGAGCTCCAGAGGAGGGGGCAGGATGAAGTGAGTTGTCTTCTGCCCTCGCGAGGCGAAGATCTTCCGCAGGCCCCAGGCTCTCTACCCAGAGAGCCAGAGTTGTCGTGTGACCTTCCGCCCCTTTAGTCACTCACCCACTAAGGGCCTCATGTTCCCATCTGTCGATGCAGATGACAAATTTGCCCTGGCAGAGGAACGCTGTGCAGATTAAAGAGATCCCAGGTGTAAGCTAGGGTGATTCTTTTACGAACATGGATGATGTCAGTCCTAAAAGGTTTCCTCCTATAACCTCAAATTTACCCCATTTTCTCCCCTGAACCCAGATACTGTTGCCAAACCTAAAGGGTTTGTTGAGCGAGACTTCTCAGAAGCCCCCTCGTTCACCCAACCCCTGGCTGACCATACCTCCACCCCCGGCTACAGCACCCAGCTCTTCTGCAGTGTCCGAGCATCGCCCAAGGTGAGGCACGGGGCCCTGCTGTGCTGGGCAGCGGGGCGGTGGGTGGAGGAATCTTCCCAGGCTTCTCCCCTGAGCCTGAAGATGGCCTTCAAGAGCCCCACCACAGCCCTCCTCTGCCCACACTCCCTCAGCCCAAGATCATCTGGATGAAAAACAAGATGGACATCCACGGCGATCCCAAATACCGCGCCCTCTCCGAACAAGGCGTCTGCACCCTGGAGATCCGGAAACCCAGCCCCTTTGATTCTGGAGTCTACACCTGCAAGGCCGTCAACGTGCTGGGCGAGGCATCTGTGGACTGCCAGCTGGAGGTTAAAGGTGAGGATTTGAGGAGGGCCACTCCTTAGGGACCCTCCCATGGATGGGAGAACAGGAAATGTGCTCCTGCTGGACCAGATGAGGCTGAGCACTGATAATCAAGTAAAGATCGAGGTCAGGCTGTCAGAAGGACTTTCCACTGGGAGGAAGGCCCAGTGTGAGGAAAGGAGGTAGCAGACGGATGGACTGCCTGGGTGAGGCCGTGGAGCCTGGAGCCGCTCTGTCCCCCTCCTCAGCCCTAACCTTCAGGATCTCTTCCAGCCTCAGCCACACACTGAAGAGCATCTGGAAGAGGCTGTGATGAGGAGAAAGGTAAGTGGCTGGACCCATGCCCCCTGCTGCCTCTGGGGGGAAGGCCGGAAGCAGGGGTGGGGTGATAAAGGAAGGTGGGAGGCAGCTCTGCGTACGAATCTGCCATCACAGGCAACCACACCATCCTGGAGGTGTTCCAGAGATGGGTATAGTGCAGGGCCTGGAAGGGCACAGGACTGGGTCTAGTCCTGGCTCTGAGTGACCGCAGGCCAGAGTATTCCTTTGGACCTGCTTCCTCGTCAGAAAAGTGGGGGCAACACCCTATGCCAGCCTTCCCTCCCCGGTGGCTGGAGGGTCTGGACAAGTGAAGCAGCATCCAGAGGCACAGTGCAGGGCTCGGACCTGGCGCAGGCCCTCAGGGAGGGCAGCCTGGGAAGGGCAGAGGGCTGCTCTCCTGCCCCGCCTCACCTCCTCAGTGGGCACGTGCAGCCCAGCTCTGCCCAACTCCAGGGGCTCAGGAAGCGTGTGCTCTGCCAGGTGCTGCAGGCCTGAGGGCTCAGGGCCGCCAGGCCCAGAACCAAGCTCCATGGAAGCCAGACCCCCATTTCCACAGCGACTCCTGATGGCTCTGCTCCCTGGTTCCTGCCTGGCCTCCCTCCCCTGAAGCTGAAGCCTAGCGCCCAGGAGTGGGTGGCAGGCCCCAGGCCAGGCTTCCTGGGCACAAGGGAGCCTGGCAGGTGCAGAGACTGGGGTGCCCCCCAGAGAGCTGTGCACTGGGCAAGAGGCGCTCAAATAAAGGTGTGTGGTGTTCCCGTGCGGGGCCTCCATGACAGTGAGCACCATCGTCATGAGGCGGCGCTGTGTCACGGTGAGGGGGTGTTGAATGTGTCACCAGGAGGGGTCTCCACACACGACACCTTGAGGAAGGGCCAGTGGGACAGGACTCGAGCTGCCCTGGGGGTTTTCCAGACACGAGATTTTTCAGGATTTTACTTTCACATTCAGGGTTTGCTACCCCAAGACTGTAACAATAGGAACAGACACCCTTCCCTGGAGCCCTCCTTGCACCAAACGCCTCCACATCCCCCTCTCCCCGCTTCTCCCCCGCCCCTACCACTGCTTCTTCTCTGCTGAGCTTGTCTGTTGCCCCTGGGGGTGGGCAGCCAGCAGTGTACTTGCCATCAGGGTTCAGTCTTTTATTAGTCGGGTGGCCCTTCCTGGGAAGCCAGGGGACCCCCACCTCAGAGAGAGGGAAGGGCCTGCAATCAAGGCTGGAGTGGCTGTTCACACTGAGATCCCTGCCCCCTCCGCACACAGGCTCCCGGCTTGCAGGGTGGACCCCTCCCCAGATGCCCTCAAAGCCTAGACTCTGCCACAGAGCCCAAAGCCCCCGAAAACAGCGGGAAACGCCAGGGGCCCTGAGGGTATTTAAATGCCAGCAAGACCTTCCTGCCCGCACTCTCAGGAGGGTGGTCTCCTCTGGCCTGTCACACCTCATTCTAGGAGTCAGCCCCCAGGACCTCGAGTACACTTTCCCTCGTCCACCTCCTCCCCAGGCAGGGAAATGCTCCCAAGAGTTGGCACGTCTGGGGCTCTCCTCTCCATCTGGCCCAGAGCAGCAGAGATGGGTGTCACCTGGGAGAGTCCAGGCCTGTCATCACTGGTGGAGCTGGTGGCCCAGATGACAGGTAGTTACATACCAGGCTCCTCCTTGGGACGCTCAGGGCAAGAATGAGGGCCTGGTGCTGTTACCTAGTGGCTGTTTGAGGCCTGTACCTAACACTCCACATTGGCTCCAGGGCACTAGGAGCCCCCACCCAGGGTCAAGGGCTGATGGAGAATAAAGCCGATGTTGCACACGATTTCTGGACCTGCTCTTTCTGCCTCTCCCAAGCATAATCCTGGGCTCCCAGGGCGAGGGGAGCAGGCACCTTGCACCCAGCGTGGCTGGAGCGCAGGGTCCTGGAGGTGGGGACTGAGGCTCCTTGATTCTCGTCCCTCAGCAGCTCTGGCCACCTTCTCCTACAGAGCAGGAGCGAAAGCAAGGCCAAGACATCTGGTCCCTTCCTTCTCTCCATCTCCATCCTCTCTCTTCCTTTAGCTTGGTCCCAGGGCTGCACCACTACCACCTAAGACAAGCAGACTTGCCTGCCCGCTGGGGGAGCCCCAGCAGCCCTCCCAGCCGACACGGCCCCTTTGTGGCCTGAAGCACTGGCTGCCCGTGGGATGGTCAGGCAGGGGGAGGCTCCAGCCACTTTCCTCCTCCCCTCAGATTACCTGGTTCCTTTCCCATGGGATGCCCCCCAAACCTCCTCCAGGACCCAGAGGTACAGGGCACCCACACCCCACAGCCCAGCCAGGGAAGGCTCAGGGAGACAAGAGGGACAGGGGCAGGTGAGGACTTGGCTGATGCCCAGACAAGGCAGGTGAGAGAGAAGGTGGAGTCTAGTCATCGGGCCTCACTTCTGGGGGGTCCTCGTTGATGGGGGGTGCGGGCTGGCAGCGGAAATGGTCGTTCCAAATCTTAAGAAAGGTGACCCGGAACTTCTGGATGCGGAAGGCATAGACGATGGGGTTCATGGCCGAGTTGCCATGCGTGAGGAAGATGGCGATGTAGATGAGGATGCTGGGCTTGTGGCAGGAAGGGCAGAAGAGGGTGATGCAGTTGAGGATGTGCAGGGGCAGCCAGCTGAGGGCGAAGAGGAAGAGGATGAGGGCCAGCGACTTGGCGATCCTCAACTCCTTCCCATAGTACTTCTGCGGGTCGCCAGAGGAGGCCGACACCTTCTTGCTGAGCTGCTTGCGGATCAGGTAGAAGACCTCTAGGTAGATGAGGACCATGAGCAGCAGTGGGGGCAGTACCCAGACGAAGAAGTTGAAGTAGACCATGTACTCCATGCTGATGACCTTCTCAAACTCGCACTTGACCACGGGCTCACCCACGCTGCCGTTGGCCGCCCAGGCCCGCTCTACCTCACTCAGGTTGTTCCAGCCAAACAGAGGGGTCAGGCCCACCAAGAAGGAGAGAATCCAGCAGCCGGCGATGGCCACTGCAGCCCTCCGGGGAGTCACCACCGTCTTGTACCTGGGGGAGAGGAGGGCAGAGTATGAGGACCCTCTGCGGCTCACTCAACCCCTGGGGGTCTCCCAGGGCCCAAGGAATGGGGAGGTGTGTGTCTTTGGCTAGAGGGCTGAGTCTTCGGGATCTAAGATTTAGGCCAGAGCTTGCGATGCACTGGCTCGTTTCTCCTGCAGAGGGTGGGAAACCTGGTTAATGGTAAAAATCATAGCAGAAAACAAAGGACTCCCTTTAGGAGTTTTAATAAAATTACCAAAGTAAAAACGCTCACATGTGCTGGCACATCCCCTCTGGTCACCTTGTCATTGCTTCGTGACGCCCTCGTCGGGCAGGAAAGCACAGGCAGAATGAGTGCCCATTTGACTGATGAGGAAACAAATGCAATGCAGTCATGTGATCTGCCCACGGCGACATGGAAGGTGGCAGCACTGTCCCTTGCTTCCTAACACATGTCTACACTGACCAAAACAGCCAGGTAATTAACAAACCACCCCTCCCCTTGGGCTGGCTGACACAATTGTCGCAACCTCCTCCTGGCTCTGCCCCCTCTCCCCCTCCATCCTTTCCCTTCCCCTTCCAGTCACTGTACAGTGCTTACCTCCAGAGAGGTTGATCTCAAGAACAGCTCTGCACTCCCAAGCTAACTGGGAATTATTCTCAGGAAAGAAAACTGATGTTCACTGAGCATTTACTACAGGCGAGGTACTTGCATTCATGTATGTGTGCGTAGATGCATTCATTCAGCAAACATTTTTGAGTGCCTTCTGTGCCAGGCATTGCTCTCTGTGCTGGAATAAGATAAAGGATCCTCACCTCTACACAGCCCACGTTTTGGGTGAAGAGACAGATAGCACAAAAGTAAAAAAATAAATGCAACAAGACAACTACAGGTTGTGATATGTCCTTCGAAGGAAATAAACAGGACGATGTCAAGGGACAGAGCTTCCAACCTTTTTCACATCATGACACACACAGGAGATAAAAACGTTTGGATGCCACAGAAAATGACCAGGCTGCCCACGGGCAGTGACTGCCCCCCACCCCACCCAGGGCTGAGGGTCCGACGTCCTGGGGGCTCCCCTCTTCCCTAAACCAACGCGGCCAGCAGCCAGCATGGCCTCTGCCCACACAGCGGCCCCGGAGCAAGCGCCAAGGACTGGGGCCCGCCTTGCTCTGGCCAAGGAGCTGGCTCAGTGCATCAGCTTGCCCAGTTGTTATTTTCCAGCGCAGCTCCCGCATGGATGGAGTACCCTCCTTGAGCATGTAAACAGCTACTGAGCCCCGAGTGTGAAGGAGAGGCCTCCCTCTGACTCTCTTCCTCAGAATCTGAGCTTTCTCCCTCACAGCGGGGACACTTAAGGTCCCTCTCACCCTGGACGCCTCTCCATCCATCAGAACCCACTGTTCCTGAGCAGTTTGGGGGCTAAGAGAAACCAGACCCCCACCCCATCTGGAAAGCGAGCACTAGGAGGGACCTTTGGACCTTCTTTTCCAATCTCCTTATTATTCTGCTGGGGAAACTGAGGACCCTGATGACTCCAACTCCTCTGGTGTGGGGGCCCCTCCTCCTCTGTGACCACAGGGGCCTGAAAGCGGCCCAGATCACTGGTGCTCCCTGAACTTTTCTTAGATCCAGTCCTTGCTCTCTTGCTGTGACTGAAGCCCACCGCCTCCTCTTGGATCCCCTGCAGGAGAGCCAGCCTGGTGCACCCACTGGACGTCAGAGACCCAAATTTGGGCCCCAGGTCTGTGATCTACAAGATCAGTTCTTCCTCTGTAAAGTGAGAAAGTGGGACCCACTTCAGAGGGTGAGGACTAGATGAGATAACATGGGAAGTGCTCTGCAAACACCCACCAATAACCCTGTGCCTGAGCTCCTGCCCCTTGAAGCCCCTAGAAGCACCACACCTGAGAACCTCTGGTGTCTCTAGGTGCTCAGCAAACAGCCAGAGGGCTCTGCAAACACCTGGCTCAGGGCTTGTGCCTGATAATCTCCAAGTGTCTCCATGTCCTGTGGTGAGAGAAGCCATGAGGCCCCGGGGCAAGACCACAGGAGCACAGATCATTCTGTCGGGAGAGAAGGAAGCTGAGGGACACGCCATCACGAGGCAGAGGGGAGGCGAGCCCCGGGCAGGCCTCGGCAAGACCAAGTACGGCAGCAGCTGCAGGAGGGAGGAGGGGCCGGGCCCCCACCATGGCCCCTTCACGCTCATGTCTCAGGTGGGCCCTGTCACCACCCTGTGAGGAAGCACACCATGTAACAGAACCCCCATTTCACAGGTTATAAACTCGAGGCCCAGAAATGGGCAATAACTCGCCAGGTCTCCTGACTCTAAGACCGGCTCTCCTTCAGGGCACCTGGCTCACTGGGGGTCCTTCGGACGCGGATGATCGGCAGATTGGGAATGTCCCTTTCCTAGGAGCTTTAAAATGGGAACGTCTGGACCCATTCAAAGAGGGTACCACCCAGAGATGGGTGGTGGACAAGGTGACCTCTGGTGCTGCCGTCCAGCCTGAGGACTCGGGGGTTTGGCCCAGGACCCACCTCTGGGAAGTGACGACCCATGGCGAGAGCAGGTGGATACTGACAGCGTCCCAGGTGGGAGAGCGAGAGGAAGCAACTTCTAGCCAGAGAGGTGACCTCCCACTCCCCTCGCCCTCCCGACTGGCTGGAGTCGGGGTTAAAGCTTTCCTGGGGCTCCTCCAGGGCCAGGTCCCAGCAGACCCTGCAGCGGGGGTATCAGTTCTCATCTGTTTTTCTTGCTATTTTCTCCGTGGTGGGAAAGGGCTGGACCCAGGACCTTGGCTGAGGTGGGGCACGTTCTCACAGGAAGGGCTGCCTCCCGGGGCCAGGGGGAAACTCACCTCTCCCTCCACGTGGGAGAGAAGCAGAGGCTGCAAGTCCTGGCATGCACATGGGGTGGGGGGTGGTAAATGTGGCTCCCAGGTCAGGGTCCAAGACCTCCCCACCCCGGCTGTGCTGGGAACTAGCCCGAGAGATGGCCGCCTGTGGGACTGCGCAGTCTCAGACCGATGGGGGGAGCAGCAGGAGGAGGCACTGAAGCCCACGGAGGCCCTGACCCTGGCACGCGGGGCAGGCTGTTCTTTAAAGATGTCATTGAAGGAGCCAGAGAGAGCTCACCACCTCCAGTATTTCCCTCGCAATACATAAAATCTCACCTTCGTGAGACACTCCTTTGGGCTAAGAATTGCCCTCCCTGCCTGTTATGTTTAAAAGCCAAGGTAACATTAACTCCATAGCATGAATTAGTTAATAGTCTGTATCTCCTGATTGGCGGTGATAACATGAAAAGACAGGTCCCTGGAGCAGTGGAGTGCAGGGGCTCCACAAGGGAGAGGACAGCTTGAGGAATAGGCAGAAGAGAGCCAGCCTGGCTGAATGGAAAAGCATTTCACATCACAGCTGCTGCCAAAGGACATGGGTCAGGGTGGAGACCTGGGGGGTGGGGGGAGGAAGGCCTACAGACCCTGCGTCCCGACAGGACAGAGGAGGCCCTGGCTGCCCCTGCCCCCCGCCCACCCCGTTGGGGCTGCCACAGGAGAGCAGGGAGCTGACATCGTTTGATGCTGTCCACGTGCAGGCACACACTACAGACAGCCTCTGGGTGGTTAGGTATTATCTCCTCATTTTCTAATTGCAGAAACTGAGACCCAGAGAGGTTATGAAACATGTCCAAGGTCACTCAGCCACTAAGACGCAGAGACAGAATTTCTAAGACTGAGATCCGTCCAAGTCCATAGCCCATGCTGGACCCAGCTCTGCCACTCCGGGCAGACGGAGGACGAGGGGCTCTGAGGGTGGAGGCCCAGTGCGGAAGAGGGTGCCCTGGTGGCCTCACCTGCTCCAGGAGCCCCCCTGGACTGAGAGGTCCTGAGGATGCTGTCATACCTGCCTGGGAGCCTCCCTCCTCCCTCCACACCTGACCTCTTCATCGCCCTCAGACTGGCCTGGTCACTGGCCGCCGGGTGGTTCAGTCATTGATGCTGGGGCAACTGGGCAGACAAGGCTCTCACTCTCTCATTCCTTAGACAGGTATTCACAGGGACCAAGTGGTAGCTTCAGGAACATCGACTGGAACAGGCTCTCAGGAAAGTCCCGTGCTGGAGGCAGGGACAGGGCACAGAACCACAGAGCAGTCCACAGACCACTCAGAGTGAAGACCGACCCAGTCAAACAACAGGATGCCCGAGAGCAAGTGCTGGGCGCCGAGTGCTGCTGACTGAGCCCAGTGGTGGGCAGATGGCCTCTCTGGGGGGAGATGCTGAGCTGAGGGCCACGTGATCACCAAGAGCCAGCCAGGCAAAGACCAAGAATGGGGCAGAGCCTCCTGGGCAGAAGGTGCCGCAGGTGAAGGCCCTGAGGCCGGAGTGGGCTCAAAGGACGGAGCAGCTAGTGAGGGGCCCGGGAGAGGGCCGGGGCCTGTCAGAGATGCAGTCAGGCCAGCCTCCTATGGCTGGTAGGGCCACAGAAGGTTCCAGGTTGATTCTAGGGTTAGGGTTTAGGGGAAAGCCACGTAAGCAAAGGAGTCATATAATCCAATTTCTGTTTTGAAAAGATAACTGGGCCGCCGTGCGGGCAATGTGTCGTGTGTGGCAGGGAAAGCAAGAACCCACAGGGAGGCTGTTGCGCAGTCCAGGCGGGAGTGAGATGGCAGCAGGGGAGGTGGGAGAAGCGCGTGGATTTGAGACGCATTTGGGAACAGAGAGAACAGGACCTGCTGCTGTTTGGATGTCCAGGAGAGAGAGAGTCATCAAGGGGACACTTAGGTGTCGATCCTGCCACTGGAGTGGAGCAGGGGGCAGTCACTCCCCTATCTCCCAAGGGGCCTCCCCTGACTCTGACCCCCCTCCCCGGGCCTCTGAAGTCCACACCTAACTGCCCGACACTCCTTTGTGTGCATATCTGGGCGCCTCCCCGCTCAGGGCCTTGGTGCTTCTTGCTTGTCTCCCCGAGACCTCTGGGAAGGCTCCTTCCCCCTCATTCAAATCTCAGCTCAGAGGTCACATCCTCAGAGAGCAGTCCTGACCACCCTGCAGAACAGCCCC
Source organism: Ceratotherium simum simum (assembly GCF_057802395.1). Taxonomy (NCBI): domain Eukaryota; kingdom Metazoa; phylum Chordata; class Mammalia; order Perissodactyla; family Rhinocerotidae; genus Ceratotherium; species Ceratotherium simum. The sequence continues at coordinate 384,359 of NC_141935.1, forward strand.
CACCACTCTGCAGCCTCCCGCCACATTTAATGCTTTCGACAGAGCCCATCCCTTCCTGCTTCTGTCTCTCCCTGTGTATCTACACAAGTACTATCCATTTCTCTCCAGGAGAGGGTAAACTCCTCCAGGACAGAGCCGTTATTTGGCAGATTCATCACTGCATCCCCAGTACCTAGAACAGTGCTCAACAGCTACTTGTTGAATAAATACATGTGAAAATGGATAAATGAATCCATACATACATGTATTCAATTACTCACGATTTATTTGATGACAAATAACAATGATTTGTCCAATCATTTATGACTGACTGAGGACCTACCGTGTGAGTACACCTCAGAGCACCAGAGATAATGATTAAGTAGAGGTGCTCAATTAGAGAAGATCAGATTAAAAAGGCTCAGCATAGCCCTGGAAGCAAATACAGTGCCCCGGATGAGAGAAACCATCTCCTGGTTCATTCCCCGCTGCGCTGGGAGCTGTGGGTACCCTGCTGCTGAATCATATAATTGCTGGTCCCCTGCTTATGTCCTGTGACACAGGCTGCTCTGACGAGGGCCTCTGATGAGAGGGGTTAGCAAGTGCTACCAGGCCACCAGCCCGCCCCCAACACGTCCATGCAGCCGGAGCCCCAGCACTGAGTCTAGGTGCTCCCCTAGCCAGAACTAGCCTCACTCAGAGTCCTCAGCCTGCAGCCCAGAGAGGCTGTGTCTCCAGCTCAAGGTAAATCCCGCAGGAGCCCTGGACAGGCCGAGCTCCTCATCGGTCCTTTGCCTCCTGAATAGACCCCTGTCATGGATGAGATCACTGTGCACAGAGGGAGGGCCTCAAGGAGGGCTCCTCCCGGACACCACTGGGCCTAATTCTAGGCTGACTCTGAGAACACAAGCAACAAGCCTCCTTATAACAGGAAATCTCAGAATGCCATTAGGTGATGAACAGACCATGGGACCTAGGCAGGCAAGAAGCATTTGATGGAGACAAGAGAAGGGGTGGGCATAGAGACCCTAAAAAACTCTCTTTGGTGAACCAAGAACTGACAAGCAGAGAAAGGTGCTCAGAGGCGATGCTCCGTTGCGGCACAAACAAGTCTGGAGCATGCAGGTCCTGAATCTGTCAGTCCTCCGCTCTCCCCCCTGGCCCTGCCTGCTCAGTGTCACCTGGTGGGTGAGCCCTGCAGGCGGCATTTCCCAAGCTCCTGGGGCAGCCAGGCCGTGGGAGGCACTGGAGTGCTGGAGGGCGGGGAGATAAGCCAGGAGACTTCCACCACCCACTCCCTGTCGCAGATGGGGTCAGGCGGCAGTCACAGCTCCTCCTTGCCTCCACTTCCCACCAGACAGGCCCGCTGTGGTCCCAGTTTCCACCAGCCCCTGGGCTCCAGGACCACCTCCCGCTTTGTCCTTCAGCCTAGGGGCAGCTTCCTGATGTTGCTAATCTCTACCCCATTTGGCTCCTCGGACACTTCATCACCTGTGGACCAACTCCTGGCGTTAAAGGCCCTCAGTTGTAAACACCTAAATGATGTCTGTGTTCCTGGTTAGACCCAATAGCTCAGGAGCAACGCTGGAGCAGGAAGAACTGAGTGTGGTCACCATGAAGAACTCCCTGCAGAGGGTGAGAGGACGGACCAGACTCGCACAGACACGTGCTGACTCAGGAGAGAGGCAGAGAGGATCCCCAGGGTCAGTTTGGTTGTTTGAAGGCGGAGGTGACGAAGTCCACTGCTGAGACCTGGGCAGGGTCCTCAGGCCTGGCCATCCGTTTCCGGCCACTTGCTCCTTGCCGAGGCCCTGGGCATGAGGGCTGGGTCAGGGCTGGGAGGGGTATCTTTCCGCAATCCTGCAGTTTGGATCACAGGGACTGGATCCTCCATCTTCCTTCCCTCTTGCATGGTGTCTGAGCAGGAGCGATGTTTCATAGCTCTGGGCCCCTCCTTCCGGCCTCGCCCCTTATCAAGGATCTCAGCCACTCGTAATTGGAAACTTGCATCTCAAGACCAGGCAGTGAGACTTTCAGACTACTAAACTACTTCCTGCAGAGAAATTCTCCTCCCGAAGGAGAACAGGAAACCAGATACCATCAAAGGCGCTGGGCACGCTCCAGGGGCCAGACATTTAAGAGTAACTTTGCCCAAGGGAGTCTGGATCAAGGGCCCCGAGGAGGGGCCAGGATGTCTGAGTCCTAATAATCCTGCCTTGAATCTTGCTCGCTCCAGGCCCTGTGGCATCACCCACCATCTCCGAATATCAGTGTCACAAATTACCAAAAGGGGGATCCATCTGACACCCCAGGGCCGCCCCACAGGGCTAGAGAGGAGGGCAGACACTCTGAGCTCCTGGAAAGAAGAGAGCTGGATAAATTGATTGGGTTATTAGTGTAATGGGCCTTGGGAAAAGCTCCTGGTCACTTGCTGAGGACAAATGACTCCAGACCCTGGTAGAAAAGACAATTAAGTCCGTGTATGTGATCCAGTAACACTCCCCATTCTGAACAACCTCCCCACCCTCCCTGCTCAGAGGCAGGACCCCTTTCTCGAACCTGGGAGTGGGCAGAAGGAACACAGCTCCTGCCCTGGAAGACTCCGTCTGATGGGGGAGGCACAGCCCCGAGCAAAGGGAGCGTCCAGTCTGCTGAGAAAGCAGCTAACACACTGGCCACAGCTCCCGACGGCACAGTTCTGCCCCAGGCCTGTGGGCCTTCTCTCCGTGTGTTCCCCCAGCCTTACAAAGAGGGGTTTGGGTTTGCTCAGCAATTCTGACCCAGAGGAGGCTGCAGGGTGTGGGGTGTAGGAGGGAGGTTCTCAGATACGGAGGAGGCACATTCTCAGAGTATATTTGCCTGCAATCCCCAACTCTTTCCCCGAGTCCCAGGTTTCAGAACGTGCCTAAATAGTCCTGTGATTTGAAACAATGCCTCCTCCCCACCCCCAGCTCTCTGACCCCAAGGCCAGGTGCAGCCCCCACATCCCCATGACAGGGTGATCCTGGAGGAAGAGGGTGTCTGACCTGAGCAGTAAATTCTAGAAACTGGACCCAGACCTCAGCATTTGGGCCATTTCCTGCTCTGAGATTTGGTTCTCTCCACTCTGGGGGAAAAGCCAGGATGACCCCACCTGCTATGGTGACTTTCTGACTCATCCGGTGGGACGGAAAAAAACCATCCTGCCTGCGTGCAGATCTAATGACCTGCAAGTGGCTGGTGCAGTGAGGTCCCACTGGGACGACCACGGTGGTGAAGGGGGTCAAATTCCTTTTCCTGCTAAGTGGAAAGCCCTGGTGCTCTGGGGGAGGAGGCTGACTGGATCATTCCCCACGGGCCTCTGGCTTTGCAGACAGTGGCCACTTACAAGAGGCGACAGAGAATCCTACAGCCTGGCTGGCCCATCAGGAGGGCCCAGGCAGGACGGGACTAGAAATGCGCAGAACTTGCCAGGCTCTAGAGAGCACAGGGGGCAGGGCCCAGGCCACCCATCCAGGTGTGCCTGCCTGTAAAGAGGGGCAGTCCTCCCTCAGAATACCTCCTTATAGTGGGAGTCAGGAGACCTGGCTCTGGTCCAGGCTCTGCCAGGAGGGAGCGAGCTGGCCTTGGGTGAGTCCCTCCCATTTGGGGCATCCGTGTCCATCTGGATGCTGTGGGACTGATGAGATGTTTCCCAAGCTCTGGCAGGTCATGGTTCCCCTCTCTGGAAGGTGTCCAATCATCCTAGATGGAGAGCTGGGCTTGGCACCAGCAGAAGGAAAAGAACTAAACTCCTCCTCCTGTTTGGGAAGGAGGAGCCCAGAGGCAGTACAGCCCCCAAGAAGGGAGTCCCTCATCTAAGGATTTCACGCTCTAGTTACGTGCTCCACAGAGAGGAACGTCGGGTACAACTTGGAATGGAAAGAGAAATGTGTTTGTTGAGTGAGTGAGTGAATGAAATGTGCCGTGGGGTCAGATCCAAGTTCACACTGCGGCTCCCCCAGTTACAGCTTATGGCTGAGCAAGTAACAATTTCTTGCGCCTTGGTTTGGCCCTTGGCACAAGAGGACGAGAAGACTTGCTTGGCCAGTTCACTGTGACCACAAGGCTGGTGCGTGAACTTATCTAGGCCCTCAGTGAATAGGAGCAATTGAGTCCACTGGCAAGTAAAGTCAGCTCCTGAAGAGACACAAAACAGTCACTTGTCTCTCTGTGGGGGCTGGTCACAGGGCCTTAGCATCTATGCTGCAGCCAGCTCTCCCACCTAACTCAGCCTCGGTACCGAATTAGTCTGTACTCCCTGATCAGCCTGCCTAGTCTGAGCCGGGGTGGGGAGTGGGCAGGGGGTGGGAGCTCACTCAGCCCAGCACGAAACCCCACATGGGGCCTGGGGAAGCCAGACTCCCTGGCTGAGTCCCATAGGACTCTCCCGGGTAAGTGGCCAGTGTGGAGACCGGGGATGGGGAGGCAGACTCAGGGGGGCCCATGCCCTTTCTCCCACCTCCCTCTGAGCATCTCCTGAACTATCTGGAACCACGGGGTGTTCAGCACCTGCTTGAAGGCCTGTTACCATCAAGGGACCGTAGTTGAACCACACCAGAGGGACCCAGTGCAGACTCCAGAGCAGCCCAAAGGCAGGAGCCCACAGAGACCAGGAGGCAGGCCTGATGCCCTCATGCCCGGAGCCTAGAGTCAAGGGTGGTGCCTGGGAGGCAGCGATCCTCGCCCTGAGGAGGCAACTGCTCTCATGGGCTCAGGTTCTTTCTCTGTTTCCACTGCCTGTGCCTTCAGGGCTCCCTGAGGTCACAGCACCTAGCCCTTTTCTCCAGAAAAGTTGCAGGAGACGGCAGGATGTGGGAGGAGGACAGAGAGGGCAGGGAGAGTCCTCCGCTGTGGAAATCTTCCCAAAGAAAGAACACACTCCCACCCTCAGGCCTCCATTCTACAGCTTGTCCTTTTATACCAGAAAGTCCTTCCCAGGGTCTCACTTCAGTCCCTCCTGCTACATCACAACCCAAGGGAGTACTGCTCTTGGAACCTGGAAGGAGCTGCAGTCGTATTCTCCTCTGTCCCGCCTCACATCCAGGTCAGTGGGGTTTGGAGCGCCAATAACAGCAGTGAGAACCCCAGCACCCAGCAGTTTCCCACGGTCTCTCCTCGGTGTGTCCTGACACTGTCTTTGCCTGTGTCCTACCACATGCAATTCGCGGAGCCCAGAGCCCCACAGCCTGCAGGGGCTTTTACAGGAAGTCGAGGCCAGGCCCCATCCAGGAACCAGCCCTTCCCGGCCAGCAGCCACCCAGGCAGCGCACAGAAGAGTTTAGGGACAGCTGCGGCCCTGAGCCCTGCCACCCCCGCCCCTCCAGCCCCCCTGCCCCTCCAGGATTTCCCGTCTCAGAGTCGGATGGGACAGGAGGGGCCCTGTGCAGTGGGAGGTGGGGGGCAGCCAGGTGGCCCGGGTGGCTGCAGGTGGGGCACAGATGCCCTCCCCAGGACAGCAGGCTGCAGGGCCTCCTGGATCGAGGTGCGCTGATGCCCTCCTCCTCCCCATGTGGGACAAGCAGAAAAACTCTCTGTGTTCTTCCCTGAAGGTGTAACTGCAGGGACCAAGGGCAGGAACTGGGTCTAGTTCCATGTCGGATCCCCAGCACCCACCACAGCACCCGGCACACAGCAGGCACCCAGGAATATTTGGGGAAGAAAAACAGATTCACATGAAATGCTCAGTTAAAGCCAGAGAAAGCAGGAAGAGAGGGCAGGGGATGAAACAAGAACTAACACAGCCACTAGAAACAGGCACAGACATGGTAGATTTTAACCCAACGACACCAACATCACTTTAAATGAGAGTTGGTAGCGGGGTAAGAGGAAGCCAGTCTGGGGCTTCTTGCTCCTCCCCTCATGGCCCTCCTGCCCACATGGATAAGGCACCTTCTGTAGAGTCCTCACGACTTCCTTTCTGAGCTCCTGCCTCAGGCATCCAGCGCCAGTGCTTGAAGCCACTTAGTTAGGTGGTTCTAGCACAAGTCTAACCACACATCCTCCACTGCAGGACCAGCCCTTCTCACCACAGCCTTGGGTAAGGGGGGCGGGGGGCACGGGCAGCCTGTTCTCACCCTCGGGGAGCTGGGGAGCTGCCTGCACCCCATCCTTTGCACCAGGAGAAAGGACCCACGTGGAGCCACGAGCAGCGCCCCAGAGCAGGGGCCTGGAGAGGCGGCGTCTCTGAGGGTTGATCAATAAACTCATCTTCAGTTGCTTCTCCCACCTCAGCAAAGCCCTACAAATCACTCTGATCTGCCTCGATCCTGGACTGTGATGTGTGTGAAGGAGAAGGAAGCTTATTAAATCAAAGCCTTTTTTCTATCCACCACTCACAAAAACTTCAAAGGGCCGTGCTCAGAGCTGGAAAAAGAAAAGCAGATCGCTGGCAGATGGGCCTTGAGGACTCAACCAGGCAAGAATCAGGCAGAACACGCGCTGAGCTGTGGGGGCACCAAGGTGCCTTCCCTCTCCAGCTTATGCAATACCGACAATCTGGGCCATTTCACGTCCACGCAGCCCGACCACCACACCACTCCCTCCCTGACCTCCAGAGCTGGACCCATTGTCTCTAGCAGAGTTACTGGGCGGCCAGGGGAGCAAGAGGCTCAGAGTAACAGAACCCTGGCAGCATCGCACAGGCACGAAAGGACCTGGGTGTGAATCAGACTCGAACTCCCTGTGTTAGCACAGCACATCGCCTCTCAGAATCTTAGTTTCCTCATCTGTGAAACAGAGCTGATATCTGCCCACCTCCTCCCCGTGTTTCCATAGTTACCACTTCAGGTACAGTCTCCACTCCTCTTTTCACAGCCATCCTAGAGGAGGAAGCATCCTCACAGATGAGGAGACGGGGTGACTCGTTTGGGGAGGAGGCTGACGGAGGCCCCCAGAAAAAGGAAAGGCACTGTCTTGGATCATGCAGGAAATACGAATGCAAATCTCTGCCAGATCCATCACAAATCCACCTGTGTGACCTGCTTCTCTTAATGGAGAGCCACCTCCACCCTCCAGAGAGAGGAAGGGCCAGGGGCCAGGACTGGAGAAGAGAGGGAGCCAGAGGCAGCCCACCACAGTGAAGGACAGCAGCACCACACAGCACCACTCGCCGAGCACCTCCAGACCAAGGAGCCCACGTGGTGCACCCACTGGCTTGTGGGGTAAAAAGAGCAGATTTTGTTGCTGCTGTTGTACAGCTGGGAAAACTGAGGCCCAGGAAGGCCACAGCTTGGCTGGTTAGTATTTGAACTGACACTGAACCCAGGTCATCTGACTCTGGCCCAGTGCTCTTTGCAGGGTGCCCTCTACTGTGGGAGGCAGAGGGGGTCCCCTGAGCCCCTCACAGGGCCCAGCCCAAGGCCTGTGGGCTGCCTCTCCAGCCCACCTGCACCACTCTCCCCTCTGTGGCCCTCGTGGGATCATTTCTGCTGCTGTGATGCCGGCAACCCCGCCTGATTTAGCTCCCTGCACGTGTGATTGAGGGAGCCGTGCAAATGAGCACAAGTCAGGCCCTGGGGCCTGAGAGAAAGCAGGCAGGGCCTAAAGGAAACCAGGCAGCAGGCCAGGCCTGTGTTCACAGTAGCCTCTGCCCCAGAAGTCAGCTCTCTTAGCTCAGCCTGTACTGATTTCTCTTGCTCTCTGCAAAATCTTACGTTCTGTCTGCATCTTTGTCTGGAAGCTCCCCGAGGGCAGGGGCTGTGGTTCCCCACAGTCTGGAAACTCCTGAGGATGTGGCCAGGTGGTGGGGCAGATCACAAACAGCACTCACTTTGGTAGCTGGCAGGTAGGTGTTCAAATCCTGGTTTTGCTCCTTACTCAATGGGAAGCAATTTCAATTTCCTTCACCTCCCTGGTTCTCTGTTTCTTTATTTGTAAAATGCTGTGGACGGCAGCCTGGCAGGACTAAATAAAATTACATACACTACCAAAGAAGGCACCAGCGCTGCTCGTGACATTGAGGGGACTCAGCTTGTGGACACGCTCCCCCACGAGGCTGCATGTCTCCCTCCTCAGAACCCCTCGCGCAGCCTCCATGGCTCACAGAGGAGCTTGAGGCAGGAAGGGAGGTGCCCCAGGCACCGTACCCTGAACAGTACAGGACACACCTCACCTATGCGAAGGCTTCCTGTGCCTCCCAGCCGCTTCCCCAGGGCTGAGCTCGCAACGCTGGGCCTCGGCACCGGTGTAAAGGAGCGACTCCAGACACACTGGTGGATGGGCACGTCATCTGTCCACTCCAACCACAACAGAGACAGACAGATGCCATTATCCATCCCTCATCCTCCCTCCCACAAACAGCAGGAAGGGAGAAGAACAAACCCCATGATACTGGAGCGAGAAGGGGGGTTTATCTACTGTTTTCACGTACAATCCTCCCTACAGTCCCATGAGGTAGATACTGTTATTTCCATCTTACAGATGCAGACACTGAGGCTCAGAGAGTTGGCCAACATCCCAGAACAAGTAAGGAGCAGAGCCGGGGCTGAGACCAGCGTAGCTGGCCTGAGTCCCAACGCATCGGGATTCTGTGCCCCTCAGCATCCCATCCTCCATCAAACTCAGCACACACGCAGCTCCCTGGGTCCTCGCAGCAACCCTGAGAAGTCGGGCGGGGGCCGTGAGTCCCCTTTACCACCCAGAGGGACCAGGTGGCTTGTCCAAGTGGGCACAGTGGCAAACCAGGCCCCCAAATTCCGCCATCTGGTTCCCAGCCCCAAGTCTCCCTGTGAGCTGGGCAGATGGGGAACCACCTGTCCCCCAGCCTCCCTGTCCTTGATTCTCCGCACAAGCGTTTTCCTGGAACACTTTTTCCTCAAGTCTTGACTGCAGACTGAGTTCAGACTCGGCCCCGTTCTGACAGGCAGTGGGGCCTGGAGAAAGTCCCCTCCCTGCCTGTGGGGACCCCAGCAGTGGGAGGAGACAGCCCTGGAGGCCCAGAGCTGCCCCGTCATTGAGGAGTTAAAGCTCAGGGCCAGCCGCATACTGTGGATCAGTTCGTTCCCTCCCGCCAACCCCCAGGCCGCCTCCCCACCGCCTGTGGTCAGGGAGCTCTTGTCGGCTGGAGCCTCCATTCTGCTGGCACCACTGCCCGCTGGTCACGCTGGAGCCACACAGCTCACCCCCAGCAGCCAGGAGCCGTCCACAGCTCCAGCAGGTGGTAGACTGCGCGGCGGGGCACGCAGAGGCCAGAGGCTTGCTCTCAAACACCATCTCCAGAGGCAAACTCGGCCCCTCCCCAGGCAGGTGGCAGAACCAGCCTCTGAGCCTCCTCACCTCCCCGTGCAGCAGCCCCATCAGTCTCTTGGGTCTCTGCTCCACTCACGCACCCCAGCCCTGCGGCCAGCCTCAGCTCCTTCTGCTGCCTCAACGCCGGCAGTCAGGCCAGCCCTTGGGCAGTGCTCTGAAACGCAGGCCACAGACCAGATGGGGGGTCAGGGGACCCCTCCCCCACATACACACCCAGAGCCACTCACCCCATTCTCCCCTCCCGTGCCGAGAGCACTGCCTTACAGACAGCCTTTGGCAGCAAGGGACTGTAGTTATGCCCACATTATAGACGTGAAAATTCTATATAAGTGATTTACCCAACATCACCGAGCAGTAAGTGTTGGAGTCAAGGCTCAAATACAGGCCTTTCCTTCATCCATTCAATCAATCGTTCAACAATTCCAGCTACACTTAGCAGCTGTGTGACTGTCAGCAAGTGGTTTAACTTCTCTGCACCTCAGCTTCCTCAGAAGACAGGGAAGATGGGAATACACTACACTAGTAATTCACAATACTATTAATGCCTCTTCACAGAATTGTGCGAGGATTTAAATAAGAGAATCCAGATAAAGTCTTTAGCTCAGGGCCTCAAGAGTCACTGCTATTATTACCGTCCATTCAGTGGTTCACTGGGTCAGTCACTGGATACCAAAAACGGGCAGAAACTATGCTGGGCACTTGGAGATAGAAATGGATATGCTTGGACCCCACCCTCAGGTTTCTACCGGCCAGTGAGGGAGTCACCTCAGGGCAATCTGACAAGGGCTGTGTTAAAGAGGGGCATGGGGAACTGTGGGAACGCCAAGGCAAAACAAGAAAGGCTTCCCAGAGGAGGTGTCCTCTGAGCTGAGTATTAAAGAATGAGTGAGAATTGGACACACAAAAGAAGGGAGCAGCTTTCTGGGGCTGTGTGTGTGTGTGCTGTGGGTGTGTGCATGTGTTTAAGACGTGGCCTAGGGCCGGCCCCGTGGCTTAGCGGTTAAGTGCATGCGCTCTGCTGTTGGCGGCCCGGGTTCAGATCCCGGGTGCCCACGGACGCACCGCTTCTCCGGCCATGCTGAGGCTGCGTCCCACATGCAGCCACTGGAAGGATGTGCAGCTATGACATACAACTATCTACTGGGGCTTTGGGGGAAAAATAGATAAATAAATAAATAAATAAAGACAAGGCCTTAGATATCAAATCCCCTTCTTTTATTCTTCTCTTCAACCCCAAGGCCTGCACAGGTTAAGAAGTGACTGGCCAGGAGGCAGGGAAAGTGAGTTCTGAGCACAGGTAGAAGGACCTGTGGGGCTAAGTACGGGAGGGGAGTGACCCCGGCCTTGTGTGCCTGGACACAGTGAGCCTGCTCCGGCCTCCCGCCGCAGTGCAGCAGGGAAACTGTCTGTCTCGCCCGCCAGACTGTGGGTCTGTGCCCTTGAGGCCAGGACTGTGTCATCAGAAACACTACTGACCGGAACATGTAAACTGTGTTCCTGCGTCAAGGAGGATTCAGGGTGGGGGTGGGGCACAAACAGGAAAGACATTAGCTTGGTGGGGACTCTGGTCTGGGCCTCACAGAGCAGGGACGGGGCAGGAGGGGTCAGCGTGAGCAGGCAGAGTTGAATGAAAGCCCAGGATGTTATTCTTTGACTTGTAAACATAAAAATAAAAAGCCGTAACCCCTACACACACACACACACACACACACACACACACACACAGTGTGCATGTGTGAATACACTCACCCCACTGAAGGCCTGAGCCACCATGGCCTCCTGTCATGCTGGCTTGCTGGCTCGTGCCCAGAACATCTGCCCCGGGGCCTGACAGCCGCTCTGAGTGGTGTCTGTGTCTCTCCCAGCCCTCCTGGGCCGCTGTCATCAGGGCAGCCCCAGGAGTCCAGAATGTGGGGGTGGGGGTTCTGTTTACCATGTAGAGGACGGCCACCACAGCAGGTGTGTCTGCTGAGCACAGCGAGTCCCCAAATACACTGGGCGTTTCCTCCCCAGAGATGGTCACGGAGCCACCAGCCCTCAGGGGAGCCCATGCTTCACTCCCTCGGACACCAGGCCCCCAGGAGCTTCACAGGATGAGGCCCTGGGGAGAACAAGGGGGATCGGGAGGGGCTGTCCACACCATTCCCTCATAGAAGCAGGAGCGTGGGGACCAGAGGGAGCCGAGCTGACGATCAGGAGACCAGGATACTCCCCCTAACTTGCCACGTAAGCTTGGGTGAGACCCTCCACCCCTCTGTGCACCCCTCATCTCTCGGGAATGTTTTAATGAAATAACCCTTCGTTTCTCAGTACCTGCCTTTGCCCTTGTGGGTGAATATGAAGGACCCAATTGACTTCTTCCCAAGTCTCCCCCACGAAGGTCTCCTTCCTCTGCAGGAGCATCCTCTCGTTCCTTCCCCCACAGACATTCAGCCACCTACTAAAGGCCAGCCAGGCTCGTGCTGGGGACTGGAATACAACAAGCAGGACAGATACACCCCACCTCACAGTGCTTGCAACTCCTTCTGACTCAGGCCTAAACCCGGTGGGACGACAGCGGCCACATAACATCAAGCAGTAAATGAAAACCAGCTCTGATGAGGTGACGCTGTAGCAGCCTGGTTCACTGATGCCTACCACATCTCTCATCTCTAAGCCTCGACAACCTTGGAAGGAAGTATTCAGAAGCCTGTTTTGCAGAAGAGACAGAAGCTCAGAAAGGTTAAGTAACCTATCCAAGCTGACCCAGCTCTATATGTCTGAACTGCCTGCCTGAGGAGACGGCTCTCACGCTCCGTCCCACTGCAGATCGTGGTAAATCAGGGGGAGAGAGATGGCTCTCTGAAAAGGGGATCATTACAATTATCTAAGGAAGAGGGGATTTTCCAGACAGACCTTCCCCACCACGTTCCCAAGAGAATCGCCGCCTGTGAGTTACCACTCCAGCTGGGTGCATGTGCACGAGCACCCTCGGTTCTGCTGGGATGGAAGAAAGAGCTGAGAACCCGAGCGGTAGCCTCAGCACCCTCTCCCAGGTGGGGAGCTGAGAAGTGGAGACTGCAGCCTCTAGAGCAGGCTGTACGTGAGAGCCCATGCCAGCCTGCCGACCACACTGCAAAGCGTCTTCGACTACAGGAGGCACAAGGAGATTGTTTCTGCCTGGAAGAGCTGACGGTGCTTCTCCAAGCAGGCCAGGGCAACAGAGACCCAGCGTGCCCCCATGCCAGCCCCAGGGCTCCCCCATCCTGCCTGCTCTGCCCATCAGGGCTGGGCCAGAGCCAGTACCCCATAACTGCCTGCTCATTGATCAACCATCCTCTCTGATGCATTAGCTGACACTGGGCCGCTCCATGCCCGATGCTGGCTATGAGAAGACCCTGCTGTGGAACAGGGAGGAACAGCCTCTGTGCGGGGGATTAACAACCTACAGTGCCAGGCCACCAGTGGGCTCCTGTGATGGGGTGAGAGATGAGGCTGTGGAGGCATATGGCGTGTCCCAGGACAAGACCCGCCCGAGGGTGACTGAGGATAGACAGAGACCTGGGGGCCTTAGCTATCCCAGAAGCCACTGTGTCTCATTCTGAATGGAGCCTGGCAGGAAGAAAGAGCCTCCAACTCTGCTGTATCCTTCTGGAAGCTTTAGGGAGCCCAAACCACATATCCTTATTGCTGTGGTCCCAGCCTAAGAAAGTCAACAGCCTCCTGAGAAGCGAGGTGAGAAGACAGCAGATGGAGCAGCTGGAAGCACCCAGAAAGCCTGCTGGGTACTCGAGGGACCCCTTCTGTGCGGCTGTGTGAGACATGAAGGTCTCATCAGCCCGACCACATGAAGGGAGGGAAGCCAGGGAAGGAGCAACAGAGGGACCACCGAGGCCCTGCCAGCACATCACTCCACTTGAGCATCTCTTAGGACCTGAATCCTTCCTTCCTTCTTCCCCTTCCCTGTCTCCAGAAATGGCGCCACCACCCACCCTGTGGCTTCAGCCACACACCTGGGGAGTCACACCTGATTCCTTCTCCCATTTTCACAGCCAAGCATTACCGTTGGTTCTGACTCTAACACACCTGAAATCTTTCCAGTTCTGTCCACCTCCACCGCCTCCTCTGCTCCCACCTGCCCCCACCCCACCACCGCCATGCGCTCCTGCGGTCTTCCCACCCACTCCAATCCACCCTCCACAGCAGGCAGGGCGACCTGATGTTAATGTGGTGAATACACTGATTTTTTCAAAAGTTAAATCACCCTTGCACACATGGAATAAACTCTATTTGGTTGTGATATATTATCATTTTTATATATCCCTGGATTTGATTTGCTAATATTTTGTTAAAGATGTTTGACCTTTAAAAAATGTAATTTGGATTATGTCATTCCCTGCTTACAGCACTCAGAGGCTCCACAGTGCACTTGGAATAAAATCCAAACTCCTGACCGTGAACAAGTCCTGCCAGGCCCTCCTTAGTCCTCAGCGGGTCTCTGTGGACCCTGACGTGGTGTTTGGAGAAGCCCAAGAGAGCCAGCCTCAGAGAACATCAGGATCTGGCTTCCTCCCTGAATCCTTCTCAAGCTGTCATTATCTGCCTGTTGATCTGTGTACTGGCTCTCTCTCTGCTAGTCTCCCAGTCCCACAAGGGCAGGGACCAGGGCAACTTCTTGACCTTGATACCTGATGCCTGCCATCGAATCGGGCACTTCTGAATTAATGAAGGAACGAGCTCTCTGCCTCCATAGTGGACACGGCTGGCGATAAACATACCGCCACGCTGCCCAGTCTCACTTCAGCTCCCCACCGTGAACTGGAGGCGAGCCCTTCATGCTGCCCCCAGTTACAGGAGACTTACTGAGCCCAGTCACTCTGCACTTTCTAGAGAATTACCTCACACTCGCTACTCTCCCCAGGTCCTCCTCCCACAGCCTCCCTCTCAGCTCATGGCCTTGCTTCCCACTGCACTGAGAAGACTGAAGCACTGGGACGAGAACTTCCCCGCCAGCTCCTCTCCCACACACTCTGCCTTCCTGCCTGTCAGACGACCTCCACGCTCCCTAACGCCAATCCCTCAATGTCCCTCCTAGGTCCCAATTCTGCTTACCTAAACAAGAATGCCACTCGAGAAATTCTCTCCTTCACCCCATCATCAGTTTTGCACCCACCACTGGATCATTTCAGTCAGGACACAAGCACAGTAATGTCCCTCCTGTCTTAGAAAAAGACACAAAACAAATGCCTTGTTCCCACTTCTGACAGCTACCGCCCATTACTTTGCTCTGCAACAAAATGCCTCAAGAGAGTAATCTACACCAGCCACCTTCCATTCCATTCCTCTTCTCTCTTAAGCCTTCTCCACTCAGGCTTTCTGCTCCCACCACTCCGTCCACATCACTCTCACTACATCCAACGGTAATTCTCAGTCCTCATCTCACTTGACCCGTCGACAGCACTTCAAATAGCCAATCTCTCGCTTCTCCTTGATATACTCTCTACACTTGGCCTCCAGGACACCACCCTTGGGGCTCTGGGTCTTCTTCCTACATCTGTGGTTCTCCTCCAGTCTCTTCTGCTGGTGGCTCATCTCCTCCCCAACCTCTCAATGCTCAGTCCTTGTCCTCTCCTCTTCTTTACCAGCACTTTCCTTTTGGGGCATCTCATCCAGCCACGTGGATCTACATCTGATGGCTTTCACATGTATGCCCGCAGCCCAGACCTCTCTCCTGAACTCCATCCTCGTATGTCCGTCCAACTGCCTGCTCAACAGCCCAAACCCAACGCGTCTAGATCTGAGCTCCTTTCATTGCTCCCCAAACCTGCACCCCCTGCAGCCTTGCCCACCTCCGATAACGCCAGCTCCATCCCCCCATTTGCTTAAGACTAAAAGTTTGGTCATACTTAACTCTTCTTTCTCTCACATCCCACTTCCAATCTGTAAGCAAATTCTTTGGCTCCTTCTTCAAAATGCATCCAGAATTTAAACAAATCATGGTACAATGGAATTCTACCAGCAATGAGGAAGAAACAAAAACAAACAAAACCTACTGCTTCACTCAATAACACTGATGAATCTCAGACATAATTTTAAACTTCAGAAACCAGATACAAAGAGTATATACTACTTGATTCCCTTTATAAAAGTTCAAGAACAGGCGGAATCTAATCAGTAAGCACAGTGGTTCCTTTCAGAGGGTACTGACCAGGAGGGACACAGGGGGCCACCTGGGAATGTGTGAACTCTTGATCTGGGTGGTGGTTACATAGGTATATCCATATGTAAAAATTTATTGAGCTATACATTTAAGATATGCACTTTAATGTATGAACATTTTACCTCAATAAAAAGAAAATGAAAAGTTAAAATTTGAAAATGCACATCCAGAATTAATCAGTTCTCACCACCTCCCTCTCCTCTCACCTGAATTCCTGCATAGCTCCCAACCAGTCCCCTGCTCTACCATTGTCCCCTCAGTGCATTCTCGATGCAGCAGCCAGAGTGAGCCCTGAAAACCCCCATCAGACCATGTCACTTCTTTGCTCTACACCCTGCAATGGCTCCCCATTTCCCTCAGAGTAAAAGCCAATGTCCTTCCAGTGGCCACCAAGCGGCAGCTCCTTATCTTTCCAGCCCTGCTCCCCCTCGTCTCTCCATCCTGGCAGCACAGACCTTCTTGCTAGTCCCCAAACACAGCAGGTACATTCCTTCCCTAGGACCTTCGCTCTATTTGCTTCCTCTGTGTGGAATGTTCTCCAACATCTGCGGGCGTAGTTCCTCACCTCCAACATTTTGCTGAAATGACACCTTCTCCATGGAGCCTCGTTGACCACCTCATTTAAAGGTGCAGTCCTTTCTTGCCACCCCTCTGGTCGTTCCCAGTGCCATCCTCCTGCTCTTCTTTCTTTCCTCAATAGCACACTTTACCTTCTAACACACTACAGACCAGGTGTTGTGTTTATTCTTTGGCGTCTGTCCCCCACCCATTAGAATGCAGAGTCACCTTCTTCGCTTGTTAATGAAATGTGTCCCAAGTACCGGGAATAACGCCCAACATGTGTGAGGGACTCGGCAAGTATTGCTGAATGAAGGAATGGACAGATTTATCTGTACTGGGACTAGTGACCAGTTGCCCTTCTCTCCCACAGGGCAGAGAAGTTCTGGAGGCAGGCGGTGGGGAGACAGTCCCAAAGGGCCTGTCCATGTGCCCTGGGCCACAAAGTGAGGGTGTGGAGTCGGGTCCAGCTGCCCAAGCAAGGCAAGGTGGCAGATGCCAGCACCACGCCCACTACAGGCAGGTGGGCCACCTTGGTCTGTAGGAATCCACAGTCCCAGCAGCGGCTACGAGCCCCAGACAGAGGTGGAGACAGAGCAACCTGCCCATCTCTGTACCCGCAGGCCCAGCAAAGTGCCTGGTACACCGCAGGTGCTCAAAGTGCGTTTACGACGTAGATAAATGCATGTCCAGCTCCCTAACCCCATACCTCTAATCCTGCTGGGGAAAAAATCTCCAGGGTGAGGAGCAGTGCAGGAAAAGGGGCCTGATCTCCGGTCCTTTTGGGTCAGGAAGGCCCCCTGCTGGCTGCCCCATCTCCCTGCCCCCCGCCCCAAGCCAGTGCTTCCAAGGGGACATGAACGCGAAGGCCCGCCCGCCTGCACCCTTCCTCGCCCATCCCACCACCTTTCTCTGTTCTGCAGCAGGTGCAGCCTCCTCTGGGTTTGAGTTTAAGCAGCTGAAGTGGGGATCCATGCAGCCCAACGAGCAGTGTGTCCTCAATCCTCTCTCCTCTGCACCCACTCTGCCAGATGGGGCCAAGCTCTTGACCTAGGGACTGCCTTCCTCACCAAAAGGCAAAGAACAGGACGCCCAGGCCTCAGGGAAGAGAGACAAGCAACCTGGACCAGACCCAGCGCAGACAGCCCTGCCCTACCTGGCCCGGAAGGCACCTCCAGGGACCTGCAGCTTTGTTGAAATTGGGCAGGAGGAGGGGAGAGAGCTGGGAGATATTTAACCTCATGAGAAAATTCCTGCAGATAGAAGCTGTACATACACCACGAGGCACCACCCAGGGCTCCAGACTAGGCCCTGACCCTACAAACAATGTGAATTGTGGATATCAGTGCAGTGTTATTTGTAGTAATAATCCAAATAGCCAAAAATATGAGTAAATAAAATATGATAATCATTTACTAAAGAACTGTTCACAGCCTGCCTACTGTGTGCCAGGCATGGGGGATCCACGGGTCTGTATACAGATGCAGTCCTGGCCCTTACAGTGCTTGCCAAGCCCGGAAAACTACCCAGACCCTGAGGGGTGCGGAAGCAGAAGTCGAAGCAACCTGAGTACCTAACAGAGGAAATTAGCTGGTCCGGGTGGGGAGCGGTCCGAGAAGGCCTCCCTCGGAGAGGCGGTTTTAAGTGAGACCTAGAAGATGATTAAAAGACAATCCAACGTTATACCATCATAAATGTACTTACATATTAATTTTATTGACATGGGGAAATGCTTATAATATAACATTAAGTGAATAAAATGGGATATAAAACCACAGATGCTCTCAACTATGTAAAAATAATAAATCCATAGATAGATAGATAGATAGATAGATAGATAGATAGATAGATACGCATGGAAACATTTTCTGGACACCAAAATGTTAACAGTAGTTATCTGTAGGTGGTAGAATTACTGGTAATTATATCATCATTATTCTTTCCTACTTTTCCCAAATTTTTAACAATAAACATGGATTGTTTTTATGCTCAGAAGTAAATACCAAACGTCAGGGTGTGGCTCCAGGGCCACACCCACAACCCCCAGGGTAGAGGGGTCTCCGGAAGGCACCTTGGCCATCCCCCTGACCCCAGCAGCGCTCACACCTGGGCAGGAGGCTCCCTGGAAGCCATTCCAGGGCCAGCCGGGGAAGCTTCCACCCTGAAACTAATCCCGACGGCTCTCTACTAGAGGTCCGGCCCCTTGCTCAGCGCATCTTCAGCATAACCCACCTGAAGGCTGCTCCTAATTCCAGCAAAGAAATGACCTCTTCAATCACAAAGTGACATCCTCCCATCACTTCCCCTCTAGGCCCACCAATAATTTGCTGACATCCTGTGGAGGCCGCATTCCTCTGCTCTGTTCCTTGAGGAGGGGTGAGAGTTAACAGCTCCTCCTGCCCCAGCCTTGTACGTCAGAGGATCAGAGGCCGGGTTCAAGGGCCAGGATTGGGAGGAGGAAAGAGCTCCTGGCTGAGCGACCTTGAGCACGTTGGACTCCTGGCCTCTGTTTCCTCTTCTTCGAGGACAGAGTCGGGCCTCAGGGCTGGCTGCTCTGCTCTCTGTCTCCAACACTCTGGGCCCACAACTCATCCATCCATCCAAGCAGACGGCACCACTTGAGAGCAACTGTTCTGGAACCCTGAGGCCACAGACGGTGGCGGGCACAAGCACAGGAGGCACCGGAGCTGTCAGGAAAGCCCAGGCTGGCCAGGGTGGGGAGCGCTACATCGACGCAAAAGCAACCCATGCTCTCATCCGCCAGATTTCTCTCCCTGCCCAGCGCTGGTCCTGCAGCCAGCATCCCCCACTCCCTGCTGCGCTTCCCGGTCAGCAGCCCAGCTGGGCAGGCCTCCAGCTGTGGGCAGAGGCAGGACTGCCAGGGGCTCAGGGCCACTGGAGTGAAGGTGAGGGGGGAGGGGCGGCACCGGTCACGGGCTGAGCAGATCGCAGAGGCCATTGGCAAAGATAGGAGGAGGAAAATCACCCCACTGACAGCCTTGAGGAAACTCCCCCACGACTCCTACAGCTTCTTGGGGCTGACTCAAGACACGCAGGGGCTCACTGGTTAGAGGCATCTGTAAGATCTGGATTCAAGCCCTGTCTCTGCTCCTGACAACACGCTTGAGCAAATTACTGAACCTCCCTGAGCCTCAGACCTCAGTTTATCTATAGAAGGGTCTACAGCAATAACCTCCATTAGTGAGAGGCTAGGAGCATTAATGAGAGAAACATAAAAGAAAAAAACACAGCATTGTGCCCAGCTCATAATCACTAGGAGCTGAAAAACACAACACAACACAACCTTCCCAAGATCTCAGTACGGCATTGGCAGGAATCATGACAAGGACGGGCCGTGGAGAGAGCTGAAAGGAGCCCGGAGACCTCGAATGGTTTAACAGATGAGAGGAAAAGGCTCAGAGAAGCTGACTAACTTATCCAAGGTTGCACAACTAGTTAGTAACAGAGCAAGGTTCCAACTCCCGTCTTTCTGACTCCTACACAACCCCCACCCCTCCATCCCAACGCACCCCATCTGGCCACAGACGGCCGCTCAGGCCTCCTTCCACAGACAGGGCTTTGGTCAGGGATCCCCTGTGGGCACTCCGCCCCGTAACCAGCCCCCTGGTGTAAGCACAGATCACCACCCAGAAACTGGGGTGAGGGGGTGCAGGGGTGAATGCTGGAGATCCCCCAGCAGTAGGAGCTGAGGGAAGAGGATATCAACTACCAAGCACGTGCTGGTGCTATGCAAACACACACAAAATACTCGTAAATGACCTCAGGTTATTGATGAAGCAACAATTTGAGCTGGTTTTTGGTAACTGGGTCACGTGACATGATACGAACCGTTTCTCTCTCTTGGCTTTCTGCCAAGTGGAAGGAACTAAAATCTGCAGTTGACTGACCAAACCATGCCTCCCCTGACAGGAGGCCTGGCTGACTCCTGTCACCCAGATGCCCTATACCTACCTCTCCAGCAAGGTGTCATGTGTGTACTGCGCCCTGGTGCCCAGGGCCACATCCACATCTGACTGCTCATCAGGGCAGGGAGCCTGGTGCCTGGGGACCTCTGGCTGAGAGGCGTTCTCCCAGTCCAGCAGCCGGCTGACTCCAGCTGCCCAGAGGGGAGCAGCGCATGCCCTCCCTCCTGCAGGGGGACCTGGGCAGTGACAGGCAAGGCCTGGAAGGGCCCATCTCCTCAGCCCAGTCTCCAGAATCCCAGCAGCCTTTCTCTAACCCAGGAGAAAGGCTCCTCTCCGGGGGGCAGGGCACCTCCAGCACTGCTGGCGTGCGGCTCTAAGGAGCCGGCCGGAGCTGTGGGGCAGTGTGGTCAGGGCCCTACGGTGGACTGACACCTGAAGAGCCGCCTGAGGCTCGGCTGCGTGAGCCCCAGAAACTCACCCAATTCACCACATTTCCTGAGTGTCTGCCGTGTCCCAGACCCCGTGTCGGGCTTTCTGGAGAACTTGCAGAAACAGACAAAATGCTGCCCCGGTCACTGCCCTGGAGGCACGGACAGTCCCCCGGGGGGAAAGAGCACCTACAGAGAGAACTTCACAGTGATTGGACACCTCCCTGGAAACGTGAGGACATGTGCGCATGCGCATGTGTGTGCGTGTGTGTGCATGGGGGGAGTGCGTGTGCATGGGAACATGTGTGTTGCTGTTTAAGAACATGAGTCGGGGGGCAGGGCTTGCCTACCCAGCCCCACCGTGAGCCATGTGTTAACAATGATGAACCCACCATGTACAGCATGCACAGAACAAGCCAGACGGCACTAAGTGCTTTATATGGAGGAGTTCATCATATTTTTCCAATCGTCCTAGGAAGAAGGTACTATTATTAATGTCCCCTTTTATAGATGAGGAAATTGAAACTTAAAGAGGTTGACTTTCCCAAGGTCACAGCAAGGACACGAACCCAAGCCTGTATTCTTAGCCTCTATGTACGCGCCCCTCCAGGGCCCCTCAGCCCTCAGAGCACAGCTCCTCAAGAGCCCCCAGCTCCTCGAGGCTGGAGCAGGGAGCAACAGAAGCCGCCTCCTGGAGGAATGGGCCTCCTGTTCCTGCCAGCACAGCCAGCCCATCCCCACAGGGCAGGAAGGGCACATTCTGCAGCCCATGACCTCTGTCACGTGAGGCCCAGGCCATGGCTCACCTTGGCATCCACTCAGCAGACTGAATTTCTTGAGCAGCCTTCCTTCATCTGCATATCTGGTGAGTTTCCTAATGTGGCAACATTTTGTGATATGGCCGAGGCCCCGCCCACTCTAATGGGTTGAAACCCATCTGCACAGCCCAGCCACCACCTGGGAGTAACGGCAGCAGGAAGGCCCCTCAGCGGCTGAGCTCATGGGGCTTCTGTGCTGCCTTCCATGCCTCCTTCTCCCCTGAGCAGCAGTCTTCAGCCCACCTCCCCTGGAAACTGGAAGTTGTAAGGGAGGTAGACAGCAGGGAGCCTGTCATCGAGGTGCTGGACCATGGGGGAGTCAGAAAGGAAGGTGGGGAGTGGGATCAAGGTCTGCTTCCAACCAGCTTCAGGAGACCCTCTGGGTCTTAACTGCCACTTTACCACCTCCCACCCCACCTCCCTTACAGGATCATGGTGGGAATTGGGAAAAATGCTGCATGAGAAAGCTTTGAAAAGTTAAACGTGCACAAATGTAATGCAAATGGGAGAAACATGGGTGCCTAGGCCTGCCCAGGCAAGATGCCAAGTGAGGCCAGAGGCCCCATGTCCCAGGTGTGGAAGCTACTCTGGGACGGCAGGTGCCAGAGATGGCCAGAACCGCTGGGAGAAAGGGAATCTACTGCTGACAAGACTTAAGGAGGGGCAAGCACGTTGCACAGAAGTCTCCCGGCAGGGCCGGCCCTGGCCGTGCGCCCAGGCATTCGCTGGCACTTGGTGGCCCCAGCACTGCCTGGCGATGAGATTACAGCCTAGAGGGCCCGGGCAAGGAGCCCCAACATGGACTGGACACTGCATGAGGACTGCCGCCATCAGGCCGCCCACCCTGGTGCTGCCTGGACGTGCACAAGCACCCACGTGGTGCTGACACACGGTTTGCACAGAACAGGAGGCAGAGAGCAGGCGCCCGCATTTCTCCCTCCCTCTGCAGCAGAGATCCCATAAGTGGAAGTTGGGCAGAGATAATCAGACAGCTTGGGGTCACCAGGACAGCCCTGGAGGCTGGAGCTGGCTGGCACAGAGATATCCAGAAAACAAGACGCTGAGTGTCTTCAGGAAGCCTGGCCAGGCCTCACTGGAGAGACAGCACTCCTGGCCCCGCTGTGCCACCCTCGGCACAGCCTCACTGCACCCTGCAGTCTGCTCTGCCCTTCCACGTCCCTGGGCTCCGGGAGCACAGCTCCTTCCCCCCCAGGGCTCACTGTGACTGTCTTGGTGGCAAACCTCAAGGGTGGCCAACGCTCCAAACCTCCACTCCAGGCTGGACAGGCAGCCTCAGGTTCCCTGGCCATGTCAGGAGAACAGCAGCAGCTTCAGCTCCAGGGCCCTGGGCTCTGCCAGGTTCCCCTTCCTCCAGCCACCAGCCCCTCCTGCCTCAGCTGCAGCTCAGCCTGGCGCTCAGAGCAGAGGACAGGCAGGCAGAGTGCGGGCTGGGGCGCAGTGCCCAGAGAGCATCTGGCTGACGTGGGGTCTCACACTCTACCTGTTATCCTTGCTAGATGGCCCTCAAGCCCCCCAGTGTGGGGCACAGCGGGTCCCTTCAGCTGCTCTGGACTCACCGGAGCGGGATCTTGACGCGGAGGTAGCGGTCCACGGCAATCGCCAGCAAGGCCAGAATGGAGCTCTGGGTGAGGATGAGGACGGGGCAGGCCACCATGAGGCAGGTGTGGAAGTAGGTCTGTGGCCCAACGTTGATGAGGATGGCGAGTGGGATGACCAGAGCACCCACTGCCACATCAGCCACCGCCAGCGACACAATGAAGGAGAAGGTGGCGTCCCGGAGCGCCTGGTTCACCTTCACTGCCCAGATCACCAGCACGTTCCCAGGCACGGAGACCAGGGCGATGAGCACCTCGATGCCAATGTAGGCGGCCTGGAAGGCTGAGATGGAGGGCGGCATGGCGGGCACAGGCCAGGCACATCAGCAGACAGGCAGCGAGGGGCACAAGGCAGGCACCTGTGGTCACGGAAGCCTGGGGTGGGGTGGGGAGCCCAGGCAGCTCTGCAGCCCCCGCACCCTGTGGGGACATGCCCCACTTGGCACACGTGGTGCCTGCCCAGGCTGGCGGGGTACCTGGCCCTTTCACTGCCTAATCTTTGTCCCCTCCCCTTATCATCCCCAGAGGTTCCATTCAGCAACTTAAAATAGCAGCGCTCACTCCTCCACTGGCTTTTTTATCAGGTGTGAGGCAGCTCCCAGTACACACACCCCACAGGGGTCCCCCAGGCCGGGCTCTGCCCACCCATGCCCACAGAGCAGGGCGCAGGGTGCTCACCATCCTGCCTGCTGGCCGCCAGGGGGTCCCCAAGGCAGCGTCCAAAGTTGTGGGCACCTGGTGCCACCCAGAGCTCCGCGGCCACGCCGGGCAGGGCTGGGCTCCGCCACGGGCTACGGCCGCTGGTGGAGCTCCGGCCTCCCGCGGCAGGCTCCCAGCCCGGCCTTTCCAGCAATCACATGGTGCGGTGGAGGCTCAGCCCCGGACGCTTTTAAAGAGGTAGCGCCTGTTCTGCACCTGGGGCTGGGCCGCAGACGTGGGTCTGGGGGACTGAGCCCTCCCCTAGCGAGCGCCCCACCCCCACACCCACCGGAGCCCCTGCTGCGCCTGCCTCCCAGTAGTGCCCGGTCTGCTCGGCTCTGCCAGGGACCCTCGCCCACCCTTGCCCCAAAGGCATTCTCGTGGCCTTTGTCAACCCTCTCCTGCATACCTGCTGGGGAGCCCCGGGCACTGAGGCACAGACCTACCCACGGTCACCAGAGCTGGCAGAGCTCCCAGCGCCTGCACGATGCTGTCCAAGCGCCCTCCCAGCTCGACGCCGCCAGCGGCCACTGGCTCCGGGGATGCCTGGAGAGCCCGGGGCCAGCCCGTCAGGTCTGGGGGTGATGTGGCTGGCGGGGACTGACTCGGCAACGGCGCCTCGGTCGCCCCCGGCGCGGGAGCTGGTGACTATCGGCTCCGCGCACCCGAGGGGCGGGGGCGGCGGCGGCACCGCGGGTCCCTCCCTCCTCACCCTCCGCCTCCTCCCCACCCCTCCTCCAAACAAAGGAAGTGATTCTGGGTGAGAAAAGCTGGGACCCGTGTGTGAATCCGGCCTCTCTGTGCTCACTCCCTCCCTTCTCAATGCGGGGTGCCTCGGGAGACCCTCCACCCGCCTCAGCATCTCGCCCGCCTGCTGGGCTCCGGGATCTCACACACACACACACACACACACACACACACACACAGGGGATCTCTCTCTCACACACACACACACACACACACGCACGCACGCGCACGCACTTCCCCCCGAGAGATCGGAAGCCCTGGCACAGTCCCCACCCTCAGTCCTGAGACACTGCTGTCCCGTGAAACCAGCCCCTGCATGTTCTCAGGAGCTAAGTCCTTCCAGGCGTTGCTCTGCAGGTTCGGTCCTGAGTCATGATGTTCCTTTCTCCTCTACCTTCCAGAAGTGCCTTTTAGTCTATTAGCAATTTCCATCTTACAGATGAGGGCCCTGAGGCTGGCAGATGTGACCTACTTCCCAAGACGGTCCCCACCAGTGTCCCCCTCTCTCCTCCTTCTCTGTCCTCCTTCTCCCTCTTCATAGCACAGGACCTAAGCCACAAGGTCTCCAGCCCATTCCCCTCAGCGTATAGGTGAAGAGCAGACTCAGGGGAAGAAGGGCCTTCTGCAAGGTCACACAGCAAATCCTAATGGACCAGAGTAAGAAACCAGGCTCCTGACTCCCTGCACAGTGCTGTCCCCCCTGTGCCCCATCCCAATCCCTCTCTGGGCTGCCTCCTGCTGCAGTTCAGATTAGGTGGCCCACTTGTACCCAATAAAGACCCCCCAGGGGCAGACCCTCGCCCAGAACAGGTGCCTTGCAGAGATCCCGACCTGAGAAATCCTTGCTCATAGATATTGGGAAAGAACCCTGAGAGAGCAAAGAGAGTTGGGCTGGGGGACCCCAATGCCACCTGGCCACACCCCAGCCCTGAGGCTCTGCCCGCTTGTTGGATCTCAGGATGCCAAGACAGGAGTTCCGCCCAGAGGAGGGTGTGCACATGGCTTCTGCTGGGGATCTGCACCGAATCACCGTGAGGAGAATCACCGTAAGGATCGGGTGGGGCTGGAACCTGAGGAGCCGGGAGGAGGGGGTGAGGGGGCTGAATCTTCCTGGGGGTGAGGAAGCCCACTGGGAAAGGCAACTGCCGCTTCTGCCTTCAGGGGACATGGAATCGGGGCCATCCTTCCCCAGAGCCTCTGGAGGACCAGGAGGCCTTGCCCTCCTTCGCCTTCCCTCCCCTGCAGCTTCTCAGCACACCCAGGCTCCTCCCCAGGCCAGGGACAGGCAAGTGTCCCCTCCATCTCCCAGCCACTCAGCCCTTCCTTGGCTCAAGTCCTTTTGGGATCAAGGATTTCTCTTGATTTTCACTCAGCTTTCTAATTTTTGCTCACCTAGTTGTCAGAAAGACCTGCAAAGACCCAGCAGGCCCAGACTGGGGCAGGGGGTGGGTGACTGGGTCACCCTGTCTAATCTTCAGCAGCCTCTCCAGCCATGGAGGGCACCTGAGCGCCCCCTCCCCATGATCCCACCCCCAATTCTTCTACGTGGGTTGTTGATGTGTAGTGGACACATTTGCATAAAACCTGAAGGTAATTTGTTTGTTTCTCAGTTCTGGGTAGAATAAACCACTCTTTCCTTCTCTCCTCCTCACCCTCTCTTCTCCTCCCCTCCCCTCCCCCCTCCACCCTGCGGTCCCAGCGCCAGGCCCAGGCCTCGGGGTTACACCGACCTTTGAGAGCAGAGCTGGCCCAGAGCTGCTCTGGGAAGAACGTCTCCTTGGTTTTCTGGGCGGGAGGGGGAGTGTCAGAGGTGAACACAGCGCTCCTGGGCAGCAAGGCCGTTTCCTGCGGTAGAAAGAGCGCTTGATTGAAAGTCAGAAGAGCTGGAAGCTGGCTTCCAGGCCCTGCTCTACCACTCACTAGCTGTGTCGCCCCAGGCAATTCACTTTTTCTCCCCTGGCCTCAGTTTACCCATCAGTCGACGTAGTCAACATCTATTGTCCTGTCCTGCACTGACAACACTAAGTCCATTCCGAGGTGGGAAAGATAGCCAAGACGGAGACCACGGGAGCCAGGCCTTTCCACCTAAAAACCTTCTAGGCCCTGGCTGCCTGGTCTAGGGCAGATTCCAGGGCCAAGAGGAGGGTCAGTGTGGAGGGGGAAGTAGAGGAGGGTCAGAGGTCTATGGGGGCAAGAGGACAGCATGGGAAGGAGCAGGCAGATGGCTGGGACCAAGGTATCCTGAATTTACACTGAGCCAAAAACTCTTTGGCTTCTGCAGCATGTCCAGGACCCCTGACTAGATGATCCTCCCCACACGAGTATCCACTCGTGCTCCACAGACATGGAACCCTGCTTGCTTCCCCCCTCCTCAAAGAGCTGAGCTTTGGTCTCCTCACAGAGGGCTTCCTGAGCTGCCTTCAGGAGTGTCTAGCAGATGTTTCATCCGCAAGACAAGTGGCAGCACCGGGCGGGGGACAGGTGGCGGTGGAAGGGGCAAGGAGCGCGAAATTGCAGAATCTGCTCTGTGCAGCCAGTCATGCTAAAGTCAGCACCAAATCCCACGTGTACCAGGTCTGGATGCCTCTAAGGGTACACAGGGAAAAGCTCCTATTTGGCATGTGGCTCTGGGGGCACAATGAAGTCTAAAGACCCCCAGGGCCTGGCCCTCCCCCCTTCCATCCTCCCAAAGTCCCTGTCCTGGGTTTATTGGGGTGGGGGCTCACACCTGCACTCTCCACTGTGGGCAGGGGTGTGTTGGGGAGAGGGAAGGCTGAGTGGAGCACTGAGGGGCAGCCCTGCATTTCCTCCTTCCTGGAGTTCCCCCAACTGGACCAGACACCCCGAGTCAGGAAGGGGCCTGCCCAAGGAGGGAAGCCCTCCCTGCGGACCCTCAGGACACCATCAGGGAAGGGGGTGTCAAGGGAGGCATGGGGGAATGGATGAGGTGTTAGGATTCGCCTCTTTACCCTTCTAGCAGGCAGGTTATTTTGGTCCCTCTGTTGTTTCTCAGCATTGTTCTGGGCACTGTGAGGAGAAGAAAATGGGGAGGAGGGGAAGGAGGAGGAGGAGGAGGAGGGCTGCTCAAGGGCAGGTAGGTTGGAAGGAAAAGATTTCTGGATAGCAAGGAAGGCCCTGGCCTTTCCCCTGTCCCCCAAGCCCCGTCTGCCCCTGCAGTGCCTCCTCAAAGTTCCCTCCCTGTTCGGATTTGGAATCCAGGTCTCTTTCCCTCTCCCCTGTCCCCTCTCCCAGGTCAGAGGCTCCTGTGGGGGAGACACTGGGTCTGTGGGAAGGACCCTGTGCATCTGTGTTGGGGAGGCACACAATGGGTTGACCTCCAGACAGCACGGAACTGTTGCTAAATCCTGAAGTGAGGATATCGCTTTCATTTCTTTCTTAACCTCATCGTTCTTTCATTCCTTCATTCATTTATTCTATTCAACAAACATTTACTGAACCCTTTTTTTGTGTCAGACAGTGAGCTGAACACAGAAGATGGAGAGATGAGAAAGCCATCATCTCCCCCACAGTCTCCAGAAAGACCTCCAGACAGGTGGGGAGCATAAGGCACAAATGACCCGAACACACAGCCCTCCTGTGAGGCTCGGAGGTCTCTCCTACCCCCACTGATGAGTACCTCCTCTTGTTGATGGAAAAGAGCTGATGCCAGTGCCTGAGGATCTTTGATGCTGTTTGCTGAGGACCCCTGAGGGCTCAGCAGAGGAGCCTCAGGACCTTGGAGGCTAGGAAGGAGGGTCGGGTCTTGGGGATTCAGAACACCGCCCCCACTTTAGCCAGAGCAACTCTGCTGTGACATTTCACGTAGGGTTTCCTGGTATGAGATTTTATTTGAACATAAGATTTTATTAGCTCTGTAGCTTTAAAAATCTTGAAAGTCTGAGCTTCAACCCAACTTGTGCATTTTACAGATAAGGAAACTGAGACCCAAAGAGGCAATAACTTGTTCCAACCCATCCGTGAGTTGGGGGCTGAGCCTGGTGCCAGGGGAGACATCCAGGGTGAGCCACGCTCTGTGCCCAGCCCGGTCCCTCCCTGGGGAATCCCTTGAGCACCAGCCCTTTGAACTCAGAGCTTAGGGATGTCAGGGCTCCTGGCTTTCACACTCTCCGCAACTCACAGGCGAGGGAGGCAGGCTGCTAACACACCCAGAGAAACCGGCACCAAGGGGACACGCTTTCCTACAATAACAAAGGCCTCTTTTACAGCAGTTTAGTGTTTAAAGACACACAGCATGTCCCACATACAGCGTCCCATGTAATGCTCACCATACCCCTCGGAGGGAGCAAAGCAGGTGTTACTAGGCCCTAATCATGGACGAGGAAACCGGGCTGGGAGAGGTTAAAGGGAGGCCGGGCGGCAGCCCTGATACTGACCCAGACATGCTGTTTTACTCAGGGTGTGGGGTCAGGGGATGACTGGAATCACTGAATCCGTTCGTCTGAAAGGGATTCCTGGAGGAGGAACCCGCAGGCCCCCCACTCACTCACTTGTTCAAGCAGCATCTGTGAAGGGCTGCCTGTGAAGATGGCCCCATTCTAAGGGCCCTCAGAGCTCAGAGTGTGGGGCTGGAGGGCGGGGCTTGTGTCAAGCCTACTCCGAATTAGCTAGAGCTCCAGGCAGTGAGTCCCATCCTGGTGCCACAGACCAGGGAGAGAGGGCACTGGGCCCGCACAGGACCAGAAGGTCTTGGAGCAGGGCCAAGATGTCCGGTGTTTGTGGAGAAGGGCTGCTAGCATGGAGGAGGGTTTTGTGGGCAGACAGAAAGAACAAATAGTTGGAGCAAGAGAGGCATGTTCTGGGCAAGACCAGGGCCTGGCAAAGGCACTGGCCTCTGGCTGGGCAGCAAGGTGACAGCTAGGGGCCATGCTGCTGGAGGCCCCCTGGGAAGATTGGGAAGACTGGGGTGGGCAGTGCACCCAGTTAAAGCCAGAAAGCCTCAGCCCCCACCCTGGCTCCTCCTGATAGCACTGGGTGGACCCCGACAACTCGCCAGATCTTTCTGAGCCTTGGTTCTCCCATCCGTAAGGGAAGAATAATCACATTACCTATCTTATTTATTTGAGAGTGCCTTTCAGGTTGTAATTCACTAGAGAGATATGGTCTACTCTACTGGTGATGGGAAGCCTTCGAGGGTTTTTGAGCAGGAGCCCAAAGGATCTGAAAGATGCTTTGGAAAGATGGTCTGTGACCCTGTGCAGAGTGGACTGGAGGCAGAGGAGGGTCAAGCATGAAGATCTGTCAGAGGCAACAGCAGTCCTGGCCAAACAAGATTAAAGCCAAACATAAAAGGAAGCAGTGGGGACAGAGAAGATGGACAAGAGAGATGTCACATAGGACTCCGGGCTCCTTGGCCAGCCAAGCAGAGTGGCCAGGGAAAATGGAGAGGCAAAGAGGGAGCTCGAGTGTCAAGCTTGGGCTCCTGGTGGTAAGTAAGATCCAAAGCAGAGAGGTTGGCTGCCAGGACGGGGAAGGGTGAGAAGTCCTCTCCCAGACAGGTGGGGTGGGATGTGCCTACTCAGGCGCAGGGTCCAGCAGGCTGTGGCAATGGCCAAGAGGATGAGCAGAGCTCCACCTGGGTCATCTCAATCGGGGTGGCAGTCAGAGCTCTGGGAGGGATGAGACCACTGTGGGAGAGGATGCAGAAGAGAAGCTGGAAAGAAGCAGGCTGTGCCCACAGCACTGGGGAAGGAAAAGTGGTAGGACTTGATGACAAGAAGGGGGAGAATGGCTAGAAGCACCACCTTACGGGTTAACACTGGAGCGAGTAGGAAAAGGTGGGGCTGTGGGTGCAGATGAGGCTTTGAAAGAACTTGGCAGGGAGGAGAATAGAAGATGGACCGTTAGGTGCAGGAGACTGGGGTCGAAAAAAGGTGGTTGCAGATGGGGAGACCTGCGACTGCTCACAGCCTGAGGGAGGGAAGGAGTGGCAAGGAGGAGACATCAGAGGGAAGAGAAACTGAGAGCAGATCCTGCTCATCAGGGTTCTGAGTGGTTACTGACAGCTGGATGGGCACGGAGCTCCGGGTGCTCCCAGGCCTGGAAGTACTAGCTCTCCACCACCTCCAGGCCCCTCCCGCCCCCACCCCACTGAGTCCTGAGGGAGGCCCCCAGGCCTTCTGCCCCACCCCCGCCCCCACCCAACACTTGGCCAGCAGTGAGCCCGCAGTGTTGCACATCAGTTAAAGAATCAGCCTTCTCCCAGCACCAGCAACTCTCCATCTGGCAGCCCATGCCCGGCTCCCATGCCTGACGCTCGCCCACAGGGCGCCAGCCATGGATTTCTTGGCTTCTCTGCCCTGACTGCAGCCCAAGAGGTGCCTCTGGGCAACGCTGGCCAGCGCTGGAAAACCCGAGTCGGCTCCAGCACTCAGGGGACTGTGAGAGCTCCCACTACCCTCACAGTCCACACGTCCTGGCCAGTACCTTCACCCCCACCACCCGGGACTCCTCAAACCAACCTCCAGTGGTGCGAAGGCAAGGGTGCCCTGCTTCCTCCCCTCAGAGGGCAAGGGGAAATGGAGGCGGGGTTATGTGACTTCTGCTGGAGGGTGGGCAGGCCAGCGTCCCGACTCCCTAGTGCCTCCTTTATTCCTTTCCACCCATCAGGCAGGGTCCTTGACCCTTGAGAGGAGAAATATGCCCACTGCCTTCCATATGTTCTGAGAGGGGAAAGAAGGCCACGAAGACGGGGGGAAAGAGGGAAGGAAGGACGGGAGCAGGGTTGCCAGATCAACTTCAGGACACTCAGTTAAATTTTTTAAACAGCTTTATTGAGATAAAATTTACATATCGTAAATTCACCCATATAAAGTGTACAATTCAATGGTTTTTAGTATATTTGCAGAATTGTGCAACCATCACCATAATTTAATTTTAGAATACTTTTCTCACCCCCTAAAAAATCCTTGCACCCATTAGCAGTCATTTCCCAGCCCCTCCTCACCCCTACTCAGCCCCCAGCAATTACTAATCTACTTCCAGTCTCTGTGGATCTACCTGTTCTGGACGTTTCATATAAATGGAACCACACAATACATGGTCCTTTGTTACTGGCTTCTTCCACTTAGCATAAGGTTTTCAAAGCTCATCTATATTGTACCATGAGTCAGTACTTCATTCCTTTTTATGGTGAATAATATTCCACCTTGTGGACATACCACATTTGTTTATCCATTCTTCAGTTGATGGACGTTTGGGTTGTTTCCACTTTTAGACTATTATGCATGATGCCTCTATGAACATTCGCGGACAAGTTTTTGTGTGGACATAAGTTTTCATTTGTCCCGGGCAGATACAGACAGAGGATGTGGCCCTTTCTCACGTTTATCTTGTGTGTCATCATGCTGCCTCGTTGGGAAGCTCTTATGATCCCCTTTAACAAAGTAAAACACTGAGGCTCAGAGAGAGGCCTGGGACCACCAAAAGCTAGAACTGAAATGCGAGCTCAGGCCTCTCACTCCCAGCCCAGAGTTCTTTCCAACATGCCACAATGAGCCCCTCTCAGAGAGTCTGCAGTCCACCTAAGAGAACAAGACAGACAGAATGTGAAAAGCAGCATAAGCAATGTGAGCAATCATCTTGTCACTCTGAACCCCTAATTAGGTGCTGGGTGGACGTGTCCTGAGGTGAGGCTTAGACTGAAGCCAGAGGCTCCCTGGAAGAGCAAGGCAGAAAGCTAACAGGTAGAGTGGCCACTCTCCTCCAGCAGACCCCTGCGACTCCTGGAAGCCTGTCAGAGAGCCCACCACACACAGGTTTTCACAGTGACTGTCGACAGGACCCCGCCCAGCATGGATGGAAGCAGGAGTCAACCGCCGGCATCAGCCTGTCACATGTGGGTCCAACCTGGGCGACGGGCCTGGGAAAAGAATGGTGAGGAGACCTTTGGAAAACTCAGGCTTGGCCACCGACTCCAGCCCCTTCTCTCAGCTCCAGTCTTAGCCTAGCCCTAATTCCCTGAACTTAAGCAGAACCCTAAATGTAGTCTGGAGTTAATCTGTTCCCGTCTGCCTTGCCCCCCTGCCCTGAACCCGAGGCCCCCTCACTGAGAGCACTGGGCTGCAAAAAGTCCCTCACTAAGTGCACTTTGCTGAAGTCGGGGCAGAGAGCTGGGCTGCAGCCTAGGCTCCCTGCCCCTCCCTGGGCCCACCCCAGAGTCCCAAATTCCAGGCCAGGGGAACAAACAGGAGCTTGCTAGGGGCATCCACCCATACCTAAGAGCCGCCCACTCTGTCTGCTGGTCAGGTGGGTGGGAGACGAAGAGGTTTCTATTTCAACCGCTGTCCCTGGCCCGAGAGTTGGATGCACTTCATCTAGGGCTTAAAACAGCTCCTGGTACATAGTAGAGCTCAAGAAACGTTTCCTGACTGCAGGATATTCAGAATAACACGATGAAACAAGAAGAAGGTCCAGCCACGTTTTACTGTGAGACCTCATTGGCTCTCACAGCATTGCTGGTGAAGGAAGTGTAATTGTTTTCCCATTTCACAGAGCAGGAAACTGAGGCTGAGGGAGGCCTGTGGATCTGCTGAGTGATGGAATCCAGGGCCGGAGGAAGCCACCCAGCTCAGGCTGTTGCCTGGGGTTTGGGGTCCCCCTGCTGGCCAGACAGAGGCCTGGGCGGGCAAGGAGCTGGGAAGGGCCGGCCCTTACTCCCAGAGCTCCTGCCCTCCCTGGCCACTCTGTGCTGAGTCCTGAGGCTGGGAGGAGCGCATCTGCGCTCAGGGTTAGGGCGACTGGCAGGTGCACTGCGCAAGGCTCCAGGTGAGACACACCACCACACAAGGGACCAGACCGCTGGCGCTGTCACCTGGAGAGCAAGAGACCAAGGGCACCAGTGCCCAGGAAGGCTAGCAAACATGCCACCCTGAGAAACAGAGGGGCTCTGGTCTCTTGGTGCCCAATCCAGTGTTTTTGTTCCCCTTTTTCCAGGTAAAGTCTCCTAGATCAGCCCAAAGTGATGGCAACACTCCTATTTAGAGAAATCTCCAGAGAAAAGGATTTTCCAGCTTCCTTTACCTCCCCCCACCTCACCTAGCGGCTCTCCATCCTGACAGAGGAAAAGGCTCACTTAGGCCCACGCCCCTCTTGTTCCTCTGGAGATGGGAACTGCTGGCTTCCAGCTGGGGATCTTATTAGTCAAGTCCTCCTCAAAGGTTGAGTTGGTCTCTCGTGTCAAACAAATTTGCATCAGATCTCACTCTGTCTCTTCTCAGTGTCTGACTTGAGCACATTTATCAACCAAGTAGCTTGATTTCTCCCCTGTAAAATGGAAGTTATAATACTTCCACAGTGGGCCATTGGGAGGATTTGGTAACGTGTCAAGTCGGTAGCGCTGTGCAGGCGGCGAGAGCTCAGTCAACGTTACTACTGATTATCGTTACTTCATAGTTCTTCCTCCGCCACTTCACTCAAGAGGGGCGGTAAGGGCACAGTAGGCAGGTAGGAGCTCTGCGCAGAAGAGGGTGGAGCGTCTTGCCATGTGCTGGAGATGTCCCCAACCTGGTCACCCTTGTCTGCAAGGGGAGGGGCAGCAGCTGCTTCTCTTCCCTGCCTGGGCCCTGACCCAGCCAGGGATGGCACAGCTGCCGGGATGCCCCAGATGCCTCTTCAGGGCTCGGTGGAGGACAGCTGGGGATGGGGGAGGAGGGTGAAGGGGCAGAGAAAGAGCTCTCTTCTCTCTCATTGTGTCCACTTACCCCGCAGCTTCCTAAGCCTTTCGGGTCAGCTTGGGACCTCTGACCTCACTCCTGCCCCAGCCCTGGGAGTGGGTGTTCCCTCCCTTGTCCTCTGCCCTCTCGTGCCTCCTCCCCAGTGGCTGAACCCACCCACCTGCCCCACCCCATGCCCTGCTCCCTCCCCTGCCCATGTGCTGCCCAGCTGTCACTGGCCTGAGCTGGGCACTCCGCCTGCCTGCACCATGCATGAATCGCCAGCATTCACACTCTGGCCCCAGAGCCTCCACCTGTTCCCCGCGGTCTGAGCAGCAGAGCTGTGTGCCCCATCTGCTGTCCTCCATCCAGGACTGAGTGCAGGAGACTCAACTCCAAAACCTCCGGCTGCCACCTGCCAGCACGGGGGTGGGAGGACAGGCCGAGGGGCAGGTCTGAGTCGGGGGCCCCCTCATCTCCTGGAAGAGCCTTGTTCTCTGCATCCCAGCCCCACCAGAAACAACCTGCATTCCAGCGTGAATGGCTGGAGGCCATTCCTCCCACAAGGACATTTGCATATTTAACGGCATTCTCTTATTACATTTCATTTCCTCTTGGCCAGCGCCTGAATCAGGGCTGGTCACTGTACAATGTAAACAGAAAGACACAACAGCGGCAACATTTGTTAAATTAATTTTTCATTATACAAGCAATATATGAACACACTTTCCTTAATGAAAAAAAAAATGAAACCATTGCAAGCTCAGGATTTTAAGGGACTCAGAGTCTTGTGGGAGAGATGGGGGCATAGATATGTGAGCCAACAATGACAGCCAGTCGACATGCTCAGAGGGAGGTCTAATCCTCAGAAGGTGGAGGCTGTAGGGCCCCCGGCGGCTTCACCAGCAAGGGACACTTGCGTTGGGTCTCAAAGGATGGGCAGGAGGTTGTCAGGCAGGGCAAGGGGGTAGTAGCATCCTAGGTAGACGTGCAAAGGCACTGCAGCCTGAACACACGCATGCACACACATACACCGCCATGTAGTGTTTAGACAGAGGGTTCAGCAGGAACAGAGGCAAGAGATGAAGCCTCGAATCATTCTGAGGCCAGTAAGAAGCATTAAAGGGTTTCATAAGAGCAACACTTTAGAGAGATGACCCTTGGGGCCACGAGGAAAGCAGGTGGGAGTGGGGCAAATGGAGAGAAGGAACATCAGTTAGGAGATTATTGTGAAAGTCTGGAAGGAAGAGTAAGATCCTACACTGGGCACCTAAGGGGAAGTGGGGGTACAGGGATTAACTCAAGAAATTCTTGTGTAGAAATGATAGGACTTCATTCATTCATTCAGCGAATGTCTTTTGAGGACCTGCTACGGCACTGCGTATTCAGAGATCAAAGACAGTCACAGTCCTAAGAGGGAAAGATGGACAGGGAGACAGATGGTTACAGATCAACTACAATCCAATTGCTATGACAGAGGGAAGCCAGTGAGGGAGAGGCCAAGAGACCAGGCAGGGATGGGGTGTGCAGAGGGAGGGAAGAGAGTCTAGGGCGTTCCTAGATTTCCGCCTCAGAAGATGAGTGGAGACTGGAACCATCAGCAGGGCGAGGACACAGGGCAAGGGCATGTCTGGAGGCAGAGGGTCGTCTGGTCTGGGCCTCTCACTCCCTTTGCTCCTATCCCAGTGAGAAAAGCCAGACGTGGCTTAGGCTGCCTGTTGCCTTCCCAATTGAATGAATTACACAGAAAGCACCTAGAATAATTTCTGCGCAATAAATGTTAAGTTAAACAAAGAAAACATGTAAAAAGTGCAGAAACTTAAAGCAAGACTTGTACTCATCAGGGTACCTCTCTCTGTGAGCCCAGGGAGGGACCTGCGGCCCCCTGGGCCTGAAAGGCGGTCCAGCAAAGACTTCTGACGAAACCAGACCTCAACTTTCAAGGAAGATGTTGTTAAAAGAGAGTGTGGCCAGGACCCTCGCAGACCTTGCCCTATGTATCTCTGTATGGCTGTTCATCTGTATCCTTTATCATATCTTTTAATAAACTGGTAAATATGAAAAAAAGAGAGAGTGTGGCTATAAACATGCAAACTTGGAGCTCTCTGCAGCAGACGGGGCTCCACAGAGGAAAGGCGAGACGGGCGAGCAGGCTCAGCAGTGCACTCCCTGCAGGAGGCCACAGCATCACTTGTCAGAAGGGTGTGTACCGTGCACTTTGCACATCATGCTCATTGCATGGTACGGTGGAGGAAGTCACCAAATTGTGAATTCTCTTTGTTCTTGTGCCTTAACTATCGTCAGTTTACTGAAATTTTGGGAGAAGATGAAGCAGAGTATGGAGACTGTTTATGTTGATGCTATTGGGTGGTGAAGTCATGGAAACTTGTTGGAAAGATTTTCTAAAGTGCTTCCCCACCACGGGGAATTAAAAGGCTTTGAGGGACCCGACTCATCAGACCTCAGGTGGCTCACGTCTTACTGATGTGACAAGACTTGGAAACACAGCAATCTGGGAAGGGGCCCTGCTGCTGCCTCGGGTGCGGGAAGTGCTCGTGCTGAGCTTAAGCTGCACACGTGGACCAAGTGGCTGACCACGGAGACCTGCTTCCCTTCTCACAGCGTGGCCGCTCCGAACACAGTGAAATCACCAACAGTAAAGAAACGCGGTGCTGTTTGATGGACGTGAAGTCACGTTTGAGAAGAAATTCTCAGATTTTGATAAGTATGGATCTTGCTGTAAGCTGGGTTTTTTTAACCTTTGTGAAGTTACTGTCCAGTGAGGGCTTATGTGTTCCAGGCACTAGTGTCTTACGTGTGATCCATTCACACCTCACGACAACTCCATGGGGTAGTTTCTAGCATTACTTTCGTTTCACAAGTAATAAAATGGAGACACGGTGAGGTAAGAGGAAAGCAGGGAGCCTGACCTGCGACCCCGGCAGTCCGACCTCAGTGGCTCCTCCACTTTGTGTGAAGGCGACATGTAGCTAAGTCACCAAGTATCAGCCTGCTGAGTGAGCCTTCAGCTCCAGGGAACTTACTACAGTCAAGTGAATTATGCTCACCAAGAAAACTCAGTTTTCCCAGGATATCAGAAAGCGCTGGATAAATCCCAGAATGTGAAGTGTCCTGTTGTGAGGTATGACTCTGGGCGATGTTTGGGTCCATTTTCTTCTCATGAAACAGCTGAGGCCAGCGCTGAGAGCCACCGCCAGTGACGCAAGCCTGGAGCCCGTGCTGAGACGCGCCCAGCCCAGGCACACTCCGCCGCTCCCTTTGTTAAATGCTGTCCTGTCCTCACGGACCTCATTGATATTCTCAAAATTGACGCATCTAACACAGACCTACAAAAGTGCACTTTTGTATAAATGATGTTAATTAAGCTGTGTTTTTGTGTGTGTGTGTGTGAGTAAGATCAGCCCTGAGCTAAATCTGATGCCAATCCTTCTCTTTTTTCTGAGGAAGACTGGCCCTGGGCTAACATCCGTGCCCATCTTCCTCTACTTTATATGGGATGCCGCCACAGCGTGGTTCGACAAGCAGTGTATCTGTACACGCCTGGGATCCAAACCGGCGAACCCCAGGCCACTGCATTGGAGTGCACGCACTTAACCACTTGCGCCACGGGGCTGGCCCTTTAATTCAGTTGTTTTTGTACTGCTTTTGTGTTGCTGCAAAAAATCCATAAATTTGTTCAGCTACCTTCACTATTGTTATTAATTTTTAAAAGTTATGGACTTCAGTTTCTAAAGTAGTTTACTGATTGATCTTCTCACTGGAGACAACCAAAAATACCGGAAAAATCTTAAAAACCTCTTTTTACATGCATCAATGGACTGGAAAGGATGAAAGGTACGTTCAGAAGCCTAAAATTGTGTGAAAGCAGCCCAGAGAGATAAGCCTCACACTGATGAGCATTTACAATGAGCTTCAATTTTCACAAACCGTGCAAGAGCCAGAGGACTCGTCAAAGGGAGGAGTCTGACAGGAGACCACACACACTCTCAGCGTAAACCCGTAAACCTAGATCCCAAAGGCTGCAATTCATTACAGGGTGAATTCAGAATCAATCTGAGCCCTCCCTTCCTGCCTCAAACCTGGCACTAAATAGAAGGGAGGAAAACATCCCTCTCAAAGTGAAAACTACCAGCTGGCCCTGGGGCAGGTTTGCTGCCCAAATTCACAGTATCTCAACGGTTCAAAAACTCTAAAGCTGAGAATTTACCTTCTTGTTACCTTGAGCCAGCAGTGCCTGGAATAGCAGAGGAAAAACTGTCCTGGTGGGAAGCACCTTCAACCCAGGCATTAGGAATTCCCACAGACACAGTTCTAAGAAACATGAGCTTACAGTAAAGAAAAAAAATCATAAGCCACAAGGAAACAAGACACCATGAGTGAGGTCCCACAACGGGAAAAATAGAGAGTGTAGGGTTTGCGGCCCAGGGCAATTTTGCCCTCCAGGGGACATTTTTGATTGTCACAACTGGGAGGGGATGTGTGTGATGCTGGCATCTAGTGGGTAGAGGCCAGGGATGCTGCTGAACATCCTAGACTGCACAGGACTATTCTAGAGTGTAATCTGATTTTAGGGTCCATATCGACAATAGGGTTTACCACCTCCATGTTGGAATGGGACATCCCAGCCCCCAGGACAAAACTTTATCCAGCCCAAGATGTTAATAGTGCTGAGGCTGAGAAACGCTGAGATGGCAGAATCATACCCGCAAAGCTTCTATTTTGGTATTATCAGAAAAAAACATATATAATAAATATAAATATAAACTTTAAGAAATAAAATAAGAAATTTAAAATGTGAGTAAAGAGCAGGGGAATATATTATCAAGCAGATATGAAGAAGAACCAATACAATTTCTAAAAATGAACTGAGTAAAACATATGAAATTAAAAATTCAGTGGAACAACCATTTTGGAAAATAGCTTGGAATTATCGACCAAAGTTGAAGATATATGTAATCTGTGACCCAACAATTCCATTCCTGGTATATGGCCTAGAGAAACTCATGCTCATGTGTTCCAATATACATATACAATGACGTTCACAGCAGTATTGTTGAAAATAGTGTCTTCTCAAAAAAGGGAAAGAACTAACCCAAATATATCAAATAGAATGAAAAATTATAATATATTCATATGATAGACTACCTCACAGCAGTGAAGGCAAATGGACCACAGGTACAAACATGGATTAACTTTCAAACATTATGTTGAGTGAAAGAGGCAAGACCCCAAATATGTACAGATTATTAAGTTAAAAAAAAATGGACATAGCTGACAAAACTATGGAAAACAAATAAATGGTTACATTGAAGTTAGGGTGGCGGTTACCTCTGGTGGGGGAAGGGCCAGGGATCAGGAAAGGACACACAGGGGGCTGCTGGACTCTGGGTGATATTTGATTTCCAGGGTGATTACTTGGTATTTGTTTCATAATTAATTGTTAAGCTGTATATTTATATTTTTGTACCTTTCTGAATTGTGTTACATTTTCCCAATTTAAAAAATGTTTTAAAAATGAAGTGGACAAGGGGACCAGCCCTGTGGTGTAGTGGTTAAGTTCGGCATGCTCCGCTTCGGAGGCCCAGGTTCCTGGGTTCAGATCCCAGGCACAGGCGTGGACCTACACCACTTGTCAGCCATGTTGTGGCGGCAACCCACATACAAAGTAGAGGAAGATTGGCACAGATGTTAGCTCAGGGCTAATCTTCCTCAGCAAAAAAAAAAAAATGAAGTAGACATGTTTAACAGCTGATGAGACAAAGCTGCAGTGAGAATTACTGTGCTGGAAGACAGATCTGAAGAAATTATCCAGAATGGAAAGTTTGAAAGAAAGATTAAATTGGGATTCTAGAAAACAGGAGAGAAAGAAGGGGCAATATTTGAAGAGTTAATAGCTGAAATTTTCTCAGAACTGAAGAATAGATAATGGATAACAGTCCACTAAATTGGGAAGCTCAGCTAATCACAAGCAGTATAAATAAAAAGTAATTCACACCTAGAACACATCATGGAGAAACTTTCAGAATGTTTAAAATTAAAAGAAACACAGCTTTGCATCTGGGGACAGTTGCAGCTCTTGTGCCTGGCCCAGCTTCTTTCAAAATGTCTACTGTTCATGAAATTCTGGGCAAGCTCAGGTTGGAGGGTAACCACTCTACAGCCCCAAGTGCATACAGGTCAGTCAAAGTGCACACCAACTTTGATGCTGAGCAGATTCTTTGAACATTGACATGGTCAAGACCAAAGTTGTGGATGAGGTCACCATTGTCAACATTTTGACCAACCACAGCAACGAACAGTGGCAGGATATTGTCTTCACCTACCAGAGAAGGACCAAAGGAGAACTTGCATCAGCACTGAAGTCAGCCTTGTCCGGCCATGTGGAGATGGTGATTGAGGGCCTATTGAAAACACCCACTCAGTATGATGCTTCCAAGAGGAAAGCCTCCATGAAGGGGATGGAGACTGATGAGGACTCCCTCACTGAGGTCATCTGCTCAAGGACCAACCAAGAGCTATAGGAAATTAACAGAGCCTACAAGGAAAGGTACAAGACTGATCTAGAGAAGGACATTGTTTCTGACACATCTGGTGACTTCCACAAGCTGATGGTTGCCCTTGCAGAGGGTAGAAGAGCAGAGGAAGGCTCTGTCATTGATTATGACCTGATTGACCAAGATGCCCGGGATCTCTAGGATGCTGGAGAGAAGGGGAAAGGAACCGATGTTCCCAAGTGGATCAGCATCACGATCGGGTGGAGCGTGTGTCACCTCCAGAAAGTACTTGAAAGGTACAAGAGCTATGGCCCTATGACATGTTGGAGAGCATCAAGAAGGAAGTCAAAGGAGACAGGGAAAATGCTTTCCTGAACCTGCTGTATTCAGAAAAAGCCCCTAAATTTTGCTGACCAACTGTACGACTCCATGAAGGTCAAGTGGTCATGTGATTAAAGTCCTGATTAGAATCATGGTCTCCCACAGTGAAGTGGACATGTTGAAAATTAGGTTTGAATTCAAGAGAAAGTACAGCGAGTCCCTGTACTACCACACCAGCAAGACACCAGGGGGGACCCCAAGAAAGCGCTGCCTGTGTGGTGGGAATGACTGAGCCCGAGACAGCACGAGCTCCAGAACTGGTGCTCCTAGGCTTCCAGCTACAGCTGTAGAAAATGAGCTTGCGATTAACAGCCCGCTGTGCCCACTGTGTGAGGATGACGTTAGCATCCCCGCCCCCCAACCTTGTTTTAGTTGCCTAAGACAAGGCACTGCCTGCCTTTCCTGTCCAGTCTCTCCTTTTAGCCAAAGAAATGAATGTTCTAAGGGGTTGGAAGTGAAATCTATGCTGTGAAACACCTTGCCTCTTGTGTAATGTGTTTTAAACAGATGAATAAACCGAATTTTTACTTTAAAAAATTAAAATATAATAAAAATTAAAAAGAAAGAAAAGATATTAAAAGCAGTCAGAGAGAAAAGATATATAACCTTCAAGTAAAGGACAACTAGACTGACAGCTTTTTTCATGACAGTGAAAGGACAGTAGAATAATATCTTTAATGTGCTGAAGAAAAAACAGCTGTATTCCTAGAATTGTCATACTTTAGTGAAAATATCATTCATGAAAGAAAGAGATATAAAAACATTAAATAACTCATGGATTAAAGAGTACACTGTAATCGAAACTTAAAATGTTTACAAAAGCTTAAAAACAGTAAC
The DNA here is from genome assembly GCF_057802395.1 of Ceratotherium simum simum. NCBI lineage: Eukaryota > Metazoa > Chordata > Mammalia > Perissodactyla > Rhinocerotidae > Ceratotherium > Ceratotherium simum. The sequence continues at coordinate 426,000 of NC_141935.1, forward strand.
ACTACGTGTCAAACATGTGAAGTACATTCAAGCCGCACATTAGAGGAAAATCATAGTCTTAACACGTATGTTAGAAAAGAAAACCGACTGAAAATCAGTGACAAAGCATTCAACCTGAGAAATTCAAGAAAGAACAACAGATTAAACTCAAAGAAAGTAGAAGGAAGAAAAGAATAAAGATAAGAACCAGAATTAATAAAATAGAAAACTGTAGAGAGGGTCAATAATGCCAAGTTAATGTTCTGAAAAGTCTAATAAAACTGATAAAACTCTGGCAAGAATGATCAAGTAAAAAAGAGAATATTAGGAATGAAAAGGGGGAACAGAATTACATTGGCTACAAGGACTTTAAAACGATAATAGGATGATATTAGGAAAAATGTTGTGCCAAAAACTTGAAAATTTAGACAAAATGGAAACATTTCTAAAAAATATAATTTATCAAAACTAACTCAAGAAGGAAAAATCTGAACAGCCTTTTAATCAATAAACCAATAAAGAAAGTGAGTCAATTGTTATACCAAAGATTCAAGAAACAATTCCAATCTTATAAAAACTCTTCCAGAAGTATAAAAAAAGAAAAATGCTCAACTCACTCTATGAACCTAGAATCACCTTGATACCAAACTCAGATAAAAAACAATATCAGAATAGAATTTGACAGGCCATCCTACTCAAGAATCCATGCAAAATCTAAAGAAAATATCAGCAAACTAGATACAGCAAAAATATAAAAATGTACATCTTGACCAAGATGGGTTTATTCTAGGAATGAAATTTGCTTTATCATTTTTTTAAAAAATCAGTTAGAACAATTCACCACATTAACAGATGAAAGGAGAAAAGTCATCTTACTTGCTGCTGAAAAAGCATTTGATTAAATATCCATTCATGACAAACACTCTTAGCAAACTGGAAGCAGAAGGAAATTGATAGAAGATAGCTTTTAAAAACTCACAGCAAACATTATACTTAATGGCAAATCCTTGAAATCTTCCCTAGAAGATTGGGAACAAGAAGAGAATGTCCATTATCACCCCACCAACCTGGAAGTTCTAAGCAAGACACAGAAGGAAAGAAAGGAGAAAAGGAAGAGAGGGAGGAAAGTTATAAGAATTGATAAAGAGGAACCAAAATTGTTATTTTTCACAGATGATAAGATTATCTACGTGGCAAATCTTACGGAATCCACAGATAAATGATTAGAGTAAATAGAAGCACTTTGCAAGGTTACTGAACCAAAAAAAGCAATGTACAAAAATCAATTTCACTCAATCAATTTTATTTCCAAGAACCAGAAAAAACACATAAAGAATATAACCTTTAAAACTATGATCACTCAAAATAACATCAAAATCTAAAATAACTAGGAGAAAATCTAACAAAATATTGCAATATTTTTATGAAGAAATATCTAAAATTTTATTGAAAAACATTAATGGAGAATTATTATTTCATGTAACAAACACTTGTACAGAACCCACTACATGTCAAGTGGTTCTAAAGCTTTACAATTATTAACCTACTAAATCCTCATAACCACTCCCATGAGAAAGGCTCTTTTATTATAATCATCCCACTTACAGGCAAGGAAACTAGAAACTATCACAAGGTCACAAATCTACCGAGTGACAGAGCTAGCTAGGATTTGAACCCAGGCAGTCCGGCTATAGAATCCATGCTCTTGTATTATGTTGCCTTTCTTAGTGAATTAGATAAATAGAGAGAGAGATTCTATTTTGGTGTGGAATACACAAAATCATAAAGATGTTAATTCTCTCCAAAATTATAAGCATGTCAATTCCCCCCAAAATTAATCTATAGTTTCAATGCAACTCCAATCCAGGTCCTAGAAAATGCCATAGTGGTTCAGGTGCAGCATCCGTCCAGATCTTGAGGTCCACTTGCAGTGCAGAAGCAAATCAGATCTCTACTGGGACCCATGTAGAAGCTGAGGACTGGGCTTTCCCATTCATGAAGCACTCACTATGTTCCAGCCACAGCTCTAGAAACGGGGATACAGTGATGAGACACCTGCTCTCATTGAGTTTTTAACCTAGGGGGGACTTTTGCTGCTACTTTTGAAAAAATAATTGGTATCAGATTATCCCTCATGGTGAGAACTTGAAAAGCTGGATAAAACTGTTTGCAAGTACAAAGCTGGCAGCCAGGACTTGAAGGGCCAAAGTCCAAAGTAAAGGAAAATGCACTTAGTTGAGCCCCATGTCCTAAAGACAATTTTCCATGAGGGCACTTGCCTCATTTGTGCATTTGTAAGGCAATGCTTCAAGAAACCCAACAGAAATTTTGGCAATGCTTACAGATCAGGGGAAATGAAATTAGAGTTCAGGGCTCCGGGTTTTCAGTTTAGACACCAGAAGAACCATATCCTACAAGTAAAGGTAACACAGAGGATCAAGTTAGTCTGATCATAGCCTATCTGCCTGCCAGGAGAAAACTAAGCCTCATCTGGAGGACATTAACATTGTAGAGAGCTTCTCCAGTTTCTCCAAATATTGATTTGATTACAATATCCAGCAATCAATCAAAAATTGACAACAAACGAAAGATTGAAAGCCAAGAGGAAAAAAAAACACTCCTTCCCTGAAAAAGTCAGATTTTTTTTTTTTTTGGAGGAAGATTTGCCTTGAGCTAACATCTGTACCAATCTTCCTTTATTTTGTATGTGGGATGCCACCACAGCATGGCTTGATGAGCGGTGTATATGTCCATGCCTGGGATCCAAACCAGTGAACCCCGGGCTGCCAAAGTGGAGAGTGCGAACTTAACCACTATGCCACCGGGCAGCCCCTGATTCAGACTTTTTATTTATCAGATACAGATTTTAAAATAACTATGACTAATGTATTTAAGAAAATATATTCAAGGATAGCATATTTCAGCAGAGGACTAGAATCTTTCAAAAAAAATTGAATGGAAATCCTAGGACTGAAAAATACAATAACATAAACTAAGAATTCATTTGATGAGTTTATCAACTGATTAGACAAAGCAAAAGAGAAAATTGGTAAACTGGAAGATAAATCAATAGAAAATATTCACATTAAAATACACGTCCCCAAAAAGGGAGGAAAATGTGTGAGACATATAGCACATAGTTAAAATCCCAACATACATGTAATTGGAGTGCCAGAAGGAGAGAAAGGAAAGACAAGTGCAGTATTTGAAGAGATACTTCAATAGAAGTGTTCCAAATCCTAGAATATTCCAAAATGGAGCCACAGACTCAAGAATATCTATAAACCACGCCCCCCCAAAAACTAACTACATTATAATAAAACTGGAGAAAAAAAAAACAAAGAGAAATTTTAAAATCAGGCAGAGTAAAAACACACATTGTTGCAAAGGAGCAACTATAATCTTTCCACTGAACTTCTCAATAGAGATGATGGAAGCCAGAAGGCAATGGAATGACGTCTTTAAAGTGCTGAAAACAACTGCAAATTTAGAATTTTATCAACAGCAAAAATAACTTTGGAGGGACATCAACAAGATGGCAGAGTGAGAGACAGCAGCATTTGTCCCCACACAAAAAACAACACACAACTATATCCACAAACAAAATGGCCCTGGGAGGGCTCAAGAGTCCAATCAAGAACCTACAATAACATAGTGGAGCAAAGCACAGAGAATGGCTCACAGAGAGATCACTGGGAGACTGGCTCAGCTGAGATGGCAGAAGCCAGCTAGAAACAAAGAAGAGGGGTAGGTCTTCAGTGTCAGCCACATATTGGTGCCATCACAGCCCCAGTGGCCTGCTGTTTGCAGGACCCCGGAAGCCTTTGCCGCTGAGGACCTCAACAGCTCCTGCAGCAGTTACAGACTCCCCACAGCTTTCACAGCAGAGGACCCCGTGGTTTTCCTTGGCACAGACCCCAGAGGCCTGCTCCTTGGAACGCACGGCAGCCTCACCACATACAAAGCTCAGTTCCAGACACAGAGACCTAATGTGAAAGTCAAAACAACAAAACTTCTGGAAGAAAATAGAAAAGGGCGTCTTCATGACCTTGCAATAGGCAAAGATTTCTTCAACGGGAACAAAAAGCATTTACTCTAAAAAAAGAGACATGAAGACGTTTTAGGGCAGTGAACAGGCCGACCAGAGTGGGAGAAGATAGTTGTCTTACCTACGTCTAACAAAGGACTACTCTTGAGAATATACGAGGAACTCCTACAATCAATAGGAAAATGACAAACAACCTAATAGAAAAATGGGCAAAATACTTGAACAGGAATTTCAAAAATGAAGAAATCTGAATGGCCGGTAAATGAAAAAATGCTCAACTCCATTAGTCATTGGGGATATGCAAACTTTAACCACAAGAGGTGCCATTTTATTCCTTCCAGATAAACAAAAACATTTTGAGTCTGACGATATTTGTATTAGTGAAGTGGAAGTTGTGCAATCACCTTGGAAAACAGCTGTTACATCATCTAGCAAAGTCTAGAATGCATATTCTCTGTGAGCCAGCAATTCCACCTGTATGTATGTACCCCAGAGCCGCTCTCCTACATATGCATCAGGAGGCACCAAGAAGAATACTCATGGCAGCGTAGTATCCAGTACTCCCAAACTGGGGGAAAAATACTTTCCACGGACCATAGAATTGAGAAATAAGCTGTGGTACATTCACACAATGGATTATGCACCATAATGAAAAGAAAATGAATTGCAGCACAGGCAACATAGGTGAAAGAAGCTAGTCACTAAAGATGTTCACTTTGATTGTATTGGTAAAATATTCAGAAATATATAAAATCAAACAATATGCCATTTAGGGATAGAAATGTGATAAAACTGTAAAGAAAAGCAGGAGGAATTATAACTACAAAATTGATGATGAGAGTGCCCTGGGGTCACCTCAGACTGGGGAGGGATGGGGAGGTCAGCGAGGCACGCAGGGCAGTGCTGCCGGGTCCCCTTCTTCAGCTGGATGGTGGGAATGTGAGTGTCTGCTGAAGTGTTACTTTTATACCTTATAACTTATAAATGCCACTTTCTATGTAGTAAAATTTGATACAACATTGACAACTTCACATGTTTCACATATGTATGGATTTCTGGTCACGAGGCTCATAATGGGGAAAATGTGGCTGCCTCTGGCTAGGTTCATAAGGAGCAGACCACAGTCACTAACGCAGTCTCCAGCTGATGCTCTTCCTGAGAAGATGGACTGTCCCGGCCATCCTGTTTGTATCCTGTGTTAGTCAGCTTGGCTGCCATAATAAAACATCACAGCCTGGGCGGCTTAAACAATAGAAACTTATCTCCTCACAGTTCTGGAGGCTGGAAGTCCAGGGTCAGGGCACCAGCACGTCAGGTCCTGGTGAGGACTCTCTTCCTGGCTTGCAGACAGCCACCTTCTTGCTCAGCTCACATGGCCTCTCCTCAGTGTATGCACACAGAGAGGAAGGAAGCTGTCTGGTGTCTCTTCTTACAGGGTGCTAATCCCATCACGAAGGCCCCACCCTCATGACCTCATCTAACCCTAGTGACCTCCCAAAGGCCCCATCTCCAAATATCATCATATTACGGGTTAGGGCTTCAACACACGAATTTGGGGGGGTCACAAACCTTTAGTCTATAGCATATAGCCACCCAGATTAGCTCATTATCACTCTGCAGGTTGAGAGGGGCTGAGGCACACAGGACTTACGGAGATTATATGTTTGCAGGGAGTGGAAATGAGAACGAAGACAGGTCCCATGGACTCTCACTTCACCCCCCAACAAGGTTGAGGGCTTGCTTAGCGTGGGGGACTCAGAAAGCCGCTACCGCTGAGCCCCTTCGCTGCGGGAGGCGCCTGCCTCGCCGTCCCTCAGGTTCTCTGTGCACATTCCCCCCTGCGGGCCCTGCCCGGCCGAGGGCTAAGGAGGGAGCACACCGCTTCTGTGCAATTTCTTTAAATGGGCACTTCCTTCCGTGAGAACTATTCCCCAGAGATTTCCTTGACATCTGCCATGATAGAGAGTCTACGCACAGGCTTGGGGCCGGGGGAAGAGGCACAAACGGGAGGAGCTTTAAATTCTAAAGCAGAGAAAATAAAAATCCTGCCAGAAGCAGAGGAAAATGGGGAAGGGTGGAGACAGGGATCTAGGACGCTTCTGCTTGTGGTCTCAGTATCGGGGCTTCATAGAACAGATGGCCGGGGATTATTTATAACTTGCAACAGGCAGAGCTGAGATCCGTGAAATGTCAGGGGCTTGGCTGACAATGGATGAGGCCGAGGTGGGGACAGACCTCCACAGGGACTCCTAGCCGGCTGGTTTGGGGGGAGGGGTGCCATCATGGAAAGATCGTGGAGCCTGCGCCCCAGCTCCAGGCAAGGTGGGAAGTCCTCCAGAGAACCACTGCGTCTAAGGATAATGATAGTCCCACCAATAATAAGAAAGAAGAGCTAACACAATATTAGCTGACTGGGCGCCAGGCACGAAGTTAAGTGTGCTATTATCCCCATTTGCAAAGTGAGGAAACTGAGGCTTGGTGAGGGTGAGGAACTTAGGTAAATAACCTAAGGCCTCAGCTGTTAAGTGGTGAAGTTCTCTGCTGGGCTCGGGCTCGTGTGGGAGGGAGGAGAGGCCAAGGGTCTAGAGGTCTCTCACTGTCAAGATGACAGAGGTAGAGATCTGGGGCAGGAACTCTGATGGGAGTGGGGAGGGGGCAGTGAACGGCAGACCCAGGGGAGGTAGGAGGGAGGTTCCGGACAGTGCGTGTGGGGGTGTGCATGTGTGTGTGTGTGGTGTAGTGGTGTAGTGTGTACATACACCCAGGTGAAGGCAGTGTGATTTTATGGAGGAGACAATAAATGCTTATTAAATGAATATTTCCTGGCTCTTGAAGACAAGGCAGGCAGTCTGCTGAGGTCTGGTATGGCTTACCCCACTCTGCCGTCTGTCACCTTTGGCGAGTCCCTTCCTTCTCTCTAGTTCTCACTTTCTCCTCTTTAAAACGAGACCATTGGTCTGAGAGTCTTCCCAGCTCTGATCACCTGTGTGTCTAGGATTTCACTGAGTAGCAAGTGTGGGGAGGGAGGGTCGGGACATCAGATGTCAGAAGTTAAGCTCTTGGCTACCGACCTCGAAGGCCAAGAGCCAAGCCCTGGCAAGGCCAGCGAGAGCAAAGCAAAGGAAGACGCGTCAGGAGGTGCCGTCTGTTCCGTGTGGCAGGGAGCGAGGCACCGCGTGCACCACTGATGATGCCAACACCCACTCCCAGGGCTTCAGGCACTGGTGCCAGGCACACCCGCCAACGGGTGGATGGAATGTTCCTAAATTCACGACTCTAGGAGCGAGGCTGTCTGTCTCAGAATAAACAAAACCCCAGGCGACTTGATGCAGCTCACCTACTCCTCAGGCTGCAACAACCGTTTTGAATGTCAAGGGGTCCATCCTCTTGCCCCTATTGGTTTACGATTCTGTGTCCCTCTGAATGACATCTTCATTTTTCCCAATGGGTACCACCAAGGTCCAAAGGGCCAGGAATTCACCCCAGGTCACAGAGCACATGGGCTATGACATTCAGGTCAACGCAGAGAAGGAGAAATGGCCCTGAACTCTCACTCTGCCATCGAAGGGACCTGCTTTGATCCCACGGGCTCCACTATTCGGCTCAGCTGGTCAGGAAGCATGTGGTGAACATCTGCCTTGAGCACCTGCTGAGTCCCTGCTCTGTACCCACTCTGAAGAGGAGCTGGTCACCAAGGCTGTCCAAGGCCTGAGTCTGAGGGAGTAGACCTTGATGGAGAAGACTGTCCACTGACTGTGAAGTCAGCCAGGCTGGCTTCTAATCCTGCCTCCACCTTCTATTAGTCCTAACAAATTTCTTAAGCATGAGTCCAATCTGAAAATTGGAGTAATAATGCCTACCTCACAGACTCACTGTAGGGATTAAATAGTTAATGTGTGTAAAACATTTATCACAGTGCCTGGTAAACAGGAAAGACCTAAATGATGATGCAGCTGTTGGTGATGACCTGGTAATGATGGTCACATTGTCGTCCTGGTCAATCCTACTCCAGGCCCAGGGTACTTCCCATGACCATGCAACACCTACCAGGTGACACTAGGTGGAGAATGCAGCTGGCTCTGGGCCCAGTAATCCAAGAAAACAGTGCTCCTCACCCTGGACCAGGAAATGTGAGATCCTCACTAGCCAGCAAAGGAAACAGTCACTTGCAGAAATCTGGTCATAGCCAAGAAAGATGACCAACAGCCACTGGAGCCTTGGAAGGCTGGACACAGTGTCGTGACAGCAGCGCCACTGGGCGGGGGGGGGGGGGGCAGCCCCACTGAGAGGGGGTGGGGGGCAGCCGCGCTGAGAGATAGGGTGGGGAGGGCTGGGATGGGGGAGGGCTGGTACCTGAGTTCCAGGCCCAGTTGTTCCCCAACCCACTTCCCAAGGCCTCAATTCCCCATTTATCAATGAGGAAAAGCAAACCGTAGGCTGAGGGGGCCACGGAGACACCTGAAGTCAGGGCTGTTTCTCCACTGTGGGGGAGCCAGGTGGGGGAGGACTGGAGCATGTGAGGTGGGATGTCAGGTGAGGGAACTCCAGCGCTGGTCTGAGGGAGGGAGGCTGGGCACTTTAGGAATGGAGACAGCCTGCTGAGGAAGAGCGCCTGGGCCTGGAAGCGAGTCCACCCGACCCCACTCGCCACCAAGAGCCATCTCCTTTCAGCAGCAGAAAAGCGAATGGGACCTGCCTTGGGCTGGCCTGAGCCCCCACGGAGGCCGAACACCAACAGGCAATGTGGCTCGGGCACCAGCGTCTGGAGGGTAGAATGCAGTGTTCCCCCAGCCCGCTCTGCAGGGCACGCGCAGATGGAACTGCCCCGCTCCAGGGAGACACTCGGTTCTTGTCTCCATGACACACTGGAGAGGATGGTGAGGAGGCCCCCGGGAAGGACAAACAAGACAGAGGGCAGGGAAGCCAATCCAAGACACTGAGCACAAATTTCCTAAAATCCTTCCAGAGGCCTTGAGCAGGTGGTGACAAAATACCAAAGCTAGAAGGGACTTTCCAGAACACTGAATCCAGTTCCCTCATTTTACACATCAGGAAACTGAGGCCCCTAGAGAAGCCAGCACAGCACATGGAAAGAGACTATGGAGGCAGGGACAGGAATGCACCACAAAAAAGTTGTGTGATTTGGTGCAAGTTCCTTAACTTCTCTGAGCCTCAGGTTTCTCCTTTGTAAATCGGGGACCCATCACCACTCCGCAGCCTTGTGAGAAACAAGAAGGTAATGCACACGGACCCCTCAGCACCGTGGCCAGCACACAGTGGAGGCTCAGCAAACATCAGCTTCCATTTCCCAAGGTCACAAAGGGGTTAACAGCAGGGCTGAGATTAGAATCCAGACGTCCTGATTCTCCACCCAAGAGTTACCCCGAGTTCCTCATCCCAGCTACAGAAAGAGTCCAAGACGAGACATGCCACCAGGGGTGCGTGGGGAGGGGGTGACGTGATGTCAGAGGGATTTCCTCATGACCAAAGCGCAGGAATGCATTACCACGGGTTCCATGCTGGGAGCCTGTTTGTGTGTGTGCCCGGGCTGGATTAAAGGCTGGCGGTGAGGTAAAGGTCACCCGGTGACCAGTTCAGCCGCAGATGCTGGAATTCAACCTACCGGGGGCAGGGCTGGTTATTCTGTTCCCTAACCCCCAAAAGAAAGGAAATGAATACGCATTCATTCATTCAACAAACATTCACTGAGTATGTGATATGCCCAGAGAAACAGGTTTTCTAATTACCATTTGCCTAGGAGGAAACGAAGGTTCCAAGATATTAAATGAATAAAAGGTCTCACAGCCAGCAAGTGGCAGAGCCAGGATTCAACAGCATCTCAGTCTGCTCTTTGCCCCGTGCCACACTGAGTCTCCTGTCTTCCCATGGAAAGAAAGGAGTAAGACTGTGTCTAGGGCTGATGTCCTCAGAACAGAGGGCACAGACAGAGCGTCCTGGGAGAGCTCCCAGCTTGCCCCTTTCTGAGGGTAGAAGTGGCCCTTGGAGGCTGCCTTGTGACCTCATTCCTGGAGCTGCCCAGCTCTCTCTGGGGGCCACCCTGCCCTGGATAGGAATCTCTGTCCAAGACCCCACAGCTCCCTCCCCAGGGCCCGTCCCTGTGACATCCTGTGACATCATCCTATGATGCCCAGAAGCCATATTCACATCCTCGTCCTGGGCACTGAGGGGCAGGCAAAGAAGGAAATTCAGGGCCTGGGGCACAGGCACAGTGTCTGTCTGATGAGAGAGACACAGTCTCTGCCCCCAAGGAACCCCCACTCCTTAGGGAAGATGCAGCTCCTCTCCCCAGAGAGCTCCTGAGATGGCGGAGTAGTGGAAGAAGCACTCCTGCTCTCAAAGAGCTCCAGTCTGGTGGAGGAGAGGTGGACAGTAGGACGTGGACAATGACAACAGCAGAGCGAAAGCTTATTGAGTACATGCAATGCGCCAAGCACTTTATAAATATGCACTCACTTAATAGATACAACAACTCTGTGAGACAGGTCCTATTTTTATCTCTATTAAAAGGACAAAGAAATGGAGGCACACAGAGGTCAAGCCACTTACACAATAATACAAAGCTAGAAAGTGATAACGCCAGGATTAAAACCCAGGCCATCTAACTCAACAGTTAGACGTTGACGTCGTAAAACAGCAAGAAAAAGTGAGCCATTGGCGGTGCTGGGCAGTCTGGGGTTGCTCTGTTTACCGTGGATTCTAGGGGACCAGCGACAGTAGGTCTGGTCCAAGAAGGCTGCCTGAGGAGCATAGTGTCTCAGGTCTCGCCTGGAGCTCAGGACCCAGGAATAAGAGTCGAGAGAGCCCTAGGGCAGAAAGCAGGCCTGCTGAGATCAGGATGCGGAGCCAGGAGTGAAGGACGTGGAGGCGGGTCCCTACAGGAGGAAGGCTAGTGAAGAGGCTAGATTGAGCACCTGAGAAAGGCCGGTGAGCCTGCCACGGCAAGAGCTGGCAGGGGACAGAGGAGCCCCAAACAAAGAGGGTGTGGGTGGAGAAGAAGATAAGGAAGATAAGAAGATAAGGTCCAGTGGGAGACTCTCCATAGGGAAGGCTCTGGAGCACCAAGCCTGGGACGAGACCAGAGATGGGAGCTGCTGAGGAGGCAAGAAAGGCTCAGCCACACACCCCCACCCCCAGGCCCCACAGGGCCACCCGGGCACAGCACTCTTTGGGGCACCCATCTCAAATGCTCTAACTAGTGGACTGTTGAGTAACACACTGATCATGAGCTGGGCTTTGGTGTGAGACGGATCTGAGTTTATGGTCCCAGCTTTACAACTTACCAGCTGCCTACCCTCTCTGAGCTCTGAGTCCTCATCTGCAAAATGATGATGATAGTAACGACCTTACGGGATTATGGTGAGGATTAAATGGGTTACCATTTATCCAGAACTTAGCACGGGGCCGGGCAGAAAGGGCTCAATAAGTAACAATCCACAGGTTATTTAAAAGTTTAACTTCCAAATATTTGGGGATTTTCTAGAAATTTCTGTTATTAATTTCTAATTTAATTCCATTGTGGTCAGGGCACATGCTCTTTATTATCAACATTTTAAAATTTACTGAGACTTGCTCTGTGGCCCAGATGTGGTCTATCTCAGTGAGTGTTCCATGTGCACTTATTGTTAGGGGAACATCCCACAAATGTCAGCTGGAAGAACCGATGGACAGAGTCATTCCAGTCTTCTCTTTCCATGTTGATTTTATTTACTTGTTCTATGAATTACTGAGAGAGGATTTTTGGAATCTTTAGCTAAAATTTTGGATTTGTCTTTCTCCCCTCAGTTTTGTCAGTTTTTGCTTCATGTCTTTTGAAAATCTGTTATTAGGTGCATATACATTTAAGGTTAATATGTCTTATTGAGGAATTGACCCCTTCATCATTATGTAACGTCTCTCTTGATCCCCAGTAATATTTCTTGTTCTGAAATATACTTTTTCTGATGCTAATAGAGCCACTCCAGGTTTCTTATGATCAGTGTTCACATGGTCTATCTTTTTCTATCATTTTACTCTCACCTTATCTATGTCTTTTTGTGTCAGGTTAGTTTCCTGTAGACAGCTAAAGTTGGACCTTGCTTTTTTATCTAGCCAGACTACATCTAATACAGTATAGATACAGTTGGGTGTAAACCTACCACCTTGCTAATTGCTTTCAATTTGTCCCATCTGCTCTTTGTTCCTTTTTGCCTCTTTTCCCGTCTTCTTCTAGATTAACTGAGCATTTTTTAATATTCCAACTTATCTCCAGTATTGGCTTATTAGCTATAGCCCTATAGTTTATTTTTTAGTAGTTGCTCTAGTGTTAACAATATGCATCTTTAACTGATCACAGTCTATCCCTCAAATAATATTATACCATGTCACGCGTAACCTAAGAACCTCACAACAGCAGACTTCTATTTCCCACCTTCCGTTCTCTCTGCTATTGTTGTCATACATTTTATTTTTCTGTTATAAACCCTACAACACATTGGTATTATTTTTACTTTAAATAGGGACCTATATTTTGAAGAAATTTAAAAATGAGGGAAAGTCTTTTTGTATTTACACACGTTTACTGCTTCTGCCACTCCCCATTCCTTTATGTAGAGCCAAGTGTCCGTTTTGTGTCCTTCTCCTTCTTCCTAAAGAACTTCCTTTAACATTTATCACAGTGAATATCTGCTGGTGATAAATTCTGCTAGCGTATCTTTGTCTCTTTAATTCACTTCATTCTTAAAAGATATTTTTCTTGGGTATAAAATTCTTGGTTGACCAGTTTTCTTTTCCCTAAGCACCTTAAAGATATTGTTCTGTTGTCTTCTGGCCTTCACAGGATCTGATGATAAATCAGCAGGATTTTTTTTTATCTTTGTTCCTTTATACATAGTATGCCTCTTTTTCTCTAACTGCTTTTATTTATTTTATTTTTTCCCCCCAAAGCCCCAGTAGATAGTTGTATGTCATAGCTGAACATCCTTCTAGTTGCTGTATGTGGGACCCGGCCCCAGGATGGACGGAGAAGTGGTGCCTCGATGCGCACCCGGGATCCGAACCCGGGCCACCAGCATTGCAGTGCGTGCACTCAACCACCAAGCCACAGGGCCGGCCCCTCTAACTGCTTTTAAAATTTTCTCTTTATCACTGGTTTTCAGAAATTTGATTATGATATGCCTTGGTGTGGTTTCCTTTGTGTTTATTTGTTTGGGGGTTCATTAAATGACTTAGATTGAGTTCATAGTTTTCATCAAATTTGGAAATTGGTAGCCTTTATTTTTTCTAATATTTTTCTGCCCCTTTTTGGAACTTCAATTACATGTATGTTAGTCTACTTGAGATTGTCCCACAGGTCAGTGAAGCTCCTTTTTATATATATTTTTTTTCTCTGTTTTATTTTGAGTAGTTTCTATTGCTTTTTATTCAAATTCACTGAACATTTTCCTGCAATATATAATCTGCTATTAATCGGTTATGGACTGAATGTTTGTGTCCCCCCAAAATTCATATGTTGAAACCCTAACCCCCAATGTGACAGTATTTGAAGATGGAGCTTTGGGGAGGTAATTAGGTCATGAGCGTGGGAACCTGGTCTGATGGGATTATTATCCTTATAAGAAGAGACACCAGAGAGCTTGATCTCTCCCTCTCTCTCTCTCTCTCTTTCTCTCTCTCTCTCTCTCTCTCTCTTTGTGCACATACACTGAGGAAAGGCCATATGAGCACACAGCAAGAAGGCAGCCATCTGCAAGCCAGGAAGAGAGCTCTCACCAGAACCCAACCATGCTGGCACCCTGATCTCGGGCTTCCAGCCTCCAGAGTTGTGAGAAAAATTTATGTTGTTTAAGCCATCCAGTCTATGGTATTTTGTTATGGCAGCCAAGACAGACTAATACATAATCCTATCCAGGGAAATCTTGATTCCTTTTTATTTTTATATTTTCTATTTCTCTCTTTATTATGTTTATATTTTTCTTCAAATCTTTAAACCTATTGAGCATATTTATAATAGCTCTTTTAATGGTCCTGTCTGCTAATTCTATCATCTCTATCATTTCTGGGTCTATTTCAATTGACTTATTTTTTCTCCCGATTATGGGTCACACTTTTTCTGCTTGTTTGCTGTTTACTAATTTTTGACTGGGGACCTGACATTGTGAATTTTGCATAACCAAGTGTTGAATTTTATCATATTCCTTTAAAGAGTGTTGGACTTTGTTCTGGCAGGCAGTTAAATCAGTTTGATCCTTTTGAGCTTGTCTAAACTTGTTAAAAGCAGATCTAGAGTAGTCTTTCCTTTCCTTTCCTACTAAGGTGTGACCCTTTTGTGAAGCTGTCACTCTGGCGAGTGGGAACGCAAACAATTCCTGGCCCTATGTGAGTCTAGGAATTGTTGAGATGGGCAGGGAAGCAGAGATTGAGGGACTTTTTGAATGACTGGATGTGGAAGGATAAGAGATGGAGAGGAATTACTGGGTGGATGGTGGCATCAGTCACCAATAGGGGGAATATTGGAATGGGGGAGGAGAATGAGTGGATTCCATATCAGACACATTTAATTTTAGGAGACTGCAAGACACATAAGTGGAGATGTCTACCATAACCTTGGATTTGTGACCTGCAGCTCAGAGAAGAGACCAAGGCTTAGAGTATGGACTTGGGAGTTATCAACATGTAACAGTTAAGACCAGCTACCATTTACCAAGCATTTATTCACACGGTAGTTGAAACCTGGGTGGGAGAATGAGATTACCAAGGGAGATCGTTGAGAAGAGGACTAAGAATATAAGATCTCTCTTAAAGGGAGAAGCGCATGAAGAGACAGAAGAGGAGGGGAGGGAGAAGAAAGAAGAGAGGAGAAGGAATGGTGAGAAAAACCAGAGGGTCATAAAAGCTAAGAGAGCAGAGTTTCAAGGAGAGTGTGGCCAACATTGTCGAATGATAGACCAGTCAGGTAAGATTGAAACAGAAGTCTTCTGGAGTTGGCACCTGGTGAGGGTGTCTGGTGATCTGAGGATCAGCAGCTGTAGTGTCCCAGAGAAGACGGAAGTGAATCCGAGGTGAATGTGAAGTGGAAAGAGTGAGTGTAAAGTTCTCTTTCTAGAAGCTTGGTGAGGAAGAGAAGGTTAGTGACAGAGCCAACACTGAAGGTGCTCCATGGAAAAGAAAGGGAGTTTTTGGTGGGAGAGACTTCAGCACGTTTATGGGCTCAGAGGAAAGGCCAGCAGAGAGGGAGAAGTTAAAGATATTTGAGAAAAAGAGGGACAATGGAATAAAGTCATAGAGAAGACAGGAGTAACAAGATTGATAGCACAGGAGGGTCCCCAAGTCTCTACAGTTATTAGGCAGCAAAACTACTCACAGTTGGTGGGAAGACATTATCCATCATCCCATTTTCAAGATAGAAAAATGAAGCCCAAAGGGGGAAGAGACTTGCCTCAAACCATACAGCGCGGGATTTGGCAGAAGAGAGCCTGTCCCACACCCCCAGCCCCTGACTTTCTCTCCCAGAAGGCTCCCTTTGTGTCAGTCTAGGGCCTGGGCCACCCCTGCAGGAACCCAGGGAAAGCTGGCTGTCTGCGTTTCAGAGAGGGGAATGCAGGGAGGATCCTACCAGCACATTCTGGGAAGGAGTGGCTATTGGGAGAGGTCCTGGGGAGAAGAGAGAGCCAGCAGAAAAGCAAAGGCATCTCCACCCAGGCAGCAGCTGCTCCCAAATATGTCACAACTTGTCAGAGAGGCAGGAATAGAAGCCATCCAGGGAGCGGGAGGGGTGGGGTGGCAGGCAAGTCTTCTGAGCCCACAGGGCGGGCAGCACAGGGGGGCTGGCTGGGAGGGAGAAAGAGTCCAGAGGTAAGTGTGACAGATATGTGCGGGCAGTTCTAGGTGGGCTGCGACGGGTCCAGAGAACCACCCGTTGCCTTTCAGCGAGACTGAGTGTGGGAGCAGAAGTGGAGACGGGAAAAGGACAAAAGATCCAAGGAGACCTGCCCTCTCTGGTCCTGCGAGTCCATTCCTCAGGCAGAGGCCTGGTCCAGGCCTTCTCAGCACAGTCCTCCCGCCCTGACCCCACGGGCACTTCCTCCAGACCCACATGCTGAGTCAGAGGAAGAATGTCCCTCTCAAATGACCATTGGGATCATTCAGTCCAGCATCTTGATTTATAAACGGGGAAACTGCGAGCCAGAGAGGAGAAAGGACAGCACTGTGCCCTGATGCCTTACCCAGGGTTCCTTCCTCCACTTGCCCGTAACCTCCCGACAGGATTGCCGAATCAGGAGCTGAAGGCCCAGCTCTCTTGGGAACACGAAATACTCTCAAGGAATCCTCACCCATATTTCCAAAGGCCCCAAGGTTCACACCACCACACCCTGCTGAGCCCTGGTATGGTTATTTTTAAACCCAGCTCTGTGCTTTGCGTCCACTGCTCACCTCCCCGTGACCCCCACTCCCTGAGGACCCATCCCCTTCCACCTCCAGGCCGGCACCTCCTCCACCCCAAGGCAGAGATTCTTGATGAATGAGCCTGGCTCCGAGCTCCAGATTCCGGGCAGGGACGGATTTCCCAGTGGTTACCCGATGCTCAGTCCTCAATGGAAACAATGTGTGGCCTCCGGAGGCCTGGGGCCCTCGCCTGCTCCTCACCTCGCCTGCTCCTCACCTCTCTCTCTCCCTCCCACTCTCTCTCTCTCTCTCTCTCTCTCTCTTTAGCCCTCGGGCATCCCTTCTCCTCAGCCTCCTGTCTCACCTGTTCTTGCCTCTTCACCTCTCAGCCACTACCTCTCCCAACGTCTCCCTGAACTCTCCATTCGAAGCCCAGAGCACCTCCAGCCCCTCGCTGCCTCCTACCTGTGGCCCCAGGCTCACCTGGAAAGCAAATACTCAACGTGCAGACCCTCCTTCACCTGTCAGCCTCAGGGAGGGAGAGGAGGCACCTGGATTCAGCCTCCAGGCCTAAGATCAGGCAGCCCAAGAGCCAGCACCCTTCACACTCTGACACTAGTGCTCTGTGCACCCTTTGGCAAGTGACTCCCATTCTCTGGGCCTGTCTCCCGGCATGTAGAGGGAAGAAGGTGGACTAGCCGCTCCTTAGGGTACCCTCCAGCTCCAGCATCCTATGATTCTGTGATCTGTTCTCTCCCTGCCACAAAGCCACTGCCCCACAAATAATCACTACGATTTGCATGCCGTGTTCAGGCATCTAGGTCCTGTTGAAATGCATACACATGCCCACCACCCAACCCCCACCTAGTTCTCATCCATAACTCCCAGAGACCCAGCCTAGGAAAAAAGCTGGGGCCTGTTTGGAGAAGCCAGAGGCTCCCACCCTCCCAGCCCCTTCTTCTTACTCCTCTATTCCCAGGCACGTGAGACTCGAGAATGGGAAACTTGCTTTGATGTTAGCCAAGCAACTTGGCAGCCCAGGTCAGCCCACCTGCAGGTCAGCAGGAACTGGAAGATGAGAGCTGAGCCTGGGTGTGAAGCTGAGGAGGAGGGGGTGCTAGGAGCAGATGAAGGGGATTTCTGGCATTTGAAATCCAACCACTACCATGCAAATGAGAGCAGCCCGGCATGCAAATAGCATCAGATTGAGATGGCCGGGTCTGAGCACAAAGAGCCTGGCCTGGAGCCCCAGCTCGGGGACAAGGGTATCCTCTGGAGGGAGCAGGACTGCTGGAGGAGGATGCTGGTCGGGCAGGGGCCCCGTGTGCCCAGCCGGCAGGGGTGGGGATTAGGGCCGGACGCCCTGCTGTCAGCTTGGAGCTGATGGATCGCCGCTGGTGGTGGAGCACAAAGGCTGTTCTGTGCTTGGCACCAATGTGTTCCCATCCATCAGAGGGCAGCCTGCGTGGGGCGGAGTGTGCAGTGGGGGAGGCCAGCCTCTAGATGCGGCTTCCCCACAGCTCGGCTCTGAGAGAGGAACAAGGTGTGTGAAAGGACAGTCCCCCCCTCAGGGTTTTCAGAGGTCAGAGACACCTGCGCTGCCCTATTTTCCCAGTCCTAGGAGGGTCCCTGCCCCACCGCTGGGCCCTGACATGGTCCCTAGGCCACTTAGACAGACAGGCACAAACACGGAAACAGGGATTCAGTGAAACCCAGACACACAAGGTCACCCTAACCTCCCAGCCCTGCCCTCACCTCTGGTCAGAGGCAGACATCACACAGACCTGGGGCCAAAACTACCCAACCTGAGGGCAAGGCTGAGCCCATGCACAGCTGGCCCAGGTCCAGCCTGCCGGGGCCAGACACAGAGCGGGCTCTCAGAAGACCAGGTTCAGCAGATGTAGGAGAATGAATGAATTCCTTCTCTGGATAATCTTAGCACATTCTCTGGCCTGCTCCTCCATCACCTAACACTTCCCACCTCGGCTGGATGACTTAGTGACCATCTTCCTCACTCGACTGTGAGTACGGTGCAGGCAGAGAGGCCACGTCTCATTCACGTCAGTGACCCTGGCACCAGCACAAGGTGTGCAACACATGCTTCTGGATTGAAAGAGCGAGTGAATCAACATACACACATGGGGCGGGGCCAGGTCCGCCCAGCCCTGCTGTGCTGGCTCCCGGGAGGCAATGAAGACAGCCAGGGGAACAGCGTGAGGGGGGAAGCCAGGACGGAGGAGAGGACAAAGCAAGGGAAGGCATTCATATTTACCGGGTGTTCCCATGTGCCCGGTGCCCTTTGACTAATGTAAGCACCATTCCCGTATCACACATGTGCACAATGCACTCATCACCCCTGTGCCAGGTGAAACACGCGTCCTCTCACGGCCAGATCCACCCTCCGGCCTCTGAGTGGGTTGTTCGGACATTCAGCACCTCACTCCTAGATGCTCGTCAGGTCTTCCGTGTGTCTCCTCGCCTCCACACCCAGCTGGGCGTCCTCACATCTTTGCAGGCTTGTCCCATCACCCACTTACCTGAACCCCGAGCGCCACACAAACCTGTCTACCCGATGTCTGCCCCTCCTCTCCTCTTCTCATCCTAATGCTACTTGTTCTTCAAGACCCAGCCCAGTGCCCTCCTCCTCCACAGACCCCAACCTTCAGTGATCTTGACTTGCTATAAACTCCTAAACACTTGTTTGATGGACCTGCCATTTGCAATTGACCGTGGCCCCCATGTTTACTGCTGAATTTCAACAACTCTCTCTTGCACTGTAGTTTAACATTCACTTCAGTGTCCATACTTGCCAACCAGATAGTAAGATCCTGAAAATCACCACGGAACGAGCCCAGTTCTCCATCTTTCGTTTTTAGAGGACATGGACCTTGTGAGACAGATTGGACCCAAAGGACTCAACAGTGCCACTCCCGGGTCTCCACAGTAACTCCAACATCACTCCTCAACTCAGGCTCAAAGGGTTCAAGTGCAAACTGAGGCAAAGTGCTTTTCTCTTTTTTCTTTTCTTGGTGGGGGTGTGTTAGAAATAGAGATTCTTCTTCAGTCCCGCTGGTCAGGGTTCAGAAGCCACAGGCCCTGTGCCGCACTCACTATCACATGAGGGAGGCCGAGAACCACTTTAGGGCCTCACTGCTCCCCTTCAACATGCTCGGGATTTTTACCGTCCAGCCTTCCCCAAAAGGACACCAGCATTTCCTGGCTCTTCACCGTGGACAAGGAGAGGAGGGGAAGCGGGGCCTCACCTCCACGCTGACCTTACCTCCCCAGGGAAGTCTTCCCGGATCCAGCACTGCTCCTCTTCCCCTTATTGTTGTTGAACTGGCTGGAACCTGTAACATCAGTCCCATCTGTCATAGGAAGGAGGATCAGACTTAGTCCACGGGGTCCTAAAGAAAAAACTGGGACCGAAGGAAAAAAGATAGAGGGAGCAGATTGCAGTTCAAAACCCAGAAGGCGTCCCTGTGGCCAGAGCTGCACATCAGTGGAACCGGCTGCCTTGTGAGAGCAGCAGAAGTTGGACAATGGCCACCTGGGAAGAGGATTCAGACATGGGGGGTTGGGTAGATCTAGGCAAGCATTGGGGTCTCCTAGATGGTGAGGTCCTGGAGGGCAGAGACCCCCCCCTTGGGCAGTGCTGTACCCCTTCAGCCCTGAGCCTGAGCCCTTTCACTGCTGGTCTCTGACGCCTGCACGCTGCATCGGGAGCATCAGGCCTCTCAGACCCCAAGCCTGCTGAGAGATGACCACGGCTGAGAAGACCAAAGATTAAGTAGTCCGTCCTCCACCTGACATCTGAGACCTGCAGGACAGTGTGAAGGGGATGGCTCAGACGGGAAGACGCAGCACAACCGAGCCAGGTCGTGAGGGAGAGGGGAGATGTAAACTGCATTTAAGGGGCTCTGCTTTCTCTCCTTCCCACCCCACCCGCAGCAAGGAATCCAGAAAGTCTTGGTGTCCAAATGGGGCAGGAAATAGAGCTATGGAGGTGACACAGGGGGACAGAGAAATGATGGAGTGAGAGAGGGAGGAGGCCGGGCTTGATAGACCTTGACCTTGACTTTGTGGGGAAGGGGCAGTGTCGGCTGCTCAGACCCTGACCAGCTGTGTTAAAGAGAAAAGTTCCACTGAACCTGCCAAAAAAGAAAAACAAGACCAAAAAGTTCCTCTTGCCTCAGTTTACCCCTGGTTACACAAGACCTAAGAGATGTGATGTCAAAGCTGCTTTGGGAACCCAGAAGTTGAGTCCAGCCTGTGAGTTTCCCTCCTTCTGACCCTGCACATTGAGCTCCCTCACGCCTCGGATGGGAGCAGCCTCAGCCTTGGGAGCAGAGCGTTTCAAAGAGTCTCATCTGAATGATACGGTCTGGAAGCAGCGGGATGGATAAATTGACTTCCTAAGACCCCTTCCAGCCTCAACCCACCCTTCCCTGTTCCCTCCTGCCCTGCACCCCACTTCTTTGCGACTAGCAAGGAGATAGCAGGCAGACCGCCAGCCAGGAGTAATTGAAAGGAGCAGATGAGAGGAGACTGCGTGTCCTCCCCCACCTCCCCTGCCCCACAGGGGCTGCGGAGAAACGAAAACTAATCAAATTACACCCGACGGCCTCCTTGCCGGTGCACAGGAGCCAGCCTGGGCCAGGGGCAGGCTGGCGGGGTGGGTGGGGGCCGGGGGGGAGAGGGAAGGGGCATCACTCCTAATCCACTGTGAATGTCTTGATGTGCAGCAACAGCTTAGAGGGGGCTCAGGTTTCGGTGGCGTTGGCTATATTTATCTCTGGTTCGATGCCAGCAGGGAGGGTTTAAATGGCACCCAGCAGTTGGCGTGAGGGGCTGCAGGAGCTTGGGGGCTGGTGGCAGGAACGAGTCTTTTCCGACCCCATGGAGCTGTATGAGACATCCCCCTACTTCTACCAGGAACCCCACTTCTATGATGGGGAAAACTACCTTCCCGTCCACCTCCAGGGCTTCGAGCCACCGGGCTATGAGCGGACTGAGCTCAGCCTGAGCCCTGAGGCCCGAGGGCCCCTGGAAGACAAGGGCCTGGGGACCCCGGAGCACTGCCCAGGCCAGTGTCTGCCATGGGCGTGTAAGGTGTGTAAGAGGAAGTCTGTGTCCGTGGACCGGCGGCGTGCGGCCACACTGAGGGAGAAGCGCCGGCTCAAGAAGGTGAACGAGGCCTTCGAGGCCCTGAAGAGGAGCACCCTGCTCAACCCCAATCAGCGGCTGCCCAAGGTGGAGATCCTGCGCAGCGCCATCCAGTACATCGAGCGCCTGCAGGCCCTGCTCAGCTCCCTCAACCAGGAGGAGCGCGACCTCCGCTACCGGGGCGGGGGCGGGCCCCAGCCAGGGGTAAGTGGCCATCCCACCCACCTGCCCCAGGGGCGGGGAGCACAGGGAGGCCCCTGGGCAGCCTTGGGACCCTGTGGTGGGGCTTAGTCAGACGCCTGGGGCAGGTGCCAGGCAGGGTCTTAGGGGGCCGCAGGACCCTGTGTTAAGAGCTGGGCGGTCCAGCTGACCTCCCGGGTCCCCATGCCCTTTCCGGAAGAGGCAGAGGCAGCGAGGGGAGAACAGATGTGGAGGCGGGTGGCTGAGGACTGAGGGAGGGACCCAAGGAGCAATCCAGAGTCAGCCCTGGTGGGGTGAAGAATCCCAGGGCCTAGAGACGGGCCCTACAAGAGAAGCTGTGCTCCCCGCCCCACCCCTCTCCTGGGTGCGGCTAAGCAGAGAGAAAACCACTCAGTCTCTCTTGTGGAACCCCAGCAGGCCTTCACAGAAGTGACCCTGGTGGGGCCGGCCACTCTGCTCCCTCACCCTCTCCCAGAGTCGGGAGAACCACAGACCCCTTTGTGACAGTTTTATGAGGGCAGAATCGCCAGCAGGACGGAGGCCAGGAGAGGCCTGGAAGCAGAGGCTCTGTGGCCAGGCGGGGGCATGAAAGAAGCTGACTGTGAAGATTTGGTGGGAGTAGCCAGGCTGGAGGGCTGCAGCCTGTGGCCCACCCCCTAGCCTCACCACAGGTGCTCCTGCCCATTGGGCCTGGACAGAGAGGCACCACCGAAAGCACCGTGCCCTGACTGGGGGCCTTTGCCCTGTCTTGCAGGTGCCCAGCGACTGCAGCGCCCACAGCGCCTCCTGCAGTCCGGAGTGGGGCAGCGCACTGGAGTTCGGCACCAGCCCAGCGGGTGAGTGAGGCAGGACCCTCGGCCCACATCGCTCCACCTGTCTCTGGCCCAGTGTCCCCTCACCTTATTCCCGGCTCCAGTCCTCTTCCCTGGCCTCTCGAGGGACCCGCTGGACCCAGCGCCCCGCAGGGTGGACTGGGAGGCCCCGTGCCTCCCTGAAGCCCTGAGCAGCCAAGGAGAGGCCAGGCCTCCTGCAGCTCCCCCGGTGATGCCAGGTGGCTGACCTTCTTCACACAGAGGAGAATGTCCCTGCCTCAAGGGTCCCTGGGGATTGCTGAGTCAGTGCTGCAAACCCGGGCCAGCTAAGGGCAGCCCCAGTCTCCCAGGATACACCATCCTGGCTCCACCTCTGGCTGGAATAGCTGCTTCTGAATCCTAACCCCACTAGGGGAGCTCAGAGAGGAGGCACACACATTCACATACACATGCACACCATCGGGAACAGCATGGGCTGGGGAGTTTTGCTCACCCAAATGTCCCAGAAAACCTGCGCCACACCAAAGGGCTCATCCCCTGCCCTGGGTCTTGGGCCCCCAGGTAACATCCTCCCACTGTCTCCTCACAGATCATCTGCTCACAGCTGACCCTACAGATGCTCACAACCTGCACTCCCTCACCTCCATCGTGGACAGCATCACAGTGGACGATGTGTCTGTGGCCTTCCCAGATGAAACCATTTCCAACTGAGATCATCTGCAAGGCTGGGCATCCGTGAGAGCCCCTCAAGCTGGCCACAGTGCCACCACTTCTGCAGCAGGGGTCTCCTAAGCCAGGCTGTCCTGATGCCAGGAAGCCAGCCCTGGGGCTGCCAAATGCCAGACTATCCCCCTCCTCATCTGTGCCAGTTAACCCACCACCCCGAGAGGGAATGGATGCTCTCATTTAGCTGACTCCTCAGAGCGGAGGGCATCCCATTTCCAGAGAGATAAAGTGGGGACCAGGGTGCCCCCTTGCGTGTGCCCCCCAGGGGCAAACTCAGGAGCTTCCCTTTGATCATGATGGAGCCTCCAATCCCACCCCCTCAAGACAAACAGTTTGAGAGGAAGACAGTGTCCTGACTGGACCAGCTGTGCACATCTCCTGTCCTTGTCTCTTCCTGACCCAGTGGCTGGGCTGGGCCCGCCCTGACCCGGGGAGAAGACCCGGGCGTTCCTCCCGGAACGCCCTCTGTTCCCAAGTCCCTGGGGGGCCAAGCTTTTGTGGTGAATATCGGGAACCTTACAGCAGTTTTATGTTTTGTTTTGTTTTGTGTTGTGTGTTGTTTGTAAAGCTGCCATCTGACCAAGGTCTCCTGTGCTCAAGCTGCCAGGGACAGGTGGGGTGGGGGGCAGGGGTCTTGGGTGATTTCTTTTGTTAACTAAGCATTGTGTGGTTTTGCCATTGTTTTTTTTTTTTTTTTTTTTGCTAACTTATTTGTATTTCCTTTTTTAAAAAATGAATAAAGACTGGGTGCTAGAAGAGTCTGGGTGATGATGCAACGGGGGGTGCCCGTGGCTCCCCGCCCCGCAGTGGTTCAGACTCAGTGGGGGTGGGGCTTCCAAGGATGGAGAGGTGGGTCTCCAGAGCGTGGGAGGCACCACCTTGCTGCTGGTCACTAGGCGCCGGGACCCTGCTCTTCTTGCCATGACAAAGGAAGCCAGGACTGGTCTACAGGCAGGGTGAAACCAGACTCCACACAAATCCTGTGGGACACGCAGGAAGCCCCACTGAGCATCAAACCACAGACACTGCTCACAGCCCAAGGCCCTCTGTCTCCTATCCCAACAGGTCCCTTCCCTCCTATTAACTGAGCGTGCTCACATGCCTGGCACTCAGCCCACAACCAGCGGGCAAGGCTGCAGAGCTAGAATTCGGGCCCCTCCCCGATCCCTGCCTCTCCTCAGGTGTGACATTACCAGGAGCCCTGTAAGGAAGGGGAGGTGACTGAATCAGGGGGTTGGGGTCAGACACTGTCACCTCCTCACAGGCCAACCCCTCACCACACGCTTCATTCCTCCAGGCTGAGGGGATTCTGGCTCCTGCCTACAGCTCAGAGGATGAAGGAGGCAGGAACAAGCACTGGAGAAGCTGGTTCTCTTCATGTGGGATGCTGTCTTCCAAAGCCTGGCTTCCCGGGGAAGAAGGTGGGTGGAGACTTGAGAACGAAGATTTTGGATGGAGATTACATAAAGATTCAAGGAGGAGGTATCAGGAGCTAGAATTCGAATGGACCATGAACATCTGCTAAAAACTTTATTATTCCCACTGTTTCAGGCTAAGTGTGTCTGATTTATTGCAAATTACAAGTTTCAGAATCATTACAGAAGTCTGGGGTATTTTCCAGATCCCACTCAATAATTCGGGGCCCATGACAACAAACCTTACCCAGTTTACTGACCAGACTCTCGTGCCCATTCTGCTCTTGCTCTGGGCTCAGCTGGGCAGTCCGCCCACTCCTGCCCTCCTGATTGCTCCTGAAGATGGGGGTCAACACTCTGCCTAAGGAAAAGCAGGCTCCCAGAACTGGGTGAGAGCGTCTCCCGGGGCCTGCTCATCCCAAGCAGCAAGTCAGGGCTGGGCCTACTGGGAATCACAAACTGGCCTCATCTGCCCCCATTTGTGGGATGATTTCCTTCTTGAATCTGTCACTGTATTTGCAGGCTTACCTTCTAGGAAGGGCTGGAATACTACGTCATCCCCACAACTCCAAGCTCTCCAATTCACCCCCTTATTACCCACCGAAAATACTGAACTACACATTCAAGGGGGCTCTTCTCCCCTCAGGTTCGCTGCCCCTGCCCCTCCCGAGCTCCCATGGTGGATACAGTCCCGTGTCCTCAGTTGCCCCCCTTCTTACTGAGGCTTGAGGGGCCAAGAAGGACACTTATCTCTATTAAGCAGCCGATAGGCTCTGGGGTGCTGGCTATATTTTTTAAGTTTATTCCTCTTCAGTTATATCAATTGCAAACTGAGGTTCATGTTCATAACCTGGTAAGAATGAACAGTCCTCAGCAGTGGACATTAGGGCCCGTAGTTCCGGGCCATCGTCAGGTGTAGCCACTGTCTACTTCCTTCTCTTTCACAGATTTAAGTCCTTAAGCCTCCCACAGGGAGGAACAATCTGCCAGGATTTCACAGGCGTGAATGGAGAACTGCAAGCCAGCCCAGCCTCACTCGCTATTTTCTAAGAATAAACAATTGTCATCAAAGCCCAGGCACTTTCTTAAATTAACAAATGCCTGGCCTTCACAACTGAATTACACATAAGACTCCAGTTAATGAATAATGAGTGGTAGTTCTTTAGGGAAATTAGCTTTAACTCGGTCTCCAGTGGAAGCACCTGCAATAAATCAAACCAGGTTGATCAAAAGCTGCCTAGTAATGGGCTTTGGGGAACCTGCTAGAAAAAAGACAAGAATTCCTTGAAATTGCCATACCAATTGTTACTGTGTCAACAGGAACTTCTTCAGTGTCTGGGTAAGAGTGCGAACTGCACAGTGCTGTGAGTACTATCTGCTACACTCCAACAAACACTCTTAGGCATCTAACTTCTCGAAGCAATCTATTCGAAAGGAAAACCTTTCTAAGTGCCATAGGCCTCTGGGTGGCTGGACCACGGGAGAGGGAAGTAGAGAGGGGAGAATGGAGAGTGAGAGAAGAGGAGCCCCCTCGGCTCAGGTGTCTTGTTTCGTGGATAAGATGCCACCCCAGCGTGTCACATCCCTTGGACTTGTCTGCATTCCTGGCTTCTGGGCTCTAGGCTGGGGCAGAGGTGCCTGGAGGTGAGCAAAAGCTCAGGAAGACTGAAGGCTCCCAGTTGGGCTGGGTCTTGGCTAAGGAGGCACAACCCAGGCCCAATGGGAACCTCAGGTCTCCACCCCACAGCGATTCTGGCTGTGCTCTCCCCTTAGCCACAGGCAACCACCAGATCCAGACTCTGCCTCTCACGCTGCTGGGAACATTCCCAGGGGAGGCAAAGGAAAGTGTTCTAGGTGAGAAACCTAGATTCTTCTTTCTTTTCTACAAATGCCAACAGAAAAACAATGTTGAGGTCTCATCCCAAGCTCAGCATGTCCAAAATCAAACTCATTTCCACATAAGCCTGCTCTTCTACCTTCCCCATCCCAGTGGATGGCAACACTGGGACACTGAAGTCTTCCTGGATTCCTTCAGATCTCATTCCTGTAGCCAGCTGGTCACCAAGGCTGGTTGATTCTACCTTTGATCATGGAGAGTGGGAAGGGAACCCCAGAGGCCTGTAGGCACTAGGCCAGCACCTCCCCTCGCCTGTGTGGCCTGGTCTTGCTCCCATCCTGTCATCTGTACCCAAGGGCGCTGCCATCCTGCACCACCAGTGTTTGGGACACTGTCAGCCTTGGAGAAGACACAGGACGTATCGTGCATTATGCTGCCCTCAGGGAGTTCACCATCCAGGTGGGAAGAAACATGGCCCCACGAAGATCACAAAGACTGCATGAGTCATACAGATGCACAGGTTTGGGAAAGGGAGCTGGGGGAGGCTTAGCTGAGGGGCAGGGGCTTGCACTCACTTAAAAGAGAAGAAGTAACATTTCATAGGCACTCCTGGCCAGGCCAGAAGTTTTAATGGACACCTTGTAGTCAAGGACGAGGGGCTGCAGCCAAAAGACCTGGGTGTGAGACCCACATCTGTCTCTTAGCAGCTGTGCAGCTTCAGCCTGATGATGTCCTGTTCTGCAAAATGGTGACGACAACGCATCACGGGTTGTGAGGATTAAATGAGCTAGCATACTGAGCACGCTTAAAACAGCGTCTGGCACACAGTTTTTAGCTTTACTTAATAATAATCCTTATAAAAACCCTGAGATAAGGTTGGTTAGTGTATTCATTCAAGCATGTCCGTCTAAGGATATAGAGATCAACAAGACTGACTTCAGGGAGCCTCCTCACAGCTCAGTGTGCAAAACAAAGCAGGAGACAATGACCACACAGTACCGCGGTGCACAGTGCCAGGGAAGCAAAGAGCTGTTGGTTTTCCATCTCTGCTGGGGAGGGCGGCTGGCACCTCCCAGGCAACGCCTGAAGTGGGTTTAGAAGGTTCGCAGCTGCAAAGGCAAGGACAGAAGCGCCTGTCTGCCTTCTGTGATGGGGCTGGGTGCACACAACGCTTCTGAGTTAGGTGGACTCGAGACTCGTGGGGGAGAGGGCACCGGAGCAAGTCCTGAAGGGCTTCTCACGCAACACTGAGGAGCTGGACCTCGACCTAGAGGTGGGGGGCTGCCATAAGTGTGAAGACGGGGTGATGTGACAGAGGCGTTTCCAGCAGTAACTCTGGGAGCAGCAGGAAGGCTACGGGGAGAGTAGAGCAAGACCGGGGAGTAGGAAGCAGAGGAATAAAGCCAGCCTGGCCCCAGGGCTCCTCACCCCTTCTCCTCCTCCACTCCCTTGCCACAAGCAACCCAAACAGTAACCTTCCGATCCCGTGGTTATGTAAGCAACACAAGGTTACTGACGACAAATTTTTTAAACTCTGACGTTTACCTCCCAGAGCACAGCAGCACTTCCGGCTGTGGAAGAAGCTGCACATATCAGGTGAGCTCAGAGCTAAGAAAAGACCAGAGCCGTGTGTACATTGTCTTAAAACCAGGTTGTTTATTGGTACGTACACACCACACTCACACACCCCTGCACACCCATTCCTGATGTACTGAGCCAGTACAGTACTGAGAAGGGACCTGACAAGATACAGAAGGCTGGTGAGGGGGCCTCAGCTCACTGGTGACTCTCCAAATATAGAAAATATACTGACTGTGAGGCCAGGGATACACCAAACAACAGCCTTCCATCCCTGTGTGCACAGGCTTCTCTTCTCCGTCGCCTCCCTGCACCTCTCCATCACATCCCAAAATGCCCTGAACGGACCCACATCCCTGCTGCCTTAGCACATGACCAGCCATGACTGGGGATTAAGTTGCAGAGGAAAGGCGGGCTGAGTCTCCCACTGAGCTAGCCCATCGCAAGTCCCCTGAAGGAGTTAGATGGCCTTGTGGTCCCCAACTCCCCCAATCTTAAGATTCTAGGGTTTCTACATAATCTTATCCTCCACATCCAGGGACAGGGGCTCTTTCTCTCCCTCCAGCTCATCTGCTGCTCGAGAACTCCTGCACCTCCATTTGCAGCGGCCTGACACGGAGGGCAGGGAACAATCAGGGAGAGCAAGGGCAGTGGTTGCCTTGCCCAAACCCAGGAGAGCCCACCCAGCCCAGGTGACGTTATCATCACCATTTTGCAGAACAGGAAATCACCAGGCTGAAGCTGCACAGCTGGTAAGAGACATACTGGTGGACCTCTCCTCCAAGGAAAAGGAGCAGGAGGCCCTGAGCCCCGGCACCGCCCAAGCCCCATCTCTCCTGGACAGGAAGCTCTGACCCATTACCCTACCTGACAGCCTCACACCCACTCAGAAGCCAAGTCGACTGGGTTGTAAACCAGCTGCTCAGCCACCTGCAGGACAGCACCACACTCTCCAGGAAACGTGCTCCTCTCCTCTCCCCTGGATGAAGCCCTGGGTTCCATCAACTCACCCTGGACTTGGGTCCCAAACACTTCTAGGCACCTCAGCAGGATGAGGAAGTGCATGAGGAAGGATTTCTTGGGAATGACATTCCTACCAAAGCAGGGCCTGTACCCCTCAGCCCTGGTTGCCACCATGGTGCTGGAGAAGCAAGTGAAGTGGTGCGAGCCACGGGGTCTCACGGATTTCTGGAGGAGGCAGTCTCTGCACACCAAGAGAGCCAAGGGGTGGGTGACTGGGGACAAGCAGGAGAGTGACAGCCGTCACCAACACTGGGTTTCCTCAAGCTGGAAACTCACAGAAAAGGAAGCTTTATTTTCTTCCCAGGAGATCAGGGGAAGGAAGCCTCAGACTACCTTTTTCCCAAACTTGATGTTAAGGTCAGTGTATACTCAATCCACTCATCAGGTATATTCTTTTGGGGCTGGGATTACTAAAGAAGTGGGGCAGAGTGGGAAACCACGGGGAGAGATGCTGGGAGCAGAGTTCGCACCGCCCCAGAGCCAAGATCCACACAACCCGCTGCCCCCAGTCCAGCAGCAGCTCCACCCACAGCTGGGGCAGGAGGCATTCCCACTGCCCTTTGGGCTTAAGGCTACCACAGGCCATTGGCTCTCCCTCCAGCTGGCCTGCCTGCACCACTCACTAGGCAGGACAGCTGAGAGTTTCCCAACCCTCACACTTGGACCAAAACTCAGGGGCCCATTTATCTCAGATTCTTCCCAAACTCATGTCTGGATTCAGCTTAAGCCAGGGCCTGGAACCTCCAACCCAGCTGCACCATCCGGAGGGAGAAGCGGACCTTCAGCAGCCCCTCCCAGCCCCTATGGTGGCAGGAGCTGCAGTTGGAGGCAGGAGCTGCAGTTGCGGAGATGAGCTGCAGAGGAGTAACGCTGGGATGCCTAAACCAAATGTCAGACCATCTGGCACAGCCCAGAGGTGGACAGGAACCACAAGACCAAACAGCCCAAACGAGGCAGAGTCTGAAGTGCCCTTTTCTTGGAAGGGCCATCATCCCCAGCCCTGGGCCTGGCGTCCTGGTCTCTGGTGGAGGTCGTGGTCCAGCCCAGGCCAAGTCCCAAAGAGAAAGAGTGGAGTCACACCCACACTGGGCTGCCGTCCTCTCGCTCCTGCAGAATCCCAAGCATGGACAACCTGAGTGCCGGCACACCACCAGAAGACCCAGCCACATCCTTGACAGACTTACAAAGGACACACGTGGGACTGGGGGGGAATATGGGAGGAGGGCGAGTATATTGTGAGATCCAGGGCCACTGGCAAGTCACAGATGAGACTAGGAGACATGGGAGGAAGGGGACCGAGCAGGAGGGGTCAGGGCGTGCGAGCCTGGAAAGCCAGCAGGAGGAAGCCGGCCCAGTGCTGTGGCTAGTCCCGGAAGGCGGAGAGCATGTGTCCGTAGAGATAGTGGGAGTGAGCTAAGAGAAAAAGAGACAGGCATCGCCGGTGAGCTGGCAGTTAGTCCCCTGAAGGCTGGCGTTGCAAGGAACGTGGGGTGCTTCCCCGGGCCAGACGGAGCGGGAAGGGCAGGCCGGGCAGGAGGCCGGGGCGGCGCAGGGAGGCCGGGGCCGGGCCCACTTACCCCGAGCCACAGGCACCCCGGTCAGACTCGGGGCGGGAAGGGTCAGCAGGAATAGGTCCGAACCGTGGAAGTCTCCAGTCTCAGCGCACCCGCCGTCCCGGCTGGGCGGGGTCGGCGGCCGCGGGAGAACACAGAGCCCGGTTGGCGCGCGCTCGCCAGGCGGGCAGCTGTGCGCCCGGCCCGGCCTTGCCTGCGCCCGCCGCGCTCCACCCGGGGCGGACGCCCGCGGCCTGTCACTCACCTTCGGGCACCACCTTCTTCGGCGGGGCGGGCGGGGGCTGCAGGGGCCCCAGCGTGGACACGCGGAAGCCCGGGGGGAGCGTCTCGCCGCCTGGGGGGTTCCCGCGGCCGGAAGCGTTTCCTCCAGGAGGGCGCGCGGCGGAACACCTTGTCCTCGCCCTGCAGTGGGGACGCGCAGAGGCCAAGGGGCGGTTTGGAATGGCCACCCTCACTCCCTGGGCAGGAGGCGGGGGGCAGCTGAGGCTGGTTCTAGGGGTACCAACCCGTCCCTTTGGAGAAAGGGAGCAAGGTTCCTTCCCCTTTCTGGCCCTTAGGTTTTCCGTCTGTAAAATGGCTCGCGCTCAAGTGGATGAGTCCCAGGGGCTCTCCCCCTCTGGAATTCCCTCTCAGTGGTGGGGTCTGTCATCATCCTGCAGGTGAACTCTCTTCCCCGCCCCAATCATCTCAGACTGGGCTTGTTATGCCCTTGACCTTTCCAGGATTCCTCTTCTCAGCCGCCTCCCATGGGTGGGGTCACCAGCCAGCTCCCATCCACCCCCACCTGCCCTTCTGGGGCCTCAGTGTGGCTGCAGCCTGTGTGCTGGAAAAGCCTGGCTCAGGAGACCTGGCTTTCAATTATGGCTCTGCCATTTTACTAGCTGTGTGACCCTGGGCAAGTTAAGTGACCTCTCTGAGCTTCAGCTTCCTTATCTGTAAAGAGGAATGACCTCTGCCCTATCTGTTTCCCAGGCTGCCTATTCCTAATGGGATCAGGTGAGAACACCTGTGACAGTGAAGGGTCAGGCAGATGGCCAATCAGAGGCAGCTTCCTCCAAAGGATGCGGTGGGCAGCCCCCTGCCATCTGCCAGCCAAGTCTCCAAAATGACCATCTCTGCCAAAGGGCCCCCAAGTCCTCGCTCTACATAGGCCCCTCTGCACAGGCCTCCCCATGCACCCTTCCAGCCCACATCCACCCCATTAGAAGCCACACCTCATCTCCCTCCACCCTGTGTTCTGGGAACTGGAGCAGGCCCAGTGCTGCCAGCAGGAAGAAGGACACACCCCCAGTTCCTGCCTGCCAGCCCCTCCTGCCCACTCCCAGGGTCTGCCACCTGGGCCCTAAGCAGGCAAAACGCTCCCATCAGTTGTCAGCACCACGTACCTCCGTCCTAGCAGGGATTTTACATGTCCTTATGAGATTATTTCATTAATCTCTCTCTCTCCCCACCCCAGTCTCTCCCTCTCTCTGTCAAATTCTGTGATCCAGGGGACAGAGACCATGACCTCTTTTGCTCCAACCAATGATCCCAGTCACTAAGCAGTCCTGGGAACCTGGCAGGCACTCAGTAAATACTCGTTCAGTGAATGGATGGCAGCTGGCCCATCCCTGAGTCTATCAGGAACTTTCCTCATCATTCCTGTTCTCCCATGATCCTGCCCTCAGCCAAGCCCAGAGCCTTTCCCTGCCCCGCCCCCCCCCCCTCTCTCTCTGTCTCCATTTCTCTCCATTTCCACCTCAGGCCAACCCGAAGGGCTTGTCTATTCCTCCCCTGTCCCCCAACAGTAAGATGTTTTTCCTGCTCCCCGTCTGCTCATTTCCCTGGAGTCCGGCTCTCCATGTAGGGGGAACTGGATGCAGCCCAGCAGGGCCTTGAAGCTGGGGAAACTCAGAACCAGAAGCTGGCAGAGGGACGAGTCGCAGGGATGGTTCAAGGTTGCTGCCGATGGCTAGAGAGCTGGACAGGAGCAGTTTCCTTGGATCTCCGACCCACACACACACACCAACTCTCACCTTATTCCCAGGAGCTGGCCTTCTACTTTGAGCTTCCCGCAAGAACCAGTTCTCTCCAGCCCTACACTGAGCTGCATCCCAGAAACCCACTGCACTGCCAGATGACACCACCTACTCAACCACTCCACCCAGCGTCTGCGGCCTGAGAGGCCAGCTAGCTCCGCGTGCCTCCAGGAGGCCGCGGGACGCAGCAGAATGCACGCAGCAACCAGACACACATTGGCTCCAGTCCTGCTCTGCCATGCATCAGCCCATGAGAGCAGGTAAGTTACCTCTCTGAGCCTCGATTCCTCATCTGTCCGGTGGGACAGGAACCTGTTTCACATGACGATTGTCAGCACAAAGGAAGATGTCTGCCGGCACTGCACCACCAGGTCTGGCCCAGTGACTGCCACGAGTCAACATTCAAGGAATATTTTTGTAAGGACTGAAGGAATAAACAGCTTTCTAAATTAGAAAGCACCATACAAATATATATGGGGGTCATTTTCCCTAGCTGCATCAAAGAAAGCTAAGATCCTAGGTGTGTGGGGAATAAGGAAGAGGGTCCACACTGCAGGGGCACTGGGAGAATTAGGATCTCTGAGAGTGGGGACAGCTGGCAGGGTCTGGCAGTTTATCTCTGACTGGAATACACACTCCACATTTCCAGGTACCTCTGTGAAGAACACACCCCTCCACAAATGCCGTGTGTTCCTGAGTGTGTCCTGTCTGCTGAGGCCGGGCAGTCATCCACAGGGGTGGGTTTAGCCCTGTTAAACCAACTAAGAAGGGACTAACTGATATGCAGGTAACACTAATGGTGTCCCATGAGGAGGCCCAGAAGTCTCAACAGAGGCATTGGTGAGGGCAGGGGTGTGGAGAAAGGGAAGGGAGTGGGAGGAGACAGAGGAGGGGAGGGAGGGAGAAGGAGGGCGGGGAGGCAGCAGCAGGGCCTGAGGAGGGGCTGTGTTGTCAGGAAGCAGGTGCATTCTGGCAGCATCTCTAAGGGGAGCATTATGGCTCAGAAGGTCGGGGCATTCCCCTGACACAGTCAGCCTGAACTCAAGGGGAAGGCCAGACGAAACCCAGTGGAAGGGACTGTTTCTTCAGTGACCAGCGGGCTGAGGGAGGAAAACCTTAACTGGGTGTGAAGGTAGACACAGGAGAGAAACTAGAGAGGAGGCTGGGATGGTGAAGGCCTGAGCTGTGTGGGGCTGTGTCCAACTGCCCTGAGGGACAAGTGAGCAAAGGTAGATTTAACAACCTCGCATCATGTCTGCCTGCAAACAGCCACACTACTACAAGACAGGGATCGTGAGCAGGCAGGAGATAGGCGGTGCTGACAGCACTGAAGAGATGGGGTCTGGGAGATGAAGAAAAGGTGTGACCCCCACAGAGACGGCCTTTGGGGGAACCTCTGATCCTCGTGGTTAGGAGGTTCGGGGCACAGAGTTGGGAGATGCTGCAGGTAGAACATACAGGAGCCTTCAGCTTCTGTACAAGGAAGGAGTTTCATGGAGACTTCTCCAGGCCTATTCAGGCCAGGCCTGCCTCTCCAGTCCCCTGACATCATCCCCATTCCCTGTGGCTCTTCTCCCTTAGGCTGCCCCACCAATCACCAGCCCAAGGAAAGCAGAACTCATGAACTTCCATCCAACAAACCAAGAATGACTGCATCCCTGAGGCCCCTATTCACAGCCAGGTACTCACGACGTCCAGCTTCCTGTCTGTGCCCAAGGCCAAGAGGTTGTTGAACTCTCTCTCCATCACCTGGCGTGCCTGGAGTCCACAGGGTGAGAGAGGGAGAGTGGGAGGGCTGTAGTAATGACCTCTGTGCCATCTCTCACCTGTCTCCCAGGGGTCCAAGGGCAGAGATGGGGTTTTCAGTGCATGGAACCCATTAGCCTGATGCTGCTCCTTCAAGCAAACCTCAGTGTCCTCTTAGAAGTGAAACTGTAAACCTTAGGATTCTTTCATATGGAACAAATTAGAAAACTATAATTTTTTAAAAAGTAGGATCACAGAACACATAGAGGGACAGGCGTCACCTACTGGGGGAAAAAACCCACACTTTTCTCTAAGGGAAAATCATGCCTTACAGCTTTCCTGGAGGGCAAATTAGCATGGAGACCATGGGTAATAAGGATTTAACGTACTTAGATTAAAGAAACATACTTCATAAGGCTCCACATCAAAAATGTAACCGAGGAAGACTGCTCGGTCGTGGACATTGGTGGCCCTTGGCTGCGTGGTGCGCAGAGGCTTTCTCTAGGCCTCCTAGGAGTTTAAACTCATTAGGAGGTTTGGGAAATGCCAGAAACAAAACAAGTTTTCAAAACTGCCGCCAGATAATTTTAACCGTTTTTAATGAAGGATTCCACTGGGTCAGATCCCACTTCCTCTGAGAGCCAAGCTCAGTGAACAGGACGGGAAAGAAGCAGCGAGAGCACCCTTCACTGTTATGGGTGTCCTGCTCTCCACAGAACTGGATGCACTGAGAGAGAGGAAACAAAAGACAGGAAAACCAGCCCATTTCCGGGTGGGCAATATTAACCATGGAGCTCAGTAAGGGCGGTCTTCATCAGTACTGGGAACATAACATTTTTATAACTGACTGAAAGGAGAAGCACAGTAAATTTTCAAGTATCCAGATGACACTGCTCCTCTGGGCAGTGCAAAGGGAGGATGACACAAACTTCAGGTGTGTCTCACAAAGCCATGTGAGTGGGCAAGAAAGCAGCAGAGAAGGTGGGAGGTGGGCAAGTGTAGAACATTTGCATCTCAGGGAAATCGAAGCTCTTCTTAGAGATCGAGGGGATCTGTGCTCTCCAATCTGACTGATTGGGGGTCACTGCAGAGAGCCTATAGGACACACTGGCCCTGTATGCTGCCATCACCCCTAAAAGGCCAACACCCCCCCCCCCCCCCAGGAATTATGAGGCATCACAGCCCTACCCTCACACAACCAAAAATGCGTCTGCTCCCGGAATAGCTTGTGCAGCCCTGGTGGCTGAATTGCAAGAGACCTGACAGCTGCAAACAGTCCAGACAAGGGCAGCTAACACAATCAGGGCAGGATGCGAGTCTATAAGAGGAAAGGCTAAAAGAATTAGGACCTCTCTGTCTGAAGAGACAATGGCTTGGGCCCAGAGGCAACACAGTCCGAGTTTATGGCATCACAAAGGTAAGCACTGCTCACAGCAAACATCCCCATCAAACACAGAGGATCAGGAAGAGGCAGTCCCTTCCCAGGGGGAGCCTGACAGCATCTTTAGGACAAATAAGATCAGGAAAGACTTCACACAACAGGGTCCACTGCCCACAGGAAGACAGGAAGGCCCAACGTGAAGAGGCTCCAGAGGATCTAGAAGTACCCAAGGTGGCAGCTCTGTAACAGTTATGAAATGCAATGTAAGGAGACATATGATCTTTTGAGCTGCGGACAGTGGACAGAGCCCTGGCATGGACAGGCCCTGGGCTGCGTTATTTGGTCTATTTAGCTTTCTGAAGCCTGGGGGCCCAGAAGCAGATCCCTAGGGTGGGACACACAGGAGATAAGGGCTGTCTGGTCCCTTTGGGCCTCTGGGCTAGTTCTCCTCAGAAAAGTCAGGTCAGACTGAGGAGAAGTCAGGCACAGAGTCCCTGCTGCAAGGACGGGGCTGGGAGGAGGTGGGGTGCCCACAGCAGTGCTGCGGGCCGAGCCACGTGCGTGCGGTATGTGCAGGACCCTGGTCTCCAGGGGCTTGGTTACGCACAAGGACCACGTCGAGTTCTGAGGACCTCGTGATCCCCTCTGGGACAGGCCCCGGAAAGGCCCCTACAGACCCATCAGCCTGTGTGTGTGTGAGAGAGCAAGAGAGTGGGGGAGAGGGAGAGCTGAGATAGACCAATTACAGGGACGCCCACCTGGGTGTTCTGCATGGGGATCTGGAGGAGCAGGGCTAACGTGTTGTGGTCAAAGTTCTCGTTCAGGGCCAGCAGGGCACCATGCACGCCGCTCTCATGCAGGCTTCCTGTGTAGTCCCGCAGCCCGATAGACTGCACCCAGTGGACCACCTGGTCGTTGGTCCAGACCAGCACATCTGGCGGGCAGGGGAAGAAAGGGGCAGGAGACAGCGGATTTGGCAAAGGACCTGTAGGGACAGAAGTAAGCTCCCAGGACCCAAAGCTCCAGTCCACCCTACTCTCTGGCTCCCACCTTCCCATGTCCTCTGTCTGTCCTCCCTGGTTCCTGGGCTTCTGGGGAACCAGCCCCACCTCTCTCCATCCCTGCCAGCCTGCAGGACTCAGGGTCAGGCCAACAGGCTCCCGGCCTCCTCCCAGAGCCCTGCCCAGGCCATCCCCTGCCCTTATGCTGGAATGGCCCTTATTCTTTCCACCTTCCAGTCTCTTCTAAGACTTGCCTCACTTTCCTGTCCAATCCCACCCAGATCGCCAAGTTCTGGGAGCACTTTCTCACACAGTCTGTAGCAGTGTCCTGGGAATTTCACTGTATTTGACTAGTTGGTGGCCACTGTCTGGTATAGGGGTACGGGGTTACAGCTGACTGGGCAGGGGCTTCTTCTCCACCAGATGGTGGTGCCCCCTGGGCACAAACTATGTCTCCCTCCTCAGACCCAGAGCTCCCTGCTCCTAAGGCTGAGGCTGTGTCTTCTCTCCCAGATCTGGAGCACCCCTGAGGCACAGAAGGCCTCCTCTCCCTTCTCTCGGCCCAAGGCAGGGGTCAGCAAGGCAGCCCCCGCTCCCCCTGACTGCCACTCCTTTCAGAGGAGGCCCACTGAGCTGACCATCTTACCCTTGATCTCGTGCTGGCTCTCCTCCCGCCTCTTCTCCAGCTCCTTCCGGTCATAATTCAGCATCTTCAGACACATGATGCCATACTGAAGACTGGTTCTGCAGGCACACAGCCCCCAAGCCAAGGCCTCAGCAGGGCCATGTTCCCACCATGTCTGCCCCACATCCAGCACCAGCCACAGCATGTCCAGACCTACATCCTCCAGCACAAACAGCACCCTAGCCCGCTCACACTCCTCCTTCTCCCAGCTACCTCCCTCTCTGCCTACCCCATGTCCTCCCTCAGCCAGGCTGTGGGCCTGAATGATAGAAGGAAAGTTCTCTGAATGAAGCAACATGCCCCCACTCTCCTGGCACTGGAATCACACAGACCCTACAGATATCCCCTTGTAACCCCATTTCACTCAGAGTCCTTACAACAGCCTACACGCTGCTACATGATCTGCTCCCTCACACTGATACCTCTGCTGTTCTGCAAACATGGCAGGCACACTTGGCTTATGTGCCTCAGGGCCTTTGTCCCGGCTGCTCCCTCTGTCTGGAACACTCCTCCTCTTGTCTGCTCATTCTCGTCTCCTTTAGGTCTTTGCTCAAATGTCATCTTCTCAGTTCAACAGTCACCCTGTCCACCTGATTTACAACTGCAACATTGCTGTCACCACCCCAGCCCACATTCCCAATGCCCCTAACCGTTCTAATTTTTTTCCTAGCACTTTTTGTCTATTTACATACTATATAGTTACTGTTCCTTCTCTCTCTCTCCCAGTTAGAATGTAAGTTCCAGGAGGGCAGGGAACTTTGTTTTGTCCACTGATGGACCCCTAGAATAGTGCCTGGCACATAGTAAACACCATAAATGCTTAATGAATGAAATGAAATAATTCACGGAAAGTACTAAAGGTACTCAAATGGCACCGGGTGCACAGTGAGCACTCAATAA
Source organism: Ceratotherium simum simum (assembly GCF_057802395.1). Classification (NCBI taxonomy): domain Eukaryota; kingdom Metazoa; phylum Chordata; class Mammalia; order Perissodactyla; family Rhinocerotidae; genus Ceratotherium; species Ceratotherium simum. The sequence continues at coordinate 464,471 of NC_141935.1, forward strand.
GTAACAACTAAGCCAGGCTAAGAACCATAGAATCTGTAGGCAAGAAGGGACCCAGAGGCCATCAGTCCAAGCTGCCATCTGATGCAGGAGTCACCTCTGCAGCATCCTTCCGAGAGGTGTGAACGCCTATGCCTGTCACCTCTGGTGACAGCAGAGGTGGCCCATTCCATCTGGGGCACAGTCACTGTAGTATTCTTCCCTAACTTGAACAGCACCCAGTCATTCAGCCCCTGGTTTTGCCATCTATAAGATGGAGCAACAGAATGGAAGGTCCCTCCCAAGTCTAACTGCTTCTGCCTCTAGTATTGAGGCCACTGCTTTGTGAGATAAACTATGCTGACTGCTCCCTCCTTCTCAGAGCTGAGAGGCTCAGAGCTGGGCTGTGGCAGGCAAGGACCCAGACCTTTCCTCTCCGCTTGGAAGGAACTGGACACCTAAACTGGATGCTGGGTTCAGTTTGAGTCTTCTCAGGGTAAACAGAGAGAATTCAGCAAGCCCAAAGACAAGTAATGAACTTCAGAATCTCCAAGGAAGTGAAGCTAAAGAGAAAGGACTTTTTGTCTAAACGGTTGGAGGTGAGGGGACCAAATTCTCAAACTGCAGGATGAGATGAGGATTCGGCTTTTGCAAGAAGGAGACTTTTACCGCTCAGAACAGGCCAGGAAAAGAGATGGAGGCATCTCTATTCCTAGAGACAGACCCCCAGAGCTGGGGGAGACCCACGTCGGGAGGTGGCCCTGGGCCCCAGCCTTGCTCACCGGTGGAAGCTGTCCACCATCTTCAGGTGGCCTCGCAGGTCCTTCCTGGTCAGGTGACCCAGCATGCGCGCGTCCACCAGGCTCTCCATGAAGTAGCTGCGGTACTGGGGGAGCCCCAGGCTGGGCAGCCACTCGTTCCCAATCCACTCGTGGTTCACGTCCCCGTAGGCCAAGGTCTGGGGGAACAAGGTGGACAAGCTGTTGGGCAGGAAGGCAGTGCCAGCAGGTTGCAGCTGGCACTGCTGGTGGAGAGAAACATCACGCTATCCTCCATGGCAGGTCAATAAAACTTGAGCTTATTTTCACTAAGGGGCTGGAAGTGGTGGGAGGTGGAGATTTTAAATGGAACTTTTCAAGACCTTGAAATGATACGGTTCCACTCACATATCAATTATCTACACTAATGAACAGAAGTGACTATCCAGGCAGCAGATAATATGAAATCCTTCCTGTCAGCTCTGGAATGCATTTGCGGTGCTGGGCGGCAGTCTTGCCTTCCTGATTCTCAGTCTGCCTCCAGCCCACTGAGCCCAGGGACCAGCTGCATTACCAGGACCTGCAGAGTGGCAAAGGAAGCCAGTGTCTCTTGGGAAACCGGCCTCACACCGTCCACAGGGGAATTAGGTATTGACTAAAGACGTGAAAAAACAAAAAGAACGGTGCCTGCGCCTGAACAGCCAGCACTCAGTTCCCTAAGGCTTGGTCTCCACTCCAGGAATTCTCCAGAATTCCTGTCCTTTGTTTTTGCTGTTTATTTGTTGCCTCCTGCCGTGAGCAGGGACCTCCCCCACCACCTGTCTCTGGAACACAGTTTTAACAGCAGCCCTGCGTCACTCTCCTTCCTCACCCTACTCGATTGAAAATTTACTTTGTTAGCTTTTAAAACAGGATTGTTGATACACATAAGAATACAGGTAGCATGTGTTGGTTATGAAGGTCTGTGCCATCTATGGACACGCTGTCACATCCACCTCAGGCTCGTCCCCCTCCGGCCCCTGCCCCTGGAACATGACCACTATGCTGAGTTTTCTGTCCATCACTCCCTTGCTCAAAAACAATTTTACAGTTCTTACAATCACTAATGTATATTTCCCTAAACAATGTATTATTAATTCTGCTTGTTTTTGAGTTTTAGTATAAAACTCTACGAATCTTTTGGGACTTACATTTTCCACGTGACATTATATGTCTAAGATTCATCCACTTCCTCTGCGGACTGTTTTACTGTGAATATGCTAGAACTGACCTGGCCCATCTCCCACTGACAGGTCTCCCTGTGCGTGTAAACAGCACGCTCCACATTTCCTTCTCCTCACGGCACTTACATCTATCTGACATATTGTCCATTTGTCTGTCTACTGCCTGTCTCTCCCTAGAACAGAAGCCCCACGAGGGCTTAGTCTGTTCACTCTGTATCCAGAGAGCCTAGAAGGCCTGATACCTAGTAGGTGCTCAGTAATTATTTGCAGAAGGAAGGAAGGAGTTGGAGGGGAGGGAGGGAGGGAGGGAAGAAAGAAAGAAGGAAGGAAGGAAGGAAGGAAGGAAGGAAGGAAGGGAGGAAGGGAGGAAGGAAGGAATGGAAGGCCTTGGCTCAGCTCACCAGGGTGCCCCTGAGGAACAGGGAGAGGAAGAGAGTTCCCCCACCTAAGTCTCATTATTCCTAGGAAGAGACTCAAACTGGGGGAGAGGCAGGCACGATGGGGCACAGCGCTCCAGGGTTCCTCCCCAGCCATCCTGAGAAACCAGAAGTAGCTAAAGGAGAATGAGGAGGGAGGGGCTCCAGCAGGGAAGAGAACGTGTCCAGGCTCCTCGGGTGAAGAGGGTCTCGAAAAGACCAGGACTCAGGAGTCCTGCGGGGAGAGAACCCGCTGGGAAGCTACTGTCCTGAGAACTGGTTCTGGACAAGGAAAGGGGGTCTTACCTGAGCCCAGCTGCCCTCCTCACTGTCCTAGTGGAACAGGTGCAGCGTGTCAGGGGAAACAGGCCAAGTCAGGAAGCCTGGCAGCCTCCACCCCAGGCCCCGTCGGGGAGAGGGCACGGACCACGAACGGGTGGTGACGGGGCAAGCTTGCTGGGATGGTCAAGAGAACAGAGGCTGTTGCCCGTGTTTGCGGTGAGAGGGGAGCAAACGTGTGTGTGGCAAAAACACCTTCCACACCTCCCAGGCTTGGCTGGGAGCCAGGCCCTCCCAACCCTCCCTGTTCCTCCACCGAGGACCAAGCACAGGGGCAAGGATTCTGTTTTCAGGCCCATAGCAGGCACAGACTCCCAAGCCCAGCTCTTCTCTATTGCAGCGCACCAATGGCCAGGGTGAGCTCATGACCCCTGGAATGGACCACACACACACACACACACAGAGTCCCAATCCCATTTCTTTCCCACCAACCCTCCAGCCTGAGACCAGAAGCAATCACCCATCAGGGATACCGAGCTCACGTGAGATCAGCTGCAACCCCTCTGGCTGCCCACAACCTTCCCGCACCCTCGGTGGACTCATCAGCGCTAACCCCAGGCCCAGGGCCAGACTCACTGGCTTTGTGGATGTGGCCAGAGTTTCCATCTCTTCATGGGTGACCCAGACATTCCCAGAAGACTGCAAGCATAAAGGAAACCTAGCTGGTCCTGCACGTGGGTCCCCAGGATCCCCATCAGCCTGGGAGCCCCAAGAACGATGACAAAGCTCCTTACCGAGTCCTCCCCCAGGCCCCGCCCAGGGCTCTGCACACAGTCTCGCTCTGAGTGACTCTTTTATCACTGTATCCACCTTACTTAGCACAGAGCCTGGCACAGAGAAGTGCTCCACAAACGTTTCCCAAATGAACGGTGCAAATCTGGAATAGGGCTGACCCCATCACAGGGATGGACCACAGTGAAAGATTTTCCCCTGAGGGTCCATGGAGTAGCCTGCATTTCTGTGGAGAGGTGGGAGGACCAGGACAGAATTCACAAATGCCCTACACCCTCTGCTTCCCCCTTCCCCCAATCCAGCAACAACACAGAACTCCAGAAGTCCCATCCTGCAAACTCTGCCCAGAGATCTGGAACTGGTGGCAGAGTAGGGATGGGGAGATAGAGCCCACAGGTGGTATGTGGGAGGCAGGGAACTAGGCCTACTCCGTCCTCCTAGAATCAGAGTCACCCCCTCCTGGAGAGCAGGTGGAGCCCTCTGTGGGGCTGAAAGGAGAGGCAGGACTCAACGTTACCATCTGCCCAAAGACCGGTGGGAGACTTTGCAAACACTATTCCAGGGCTTCTGAAAGTGTCCCGGGTGAGGGAGAGGCCACTCACAGTCCTGGACGTGGGCGGGGCGGAGGGGCTGGTCAGCGACACCATCTCCTGGATGGCCAGCCGTAGCTTGAGCCGGTGCAGGGCATTGCTGATGCCAATCTCCCGCTGGATCTCTGTGTCCGACAGGGCCGACATGATGGCACCACTCTTGACGTTGGCCCGGCAGGCTGCCACATACCAGGCAGGCATTCCCACCCAGAGCTGCAGATACGGGGCCCAGAGGGTAAATTCAGGCCCTTCCCCAAGATCTGGACCCCGCTGCCAAGAGCTTGGCAATACCAAAGGGCGAAGGCCCAGCCTCATCCCTGGTCTCAGAATAGCAAATGCAGAGCAGAGGAACTTCGAAATGTGGAGATGACCATCATCAAATTCCTCTCTTCCCCATATTACAGTGAAAATCTGAAGCCTAGGAAGGTGAAGGGATTTCCCAACATCACGTGGGTGATGGGAAGAGCCAAACTGGCTGTGAAAGCCTTACAGCTTAGTGACAATTCGTTCCCCTTATCCACACTAGCTACCGCGAGGCATCAGTGAGTAGAATCAATTCTCTCCTCAAAAGCAACTGGTATGTGTGTGTGTGCATTGTGGGAGCAGGGGGAGTTCTAGGGACACCACCACTCTGCCCGAGGAGTCCTCGTCCCACCCCACACACCCTTCCCACTGGACCCTAGTAGACTTCCTTTTTCCAGGCTTACCTCCAGCCAGGAGACCACAGTAGGGCCGTCCCACTGGGCAAAGGGCGTTCCTTTTCTGCGGGCATCTTCAAGCAGCTGGTGTCTTGCAGGAAGAGGAACAACAGACTCACTGGTCCTTCCTTCTCTCTCCACCATGCTGACTTCCTGGGACCACGCACTCTGCCAAGAGCTGGACTCCCACCACCCCTGCTCCCCACCTGTATGCTATGCCTGAAGCAGCAGGACACCAAGACATGGGGCAGGAACACCTCTTCAGCCCCAAAGGGCCATGTCTGCACATGGCCTGACACACAGACATTTCAGTCTGCTCTGCCAGAGACCCAAAGGCCCTGGGTCACTCTCTCACAGCCCCCTGGCCTCCTTCCTCAGGCCATCCTAAGAACCACCTCCCAGCTCCTGCTGTGCCCACATGGACCAGGCCTGCTCAGCTCAGAAAGGGCCTTGCTGGGCTCTGGCTGGCTGAGCTCTGTCCTATGGCAGCCCAGGGGAAGGGCAGTGGGTGGGAGCTGAGCTCCACCCTCGCAGAGCCTGGCCTGCAGCTCTTACTTCTTCTTCAGCCGCCGGTCCTCCTCTGCCTGCGTCCCCAGCTTGGCAGGTACCATAGGCTCCTGCAGACCGAGCTCCGAGTCTGTTAGGAGAACTAGAAGGGAAAAGATGGCATGTCAGCCAGGACCTCTGCTTCTCCTCTCGTGGCCTGGGCTAGGATTGGGGAGCAGACCAGCAGGAGGATCCTCCATGTATGACAACCCAAGAGGGCCTATGGGGACCACCCATTATTCCCAGAGCCTCCGCTCAACATCCCTGCATCCAGGTGAACCCAGTGGCATCAAGTGGGTCACCCCCCGCCCAGAGAGTCACCCCTGGGAGCCTCAGCCCTGGAGGTGTTTTCCAGCTAGCGGACCGAAGTTGTCCCACCCTAACAGCAGCAAAATCGTAGACAGAACTTGTCCCTCCTCCAAACCACGGAGCAAAGGAAATCCAGAAAGCCAGACATGAGTGGATACAGGGCTACACAAGTGGGCTACGAGGCTGAGAAAGGATTACCCCGACCTGGGTCAGCGGTGGGGAAACAGCGTGTCTTGGCCTCTTTCTCAGGCTGCACTCATTTGGACAAAACCACAAGGGAAGCATGCACAGCTCTGTCCACTTCTATCAAGGATCTCCTGAAGGGATGCCAGCACCCTAGAGAGTTCATGGCAGGAGCAGCATCTTAGAATTCATTTAAGTCCTGGTCACTCCGCACAGTGCACAGAGGGCAGCAGGTGTGGGTCACCAGAAACAGTTAGAGATGCTGCCTTAGGTTCAGGTGCCAACATGGTGTGGGGAACATGGGAAGTCAAAGGCTTCACACAAAATGCCTCTTCTCTTGCACCAATCAGAACTTCTCAGCTCCGCCTCCCCATCTGTGGCCCTCTCCACAACACCCTGCAACCCCTGTGGACTGGGGCAGGGTGCTCTGCCTCTTTCCTCACTGAGGCTCCACATCCTGAGCAGAGGTGCCTGCCTTCCCTCCTCCTCCTCCTCCTCCACCTCCTCCCCCCCCACCTCCTCCACTGCATCCTTCTCCTCCTCCTCGCTCAGCTAGCTATGTTCTGATTCACAACTTCCAGAGGTGCAGGAAGATATAATTATGCATTTGGGTTCAAAGGTTTCCTTCTTCTAGTGATCAGGTTCCTTCCTTGCATGAAATTCGTCAATGCTCCCACTGCCTCACCGGAACTTCTAAACCTCTTCAAGGCCCTTGTGAGCTGGCTCAGCCTAGGGTCCCAGCCCACCTCCCCCACTCCTACCGCCCCCTCCCTTCCCTACTCTGAAAAGACTCAATTGTATACAAAACTCTTGCACCCAGAATCTTTGCCTTTCTCAGACCCCCTTCCCCTCACACACACACACCTTTTCTTGGTGAATTCCTATCTAGCTTTCTAGCTTCAGCTCTGGTGTTGCCTAGCAGAGGAAGCCACTCATGTTGCCCCCACCACACCATAGTTCAGTTCTGACTTCCAGAAGCACCCTGGGCATCACTCTCTCATGATATTGTTTTGGAATCGCCTCTTTATTTTTTCCTTTTCATTAGACACTGAGCTCCTTGAAGGAATGGACTATTGCTCCCTCACCTAATACTAAGCCTTGTTTACAGCAGTGCCCCAGTAAACATCTGTTGCACAAATGACTAAACAGATGAAGGAAAGAGGCGGAGGAAGGGAAAGACGGAGACAGCTAACATCTACTGAGCACCCACCACCTGCCACGCACGTCCTGGAACTTCAGATACTGCACTTGCCCAAGCGCTCACTTGATACAACGTCTACAGAGCCATAATTAGGCATTATGACGTTTTGAGTCCTGGAGGCCAAATGTACTAGAAATAAGCTCTGATCAAGAACTGACTCTCCTAAAGAAAGAAGAAAGGAATTTCTCCTGGAGGTCCTGAGCACAGTACATCAGAAAACCTCTGAATTGGGAGGAACTTCAGAGGCACAACGTTGCACTCAATATAGGAATCCCTTCTACAGCACACCAAATAAAACGCCATCCACCCGCCGCCTGACACTTCCCTCGGGAGGCAGCCCCTCCCGCCGTAAAGCAGCTCTAACAGAAAATTGTGCTGCTCTGGAGCTGAAGTCTGCACGCCTGCGGCTTCCGCCCACTGGCCCCTGGGAGGCAGGCAGAGAAGGCTGGATCCGAGTACACCTCCTGCTCTGAGCCCATACTCGCACCCATTCGCTAGGAAGGGGCCAGAGACCATGTCCCGTGGTTTCATCCCGGCTCAGCTGGATCAGCCTGCCCTTCTCCTTCTTCCCGAACAGGCGACCGATGGACGACTTGATACCCTTGCGCTTGGCGCCCTTGTGCAAGGAGTCCTGGCTGCTGTTGCTGCTGCTGGGGTTGCTGCCCTGATCCTCCAAAGCACTAAAGGATAACAGCCAGGAGGGGGTGGGATGAGAAGAAACACACTTAAATTACAGTAGGAGAGGTGGAAGTTAGACCTCAGGAAGAACTTATGGTAAGTGTCAGAGTTGGGGTCGGGGTGAGGGGCTATGATCAGAGCAGGTGACTGAAGGAGACACGGAACTGTCCCTCCCTGACGGTGTTTCAAAGAGAAGTGAGACGTGCAGACACCTGGGACAGGTGAGATGCAGTCCGTTCAGAGGCAGACGGAGGGACAAGATGGCCTCGGGGACGGAGAGACTCAAGGTGGGGCCTGGTCCCCTTACCTCTTGCCTTCTTCCTGGCTCAGGGCTGGGTGGCCAAGCTTCTCCAGCCGCAGCATCCTGGGTAAGGAAGGAGGAGAAGTCTCACATTTTATGGTGGCTTTATCCTCTCGGTTCTCTTCCCGAGACACTGGCGACTGAACAGACAGTGGAGCCGTCAGGGGATAGAGGGAGAGACCTGGGGCCTGCCTACCCAGCCCAGACGAGGCAGAGGAGAGTGGAGAAATGCAGTGGGGAGGCCCTTGCAGCCTGAATTCAGACTCAGACTCAGGGCCCAAGGAGGAGAAGCCAAAGGGAAGGGCCTGGGAGAATTAAATCTTTAGCACCTGGGTCATCAGGAGCACTCACGAGCAGCTTCCTCCTATGCTTTCTTAAGTCACTGGGCTGGAAGAGAAAGTGAAGGGTGAGCTCGGACTCACCTTCTGGATGCCTGGAAGTCAACCCCAAGGGGAGAAGCTAGGATTCAGTGCCTCACACACATATCACAGCAGAAAAAAGGCGGCCTGGAAGATAAACCAGGGCTACCTCTGGAAGACAGGAAGAGGTGCGGGCAGTGGGTGAGCCTCTTAGGCCCTTTCTAGACCCAGAAGGACACAGTGGTGGCCTGGCGTGCCAGGCTCTGCACACGTCATGGGAAGAAGATGTGGAGCCCGACTAGAGAGAGCAAGCCCTACCATGCTTATCAGCTCCCCTTGGACAGCCCCCAAGCAGAGCCCAGTCATGACAGTGCTGTTCCTCAACTGCCCCAAGACTCTCACCAGGGTCATGACCCCCCTCCGGTCCAGGTCCTGGGCAGCACTGCGGGAGGTAAGCTTAGGTGTGGAGCGGCCGCTGAGCAGAGGGGACGTGCTGGCCAGGGACAGGGCCGTCAGAGAGGTGGGGATGGAGCCACGTTTGCGCAGCTGGGTCAGGTTCAGGGCCTCCATGCTGCCGCTGGTCACTCGCATCTCAATTTCCTCAGCTCGAAGCTCTGTGGACTCCTTCTCCTCCTGGATCATCCTAGGAGACAGGTAAAACCGGACCGCGGCACTAGCCCCAGCAAGGGCCAGCAGGAGGCAGGTGCTGGGTGAGCCCAGGCAGAAAGCAATGCCTGGGGAGCCCCAATGTTTCTGGCATTGCCGGTACATACGAGCCCTCACAGCATAGTTGGTTCTATCCCGCTGTGGCTTGGAAACATTTTTTTCTCCTACTTGTTAGCTGCCTAATGTAACAAAACTCCCCAGTTTAACAAAAGCAGTTGCTGGGAAAGGAGGCAGTGTAGTCAATGGTACAGAGCATCCTGGAAGTCAGAGTTCTTGACCTAACTCCTTGACTGACTGCAGGGGTGACCCTGAGTCAGGCCTCAGTCCCCCCATATGCCCAAAGTCAGGAGTGGTCGAAGTCAGTCGTTCCCAAACACAGGACCCTTAACTGACGCTGAGCCCTGACGGAGTCCTCTCTGTCCACAGAAAAAGGGGAACGATAACAGTAACGTTGTGTATCGGGGGAGGCACTCGGGGGAATGTGTGTATGCTCACACACGTACACATACACACACACACACTGATGTACAGGTGCCAAGTGGGCTTCAGGGCAGGACTTGCCTTTATTCTGAGAGTCTGTCTTTCCAGCTTCAGGGATGTTCACATGTCCTGTCTTTTGTAGAATGGTTGTGATAGGAAATGGTAGTTATCTTTAATGCTTTACTTTGTGGAATAAAAGTTGGCAATCCCATTTTATTCAAACTTCACAGAAGTGCCCTTCGGGGGGGGGGGTGTCTGTGTGTGATGCTCTCTTTCTAACTGGTCTGTGAAATCCAAGCATGGAGACCACTGAACCAAATGACCCTGTGGCCTGTAAAGCTCTGATGACCAGCTTGGACTTTCCTTTGCTGTTTGTCAGGAACATTATAAACTCTCTACAAACGCAGGGAAAAGTGCAGGTCTTGACAACTTTCCCTGCCATTGGTTTCTAGGGATGGGAGACATGGCACAGTGCACCAAGTTTATACCCAAGTTTGAATCCTGGCTCTACCACTTACTGTGTTGCTTTAGGCAAATCACTGAACCTCTCTGGTTTCTGTTGCCTTGTCTGTAAGGTGGAGATAATGCTGCCTCCCCCAGGGACTGTGGTAAGACTGACAATAGCATTCACACAGCTCTCACCCTGAGGTGGCCTCAGTAAATGGGAGCTACACTCTTGGTGATTATGTTTAGCTGCACAAGCTGGAGGAACACAGCCTCCCAACCCCTGGGAGGGGAAATGAACCCTGAGAGGTCAAGCTGGGGTCCTGCCCCTTTCAGTTCAGCACTGGTCCAGAACCTCGCCTGATGCCCCACGCAGGGTCCCTAGCCTGTGCACTCTAAGGTCAGCTGCAAGAAACAAGCAAACACTGCCGGATTTTTCCTGCAGTGCCCAAAGGGGGCCGATGTCCTTGAAGGCACCCCACGCCTTCCACCCCGCCCTCACCTGATCTCCTCGTTGATCGCATCCAGCTGCTCCTGCAGCATCATGGCTAGGGTCTGGGCATCGGAGTGGCCGCTGGGGGAGACAACACCCATGGAGCCCACCAGACCCCCTGGCTCATCCTCATCCATGTCAGAAATCTCGGGGTCACTGTCAAAGGCAGGGGCAGCCTTGGGGGCCACCACCCCAGGCAGTGGAGATGGCTCCCAGTCCTCAGCAAAGAAGGAGGATAAAGGGTAACAATAAGACACACCAGGTGGCCGAGGAGCAGGACTCCGCACTGCACCAGCATCTCCTGGGAGCTTGTTAGAAACGCAAAAGCTCAGGCCCACCCCAGACCTACTGATTCAGAGCCTACACCTTAACAAGATCCCTGGGTGATTTACTTGCACATTAAAGTCTAAGAAATACTATGTTAACTAACTCAAAGAGCTAGATAGCAGAGTGCTTAGAACAGATTCCAGAGAGAGACTGTCTTGCTTTGAATCCCGGCTCCACCAAATCCCAGCTGTGCAACCATGGAAAAGTTGTTTAACCTCTCTGTGCCTCAGTTTATTCATCTGTCAAATGGGGATAGTAGTGATACCTACTTCATAGGTACTTGTGAGGATGAAGTGACGAAATGCATGTAAAGCACACAGCACAGTGTGGGGCACAAAGTAAGCAGCACAGAAAGGCCATCGGTTCCCATGAAGACAAAGGGGGACTAGAGCAAGGGAACATGAGAAGGCCAAGCATGCCTGCCACGCATCTCACAGAGCTTCAGCACATCGCAGGACCCTGAGAGGGTCAACCCTGAGAGGAGGCAGCTTCTCAGAAACCATCCTATAAACCTCTTCGGTAGACAAAGGCCAGAAGACGAAAGAGACAGAACCAGCTGGGCCAGAGATGTGCTCTCACCCATTCTCCACGACCCAAGCCCCAGCTCCCCTTAGGGCTCTCTTCTAGCTCCTGCAGCCCAAGTCTGAGCTCCTAGGCAGCTGCCATGTTCCTATAACCAGAAATAAGAAAGGGCTGAGGAGCCTTCAGACTGCAATGCCCCCATCAGACTCTGGGTTTCCTAAGGGCAGAGATGACTCTTCCTCCATCAGACCAGGATTTCCCTCCTCCCTGCTGTATCTCCTGTGCCGAGAGCACGTAGAGGGCCTGGGCTGAGGACAGAGCGCTAACAATCACGGGCAGGAAAGAGTCATGCTTTTCTGCCCCTTTTCTTTCCTGTTTCCTGACAAACCCCCAAGGCAGACTCAGCAAGAACTTAGAGCTGCTTCTCAGAAAACTTCAGGTGCCATCCCAAGGGCCAGTTATCTGCCATTCCTCTCTCATCTCCCCCATAAACCACAGCTTTTGTTCCAGAAGGCTTGCCATTTCCATCTTGCCCCTGCATCCCCCACCCCACCCACTAGAAACACATGCCTGCACACCCAGGCACACGTGCACACGCTTCAGTAGGGCCTCGGGGACTGGCTGGCTGCCTGCCAGCCCTCACCTCTCACCCACCAGGAGGCTGAGGCGAGGAAGGGCACAGCTGTTGCAGCTGATGATGGCCCCAACCCCAGGGCTGCAGCTGTCGTCCAGCGGAGGGCAGGGGAGGATTTGCACTGCACGCCAGCCGTCTGTGAAACTGGAGCCAGGCACGTGGCCGAACTGACCCCAAACTCCCCTGGGAGACCCCCCCACACACTCACCCCTCCATCCCCTCACCTTGGCAGACTCTTCCCGAAGTGCTGAGTAGCCCCGATGCAGACCTGGGGGCGCGTGGGTGACTATGTTCAGGGAGAAGTGCTCGTCAGCTGCACTGCCCATGTGCGACCTCGAGTGGTGGAGGGGGAGAAAAGACAAGCCCTGAGGACTGGAGCCCCAGCTCACCACCACTGGGCCCAAAGAGTTGAGGGATCTTCAGCCTGGAGAAGAGAAGTCTTAGCAGGACACAGAGCTATTGTAAATGTTCTAAGGGCTGCCACGTAAGCAAGAGATTAGATTTATTCCCTGATGCTCCAGGGATCAGAATGACCCAGGAGAGAAAGTTCTAGGGAGGCAGCTTTCCAATGAACACAAGAAGCACCTTCGAAAGGCAGAAATTGGCTGATGATGCAACCAGTGGCTTTAAAAAAGCTGAGCTCCCCATCCAAGAGGTGTTAGAGCAGAGGCTCTCTAGCCATCTGACGAGAATGGTGCGGGAGGGCTCCCAGCATTGAGGGAGGTTGGAAAGGACAATCTCTAAAGGTCCTTTTAACCTAAGGGTCTTTGTTTCTTGATCTTCTCCTCAGCAACTTTCCCCAGGTCTCCTCATAATGTGGACTGAGTCCCTGGCTGAAATTCAACCCAGGCATACTCCCCACTCCCAGGAAGCTTCAGGAGGCCCTGATGCTGTATCAGAGACGTGGGCTAGAGAAACCACTTTGACTGCCCCAACGGTCTATTCCAACCCTGAGGCTTTAGGATCCCAGTAACGATCCTTTGGAATATCGGGAAGCCCCCCCAGTGACACTTCTTCCCTGTGCCTTCCCAGTTTGGAACCCTTTAGGGAGCCCAGAGCAAAGGGACAGAGTGAGCCTACAACGGGTTACACAAGGTAGCTGGAAGGAGAGGGGAGTTTCTGTTTGTCCCCCTCTTCTCCCCTGCAACTCAGTCCCAATTCCATGATGGGTCCAGTGCTTCCATAGTCAAAGCCAGGAATTCCTAACCATTAAGGTACACCAAGCTGTTGCAAATAGCCTGGTGTACTCTGGGCCCTGTCTTATTAATTGGGGGGCTGGTCTCTTCTGAGCAACCTACAGGAAGAGAGAAGCAAGAGGAACCCGAATACTATTTTCTGTCTCTGTTCCCTGCTTATCTCCATGCTCCTATACAATAGTGCCTGATGAACGTGAAGATGGTCCTTACGTGTCTACCCCCCAGACATCCAGGGGCTTCTCTTCTTCAAACTGAACATCCCTTTCCCTCATTCAAGCCTGCCCCTCTGCACATATACATATACACACTTCCTTTAACCTCTCTTCAGGGAAGCTGATCCCTACTTCCCTGACAGCGAGAGCATGACCGAAGAGAACCTCAAGGGTTCTGATCTAAGAGACTCTGGTTTGCAGAGAAAACAGCCAAGGTCCAGGAGTGTTACGTGGCATCATCCACTTCCGCCTCTCAATCGTCACCCTGCCTCTCCGGGCAGAGAACTCAGCACAGGCTTGAGGTCTGAGTTCAGTGTCCACTGCTTCACAAAATATGAAGCAAAATCCACAAGTTCCCTAAAATATGGGCTTAATTCAAGCATTAGGTGGAAAGCTCCACTCACCATCTCTTAAAATGTTCTCAGGAAAAGGGATACCACAGCCATATGAGTATCACGGCATCTCAACTTCCAACAGGAAGGGAGCTCTTTTTTTTTTTTTTTTGTGGGGAAGATCAGCCCTGAGCTAACATCCCTGCTAATCCTCTTTTTCTTTTTGCTGAGGATGACCGGCTCTGAGCTAACATCTATTGCCAATCCTCCTCCTTTCCACCCCCCACAAAGCCCCAGTAGATAGTTGTACGTCATAGCTGCACACCCCTCCAGCCGCTGCATGTGGGACGCAGCCTCAGCATGGCCGGAGAAGCAGTGCGTCGGTGCGCGCCTGGGATCCGAACCCGGGCCGCCAGCAGCGGAGAGCGAGCACCTAACCGCCAAGCCATGGGGCCGGCCCGGAAACGAGCTCTTGATGCCTCATTTCTCTCTCTCCTGAGGTCTTCTGCCTGCTACCTGCACCTAGGTGGTCTTTGGCTCTCAAACAGCAACCCTCCAGAGCCCTAAAGACAGTGTCTCAGAAGAACCAGAGTGAACCAGACACTCTCCACAAGCAGGCCCTGTGGGACACGGGTGAGCATGTAACTCAGCAGATCTCTCTCAAGAGCAGGCCCCCTGTCAAAGAAGCAGGAAGCATGGCCTGTGTCCCGGGGCACTGGGGAAGGAGCATCCCTCAGAGTACAGGTGCTCCCTTCTAAACTGCCCAAGTGAGCTGGGTGACTTTGACCAAGTTCTGTGAGCCTCAGTGTCCCACCCTGAATAGGAGGAGGACCTGGAGGTCCTTGGTGGTCTTTTGGTGGGAGGAAGTCTCCTTCCTCAGGGTCCATCCAGGACCCCATCCGAGCAAGCCCAGCCTCCCGCGCTCCAGTACCTGGAGTGGATGCCATCCACAAACGGCCCCCCTCGACCCTTCAGCTGGTCCACCTCTTGGCACAGCTTCTCAATCTCTTCGGATAGGTGGCCCTGTGCCAGGCAGACCCCAGTTGGGGGTGGGGACGGGGGCCAGGGAAGGGCACAGAAGGGAGAGAGGGACAAAGAGGATAGCAGTCCAACTGGAAAGTGAGCAGAAGGGTCAGCAGCAGGCAGGCAGAGGGGCAGCGCCAGAAGAGGGGTCTGTCTGGGGAAGGACTCTACCGGATAGGCCTGCTGAGCCCTCACCACCACACAGATGCGTGGCAAATGAGGCTGGGCAGAAGAGGGGCCCCGGTGCCCTCCCAGACCTCACGGCCTCTGCTGAGGAAGGGATTTGGCTAATCCTCCCAGAACCACCAGACTCTCGCCTTACCAGGTTTGAGGCCCCACCAGATCCTTTTGTTGCATCCTGCACTGGGCCCTGCCTCTCTGCGGCCCACTCGGTGCCTATGCTTATGGCCTCAGTTTCTTTACCGTGGGTGGTGACGTATGCACCGTGACTGGCTCTACTGAGGATTAGTGAGACCAGGGATGTACATGGACTGACAGACGGGCCGATGCAGTGCTGGCTATCAGAGCAGCTGCACGGCAGCACGGGTGTTCCTTCCTCACAGCACAGCCAGCCGGCCGGCCTGCAGCTGTACCTTGTGATGGTGCTGCTCCTCGATCTGCCGCTGGGAGCTCTCCAGCTCCTGGATCAGCGTGTTCTGGGGGAGAACAGCTGTGAGGCGACCCCCGCACTCTTTCCTCCAGCTCCGGCCCGCCTCCCCCTCCCTGCTGGACCTGACTCTCGGCCTGCACCCCCAGCCTCACCTCCCCAGGCCGGCCCACGACTCCCAGCATCACTCCATGCCCTGACCAACCCCTCCCATCCCAACCCCGCCCCAGAGCCGGCTCTGCTCCACCTACACCAGCCCCCGTTCGCTCGCCCCGCCCCCGCCCCACCCGGCAGCCCCGCCCACCCAGGCCGGCCCGGCTCCACCCACACCCGCCCTGCCCCTTCCCTGCAGCCCCGCCCACCCCGACCCTCGCACCTTCTCCTCCACGGCCGCCATGCGCTCCTGGAGGTGGAGCTGCAGGCGCTCGGTGGACTCGCTCAGCAGCCGGTCCACGGTGTCGGAAAGCCGCTTGTTGTGGTCCTCGTTCATCTTCTCCCGCTGGCGCACCTGTACAGCCAGCCCACTTCGCACCAGCCCATCCCAGGGCCATCTCTCGGCTCTCCCAGGGAGCTACCCATCCCCTGCGGTTCTAGCCTGCTCACCTGTCCCCTCTCTCCAGCTCTCCTGACCACTTCCTCCCACCCCTTTGTGGCTCTGTCCCTGGCCAGGTCTTTCCCCAGCTCCCACTTCCTCCATGCCCCATCCACAGACCATCCTGGGAGGCTGCCCTGGGGTCAGGGAAGGGGCCTGAGAGCCTAGCGGGGTGCCCTCACCCTTGCCAGCTCCTGGTTCTTCTCCTCCAGCTGGCCCTCCAGCTGCCGCAGGTGCTCAATATTGCCATGCCGTTCTTCAGCCTGAGGGCATGGATGGGTCAGTGCAGCCTGCGGATCATCTGACTCCTGCTCAGGCCTCATATCCGAGGCACCCTGCTGCCAGGGTGGTCTTCAGGGATCAGGGCCTCAGGTATCAAGAAAGCCCAGCCCTCCACCTATCATCTGGGAGCAGAACTGCCATCACCACTGCCAGGTTTCCCCCCCACTCCCTTCTTCCTGCTCAGGGCCTGCCTTAAAACATCCCAGAGCTGGCAGCTCAAGAGACTGTACATTCTCCCCACACTTCCAGAAAAAACTCCACTTGAAAGCATGAGCTACCATAAATCTCTATGCCTCCAGATAGATGGACCTGCACTTAAGAGTATGGACTCAAGCCAGACTCCTGCATCAGATCCTGGCTCCCTCTCTTCCCAGCTGTGTGACCTTGGGCAAGTTACTGAACCTCTATCTGCCTTAGTTTCCTCAACTGTAAAATGTGGATACTAACAGCACCTATGCCCATTGGACCACTGTGAGGACTGAGTGAGATAAGCCACGGCAAACACTTGGGACACAACAGGCAGTCGACAAATGCTAGCCGTGATTATTCCCTTTGTTATGAAACCAGCCCAGGTAGAGAGATCTCCCCTTCAGTGCATGGATTCCCAGAGATGAGACCCCATTGCTTCTGCTGACAAGATATTCCAGACTATCACCCTTCTTCCAGTGAGGAAATCCATCCTTAAAGCCCTCCTTCTATGACTCACTTGAACACATGAATCACTTCATCCCTTCTTGCCAGTTTTGGGAGATGCTAAAGCTGACTGCTCAGCATTCAACACATAACATCCTCCACTGCACTTGAAACCCAGCCCTTCATTCCCAGCGGCTGAAAAAACCTTCGAGACCACCAAGCCCAATCCCATCATCATAGCGATGATGACATCATCATAGATAACAACTGACCCCCAATTAGGGAGGGAGGGACTTTTCCCAGGTCACAGAGCCAGTCAGTGGCAGAAGCAGACCTGGTCCTGGGTCTACTGAGGTACAGCCAGGCTGCTGTACTATCCCCAAAGCCACCAAGCTGCCACGGTGGCACACTGGCCAGCCTCTGGAAGACAGAGATGCTTACTAAATACTGGCTTCTTTCTCCCCATGGGTGGGGGGGTAGTCATGGTGATCCCACATGAGCCCCCCTGAAAGCTCCCAGCCTGCTGCAAACATTCCTAAGTTCTGTTGACTAACCCACCGAACATGTGTGTCCATACATCTACCTAGCTCTTCCAGAACCCATTCTGTTTTCAGCCTGCACACCTCTTAGGAATTATTATCATTCCATAAAGTTAACTGTCCACTGGGTAAAATCATATTTCCTTTTATTCGTCCTAAAGCTGCAGGCTTCAAGCAACCAGGGGTGGTCCCTAGATCTAGAATGCTCCAACTTGATAAAGAAAGATATGCTCAGCCTAAACTCCCACCCACCACTCCTTCAAGGATATACAGAGTTGGATCATATCTCCTCTCCGATGTCATCTCTCCAGAGATGGAAGTCCTAATTTCCCACCCCAGACCCAACAGAAGGAAGTATTAACCACAAGGTGTGAACAACAATAGAACACTGTGTCAGCACAGTCTCCTCCGCTTCCCCCAGTGCTTCACACCCCTTCTTAGGGGCCATCACACGCCTGCGGGGCGATGAGGGCAAGGCTTAGGCGTCCAAATGACAGGCACAGATAGTGTGTTTCCTGGAGTCACACAGCGAGCAGAGGTTTCCTAGCTCCCAGCCTGATGTGCCTCCCACTCTCTCCACTCGCTCACTCGCTGCCTGGCTCCGTGACAGTTCAGGAAGCAGATCCCCAGGCCCCACCCCACTTGCCTTGGTAAGGGCTACAATCCTCTGGGCCAGCTCAGCCTCCACCTCTCGCAGCGTCTCGGCCTTGCACATCATCTGCCGCAGCTTCTGCTCTGCCACCTCCAGCAGCTCCTGGAGGTGTCAGGCCTTCTCCTCACACTAGCAAAGTGGGGGCAGGGAAGAGTCAAGAGGGAGCACTGAAGCCTCCCCACCCCCACCCAGCCTCAGTAGAGAGCAGGTGACAGGCAGAAGCAGCAAGGGACAGCCTTGGTTCTTGGCTGCTCAAGGGGCCTGATTTCCCCTTTCCCAAGGTGACGTGCAGCCCCAGGGGCTCCTGGGCCATCAAGGGAATGTTCTGGCATGATCATCAAGACCTCCAGGGTCAAGTACAATGCCTCCCCCACATCTGGAGGAGTTACCTGGCAGTGCAGGGACTCCTTATTGGCCAGCTCATTCTCCAGTTTGTCATTGAGGTCATGGATGGATGTGGCCTCACGCTGAGCAGCCAGGTAGCGCTTCTCCAATGTGGTGATTCGCTCCTCCATGTCCTCCTTCTGGGCCAGAGCCTGGGCAGGGGAGAGGGGAGGGGAGAGAAAGGTATCAGCTTCTCCCTGCCCCCACCCTGTCTGTACCTCACCACCAACACCTGGCCAGCTGTACCTCCTCCACACTGCCCTGCCACTTTCTGACCTTGACCCATCCCTCTCACCACTCCTCCCCACACTGGACCCCACCAGGTGTTCAGTCTTCCACTGTCTAGCCCTCGCCTGGCCCTCCCTCTACACCCAGGGCATCCAGGCAGCTGCCCTCCTGAGTGCTGAATGCCTACACCCAGCAGGAGGGGGTAAGGCTGGGTCCTTGCTCACCTCCCGGAGGTCCCGCTGATGCTTGCTGCTCAGCTCCTCCGACTTAATGAGGTCCCGGTGGGCTGTGCCCAGGTCCTCCTCAAGTTCAGCCACAGCTGCTGTCAGGGTGACCAGTTGCTCCCGGGCCTGGCTCAACTCAAAGTTCTGCTTCTCCAGGATCTCCTGCAGCTCCTCTACCCGGCCCATGTCCTCCTCCAGGGACAGGGAGCCACAGTCAGTCATTGGAGCCCAGGCATCCTACTCCCCTGCCCCACCCCGAGGAGGTGGGAGGAGGGACAGCACATCCAGAGTGGGTCACAGCTCTGCCCCCAATTTCAGAGCACATCTCCAGGTACACCTTCCTTCCTCTGGGCCCCGGAACTCAGTCCAGACAACGATCGAATACCCTTGCTCTCCTATGCATCTCTAGAAAAACAAGTTCTAGTTTTACCTGCTGTCTCAGCCCCTGGTAACCTAGAAAGGAGCAGGACTAGGGGCAAGGAGGCTCAGAGAGAGAAGGGATCTTGCCTGAGCGGACACACAAGGTGATAGCACCTAACAATTCAAGCGGACAAGCACTTTATGTGCCCAGCAGTCTGTCGGGAACTAAAACAAAAATCTACAGATGTCTCTGCAGATGAGGTAGCGAAAGAAAAAGAGAAGAGAAGTGGGAAAGAGAAGTGGAAATATTGGAGAAAGCACTGAATTTAATTCAAGTAGCTGCTCCACTGAACTCGTCAGGGTAGGCCCCACCTCCTGTCTGGGGGAAGATATGCCCCTGCTGTGCAGCTCTCATGACCCACCTGCCACAGGAGTTTCGGTCCCAGCTCCAAAGTCTCCTCCTCTTCTGCCACCCCATCCCGAACCCCTGCCCCCTGCTTCAGGGCAGACACCTGTAGGGCACAGCCCCCAGGGCAGTGAGTCAAAGAGAGGAGAACCTCCTACATATTCTAGACCCTCCTGAGCCCCCCGCCTCCCGGAGAGGGGTGCCCAGCCTTGCCTTGGCTGGCAGTCTGCAGCCAAGACAGTGGGGAGAAACCAGATGAGGAACAGAGCGGGGCAAAGGGGTAAACTGGCCTTGGCTTCCAGGAGCTGCAGTCTACAGATGGAGGGTGAGCAGGTAACTTACCTGTTGATGGGCACCTGCCAGCTGCTCTTCCAAGGTGGTAACTCGTTCCAGGGCTGCCCAGAGCCGCTCTCGCACCTGCCCAAAGTAAGGGGAGATGGAGGAGGAAACAGGAACCCCACTGGACTCAGGCTGGAGGAGCCTAGGCTTGGTCTACCACTGTTGGGCGTGAGACAAAGAGAAGGATCTGCCAAGAGGCAAATTTCTGAGAGGGAACCTAATAGGAGGACCCTGAAATTGGGCCAATGGTAGGAGGGAGCCAGTTATGAAGCTAGAAGGCAGTTTTCCCGAAACACAGGATACAGAAATCACAGAGACGGGACACACGTAGGCTCCAGGGAAGCCGGGCTGGGTGAGGGGTGCGCGGGGGGTGGGCCAGGCTGAGTACCTTCTCATCCAGGGCCTTGTGGTGCTCAAACAGCGACTTGAGGGCCTTCAGTACCTCCACCTCACTGGAGACCCCTGAAGGTGACTGGGCCTGGCGCTTCACCACAGTCATTCGCAGTGACCGCTCATGGCGGGACACCAGGCACTCCAGATGTTCCAGAAGCAACTGGCAGGGACCAGGGGAGGACGAGAGGGAGGGCTGTCAGCATGTGCCCCAGGGGCTACAAGCAGGGCACACATGGTCACCAAGTAGACACGAGTACGGCCATGTGTACCACTGTTAAAATGCTGAGATACTTCCATGTTGGTAAATAGCTGCTGCCCTGACTGCAGACCCACCCCAGGCCAGCTGCCATGGCCTCTCCCAGCACCCCAACCTCCCCATGAGCCCCCGACCACAGGTGAAAAGCCTAGCACTGATGGAGGAGTGATGTGACTGTGCCCCCAGAACATAAGCCAGGAAGAGGTAAGGGTGGACCTGGGGTGTGCCTGGCCCTGGCGATGCCTGATCCCTTGGTCCAGGGCTTCACGCCCCCGACACATGCACGCCAGATCACCGCACTCACCCTTGTGTTATTCTGCTCTGCCTTCAGCTCTGATATCTCTTCCTCCCGCTCTAGAAGCTGCTCCCGGCACATGCTCAGCTCCAGGGTTAAGGTGGCAAATTCCTGAAAACCCTAAGGCCCTCAGTGCCTGGGGGTTCGCCCCGAGCAGTGTCCTGCACACCCGGTCAACGGTGGGGTCCTCTCACCCATCCTTTACCTCCACCACCCACCCCCAGAAAAATCCCTGTCCATCCACACTGGAGGGTAGTACCCCCCAGCTAGCATGTGCCTCCCAGAGGGTCCACATCTCTGGGACCTCCGTGCATTCCAAGCTGTGTTAGGGCACAAGGAAACAGGGCTGGAAGTTAGGGTGAGAAAGTCCCCGTATCTGCTCTGCAGCCCCTCCCCCTCCAGCCACCAATATAACCTGACCATGTCCTCCCTCCCATTGTGTACTTGTTTCCCCAGCAACCCAATGACACTGCCCTTTAGAAACCAATGGAGGGCAGTTTCGCTTCTGGTTTGGCATCGTAAGGTCCAAACAGAAACTGGTAGGTATCGGAGAAGAAAGAGAAAGGCTATGAAGTGAGTGCCTAGGGAGCTCTCCCATCCCCTCCCCAGGGCTTTGCAAGCTGCAGGTGGCCAGGAAATGAGGGTATTGAAGGACCCACCTACATGAGAGCAAGAGAGCATGCAGACCTGCCCAGTCGGCCACATGGCTCCAGCTCTGGCTTCTGGGATACGTGCTTACTCAGGGTGCCTCCCAGCACAGAGGCCAGGGCACCTGCTGGTTTTATCAAATACCCACGCTCTGAGTAAACGTAAGACACCCTCAGAGATCTTTCCAGCCAACCCTCCTCCACCAGGACGAGCATACAGGGGGAGAGGCTGGCCCCGCAGTTCCAGGCCCATCATATCCTATTTATTTAATTAGATAGCACCTCATTCCAGAAAGGTTTTCAGATAAATGGCCCCAACTCTGTGGATGCCCAGGGTCTGGGAGTGACTGAACAGCAGCTGCAGCCCCATCCTAACCTGGAGCCTCCCTCACACACCAAGGACTCATGACCAAAGGAAGAATTCCAAAGCAATCCCCTCTTATCATTCCAGACCAGGCAAAGGGGACAAGAGCGCTGTGGGAAGGGGACAAGGGACCCAGAGATGCCAGAGACCAAGAAGCCATGGACCTCTGATCCTACTCCTTGATTATCACAGGCCATGGCCACAGGCAGTCAAACATCTCACACTCTGGAAGGCCAGGCCTGGACCCAATGCCGCTTCCCTTTTCAGCTTACACACATATGTACATGTGTACAGGCTCACACACTCACTCACATTTGCATGCGTGCACGCACACACGCACACACTTGTATCCAGAGACAGGACTCAAAGGCTTGCCCCCAGCCCTACACCATGACACCACCACCAAAGGCCTGGTGCTCTCTCCTCCCCTGCCCTCATGCTCAGCCACTGCCTGGTGTCCCCACCCCAGGACACCTCCGTCCTCCCTCCCCAACTCCAGCCCATCTGACACACTGCTGCAGGGTGATCTCCCAGAGCACAACGTTGTCCACAGATGCAAACTTCCTATCCTGGTTTTCAAGCTCCTCTCTCACAGTTCCTTTCCACATACCCTAAGACCTGGTCCCCCTGGCTCCCCTGCTGTTTCCAGTACCCAGAAGGCCTTCCTAATTCCACACCTTTGCTCAATGGGCTCCCTCCCCCGGGAGAGCCCAGCCCTCTATCACTAGCTGTCACTGATGAAATCACATCCATCTTTCAAAGCCCATCTCAAAGGATATGCCTCCTTGGGACTTTTCTAGACTCCCCAGTAGAAGGCTCTCTCCCTCTTCTGAAAACTGTGTGGAACAGTGGTTAAGAGTACCAGCTTAGGAGCCCATGATGTAACCACAAATACTGTGAGCACCTACTACGTACCAGATCCTGTGCTGGTCACTGGGCACACAGTGACAAGCAAGACATAATCCCTGCCTTCATGAAGCTCCCAGTGTAGGGCTGGGATCAAATCTCAGTTCTGCCCCATCAGCTGTGTGACCTTGGACAAGTTACCTAACCTCTCTGAACCTCCATCCTCTAATCTATAAGACAGAGGTCTAGTCATCTCTCAAGCGTTGCTATGAGGATCAAATGAGCCAGTGTATGGAGAGCACTTAGCACAAGCCCACCAAAGGCAGCTACCTGTATCACTGATACTGTTTCAACAACCCTTTGGGGCTCCTCTTCGCCTCCTGTACATTCTCTTCCAGTCATCTGGGTTCTTGCCTATTTCCTTTCCAGTCTATGAGCTCCCGGGGGCAGGAACTGCTCCTTCATTCAGGGCTCGTTCAGGGCCCCATGCCCAGTGGGGTAGATGGGCCCACCTCCCACCCCAACTCTTCCCCAGGGCTCCATACTCCTATGGAGGAAGTGTCACAGACTCTGCGCCCCGGGCAGGAAACACACCACCCAGGCGCCCTGGCTCTTCTCCCCACACATAGGGAAGGGACCTGGAGCTGTCCTGAGCTGCTTGGCTCCTCAGGGCTGCCTCCCCACACCCCCGCAGCACCCGCACAGGCTGGGCCGCTGTGAGCAATCACTTTCGTCGTTTGTAAAGTAGAGATGACGGGGATAATAGTCCCAACTTTATAGCTGTGAGAATTTTGTGAGGTAAACTCCACACAAAGTGCTCAGGACACAGAAAATACACAACAGTGCTGAGTACTACTGCAGTAGTGGTGGTGTTGATGGAGGACCATAAGACGGGGGTCAAGACAATTAAAGGTGGAGCTTCTAGATTCAGCTCCACCTATAATTCTCTACGTGCTGCCTCTTGTGTTCCCACCTGTGGGGGACGGGGTGATCTCTGAGGCTCCCCACCCAACTCTGCAGTTCCCCACCCATCAGCTCGCACGGGCATGAGCTGTCTTTCCAGTCTAGGCTGCCCCCCACTGGCCACAGGGGCTCACTGCAGTTGGTACTATGGCTGGGTTTTCTTCCTGCATCAAATTCCATCCATTTCTCCAGGTGAAGCCAATTCCAAACTGGGGCACTTGGGAGTGACAGGGAAAGGACTTATGTAGGCGGATGAAGGAGAGTGAATGCCCTGTGAATTCCATTGGTTGATACGCAAATAGATGCGAGAGCTCAGGGCCCAGAGGATGCTGGGCTCAGGAAGCCTGGGGGCAGCGGGATAAGGGAGGTGCAGACCCTCGGGCCTTACCTGGGGGAGTGCAGAGTTAAGGTGGCGCTGGAGCTGGTCCCGCTCATGCAGGGCATCCTGGAGCTGGCTCTGCGTGGCCGCCAAGGTCTCCTGACTCTCCCGAAGGGACTCCAGCAACTTCTCCCGCTCATCCAGCATGTTCACCATCAGCTGCTCAAAGTTGGCGTCAGCATCGGCGCCATGGGGAGGCCCCAGGGAGTCCCCCTCGCTGATTGTGGGCATCACCTCACACATGGTGAGGGTGGGCAGGGCCTTCTCAGCGTCTGGGGACAGGGGAGGGGCTCACAGGGTTGGCACCTCCAGAGGGACCCAGTGCATGGGTCTCAGAGTGAGCAGTGCAAGGTGAGTGGACAGGTGGGCAGGGGCTTCTCCCATGGCGTCAGTTGCTCTTGCTCTGAAAGGGGCCTGGTGCCTGGAGTGCCCCTGTGGAATGGAGACAGAGGGCCTGGCTTAAACTCCCAGGTCTGGGGCTGGGTGTCCTATGTCCCCGGACAAACGGACAGCAGCCGAGTGTGGCCATGACAGGCAGGGAGAGCAGGGCTGGAAAAGGGCCCTTTGTTTAGACTGAGCAATGGAACCTGGCAGAATCCCAGCCGGGTCCAGCGACACCCATTGTTTCCGGAGGGCAGTGGTCTGTGGGAGAAGAGACTGCTATGAGGCCCAGCTGAGTGGAGAAGGGCATCCAGGGGAGGGGTGTGGGGAGAGGAGGCAGGAACCGGGACCAGAGTGTGGGAAGGAGAGGGCAGTGTTGGCGCATGCCCCTTCTCAGAAGGTGCCTTCCTTAGTTCTCCCAAGGAATGCAGAGGCCCACTGCTGCAGCCTCGACCTCCAGGTCCCCCCACCCCCAGCTGTCAGAAGTGCAGCCGCAGTGGAGTGTTTCCCCCAACCACGTGGCTTGCTGGCCAAATACAGAAATGATTCAGTCAGTGGCAGGGGAGCAGCCAGCAGGCTGCCCAGAGTCCTCCTGAGACCTGGGGGTGGGAGAGGAGGAAATAGGGTCTCTGCCCACCCCTCCAGCCTTCTGCCCCACATTCAGGCCAAGGCAAGCACAGAAGGGGTTAAAGAGCTCTTAGTTGGTGTGGGTCCCACACAGGGTTGAGTCCCAGGATCACAAGAACAGGGGCAGAGTAGCTCCTCCCCTGACCACTGCCACAGCATGGCTCCTTGGAGAGCGCAGGCCCGGCATTGGGGCGGGCACAGAGGCCTGACCTGCTCCTTGCCCAGCATTCAGGGAGGAGGCTCTAGCTCAAGGCATCCCCAGCCCTGAAACCTGGCAGACAGAGGCTTCCACTCTGAATCACAGCCTGCCACCTCTGGGCTGGAGCAGGCACTGACCGAGCGAAGGAACCCAGGGTGATGTCCAAGTGGGATGTCATTCTCCTAGGGCAGGGCTGCCATGTGGGGGCCCCTGTCGTGGCTGGGAACCTTCTCCCTCCGTGTAACTGCTCATTGCTGGCACTGCCAGCTAGCGCAGTTAGCATGTGCACAGCCTGGCTGCAGTAACGCCTTGAGCCTGGCACAGGGAATCCCAGTGGTCAGAGCAAAGGAAGGTGTAATGAGGAAGGCACCAAGTAGCAGGGGATTTCTCTGCCTGCCATCGGCTCCCAACCCCCCCTACCGTTAATCAGTTTGCAGAGGGAGCTATCTTCAGAGCTCCTGTTGCGTGAGGAATGGGATGTCAGGCACCCAGCACGGCAATGGGCCCACAGATGCTCCATAAATGGTGCTTTCCTTCCTTCCCCCCTCTCCCCATTTGTGAGACACAGGGCACAGCTTCTTGTTCCACTCAGGTGGCAGACTGGGAGAGTCAGGGAGAAGACAGGAGGCATCCGGACCCAGCAGGAGGTGAGAGGTCAGGCACTGGGCGGCACTGGACACCCCTGGCGTGTGGCAGGGCTGAACCCAGCAGGGGAACCAGAGAAGGGCCCCTTCCACCTGAACCGCCTGGCATCCCCTCCCCCAAAGTACTGATGACCTAGGCAGAAATGGGGGCAGCAAGAGGGAGTCTGGGAAGGAACGTGGGCCTGGATCAGACAAGAGAGCGCCAGCTTGCAAAGCCCCGAGTGCGCACCCACAGCCACTGCCAGAGGGCCCAGCAGTCCAAGCAGGCATATGGGTGTAGCCCCACACAACCTCATGCACACACACACACAGAGGTGGTACAGGAATATGGAGACCTAGGACAACAGGCATGTGGCCACACACATGGTCCCAGACACAGAAACTGGATGCAGACTCTGCTCCAAGGGATCCTTTCCCCAAGCTGGACAGCCACTCAAGAGGCTAGAGAGGCACCAAGTAGTAGCCTGGTCTGCACCCTGCTTCCCCCAACATCCCTGCCCCTTGGAGCAGCTGGGAGCAGATGGGAGGGGCGGCCACCCCAGTCTTGCCAGAGCTGCCACCTCACTGACGCCGATACCAGCCATTCCTCTCCTTCTCCTCCCACGGCGCCCGGGCCCCTCACCCTGAATGCTCCTATCTGTAAGGTCGAAAGGCCACAATGGCCCCACTATACCTCTCTAAGCTTATCAACAGCCAGGCTCTCATCCCCGCCCCCCCACACCCACTCCAAAAAGAAATGAGAGAGGAAGAAGAGGCCAGGCTAGGGAAGGGGCCCCTTGTGGTGGAATCTGCTCAGGACCCTGGGAATGGCCTCAGGCCAACAGACGCCCAGGCAGTTCACAGGGTAGAATATAGGAAAAGGCTGGCACTTAGGAGATCAGCTGGGTGACCTCAGGCTTGTCACCACCTACTACAGCCTCTGCTGTAAGACGGCACCCACAACCCTTGTTTTGCCCACCATAGAGGGACGAGATCATGGATAAACAGAGCTTAGAAAAGCAGGAAGCACTGTACGACTGAGGGGAGTATGAACGACCTGAGTGGTGGGCACAGGCAGGCCTGTGGGTGGGGTTTCTAAAGCTCCTCACAGGAAGGGGTGGGAAGAACAGAACCTCAGGCTGCCCGCTGTGACGTGCTGGCTATTTGGTCCAACTTGGCCTCCCCGAATTCTCCTGGTCATTCTGGCAACTGAGAGGCTGGCTTCGGCACCACTTGCCCTTTCCCAGCCTCCCCCAAACCAGGTGCCAGGTAGCAACTCAACTTCCCTGCTGAAATGCCATCATGTACAGCAGGGTAAAGACGAGCCCAGAGGGGCTGCCAGGCAGATGCCCCCAAGATGACTGACTGTCTAGGACCTCCTGCCCTTGCCCCTCAAATGCACAAGCATTGTGAGCAGAAGGGAGCTCCAGGACAGCCATGTCGGGATACCTGGCTCCTTCTAGCTCAGGGGCTGTCTTTAAATAGCACAATTATCATCTCAGCCTAACAGAAGCCTCCTCAACTCCTGCCAATTTCTAAGTAACACTCACGGGTCCTGATTCAGAGGCAAAAGCAACCAGCCCCCAAAGCAAGCATTTGTGGAGGGTTTTGCTGGTGAGGAGTGTGGGCAGGCTGTGAAACAGCAAAAGAGGGCGTCAGAGTATGTGTGAGTGTGTGTGTGTGTGTGTGTGTGTGTGTGCGCGCGCGCAGGGAGGGACTGACCAAAAACCAGGCCTCTGGGCTTATAAACAGAAAAGGTAAACTCTGAGGCCTCTTTGTCTTCCTAAAAGTCACCCCACCTTTTCCTAACAGGAGGGACGGACACTTGTCTGATGCTCTGGCTGGCCACACACACAAAGGCTGGCTTCCCACTGCCCTACCAGATGGCAGGCCCCACTACGGTGAGACAGCTCGGCAAGGGCACAGCTGCTGGCCCCCATGGAGGCAAAGGGCCAGGGCGAAGCTGCCAGGAGCTGTGCTCAAGTCTGAGTGTCTATGAGCTGGGCAAGAGAGGGGCCTCAGGTGGGAGTCCCTTCAGAGCAGAGAGGTGAAAGAGGAGGGTCACACAGCCACTGGATTGGAGGAAGGGGGAGGAAGCCTGAGGAAATGCAGAGGGAGTAGTCACCCAGGAAAACAGTAACGATTATGATAGCAGCTACGATTTATTTGATATCTACCACATACCAGGCGCTGTGTTGTCGGCTGACATACATTAACTTACCTTAATCCTCACAATTTCTTGCAAGGAACACATAATTCTTCTTCCCATTTCACAGATGTCAGAATTGGGACTCAAAGTCATGTAACCAAGTCTACACAGCTAGTAGGAGAAAGAACTAGGACTCAATTCCAGTCTGTCTGACTCCAAAGAGGGGTAGGGGATGGAGGAAGAGGGTGGGTGAACACGATTCCAAGTCGTGTCTCCTCCAAGGAGCCAAGGCAGCAGCCTTTCCCGCCCTCATCAGGGCAGTGGCAGCCTAGGGACAGCTCACCTCAGCCCCTCTACCTCTTCTCCTCTAGCCTGGGGGGAGGCCTCTGGCCAGCAGCTGTCATAGTCACGAAGTGGCCCCTTCCCCAGTGGAATTGACCCGTCTCCAAAGCCCCATGTACCACTCAGAACCTCTCCCTCACCCCCTGGCTGGCTCCATACTGAGTTGTAAGCAGTCCCCAAGTTCCCCACACACTCCTGCAAGAACTATAGGAACAAACATTCTTCCGAGCCCTCAGCCCCCCTCACTCTGTGGCGTTTTCAGATACTGGCCTCCCAGTGGAATGAAGTCCAGCTGCCCACCTCTCCTTCCCTCTAATACAGAAGCTTCTCCTCCTCCCCGTCCCTCTCCCTGTCTAGCTCACCACCCCAAGAAGCCTTGCCCTCACTCACCCTCTCTTCCGAAAGCCCAGTCGAGCCTCCTCCCCTGCTGCTCCCTAACCCTGCTCACTGCCATGCTCCCAGAGCCTACCTATTGCTCATGAGCTCCTAGCACCTCACCCGGCCTGCCTGAGTCTCCCTCTCCACATTAGTCTAAGGAACTTCTGATCACCCTTTATTTATACCTCTCTTTGTGGCACATCATCTCACAGATCAGCACCGGCTGCCAGCCCAGGCACTCAACTTCCTAATGCCCCGCACATGCAGGTAGACACAGGCAGGGGCGTCTCTTTATCTGACAGGCTCCCCAGGCCTGTCTCTGTGAAGCCCGTCTCTCCAGCTGCTCCCCAGGAGTTAGTTATGGGCCACCTCTTCCCAAGACATGGCCAACCACCTGGGTGAGCACACACCTTACTGTCCAAACCTGGGCCTTCTTGGGTGTGAACAGGTTAACAACCATACTGGGACACAGGTGTAAACTAGGGCTATCCCAGGTATGGGACATAAACATCTGATTAAGGTTTCATTTGTATTTAAGGTTTCATTTGTATAGAAGGGCTCCAAGTCTAAAAAGAGGTTAGAAAATCCCCGCTTTAAGTATTGTCTGCAGAAGGCTCTGCAAAAATAAACACATGTTCTCTCAGAGAGGCAGCACAGCCGTGCAACAGCGCGATAAATATGGGAGGGCTACACAGGTGCCATGGGGGCCACCAACTGCACTCCATATTCTAAATGTCTAATAGAGATCACGTATTCACACAAATCAAGATCAAAGGCTGCACCACTGAACACAGCACACAGCTTTGGCTGAACTTGTGTCATTAAGTACAGTAACCGTAGCCATCTCCTGCTAATCAGAGCCATTGATTAATACTTATACGTGTCCTCAAATAACATTTTCAAAAGAAGAAACAAAGTAATAAGTGTGGCGTATTTGGAGAATAAAAATCTTTCTTTTTTCTGTGTGTGTGAGGAAGATCAGCCATCAGCTAACATCCGACGCCAATCCTCCTCTTTTTGCTGAGAAGATTGGCCCTGAGCTAACATCCATGCCCATCTTCCTCCACCTTATATAGGACGCCGCCACAGCACAGCTTGACAAGTGTCGCGTCGGTGCACGCCCGGGATCCGAACCTGCAAACCCCGGGCCGCCAAAGCAGAGTGTGCGCACTTAACCGCTGCGTCAGCAGGCCAGCCACTGGAGAATAAAAATCTTTCAAAGCTAGGGGTCCCCGTAGAACAAATATAGGTCCTCTGGTGTTAGGAAAAAAATGCTCGCAAGTCTCTGCATTAGGAGATCAGTGCATCAGACGAGAGAGCCTTCATGTAGCAGAAAACAGAACTGCCCAGGAGGAATCAGGAACACAGAGCGGAGTGCTGTCGGGTGCCATGGTGTGAAAGGTCTGGAGAACACAAAACTGCCTGGAGAAATGCAGGCGTCACAAAAAGTGTGCATATGTATGTGGTTACACACTCTGGGTTATGTGTGTGTGTAAGCAAACAGTCAGGAGAATGGGGTCCTGAGAGCGAGCGAGCAGGTGTGTACAGCATGCAACTGTGTTTGGACATGTGTGGTCACGAGTATACGTCAGGGCTTATGATGGTATACAACTGTGGGAATGCGTGTGTGACTGTGTGTTTAGTCACGAGAGTGAGTGTGTGTGGTCATACAAGCACATGCATCTGGGAGTCATGAAACCACCTACATTCGTAAGGGCATGTGGGCCCCATGAAGGCGTGTGCATGTGTGTGATCATGAAACCACACTACCGGTCATGAGTAAGTGTAAGCCCACGTGTGGTCCTGAACCTGTGGGACATGGGTGAGAGGGAGAGCGAGGAAGGACAGGAATGATAATGAAGGAATGAAACTTGGTCCAGACGCTCTGCCCCAAATAAGGGCCAAAGTTGTGGGTACCCCACAACTGGCCTAATGTGAGCTGAGGTCTAGGAACTGGGCCCAGCCCACCTTTCTACTTACCACCCCCCATCAGAGCTGCACCGCAGGGCTCCATGTGCATTAGAGATGGCAGCAGTCACCCCTGGATCTTCCAGAATGTCCACTACTCATGGAACAGCCCAGGCCAATTCCTGGCCTGGCACCACTCCCCGGGCCCTCCACTCTCAGAATCTCTCCTCTAAACCTAACACAGGAGAGCTCTCTTCTGTAGCAGCTGCCAAGGAGAACTACCATCCAGGGCCCACCCCCACCCCTTCCTGCTACCTGGACTGCAGATTCCTGCTTGGAAGGGTTCTCTGAGGTCATGCAAGCCAACCTCACACTCTGTGTGGGAGTTCCTTCCACACATCCCTGACAGCTCAGTCTTTACTTGATTATCCTTTGAGAATAAGGAGCTCACTAGTAAATGAGGAAGCCCTCATTGTCCTAAGGAAGCTTTTTCTTAAATTGAATGGAAACCTCTCTCTCCTTTGAAATGACAGTTATCCATCTGAAGACAGTGGCCAGGAAGTCACATCAGATATGTGTTTAATTTACAAGACTGCAACTCTGCTGGCTGGGCAAAATAAAGGCCTCTAAATGCATCTGACACTTAAATACAAAATTATATTTTACATAAGTACTCTTTTTAAAATCACTGTATACATTACATGTTTATATAATTAATATACAATGTATATAATGTATACTATATCTGCACATTAACATCATTGTTCAGAGTTATAAACCTAAACCAGTATACCATGCTTTATGGGAGATTTAGGGATTTTCACTTTATCTACTGCCTACAGAAGTGAATTCCCCCACTGAAATGTAATAGCACTGTACTGGGTCCCCAGAGGCTCCTCTGCTCCAGGTTAAATATTTCTAGTTGCAAGGAGACCCTGCTTCATTGAACCTAGAGGATCAGAAGGCAGACCTCTTCAATTCAACCCAACAATTACTTATTGAGTAGATTTCCATGAATCCAACACTGAGCTAGGAATTGTTATGGATACAAAAGGCATGTAAGATATGACCTCAATACTTGAGAAGTTCACAGTCTACTTGAGAGAACACAGATGCACAAGTATGTTCCAGGGCAACACAGAGCAGCATGTGACCAAATATCCAGTCTCTGGCACAGCCTGGGGGTCAGCGCTGAACACCTCCTGGAGTATGACCAATTGAATTAACCGGTGGTAGTTTCTCCTCCAGCTGCCTCAGAATGAAGCAGCCCCAGCCAAGGCCTCTCAGCCCCTGACCGATAGGCAAGAAGCTGCTCTGTGGTAGAGTTGACTGCACCTGGGTAAACAGAAAACACCAGGGGGGAGGCCGGGGCTACAGCTCGGAAAGCAGAGCAATGAGCCCAGCAGTAATCATGCTGTGTGACCACTGAGCCAGCGGCCAGGCAAGGAAGAGGGGAGTCCTCAGGTTCTGCCGGGCCTGGAGTTTCACACCACCCTAGCCCAGAGCTCCTCCCCCACCACCATCCCCCCACTGGCCCTGCCCCATGACATCCTCAATTTCCACAGGTCCCTTCCAGTACAGCAAAGGCTGAGAGTTCCCTAGAAGCAGCCCTCTCAGAGTCTGCCAAGTATCACGGCCCCTCTGAGGACCTTTTACTCCACTGGCCACCTGAGGTGCCACGCTCCTGTGAGCCAGCCCTATATGTCCTCCAGAGCTAATTACAGGTCAGTGAGCTAGCAGGCCAAGTAGGGGACAGCAGGTGACTTCATGTGGCTGCAATACACACTCGCCCCTCCCTCTGACTCCACTCCCTCCCTCCACTTCTCCCAATTCCCCACCTGGGACCTCGACTCTGAGGCAGCTTTCACTCCCTAGTCCTCCCTGCTCGCTGGCGTGCACACGCACACGCACACATACACACACAACTCCGGACCACTCAGAACCACACCTTGTTTCTACAGCAACCCATCAAACGGCCTGAAGCCCCAAAGCAAAGTATCCCGCATAACAGCGAGCTCTCCCATATCCTAAAGCCCCCTCGGCCCCCAGCTCTCTAGCCCTGCTGAACCTTCACCCCTGCCTCATTGCCACCACAGCCAGATGGGCCTCCTCTCCACTGGAGGCTCTGAAAGGACCCAAGAGCAATCCCTGACAACTCTACAACTCTGAGACTTCAGCAATCAACTCTGAGAGGAGACGCGCAAGTCCGGCTGCCTGCCCTGCCCTGCCCCTCCAATCCCTCCTAACAACCCAGCTGCCAGACCCCATACACTCCACAGTTCCGACCTCATGACACGCCCAGCAGCACATGCCCAGATACACACCTACTTCCCCCACAATCCTCTATGTCCCAGAGATGGATTCGCCCGCTCTGCTGGCTGTCTAGTGCACTCCTGGCCCCCAATAACCATTGTGCTGTTCATCATCTCATTATTTTGAGGTATCATTTACCCCAGGCAGCCTCCTCAGGCCTCAGGACAAAGTCCCAGAAAACAGCCAAGGGAAATCACTCAAGCTGTTGCTTTTGCTAAGGCAGCTTCCCTCGGGACCACCTGGCCAGTTAATAGTGGTAGGGGCAGACGGGTTGGAATCCAGTTCAGACAGCTGTTTGAAAGCATGGGGACAGGCTCTGTCTTTTTCTAATGAATAGCGATGTAACAGAAGGGGGGTGCTGTTAAGAGTGCCCATGGTGTGTACCTTTCAGCTGCTCCAGGGCCCTAAGTTGCCTTAAGAAGATGCAGCTCCTAGCATGGTGTCCAGCACGCCGTAGTGGCCCAACAAACGTTTGTGGGTGTTGAACAAAGTACTAGGTGCGGTTCCAGCACCTCTGGAAAGCCCGAGGGAAGTCCCTGAACCCTGCCGCTGAAGGGTCCCTGAGCTCGGGCCAGGAGGGGATCTGCACGCTCTGCGACGCCCCTCTCTCACATCTGCTCACACGAGGACAGCACTCCCGGACACCGCTGGGTCTGTTTGCTAGCTCACCTCAGCAACGAGTGCACCCTGTCCAGGAGCCCTCCTCATGATCGGAGAAGCCACCCGCACCACGACCTCCATCTGCCCACCTCCCAGACCTGCCGGTCTGCACTGAAAAACGGCCCTACGCGGCCCCAAGCCCACTCCGCACCCAGCCTTCGGGTCCGACGTCCTCCGGGTGGCCCCCACCCCGCAGACCTCAGCAGCTGCTCCCCCTGCCGCCCCGGGAAGGCACCTAAGGCCCCCAGGAGGGCCTGGAGGCAGGGAGGCTGGAGGGCAGGGCGGCCGTAGGGACAGGGGTGCAGGACCGGGATCCGGAGGAGCAGGAGGTCAGGGGACAGGGGTACAGGCGGGCCGGGGGGCAGGCGGGCAAGGGGACGGGGGCCAGGGAGCAGGCGGACAAGGGGGCAGGGAGCAGGCGGGCAGGGAGCAGGCGGGCAAGGGGGCAGGGGGACAGGGGACAGGCAAGCAAGGGGTAGGCGGGCAAGGGGCAGCGGGGCAGGAAGGCCGGAGGACTGGGGAGGCGGGTGGCTGGGAGGCCGTGGGGCGGGGGCAGGGGGCAGGTCCGGGACCAGAGGGGACCCGGGGAGCGGCCGCCGGGCTTGGGGCGCCTCTCCTCGCCTCCGGGATGGGTGGGGGCGCCCACCGGCGGCACACACGCAGCCCCCTCGCGGCTGACGGAGGCGAACCCTACGCCCACCCCAAGGCACCGGCGCCGCCAAGGCCGGAGGGCGGCACAGGGAGCGGACCGGCCGCCTGAGACCCCACGTCCGGACTCAGCGGGCCGCTCCCGAAGCGCGCTGACAGAAACCCCGGCCCGGCAGGGAGCTGGAGGAGGGAAGGGGCAGCCTCCCCGACGCGGCCCCGGACGCTCACCCGTCTGTGTCGCCGACCGCCGGCCGTGCGCTCAGCGCAGGGACCGCCCGCGCCCGCGGAGCCCGGCGCCCTGGATGCCGAGCGGCCGAGGGGCCGAGAAGCCCAGGGCCGAGCCCCGCAGCCTCCGCCGCGCGGAGCGTCCGCCCGAGGCCCCGCCCCTCCCCCGCCGAGGGCCCCCCCGCCCGGCTCAGGCTACGCCCTCCCGGCACGTGACGAGACGGCGCCGGGTCGCCTCGCCCTCTGGTCCCCTGGAGTGGCCGGCGGGGCGGAGTCGGGGACCAGGGCCCGCGGCCCGCCCCCTCCCAGAGTCCTCCTCCTGGTCCCTATCCGACCACCTGCTCCTAAATCTGGGCCTTGCGTGTCGCCAATGGTGCGTCCCACTTCGCGCCTGCTCTTTCCCGCCCGTTTATTACTTCTCCTTTGGTCACACCCATTTTTTTACCCGGAGAAACCTGAAATCCAGCTACATTCCCCTAGTGTGCACTTAAGTGAATTGTGTCGTTTGCCTGAATTCAGGAACCTGGCTGCGCTAACACTGTTACTATAAAATGAAATGTTCGTCTATCACATATACATATCTCAATGCCAAAATTCCTGACTGACATATTTTAGTTAAATCTCTCATTTTCCTCAACTGCCCCTTACCCTGTCCCCTGTGGCTATTAATGCATCTTTCCCATCTGGTTTGTGAAGTTTCATCACAGTGCCTGCTCAACACTTCACAACACCCAGGAAGCACTGCTGTAAGTATGAGGAATTTTTACATACATAGACATAGATACACACACGTTCTCTATCAGCAGCAAATGCTGTGGTTGCGATCAACAGCACATAAAACCTTTCATTTTTTTGTTTTCCTCACCCCTATTTGGCTTAGTTTCTCTGTATCTTTCGTAGACGACAGGGAAATCTGAGTAATTCTGATTTATTTAGGGGGTGAGAAATGAAGCTAAATTTGTGTTATTTTCTTTGACCCTCAGAACAAAATAAAGGTATATATTTAAGGAAATGAAAATTACAAAGCAGTTGTTACAAAAGCAGTCCAGAAAGTTTCAGCTCTTCTCCAGATGGTTTGGGAGTCTCATCAAAAGGAATTCCCTGAGACACTTCATATCCTTTCACTAATAAGACATGAATCATCCTAGAAAAGACAATTCAGCCAATGCAGAGGGAAGGCTGAAGCCATGACAACCACTGATAACACACTTCACCAAGAGTTTGTCAATATTATGCTAAGAGAACAGCTGAGGCAATATCTAATATTATACCTATCATCCTACCATGGAGTTTGATACAAAAACTCGGAAGTTGAGTCAGAACACAATTATTAAGCCAAATTTATTTCACTCCCTTTTAAAAGTAACTCCTAAAGGGAGACATACAACCCACCAGGACAATGTCCTTCTGCTCCATGGCATCTTCAGTTCAGGGAACCAGGGACTCTGCCTCTGTCCTCCCACTTCAGAGGCAACTTCTGATTGTAGAGATTTGCAAGGCGCTTATTGTCCTTGGGTTTTTTGTTTTTATCATTTAAATGCCCAAATTCTTTTTTTCACTGACACAGGCTCACTTTCTGTGTGAACAGCTCTAGTACCACCCTCAGTGTGGGGTAAGGTTAGCTGTCAGCAGCAGTATTAAGCAGATGCTTCCTAAAAATATCCTTTAAATAGCAGCGGGTAGGGAGGATGGTAAGGAAAAAACAACACACTAATTTAGCAGTTTGGCTCATGGTAAGAACTGCCCCCACAAGATTTTCAAATTTAAAGAATATCATCTTAATGCCCACCTCATGGCAATATCCAGCTAATATCCAGCTCACAGGCTAATTTGGGGGGGCGAGAGGCAAACACAAGCAGCAAGGTTATCTTGTTAGCAAAACAAAACAAAACAACCCACCCATGATCCTCTTCTCAGAGTACACCAGCGACAGCAATCCTGTGACCTACAAGACACTAGCATGTCTGCAGGGACGGGAGGCCAGGCTCCTGCAGGCACATAGGACGAGAGGCAGCACAGGACAGAGCAGAGCAAAGTCACCAAGTGCTTACTGTTCAACAGGCTGGTTTCAACATGGGAGGCATTTTTTTAATGACCTTCAGCATAATAAATACATTTCTAACAATTCAATGAAAATATCACTATCCTTCCTGCAATAACTTTCTTGGTTTGTTTGACATTTTACTTAGAAACACATATGTGAAAGATTCTTTCATCAATTTTACATACCTTTCAGGACAATGAGGGATAAGGTATACCACAGTCAAATCTGACTCACCCTTTGTACACTTTGCCTACTCCTTCTGCCACCATCTACCTCAAGAAAAACGGGACTAACCTTTTTAACTGTGGTATAGCAAAAAGACCTGGGGCAGAATCCTGGCTCTGCCATTTCCTGGCTGTTATGAGCAAGTCACTGATTCACTTTCTGAACCACAGAATGGGAATACTATCACCTACCTTGCAGGACTGTGAGAATTAGACAGATTATGTAAAATTCCTAGTACAGTACAAGGGCACAAAGTTATTATGACCATATCAGCTTCATGCAAAAAAATTCCTAAAATCCAAAACTGGCAAAAGAATACTTATGTAATAAATATCCAAAAATCATTTTTAAACAAAGATACACAAGTCAATCTTCTAAGACTCTGAAAAACTTTTCACTTGCTTTATTTCTGAAGAGTAAAGGGAGAAAAGAAAATATTCACTTGAATTTGAGGGGCAGCTAATTGGAAGCAACACAGCAACAGCTGTAGGCCTCTAAGGTTCCTCTGATCCAGGAGGGAATGCTGAAACTTCCTTGTTTGGAGATTCAAGAGTTTAATTTTTCTCTAGAGCAAGATCATTCATTTTTGCTGGAGAAAATAATAAAGAACAAACTCAATAGCACCAAAAGGGGTTTAACGCAGAAAATAGGGCCAGGCTTCTCCTTTCAAATGCAAATTTTTACATTAAAATATGTTTATAAATCATAGTTGTTTTTCCTCTTGATTCACTCCTTCTCCTTCCCCTAACAGGAGCTCCAGGAACCTGAAGAGCATGTGCATTACTAACCTGATATACCATCCAGCCACCCCTTCCAAACTGGGATCCAATTACTAATGGACTGGCCTAGCTCAGGGCTACCCACAGGGATGGGAAGCAGTAACTAGGCTCTCAGGGAGAATGGATACTGAGGATGCCACCAGTCAAAGAGTCGAACGCTGTGCACTGGGTCCAGGATGACTTGCACACCCTGGTCACTGCGCGGTTTCCGACCACTACGGACAGGAGAATCTTGGAAGACCAGTCTCACTCGATGATGCCGCATGTCCGTGCTCACATTGATAGTAAACTGGGAAGGAAAAGCAAATTCAGTACCCAAATTAAACAACCTTGTTTTCCTACGGCTCACTCTGAAATGAGACAGTCTAGACAAAATTACACTGGCTAGGCCACAAGATAATCTCTAAATTATAATACCAATACCTTTGCAAAGATGTAAAAAGTTAAGTGATTTTTGTAAGTTCTTCTTAGCTTCATATATTTAAACTATGCTTAAGAAAGCTTCTCAAATGGCTGAGTAAATTAAGATACATGCACAAAGACTGGCATCGAAGCCAACTTTTACAAACTGGATTAGAGCTGTAAGAGATACAGGGATTTTGATGAGATATTGTTGAGCAAGTCAAGCAAGATGCATGAAACACATGTGATCGCATTTTTTATAAAATAAACCACAAAATCTTTCAACATGTTTATGTACATGTAGGTCTGTCTAGAATTGTGTGAGTATGAAGTACATGGAGTATGAGTATATAGCTAGGTCATTCACATGGCTTAACCTGGAGGGAGGGGAGAGAGACCTACAATAAAAGCAGCATGTATAACAATCTCAATTATACAAAATTACTGAAAGACAGTGGGTGTATACATTACAGAACAGCTTCCAAAAGGTTAACTGCAGTTATAGGATAGTGGAAGTCTAAGTCACCTTTACTTTCTCAATGTATTTATGTATTACTTAAATTCTTTACATGAAGTACGCATTATTTATTTTACCATTAAAAAAAGAATAAAGCTATTTTCAGTGTGTGGGGGGACCCCCACATATCTCTGAACATAACCCTAAAATACAGCAAAGATAAACTGCATGAACTCTCCAGCTGCCAATCCAGTCTAAAATTTTTTAAGCCTGGAAAATATGCCAGAGGCATATGTGTTGTTTCCTAATCTAATTCTTAGGCTAAGCCTTGAATAGTCAGAGCATCACAAAGGACAGAGCTGGTCACCCTACATTTTAATATTCCCTTTATGACACCACACGTATGCCTCAAGGTCTTGACATACAGTGCTCAAGTATAAGTCTCATCATTACCCCTAAGGGGATAATGTTTCTCAAACATTAATGATCACTACCCAAGAGATGCAAAAACATTCCCTTTACTATAAAGAAGGAAACAGAGGTAAAATATTCTCAGACATAATTAATTGCTCCACAAATCTGTCTGTTCTTAATATACAACTCTGCTTTCTGACTTTTTTTTATTATTCTGCAAAAATTTCTTCCTCAATGGTTAAAGTTACAAATTTCTTTCAAACCCTAGGTATAGTGAGAGTCTATGAAAGAGCTGAGGATGCCATCCTGTCTCCACTTACCAGGGTGAATATCATTCCCATGACAATTGGAATAAAGATGAAATTGAGGGTGGTGACCTGCAGTAGGCAGCAGTCCTGGTCTGGGTTGGTATGAACATCCTCATACTGAATGGGAGGCTGCAACCCTCCCATACACTTGCTCTTCAATCTAGGGGACTGAAGAGAACTGAGAATTACTTCAGTGGCTTAGAGGAAATGTTTAAGGCTCTAGGACTCCGCCAATGAAAATCCTACAGCTCAACTACAGCTAATGAGATCCATTTTTCTACTATCTCCTCTCTCTTTTGCATACCAGTTTTTATACAAATCAAGGAAAACCTGCCCTTTGAAAGAAGAGGAAACACATTTGGATGAGCAGTGTGGCAGTGGGTGTATGCTTCATTTAGATGGTATTTCCTGCCATCTGGCAAGAAATGGAAACTTACAGCTCTATCAGAGGCTCTCCACTGTTGTCAGACTCCCAAGAACTGCTACACACAGGGCTGGAAGCAGAAGCAGCCCTTGAACCCCAGGCACCATGAAACAAGAGTCTCAAGTCTCAGAACTTGGGCCGGCCCCGTGGCTTAGCGGTTAAGTGCAAGCGCTCCACTACTGGCGGACCAGGTTCAGATCCTGGGTGCTCACCGACACACCGCTTCTCCGGCCATGCTGAGGCCACGTCCCACATACAGCAACTAGAAGGATGTGCAACTATGACATACAACTATCTACTGGGGCTTTGGGGAAAAAAGAAAAAAAAAAAAAAGGAGGAGGATTGGCAATAGATGTTAGCTCAGAGCCGGTCTTCCTCAGCAAAAAGAAGAGGATTAGCACGGATGTTAGCTCAGGGCTGATCTTCCTCACAAAAAAACAAGTCTCAGAACTCGAGGAATCTCGGCATTCCCTCTCCTCAGTACTTCTGGCCTCGGCTTATACACTGCTAAGACTGCCCCTCAGCGCCTCCCCAGAAAGGTCCTATGGGGGACTTGCTACCAACATCTAACGGATATCACCGACTATGGACATCTTATTAAAAGCAAATGATCAGAGTCAAAATTCTTCCCTAGAAAGATGTTTTTGAAAAAAATCAATAGAAAATATGATTTGCTTTAATTACAAACTTCTCTATAACTCACCTGCCATCAAGTGAGGGATAACTAATTGTAACGTGTCTCCTCCGTGGGATACTAAGTAGGGGAGACAGACAGGAGAAATGAGACTGCTGACGACAAAAAGCAAAAACAAGTAAAACAGACCCTCATGGTGGCCAGAGCTCAGGGGCAGCCCAAGCAGCAGGCAGAGATAGAGGGCAGAGTACCTGCTCTTCTTATTAATAGCCTTTGGCAGTCCCCCTCCTCAGGGCTTCCCCAAATCGCCTCAGACGTAAAACCACGTAAGTTATTGTTGTTTTCAAGTACATTTGCTTTGAACAAAAACATTTTAAGGCAAATAACCTCAGTACATTATAACAAGTTTTCCCCTTTTTCCCACTTTCAGGAAGTCTTCAAATACACAGAAATAGTGCAGTAACCTCCTGTGGACCCTCTACCACTGGGTATTTTGCCACGTTTGTTCCCTCCACCTCTCATTTTATATATATGCACACATATAAATCACACACACTTCAAGGGAGTGCAAACCCACTTGAAAGTAACAGTGACACTCCATCCTTATCCAGCATGAATACAGACACTGACATATAACCACAATATTATCACACCTAAGAAAATTAACAATTTCATATCATCTAATATCCACAGCATATTCAAATCTCTAATTGTCTCAAAAATGTCTTTTATAGCTCTTTGTTCCCCGATCCAGTATCCACTCAAGGTTTACTCTTGGCATTAAGCTAATAGATCTTTGTGTCTCCTTCATACAGAATAGTTCCTTCTTCCTTTTCTTTTCATGGAATTATTATAAGTTTTGATTTTAATAAGGCAATTTTATGCCTAGTGAAATTTTTTAGAACAAGACATTACCTGAAAAACAAAGAGAAGATACGACTGCATACCTGTTTTTTGAACTTGAAGTTGAATTCCCACATTGGTTCCTGTCTGTTCCCAACAATCTTTCTGCACCAGAAAAGTAAGCACTGTAAGAAAATAAAAATAAAATAAACCAAAAATAAATAAATGATAGAAAAGAAAAAAATCAAAATAAGAAAACAAAAAGTAATAAGCAAAAACCTTTCTGACAGCTCTAAAGCCAGCCACAGCCCATGCTGAGATTTTACTTTGGCACAGATGGAGACCCCCCAATTTGACACTGGTGAAACATGAAAAGAGGCAATCCCAGGGCTATTCACTAAAGAGAAGAGGAACCAATATAAGTCAACCTCAGAGGCTACTGAGGTCAACCCCTATTGTTCTTATCTTCAAAGACAGAAACATGGTCTCTGGAGACTGGGGCACTCTCTGATTCAGCAGGCCACTCCTCTATATTAAAACATAAGGGCAGCCAGTAGCCACCAGGCAAGATGATGACAAAGCCACAAGGCAGGCAGAGATGGCTGGCCCTGGAATAGGAGCAAGCCACTCAGGACCTTCTGGGAGCAGACAGCGGTGTGGAGGCTACAGAGCTGGGCTGAATTCAGTCTAGAGCAAGCCCCTCAGTGAAAGTCAGGCTACAGCCAGGGTTAAGCACAAGAAGTTAAGTACCTCCCAGGGGATAAGGGGTGGGTCGTCCGCCGTGCCAGCTGTCCTGCCCTTCAGACATGCCCTGTACGTCCTGCTGTTCCATCAAAAATAATGGGCTTGGCTTTAAGGGGCAAACACTTCTGCTGCCATCACAACGGCTCCAGTGTCCCACATAAGCTATGCTACTGAAAAGAAAGAGAGGGAGAATCAAATACGAAAAGCTGGAGTCCAAGAACATGGGACGACTTCCTTTAGGCATGCTGGCAATTCCCTGAATGCCATGCGATTGTGGTTATACAAGTGGCAAAGCCATGCATGGGACACCTGCCACTGCAGGTCCCATATCCTCTTCAGAAGATCTCTAACAACAAGGCACAAAGAAGCAGCCAGGTGGCCTGGGCTTCCTATCCAGATTAACACATTAGTTATCATGCCACCTTGGCTTTTTATAGTCTACTTTCAAAAAATTAATATACAGTGATAAGAATATGAAGACATGGGTGTTTCAGAATTAGGCAGTAGCTCTTGCATTGTGCACTGGAGCCGCTAGGATGTGTCAAGCTTAAGGAGTTTGCCCAATGCTGCTCTGCTCCCAGCAACTAATTTGCACCTGGCATGGTTAGCTTTAGGATGCTTCCCACCTCACCACAGTGAGTCTGATACTATCGAATGTTTCTAGGGGAGGGAGACTAATGTGAGATGATACTGTCCACTCACATTACAAGCAGAAGCAGCTCCTGGGAGAAATTCTACTCATCCAGCATTCTACTCCTGCCTTAAATCCATCAGCTAGTGTGATCTTAAATAGAATTCAACCAATGGCCCTGGGAAAAACCTTGATGATCTTGAAATCAACAGTACCTTTTTAATCAATATGTATCATACTAGAGCTAAACTAGGAGAGAGGAATCATTACATAACATCCAAAGCACAAAAACAAAATACAAGAGAATAAGAAGTGCTACAGAACACCAGATTTTGGGTAGGAGGAATAATAAAAATTACCCATAAACTCAAAAGATATAAAATTTAGACAATGGTATTAGCTGAATGAGAAAAAAGCTGAGACATCAACTTGCCTAAATAAGTCTAGCTTGGCAAAGGTGCGCTGACTAGGTATTTCATCATAGAGGAAAAAAGGAGAGAATGGACCAAAGGCTAACAGACCTAATGACAAATCAGAAGAATGCCAGAAACTTGAATACAATGTATGAATATAAACCACTGAGGAAATCCCGAGATACAAGAAACAGCCCAGAACACAGGAAGAATTTTAGGGTGCTAAAGTCTATGAGTGAGTGGGAGTACCTGACAGTCTCTGAAATGACCCAGTCCAGAACCTGGCAACAGCGGGCACTTAGCAACTAATGGAGTCAAGTCTACACCAGAATCCTCAAAGGAGGTCAACAAGAAAGAGGAATCACAGACATCAAGGTCATATTAGAGAAAATTAGTAAGCTGTTGATGTTGTATCTTTGTATCATGATTTAAAGCACCTTTTAAGAATTACAGTTTACATCTACCACTTGAATTGTGCTCTTCTTAGCCCAAACCATCAAAGCCATCTAAAGTGGTCCAATGTACAATGCATGAAAATAAATTAAAACAAAGAGAATAAGGAATATCCTACAAGCACAAGAAAGCTCTAAGGTAAAGATAAGGTAAGCCAGCCCAGCACAGCAGGAATGTCTTAGAGAAGTGAAATCCCTGAGCCCTGAAAGTTTACATTAGTCCCCTAGCAGCCTGGTACCTAAAGCCAGAGGCCTCCCCATCAAGGAAGCTGAGATAAGCCATGATAACAGGCCCACCATACAAGAGCCCATTAGTTGAACCCCAACACTAATTCTCACTTACTTTGGAATTCTTTAATGTGCTGGGCGTGCTTTCTGGAATGGCTGGATTCTTGGAGATTCGAGCAGCAAATGGCTCATACATATGGTACAGAGATCGGATCACACATGCCCGGAGACAGCGCAGCTTCTCCATTGACTCTGGTCGCAGGCGCAAAGGCAGAGAGGCATCCAATGTGTAGTGCCTGAAACATGACACATTACTCCTACCAACAGGTGACCTGTCTCTCCTGCTGTGGGTCAGCCTCCTAGGACTCCTGGTCTCTGCATGACTGTACTATTCCGCTGGCCAGTAGTTTATCCCCAGCGCGCTCGCTCTCTCTCATTCTCATACACACACACACACACCATCATCTCCTTCACTTCTCAGAATTCATATATACCTTGTAATCCTGCACTTCTCCATCCATTTTAAAATTTTAAATCCTCACTATTTCACTCTAAAAAAAGGGCAAGTCTCTGACTTGATATCAGTAAAATATACTTTAGTTGCTCAAAAAGAACGTGTACTATGGAAGGGCCACCAGGCTCTCCTGTCACACGTCTCAGCAAGCTCTCTACTCCCTGCTACAACATCCCTTCCCACCACATCCTCACTGGCAGTTCAGAATCTTCACTCCCCTTCTGCACTCGGCGTCCAAAGCTAGCCCTCTTACTACCATATCATCCACTCTCTCCTCACCACTACAACTACATGTAGGGCAGCATAAGTACAAGAACTACATGACACTTCAAGATGACTAGCAAACCTAAGAAACTAAGCCCAGTTGGAAAGATAAGTAGATAGGCATCTGTAGCTCATGAATATTCTAGCTAAGATAAACTCTGAAGAAAAGTCAAGGACAGTTCTTTTTGAGACCTGAAGCAAGACTTTTTTCAGAAAGGGGATACTGGATGGAGGGGAGGGGGCAACCATAGGGAAGACAATAACCTGGATGAATTAATAATATCAAATTTAAATTAGAGAAGGGCTCAAGGAGTCCAAACCTAGGCTCACGCCCAGGCCTGGAGCAGAGAAAGTGAAAAGAGGTGACCATCCAGGGAACAGCTCCAAATCAGAAGCAGCAATGAACTCAGCCACACACACAACAGAGCGAGCCCTCTGTGTCGCACCTTCGGTACAACCTGGTCCAAAAGGCAGCCGTGCAAGTGACAGTCCAGGCGTTCTT
Organism: Ceratotherium simum simum; assembly: GCF_057802395.1. Classification (NCBI taxonomy): domain Eukaryota; kingdom Metazoa; phylum Chordata; class Mammalia; order Perissodactyla; family Rhinocerotidae; genus Ceratotherium; species Ceratotherium simum. The sequence continues at coordinate 509,229 of NC_141935.1, forward strand.
ACAAATCAGGGAAAAATTCACAATGTCCTCAGGACGGATATAGGCGGCTAGCAAGAGCCAAATATCCATGGGATACTCTTCTCCAGCCCCATCCAGATCTTCTGAAACAGAAAAGAATATTACCTTCGGCCTTCTATCACACGCATATCTAAAGATCTCCAATCATTCCATTCTCCCAGGGCTGGGACAGTTAAGAAAAAGGTTTTAACCTTTATAGGTCCAAGAAATACTCTCAAACTCATCATTTCCTGCTTATTTAAGCTGTTGGAAACTTTGGGTTCCCGTTGCCCAAATGAACAGGTCTTGTTCTTAAGGCCTTTATTTAACAACTATTTACACTATTTTGAAGTTTTCAAAGTACCTTTTGCATACATTATACCATTCAACTCTAATAATCCTTCAACAGAAATAAGGAAACTATTATTGTGCCCATTTTACTAATAAGAAAACAGACTGCCACCTCATCAAGGTAAACAGAACCAGGTTTTGACTCCCAGTTCCAGCTTTGCCCTTGATCTCCCTCACAGTCCCACCCACCAAACAGTCTCTTCACTTAGTCATTAACAAAACAAAACTGACTGTAAGATGGAATGTGGAAACCTCAGAGTGCAAACTAAATAAAAAACCAGGGACGTTACAGTGTATTTTTTTTTTTTGCTGGAAAGATTGGCCCTGAGCTAACATCTGTTGCCAATCTTCCTTTCTTTTTTTTCCCCCTCTCCAAAGCTCCAGTACATAGTTGTATATTCTAGTTGTAAGGCCTTCTAGTTCTTCTATGTGAGCCACCATCACAGCATGGTTACTGACAGACGAGTGGTGTGGTCCTATGCTGGGCTGCTTACGTGGAACATGTGGAACTTCAACCACTAGGCCATCAGGGCTGGCTCATTACAGTATGTTTTCCTCATTCAATAACTGTCTGTAGACATGTTTCTTTTCAGCTAGTTTCTCAGTGTTTTATTTCCAGTTTGACCTATGATCCTGGCCACAGGCATTCAGTATTCAAAGACACCCTGTGATAACGTAGCCCCAATTCCTCCTCCTTCAGACCTCATTAGTGTTTAATTCTCTTAACCCTGAGGTCCACTATATATCTCAGGTTCAAGTAAAAACTCACACTCCATAAAGACACCTGAATCTGGGCTAACGCTAGCCCTAACCTTTAATTCAGACCTAGTCACAAAACTACCCAAAAACCAGTTTTCTTCTTTCTCTTTCCTGGGGAAAAAGGCCCTACCCCAACTCCCAGAAGCTGCCTCTGCTTTTCTAGCTAACTGCTTCCTGCAGCTCTATGACTCAATCAGATTCTTGCGTTAGGTTCTTCATAACAGAGACCAGCGCCTCTGAAACAATATCCTTCTGGTTCCTATCCTTTCTTGTAATCTCCAGTTACCATCTAAGGCTTAGTCTACCATGTCTGGGCCCCACCATCTCCCACGTTAAATCTCTCCCTGAAAGAAAAGGCAAATGGGGCTGGCCCTGTGGCGTAGCTGTTAAGTGCACGCACTCCGCTGCTGGCGGCCCACGTTTGGATCCCAGGTGCGCACAGAGGTACCACTTGTCAGGCCATGCTGTGGCGGTGTCCCATATAAAGTGGAGGAAGATAGGCACAGATGTTAGCCCAGGGCCAGTCTTCCTCAGCAAAAAAAGAGGAGGACTGGCATGGATGTTAGCTCAGGGCTGATCTTCCTCCCAAAAAAAGAAAAAGAAAAAGAAAATGACCATCAGAATTTCCACCATTGAAACCCGTATGGACTTTTACAAAGCAGAGTGCTATTAAAAATTTTCTGTCTTTAGGGACAAAATTCAGTAATTACTGAAGAATTGTCAGTGTTTTAAACATAATTATTAAGAAATTTCTAAACATAAGAAATGGAATCAGTAATGGAAAGCTTCACAGAAATAAGCCATAAAGGACATAAAGAATTTTGATAGGCATAGGTTAAGAGGAAAGATATTCCAAGCGAAATAAACAGCTAATATGAAGCCTAGATACTCAGAAAAACAAGACATATGTGAGGGCAATAGAGAGACAAGTCTAACGAGATTTTGATGATATTAAGAAATTACTGCTAACTTTTTTAGACTTGCTAATGCTTTTTATTTTCAAAGATTATTTATCTTTTGGAGATAACTACCAAAATACTTACAGAGATAATAATAGGATATCTGGAAATAGTTTTAAAATAATCCAGTGTGTGTGTGTTTGTGTGTTGGGGTGGAGAGTGGGCAAGTAGTGGTTGAAACAAAATTGGCCATAAGTTGATAACTGTTGAAGCTGCATAACAGCTACATGGGATTCATTACACTATTCTCTCTTGTTTTGTATATGTTTCATTAAGAAGAAGCTAAAAGAGGAGTGGCATCAGCAACACGGTGGAGTGAGCTGTTCCGTGTCTCTCCTCGTTCGAACTACAACTAAAAGGACATTCATCGATCAGTGGAGGACACTCACACAGCACATCAGGATGCCTGAGAGACCCAAGCAGCTATATATCTGAAGATGGATGGACTACCCACCCAAGGAGGTGGTGGAGATAGGTGAGCACCCTCTGGACCCCAGGCAGCCCAGCACACACATGCAACTACTTTCCCGGCTGGAGCAATCATAGCACCACTGTGGTCCCGAGGGTGGGAGCATGCCTCAGCGTGACTGTGGAAACAGGTGATGGCAACCCTGAGTCCCCCATGTGACTGCTTCCCCATCTAGTGGAAGAGCCCTCAGGGCCATGCAGCCCACAGAGAGGTACAGGTTTGGACCCAGTGGGGAAGCCCTGCCCACCGAGCACAAAGGCTGGTGCAACCTAGGAGCAGAGGGCGGCTGAGCTGCCGCTCAGGCAAACAAGCTCCCAGCTGCCACGAATGCCCACTGTACTGCTGCGGCAACAAAGGGGGGAAGCGTGTCTCGGCAGGACTGTGGGAGCAGGCAGCAGTAGCCCTGAGCCCCTTGTGTGATCACTCTTTTGTCTAGTGGGAGAAACCACAATCCCACCGCGGTCCCAGGCAGTGGCTTTGGCTTAGTCCCAGAGGGGAAGTCCCGCCCACCAAACACAACAGCTGGTGCGACCTAGAAACAGAGGGCAGCTGAGCTCTGAGTCTGGGCGAACAAGCTCCTGGCTTCCATGAATGCCCATAGTACCACTGTGGCCCTGAAGGGGGGAACACAACTCTGTGGGTCTGTGGGAGCAGGCGGCAGTAGCCCTGAGCACCCCACGTGACTACTTTCCCATTCAGTGGGAGACCCCACAGGGCCACTGCAATCCCAAGTAGTGACCCAGGCTCGGACAGCCACACCTGACAGGGATCACGGCAGTGGGCTCAGATTACACAGCTCCCGCCCCCCCCACAAGTGGCAGTAGGTGGAACCTGCGTCCAGAAACTATCACTATGCACCAGCACAAATCCACTCCATCAAATCATATAAAGAAATATATTAATACTCGAGACCAGAAGGAAAAAGACAAGCGCCCAGAAACCAATCCTGAAGGCATGGAAATCTACGATCCAAAAGACAAAAAATTCAAGACAACTATCATAAGAAAATTCAACAAGCTACAAGAGAATTCTGAAAGACAGTACCATGAAATCAGGAACCAAACTACTGAACAGAGAGAATTCTTCACAAAAGAGATTGAAACTATAAAGAAAAACCAAACAGAACTGTTAGAGATGAAAAATACAATGGATGAGATAAAGAAAAATCTGGAGTCCTTAAACAAAAGAGCTGACAATATGGAGGATAGAATTAGCAATGTGGAGGACAGGAACACAGAAATGCTTCAGATGGAGGAGGAGAGAGAACTTAGACTAAAAAGAAATGAAGAAATTCTCCAAGAAATATCCAATTCACTTAGGAAATGCAACATAACGATTACAGGTCTTCCAGAGGGAGAACAGAGGGGGAAAAGTAGCAGAGAGCTTGTTCAAAGAAATAATAATTGAGAACTTCCCAAACCTGGAGAAGGAGATGGAATTATACGTAAAAGAAGCCAAGAGGACTCCTAATTACATCAATGTAAAAAGACATTCTCCAAGGTAGATATTAGTGAAGCTGGCAAAAGTCAATGATAAAGAAAAAATATTAGAGCAGCAAGGCAGAAGAGATTAACCTACAAAGGAAGCCCTATCAGGCTTTCAGCAGATTTTTCAGTAGAAACCTTACAGGCTAGGAGAGAGTAAAATGATATATTCAAAGTTTTGAAAGACAAAAACTTTCAGCCAAGAATACAATACCCAGCGAAAATATCCTTCAGGTATGATGGAGAAATAAAAACTTTCCCAGATAAACAAAAGCTGAGGGAGTTCATTGCCACAAGACCCACTCTACAAGATTTGATCAAGAAAGCCCTCATACCTGAAAAAAAAAGAAAGAAAGGGTTTACAAAGCCTTGAGAAAGAAGATAAATAGGCAGACAAAATCAGAAAATTGGAACTCTCTATCAGAACAGCTTAGCAAACACTTAATTATAACTCTAAAGATAAAGGGAAGGAAAACATAGAAAATAAATATTATCACTTCATTTTAACCACTAATTCACAACACATAGTGGAATAAGTGTGACAACAACTTAGAAGGGGAAGAGGAATGGGATGAAACCCACTTAGACTAAGGGAACAAGAGGCTATCAGGGAATGGACTATCTCATCTACGAGATCTTTTATACAAATCACATGGTACTGCTAAACAAATAATCAGAACAAAGACACAAATGATAAATAAAGAGAAAACTGAGAAAACCATCAGAGAGTGCCACCAAACTGAATTAGCAGTCCAAAATACAGGGGACAAGAAACAACGGAAATACATAACAACTGAAAAACAAGAAATAAAACGGCAGCATTAAGCCCTCATATATCAATAATCACTCCAAATCTAAATGGATTGAATTCCCCAATCAAAAGACACAGACTGGCTGGATCGATTAAAAAACAAGACCCAACAATTTGCTGCCTCCAGGAAACACATCTCAGCTCTAAAGACAAGCACAGGCTTAGAGTGAAGGGATGGAAGACGATACTCCAGGCTAATGGCAAACAAAAGAAAGCAGGTGTTGCCATACTCATATCAGACAAAGTTGACTTCAAGATAAAAAAGGTAATGAGAGACAAAGAGGGGCAATATATAATGATAAAACACAGTCCACCAAGAAGACATAACCCTTATAAATATATATGCAGCCAACACAGAAGCACCGAAGTACATAAAGCAACTATTAACAAACCTACAAGGAGATATCTACAACATAATAATAGTAGGGGACCTTAACACCCCACTTACATCAATGGATAGATCATCCGGACAGAAAGTCAATAAGGAAATAGTGGACTCAAATGAAAAACTACCAGGTGGACTTAACAGATATATAGAGAGCACTCCATCCAAACACAGCAGATTACATGTTCTTCTTAAGCATGCATGGAACATTCTCAAGGATAGACCATATGCTGAGAAACAAGGCAAGCCTCTACAAATTTAAGAATATTGAAATCATAACAAGCATATTTTCTTACCATAATGCTATGAAACTAGAAATCAACTACAAGAAAAAAACTGGGAAAGTGACAAAGATGTGGAGACTAAACAACATGCTACTGAACAACCAATGGATCACTGAAGAAATTAAAGGAGAAAGCAAAGAATATCTGGCAACAAATGAAAATAAAAATACACCATACCGACGTGCACGGGATGCAGCAAAAGCGGTCCTGAGAGGGAAATTCATAGCAATACAGGCTCACCTTAACAAACAAGAAAAATTCCAAATAAGCAATCCTAAACTACACCTAACAGAATTAGAAGAAGACCAAACAAAGCCCAAAGTCAGCAGAAGGAGGGAAATAATAAAAATTAGACCAGAAATAAATGAAATTGAAACCAAAAAAATAGTAGAAAGGATCAATGAAACAAAAAGCTGGTTCTTTGAGAAGACAAACAAAATTGACAAACCGTTAGCCAGACTCACCAAGAAAAAAAGAAAGAAGGCTCAAATAAATGAAATCATAAATGAAAGAGGAAAAATCACAATGGACACTACAGAAATACAAAGGATTTTAAGAGAATACTATGAAAAGCTATATGCCAACAAATTCGACAATCTAGAAGAAATGGATAAATTCTTAGACTCATACAGCCTCCCAAAACTGAATCAAGAAGAAATAGAGAACCTGAATAGACCAATCACAAGTAAAGAGACTGAAATAGTAATCAAAAACCTCCCAAAAAATAAAAGTCCAGGACCAGATGGCTTCTCTGCAGAATTTTACCACACATTCAAAGAAGATTTAATACCTACCCTTCTCATACTATTCCAAAAAACAGAGGAAGATGGAACACTTCCTAACACACTCTACGAGGCCAAATCATCCTGATACCAAAGCCAGACAAGGACAATACAAAGAAGGAAAATTACCGGCCAATATCGCTGAGGAACATAGATGCAAAAATCCTCAACAAAATATGGGCAAACCAGATACAGCAATACATTAGAAAGATCATACACCATGATCAAGTAGGATTTATACCAGGGACACCAGGATGGTTCGACATCCGCAAATCAATCAATGTGATACATCACATTAACAAAATGAGGAATAAAACCACATGATCACCTCAATAGATGCAGAGAAGGCATTTGACAAGATCCAACATCCATTTATGACTAAAACTCTCAACAATATTGGTATAGAAGGAAAGTACCTCAACATAATAAAGGCCATATATGACAAACCCACAGCCAACATCATACTCAATGGGGAAAAACTGAAAGCCATCCTTCTGAAAACAAGAACAAGACAAGGGTGCCCACTCTCACCACTCTTATTCAGTATAGTACTGGAAGTTCTGGCCAGAGCAATTAGGCAAGAAAAAGGAATAAAAGGAATCCAAATAGGCAATGAAAGAGTGAAACTCTCACTGTTTGCAGATGACATGATTTTATATGTAGAAAACCCTAAAGAATTCACGAGAATACTATTAGAAATAATCAACAACTACAGCAAAGTTGCAGGGTACAAAATCAACTTACAAAAATCAGTTGCATCTATGCTCTAACAACAAACTAACAGAAAGAGAACTCAAGAATACATTCCCATTTACAATCGCAACAAAAAGAATAAAATATCTAAGAATAAATTTAACCAAGGAGGTGAAAGACCTATACAATGAAAACTATAAGACATTACTGCAAGAAATCGATGATGACATAAAGAAATGGAAAGATATCCCATGCATGTGGATTGGAAGAATAAATATAGTTAAAATGTCCATACTACCTAAAGCAATCTACAGATTCAATGCAATCCCAATCAGAATCCCAATGACATTTTTCACAGAAACAGAACAAAGAATCCTAAAAGTCATATGGGGCAACAAAAGACCCCAAATAGCTAAAGCAATCCTGAGAAAAAAGCTGGAGGCATCACAAACACTGACTTCAAAATATACTACAAAACTATAATAATCAAAACAGCATGGTACTGGTACAAAAACAGACACAGATCAATGGAATAACTGAAAGCACAGAAATAAAACCACACATATATGGATAGGTAATCTTCAACAAACGAGCTAAGAACATAGAATGGAGAAAGGAAAGTCTCTTCAATAAAGAGTGCTAGGAAAACTGGACAGCCACATGCAAAAGAATGAAAGTAGACCATTATCTTTAGCCATACACAAAAGTTAACTCAAAATGGATCAAAGACTTGAAAGTAAGAACTTAAACTATAAAACTCCTAGAAGAAAATATAGGCAGAACACTCTTTGACGTCAGTCATAGAGGGATCTTTTCAAATTCCATGTCTACTCAGACAAGGGAAACAAAAGAAAAAATAAACAAGTGGGACTTCATCAGATAAAGAGCTTCCGCAAGGCAAAGGAAACCAGGATCAAAATGAAAAGACAACCCACCAGCTGGGAGAAAATATTTGCAAATCATATATCTGACAAGCAGTTAATCTCCATAAGATATAAAGAACTCACACAACTGAACAACAAAAAAACAAACAACCTGATCAAAAAGTGGGCAGAAGATATGAACAGACATTTTTCGAAGGAAGATACACAGATGGCCAACAGGCATATGAAAAGATGTTCAGCACCACTAATCATCAGGGAAATGCAAATCAAAACTACACTAAGATATCACCTTACACCCATTAGAATGGCTATAATCACCAAGACAAAAAATAAGAAATGTTAGCGAGGATGTGGAGAAGGGAACGCTAATTCACTGCTGGTGGGAATGCAAACTGGTGCAGCCTCTATGGAAAACAGTACGGAGATCCCTCAAAAAATTAAAAATAGAGGGGCTGGTCCAGTGGCATTGCAGTTAAGTTCGCGTGCTCCGCTTCGGCGGCCCAGAGTTCAGAGGTTCAGATCCCGGGCACAGACCGATGCACCGCTTATCAAGCCATGCTGTGGTGGCATCCCATATAAAGTAAAGGAAGACGGGCATGGATATTAGCCCATCTTCCTCAGCAAAAAGAGGAGGATTTGCATCAGATGTTAGCTCAGGGCTAATCTTCCTCACACACAACCCCAAAAAATTAAAAATAGAAATACCTTACAATCTAGCTATCCCACTTCTGGGTATTTATCCAAAGAACTTGAAATCAACAATCCAAAGACACTTATGCACCCCTATGTTCACTGCAGCATTATTCACTATAGCCAAAAAGTGGAAGCAAGCCAAGTGCCCATCGACAGATGATTGGATAAAGAAGATGTGGTATATACACATACAACGGAATACTACTCAGCTATAAAAAAAGACAACATCGTCCCATTTGCAACAATATGGATGGTCCTGAAGGGTATTATGTTAAGTGAAATAAGCCAGACAGAGAAAGACAAACACTGTATGACTTCACTCATATGTGAAATATAAACTAACACACAGACAGAGAATAGTTTGGTGGTTACCAGGGGGAAGGGAGATGGGGGGTGGGCACAAGGGGTGAACGGGTGCATTTATATGGTGACTGACAAATATAATGTACAACTGGAAGCTCACAATGTTATAAACTATTATGACATCAATAAAAAAATTTAAAAAAATAAAAAGAAGCTAAAAGAAAGAAGAAGGAAAAAAGAAGACTAGTCTGACTAGAATGAAGAATCTAATGGGGGTAAAGTGGAGCAAGGAAGTAAAAGATGAATTATAGTTAGGAGTGTGTAAGCCACAAATCATATATCTGATAAGTGAGTGGTATCCTGAATATATAAAGAACTCTTACAACTCAGTAATAAAAAGATAAACAACCCAATTTAAAAATAGGTAAAGGGGCCAGCCCGGTGGCATACTGGTTAAGTTCGCGCACTCTGCTTCGGCTGCCTGGGTTCACAGGTTCGGATCCCAGGCACAGACCTACACGCTGCTTATCAAGCCATGCTGTGGCAGACGTCCCACATATAAAGTAGAGGAAAATGGGCACAGATGTTAGCAGAGGGCTAATCTTCCTCACCAAAAAAAAAAAAAAATCAGCAAAGGATTTGAATAGACATTTCTCCAAAGAAAATATACAAATGGCCAATAAGCACATGAAAAGATGCTCAACATCATTAGCTGTCAGAGAAATGCAAATCAAAACCATGAGATATGACTTCACATCCACTACGATGGCTATAATTTGAAAAGTCAGACAATAACAAGTGTTGGCCAGGATGTGGCAAAACTGGAATTCTCATACATCGCTGGTGAGAATAAAAACGGAAACTTCAGAAAACAGGTTGGCGATTCCACAAAAGTTAAACATAGAGTTAACAGGTGATCCAGCAATTTCACTCCTAACAGAAATGAAAATATATGTCCACACAAAAACTTGTCCTTGAGTGTTCACAGAAGCATTATTCATAACAGCCCAATAACAAGCAATAAAAAGGAATGAAGTACTGATACATGCTACAATATGGATGAACTTCCAGACATTATGCTAAGTGAAAGAAGCTAGACACAAAAGACCACATGTGATATGATTCCATTTATATGACATGTCCAGAATAGGACTATAGAGACAAAACAGTAGATTACTGGTTGCACAAAGTGAGGGTGAGGGGGGAGCAGATGTGGGGAGGGTTGGGAAGAAATGAGGAATGATGCTAATAGGTTTGGGGTGATAGAAAAATTCTAAACTTAGATAACGTTGATGGCTGCACAACTCTGTGAACATACTAAAACCACTGAATTGTACACTTTAAAGGAATGAATTTTATCTCAATAAAGATGTTTAAAAAGTTTGTAAGCCCTTCTGTGGGATGTGTCCAAAGATAAACAAAAAAAAAAAAACAAAAGAAATCTCTAACAGAGGGCCAGCCCCGTGGCTTAGCGGTTAAGTGCGCATGCTCCGCTGCTGGCAGCCCAGGTTCGGATCCCGGGCGCGCACCGACGCACTGCTTCTCCAGCCACGCTGAGGCCGCGTCCCACATACAGCAACTAGAAGGATGTGCAACTATGACATACAACTATCTACTGGGAATTTGGGGGAAAAAATAAATAAATAAATAAAATTATTAAAAAAAAATCTCTAATAGAATGGTGATGATGAGTAGGGACTTGAAGCGAGAAATTAAGGAACAAAGAAGTGCAAGAATGTCAATATTAATTTTGGGGTTCTGGAAAAGAGTGGTATTGACAATAACTGGTGCAATTGCAAAGCAATGTCAGTTCATTAATTTATTGATTATTTCAATATATTTTAACAAATACAAACATCTGTTATCTGATTCTCAAGTAGAGGTGAAAGTTCTGGTAGATCTCAGACCCAAAATACACATTATTTACTACATTAGCTTCCCCCTAACTCTAGCTGATCATCAGAACAACGTTAGCTTTAAGAATAACTATTCTGGGATACTGAGACAGCTGGAGTCTGATTCATTAAGTTTGTAACAAACCACTGAATGATGGTTTGGCACATTATATACTGTTTATTTTTGTTTCATTTGCATAAGTTTTATCGCTACTAAGATATACCTATCACATACTTTTCTATTTCCCAAAGTACTTATTAGACATACAGTAGACATTAATAACTGCAGAGCACTTAAAAGCCCATAATAATATCTAACTTTAGCTGAAATGAAATGTTATATACAATCCACATATTTGGGAAAACATTTTTTGTCACATCTCTGCTTCCTTATGCATTCAGAAATCCAGAAATGCAAAGACTTTTTGTTTACATGTTGCCATAAGGGTTTTTACCTGGTAATGACATGTTCTCAATGAATGGCTATTCCAGTCGAGTTCAAGCTCCAGAAATCTGACTCTTACCAATCTCCTTTCCCCTCATATGTAGACAGAAGTAGAAAGCCCTGTTCTCTTAGACCCTGTCCCACTACTAAGACCCAAACTCTAGTTCTCCACTGGTATCACCTCTTGTGCTACTGAGAAGGTGACAACTTCAAGTGATCACCATAGGCTAGATGAATAACCTGAGAGAGCAAGCCCAGTACCTTTGTGCCTCTTGCTTTTCTTTTTTCTAGAGGCGGTTCTCTCATGGATGCTCTCCTCCTGGGCATCCATCTCATCACTGCTGTCAATGATGTCACAGGGCTCACCAGCCCCAGAAAGAGCTTCCACTGCAGGAACCTGGGAGGCTTCCAAGCCACAAAGAGATTTTACTAGAAGAAAATAAGGAGAGAATGAGATGGCAGAGTCCTACCCAGAAATATGAGTGGCTTAGGCAGGATATCAGCATCCATGAGGGAAAGGAAAAAAAAAAAGCAAAAGCAGTGTGAGACTCTACTGAAGAAAGCTGAAAATCTAAACAGAAAGAAATTTTAGCATTTTAAATACAAAAAATCGGAAAGCAATGGGCAATCTGACTCCCAAGTTGCAGAAACTATCTCCTTAGAAGTGCCAACTGCAGGCCGGAAGAAAAGGGGAGTGCATCATTCTTCCACTATAAACCCTGCAGGATAAAAGCAAACGGAGAATGCTATTCTTATTTGCATAAATTCTGAGGAGCAATGTTTGAGAGGAACTGATTCCAATTTAACCCTGTTCCTGCGCTGAAGACAGTAGGCGTCATAAAAGCACAAGTTCAGGGACCCATGAGTAAAAAGCTTGCCAGTAAGAGAAGCTTGGGAAAAGAAAAAGAATACTTCAGGTTACTGCATAAAGAAGCAAACTGCAGAGTAAGGAGAGAATATGTGTGAACTACAGTAAAAAGATTAACAAGTAAGAAGAAAGCAGTAGAAATTACAGGAGAGTACACAGATGGTTTTTAATGCAAAGACAAATAAAATATTACCGTCACTGCTCTTGGCTAGCCCTCCCCCCACCCCCTCCCGGAACGTATGAGTAACCATCGAGGAGAGCAACACGTTTATGGGGAGATGCGAGAAAAACAGTGAAGAAAACGAAGCACCTCGTCTGTCCTCACAGCCTGAGGCTGAGAGCCTCGTTAGACGCCTACCTTCCTGCTGGACAGCGTTGGCCACGGCTTTCTTGACCCGTCCAGACCTCACGACGGCCGGATCCGAATTGGCGTAGTCGGCCACGGTCACTGCAACACAGCACCAGGCTCGCGGGAGGAGGCCTCTCCCCCGGGCCCCCGCGCCCCGCAGGCCCGGCCCCCCGCCACCCCGCTCCCCGCAGGCCGGACCCAATGCCCCCGCGCCCCGCCGCCCCGCAGGTCCAGCCCCCGCCGGCCGGCCGGCCCCTCTCCGCCCCCCTCCACCTCGACCGGAGCAGGCGTCGTGGGCCCGGAACTTGAGTCGCTTCCCTCTCTTGGGCATGGCGCCCGCGTCGGGGCGAGGCCGGCCTAGTGGGCCGGGACCCCGGGCCATGTCTCGGGCCGCAGAGGCGGCTCCGCAAGCCGCCGGCCAGCTCCGCCCGGCTCCGCGGCCATCCCGCACCTGAGCCCGCGGCTCTCGCGAGAACCCAGGCAGGACTCCGCGTCGCGTTGGCGGGCGACGCCCCTCTTCAGAAACCAATCAGGGCCTGGTCTGAGAGTACGTCATCAGCCAGCGCCTACGGGTCACCTGCTCCCGGGGCTGTCAGGCGGGTCGCCGCTGTCCTCGGCGGGTTGGGTCCTCGCGGTTTCTCTTGTTAGACCGTCGGTGTCCCAGACCTGGAGCGCGCGCCTGCGGTGATCGGCACTGCGGTTACATTCCGGTCTCCTCGGTGTTCCTGCCGCCGCCTTTGTCCACACTGCGGGCTCACTTCAGCCTCAGTGCTCGGGCTGTTCTATCTCAGGCCGCACCGGCTGAGCACCTGCTGTGAAAACATGGGTTTATAAGAGTCTTCACTCTAATTTCTCACGCAAAAGCTATATATTTCTGAATTCTCAAGATGGGGCGCGGGGGGGAGTGTTAAAAGTTTTTCGATCTACCATCATCCTCCGAACAAAATACTAGAAGGATCAATGAGGAAAGTATATTGTGTTTCCTTTGAATTGAGAGAGAAAAAGGTCACTGAGCGAAGGTTACAGAACCGTGAGGGAGCAGGAGCGTGGGCTGGTGTCACCAGTACGAATAAGAAGTTATTTGGTGTCCAGAGTTATGTTCTGTGTCCAAACGTCCTTGCAGCTCCCGAAAGGTGCTAATTCCTGGCTTGAGGAGCACAGCACTTAGAGACTGGGCATCCAATCTACTGGATCCCCCAGAGAGGGCCACCCTAGGATACTTAGGAGAGCCCTGTTTCTAATCTAATTACCAGGTACATAGAAGTTCATTAGAAGCAAACTACTAGGCTTTTACTAATGTTGTATAACAGACTATTACCAGAGGTTCATGCTAATAGGTTTGAATCAATCAGGAATTATAATTGAGGCTGAATTATTAATATTATTAATAAATTATTTTTTTAATTAATTTTTTAATTAATTTAAAGTCATAACATGAAACAAGAGTCTAATAGACTGTTACCTAAAAGAAAATTGTTTCATGGGGGCCGGCCCCGTGGCTTAGCGGTTAAGTGTGCACACTCTGCTACTGGCAGCCCGGTTCGGATCCTGGGCGCGCACCGTCGCACCACTTGTCTGGCCATGCTGAGGCGGTGTCCCACATACAGCAACTAGCAGGATGTGCAACTATAACATACAACTATCTACTGGGGCTTTCGGGAGAAAAAGGGGAAAAAAATAAAAAGAAAAGAAAATTGTTTCAAATAGTTTTTCCCTGTATACATAATTCATGTAGTCAAGTTCAGAATGCAGGCATTCTGAGCCTTCTCATTTCACATTGTTACCAATAAAAAATTCATAAGACCCACATGAATTCATAAGACCCACATGCATGTAGATTTCTGCTCATGTGGCACCCTGTTGAAAACACTCAGGCACTGGGACTCTGGAGAAAACCAAAGGTGCAAAACACATAAACCCTCTTAATATGCCATCACTATCGCAAACTTGAAGGTTTTAACTGAAATGTTCTCTAATTTTCAGCAGTATAATTACTATTTTAATGCGTTGGAATGAAAGAAGTGGTAATCCCAAAACTGATTATTTCATCTTTCAAAATTTCAAGAATGAGAAGGTCTTAAGCAGGGCCCCTTAGACCCATAAGTCCTGTGGCCACTGTAGTGGAGCAGAACATGCATAGATCTCTGATTCCACCTTTTATTTCAAAGCAACAACTTTTCATTTATGGCACTGTTAGCTTTCAGACCCAAAGATACAAGTGCTTTCTAGAAAGATAAGTTGTGAAAGTTACTAAAAGCGCTGTTATATTTAAATGCAAGTGGAATCTAGTTATTAGCCTAGCTATTAGGAACAAGGTGGAAGGAGAATGTTGTAGAATCTTTGTGCTCAACAAAGTGGAAAATTTGAGGACAATTCATGAATACATATAGCATTAGGATGCTATTTTTCTAGATTATATCCATCCTACTTTTTTGGTATTAAATGTCCTTTATTTTGTGCTAATGGTAAATGGTGGTGGTGGTGGTGTTTGCTTTTTAAAGTTCTTTCTTGTCAAAACCTAAAGGTGGCAAATCTGCATTGTTTGCCAGAATCTTCTTTTGAATTTTAATGGCCTGTGAAATCCTAAAGCCTAGGAACTGTTGCTTTAGAGGCATTTGGAAATTATTCCTTCTGATTTGAAGAAATACATGACAGTAGAATTTCCTATTAGAGGCTGTTTGGTATAATAAAGCAATATAGAAAAGTAATAAAGAGCGTGAATTTTGAAGCCAGGCTTGTCAGAGTTCAAAAAGTATCTCTGCCACTTAATATCTACATAACCTTGGAAAAGTACTTAATTTTCCTGGGCCTCAGTTTCCTTGTCTATAAATTAAAGATAGTAATAACACCTGCTTCATAGGGTTAGTGAAATAAATTAATTAATCCGTGACAAGTGTTTAAAATAACAGATAGTAATCACACAATAAATGTTAGCTATTATTATTGTGGTGGTGGTGGTAGTTAAAATTGTGGTGGTTCTTGCTATTTAAAGATACCTTAGGTGAATAATTCCTCTTTGCTGCTACTGCATGAAGAGAGAAAGCACAGGGAAATCAGAAGCAAGACATCCCACTCTAGTGGATTAAAATGCTAGAAGAACAGTTGATATTTATTGAGTACTTGTCATGCAAGTGGCAGAGCCAGAATTCAAACTGAGGACTATCTGGCTTCAGAGCCCATATATAAAATCACTGAAGCATACTACCTCTAAAATGAAGAAAATCATACTAAAGCTTTGCTTTTGAATGATATTAATAGCCTAAACACATGTGGAGTCAAACAATGGCTAAGATGGAGAAAATTTGTAAGATAGAAAACAAACTGAAAAGGTACTTAAACAATGAATTTCCATGATGTGCCAAAGCTGTGGAGAAGGTCTGAGAAGAATCTGATTCAAAATAATATTCAGTGGCACTATGAAAAGTACGTTAATTAAATCTAGAGAAAACTGTTTGTGACCAACTTTTTTTATACCTTATAAAATATAGTATATGGTAAAATAGTTATCCAGTTAAGTTCAGATAGAGGCTGGGTGTCTTTCAGTTAAAAATAATAACAACAAATAGAGTAGTGTAGAAACAGAGAGCTCAGATTCTAGAAGCAGACGTCTGGGTTTAAATCCCTGTTCCTCCTCTTAATAGCTACATGACGTTGTAAGTGAGGGAAAAAAACCTTTTTCCTCTACCCTCTTAGGTTCTGTGTCTGGAGCCCAGCAAATTAAACTAACAAAAGACAGATTAACAGGAGGGGGAAAAAACCAGTTTATGTGTGCAACATGCATACACTCAGGAGGCCTCAGTGATGAGTAACTCAAAGAGGTGACTAGAATTGGGGGTTTATGTACCATCTTAATAGGTGAAGGAGAGGAGAAGAAAGGCATTTATGGGAAAACAAATGACTTTTTGGAAAGATAAATGGGTTTTAAGGAGAGCAAACAGGAGATAAGAAAGTTTGTAACAATGTTTTTGTATCTTGGTATGAGTGGTCCCTTTGTCTCCTTCTAGGCCATAAAATTTCCCTAAATAAGGGATTTGGAGTAGGTTTTATTTGCATTCTCCCTTCTGGGTGTAGATTCACCCTGAAGAGGAATTTATGGTAGCCTTATTTCTCAGAAGCTGCTGCTTTTAGTCAGATAAAGGAAGCTTCGAGAAGGCTTTTTTTTTTCCCCTGCATCTGTTGAATCTCAAATGTCTTAGCTTAAAATAATCTTTATACCAAAGTGACGTATTTTGGGGTGGCACATTCTAATCTCCTTCAACTGCGAGCAAATTACTTAATCTCACAAAATTCAGTTTCCTTATCTACAAAGTGGGCTAAATAATGGTACCTGATTCATAGAGCTGTTGTGAGAATTAAATGAGATAATATATGGAAAGCTCTTTGCTCAACACCTCGTACATAATTAGCACTAAATAAACATTAGCTATTATTATTTGCTGCAGTTACACTAGAAATGTATTGGTTTGAATCAGTAATTCTCAACTTTGGCTGCATAATAGACTCCCTGGTGGGATTTTATAAAGTACCAGTGGCCTACCCCCACACTCAAAGGTTCTTATTCAATAGGTTTGAGATAGGGCCTGGGCACCCACATTTTTTTTTTAATCCCCAGATAACTTTATCTTCAGCCCAAATACATTCATGTGCCACATAACGATGTTTCAGTCAAAGACGGATTGCATATGTGGCAGTGGTCCCAAAAGATTATAAGGGAGCTGAAAAATTCCCATCACCTAGTGACACTGTAGCCATTGTAACATCGTAGCACAACACATTACTGACGTGTGTGGTAATGCTGTGTAAACAAAGCTACTGCGCCGCCAGGGGTATAGAAGTACAGCACACACAATGATGTACAGTATAGAAACTTGGCAATCATACTAAGTGACTATGTTACAGGTTTGTGTATTTACTATACAATACTTTTTATCATTATTTTAGACCGTACTCTTTCTAGTTATTAAAAAAAAGTTCACTGTAAACTGGTATACTGTGTTACGCCAGAAGCAGCCTCACACATCTCATGTTTATTGCATCTCTTGATTGCATCATTTTCTCTTGTGCTTGATTTATTTTCATGTTGTTTTGTTCATCATGGTCTCTAAGCATATAAAATCCAATGTTAATGTTGCCAGTAAGAGGCCACATTGAGTGACTGACTTAGAAATGAAATTAAACGTGGTTATAGACTACAAGGTGGAAAATCAGAGAAGGTTATTGCTCACTAGTCAGGCATGTCCCATTCTACCATAGCTACGAACTTGAAGAACAAGAACAAAGTGATGGAAGCTCTTAAAGGATCTGCTTCATTGAAGGCAACAAGACTAACAAAAATTCAAAAAGGGCCTGTATCCGACATGCAGAAACTTCTAATGACCTGGATTGAAGACCAGAAACACAAGCGTATCCCTCTCAGCACCATGATGATAGTAGCCAAAGCAAAAATTTTACTTGCAATGTTGAAAGAAAAGACTGGACCTGACTATGATGTTGAATTTACTGCTAGCTTTGGGTGGTTTAAATGATTCAAGAGTTGTTATTCATTACATAATGTGAAAGTGAGGGATGAGTCTGCAAGTGCCGATGTGAAGGCAGCTGAAGAATTTTTGGAAACTCTAGATAAGCTGATGGTGGAGAAAGTTACTTGCCAGAGCAAATATTCAATATGAATGAAAACTCCCTATCATGGAAATGGATGCCTGAAAAGACATTCTTCCATAAGGAGGCCAAGTCAATGCCAGGTTTCAAGGCTTTTAAGGACAGGATAACAGTCTTGCTTGGAGGCAATGTTGCAGGTGACAAGTTGAAACCCTTTGTGATCTGGCACAGTGACAACCCCAGGGCCTTCAAGCATTTCAGTTAAGCACACACTGCCAGTGTCTACAGGAGCAATAAGAAGTCGCGGATGGCCCAGCTCCTCTTCCAAGATGCCCTCCTGAATTGCTGTGCCGGTGAAATGGAGAAGTACTGTTTGGAGAATAACACACCTTTCAAGACTTTTTTTATTGTTGATAATGCTCCCAGTCATCCTCCTTTTATTAGTCATCTTCATCCCAATATCAAAACTGTATTTCTTCCTCCAAACACGACCTCTTTGATCCAACCAGTGGATCAAGGAGTTATAGCAGCTTTTAAGGCCTCCTACCTGAGGAGGACATTTGCCCAGGCTATTGCTACAACTGAGGAAGACACTGAGAAGACACTGAAGCAATTCTGGAAGGATTACAACATCTATGATGCATCAAGAACCTGCTTGGGCTTGGAGTGATGTCACCAAGGAGTGTATGAATGGCATCTGGAAGAAGACACTTAAAAGGTTTTTCTATGACTTCAGGGGATTTGCCAGTGGTTCCTGAGGAACTGACTAGTGAGGAGTTGTTGGAACTGGAACAGGAACACATAGCTGAAGAAGAGGCAAGAGAAAAGGAAACTGCAGGAGAAGAAAAAGAAGAACCCCCAAGAAAATGCACAGTGAAGGGTTTAGCAGAAGCTTTTGCAGACCTCCACAAGCTCCTTAAAAAGTTTGAAAACATAGACCCCAACACGAAAAGGTTTTCATTAATAGAGAGGAATGTTCATGGTGCATTATCTGCTTATAAGCAAATCTGTGATGAAAAAAGCAAACCACTGTGGACATATTTCTGAAAAGAGTGATACTTCCTCAAGAAGAGCCTCAGGCAGGTCCTTTGGGAGGTATTCCAGAAGAAGGCATTGTTATCATAGGAGATGACAGCTCCATGTGTGTTATTGCCCCTGAAGACCTTCCAGTGGGACAAGACATGGGGGTAGAAGACAGTGGTATTGATGATCCTGACCTCGTATAGTCCTAGGCTAATGTGTGTGTTTGTGTCTTCAGTTTAACAAAAAAAATTAAAAAGTAAAAAAAAATAAAAAATTTTAAAAATAAATAAAATAAATATTTTCTTTCTTTACATCCTTATTCTACAAGCTTTTTTCTATTTTTTTTTGTGAGGAAGATTAGCCCTGAGCTAACATCCAATGCCAATCCTCCTCTTTTTGCTGAGGAAGACTGGCTCTGGGCTAACATCTTCCCCTACTTTATATGGGACGCCACCACAGCATGGCCTGACAAGTGGCGCATTGGTCCGCGCCCAGGATCTGAACCTGCAGACCCCAGGCCGCCGAAGCGGAGCGTGTGAACTTAACCGCTACACCACTGGGCTGGCCCCAAGAAAGAAAATATTTTTGTACAGCTGTACAATGTTTGTATTTTAAGCTATGTATTATTACAAAAGAGTCAAAAAGTTTACCAAGTAAAAAATTACAGTAAGCTAAGGTTAATTTATTATTGAAGGAAGAAAAATATTTTTTTATAAATTCAGTGTAGCCTAAGTGTACAGTGTTTATAAAGTCTACAGTAGTATACAGTAATGTCCTAGGCCTTCACATTCACTCACCACTCACTGACTCACCCAGAGCAACTTCCAGTCCTGCAAGCTCCATTCATGGTAAGTGCCCTATATATTTTTTATCTCTTATACCATATTTTTACTGTACCTTTTCTATGTTTAGATACACAAATACCATTGTGTTACAATTGCCTGAAGTATTCGGTATAGTGGTACAGGTTTGCAGCCTAGGAGCAACAGGCTATACCGTATACCAGGTGTGTAGTAGGCTGTACCATCTAGGTTTGTGTAAGTACACTCTATGATGTTCACACAATGACAAAATTGCCTAACGATGCATTTCTCAGAATGTATCCCATCAATAAGTGATATATGACTGTGTTGAGCACCACAAGTTTAGACTGGGGACCAAGAAACTGGGGGCTACAGGACAAATCTGACCCATGCCTATTTTTTAAAATAAAGTTTTATTGGAACACAGCGACACCTATTTGTTGACATATTATCCGTGGCTACTTTCACTCTACGAGGGCAGTTGAGTGATTGTGACAAAGACCGTATGACTCTCAAAGTCTAAAATACTTACTACATGGCCCTTGACAGCAAGTCTGTTGACTCCTGGGTTAGAATGAAATGCCTTGTCCGCCTACACCACATGGGGGCAGTATACCCTCATTACAGGATCAAGATTTTAGGGACTAATAAAACTTGAAAATTGACTGCAAAACTAAACACATCAGGAATTATAGAAATTAACATATATTCCTACCTATCAAATGCTGTCTCTAGTTTCCAAACATGCACAAGTCTATTCTATTTCTTTCTGTTGATTCCCACAGCCAAAACTAGCCATGATTTTCCTAGAATGGTGGACAGAAAATAGGAGCTTCAGAAAACTTAAGGGGCAGCTGGTTTGAGTAACACCCTAGACAAACACTCCCAGACAGAAACACTACACAGCTGGGCCACTGGGGCTGAAAAACTGAAACTCTTGCCCAAGGGAAAGAGCTGTGAACACACAGAGGTTTGTGCAAATCCTGTCTGTGTATTTGGGAGAGAGGGTTTGTGGTGTTAAGTTACTCGATGTTGTTGACACGTCAACATGTCTTTGAGGAAGGGACTCCCCAGGCGGAGAGTCCAACATCGCTTATTCTGGAGCAGTCTGACAGAAGCACCTGGGACAGACGTGTCCTCCAGGAGAAGGACCAGGGTTACTGAGGACAAGAAGGTGTTTTAGAAAACAGCAATCCCAGGAGAGTCAGGGGAATTTCTTTTTTTTTTTTTTTCAGGCCCTAAAAGGTTTTATTTAATTGAGAAATAATTCACACACCATAATAATCACCCTTTTAAAGTGTAAAATTCAGTGTTGCTGTTTTTAGCATATTCACAAAGTTGTACAACCATCACCAGTACCTAATTCCAGAACATTTTATCACGCCAAAAAGAAACTCTATATCAATCATCAATTTTTCCCCATTCCCCCCTCCCAAGTCTCTAGCAACCATTAATCTACTTCCCGTCTCTATAGATTTGCTATTCTGGACACTTCATATAAACAATATGTGGCCTTTTGGGTCTGGCTTATTTCACTTAGCATAATGTTTCCAAGGTTCATCCATGTCATAGCATATATAGGCACTTCATTCTTTTTTATGGCTGAATAATATTCCATTGTATGGAATATCATATTTTGTTTATGTATTTATCAATTGATGGACATGTGCATTGCTTCCTCTTTTGGCTATTTTGAATAATGCTGCTATGAACATCCATGTGCAAATTTTTGTGTGCACATATATTTTCCTTTCCCTTAGGTATCTACTTAGGAGTGCAATTGCTGGGTCATATGGTAAGTCTGTTTAACTTTTTGAGGAACTGTCAAACTGTTTTCCTAAGCAGCTATACCACTTCACATTCCCATCAGCAATGTGTGCAAGTTTCCACTGCTCCACATCCTCGCCAACACTTGTTATTGTCCATCTTCATCATCATGGCCATTCTAGTGCGTATGAGGTAGTGTCTCATTGTGGTTTTGATTTGCATTTCCCTAATGACCAATGATGTTGAGCATATTTTCATGTGCTTATTAGCCATTTGTGTATCTTCTTTAGAGAAATATCTATTCAAATGCTTTGCCTATTCTTCATGGGTTGTCATTTTATTGCAAGAATTCTTTATATAGTCCAAATACTAGTCCCTTACCGGATATACAATCTGCAAATCTTTTCTCCCATTTTGTGGGTTGTCTTTTTCACTATCTTTATAGCATCCTTTGAAGCACAAAGGTTTTTAATTTTGAGGAAGCCCAATTTATTTATTTTTCTTTGGTTGCTTGTGCTTTCAGTGTCCTATCTAAGATGCCATTGCCTAACCCAATGTCATGAAGATTTACATCTAAGTTTTCTTCCAAGAGGTTTACAGATTTAGTTCTTTGATCTATTTTGAGTCAATTTTTGTATGTGGTGTAAGGCAGGGGTCTAACTTCATTCTTTTGCATGTGGATATGCAAGTTGTTCCAACACCATTTGTTGAAAAGACTATTCTTTACCCATTTTGTTGTCTTAGAAATTTCTGAACTCTCTTCTATTCCATTGGTCTATCTGTCTGTCCTTATGCCAGTACCACACTGTCTTGATTACTGTAGCTTTGTAGTAAGTTTTGAAATCAGGAAGCATAAGTTTTCTAACTTTGTTTTATTTGTTGTTGGTTTTCTTCCAGATTGCTTTGGCAATTTTTGGGTCCCTTACATTTCCATATAAATTTTAGGATCAGCTTATCAGTTTTAGGGAAAAAAAGGCAGTTGGAATTGTGAAATAATAAAAAATGTATATATTGGTCTCTGCCCCTTGTTCCTGACACAGAGTTCCTCAAGCCCCTGTACTCTCCTGAGTGATAGAAATTGTCTTTTGTTCTAATGAGGTGACTCTGGGTGGGCTCCTGGATGGTCACCAGAAAGACCCAACCATCATTAGAAGGTTGGCACTTTCAGGCCCACACCCTCCCTATCCTCCAGGGAGGGGAGAGGAGTTAATCATGCCTCCATGATGAAGCCTCCATAAAAATCCCTAAAGTAGGGGGTGTGGACAGCTTCTGGGTTAGTGGACACATCCGCATACCAGGAGGGTGGCATGCCCCAACTCCACAGAGACAGAAGCTCCTCCCCTTGGGACCCTTCCAGATATTGCCCTATGTACCTCATCATCTAGCTATTCATCTGTATCCTTTATTGTATAATAAACTGGGAAATGTAAGTGTTTCCCTAAGTTCTGTGAGCCATTCTAGTGAATTATTGAACCCGAGGAGAGGGTTGTGGGAACTCTCGATTTATAGTCAGTTGGTCAGAAGTACCAGAGGCCCAGACTTGCAATTGGCATCTGAAGTGGGAGTGGTCTTGTGGGACTGACCCCTTAACCTAGGGGATCTGATGCTAACTCCAGGTAGATAGTGCCAGAATTGAGTTAAATTTTTTGGTGTGGAAAAACCCATATATCAGGCATCAGAAGTAAAGTGTTGTGAGTATACTAGAAGGATAAACAGAACTGTTTTCTTTTAGAATTTTGAAAGGGATTTTATTAAATCTGTATATCAATTTGGGGAGTATTGTCATCTTAACAATACTAAACCTTCTAATTTTATTTTTGACTCAATACTTAACATTAATGAAAAGCCACAAACTAATTCAGTCTCTCCAAGACCTACTCTTCTGTCGTCATTAGTCTAAGCCTCTAACAACCTGTTGGGCTACAGATGTCCAAAACAACCCCGTTGGCTTTACCCAATGGGTAAAGAGAGCTAGTGTTGCAAACTGTTCTGGGAAGATTATTTCCACAATGAAGTAGCCACTAAATTACTGCTTAAGTCCAGTACCTCACCTCCCTTTTGTGCTCTGTAGTCCAGAAACATGTCTTTGAAAGACAGAAAATCCAAAATGAGAGCAGCCTGTCAAGTATGTCACCAGCCACCTTTATGGGGCTGTAATGTTGTTGGAAATCCACCAAGTTAAATCCAGGAAGCCTCCAGTAGCTGCTCCTTCATACATTTTTCTACCAAGGAAATATACTCATTAAAAATAGGCAACATAGAGAGTGACATCAGTATCGTGGCAGAGTGAGTTTTCCCCTTTAGATTCTCTCCCCCAAGGTACAACAAAAAGGACATTCGCATACCAACAAAGGACACTCACACAACACAAAAGATGTCTGAGAGACCCAGGCAGCAGTACATTGCAAGGCAGACGTGCTGGAACCCCTGGAGGAAGTCAGGAGAGGTAAGGAGAAATCCTCCCCCTCCCCATTAGATCGGCTACTCCAGGTCTGCATGGTTCCCAGAGACAGAAGGGGGAAGGGCGACCCTCTGCGAGAAAACCATTGTTCTCCAAGTTCTTACACAGCCTGTGGGAAATTCCCATACAGGGGAGACTGAACTGAACTGAACAACAAAAAAACTAACCACCCAATTAAAAAATGGGCAAAAGACCTAAACAGACATTTCTCCAAAGAAGATATACGGATGGCCAACAGGCACATGAAAAGATGTTCAACATCATTAACTATCAGGGAAATACAAATCAAAACTACAATGGGATATCACCTCACGCCTGTCAGAAGGGCTATAATTAACAACACAGGAAACAACAAGTGTTGGAGAGGATGTGGAGAGAAGGGAACTCTCATACACTGCTGGTGGGAGTGCAAACTGGTGCAGCCACTATGGAAAACAGTATGGAGATTCCTCAAAAACTTAAGGATAGAACTACCATATGATCCAGCTATTCCACTGCTGGGTATTTATCCAAAGAACATGAAAACACCAATGCGAAAAGATACATGCACCCTTGTGTTCATTGCAGCATTATTCACAATAGCCAAGACTTGGAAGCAACCTGGATGGAATTCAACCCATCAAGGGATGAATGGATAAAAAAAAATGTGGTATATATACACAATGGAATACTACTCAGCCATAAGAAACGATGAAATCCAGCCATTTGTGACAACATGGATGGACATTGAGGGTATTATGCTAAGTGAAATAAGTCAGAGGGAGAAGGTCAAATACTGTATGATCTCACTCATAAGTAGTAGATAAAAACAACAACAAACACATAGAGACAGAGATTGGACTGGTGGTTACCAGAGAAGAAGAGGGGAGGGAGGTGGGCGAAAGGGATGATTAGGCACATGTGTGTGGTGATGGATTGTAATTAGTGCTTGAGTGGTGAACATCAGAACATGATGTAATCTGTGCAGAAATAGAAATATAATGATGTACACCTGAAATTTATACAATGTTATAAACCAATGTTACTGCAGTAAAAAAAAAAAAAAAAAGATCAAGGAATCAATATCCAAAAGAAACCCAAAATCCTCTCGAAAAACAAAAGTCCAGGACCAGATGGCTTCTCCAGAGAATTTTACCAAACATTCAAAGAAGATTTAATACCTATCCTTCTCAAACTATTCCAAAAAATAGAGGAAGATGGAACACTTCCTAACTCATTCTACGAGGCCAACATCACCCTGATACCAAAGCCAGACAAAGACAATACAAAGAAGGAAAATTACAGGCCAATATCGCTGATGAACATAGATGCAAAAATCCTCAACAAAATATTGGCAAACCGAATACAGCAATATGTTAAAAAGACCATACATCATGATCAAGTGGGATTTATACCAGGGACACAGGTGTGGTTCAACATCCACAAATCAATCAATGTGATACACCACATTAACAAAATGAGGAATAAAAACCACACAATCATCTCAATAGATGCAGAGAAGGCACTTGACAAGATCCAACATCAATTTATGATACAAACTCTCAACAAAATTGGTATAGAAGGAAAGTACCTCAACATAATAAAGGCCATATATGACAAACCCACAGCCAACATCATACTCAATAGGGAAAAACTGAAAGCCATTCCTCTGAAAACAGGAACAAGATAAGGATGCCCACTCTCACCAATCTTATTCAACATAGTACTGGAGGTTTGGGCCAGAGCAATTAGGCAAGAAAAAGGAATAAAAGAAATCCAAAAAGGCAATGAAGTAGTGAAACTCTCACTGTTTGCAGATGACATGATTTTATATGTAGAAAACCCTAAAGAATCCACCAGAAAGATATTAGAAATAATCAACAACTATACCAAAATTGCAGAGTACAAAATCAACTTACAAAAATCAGTTGCATTTCTATATACTAATAACAAACTAGCAGAAAGAGAACTCAAGAATACAATGCCATTTACAATCGCAACAAAAAGAATAAAATATCTAGGAATAAAGTTAACCAAGGAGGTGAAAGACCTATACAATGAAAACTATAAGACATTATTGCAAGAAATCGATGATGACATAAAGAAATGGAAAGACATCCCATGCACATGGATTGGAAGAATAAATATAGTTAAAATGTCCCTACTACCTAAAGCAATCTACAGATTCAACACAATCCCAATCAGAATCCCAATGACATTCTTCACCGAAATAGAACAAAGAATCCTAAAAATCACATGGGGCAAGAAAAGACCCCAAATAGCTAGAGCAATCCTGAGAAAAAAGAAGGAAGCTGGAGGCATCACAATCCCTGACAGCTATCAAAATATACTACAAAGCTATAATAAAATAGCATGGTACTGGTACAAAAACAGACACACAGATCAATGGAACAGAATTGAAAGCACAGAAATAAAACCACACATATATGGACAGCAGATCTTCGACAAAGGAGCTAAGAACATACAATGGAGAAAGGAAAGTCTCTTCAATAAATAGTGTTGGGAAAACTGGACAGCCACAGGCAAAAGAATGTAGACCATCTTCTTTCACTATACACAAAAATTAACTCAAAATGGACCAAAGACCTGAAGGTGATACCTGAAACTACAAAACTCCTGGAAGAAAATACAGGCAGTAGACTATTTGACATTGGTCATAAAGGAATCTTTTCACATTTCATATCTACTTGGACAAGGGAAACAAAAGAAAAAATAAACGAGTAGGACTTCATCAGATTAAAGAGCTTCTGCAAGGCAAACGAAACCAGGATCAAAATGAATAGACAAGCCACCAGCTGGGAGAAAATATTTGCAAATCATATATACGACAAGGGGTTAATGTCCATAATATATAAAGAACTCACACAACTGAACAACAAAAAAAACAAATAACCTGATCAAAAAATGGGCGGAGGATATGAACAGATACTTTCCCAAGGAAGATATACAGATGGCCAATAGGCACATGAAAAGATGTTCAGCGTCACTAATCATCAAGGAAATGCAAATTAAAATTACACTAAGATATCACCTCACACCCGTTAGAATGGCTATAATCACCAAGACAAAAAACAACAAATGTTGGAGACGTTGTGGAGAAATGGGAACCCTAATTCACTGCTGGTGGGAATGCAAACTGGTACAGCCTCTGTGGAAACAGTATGAAGATTCCTCAAAAAATTAAAAATAGAAATACCTTATGATCCAGCTATCCCACTACCATTTATCTATCCAATGAACACGAAATCAACAATCCAAAGAGGCTTATGCACCCCTGTGATCACTGCAGCATTATTCACTATAACCAAGAAGTGGAAGCAACCCCAGTGTCCCTTGACTGATGATTGGACAAAGAAGATGTGGTATATATATTACAATGGAATACTACTCAGCCATGAAAAAGGCAAGATTGTCCCATTTGCAACAACATGCGTGGACCTGGAGGGTATTGTGTTAAGCAAAATGAGCCAGGGAGAGAAACACAAACACTGCATGGTTTCACTCATATGTGGAAGATAAACTAACACACTGACAGAGTGAACTGTTTGGTGGTTACCAGGGGCAAGGGGTAGGGGGGTGGGCACAAGGGATGAAGGGAGGCATTTATATGGTGACTGACAAACAATAATGTACAACTAAAATTTCACAATGTTATAAACTATTAAGACATCAATTAAAAAAGAAAGAATACAATCCCATTTATAATCATGACAAAAAGAATAAAAAAATAGGCAACGTAGGTGATTTTATTCTCCTCCATTTCTTCAAATTCCTGGTAGCATCTGTCCATGAAATTTCTCTGTAAGACCTGGAACTCTTCATCCACGATAATGTCCTCTAAATATCCAACCATAGCATCAATTCTGCACCAGAGGTGGAGCAGATGGACAGTATGTTTCTCTTCCTCCGAGAAAGACAGTGGTACCAGTTGGCCTCCTACCCTGCCCCTGGCCCAAGCCCAGCTTTGGTCTGCTCCAGAGAGCCCTAACGAGCATCAAGGGCACATGGATGTGGAGGCCTCATGGTTACCACTCATGAGTCAGGAGCACTAGGCCCCAAATGAAGCCTCCACCCACTGAGGCTATGCACCCACGCGGGGTTCCTTATGTCCATTACTCTCAACATAATTCTTTCAGAGTAATCTTAGGTTACAAGGAGAAGCAGCAGAAGCATATAAAGGAAATAACAAGGATCAAGAAGATAAGAGGAAGGAGAGGGAAACTGAATCAGTAAAGAGGAAGAGGGAAAGGAACAAAAGAATAATTGTATTCTGAGCAAATGCCTTCATCAAAGCAACAACATCACCAAATAAAAGCTGGTTCTTACTGCGGATCTAGTTCTTTGCAGAGATATTCTTAAAAGTGGACACTGCAATCCTGGACTTATAAAAGTGATAGTATTCTATTGCCATCATGTGTCCTTAGATAGTGACTAAATGTATATTTTATCCAGAGCAGTCCAAGAATGGTGGGATGGAGATGGGGGCCAGAAAGACAGACTTAGGACATTATTAAGGATGACAAAAAAGATGACAAGATAAGGAGGAGGGAGATTTTTAGGGAAAATGACAGCATGTCTGAGATAAATGGGAATTGGAAGTTGTCCAAGGAAACAGAAAATGGTAAATTTGTGGAGATAGACTTACCTCTTCCCTAAACTCTCTCAGAGATTGCCACACTTGGTAAGTTCTGTTGCCCAAATGACTTTCTTTTTTTTTTTTTTAATTTTTTGTTTATTGCAGTAACATTGGTTTATAACATTGTATAAGTTTCAGGTGTACATAATTATACTTCTATTTCTGCATAGATTACATCATGTTCACCACCCAAATACTAACTACAACCCATCACCACACACATGTGCCGAATTATCCCTTTCGCCCTCCTCCCTCCCCCCTTCCCCTCTGGTAACCACCAATCCAATCTCTGTCTCTATGTGTTTGTTTATTGTTGTTATTATCTACTACTTAATGAAGGAAATCATACGGTATTTGACCTTCTCCCTCTGACTTATTTCACTTTGCATAATACCCTCAATGTCCATCCATGTTGTCACAAATGGCTGGATTTCATCGTTTC
Source organism: Ceratotherium simum simum (assembly GCF_057802395.1). Taxonomy (NCBI): domain Eukaryota; kingdom Metazoa; phylum Chordata; class Mammalia; order Perissodactyla; family Rhinocerotidae; genus Ceratotherium; species Ceratotherium simum. The sequence continues at coordinate 538,370 of NC_141935.1, forward strand.
TTATGGCTGAGTAGTATTCCATTGTGTATATATACCACATCTTCTTTATCCATTCGTCCCTTGATGGGCACTTAGGTTGCTTCCAAGTCTTGGCTATTGTGAATAACGCTGCAATGAACACAGGGGTGCATGTATCTTTATGCATTGGTGTTTTCAAGTTCTTTGAATAAATACCCAGCAGTGGAATAGCTGGATCATATGGTAGTTCTAGCCTTGATTTTTTGAGGACTCTCCATACTGTTTTCCATAGTGGCTGCACCAGTTTGCACTCCCACCAGCAGTGTATGAGAGTTCCCTTCTCTCCACATCCTCTCCAACACATGTTGTTTCCCGTCTTGTTAATTATAGCCATTCTGATGGGCGTTAGGTGATATCTCATTGTAGTTTTAATTTGCATTTCCCTGATAGTTAATTATTTTGAACTTCTTTTCATGTGTCTGTTGGCCATCTGTATATCTTCTTTGAGGAAATGTCTGTTCGGGTCTTTTGCCCATTTTTTAACTGGGTTGGTAGTTTTTTTGTTGTTGAGATGCATGAGTTCTTTATATATTTTGGAGATTAACCCCTTATCAGATGTACGGTTTGCAAATATCTTCTCCCAATTGTTAGGTTGTCTTTTCGTTTTGTTGATGGTCTCCTTTGCTATGCAAAAGCTTTTTAGTTTGATGTAGTCCCATTTGTCTATTTTTTCTATTGTTTCTGTTGCCCGGTCAGACATCGTGCTTGAAAAGATGTTGCTAAGACTGATGTCGAAGAGCGTACTGCCTATGTTTTCTTCTAGAAGTTTCATAGTTTCAGGTCTTACATTCAAGTCTTGAATCCATTTGGAGTTAATTTTTGTGTATGGTGTAAGGTAAGGGTCTACTTTTATTTTTTTGCATGTGGCTATCCAGTTTTCCCAACACCATTTGTTGAAGAGACTTTCTTTTCTCCATTGTATGTTCTTGGCTCCTTTGTTGAAGATCAGCTGTCCATAGATGTGTGGGTTTATTTCTGGGCTTTTGATTCTATTCCATTGATCTGTGTGTCTGTTTTTGTGCCAGTACCATGCTGTTTTGGTTACTATAGCTTAGTAGTATATTTTGAAATCAGGGAGTGTGATACCTCCAGCTTTATTCTTTTTTCTCAGTATTCCTTTAGCTATTCGGGGTCTTTTCTTGTTCCATATAAATTTTAGGATTCTTTGTTCTATTTTTGTGAAAAATGTTGTTGGAACTTTGATAGGGATTGCATTGAATCTATAGATGGCTTTAGGAAGTATGGACATCTTAACTATGTTAATTCTTCCAATCCAAGAGCACAGAATATCTTTCCATTTCTTTGTGTCTTCTTCAATTTCTTTCAGCAATGTTTTATAGTTTTCCATGTACAGCTCTTTCACCTCTTTGGTTAAGTTTATTCCTAGGTATTTTATTCTTTTTGTTGCAATTGTAAATGGGATGGTATTCTTAATTTCTCTTTCTGCTACTTCGTTGTTGGTGTATAGAAATGCAACTGATTTTTGTATGTTGATTTTGTATCCTGCAACTTTACCATATTTGTTTATTACTTCTAAAAGTTTTCTGGTGGATTCTTTAGGGTTTTCTGTATATAAAATCATGTCATCTGCAAATAGTGAGAGTTTCACTTCTTCCTTTCCAATTTGGATCCCTTTTATTTCTTTCTCTTGCCTGATTGCTCTGGCTGGGACTTCCAGTACTATGTTAAATAGGAGTGGTGACAGTGGGCATCCTTGTCTGGTTCCTGTTCTTAGAGAGATAGCTTTCAGTTTTTCACCATTGACAATGATATTAACTGTGGGTTTCTCATATATGGTCTTTATTATGTTGAGGTACTTTCCTTCTATACCCATTTTATTCAGAGTTTTTATCATAAATGGATGCTGTATCTTGTCAAATGCTTTCTCTGCATCTATTGAGATGATCATGTGATTTTTATTCTTCATCTTATTAATGTGTATTACGTTGATTGATTTGCGAATGTTGAACCATGCCTGCATACCTGGAATAAATCCCACTTGATCACGGTGTATAATCTTTTTAACGTATTGTTGTATGCGATTTGCTAGTATTTTGGTGAGGATTTTTGCATCAATGTCCATCAGTGATATTGGCCTGTAATTTTCTTTTTTTGTGTTGTCCTTGTCTGGTTTTGGTATCAGGGTAATGTCGGCTTCGTAGAGTGAGTTAGGGAGCGTCCCCCCTCCTCAATTTTTTGGAAGAGTTTGAGAAGGATAGGTATTAAGTCTTCTTTGAATGTTTGGTAGAATTCACCAGGGAAGCCATCTGGTCCTGGATTTTTATTTTGGGGCAGGTTTTTGATTACTGTTTCAATCTCCTTACTGGTGATTGGTCTATTCAGATTCTCTACTTCTTCTTGATCCAGTTTGGGAAGGTTGTATGATTCTATGAATTTATCCATTTCTTCCAGATTGTCAAATTGGTTGGCATATAGCTTTTCATAGTATTCTCTTATAATCTTTTGTATTTCTGAGGTGTCTGTTGTAATTTCTCCTCTTTCATTTCTGATTTTACTTATTTGTGCCTTCTCTCTTTTTTTCTTGGTGAGTCTAGCTAAAGGTTTGTCAATTTTGTTGATCTTTTCAAAAAACCAGCTCTTGGTTTTATTAATTTTTTCTATTGTTTTTTTGGTCTCTATTTCATTTATTTTTGCTCTGATTTTTATTATTTCCCTTCTTCTACTGATTTTGGGCTTGGTTTGTTCTTCTTTTTCCAGTTCCTTCAGGTGCATTGTTAGATTGTTTATTTGAGATTTTTCTTGTTTCTTGAGATAGGCCTGTATTGCTATAAACTTCCCTCTTAGAACCGCTTTTGCTGTATCCCATAAATTCTGGTATGTCGTATTTTCATTTTCATTTGTCTCCAGGTATTTTTTTATTTCTTCTTTCATTTCTTCGTTGACCCAGTCGTTGTTCAGTAGCATTTTGTTTAATCTCCATGTATTTGTGGCTTTTCTGATTTTCTTCCTATAGTTGATTTCTAGTTTCATACCGTTGTGGTCAGAAAAGATGCTTGGTATTATTTCAATCTTAAATTTATGGAGACTTGTTTTGTGGCCCAATATGTGGTCAATCCTGGAGAATGTTCCATGTGCATTTGAAAAGAACGTGTATTGTTCGGTTTTTGGATGGAATGCTCTGTATATATCTACTAGGTCCATCTGTTCTAGTGTATCATTTAAGGCCAGTGTTTCCTTATTGATCTTCTGTTTGGATGATCTACCCATTGGTGTAAGTGGAGTGTTCAAGTCCCCTACTATTATTGTGTTACTGTCTATTTCTCCTTTTATGTCTGTTAATAATTGCTTTATATATTTAGGTGCACCTACATTGGGTGTGTAGATATTTACAAGTGTTGTATCCTCTTGTTTGATTGTTCCCCTGATCATTATGTAATGCCCTTCTTTGTCTCTTGTTACAGTTTTTGTTTTAAAGTCTATTTTGTCTGATATGAGTACTGCCACCCCAGCTTTCTTTTCATTGCCATTTGCATGGATTATCTTTTTCCATCCCTTCACTTTCAGTTTGTGAGTGTCTTTAGGTCTGAAGTGTGTCTCTTGTATGCAGCATATATATGGGTCTTGTTTTTTTATCCAATCAGCCACCCTATGCCTTTTACTTGGAGCATTTAGTACATTGACGTTTAAAGTAGCTATTGATAAGTATGTATTTACTGCCATTTTTTAACTTTTTTTTCCTCAGTGTTTTAGTAGTCCTTCTCTGTTCCTTTCTTCTTCTACAGAATTGATGGTCTCTTTAGTTTGACCCCTGTCTGAAAGCTCTACTCTTTAACTCCCCTCCTCCCTCCTTTTATGTTTTTGATATCATATCTAACCTCTTTTTTGTGCATTTGTATCCATTACCCTCTTATCATGGAAATAGATAATCTTTCCTATTTGTGGTCTTCTCTTTTCCCCTTAAATCAGTCCCTTTAACATTTCTTGTAGCACTGGTTTCTTGGTGACAAACTCCTTTAATTTTTGCTTGTCTGGGAAATTTTTGATCTCTCCTTCCATTTTGAATGATAACCTTGCTGGGTAGAATATTCTTGGCTGTAAGTTTTTTACTTTTAGCACTTTAAATATATCATGCCATTCTCTTCTAGCCTGTAAGGTTTCTGCTGAGAAGTCAGCTGATAGCCTTATGGGGTTTCCTTTGTATGTAACTTGAATTTCTCTTGCGGCTTTTAGGATTCTCTCTTTATCTTTAATTCTGGACATTTTGATTATGATGTGTCTTGGTGTGGGCCTCTTTGGGTTTATCTTGTTTGGGGCTCTCTGTGATTCCTGTACCTGGATGTCTGTTTCCTTCCTTAGGTTAGGGAAGTCTTCATCTATTATTTCTTGAAATAGATTCTCTGCCCCTTTGTCTCACTCTTCTCCTTCCGGGACACCAATAACACGGATGTTAGTGTGCTTGATGTTGTCCCAGAGGTCCCTTAGACTGTCCTCACTCTTTTTAATTCTTTTCTCTTTTATCTGTTCAGCTTGGGTAATTTCTTCTAGTCTTTCGTCCAGCTCACAGATCCGTTCTTCTGTATCTTCTACTCTGCTTTTGAGTCCCTCTAGTGAATTTTTCATTTCCAGTATTGTATTCTTCATTTCTGATTGGTTCTTTTTTATATCTTCCATTTCTTTGTTGACATTCCCACTGAGTTCATCTATTCTTCTCCCAAGATCAGTGAGCATCCTTAACACTCTTAGTTTGAACTCTCTGTCGGGTAGGTTGCTCATTTCTGTTTCACTTAGTTCCTTTTCTGGGGTTTTGTCCTGTTCCCTTACTCGGAATGTATTCCTTTGCCACCTCATTTTGCCTCTTTCCCTGTGCTTGTGTCTATGTATTAAGTAGGTCAGCTACGTCTCCTGCTCTTGGATAGGTGACCTTATGTAAGTGATGGCTTAGGAGGCCTGCCGTGTGCTTCCCTCAGTTCTCAATGTTCCAGGGGTGACCCCTATGTGGGCTACGTGTGTCCTTCTGTTGTGGCCAAATGACTTTCTTGGGGAGATTTTGAGTGACTCTACCTCTTTCTCTAAAGCCAGATTTCAATCCACTCTTCTCATTTTGATGCAAGATGTTTGCCAGATGTTAACCAAAGATTATCTCTGGCCACTGGGATTTTGAGTAATTTTTTTTTTTTTTGTGATTGATTCAATGTTTTACATTAAACATGTATTGTATTTATAATTGGGAAAAATACCAATAAAACTATTTTTATTGGAGAAAAATGTTGCCCAGTTACTGTCCACGGTCCTGGGTCAAGGTCAGAATCCCAGGAAGCTGATATCAGAATTTCCTCACCATTTCCCTGGGGGCCCTCACCAAGGAGCTGATGCTTGGTGTAGGCTAGAGTTGTAAACAGGCCCCATTCAGGAAGAACAATGGTTGTCAGGGGGTGTCATCTGAGAGCAGTGACCAGCATTGTCTTGCCTCAGAGGATGCATATTCTGGCCCCAACCCAGCCCCCGAAACATTATATTTTCTTCTTCTTGACTTTGGGAAAAGTCTTGAACACTCAAGAGGTGTGCAGCTGAGTTCCTATGCACCCAGAAAAAAAATCTCACATGGAACTATAGCTCCAGTCAAGGTGAGGAATTTCATGTGTTATAGTTGAAATTTTAAAAATAGTTATAAATATATATATATTTTTTTTTTTAATTTCCTTACTGCCTCCTCAAAAGTCCTAGGGGAATGGAAGGTTTGTGTCAGAAAGAGAGATTGTCTCTTGAATCACTGACTTGACCCCATTCATAACCTACCTTACATCCTAAATAAGTGCCTGCATTAGTCAAGGTTCTCCAGAGAAACAAAATCAATAGAATATATATAAAAAGATATTTATTATGAGGGATTGGCTCACATGATTATAGAGGCTAAGTCCCACAATTTGCTGCCTACAAGCCAGAAGGCCAAGAAAGCTGGTGGTGTAGTTCCAGTCCAAACCTGAAGTCCTGAGAACCAGGAGTGCCAGTGTCTGAGGGCAGAATAAGATGGATATCCCAGCTCAAGCAGAGAGTAGATCAAGATAAGCATTGTGGGAGTCCCAGAAGGAGGAAAGAGAGAGAAAAGGGCAAAGAGAATATTTGAAGAAATAATGGCTGAAATCTTCCCAAATTTGATGAATATAAACATCCAAGAAACTCAACAAGTTCTAAGATGAACTCAAAGAGACCCAGATTGAGATGCATTATAATCAAAATTTCAAAAGCCAAAAACAATGAGAGAACCTTGAAACCAGCAAGAGAAAAGCAAATTATCACATATAAGCAATCCTCAATAAGATTATCAACAAATTTCTCATCAGAAACTTTAGAGACAGGAAAACAGTGGGCCAATATATTTAAAGCACTAAAAGAAAAGAACTGTCAATCAAGAATCCATTATCCGGAAAAACAGTCCTTCAAAAATGAGGAAGAAATTAAGATATTCCCAGATAAACAAAAGCCAAAGGAGTCTGTGACCACTAGACCTGCCCTGCAAGAAACGCTCAAGAGAATCCTGTGGTGAAATGAAAGGACACTGGACAGTAACCTGAAGCCATATGAACAAATAAAGATCTCAATAAAGGTAAATATATAGGCAATTATAAAAGCTGGTATTATTGTGACAATGGTTTGTTACTGCACTTTTTGTTTTCTACATGATTTAAGACACTAATATATTTAAAGAAAAAAATTAATAGTGTAAAAGCTAGTATTACTTTAAATTTGGTTTGTAACTCCAAATCTTATTTTCTACATAATTTAGGAGAGTAATGCATTTAAAAGAATTAAAAGTTTATGCTTTGGGGCACACAATGTATAAAGATTTAATTTTGTGACATCAACAACCAAAAGGGGTGGAGATGGAGCTATAAAGCAGGAGAGTTTTTGTATTGAAGTTAACCTGATATAAATTCAAATTCAAGTGTTACAACTTTAGGATGTTAAATGTAATTCCCATGGTAATCACAAATAAAATAGCTATGGAATATACACAAAAGGAAATGAGAAGAGAATTAAAACATTTCACTGTGAAAAATCAACTAAAGGGGCCAGCCCAGTGGGATAGTGGTTAACTTCGTGCACTCTGCTTCGGCGGCCTGGGGTTCATGGATTCAGATCCCGGGTATGGACCTACACACCACTCATCAAGCCATGGTGGCAGTGTCCCACATACAAAATACAGGAAGACTGGAACAGATGTTAGCTCAGCAACAATCTTCCTCAAGCAAGAAGATTGGCAATGTCTGTTAGCTCAGGGCCAATCTTCCCCACCAAAAAAAAAAAACAACAACTAAACACAAAAGTAGACAGTAATGCAGGAAATGAGAGACAAAGAACTATAAGGTGGGCCAGCACTAGTGGCCTAGTGGTAAAGTTTGGCATGCTCTGCTTCAGTGACCCAGATTTGGCTCCCAGCCACAGACCTACACCACTCTGTTAGCAGCCATACTGTGCTGGCAGCCCATATACTAAATAATAGAGGAAGATTGGCATGGATGTTAGTGCAGGGCAAATCTTCCCCAGCAAAAAAAGAGCTAGAAGGCATTTAGAAAACACATAGCAAAATGACAAAAGTAAGTCTCTCCTTACCAGCAACTACCTTAAATGTAAATGGATTAAACTTTCCAATCAAAAGATAGAGATTGGCAAAATGGATTTTAAAAAAATGATCCAACTATGTGCTGTCTACAAGAGACTCACTTTAGATCCAGAGACACAAACAGGTTGCAAGTGAAAAAACAGAAAAAGATATTCCATGCAAATAGTAACCAAAAGAGAGGTAGGGTGGCTATACCAATATCAAACAAATAGACTTTAAATCGAAAAAGTTTACAAGAGACAAAAAAGGACATTATATATTAATAAATGTTCAAAACAGCAAGAAGATATAATTATAAACATTTACACACCTAATAACATCATCAAAATATATGAAGCAAAACTAACAGAATTGAAGGGAGAAATAGAGAATTCTACAATAATAGTTGAAGACTTCAATGCCCCACACACAATAATGGGTAGAACAACCAGACAGGAAATAAGTAAGGAATTAGAGAGCTTGAACAACACGATAAACCAACTAGATCAAACAGACATATACAGAGCACTCTACCCAACAACAACAGAATACACAGTCTTCTCAAGTGCACATGGGACATTTTCCAGGATAGACCATGTGTTAGGCCACAAATTAAGTCTGAGTACATTTTTAAAAATAGATATAATACAAAGTATCTTCTCTGACCAAAACAGAGTCAAGTTAGATCAATGACAAAAGGAAAACCAGAAATCTTATGAAATTATGGAAATTAAACAACACACTGTTAAACAACCAATAGATCAAACGAGAAATCATAAGGGAAATTAGAAAATACTTAAAATGAATGCAAATAAAAACACAACATACCAAAACTTAGGGGACACAGTGAAAGTGGTGCTAAGGGGAAATTTACAGGTATAAATGCTTACACTAAAAAACAAGAAAAATCTCAAATCAACAACCTAAATTTACAACTTAGGGAACTAAAAAAATCAGAACAAACTAAATGCAAAGATAGCAGAAGAAAGGAAATAATAAAGATTAGAGCAGAGATAAATGAAATAAAGAATAGAAAAATAGAGAAAACCAATGAAACCAAAAGTTGATTCTTTAAAAAGATCAACAAAATGGACAAACATTTATCTAGATGGACTAAGTAAAAAAGAGAGAAGACTCAAATTACTAAAATCAGAAATGAGGGGCCGGCAGAGTGTAACAGTGGTTAAGTTCACGCACTCCACTTCAGTGGCCCGGGATTCACAGGTTCAGATCCCGGGTGCCAACCTACACACTGCTCATCAGGCCATGGTGTGGCAGTATCCCATACATAAAATAGAGGAAGATGGGCACAGATGTTAGCACAGGGCCAATCTTCCTCAGCAAAAAGAGGAAAATTGGCAATGGATGTTAGCTCATGGCCAATCTCTCTCACCAAAAACAAAAAAGAATGTGGCACATTACTACTGGTTCTACAGAAATAAAAAGGATTATAAGAGAGTACTATAAAAAACTGTACGCCAAGTAACTGAATAAGCTAGATGAAATGGCCAATTCCTAGAAATACAAAACCTGTCAAGAATAAATCATGAAGAAATAGAAAATCTGAATAGATCTATAACTAGTAAAGAGATTGAATCAGAAATCAAAAATCAACCCCCTTCTGCAAAAAAAAAAAAAACCTGCACCTTATGGATTTACTGGTGAATTATACCAAACATTTAAAGAACTAATACCAATCCTTCTCAAACTTTTTCCAAAAATTGAAGAGAAGTGAACACTTCCTGACTCACTCTATGAGGCCAACATTACCCCAATACCAAAGCCAGACAAAGACACTACAAGAAAACTACAGCCCAATATCCCTTATGAACATTCATGCAATAACCCTCAATAAAATACTAGCAAATGGAATTCAGCAGCATATTAAAAGGATTATGCACCATGACCAAATGGGGTTTATTCCTGGAATGCAAGGATGGTTTAACATACAAAAATCAATCAATGTGATATGCCATATCAACAGAATGAAGGAAAAAAACCCACAAGATCATCTCAATTGATGCAGAAATGGCACTAGACAAAATTCAACACACTTTCCTGATAAAAAAAAAAAAACACTCAACAAACTAGGAATAAAAGGAAACTACCTCAACATGATAAAATCCATATATAGAAAACCCACAGTGAACATTATAGTCAGTGGTGAAAGACTGAAAGCTTTCCCTCTGAGATCAGGAATAAGACAAGGATGCCTGCCCTCACTACTTCTATTCAATATAGTATTGGAAATTCTAGCAAGAGCAATTAGGCAAGAAAAAGAAACAAAAGCACCCAAACTGGGAAGAAAGAAGTAAAATTTTCTCTGTTTGCAGATGATATGATCTTACACGTAGAAAACCCTAAAGATTCCACCAAAAGATCTGTTAGAACTAATAAATGAATTCAGCAAAGAAGCAGGATACAAAGTCAACGCACAAAAATCAATTGCATTTTTACACATGAACAATGAATAATATGAAATGGAAATTACAAAAACAATTCTATTTACAATAGCATCAAAAAGAATAAAATACTTAGGAATTAACTTAACCAAGCAGGTGAAAGACTTGTACAATGAAAACTACAAAACATTTCTGAAAGAAATTTAAAAAGACATAAATAAATGGAAATACATCCCATATTCATGGATTGGAAGACATAATATTTTTACAATGTCAATATTGCCCAAATCAGTTTACAGATTCAATGAAATCTTTACCAAAATCCCAATGACATTTTTTGCAGAAAAAGAAAAACCCATCCTAAAATTAATGTGGAATCTCAAGGGACCCTGAATAGACAAAAGAAATCTTGAAAAATAAAAACAAAACTGGAGGACTCACACACTTACTGATTTCAAAACTTACTACAAAGCTACAGTAATCAAAACAGTGTGGTATTGGCATAAAGACAAAATGGAATAGAATAGAGCACCCAGAAATAGACACACCCATATATGATCAAATGATTTTTGACAAGAGTGCCAAGACTGTTTAGTGGAGGAAAGAATAGTCTTTTAAACAAATGGTGCTGGGAAAACTTGATATCCACATGAAGAAGAATGAAATCAGACGTTTACTTTGCACCATATATAAATATTAACTCAAAATGGATCAAGGACTTAAATGTAAGATCTAAAACAATAAAACTCTTTGAAGAAAACATAGGACAAAAGCTTTATGACATTGGATTTGGCAATGATTTTCTGGATGAGACACCAAAGGCACAGGTAACAAAAGAAAAAATGGACAAATTGGACTTCATGAAAATTTGAAATTTTTGTGCATCAAAAAACACTATCAACAGAGTGAAAAAGCAACCCACAGGATGGGAGAAAATATTTGGAAGTCATATATCTGATAAGGCATTAAAATCCAGAATACATAGAGAACTCTTAAAACTCAACAACAACAACAAAAAATCCTGATTCAGAAATGGGCAAAGGACTTGAATAGACATTTCTCTAAAGAAGATATAAGAATGGCCAATAAGCACACGAAAAGAAGCTCGACATCACTAATAACTAGGGAAATGCAAATCAAAACTGCAATGAGATACCATCTCACACCCATTTGGATGGCTATTATCAAAAAAAAAAAAAAAAAACAGAAAATAAGCATTGGCAAGGAAGCGGAGAAATTAGAATCCTTGTGCACCGTTGGTGGGAATGTAAAACGGTACAGCCACTGTGGAAAACAGGACAGAAGTCCTTCAAAAAATTAAAAATAGAATTACCATATGATCCAGCAATTCCACTTCTCAGTATATACTCAAAAGAATTAAAAGCAATGTCTCAAAGAGATATTTGTGCACCCATGTTTATAGCAGCACTATTCACAGTAGCTAAAACATGGAAGCAACCCAACTGCCCATCAATGGATGAATGGAGAAGCAAAATGTGGTATATACATACAATGGAATATTATGTAGCCTTAAAAAGGAAGGAAATTCTGCAATATGCTACAAGATGGATGAACCTTGAGGACATCATGCTAAGTGAAATAAGCCAGTCACAAAAGACAAATACTTATGAGTCCACTTATACAACATACTAAGAGTAATCAAAATCATAAAGACAGAAAGTATAATGGTGGTTGCCAAGAGCTCTAGGGAAGGGAGATTGGGGAGTTATTGTTTAATGGGTATAGAGTTTCAATTTTACAAGATGAAAAGAGTTATGGGATGGATGGTGGGGATGGTCGCACAACGACGTGAATGTATTTAATACCACTGAACTGTACACTTAAAAATGGTTAAGATGGTTAAAAAGAGAAAGAAAGCATGTGTAGCTATATTAATTTCAGGCATAGCAGACTTCAAAGCAAGAAGAGTTATCAGGGATAAAAAAGGGCATTACATAATGATAAAGGGGTCAATTCTCCAGGAAGACATAACAATCCTTAATGTGTATGGAACTAAAAATAGCATCAAACTAAATGAGGCAAAAACTGACAGAACTGCAAGGAGAAATAGATGAATCCACTATCATAGTTGGAGACCTCAACATCCCTCTATCAGAAATGGACAGATCTGGTAGGCAGAAAATCAGTAAGGATTTAGCTGAACTCAACAACACTATCAATCAACTGTACATAATTGACTTCTATAGACTACTTCATCTAACAACTGCAGAATACATATTCTTCTCAAGTTCACATGGAACATTCACCATGATTGACCACATTCTGGGCCATAAGACACATCTTAACAAATGTAAAAGAATAGAAATCACACAATGTCTGCTCTCAGACCACAATGGAATTAAACTAGAAATCAACAACAGAAAGATAACTGGAAAATACCCAAATACATGGATATTAAACAAACAAAAAAAGCTTCTGAATAACACGAGTCAAAGAAAAATCACAAGAGAAATTTAAAGATATTTTGAACTAAATGAAAATGGAACACAACTTATCATAATTTGTGGGATGCAGCTAAAGCAGTGCCTAGAGGGAAACTTATAGCATTGAATGCATGTATTAGAAAAGAAGAAAGATCTAAAATCAATAATCTAAGTTTCCACCTTAGGAAACAAGAAAAAGAAGGTCAAATTAAATCCAAAGTAAGCAGAAGAAAAGAAATAATAAGAATTAGAGCAGAAATCAATGAAACTGAAAACAGGGAATCATTAGAGAAAATCAATGAACCAAAATCTGGTTCTCTGGAAAGATCAGTAAAATCAATAAGCCTCTAGCCAGGCTAACTAAGAAAAAAAGATAAAAGACACAAATTACTAATATCATAAATGTGAGAGGGGTCATCACTACAAATCCCACGGAAATTAAAAGGATAATAAAAGCATACTATGAATATCTCTATGCCCACAAATTTGATAACCTAGATGAAATAGACCAATTCCTTGTAATTAGTCTTTGGGTGGTGAACATGATGTAATCTATGCAGAAATAGAAGTATAATGATGTACACCTGAAATTTATACAATGTTATAAACCAATGTGCTGCAATGAAATAAAAAAAAAAAGACACAATCTGCCAAAACTCACACAAGAAGAAATATATGATCTGAATAGGCCTATATCTATTAAAGAAGTTGAATTAATAATTAATAAACTTCCAAAACAAAAAGCATCAGGCCCAGGTGGGTTTACCAGATAATTCTATCTAACATTTAAGTAATTATGACCAATTTCACACAACCTCTTCTAGAAAATAGAAGAGGAGGGAACATTTCCCAATTCATTTTATGAGGCTAATACTACCCTGACACCAAAATCAGACAAAGACAATACAGAAAAAGAAAACTACAGTTCAATATCTCTCATGAACTTAGATGCAAAAATCCTCAACAAAATATTAACAAATTGAATCCAAAAATGTAAAAAAGAATTATACACCATGACCAAGTAGGATTTATCCCACGCAAGCAAAGCTGGTTTAACATTCTAAAAGCAGTTAATGGGGCCGGCCCCATGGCTTAGCAGTTAAGTGTGCACGCTCTGCTACTGGCGGCCTGGGTTCGGATCCTGGGTGCGCACCGATGCACCGCTTCTCCGGCCATGCTGAGGCCGCGTCTCACATACAGCAACTAGAAGGATGTGCAACCATGACACACAACTATCTACTGGGGCTTTGGGGAAAAAAAAGGAGGAGTATTAGCACGGATGTTAGCTCAGGGATGATCTTCCTCACAAAAAAATAAATAAATAAAAGCATTAATGAATCCATCACATCAACAGACCAAAAAAGAAAAACTGCATGATTATATCAATAGATGCAGTAAAAAGCACTTGACAAAATTCAACATCCATTTATGATAAAATCTTTCAATAAACTAAGAATATAAGGGAACTTTCTCAACTGAATAAAGACTATCTACAAAAAACCTACAGTTAACATCATAGTTAATGGTGAGAAACTCAAAGTTTTCCCACTAAGATCAGGTACAGGGCAAAGATGTCTCTTTTTACCACTCCTTTTCAACATTGTGCTGGAAGTCCTTGCTAATGCAATAAGGTAAGAAAAGGAAAATAAAGGTATATAGATTAAGGAGGAAGAAATAAAACTGTCTTTGTTCGCAAATGACATGATCATTTATGTAGAAAATCTAAAAGAATGAACAAAAAAACTCCTGGAATTAGTAAGCAATTATAGCAAGGTTGCAGGATACAAGGTTAATATACAAAAGTCTATTGCTTTCCTATATACCAGCAACGAACAATTGGAACTTTAAATTAAAAACACAATACTATTTACATTTGCACTCCCAAAAATGAAATACTTAGATATAAATCTAACAAAATATGTGCAAGATCTATATGAGGAAAGCAACAAACTCTGATGAACAAAATCAAAGAAGAATTAAATAAATGGAGGGATATTTCATGTTCATGGATGGGAAGACTCAATGTTGTCAACATGACAGTTTTTCCAACTTGATCTATCAATTTAACACAATCCCAGTCAAAATCTCACCAAGTTATTTTACAGATATTGACAAACTGATTCTAAATCTATTCCAAATATGGAGAGGCAAAAGACTCAGAATATCCAACACAATTTTAAAGGAGAAGAACAAAGTTGGAGTACTGAAGATAACATAGGAGAATACGTAGATGACCTTGGCTATGGTGATGATTTTTTAGATACAACACCAAAGGCATGGTCTATGAAAGAAATAATTGATAATTCAAGATTTACTATAAATCTACAGTAATCAAGACAGTGTGGTATTGGTGAAGGAATAGACAAACAGATCAATGGAACAGAATAGAGAGCTCAGAAATAGACCCCTATAAATATAGTCAACTGTTCTTTGACAAAGGAGCAAAGGCAATACAATGAAGCAAATATATTTCTTCAACAAATGGTGCTGGAACAACTGGACATCCACATGCAAAAAAAAAATGAATCTAGACACAGACTTTACATCCATCACAAAAATTAATTCAAAATGTATCATAGACCTAAATGTAAAACTATAAAACTTCTAGAAGATAACATAAGAGAATACCTAGATGACCTTGGATTTGGTGATCACTTTTTAGATACAACACCAAAGGCATGGTCTATGAAAGAAATAATTGATAAGCTAGACTGCACTAAAATTTAAAACTTCTGCTCTACAAAAGGCAATGTCAAGAGACTTGGAAGACAAGCCACAGATTGGGAGAAAATATTTCAAAAGACACATCTGTTAAAGGACTATTATCCAAAATACACAAAGAACTCTTAAAACGCGATAAGAAAGCAAACAGCCCAGTTAAAAAATGAGCCTAAGACCTTAGCAGATATCTAACCAAAAAAGATATACAGATGGCAAATAAGCATATGAAAAGGTGCTCCACATCATATGTCATCAAGGAAATGCAAATTAAAACAACAATGAAAGATACCACTACACATCTATTAGAATGGCCAAAATCCAGAACACTGACAACACCAAATGCTGGCAAGGATGTGGAGCAACAGGAACCCTCATACATTGCTGGTGGGAATGCAAAATGGTGCAGCCACTTTGAAAGACAGTTTGGCAGTTTCTTACACAACTAAACATGCTCTTACCATATCATCCAGCAATTGCACTCGGTGGTATTTATCCGAAGGAGTTGAAAACTTTGGTGCACACAAAAACCTGCACACAGATATTTACAGCAGCTTTATTCATAATTGCCCAACCTTGGAAGCAACCAAGATGTCCTTCAGTAAGTAAATGGGTAAATGAACTGTGGTACATCCAGATAATGGAATATTATTCAGCACTAAAAAGAAATAAGCTATTAAGCCATGAAAAGACATAGAGTTACCTTAAATGCATATTACTAAGTGAAAGAAGCCAATCTGAAAAGGCTACATACTGCATGATTCCAATTATATGACATTCTGTAAAAGGCAAAACCACAGAGACAGTAAAAAGATCAGTGGTGGCCAGGGATTGGGCAGTAGGAGGGATGAGTAGGCAGAGCACAGAGGATTTTAGGGCAGTGAAAATACTCTGTATGATATTATAATGATGGCTACACATCACTTATATGTATGTCCAAACCCACAGAATGTACAACACCAAGAGTGAACCCTAATGTAAACTATGGGCTCTGGGTGGTGATGACGTGTCTATGTAGGTTCATCGATAGTAACACATGCACCACTCATGAGTGATGTCGATAATAGGGGAGGCTATGCATGTGTAGGGGCAGGGGGTAAATGGAAAATCTCTGTACCTGCCTCTCAATTTTGCTGTGAACCTAAAACTGCTCTAAAAAATAGTCTAAAAAAAGAACGTTATTTTTACAAGTAAACTGTACTTTCTTGATTCATGAAAAAGAATATTACTGTCAAATGAAAACTTTTCTCAATAGTGTATAAATTGCAGACATTTGAGTACACATCCAAGGATCACAGTTTGAGAAACAGCTCTACAAACCCCCAATCCCAGCAACATGAAAGATCTCCTATGGAGACTCATCATTATTGCAACAGCAGGGGTGTTCTGGATCTTCTTTTTCATTAAAGAAATCCCCTTTGATACTACAAGTTTCCTGTCTTTGGTGAGTACCAGAAACTATGGGCAAAATGAAATCCCTGGACTGGAAAAAGGAGACATTATCTAAGTGTCTTTTTGTGTGAAATTGTCAGTAACAGTGTCGACATTCAAAAAAGAAGAAAGATAATAAAGCTTGAGGACTCAACATATCATTTTTCTTTGATGGAGACAATAAGGGACGTAGCATTCTGGAAGAGAGATTTCAGGGCTGGGAAGAAAGACACTTATTTAAAATTTCCCATGGTTTCAAAGTTACACATTTTCCCCCCATTTTATACCATAGGATCCTGAATGTCAGAGAAGGTAAGTCATTTCTCCAAGCCAAGAAAAATTCTAAAGAGTTGAGAAAATTCCGCCAGAACCAAGAAAAGGCAAAGAAGAAAAGGGAGAGTGGTGAATGGATTATGAAGGGGGAAATGCCACCATGGGAAAGAGTTTAGACTGGGGCAGCGAGTGGTATCACCTTGTCTCCTGTATCTCTCACATCTACACATGCTTTGTCCTTCATGGGATTAAGTGACCTACATCAGACTGTAGTCACAGGGATGAGTGTGGGTGAAGCATGACATAGACTGACATCATCTCATTCCCTCCGTATCACCCAGGAGAGCTAGAGAAATCCTAACTGCCTTCATTCTTGGACCCATAAACTATACAAGAACTCCTTGTGCAGAATTTTTTCAGATGATAAGAAAGAGACTGGATTGACCCCTGAGCAACCTGCCCTGTATCCTGGAGATATTTCATTCTGTTATGCAAAGGGGAGTCCACCCAGCCATTATTCCTAAAGGGCATGAGTCACAGAGCTGAAACTTACCCTTTTCTCAGGAGGAAAAGGAGATGGTAGCTTGGCAGAGAGCCTGGATGCAGATCAACTCAGGTAGAACAAACCACCTGAAAACCTTCAAACATATGCAGAAAAACTCAGGACCACTCAAAAACGCAAACTCCCATATCGTGATTGGAGCCCCTCCTGTGGAAAAAAGTAAGTGTGCACCGGGGTATAGACTGTGCAGGGACAGGAAGGCAAAAGTAGAGAGGGCAGGCAGGTGGAAAGGAAAAGGGCCTATGACACCATTTGACATGGGAGGTCCCTCTCTTCTTTCATCACTCTCTTCAGTTGCTTCCAGGATCCCAAACTCTTCTGGTTTTCCTCCAGCTTCACTGGTACATCTTCAGTACCTTTTGCTGGTTTCTCTTCTCTCTCCAAAGTCTAAATGTTGATGTTCCCCAGAGGTCATCCTTGTCTAGACTTGTCTAGTCTTGGTGACTTCATCCAGTTTCACAGCATTAAGTACCATCTATATGCTAATTACTCTCAAAATTACAGCTCCAGCCTAGATGCACCTGTGGTCCTCATTGACCTCTGCAACAGTGGTATCCCTTTTTCCCCTGTCACTGGTAACCATGCTGGCATCTGTTACTGCAGTCTATGGCTAGACAATATGTAGCCTTTTCTCTGTCATCTCAGTCATGACTTCTTGATTCTCTTTGCTGAACCAGCTTCACTTTGGCACTGTGTACCCTCCTAAGGTCTGGCTATGACACTTGTTTGATCCCCATAAGCAGCAATGGTATTTGATAAGAAAAAAATAAACCTTGAAACAGAATAAGCTTTTTCTGACTCAAATACTTTAAGAATTCAAAGGACAGGGCTAAGCTATTTATTATGTCAATAAAATAAGATTAAATTCAAGAGGGCTTAAGTTTTTGGCCTTAATAATACAAAGAACTCTCAATAAGGAAAATCTACTTTTTTCTTTAAGTTTAAACACGTTTTTTAATTGAATGCATTTTGAAATATCAGTATGAACTCATGATGTGTTTTATCTTTTTTTTAAAAAAATGTTTTAGCTCTACCCACCGGGGCCTAGAAAAGACCCACTAGCAATGAGCAACCGTTATATAAACACTGTTTTCCACTAAAAAGAACCAGGGTTCCTTGGAAAAAATGGCTGATTCCAGGTGCAAGGCAGGAAGTGTCATACCAGATAGCAAGGAAGCTTTTGAAAATGATTCAAGTTGTATCAAAAGGGCTCACGATCCAACTTCAAGAGGCTACTTGCCAAAGACAGGGCAATTTGAGCATCAACAAAGATAAAATTTCAATGGTTTGAAACACATAAAATCCATGAGTTCATCCAGATACCAAAACAAAACCTGATAAATTGTATCACCATTGGAGAATGCTAGGGAACCAATCCATTATTTTGAAAGCTGGTAAATAAAGGGAAAGAATCAAATATTTATCTCCCTTGCCTATATGAACTATACCACTGGGTAACCAAAAAGGAGGGGAATTTTATATAAGCACTCCAGATAATAAATGAAGAAGGAATGTTTGACTTAGAATATCACCATATTGCAACCCGTAGAGTATTGAGGGATCTGGGCACTGGGCATCAAAGGCTGCTGACAGCCTCGAAACAAAAACAACCGGCATTATGTGCCTTCTGATGGAGGAACACAGCCCCAACCCAGGAAATATTATTGCCAGAAAATCTAACCTGAACTTGATCAAGTCCCCATATCCGTATTTTCTACAACCTCTTTCTGATTCATACAAGCCTGTTCTTTTGCCAAAGAATATGATTTCCTCTCTAATCTCTCTGAGGACTGATTTAATATGTTTGAAATTTTCTTCAATTCACTGTTTTCTCTGTTGACTTCTATTTTTGGAGTTCTCTTTCTGGTTGAGTTGTTGCTTTTCTTCCAATATGTTGGTGATTCTTATTTCATATTTATATTAAAATGTTTAGTGATTCTTGTTTCAGATTTATATTCAAGGATCTAGAATGAACAGTGTACTTCTCTCTCAGTAACCATCGCTGTTTGCCTCTCTGTAAAAGTGGGTTGTGCTTATGGAAGCCTGCCTCATTAGATTGTAGGGAACCAGTGACACATGGAGGAAGTAAGGAATGTGGGTAGCTGATCTTCTGGGTGACATATCCTCCCTCTCTTCTAGCAAAGCCCTAAGTCATCTGGGGCATTTCCCCATTTATCTGCTTAGACATACTCTGGCAACCTCTACATTTCTGAATGTCTGCTTCAGGGAACCATACACAGAGCTTTATCCTAGAGGCAAACACCATAGTCAGCTATGTTATTTCCTCTTCCCCCTGTCGCCTAGAGCTCTTGGCTTTAATTCTGACGTTCTCTCCAGCCCCAGGACTCACATTGTGGGCTCCCCGCTGCAGACCTTCCACTTCATTTAGAGAGAAATCCTAGGACTTTAGCCTGGGGATGGACGTTGCTATCACCAACCCCTTGGTGGTCACTGGTCCAGTGGTTCTATAATTAATTATCCAGATGACCATCCCAGGGCCTGTACCTTTGAATTTGATGGCTCGAACTTAGAATTGCTTGCAGGCTTTTGGTATAAAGATGCATCTATGTGTTGTTTTCTTTGTGTGTCTTTTGGACTATGACTTCCAGGAATTCTTCAAATATTGTGGTTCTCTCATGGCAAACTTTCTGGTTTTTCAGTGGGATTTTGGGTGGGAGGAGATATAGATGCAAATGTTTTTAGTTTATCATCTTTATCTATCTCTCTCACAATCGTTTTTCAATGGTAATGATTTTTTTAAAACTCACAATTTGTGACCAGATATTAACTCCTAAAATGGTCCATACTCAGGCCTGTGGGAGAGAAAATGTAAAATAACCACAGGAACACATGAAGTTAGCATGTGGAAAGACCTAAGAGAGTATTATAACTTGACCCATAGCAACTATTTTCCTCACTTCCCTAAGTTGATAAAGGTCCTTTTTCTCCCCAATCCTAGAACTACTGACCATAGGGATGTCCTCAGTGCCGCGTCCCCGAGGGAGCTACCTCTTGGACACTCTGCAGTCTCTCTTCTTTGCTTCCTCCTCATCTGAGCAGAAACACTTCATTGTTCTGGTACACCTGGCAGATCCTGACCCCAAGTGGCTTGATCAAATGAGTGCCAACATCTCAACCCTCTTTAAGCCATATATCCACGCCAGACAGCTAGTAGTGATCAATACTCCTATTAAAAGCTATCTTTCCTTGAAGGACCTTAAGAAAAACCTCAAGGACACCCCAGCCTATGTAGCTTTCCGCTCTAAGCAGAGCATGGATTATGCCTTCCTCATGAACTTTGCTACCAACCACTCTGACTATTTCCTGATGATCGCAGATGATGTGAAATGTGCCCCTGGATTTGTCACCCAGATAGCTACTACAGTGTCTGCCTGGGAAAACAAACACTGGGTGACTCTGGAATTCTCTCAGCTGGGCTTCATTGGAAAACTCTTCCATACTAGAGACCTCCCTCGCTTTGTTCATTTCCTTCTCCTCTTCCACCAAGAAATGCCCTGTGACTGCCTCCTCTCGCATTTTCATGACCTCATGCAACAAACGCCAATCCAGTTCCTCCCTTCCCTCTTCCAGCACATGGGTAATTACTCCTCCTTTGAGGGCAAATTCAATAGTCTCAAAGATAAAGAGTTTAAGGAAAATGACGTTGGCTCTCCCAGCAACCCTGCTGCCTCCATCTACACTAGCCTGAAGGTTGCTAATGACTCTGTTCTCATGAATTCCTATAGCTTGGATGAGAATTTCTTTTACGCCAAGTCAGCTGAGGCTGGCAGTCATCTAACTGTGGTTTTGGATATATCTGCCAAAGTGTTCCAAGTTCAAGTGCTGACTGGCTCTGACCTAAAAGACAAGAATCAGCTGAAAGAGGGACAACTAGAACTGGGCTATGATTCTACTAACAGGGTCAATGACTGTGATGACTATATTCTGCTGGGGCTACTGGTAAATGGCATCCTGAATAAGCAGGTATTATCAAACAAGTCTGGGAAGAAGGTGAAATGTGTGAGATTGCTTGTGACAGCCACTTCACCCTCTGGAATAATAGTCAGGCATATCAACCTCTGGACTGAGTGAAGTTTAAGTAATATATGGAGAAGCCATTGGGAGTTCTGAGAGGGGTCAAGTTGGAGGTTAGAATCTACACAGGTAAAAAATAAAGTCTTGAAGTTGGTCAGGGATATCCCATTTTTGGGTCCTTTCAGGATTCTTTTTTTTCTTGAGGAAGATTGGCCATCTTCCTCTACTTTATATGGGACGTTGCCACAGCATGGCTTAACAAGCGGTGCATCAGGGCCCACCCAGGATCCGAACCTGCGAACCCTAGGCCACCGCAGCACAGCGCACGTACTTAACCGCTTGCGCCACCGGGCCAGCCCCTCAGGATTCTTAATACAGAAGACACAGTGTGTTGAAAGGCGGAGTGAAGGTAACATCCTCTTGGTCCCAGGGGGCCACTAGTGGAAGAGGTAAGCTTGTTAAACCCCTCCCTGGTTTTATATCCAAAATATCTACCATCCAAAATTCTTTCCTTGGGGCAAGAACACTTGCTATAAACAACAAGAACATCTGGGTAGGACTGACTGACGCTCGTATCACAAGACTCTAGCAGCGCATGAGAGAAGATAGAGGATATTTCCACCAGCCAAGAAATGGATTCATTATAGGCTCAACTTTCCATGTGACAGAAAAAAGTAGACTGGTCAGGAGAGGAACATGACTGTTTTCTCTGTGATCTCATTTTTCCATTACAAGGTAGTCATTCATTCGATAAACATTCATTGAGTACCTTTTATGGTTAGGCTGAGTCCTCTTCTACGTGATCATCCAACACGCCAGGGTATTCTTTTTTAAATAGCATCAAAATTATTAAAAACAATTTTCCCTGATTTCTGGTAGCTCCTGTCTCCAGCATAGAAGTATCTCTGGGATTATAAGGTAACTTGGATGTTTCTGAAAGGAAAGACTTTGGGTATTTTACTAACTTTTTTTAGTTCAGTTTGGCTATGAGATCTTTGTTCCAAGAAAAATCTGAGCTCTGAGCCCTGAACTCAGCTAATGTACAGTGTCTGGTTTTCACTAGCTTGAGACTATAACCCATGATGGCAGGGAGAAAGGAAAAGGGAAGGACCACTTTGAGAGAAATATTTGGGAAGAACTGAAATCAAAGCCAGACAGTGTGTCTAAATGAGTTGTAATCAAAACAGTTAGAAAGAGCTGGAGAATTTGGGAACAGGATGATGGGATGGAAACAAGGAGAGTGATGTGGAGGAAACAAACAAGGATGAGAGGTAGAAGCTTTGGGAGTATCTGATACAGGGGACTGCAGCAAGAGTATATTGTAGCCATGAGAATGCACTGTTCAAATCGCCTGCTACAGGGCACATGATTGACCGGCAGCTCCACTGCTGCCCTCTGTGTTGGTGCCAAGGCCACGCTTCCCACAGAAGGCTCCCAGCCAATGACTGGCCACAGCAGGGGTACCAGAAAGGCCCATTCTGGCAAGATGGGGGACTCCTCCAACAGGTGATATTAGCTCAAGGGCTCCCCATCAGCCTGTTTGAAACTTTCTTGGAACCACACTGCAGTCGTAGGCTCTTCTTAGCCAATCCTGCCTTTTCTGTCACCTTCCACAGTTGTCAGACCTTCACTACCATCTGAACCTCTCTCTGCTTTCTCCTTCTCCCTCCACTAATAAATCTCTTGGATGTCTAATCCCATTTTCACGTCAGTCTCTTGGCGGGTATGAACTAACACAAGGGGTACCAAGAGTATTCTGAGAAAATGGATAGTAAGTTGAGGATTTGGAACTGGCTTACAACACTGAGGAAGTTGTGGAAATAGAGGCTAAAATAGGTCAGTGAAACATGTCATCACTATGGGAAAATAATAAGGCTGCTACTTAACATCTACAACCAAGAAAAGGCAAAAATGGAGGAGCAGGAGGTTGAGGACAGTCACCTCAATAAAAAGTCATAATCCTTGCTTAGTTCCTGGACCTGAGCCGATTTTTAGATCCATGTGCATTGACAGAAGAGGTGGCCATATCCCTAGAAGGAAGGACCCTGCAACAGATATATCCTGGAATTATTCTCCAGTTTTTCCCCCAAAGGGACCTACAGTCATTTACTTGGGTAATTTTACAACTGGGGAAAGGGAAATCCCCAGACATTTTCACAACTATTAGACACGAGATCTCAGCTGATATTGATATCCAGAGATTCAAAGCACAATCATAGCCTTCTGTTACAGTGGGAACCTAAGGGGGCCAGGATATAAATGGAGCCCTTGCCAAAGTCATGCTTAGCGTGGGACCACTGTGTCCACAGAGCCATCCAATGGTCATTCTCCCAGTCCCTAAGTGTATAATTGGAATTGATATATTTGCTGGCTGGAGTAACCCCATATTCAATCCTTGGCCTATGGGATAAAAGATATCACAGTGTGAAGGACCAAGTGGAAACCTTGAAATTGCCCTACGCCTGGCCAAGATAGTAAATCAAAAACTCTTATATCCCAGGTGGGGGAGGATGGCAGAGATTAGTGTCACTATCAGAGACCTAAAGTATGAAATGGAGGAGTCCCTGTCATATCTCTGTTTAATCACTAGTCTGCCCCTGCAGAAACTGGATGGAGCCTGAAACATGACCATAGACTACCACAAGCTCATCCATTTAGTGGCCCTGATTGTAGCTGCTGTGCCAGATATGCTATCATTTCTAGAGCAGATTAATGCGCCCTCGGGTACATGCTATGCAGCCATTCATGTGGCAAATGCATTCTTTTCAATTCTGATTAGAAAAGAAGATCAGAAACAGTTCACATTCATATGAGATGGACAATATTCGTTCACATTTTTGCCCCAGAACTACGTTGACTCTCCTGCCCTCTGTCATAATATAGTCCAAGGAGATGTGGACTGCCTGGACACCCCATGGACCATCACGCTGACCCAGTACATGCTGATTGGGCAGGACAAGCAAGAAGTGGCTGGATGCTGGAGGTCTTAGTAAGAGGGTGAGGTTCAGGAACTTGCCACTTGAGTGAAGTATTTTGGAGTCCACTGGTCAAGGGAGTGCCAGAATATTCCCTCCAAAGTGAAGGAACAATTACTGCATTTGCATCCTCTACCACGAGAAAGGAGGCATGATGCCTGGCAGGCCTCTTTGGGTTCTGGAGGCAACAGTTTCCACATCTAGGAATACTGCTTTAGCTTATTTACTGGGTGACACTGAAAGCCGCCAACTTTGAGTGGGTTTTGGAGCAAGAAAGGACTTTGCAGCAGGTCCAGGTTACAAGGCAGGAAGCCTTGCCACTTGAGCCATACAATCTAGCAGGCCCTATGGTATCAGAGGCTATACTGATGGGAAAAGATGCAGCGTAGGGTTTATGACAAGCCCCAGTGGGAGAATCGCTGTCACTACCATGTCTGGCACATAAGTAGCTCAGTAAATATTAGCTCTCTTGGCTCCATTTTTCTTCACATTTATCAGAGGTGGTACTTGAAAATTTGAAAACTTGAACTTAACAAGCACCCTTCAATCAAAACAAGCACTGGACTCAGCAATAGGGTGGGTCCTAGAAGCCCCCTGCAGGGCCAGGTCTTAACTCTTTCGTTGCCGGGTCATGGGAGGTCTGGAGAGCCTCAGGGAAGGGGCAGACATGGCTAGGCCATTGGGGCACACCCAAGGGCAGGTGTTTACTAACAACTGGTTACTAACTGGGTGAACATCAACCCTACGTTACTCATAAGAGTCTTCACAATCTGGATCAAACTTCTCGGACTCATATCCTACTGCCTCCCACCCCACACACAATTCAGATGGTCTAATATGCACTTTTCCTTAGATTTACTTACTGGCAAATTCCTAACCAGCCCTCAGATTCTAGCTTAATTGTTATCTTCTCTGTGAAGCCTTCCCTAATTACTCAGAGACAGAGTTAATAACGCCTTTCTGCTACTTTCATAATATTTTATGCTGAACTCTTTTAGCACTTCTTTCAATCAAGAAATCTAGTAAGTGCCTTCCATGTCGTAAGAACTGAGCAAGGAAATACCCTACTGGTATCGTCATTTTCTGCCCACCTACGTCCCACATTCAACTAGATCTCCAGAAGCCACTGGGCAAGGTCTTGTTCTTCTTTTGATCTCCTACAAGACTAGCACAGTGCCTGGCAACCAGGAGAAACTCAACATATATTTGTTGAATAGGTGGATTATTTTCAGTCAGTCAGAAAGTAAGTCAACCATTCTCTCAAAATTAACTGTGTCCCCTCTCTTTGCCAAGCATAGTGCCAAGCATGGAGATTCAAAGACTGAGGGCACAGTCCCTGGCCTCACGATGTTTACAGACTAGTAACAAACTAGAACAGCACATCCTCGTATCATGAGAAATGCTGGGTAGAAAGTGAGAATGGCACAGAGGAGAGGCCCCAACCCACACTCTCCGAAGCATGAATGGTTTCTTCCAAGAGACTCCACAGGTTCCTAAATTCTAGGCTGTCAGCTGCAGAATTCTGTGAATGGGGGACTTTTGTGAAAAGACACCCAATAATGGAGAGTTTTTAGCCTGGAGTTAACCTGAAGTTAAATATAAAAGTGTGTGTGAGATGTGTGTATGTGTGGTTTTTAGAAGTGGGTATCCGTGTGGGTTCGTGTGGGCATGTATGGAATATACAGGTGGGTGGTGGGTGAGGGGGTAGATGTGTAAGTGAGAAGTATGAACTTTGTGTGCGAGTGGATGTATCTGTAAGTGTGTGGGGTTGGCGTGTGGAAGGTTGGTGTGTACGGACTTGTGGGAGTGGATATATACGCAAGGGTGTGGGGAGTGAATCAGTGTACGTACGGGTGGTTGGGGGGTTGTGGGGGTTCATGTAAGTAGGTGCTGGGTACTTTTTATGCATTTTTCTAAGAAGGTCCAAAGAGGTCTATGGCTGAAACATGATGAAGAGCATCTTCTGGATGTTCTTCCCTTTCCCTCTGAAGAACATTTGAGTTTATCAGTCTAGAAAGTACCATCCCTGAGTACAGCAGAGGCCTGGTGAACTGGATATCACCCAGAGACGTATTCCTGACCCCTTAAGGAAAAGAGGACATCTATTATTGCCCCTTTGTTCCATTTCTAGTCCTTGCTTGCATCAGAAGGGCACAAAGGAGAAGGAGAAAGGGCTGGTGAGCTCCACCTTCAGAAATAATATCAGCTGGGGCTCTAGTACCAACAGAGCAGCTACAAGCTGGCCCTGCGCCAACCCCTGAACACTTCCTGAGGCTCCTTGACTGCCAGTCAGGTCCTGTCTTATCCACCCAGGCGGACCCAGCCACGGCACTGTTTGCTGCCTTGATCCTCTTACCCTGCCTGCATCAGTTCCCTGTTCTACACAGAAGCCTGCCCTGGGCTGGGCCAAGCAAATGAGAACAGGTGGCAAGCAGTGTTCAAAACCCGACAAGGCAGCTGTCAGCTCTGCCGGGCTCTCTGGTTCAATAAATCAGCCCAGCCCCTATAGCATTGTCGCTGAAAGCTTTTCTTGAAATTACATTTTAAAAAAACAGCATCATTCCTTTTATGACAGAGACAAGAAACAGTGGAGTGGTCAGGTAGCTTTGGGTGGAGCATCATGAAGGGCAGCCAGGAATGCTCCCATGTTCTTCCTGGGCTACTCACTGGGGACTGATTATCTGGGATGACCTATCCTTTCAAATCCCTGTTAAGAGGGTCAAGGAAAATTCCACGTTTTCAGCACACCCACAAAGCGCACAGGCATAGGTCTTGAAGTCTGGTAGGAGCTGCATCATGTTGGTGGGAGGTTGGGCTACAGACCCATGGAACTGTCCCAAAAGCATCAGTGGAACTAGTCAGAGACAGCAGGACTGGCTAAGTCTGCGAATGCGGGAAATACACTCCACTCTTACCATCGTCACTCGGCCTCTGAGGGCCACTCCCCTTTCTGCTCTGAGCATCTTCACCTGGATTCTGACCGGGTGAAACAAAATTTACTGACCAGGGCTTCCTTAATCTCACTGTAATCCCTTGAGCATTGTGGGTTTATGAGAAAAATTGGTTATTTCCTGTCATAGGTGCCTGGGCCAAGAGGGCTGGTCAAGGTCAGGCTGCAGGCCAGAACTTGTATAGGCCAGATGGTGACAAGCCCAGCCAGAAATGGAGGAAGCCAGAGGGTGACAAAATAGTGCCAAAGAGAGGACTGACACACAGGCTGGAGAAGCGAGATCTGCTTCAGTTTCAAGGAGTTGTCAGGTATGGGACTGGAAGGGAAGCCAAAAAGTCAGGATCAGTGTGAGGTAGGAAACCAAAAGCAAAGAGAGGCAAGAAGATTTTGCCAAATACTGTGTAATGACTGTGTAGGGCATTAGAGGGTTATCCTGGTACACTCTCTGACCACAAAGGAATAAAAGTAGAAAACAGTAACAATCATATATCTAGAAAATCCCCAAACATTTAGAAATTAAGCAATTTTCTAAATAGCTCATGGGTCAAAAAAAATCACGAAGGAAATTAGAAATTATTTTGAACTGTATAATGATGAATACGACATCTAAATTTATGTGATGCAACTAAAACAGTCCTTAGAATAAAGTATATAGCTTCAAAGGCTTGTTTTGGGGGGAGATGATCAATATCATTAACCATTAGGAAAATGCAAATTAAAAACACAATGAGATATTACCATATACCTATTAAAAGGGTTACAATTTTTTAAAAAATGCAAGTATTGATGAGGAGCACCTGGAACTCTCATACTTTGCCAGTGGATATTCAAAATGATACACCACTTTAGAAAAAAGTTTAGCAGTTTCTTATAAAGTAGACATACACTTATCATATAACTCAGCAATTGCACTCCTGGGTATTTATCTGAGAGAAATGAAAATTTATGTTACACAAAAACCTGAAAGGGAATATTTGTAGTGGTTTTATCTGTAATTGCCCAAACCTGGAAACAACCCAAATATCCATCAAATCATGAATGAATAAAAAAGCTGTGGTCTATCCATGCAGTTGAATACTACTCAGCAGTGGAAAGGAATGAGCTAGTAATATACACAAACACATGGGTGCATCTCAAATGCAGCATGCTAACTGAGAAGAGCCAGACTCAGAAGACTGCATATTGTATGATCCCACTGACATGACATTCTGGAAAAGGCAAAATCATGGAGACAGAAAACAGGTGAAGAGTTGCCAGAGGCTGGAAGTGAGGGGGGTATTGACTACAAAGAGGCATGAGGAATTTGGGGAGGTGATGGCATTGTTCCATAACTTGATTATGGTGGTAATTACACTGTAATTACCTGTATATGTAATTGACTGTATATGTATGTCAAAACTCACAGAACTCTACACTAAAAATCGTAATATTACTATATATAAACCATATCTTAATTTACAAAAGAAAAAAAACCACAGTGGGATACCAGCACACACCTACCAGAATGGTTAAAACTGAAAGGATTGACAATACCAAGTGTTGCCAAGGATACGGACGAATTGAATTCTCATACATTGCTGGTGGGAGTGCAAAATCAGACAGCCACTTTGGTAAACAGTTGGGCAGTCTCTTATACAGTTAAATCTACACCTAGCACACAAACCAGCCATTCCACTCTTAGATATTTACCCAAGAGAAATGAAAGCATATGTCCACACAAAGACTCACACATGAACTTTAGTAGCAGCTTTATTCATTACAGTCAAAAGCTGAAAAACCTCTCATGTTCATCAAAAGTCACGAATCGATGAACAACTTGGGGTCCATCCACACAATGGAACGTGACTCAGTCACAAAAAGAGAACAAGGTGCTGACATGCAATAACATGATTGAATCTCAGAGCATTGTGCTAAGCGAAAGAGACCAGACATGGGAGACGACATACTGGGTGATTCCATTTACTTTAAATTCTAGAAAATCAAACTGTAGTGGCAGAAAGCATATCAGTGGTTTCCTGGGACCAGAGGTGGAGTGGAGGAGGGCAGGGAGGGAGACAGTGACTGTGAAGGACCACAAAGGAACTTTTTAGAGTGACAGAACTGTCCTATATCTTGATGGTGGGTCCATAACTGTATACATTTGCCAAAATTCAATGAACTGTACACTTAAAATGATTTGTAAATGCTACATAAATAAAGCTGGCTTAAAAGCTAAAAAATAGAATAAATTATTCTAATTAAAATGGCATCATTTAAGCACAAGAGTAGAAAAGCACCCCAAGAAATAGGGGTACAGAGAAACCCAATTTATAGTAGAGATGACACTGCAAATGAGTGGGGAAAGAACGTTCATTTTAATAAACAGTGCGAGGAAGCATGGTCATCCACATGAGAAAAATAATATGATTGGAACCCTAACGCACATTCTACCTAAAAATCCATCCTACATAACTTCAAAAAGAATACATAGGAGACCATCATTGTGATCTCAGAGTTGGGACCGGGGAGAGGAGAGACAATGTGACACTATTTACAATAGTAAAGACAGTCAAACAGATCAGTGGAACTCCATAGAGTAAAAACAGTCTCATGCTTATACCGTTAACTGATTCCGACAAGGTAACAAAGTAATTCAGAGGGTAAGGGAAAGTCTTTTCCACAAATGATGCTGGGACAACTGAATGTCAGTGCAAATAAATGAACCTCAACCCCTACCTCATTCCATACACAAATATTAATTTGAGATGAATCATAGACCTGAAGTTAAAAACTAACACTATATTCTGCACAGCAAAGGAAACAACCAACAAAATGAAAACATCATCCTATGTAATGGGAGAAAATATTTGCAAACCATATATCTGGTAAGGGATTAATATCCAAAATATGTGAGGAATTCATACAACTCAACAGCAAAGAAAACAACCCTGTTAAAAAATGGGCAGAGGACCTTTACAGACATTTCTCAAAAGAAGACATACAAATGGCCAGAAGGTATATGAAAAGGTGCTCAACATCACTAATCATCAGGGAAATGCAAATCAAAATCATAATGAGATACCAACTCACACCTGTCAGAATGACTATTACAAAAAAAAAAAAGATAAGTTTGAGGATGTAGAGAAAAGTGAACCCTTGTACACTGTTGGTGGGAACATAAATTGATACAGCCACTATGGAGAATAGTATGGAAGTTCCTCAAACAATTAAAAATAGAACTAACTTATGATCCAGCAATCCCACTGCTGGGTATTTATCCAAAAGAAATGAAATCAGTATCTCAAAAAGATATCTGCACTCCCATGTTTATTGCAGCATTATTCACAATAGACAAGATATAGAAACAACCTAAATGTCTGTTGCCAGATGAATGGATAAAGAAAATGTGGTGTGTGTGTGCATATATATACACAGTGGTATATTATTCAGCCTTTAAAAAGGAGAAAACTCTGCCCTTTGCGACAACATGGATGAACTTGGAGGACATTATACTAAGTGAAATAAGCCAGACATAGAAAGACGAATACTGCGTTATCTCATTTATATGTGGAATCTAAAATAGTCAAAATCATAGAAGCAGAGAGTAGAATGGTAGTTTCCAGGGGCTAGGGCAAGGCACAAATGGGGAGATCTTAGTGAAAGGGTACAAAGTTTCTGTTATGCAAAATAAATAATCTCTGGGGATCTAATGTACAGCAATGTGACTATAGTTAAAAATACTGCATTGGATACACAAAATTTGCTAAGAGGGTAGATCTTAAGGGCCTTCACAAAAAAAAGGAAAGAAAGAAAATGGTAACTAGGTCAGGTGATAGATATGTTATTTAGCTTGATTGTGCTGATTATTTCACAATGTAAATGTATATTAACATATCAAGTTGTACACTTTATTTTTTTTATTTTTTTTTTTTATTCATTTTTTCCCCCCAAAGCCCCAGTAGACAGTTGTATGTCGTAGGTTCACATCCTTCTAGTTGCTGTACGCGGGACTCGGCCTCGGGTTGGACGGAGATGTGGTGCCTCGGGGCGCGCCCGGGATCCGAACCCGGGCCGCCAGCATCAGAGCGCGCGCACTCAACCGCCAAGCCACGGAGCCGGCCCTCAAGTTGTACACTTTAAATATGTACAATTTTGGGCCGGCCCCGTGGCTTGGCGGTTAAGTGCGCACGCTCAGCTGCTGGCGGCCCGGGTTCGATCCCGGGCGCACACCGACGCACCGCTTCTCCGGCCATGCTGAGGCCGCATCCCACATACAGCAACTAGAAGGATGTGCAGCTATGACATACAACTATCTACTGGGGCTTTGGGGGAAATAATAAATAAATAAAATTATTTTAAAAAATGATAAATATATATAATTTTTATTTGTCAATCACACCTCAATAAATCTGTGGAAAAACACTAACACTATAAAGCTTCTAGAAAGAAACATAAGAGAATATCTTTGCAACCTTGGAGTATACGATATTTCTTTTAATTTTTGTTTTTGTTTTTGGTGGAGTTTTTTTGAGGAAGATTGGCCCTGAGCTAACATCTGTTGCCAATCTTCCTCCTTTTTTCCTTTTTTCTCCCCAAAGCCCCAGCAGATAGTTGTATGTCATAACTGTACATCCTTCTAGTTGCTCTATGTGGGATGCCACCTCAGTATGTCTGGAATCTACACCCAGGATCCAAACCGGTGAACCCCGGGCCGCCAAAGCGGAGCATGCGAACTTAACTGCTACACCACGGGGCTAGCCCCCAGTATTTCTTAAGCAGGACAAAAAATCACTGACCACAAAAGAAAAAAATAATACATTGAACATCAAAATTATACATAACTTTTAATGCAAAAAAAATTGTTCTAGATCTTCTCTAACCATCTTAACTTCAATATAAAGCTTTTAGTAGTTTTTTTTATTTGCTTCTTCGTTTTTTGGTTTCTAGAGGAGAAAGAGGGGGTAAAAGAAGAAAAATTGGAAGAAGAGGATTCAAAGAAGGGAAAGAGGGGAGAAGGGTTTTAGTTCAAAGAAGCTATGCCCTGGTAGAAGACCGTAGTTTTTAAATACATGGCCTTGTCAAAACAACACTATTATGGTTAAAGAAAATGTGGTGTATGTGTATACATATACACAATGGAATACTATTCAGCCATAAAAAGAAGAAATCCTGCCATTTACAACAACATGGATGGGCCTTCAGGGCCTTAAGCTAAGTGAGATAAGTCAGACAGAGAAAGATAAATTCTGTATGATCTCACTTATAGGTGAATCTGAAAAAATAAACTCAGAGAAAAAGAGAACTGATTTGTGGTTACCAGAAGTGGGGCGGGGGTGGGGGGTCTAGGGAATGAGGGAACTTGATGAAGGAGGTCAAATACACAAACTTCCAGTTATAAGATAAATAGGTTCTGGGGATATAATGTACAGCATGGTGACTATAGTTAACTCTGCTGTGTGGTATATTTGAAAGTTGCTGAGAGAGGAAACCCTAAAAGTTCTCATCTTGAGGAAAAAATTTTTTTCTTCTTTTCTTTTTTTTCTTGTTTGTATCTATACGAGTTGATGGACATTAACTAAACTTATGGTGGTAATCATTTTGCAATATATGTAAACAAAGTCATTATGCTTGTGGAAATTAATAAAAGAAACCTTAACTAAACTGAAGTCAGGGAGGCCTGTAGGGGGCGCTCTCACACCCTATCACACATCATCAATTACACCAAACAGGAAGAGTGCACTTGCATCTTGACAGGAAGTGAAACCACTTTACTATCGAAGGAAGACTTCTCTCCCCACCCAGCAACAGGTCAGCCAATGAGAAACATCACAACTCAGCCAATGAGAAGTTGTTGCCACCCTGAATTGCTACTTTCCCCCACTGGACTTTCCTTCAGAACAGTCCCTCCCTCTCCCTCTTTTTCTCTATAAAAGTAGCTCCCCTCCTTTGTTTTCTGGATTTGCCTATGGTTTGCCATAGCATGCACATCCTGAATTGTAATTCTTTTGGCTATTCCCAAATAAACTTATGTTGAGATAAAATAACAGGCAAATTTGCTTTTAAAGTTGACATGCTCTACACCTTAAACTTATACAGTTCTGTATGTCAATTATATCTCAATAAAACTGACAGAAAAAAACAACTATAAGTAAAATCTTATCCTAAATGCAGGTTCTGTTTTTCATATCTAAAAAGTTGAATTAACAAAACTAAACACATCAAGAGATAATGTCATTTGATTATCTTCTTTTCTTAGTAAAAGGCCAAATCCACATTTTGCCTAATGCCCAGTCAAGCATTGAGGGGAAGAGTGGGGAGAGCAAGGAAGAACTGGAAATACATTCTTAGTAACCAAAAAATAAACAGATAAAGAGAAGAAAAGAAACTTCAGGGGCTCACTAGGCAGTTCTGGGCCCAAGAAAGAATTGGAGATTTAAGGACCAATATGTGGTAACTAAGAGACCCACCAGGCACCCACCCACAGCATGACAGCAGCCTGAGCCTGGGGGAGAGGGGGGCACAGAATGGGAGCAGTGACTCCTCCAGGAAGCATCTATGGGGGCCCTCTAATAGGGGAAGGGCCTTTTAGATATCCATTCAATATCCATCTTTGTCAATTTGATTCAAACTGATAGTTAATTTATAAACTTCTGGGTTTGAGATAAAAGACTGGAAAGTTGGCTTTAAAACTTGCCTCCCACTTTATCCAGAAACAGGTGCTTGATGTAAGGCTGGAGTAGTGAGCAGCTCCCCATTCAGGGTGAACAATGGTTGTCAAGCAGGGTCGCCTGGGAGAGGTGACAAGTTTCAGCTACCTCAGAGGAGCCACTCTGGGACCCCATCCTGCAACATTAGAGTTCTTTCTCCTTGATTTCTGAGAAATCTTTGCTCTCTGATAAACCCTCAAGTCACATTTTCTTTTAGAGAAAAAGACTCCAACAGATATAGCACTCTAAACATGGTAAAAACTTTCATATGATTAGAAATTTCTGGTCACTTTTAGGTTTCCATCCTTCTTACCAGTCCAGGATGGGGAAGATAGACTAACACAAGTTTCCCTTGGTCCCTCTGACTTGATTCAAAACCTCATAATCTGCTTAACATAATCCTGGGAAGGATCAGACACAAAAGTAAGTGGGAAGCTAATAGATGAGACCCAATTTGCTGATCAACAACACCCAAGTGGAGACTCTGGCTTGAGCTGAAAGCTTAGAGAAGGGTATGATTAATACCTAACCTTTGATTTCCTCTTCTTGTCAACACATCCTCTCTGATTGGGTCTCTACTCCAAGAGTGGATAAACGAAAGAAGCTACTCCAGTTTCACCTGGAAACCCAGACAAGAGGTGAAGAATGTAGAGGTTAAACAGAATCAAACTCCTTGACCTTTGTCTCTCCTTAGATGGCTACGAGTAGGGGGGAAGGGTCGAAGTGGGTGGGAAAAGGCTTAGGAAATAATATGGCAGTTGTGTCTAGGAGGAAGGATGGGGGAAAGGAAGCGGGAGGCTCCCAAGCAAGAGGAGGACACCTCTATGCGTCTCTGAGCAAGAGGCACTCAGGACCCATATTCTGCTCACATTTCTTTACAGAGCTGCTCCAGGCCCCAGCACCATGCATCATTGCCTGTGGAAATATATCATAGTTGCTCTGTCCTTCATCTTCCTAAGCTTCTTCCTCCAGGAGAATAATGAAGAGCATCTTGAGTACAGTTTATCATTGGTAAGTACCAGAGATTGAGGTTGGACTACTTGCCAATTCTTCAGTAGGAGGGAAATTCTTCAGTTATGCAAACACTCTAGTATTACCATAGAAGTTCTAAGAAGAGAGCACTTGAAGAATCAGCATAGTGTCAGAGAAAAGATAAATACTGAACCAGCCTTGAAATATGTATAAGATTTGAATAAAGGCAGGGAGGAAGAGAGGGCATTTTAAGTGTGGAGAGAGAAATGCACAGACACTTCTAAAAGACCATGAGACTGGCAGGACCAGCATATGATGATGACTGCCTGGGTTCTGGCCACTTTCCTCACCAGGGCCTAGCATAAGAGATGTTATTCTTCCCATTTCTCACACAAAGGGATTGAGACTCAGAGCCTTAAAATAACATCTCCCAAGTGTTCAACATCTGCAAGTGGAGAAAGCCACATCTGACACAGGTCATGCTCATGTTTAGAGTCCACATTTTTCCTGAATGCCTCAGACCAGCTAGACCAACAGCTAAAGCAAAGCATAACGTGGGTGTGGGGAAGTGGTTCAGAAATGTGTGTGCTCAGAATTGAGCAAAAGAAAGGACTGTAGAATTGAGGCACTGTGTGTAACTTCTTCAAGGACAGGATCAGTATTGGTCTTCAGCATCTGTCACAGAACCTAGCACAGTCTAAGCCAAATTAGATGACTTTTGCCAGCCTGATAACAGTAGGAGAGATTAGATGTGGGGTATGGGGGGGCAGGCAAGTTCTTACTCTACTGTACCCTAGGACCTTCCTACAGGCATTCCACACAGAACTGGGGAACCCCCCTTCCCTGATGCCAGGACTCACCCCTTCTGGAAAGCACTGTGTGTTCCCCTGATGAGGCAGGGATAGCAGTTAGCTGAGCCCTGATACTTGGGCTCCCTGGTGACTGCATCCTGGGACTTGCCTAGCCTGTCCTAAAAGGGGGATCTGCCCCTCAATTGTCTCCAGGGATGTAGGGATGAACCTCAAGGCTAATGCTTATCCTATTCCCAGGAGGAGGAAAAGAAGAAAATACTGTGGCAGCTAGACCAGGAGCGAATCAGCTTTGAAAGCAAAAACCATCTGGACACCTTCAAGGAGATGCAGGGAAACTCCCCCTTACTCCATCATGCCAACTACAAATTCCTGGCTGGAGCCCCTCCCCAGGAAAAGAGTAAGTATGTGGGAGGGAGTGGTCAGACCAGGTTCCAATAAGAAAGAGGAAGGTGGAGAAACGGGGAATGAGCTGGCATGTGGTGAGGAAAGGAGGGTGCTCGGAGGGAGGACCACACTATGGAATTTGGTGCAAGGATAATCCTGAGTGCATTTTCTTCCCACCTGCCGCCCCCTTGACTGACCAACAGGATGAGAAGTCCATGGTGACCCATCAAGGAGCCGTCCAATAGTGAAGCTCACTCATGGCAGGGAGGGGAAGACAGGATGGGAAGGGACCCAGAGGGAGCCATGGGAAACAGCCTGGGTAGAGGCAGAAGAGGGTGAATGGATGTTGACGCACTGTACAGTAGACTGCCAGAGCCCCAGTGTTTACACAGGGCCCTGGAGATCCTCGAGTGCAGATCTGGTTGATCAACGGGAGCTGCGATAACTCTGAGGTCAAGACTAGGCTAATTTGCCATGCCAGCAAATTTACCTTTGGTATGGGGCAGCCTTCTCTATCAGAGAGAGCCTTTTCCTTCATAAAGATTCCCCAAGTACCCTTTCAAAGTAGAGATGAAATAAAACCACTTCACAACTTCTGGCCAGAGTTTAACCTCTTATCCAGACCACACTCTCCCAGGGAAAAGAAATGTGAATTTGTCACAGGTATTGGCATTAAGGGGAAGACCTGGGAGGAGAGACCCACGAACTTTCACCCTCCTGAAGACCTAAAGGCTCCCTTTTCTCTCCCACCCCTAGAACTGTTGACAGTGGGGATTTCCTCAGTGCGGAATCCTCACGGGAGCTCCCTCTTGGATACCCTGCAGTCCCTGTTTCAGGCTTCCGCAGAACCCGAGCTGAATTGTATCGTCGTGCTGGTCCACCTGTCAGATCCTGACCCTGAATGGCTCAGCCAAGCAGTTGCCAATATTTCAGGCCTCTTCAAACCACACATTGAGGCCCAGAAGCTGCTCGTGATCCATAGTTGTCTCAGTGGCTCTCCTTTCCCAAGAGATCTGAATAACGTTAATCATTCCTCACCCTGCGAAGCACGTTATTCCAGGCAGAAAGTTGATTATGCCCTCCTCATGAACTTTGCTATCAACCTCTCTGAATACTTTCTGATGCTAGAAGATAATGTTCACTGCACCCCAAAATTTATTTCTACCATCTACTGGGCATTATCAGCCTGGAAAGAATTACCTTGGGTGATCCCGGAGTTCTCCAGCCCGAGCTTCTCCGGGAAAGTTTTCCATACCAGTGACCTCTCCCGCCTGACTTCTTTCTTCCTCCTCTTCCATAAGGACACTCTTACTCACTTGCTTCTCTCTGAATTCCGTCTTCTCTTGGCTCAAAACACTCCAATTCGTTTCAGTTCCTCAGTCTTCTACCATATGGACAATTATTCTGTGTTGGAGGACACATGCTTTCCTGTGGAGAAGGAAAAGATCCTTGGTGAACCAGACAACCCCATTGCCAGTGTCCTCACTGACATGATGACAACATCAAATATTATTCCACAATACGCTTATACTCTGAACAAGGAGTTCTATTCTACCCTTGATCCTATAAGAGGCAACTACCTGACAGTGATTATGGAGAGGCCACAAAAAGTCATCCGGATAGAGGTGCTGACAGGTTCTGACAAACAAGGGCTGTACCGGCTACAGCAAGGGCAGGTAGAACTGGGCTATGATCTCTTAGAGAATTCCAACGGCTGTGCTCGCTATTCCCTGCTAGGGCCACTGGTGGAAGGAAATTTGGACCAGAGGGTATTTTATGAAGAAGATTCTGTGGAGGAGTTGCATTGTATACGACTGCTGGTGCTAGCGTCTCAAGAGTCTTGGCTCCTGATCAGGCAGATCAAAGCCTGGACTCAGCACAAGGAGAAGGAGAGTTAGAGGACACACTGGGAATTCTGGAAGGACAGGGTTTGGGAATGGAATCACATGGTTGACAAGAAATAAAGCTAGAAACTGATTGAAGCCTGCTCATTCTGAGTAGGGTGACCATGTGACTTGTTGTCCAAACTGGGACACTTTTGAGAGTGAAAGGAAGCACTGTGAAAAAGTACACTAGAACAGCGGATGTAAATCAGGACTGTCCCAGCAGGCTCAGATGTATGTCATCCTATTTCTGATTTTTGTGGGCTACTTACAAGAGATAGGGCAGAGACAAGACAATACCCTTCTGGCTTCCAAGGGCCAGAGAAAGGGAAAGAGTCACCACAAACTGCCTTGGTTTTTATCCACACACAAGTATAACACCCTAAGACCTTTCTGTGAAGGAGTTACTGCCCTATCTGGAGTTGCAACAGTCTTGATAGTACCATGATCATGGAGGTGGAACCCACTTTGGCTCACATCTGTACACCTGTCTTAGTCTGTTTGGGCTGCTATAACAGAATACCATAGCCTGGGTGGCTTATAAACAACAAGAATTTATTTCTTACAGTTTTGGAGGCTGGGAAGTTTAAGATCAAGGTGCTGGCAGATTCTGTGTCTGGTGAGAGCCTACTTCCTGATTTATAGATGGCCGTCTTTTTGCTGTGTTCTCATATGGCAGAAGGTGGTAAGGGAATTCTCAGGCTTCTTTTATAAAGGCACTAATCCCACTCATGAAGGCTCTGCCCTCAAGGCCTAATCATCTCCCCAAGGCCATCACCTTGGGGGTTAGGATTTCAATACAAATTCGGGGGAGACACATTCAAACCATAGCAAGACCCAAACCTCCAATGCGCCAATGTTGAGACCTTGCTGGAGCAACGTTTGCTTAGCTGGCATTGGAGAATGGACATTTTAAGTATCTATGAATCCCCTAGAATTGTGTGCAAAATTTGGTATGAATTCATATGTGCATTTTCCTAAGAAGAGAATACTTTCATCAGAGCATTGAAATGTTTCATATCTACTCCTAAAAAGTTAAGAAGAGCTAAACCAGCAGTTTTAACCTTCTTGAGAGAAGAAACAATGTTATTTACAATAAATTTTTCTATTTCCATTGAAATCTATTAAAAAAAAAAACCTCTTAGAACTAATTATTTTAGCAAATTCACAGAATACAAGGTCAACACACAAAAATCAATCATATTGCTATATACTAATAATATACAATTGGAAATCAAAATTTTATAAAGCAATAACATTTAAAATAGCATCCTCCTGTTATGGCCTGAATTGTGTCCCCCTCAAATTCATATATTGAAATCCTAGCCCCTAGTACCTCAGAATGCAACTGTATTTAGAGACAGAGTCTTTAAAGAGGTAAACTGAGGTCAATAGGGTGGACCCTAATCCATATGATGTATCCTTTTTTTTTTTTTTAAAGATTTTATTTATTTATTTTTTCCCCCCAAAGCCCCAGTAGATAGTTGCGTGTCACAGCTGCACATCCTTCTAGTTGCTGTATGTGGGACGCGGCCTCAGCATGGCCGGAGAAGCAGCGCGCCGGTGCGAGCCCGGGATCCGAACTCAGGTCGCCAGCAGTGGAGCGCGCTCACTTAACCACCAAGCCACGGGGCCGGCCCATGATGTATCCTTATAAGAAGAGGAAATTAAGACACAGACACACACAAAGGGAAGATCATATGAAGGGAGAAGATGGCCACTTACAAGTCAAGGAGAGAGGTCTTAGAAGAAATCAAAAGCAAATGTCAATCTGGTTGGGAAACTATGTATGAGAAAGAACACCATCTTGGCAAATTGGTAGCTCCAGTGGGCTCCCAGTGTCTGTTTCTTACCCCTCCTGTCTCATGCTTCTGCTGCCAACAGAGGTCAGCTCTAAAACCCTAAGTGAGCATCCGTGCTGTCTTCTGGGTCATTATAGAGGCTGACATCTGTTGAGTATTTTGCTCTTCGACAGTCAGTACACTAAGCATGTTACATATCTCATTTAAGTCTCACAATAACCCTATGAACTACATAGATGATAGTACGTAACCATCTGTATAGATGAGGAATCACAGAGAAATTGAGTAAGTTGTCCAAGTTCACAGCCAGTAAGCGCTGGACGTGAGATTCTTATTCAGTACAGTCTGCCACCAAAGCCCAGGTCTTTGACCCCGAGAGCAGGAGAACCCAGATCTGGACAAGGAGCTTGACTGGACCCAAAGGAAGCTCCTGAGTGATCCCGATGGCCTGATGTCCTGGCACTGTGAGCAAAACCTGTCAAGTGGGACCAGGAAATGAAGTTGCTATGCCCTGTTCACGCCTGAAGGAGACTCCGCCAAGCTGGTCAATTCTGTTGTTGCAATTTGCCTGTTGAAAAACTAGGGTGACTACACAAGGATTAATTTCAGTCCCTCCTACTCCACTTTGAGCCTGTCTCTGGCTCAACGCCAGGCACTTGTATGCTTAGCATTCGCAGACTCAGATTTCCAGTCGCCCAACTTGGTGTGGCTCTACATTTGACAGGACTCCCACCCTGTTTGGGACTAAGCGGCGCTAAACGGGTCTAAGTGGCAGGGATAGAAGGCTGGGGATGAGGGGCTGGAGCTGCGGTCTTAAGAGGTCTCGGGTAAGTACCGGGCTCCTGGGCCCAGCGGCCAGCAAGTCTAGTAGGGAAGGGGTGGGGCTCAGAGCGACTCCGCCCTCCGGCCCCACCCGCTTCCCGCCCCGCCCCCTTTGGGCCCCGCCTCCTGCCTGCCCCGCGGCGCATTGTGGGATCTGTCCGCGGGCGGGCGGTGGCGGACGTGGTTCGCGGTCATGGCCTTCCAGCCGGTGAGCCTCTCGCTCCATATGCTGCGCCAGGGGACTCCGCGTCACCTGGTTCTGGGCACTCAGCTCCGGACCAGGGTTCTTCTCCGCCGACCCCGCCCTGGATGCTGGGGTCCCGGTACCGCACGTGCGGGCTCGGGACCCTGCCCAGGTTCCCCCTCCGGCCACGGCCTGCTCCCCCGCTGGAGCGCCGGGTCCCCACCGCTGGAGCGGCTGGGCATAGGGGACGGTCACCACCCACTCCCCGGGCGCTTCCCCAGCGTGGCAGTCACGCGGCCTCCTCTACCCGCAGAGCCCAGTCCTGCTGGCCTCCCTGGGGGTGGGGCTGCTGACTCTGCTCGGCCTGGCTCTGGGCTCCTACTTGGTTCGGAGGTCCCGCCGGCCGCTGGTCACTCTCCTGGACCCCAATGAGAAGTACCTGCTGCGACTGCTAGACAAGACGGTAAGTTGTGGAGGAAGGGGCCAGGGTAGAGGAGGGGACCCGAGTTCCCTCCTGGTATGAAACGGACAGCATCCACTGTGGTTGCGATGCCCCCAGGCAGCACCAGACCTGCCTGGTGTAACACTCGTGTCATCCATCCTCCAGACTGTGAGCCACAACACCAAGAGGTTCCGCTTTGCCCTGCCCACCACCCACCACATTCTGGGGCTGCCTGTGGGTAAGGAAAGTGTGGAGTGGGCTCTTTCCCTGGTATCCTAAGAGGGTGATTCCCCTTCTGGGGTCTCTTGAAACACGCTGCTTCAATCTATTGCCTCCCCACCTCATTTCCCCTCCCCCACCTGGCACTGGATCCTCCAGGCTGTGAGGTGCTACTAGGCCACTGTAGGGTATGGCATCTGTGCCCCAGATATCTTGAACACTCAACAGTCCTCCTTCCTTCCTGCAGGATTTGCTCATACCTGCCCTTGAGCACACACTCATTTTTTTCCCCATTGCCCAGACCCTCTACTCACTGCTGTGTAAGGTCCTGACAGTAATTGGTAAGAGTTTCTCCATTGGGGGACTTATGAAGGATCCAGCTGGGTGTTCAAAGGGGTATTCAAAGGGGTGAATCCTCCCTGCCTGGTAGCTCATTGGGACCACAGTAGGAAGCAAGACGTCCTTTTTCTCTCAAATCTCCCTGAGTATTTTGAAAGGTAACTGGAGTGCAGCACGTCCGCAAGCAGCCCTTATGTAGCTCTCCACATGGTCCCCAGGCAAACATGTCTACCTCTCTGCCCGAATCGATGGCAGCCTGGTCATCAGGCCATACACTCCTGTCACCAGTGATGAAGACCAAGGTTATGTGGATCTTGTTATCAAGGTAAGGGGGTAGGAGCTCCTTATCCTACTTTTTCTGGGATTTGTAGAAACTTCCAAGATTTGTTTGATAGCAGGAGATGCGTGTCCTTTGTGGATATCAAGAAAGTAGGTGGACTGGGAAAAGATGGCACATGTGTAATCCCTGCTCCAGCTTCAGGGAGGGTCAGTCAACAGGGGGCTCAGAAACCAGTGGCATTCCAAATAAAGTATTTTCCATTCTCTCTTATCAGGTCTACTTGAAGGGTGTGCACCCTAAATTTCCTGAGGGAGGGAAGATGTCTCAGTACCTGAATAGTCTGAAGATTGGGGATGTGGTGGAGTTTCGAGGGCCAAGTGGGTTGCTCACTTACAATGGAAAAGGTAACAGCCTCTCATCTCCTTGAGCCTTTCTCCCACTTCTCCAGTGCCCACAGTCCTCTTGGCACAATGTGGCTGTGTGTTCACATGTGTGTACATGTGTAAGGAACAGAGCTGCCCTTCCTTTAAATACAGCACTGCTATTATGGAAAGGCATATTTCTCAGCCCCATTTGCCACAGGGATCAGTTCCCTGTCCATTTGAATTGAGCAGCCATGACAGCTGTGGAAATGACTAAATAAACACCGCCTCTCTTTGCCTCCCTCATAGATTCACCCCTCAGGCTGAACTATTCAGAGAGCCAGAGATAGCTTTCAGCCCCTCTCATGGGAACAGCTGGGTGCATTAGCAAGCCTCTGGAGTTGCTCTGTGCCACTTGGGAAAGTAGAGTCACACCTGGCTCCATGCCTGTTGCCCTCACCAGGGAGTGACCCTCTGCCAGAGGCAGCTGATGACTCACTGTGTGGCCCTGAACTGACTGGTAGTTAATAATATGGGACAGGGGCTGGCCCTGTGGCTTATCGGTTAAGTGCTCTCGCTCCGCTACTGGTGGCCCAGGTTCGGATGCCCGGCGCGCACCGACGTACCGCTTCTCCAGCCATGCTGAGGCCTCGTCCCACATCCAGCAACTAGAAGGATGTGCAACTATGACCTACAACTATCTACTGGGGCTTTGGGGGGAAAAAAAAAGGAGGAGGATTGGCAATAGATGTTAGCTCAGAGCTGGTCTTCCTCAGCAAAAAGAGGAGGATTAGCATGGATGTTAGCTCAGGGCTGATCTTCCTCACAAAAAAAAAAAAAAAGTTGGATGGTTTTCTCTGGTTATGGGAAAAAAAAAAAATATGGGACAGATAGTCCTGGCCCCATTGTCCCTCAAGTGTATTATTGTCAGAGCTGGCTCGACTCAAACCCCCATCTAAGCTCCAGGATCAGGTTTCATAGCAGCTGCTACACTCACCTGGCACACGTTTCGAAATCTGCATTTGTTTTCTTAGTTCTCTATATTGACTTCATTCTCCCACCCTTCTCTTCACTTCTCAGGGAATTTTAGCATTCAGCCCAACAAAAAATCTCCACCAGAACCCCGAGTGGCAAAGAAACTGGGAATGATTGCCGGCGGAACAGGTGTATGTCACTTGAGGGGTCATTCTCTCCCACCATTATTGACTGTTGCCATGAAAACTCCCAAGTGACCCTCAGAAAGTTTGGTAATCATAGACAAGCTGTTAATCAGGATTCCCAGCGGTGCCTAGAGCTCCCCAGTATCTGATAAACAAAATCATAATCAGGTAGAAACCAAAAAAGATTTTTTTTTAACTGATAGAATGAGAGAAGTAAATCAGGTGGGCTCTCCCAAGACCTCAAATTGAATGCATCTAATAAGTTTTAGATGAGAATAGAGAGAATCAGTTAGGAAAAGGATAGTCAACAAGAAAGAAAATTAACATTGGATACTTCTATATTAGACATTATGCTAGTCACTTTATGTATGTATCTACCAAGTAGGTACTAGCCTTCCCCTTTTACAGACAACAG
Organism: Ceratotherium simum simum; assembly: GCF_057802395.1. Lineage (NCBI taxonomy): Eukaryota > Metazoa > Chordata > Mammalia > Perissodactyla > Rhinocerotidae > Ceratotherium > Ceratotherium simum. The sequence goes on from NC_141935.1 coordinate 582,501, forward strand.
ACTGGAGGTTCAGAGAGGTTAAATGGCTTCCATAGGGTTGTTTAATTGGTAATGGCCAGAGGCAGGATTAGTATCTACTCTGCCGAATTCCAAAGCACATGCACTTGACCTGCATGTCCAGTGTTCCAGAACCCACATCACTGAATCAGTGGGTACTTGTAGTCATCTGTGACATTTGAGTCCTAGCCTCCATGGGACTTGCAGAGGAAGAGTCTTAGATTGACTCCTTAGAAGGATTTCAGCAGTATGAATTTAGTATTGAGCATGACCACAATTCACCTACCATATAGGAATTTTAGTGAGTCTGGGGTAAAGGGCATATCTGTCCAGAAATGTAGGTACTGGAGGATACACAGGAGGAGATTAGAGGATTGGGGCACTAAAGGAAAATGGAGTGGAGTGGTGAATGAGGAGAATTAAGAGAAAGGGTTGGTCACCTAAGGGTCTGGGTCAGGGGAGAGGCTGTGGCCACCCTATCTCACTCTGGGGTATCTTTATGCAGGAATCACCCCAATGCTACAGCTGACCCGGGCCATCCTGAATGACCCTGAAGATCCAACCCAGTGCTCTCTGCTTTTTGCCAACCAGGTTGGTTTGCTTTTCTCAGTCCTGGGACTGCAAAGTCACTGTGTGGGTAGGGCTAAGAGGTGTGGTGCTGACAGCCAGAACTGGTCCAGTGCCTGTGCTAGCCTCTGCCCAAGGTGCCCCCACAAGGTAGAGGACCCTCTCCTACAATAAGGAGGACAGAGCACTGGGCCAGATTCCTTCCCTGCCCAAAGGAAAGAAGGAAAGAAAACATGTAAGGAATCTAGTCCTGACATAGAAATGTGGTTGTCCTTGGTTAAATGTTCCATCTTTATTCCCTTATACTGTGTAAATAGAGGCTGTACCCCTCTCCTTCCCCTCATCCTAACTCCCTAAAAGTTCTGCTTATTCCCTAGAACTTGAGTTTCCTCTTTCCCTCCTGGTTGGAGAGCTATTATAGCAGAGCAATTTTTTATGTGGGCCTGAGAAGTTTCCTAAAGACTGCTTCCCCTTTTCATTTCAGACTGAAAAGGATATAATCTTACGAGAGGACTTGGAGGAACTGCAGGCCCGATATCCCAATCGCTTTAAGCTCTGGTTCACTCTGGATCACCCCCCAGAAGGTACTCTGGACCTCCCAAAATCAGGGCCTTGCACCTCTGAGTTCTGGTTTCCGTGAAACCAACGCTCCCTGTCACTGCCAGATTCCCAAGTCCAAGTGCATGGGAACACGGGTCTCCTGGCCCTTTCCTTCCAGTTACTGTTCACCATGGGGTGGCAGGGATGGCTCTGCCACTACCCGTCCAGCTGCTGCTATACCGGATACCTGCTCAGGAGCCTCTCTGGGCCCTCCCCATCTCCTGGCACTACACCCCCTTGCAGCATGGGTCTAGACTGTCAGTTCTCTCCTCTCCCCCATCCTTCAGAGTGGGCCTACAGCAAGGGCTTTGTGACTGCTGACATGATCCAGGACCACCTGCCCGCCCCAGGGGATGACGTGCTGCTGCTGCTCTGTGGGCCTCCCCCGATGGTACAGCTGGCCTGCCATCCCAACTTGGACAAACTGGGCTACTCGCAGAAGATGCGATTCACCTACTGAGCATCCCCTAGTTCCCTGGTCCCTGCAGTTGTCCCCAGTCAGTACATAAATGCCATAAGCCCTAGATTCCTTTCCTGACAGGATCAGCCTTTTTGTCTTACTCTGGAGCTGAAATCTGCATGGTACCTGCAGGAACAACATCCTTGTAGCCATGGAAGAGGGCCAAGGCTGAGTTGTTCCCTGGAAGGCCCCCTAAATCTTCCTGTGATAAGAGGTCCAGGTCAGATCCATGGAACAGTCTCTTCCATGGGTCAGAAAGAAGGAAGCCTGAACATTTGTTCCAAGACTGGCTAGTTCGTTGATAGCATGACACTCTTCTTTGTGTCAGTGATGAAAGGAACAATCTATCCAATGGGTTTTACTTAATATTCAGTGCTTAACCCGTAGCAGATTCTGTATGTGTGAGTGAGTGCAAGTTGAGCAGACTTACAGAGGTAGTCTTACAGAGATCGCAGGAAAAAAGGAAATGGTTTCTCCAGACCTTAGAGAATGGAATCTGAAATATTGATTTGTGTCTGTCTCTCTGTGTCCCTGCACAGGCTGGAGGGAAATAGCCATCCGCAGTCTAAGACTGCTGCTTGTGGCAGGAACCTCTGGCTATGCAAATAAATGGGACTAAGGTCCCAGTGTTATACCTAAGGGGTTGTTGTGTCTGGAGTCCTTGTGTCCAAGGCTTTTCATGCCTGAGAATCTTGGGAGGAAGGGTTTCCCAGCACAGAATTTCTCCCAGTTCTTCCAAAGAACCGTTGAGCAGTTGTACCATGTGCTGAAATGTGAGCTGCCACCAAACTCGGTGATCATCTTAGCAGCTGTCTCAGCAGAGCCAGAAGCTCAACTTCTCCCTGGAGGCTTTTAACGGGGGGGAAAGAGAACACAAGTTAGAGGGGATGCTTTTTGAAACCAGGAAGCCGTCACAGTGGTCCCCTGGTTTGGCCCCTCCTTCCCTTCTTTCTCTTGGCCCTTCCTTCACCATATTTATCTTTCAGGGTACCAGGCAAACAAACCAGAGTATTGTCTTTCTGTTTGGAAGAGAAGCCTTCTCCTTTAAAAAGGAACCTGATATCACCAGCCCTGGCCAGACTTGTTGGTGCCTGGACAGAGCTGGCTTCCCCCAGGCCCATCTGTCCTGACTGCCTGTCTCCTCTGCTATGAGAGCATGACTGAGTCCACTCCCTTCTCCCAGGACTGGACTAGGGCAGCTTTTTCAGATCTTCTTTGTTAGTCCCAATGGGACAGCACAAAGCATCAGTCTCAGGAGGAGGGTAGACATTGTCTTTCTGCATGGAACTGTGTATTGCTTTCCCTGGGGCCCCTGAAAGAAAGCCTTGTGGGACCCTCAGAATATCCCCCTCCAGAGGGCAGAGTCGTTAGTGAATTCTGTTGTTGGTATTGTATCAAATATTTCTTGATCAGCTAGTATGTGTATGGCACTGTGCTCTGTGAGACACACTTGGCCACTTGACCTCCAAAAAGGAAAATCTTGCTTAGGATTGTTGGGCTCAGATAGTGAAGCAGCCCAGCAAAGAGAATTTCCCACGTGGAAGCTTACCATTCCTTGTCTTGCATGGGTTTCTGCCTCACCCACTCGACATACAGACCTGTATTAAAGACCTGCCATGTGCCAAGCACTGTGCTGGGCCCTGAAGATATGATTGTGACCAAGACTGGTCTTAGACCTCCAAAGTACTCATAGTCTAGAGTAAGAAAGAAAAGTGATCAACAATTACAACATGGTGTGATTAATACTGTAGTAGAGATACATACACGGTGCAGATAGGGAGGGGCTGGGAAAGATTCAGAGAAGAATTAACAGCCACGTACCAGGTACTGTGCTAAGTACAGATCATATAATTTATGACAGCCCTGTGAGTCTAAGATTAAGGATTGCCAAAGGTCAGACAGCTGGTCAGTAGCTGGCAGAGCCTGAATGTGAACCTAAGATTGTCTCAGTCAAAAGCTGAGCCTAGAACTGGGCATTGTAAGTTGCTTGGATATTTCAGCAGAGAATGGGCGAAGGGAAATCCAACAGAAGGATCAGCATGGGCAAAAGCCCGGAGGAATGAAAGAGAAGTTCATATTTGGAGAACTTTGAAAAGTCCCTTTAGGCCCAAATGCCAGAGGGAAGGTGGAGGAAGATGAGGCCTTGAGATGCCATGCTGAAGAGACTTCAACTCAACTCCGTGGACAGTGGACGTTTCTGGGGGTTCAGGCAACACACCACATCCAACGTTCGTGAAGCACTTACCATTTGCCAAGCATCAGCCTGGGTAAATTATCTCACTTAATCCTGACAAAGACCCAGTGAAATAGCACTATTTTATTCCCATTTTTCAGATGAGGTAATTATCATTTGGAAGGGTTCAGTAAGGTGTAGATCATAGGCTGGCCAGCCCACGCTTTTAACCAGCACCAATAACATTAATCCCACTGCCCTGAGGCATCCATATAAGATTATGATAAACTACCTTCTCTCTGCGTCCAGAATATCACTAGTTACATACCATCCCTGGAAGAACTGAGAAAACTGTTCTGTGGTTCCGATGAGGACCCACCACCCTGGAGCCTCCCCAACATGCAGTCCGGGGCCACCACTCTGGCTGCAGTGTGGTAGCACGCGCTGCAGCGGGGCGTCCTCAAGCAAGGCTAGTAGAAACGATTCCGCTGTTCTGATGAGAAATAACGGGAGCCAAGACCAGCCCTGTGCCCTGCATGTGATATGAGCCCGACGAGTATTTGTGTAAAGGAGGGAGGGACCACGAGGTCGGAGAAGAGAGATTAGGAAGCGTTTCGGAGATAAAACGACTGGCGTTGGTAAAAGATGAGACGTAGGGCATTTCCCAGCTTAGAGAACAAGGTGTAAGGTAGGTTCCTTCGGAGGGTTGGGTCCAATTCCCCGAAAGTCCTTTTCCATCACGCGCTCCAGTTTGCGACTTGAGGGTGTGGCCCTCGCGAGTTCTGGCGAGCGGGAGTTCACTGCGGGAGCGGAGCGAAGGGGCGGGGGCCGGGGGGCGTGGTCGAGGGCGTGACAGGGGGCGGGGCTGGGGGAACCGCCTGGTGCGAGGAGAGGGAGCGCCGGGAAGAGGTGACGCGACCGCGGAAGTGACGCCTGTAGGCGCGCGCCTCTTCCGGCGCGGGGAGGGGGCTGAGAATCCGGGCCGCTCGGCCGCAGGCCGCCTCCAGCGCCGCGGGATGTAGCGCGGGACCGCGGCCCCAGTAGAGCCCGCCCGGCCGTAAGTGTCCCCGGGCTGCCACGGCGAGCGGGTGGGCGGGGATCGGCCGGAGCGCGGGTCCCCTGGGAGCCTCGGCCCAGGCCTGAGGCGAGGACAGCCCGCGGGCCAACCCGCCCGAACGTCCTGAGGGTCTCGAGACCCCCGCCGCGGCGCCGGCCGGGCCTCCGGGCCTCTCCGCGGGCGGTGTTGTAAACATTTCCGGCCACTCTCACTGCGCGCCGCCTCCGGGGCGGCCTCCAAGCAATTTCGCGGTGCGTGGGCTGCTCGTGCCCCGTCTTCCCCCGACGGCCAGCAGTCCTGGTGAGTGCTGTGTCTTCCCAGCCCGCTGGGCCTGAGACGTGTGGATCAGGCTCCGGCTCGGGACGGGCCAGGCCGGAGCTCAGCCTAGTCCCAGGGCCGCCGCGCGAGGCAAATGCGGAGTGGGTGTGCGGGCCCCCGTCGCAGATCCGCCTCTCAGCGGGGAACACCGCCTTTGGTGGCCTGGGAAGCCTTAAGTCTTTGATCGACCAACAGTCTTTTGCAGATCAAACTGTGACACTGCCCCCACCTTGGTGGGGGAGAAGGGGAGGTTGGTGAACAGTTTACCTTTGTTTAAGGTCATCCTAAAAGCTGAAGTGGGAGTAGACTCTAGACTGCTTTGGGGAAAAACGAAATTGCATTCCGTCGGAAATCTCCAGTTTATGTATCCCATCTTATGTTGGAGATTTTTGGTCCTCAGGCCTTCGATTTTTAAGCAAATAATATAGATTTGTGCTTTCCTTCAGTTTCTGGTGCTTCATAGGCGAATAGGAAACTGAGGAGGCGAATTTCACTTTACACGCTTTGAGGTGTCAGAGGAGCAATAGGAGGCCTACATAGTACTTTATTAGATTCACCGTAGTATTTGCCTCAAGTATTTAGAACACAGGCTAGAGACTTAAATCAAGTGAACACCGTAATGGCTGTTCTTTTCTGAAATGAAGTAGTAGTGGGATCTGTTCACTGCCTTTCTCTCTTGATAGGGGTCGGATCACCTGTTATGGTGCAACTGCGGTTCCTGATGTTTTTATAGTATCTGTAAGTGCCAGGAGTTTAGACTGGGTGGTGCTAAACAGATTGCAATGCCAGGGTAGCGGGTCCCAGCTTGCAGCTACTAGATTTCTTTATTCCAGGAGTAACTTCTAAGTTCCCGTATAGTGGTTGGTACTTGGGAATCCATCTTAAAAACTGGTGTTTTACCTGAGAAGATCAATCTTAGGATAGACCTCCACAAAACCATACCTAATTGCAGAGTAGAATCTGAAATCATTCTGTTCTAAGTGGCCAAGAAATTACATGATTCCCAAGTGATAAAAAAAAGAAATATAACCAACCACTTTGTCTGCAAGTAGGAGAGAATCTCAACAAGTATCAGGAAGCAACATTAATCCTCTAGGCTCCCCATTGCCAACGGGTAAAGTACACCATCTTAAGTAGGCTTCGGTTTCTTTAGTCTGGCCTCATTTTACCTTTCCAAGACTCCTTTATGGAAAAGTGGGTTATTCACTGCCCTGGGGGCTATGTTCCTTCAAAGCTGCCTTGGTTCATACCACGGTCCCCTCCTAGAATGCCCTGCTCCCATCTTTACTTATCAAGATCTTTTGTTAAAATCTTCCAGAAAACCTTTCCTGATCATTCCAACTAAAATTGAGCTCTTCTTCTGAATTCCTCCAGCACTCAATGGCTTTGCCTTTTAATGATGTTAGTAGAAAACAAAAGTTATTGCCGCCTCTTGAAATAAAGGCCAGCAACCATGTCAAGCCTCTTAACTCCTCTCTTTGCCTCGTCTCTGTAGCCACAGTGCCATGTGTATTGTAAATAATCAATAGGTGTTCTCAGATGGATAAAGGATAGAATTTGTGCTTCTTTCTAGGCCACCGAGCTTGTTCTCTATTTCCCTAGGAAATTTCCCTTGACTCCTGTCATATAAGCCAAACTGAAACTCTTGAACACTCTTGCTCTGCATTATGCTGTCCCATCTACTTGTGATCACACTGGTGAACTAAACAGTTATCTTTAAATCCAGAAGCTTTATTATGGTGGGTTTTTTCTCATGCTGGCACTCATCAGTCATTACATTTTGTCCTCAATGTCCATTTGTCCCTAATGTTGCCCACTGGACTTTGTTCCTCTCATTATGCTCAAAGTTGATTCCTTTTTCCTGCTCAGAAATATTGGGGCATGATTAATGTTTATGAAGTTTGTAGCTGTCTTGGATTGAAAAGATCTTTGGAAGTGCCCTCTAGAGCTAGCCCTGATGGCCTAGCAGTTAAAGTTTGGCGCACTCCAGCAGTCCAGGTGCAGTTCCCTGGGCGTGGAACCACACCACTCATCTGTCAGTAGCCATGCTCTGGTGGCAGCTCACGTAGAAGAACTTACAGCTATACACAACTATGTATTGGGGTCTTGGAGGGGGGGCGCAAAAGAAGAAAAAAGGAGGAAGATTAGCAACAGATGTTAGCTTAGGGCGAATCTTCCCCTGCAAAAGAGAAAAGAAAGTCCCCTCTAGCCAAACTAGTTCCAAGTGATTGGCTTTTAGGCATGCACCTGCACCTAGTTTGCTTTTGTCTTTGTTGGGGCTTCTGAGGTGCAGAGTACAAAGTGATCACTATGGTATGTAAATGTGTTGACCATATACCAGAAATGTACTTGAAAACCGGGTGTTAAAAATAGGGCCTGGCATGAAACTCCTTCATATGCCTGTGTACCTTACGTTTTGTTGTTGTTGTTGCTGTGGCATTTGAAAAGCTTGCCTATCTGTTCCAGATCAAAAAGACCTCTTCTGTTGGGATAACTGTAACTGGAGAAGAGCTACAAAGGAAATTAGATTGTGATTTTCCACTTCAGACTCCTAAGTCAGTGACTCGTAAGTCAGCATCAAGTAGGAATGCTGAGGCCTAATTACTGCAGCTTAGTAATTTCCACACATGGGCCTTTGCCTCGACTTGTTTTTCCCCAACAGTGCTGTGAAACTACCTTCCCTAACATAGAGCACATAGAGAAGAGGCTGTGTTCTGTCTTTGCTGCTAGACCAGTCTTGCTTTAGAACAATTAGGGTCAGGTAGGCCTTGATAGAGCCTACCCTTGGAATCTCTAAGAGTCCAGGACCCGAGATTCAAAACTCGTAGAAGAAGCCATGTGCCTTCGACTCCAGGGAGGGAGTGTGCTATAGCCTGGAAAACTTGGGAACTGGTTCACAGAATAAATGTCTCAAGGAACTATGAGGGGAAATAAACTCTTCAGCTAACTGGCTGGTGATTAAGAATCAGTCCTGTCCCAAGTTTGGCACAGAATTATCTTATTTATGGGAGCACAAACACCTCCCTGCCTCCACAGCTTTATTCTCTAATATCATAGGTTTATCCAGTTGGAAAGCTTAGTGGTAAAGATTTATTAGCTTGAATTGAAGAAATCCCATCAAAAATGCACTCAGCAGAGTTTGGCCGAATTATAATTTGCCATATTGGGTGTGGTGAGTTTGAGGGGAAATGTTTACTCTAAAATACATGAGGATGTAGAAAGCTGGTAGAAAGTTGAAGTGTATCTGGCTCTCTTGAGTACTCCTAGAATCAGTCTTAACACCTTAGGGGTTATGCTGATTTTATATGATAGAGACTAAAACACTTGCTTGTAATAATTCCCAGTTGTTTTTGAGTGGTCCACCCTATCAGAAGTTAGATTTTCAGGTCCTGGTGTTATTTGCTCTTCTTTTTTGCCAGACCTCCGTTCCCTTTCTCCCTTTCCTGTCTCTGTGTTGCTACAGTTTAGAAGACCAAACTGGACAATGGACTTTGCTCATTATGATGACATGATCTCCATTGACCTCCATTGTATGTACATTAATGCGTGATGACGTACCTTGTATGATGAATTGTAGCTGATGGCTGGTTTGTGAGTTAACTGGAGTGTCTGTTAGGTTTAGTGACTGGGTCTAGACAACAATGCTGAGGGAAGGTGTAGGAGCTAGTGAAAGAGGAGCTGGAGGGAATCAGAAGAATTAACAGGAAGTGGTTTGGACTGAAGGAGAAAAGACTTTGCTGATAGCCAAGAGACTGAAATCATCCTAAGAGAACACTAGACTTGAGGGCGTAAAAAATTTAAGATCAAATGAGGAAATTGGTAAGAATACAAAGCTAGATTCTGCATCTGATCTCTGAGCCTAATTGCCCAAATTAAAGTTTGTTTATATTATTCTCATTGCCTCCAGTAAAATAGTTACACAGCATTCAAAATAACTGAACTTAGTGTGTGGCCATTGTAGTTTAGGGGTTCTCTCCCTCCACTGCCCTCCTGGAACAGTGAAATTGTATCACTGGTTTTATACGTATCACAAATTACCTTATGCCATCTGATTATAGGCTCTTTGAAAACAATGACTTAACTTGTTCAACTTTGTGTTTTGCACAGTACTTTAGAATGCCTTAGGGTGCTAGTACTAAATACATTTGTTAAATATTCAGTGAATGCATTGGTTTACTCTGGGGAAAGGGATAGGAGAAAGCCCTACAACCATAAGAACAAGTGGATAAGTCATATGCTTGTTGGCTGGAGTGCTGCCCCATTCATTCATTCATTCATTTTGAAATACAAGCTGACCAAAATCAGGGATATGGATCAATTTATGATCCATGTAGTATTGTATCCCAGAACCTGAGAGTAATCCTCCCCGCCTCCCCATGGCTTGCCTCTAAAGTACTGGCAGCAGTATTCTAAGCTAAATGTATTCCCTTTTCAGACTTTTCAAGATGCCCAAAGCTATTTACATCTTTTGCTCTAGTACAGATTATTTCTTAGTAAAGCTGGTTATTTGGTAGCACTTCACTTTGAGGAAATATGTTTTGTGGTGAGCCCGTTGAAAAAGATTTCCCGATGTTTGTTCTCATATGGGTTGCCTGTCTCCTGAGGTTTTTGGGGGCCTCTAGTTTCTTGTTCTCCTTGGGCTCAATTGTTGGCTGTGACTGTGGGCTGGCGTCTCTCTTGTCAGAGTCTTGCCGTTTGAAGGAAGAGGAACTGTCTATGTGTTTCACCATAGAAAGGTCTGCTGTTCAGGGAGTTACTGTTTGCTCTCTGCAACTAGATTTGCTGTTGCTTTCAGCTGTGCTTGTGACCTGAGCCCAGCATGACTGTTCTGAATTTGAGGATTGCCCTCACCTGACTACATATATCCAATTAGAGTCCCTGAGAAGGAATTGTGATTACTCTTGGGTAAAAAAAGTACTGGTACAAGATGTCAAAGATGTTTGTATAGTCCACTGCTGTGGAAGATAGCTATAGTGTCTCCTTGGGCACAAAGTCGAGCTTACTGCCCATTATAAAAGATTTGGGTTCCCCAATTCTGTCTCCTCTCCTGTAGTGGAACTCCTGCCTTTTGCAGGTGTTACCTGGTCCTCTTTGCATTGCCCACTGGTTGTTGAGCTCGGGTAACCAGTGCAGGAAAATGTTAATATTCTGGCTACTGCTATTGCTATGAGTAATAAGCTGCTTTGTTTCTGGGGGGAAAAACACTAGTAATTTATAAGATATTGAAAATCTTTGGGCACTTCCCCCCTCTTTTCAATGTTATTTTCATCTCCCTGAGGCCTGATTAAAGACTGCTGCTGAAGTCCATCTCAGGAAAACCTGAGGTGTTTGAGACTTTTCCTAGAAAACTGAGTTCTGGGTTTTTCTGGTTTTCCTAAAGGATCTGGTGCCTGTCTCTAGTTTCTGAAAAACCATTTTGAGTGGGGCTTAGGTTATGAGCTGTGGTGGTTGGAACAAGCTCTTGCCGAGCCAGTTGTTTGGTATGTGTGTGGCAAGGAACAAGGCTGGGGCTGCCTCCCTGTCTTCACTTTCCTGCTTCCAGGTAAGTTATTGCTTGCTTTAAGGAGAGATTGTGATGAAAGCTTGTTAGCCAATTACTGAACCCAGGCTGTAATCCTATAACAGAATTAGTAGACCTTGCAGAGAAATTAACCACCAGGCATCCAGCCCACTGCCAGGTGTCTTTTGCATTCAAGGCACACTTGTCTGAGCATTTGTAGACAAAGCCCAACTTAGTTCATTTGGCATTTAATTCATTTCTAAGCCTGGGTGGTCTTGTAGTAATTACAGCTGGCTGTTGGCTTCATGTTATTGCTCCACAATCTCAAAAGCAGGCCTTTCTTGGGTAGAATAGCTTTGGGAATGGTAGGCTAGACTCTTCTGATTAATGGGCTCCATGCCTCTGGGAGGGAGTTGAGGGTGAGGAGCTGTTTTTCTGTGGTGACAGTTTGGTACAATAACCACAGATCCTTTGAAGGCAAGCAACCAGGTGTTATGTTTTCAGCCTTATCTGTAAGATTGGAGAGGTTCTGAGTAAAGAGTGATATTAAGGAGGGAGATCAAGGAATAGATTTCATTTTAGCAATTAATTGGCCTTTAGAATTGGAGACGGTGTCAGTTGATTAGCTGTCTTATTCAATATTGGCTTGTAGAAATGAAACTATAAGAGGAATAAATTGTCAACACCTGTCATGTTTGTGTTTGCTTTTAGTGTCTACCATCACAGGGAGATCTCTGCCCCCTGGGGCTGAGAGACCCCAACCTTTCCCCAAGCTGAAGCTGCAGGGTTTTGAGGTACCAGCCAGATGTCTTCTCACAAAGGATCTGTGGTGGCACAGGGCAATGGGGCTCCTGCCAGTAACAGGGAAACGGACACGGTGGAGCTGGCTGAACTGGGACCCCTGCTAGAAGAGAAGGGCAAACGGGTAATTGCCAACCCAACCAAAGTAAGTTGTCTTCCAGGAGTCGTTCCCTGGGTCACCATCTCCTGAGAACTCTGTCCATCTCCTTTTTTTAAGATCCCAACTCCCACCCCAAGGGAAGAACTGTAGCACCCTGGGAATATCTCTGTCCCAGTCCTTATCATACTGTGTTATAAATATCTTTTGATTTGTCTGGTTTTCCCACTGTAAGCTCTTGTGAGTTCACTCATCTTTATAACCCCAGTGTTTAGCACAAGGCCTGAAATCCAGTAAGTAATTAGTAAATAAATGTCTGATTGAATGAAGGAAGCAGTCATTTAGGATTAGGTTTGGCTTCATATAACAAACAAAAGTCTCTATAGTTTTGTTTTTTTGTGTGTGTGAGGAAGATCAGCCCTGAGCTAACATCTGCCAATCCTCCTCTTTTTGCTGAGGAAGACTGGCCCTGGGCTAACATCCATGCCCATCTGCCTCCACTTTATATGGGACGCCGCCACAGCATGGCCTGACAAGCGTGCATCAGTGCGCGCCCGGGATCCGAACCGGTGAACCCCAGGCCGCCGCAGTGGCGCACACATACTTAACTGCTTGCGCCACCGGGCCGGCCCCAAAAATCCCTATAGTTTTGACAAGATAGAAGTCTCTCTCACATAAAAGAATTCTAGAAGTAACCAATCCAAGGCTGATATGGAGGCTCCACTACTGTCAGGCACCTGTCTTGCTCCTCGGTCATCCTTAATGTGTTACCCATCACGCCCATGTACTAGCCACCACAAGGGAGGGAGGGGAAAGGAGAAGGGCCTGCCTTTTCTGGAAGTACCTTGCAACACTTCCGTTTACATCCCATAGGCCAGAACTTAGTTACATAGTTATATTCAGCTGCAGTGGAGGCTAGACAATGTAGTCTTTTTCATTGGGCCTGAGTAAAATTACAATAACATTGCCACCCTGAAAAGAACCAAGGACTCTGTTACTGAGGAAGAGAGAAAATGGATATTGGGGTTGACCAGTGGGAATCTATATCACAGAATCTAAGAGGGGCCATTTGTTTACCAGGGACCATCAACAGGAGAGAGAAAGAGAATAGCCCAGAGAAGGAGTTGAACTGCCAGGCTCTCCATCTCCATGGCTTGGAGCCTTGGGACAGAGTCTCTCCTTGGTAGGCAAGTGCTCTCCCGTGTGCACACTGTGTCGAGACTCCTTTGGGTACAGGAGTCAGTGCTGCTGCTTTCTGTGGAACCAGTTCTGAGGCCCTGATACTCCTGAGAGCTGCTATGAATATGAAGTTTCAGTCATGATAGCATCCCCAGAGTCCGTGAACAGAGAACTATGCACAGATTTAAACTGTTAAAGGAATCTCTGAGACTCTTTTTCATTGTTTTGAAAGTTTAGTGATCTGGAAGAGAGAAATATTTGGGGAATTGGGGAAAGTTGAGAACCACTGTCCTAGAGATAAGGATGGGCCATTCAGACTTAAAGAACATTTAGGACCAGTGTGACAGTCCTGTGTCCCTCCACTGCCATTCTCCATGTCTGTCTCCTGCATGCTGAATTGAGTTTTCACTCCAGCATTGACAAAGTATTAATAGATCTTGAACTACAGTGTTGTAAACTTATTAACTGTCATGCTTTTGGAGACAAGGCCCCTATGTGTGGGAGAGAGGCTGGGTAGAAAGCATTGAGTGTGGGTTTCTCTGGATCTCTCTCATCTGGAGTAGGACAGTTTACGAGATGACTCCTAGGATTGGTTTTTGTTGTTTTTTTTTTCCATACAGGCTGAAGAAGAGCAAGCATGCCCAGTGCCCCAGGAGGAGGAGGAGGAGGTACGGGTACTGACACTCCCCCTGCAAGCCCACCACGCCATGGAGAAGATGGAGGAGTTTGTGTATAAGGTACGCCTAACACCTTCTGTCCTGGAAGGGGAGGGTAGAAGCTTACCAGGGTGTTCCCAGCTGGCAAGCATGTGTTGGGCTGAAGAGCTTTTACTGCTGTGTATGCATTTGTTTTTGCTTAAGGTGAAGTAAATCGGGAAAGGCTGGCTAAATTTTTATTGCCTACGTGTTAGGCATTGTTCAAAATATATTCTAAAACAGAATATACTGTTTTTGCTGTGAATCCCTTTGGCAGTCATCAAAATATTAAAATGTGACATAGTAATATGCACTCCTTCATAACACATTAAATATGCACTAATGAAAAGCTATAACGTGTTTTATTAAAATTTATAATTTCTAAGTAGTGATGAGTAGAAACGATATTTTGATATCTGCAAAACTGACGTGTGAGAATATCTGTGATTTCTGATGGTGACAGTCACAAGTTCTAATACTGCTGTGCTTTGTTGCTCGCACTTATAATTGAAGGAAATGTTAAATTTTAATTTGAGGTGAATGAAAATAAAGATAACTTTCTTCCATCCAGATTTCCATCCATTCCCTGAATTCTGTCTATTGTCCATGTATCCTTAGTTAAGAAGCCCTGCTCTAAAAAGTTATAATCTCAACGTAGTAAGAACTGGAAAGCTGATGGGGGAAAGAATAGAGCAGGGGGCAAAAGATAGAGTATCTCCTGGAGGAGAGGGGCAAAGGAGGGATAAAATGTATATTTTTTAAACCGTATGTATAATTTCTATGTCTTTGTTTTCATTCACTATATTTACTTAATTTTGAAATTTTGAGTAGCTTAAAGGAGATCCTGCTGTATTTTCTTTAAAGATTGAGAAACGCTTATCTAAAGCATATCCAGATAAACTAACGTGACCCAAGAACAAAAGCATTGAAAAAAATGGTCAGTCCCGTGATGGCCTCTTTCATGCTGTGTCTTGGATGTCGCCAGGCCCTGGCTGGTTCCCCACTGTTACCCAGGACCATCCAAAGCCTGGCTGATGTCCTCCTAGCCCAGCTCTCCTTCACTTCTTGTCCTTGAGAAAACTAGTATTCTCAAGGGCCCCACTAAGAGAGAGTGTATATATTCTAGGTCTGGGAGGGACGTTGGAGGGTCATCCCCTATGATGTGCTTCCTGACTGGCTGAAGGACAATGACTACCTGCTACATGGCCATAGACCCCCCATGCCCTCCTTTCGGGCCTGCTTCAAGAGCATCTTCCGCATCCACACTGAAACTGGCAACATCTGGACCCATCTGCTTGGTGAGTGATTTGGATGGTGAAAAATCCAATTTTTTGTCTCCTTAAATGCCACAGGATTATGTATCCTTTGTCCCTGGGAAGGAAGAAGAAAGGTGTTCTGATTGATTCATAGCTGGCGTGTGCCTTCAAACTACCAGTGAGCTTGGTTGACTGTTGATCACTGGTCTTTAAGACTGGAGGAGGAAGGCCTAGAAACAGGAGAAGAAATTAGAACTACATGTTGTCTTGTGATCAGATCTGTCCTAGATGGAGGCAGTTCCTTCTTCTTCATAAATTCCCATTGTCAAAACAAAATGCCAAGATTTCAGGAAATGGTCTTTTTGTCTGGGTTTATATGATGGGTGCCATTTTCTCCTGAAATTTAGACTGCAGTTCCCGCAGCTAAACCCTGTAGTTTTAGTAGTAATTTAACACCATAAACTGTCAGAGTGCACACATTCCCTTTGTCCTCAGGCTTTTTTTTTTTCCCCTTCCTGTAGGTTTCGTGCTGTTTCTCTTTTTGGGAATCTTGACCATGCTCAGACCAAATATGTACTTCATGGCCCCTCTACAGGAGAAGGTGGTTTTTGGGATGTTCTTTTTGGGTGCAGTGCTCTGCCTCAGCTTCTCCTGGCTCTTTCACACCGTCTATTGTCATTCAGAGAAAGTCTCTCGGACTTTTTCCAAGTGAGTGGAAAGAATGTCAGTAGGGAAAGACCACGCACTGTTGTCACATCCTGTGATCTGAGTGCTGACTGGGTACTGGAACCTCCAATGACTCCTAAAGATTCCCTGATGTGCCAGAGGAAGGGCTTTCTATTTTGTGGGTATAATAGGGTGATGAAGCTTTTCTCTTAAATCCTTCATGGAAAAATTCACTGCAGTCTCAACAGGCGGAACCCAATTGTGAAATATATTTTCTACCTGTGCACTACTATGCTATGTGAAACTTGGGGTGCCACTGGGCTGCTCTCCACGTCCAAGTACCCAGTACTGTCTTGCCTTGTTATCACCCGAGCCAAAGCAGGGCGTGGTGAAGTAGTCTGTGCTTCATTCTACCGGAGCTCCTATCCACCTGTCAAGTAAAGCCTATCTTTACTGCCCATGCATTGCTGGAAGCCCCAGATTTCCGCCATCTAATGCTTTCCATACTCCCCAACTCTGAGCCTGGAGTTCTGTTTGTTTGCTTGTTTTTGTTGGTTTTGGTGGGAGTGGTGTGTTATTTTGTTTTTCCCAATAACACCAGTAACAAGAATACATTTTTATCATTACCCCTTAATACTCCCAATTTAAGGGTTTTGTTTTTAGAACTCAACCTATCAGAATTGGGAATATTCAGAGCCCTTCCTAAGTATAAAGCTGGGAACCAGCTGGACTGGGACAGAACTCCTGAATTTAAGTATCCATGAAGGGATATAGTGTTTACAACTAGGGAAAAGGGATAATCAGGGATTCCTTGAACCTTTTGCACTGCAAAATAGAAGTGCTTGACCTTGTGGAGTTTTTATCCAGGATATAGGATGGATTGTGTGGGAAGTGAGGGGAGACTGGAGATGGTCCAGTCTGGGAGCAGGTGGAGAACAGAAAGAACCAGTTAAATGAGCTGCAGGATTTCTTCATTTCTCCCACTGACTGGTTTCATTTTTGTGGCTCTTTTTCAGACTGGATTATTCAGGGATTGCTCTACTGATCATGGGGAGCTTTGTCCCCTGGCTCTATTACTCCTTCTACTGCTCCCCACAGCCACGGCTCATCTACCTCTCCATTGTCTGTGTCCTGGGCATTTCTGCCATCATCGTGGCACAGTGGGACCGGTTTGCCACTCCTAAGCACCGACAGACAAGAGCAGGTGGGTAGGAAGACACAGTGGAAAAACCTCCTGGGTATTTGGACCTTGAGCCTAATAGGCTCAACTCTGGGCCCTAAGGTTTACAGTTTTGGGACCCCACCCAAACCCTGATTTGTGTTTAGAACTTTCAAAACACTGCATGAATTTTCAAAGGTCAGTTCTCCCTCAAGTTTCATACTACAGTCACACGCCGCATAACAACGTTCCAGTCAATGATGGACTGCACATATGATGGTGGTCTTGTAAGATTAGTACCACAGAGCCTAGGTGTGTGTAGGCTGTATCATCTAGGTTTCTATAAGTACATTCTATGATGTTCGCACAATGACAAACTCGCCTAACGATGCATTTCTCAGAACATGTCCCCATCATTAAACGACGCATGACTATAATGTAATAGCTACAAGCACAATCATCTTTGTGTTGTCTCATCTCGTCTCTTATTTTAAGCTTTTATTACTTGCAGCTACACACCAGTTACCACTAATCTTCGGTCCCTTTAGACTTCTTAATATCGGCTGTGTTTTAGCGTTCAGTTAAAAAAACTAAATATTCATCAAGCATCAACCATGTGCCAGGCATTGTGCTTTCACAAGGGTATCTACAAAAATGGAGAAGGTGGTCCTTGCCCTCCAGTTAATGTACAGTGTGGTGGTGGTGAGCAAGTGCTCACTTTTCCCTCCCTCTTACCTTCTCTTGTGTCCCAGAAGCCACAGACTGTCTGATCTGGTGTGTCTGTTTACTCAGGAAGTCAGAGTTCTGATTACTTAAGTCTTTTCTCATCTTAATGGAAACCTGTCCTACTTTTCTGGCTTGCAAGCCACCTGAGGCCTTGCCATCTAGGTTCTGTACCCAAGTCAGCCATCAGAGAGTTGTGACATGTCATTTTTGGTTAGGCTTCTTATCAGATAATAAAGAATGTGAGGTGCTTGTTCCTGGTGCTCCTTAAAAGGTGACAGCTACATCAGCACTTGCACAGCCTTCTTCCCATTCTGGATGTTGAAGAAATATTTGTTGACTGTTATCCATCTTGTGGCTACATTTGCTAAATGTGTATTGTTCACCAGAAAATTGCTAATTATCCTAAATATCTGAATTCAAGAGTAAGACAACAGTGCCTTCATGTAGTGAATGTTTCCCTGCTTGACAATCTTCCATCTGCTTTGTTCAGGAGTGTTCCTGGGACTTGGCTTGAGCGGTGTTGTGCCAACCATGCACTTTACTATCGCTGAGGGCTTTGTCAAGGCCACCACAGTGGGCCAGATGGGCTGGTTCTTCCTCATGGCTGTGATGTACATCACCGGAGCTGGCCTTTATGCTGCTCGAATTCCTGAGCGCTTTTTTCCTGGAAAATTTGACATATGGGTAAGAAATGACTCTTCCAGCAGGGCCCTCTGGTGGTGAATGACCAGCCCAAAGTTAAAGGTCTGAGTGATCATGTAGCGTTTGGGGGTGTATATATATATAGGGGAAAAGGGGGGGAAGTAACCAATATTAACAAGTTTGGTGTACCTCTGACACGGCTTTTTTTTTTATTTTCTGCAACAAATATATCACTTTTTTCTTTTCTTCTTTTTTTTTTTTTTTTGTGAGGAAGATTAGCGCTGAGCTAACATCCGATGCCAATCCTCCTCTTTTTGCTGAGGAAGATTGGCCCTGGGGTAACATCCATGCCCATCTTTCTCTGTTTTATATGGGACGCCGCCAGAGCATGGCTTGACAAGTGGTGCATCAGTGTGCACCCGGGATCCAAATCTGGGAACCCCGGGCCGCTGAAGTGGAGTGCACACACTTAACCGCTACGCCACCGAGCCGGCCCCCCAAATATATCACTTTTATGATGTAAAAAACTTTTTTTTAAGGAGAAACTAGAAGAGGCAAATGCTTTCCTACTTATTTCTAATCCATCCTTGCATTATCCTAAAGGCTCTTCTCTTGTTATTCCTGCAGTTCCAGTCTCATCAGATTTTCCATGTCCTGGTGGTGGCAGCTGCCTTTGTCCACTTCTATGGGGTCTCCAACCTTCAGGAATTCCGTTATGGCCTAGAAGGTGGCTGTACTGATGACTCCCTTCTCTGAGCCTTTCCACCTGCCGGGGGGGTGGAGGAGGAACTTCCCAAGTGCTTTTCAAAATAACTTCTTTGCTGAAGTGAGAGGACAAGTCTGAGTTGTCTGTTTCTAGAAGAAACCTCTTAGAGAATTCAGTACCAACTAAGCTTCAGCCCACTTTCACACCCACTGGGCAATAAACTTTCCATTTCCCTAGCTGAGAAAGGTGGGGATGGTCACACTTAGCCATCTCCCTCCTCGGCAAGGCAACTCCCATCCTCTCCCTCCCAGAGACAGTACTTTGAAGCTCATGTTGAGATTTTACCCCTCCGCCAACCATTTTGGGGAAAAATGATGGACTGGGACTCTTCAGAAATTGTTTCTGGAAGAAAATGTCCCTCCCTTACCCCTGTCCTTACTTTGTAACCTGGCTTATAACAGGCCATTCATTTTTGTAGCACACTTTTCAAAAAGTTACAACCTGGTCCCATCTTTCTAGGGCCTGGATCTGCTTACACAGCAGGAAGAACAAAGCCCCCAACTTTTACATAGCCCGGCTAATCATGGAAATGTGTCCAGGCTTCAGATAAGTTGAGTGTTAATTTTTTTTTCTTGGCAGAGTAATGTAAAATTAAAATGAGGAAAGATATTTAATATTTAATACTAAGCTTTAAAAAGAAACCTGCTATCATTGCTATGTATCTTGACGCAGACTATGATGATAATAAAGGAAAGTACAGAAGACACTTGGCATTCAGAGATTTAACATGTGTGGTCTCGACTATTTGCACATAACTCCAAAGGATTAAAACCAGGAAAATAATTTCAGATTCTGCCAAGGCACAAATTTGAATTGCAGGTATTGACAGACTGGCATATGCAAGCCAGTGAATGAACCTAATTGAGTTCCTGGCACATGCTTCTCAATATGGCCTTATCGTTCTCTGCTTATTGCATGGACATTTACTAGAGAAATTAGAATGCTATAGTAGTGTTCAATAACTGGAAGATTCTCAACGGTGTTGTGATATATCCTTTGTGAATATCAGAGGTCTACTACCTATTACTTTGGAGTTTAGTTCTTTTAAAACTGCCTTGCAGGGCCGGCCCCGTGGCTTAGCGGTTAAGTGCGCGCGCTCCGCTACTGGCGGCCCGGGTTCAGATCCCGAACGTGCACCGACGCACTGCTTCTCTGGCCATGCTGAGGCCGTGTCCCACATACAGCAACTAGAAGGATGTGCAGCTATGACATAGAACTATCTACTGGGGCTTTGGGGGAAAAATAAATAAATAAAAATTAAAAAAAAAAAACAAAAACTGCCTTGCATAATGTTGTCTCATCAAGAGGTTATTCCATGCCTTTCTGTGCCTTTGCAAATTATACTTGACCTGGCATGAGTTCTGTTCATTGGATAGCATAAGGCCCACAGTTATCACTTCTGAGCTAATATAAACAGTTAGACGGAAATCTTGAGTTAAAAGTTGAGTTCACTTCAAGGGTCAAGTTTGTACAACTGGGAGAACAAATGATCCTTTTAAAAAATAATCAAACCATGCCAACAAACGAAAAGTTTCTCAGCTTCACGTGGTAATCAGGGAAATGTAAATTGAAACCAAAGTAATAAACCCTTTTACTTCTACCAGACTGACACAACTTTTTTTTTGCTGAGGAAGATTTGCCCTGAGCTAACATCAGTTGCCAGTCTTCCTCTATTTTGTATGTGGGTTGCTGCTACAACGTGGCCGCTGATGAGTGGTGTAGGTCTGTGCCCAGGAACCAAACCCAGGCCACCAAAGCAGAGCATGCCAAACTTAACCGGTAGGTCATGGTGCCAGCCCCATAGACGGACACAACTTAAAAATCCTCAGATTGAGTGTTGGTACTGATGTGGAGCAGACCAGATGCTGCTAGTGGAATTTTACATTGGTAGGACCACTTTGTGTGGACAAGCATAGAGTATATACATGTTACAACATTCAAAAATTTCATGAAACAACACTTTATAATTGAGACGCATCTGATATCTAATCCTAGGTTACTTCATTTAAAAAAATGCTGGTTCTGGGGCTGGCCTGGGGGCGTAGTGGTTAACTTTGCATGCTCTGCTTTGGCAGCCTGGAGTTCGCAGGTTTGGATCCCGGGTGCAGACCTGTGCACTGCTTGTCAAGTCATGCTGTGGCAAGTGTCCCACATATAGAGGAAGATGGGCACAGATGTTAGCTCAGGGTTAAGCTTCCTCACACACACAAAAAAAATGCTAGTTCTGACCTACTAAATTGCTTCATAATTCATTAATGGGTCACAACTCACACTTTGAACAACACTACTCTTGAGAAACTTAGCTTGTACCAAAAGATTCATTGCAGCTGTATGTAGTAGCAACATACTGCAAACAAGCCACGTATCCAGAACTGTTGAATGGAAAAATCTTGGTTTATTCATATAATGAAACACTATTTAGCAGTGAATATTACAGTGACAAGCAACATGGTTGAATCTCAAGATTAGGAGGAGAGAGGGAAGTAACTTACAGAATACAAAATACAGCCAGTATGATTGCATTTATGTAAAGTTCAGAAATTTGCTAAATTAATGATAGTTTGAGGATACAAACATGGTAAAAACTTAAAAAAGGAAATATTAGTTCAGAAAAGTGGTTACCTCTGAAGGGGTAAGAACAAGATGAGAAGAGAGGAACACAAGATATTTCAAAAATAAAGCTTATATCCTTTCTTTTTAACTAGGTGGTGAGTACTTAGGTGTTCTTTATACCATGATTATTTTTTCTTGCATATATGTAATAAGTATATATTTAATACAAAATAATTTTAAATTTAAAGACAGTTAAGGAGCTGACAGCAGAAATCACAAACTGGTGACCTGCAGGCCAGAAACGTTCACAAATGTTTTGTTTGGCCTGCACGGTGGCAACAATTGACTGCAGCTCAACAGCAGCTCTGTCCTTTAGAGAGGGCTTGTGCTCTCCAGGGCATCATTGTCCCTACCTAGTCTGCTTCACTCATTGGAGTCACCTGCCTGGCCCCTGTAGGCATCTGAGTTTGCAACCATTAGTATAGAACTGGAAGGAAACAGACACATCTGATCCAACTCCATGCATTTTCTACGTGAGGAAATACGGAGATCTGTAGCAATTGGTGAGGCTAGTGTGCACGTTTTCCCATCTTTCAGTAGTAGACAGGACCAGCGAGAGGATCCGAGAGGACATTTACTGAGCATCTACTTTGTACTTTTCACATGTCATTTTATACCTTTTTATCTTTAATCCTGTGAAATAGGTAGTATTATTCCATTCCATGTATGAAAAAATTAAGGTCCCAATAGACTTAAGACTTTTTTCCAAGACGAGACAGGATTAGAGCCAGTATCTGAATCCAGATCATTGTGATTTAGACCCCATATTCTAAAGCCTCAGATCATTTAAAAATCCCTTTTGCTCTTGATTTCAGTATCTTCCCTTGTCTTTATCAGAACTGCTAACTAGCAGCAAGTAAATATTACCTTCTTTCTGTAACTGCATACTGTCGATGCACATAATCCATAATCAGTCTATAAATCAAAATTGGGGTGAGTATTATAAGCCAAATTTGAGGACCATTAGCCCAGGGCCTTCCTTCCCCAAGGAAGGAAGGGCACCAAAGAAGTGGGGTGTACAGAATGGTTATATACTGTCAAAGAGCATGTATCACACATGATTGCAATGTCCCTTTTACAATAGTCACAAGATCGCCCTGCCAGATTGCCCTGTCAGCGTAGAGATTGATGGACACAGCGGGTAGCAAGTCTGCTGTCTCAATGGGTGTGGCAGGTACCAGGTCTGTTGTCTCAAGTTGGGTGGTCACAGGATAAGAGCAGCAATCAAATCCTAGCCTAGGGAGAAATGCTTATCCTTAAGGAAATGCTGATGTGGGGGAAGTTGCATCCATACCTTAAGGACATTTATTCTTGCCTTTGGGACATGTTAATTGCTTAAAGCAGATATACAATGAATGTTCAGAGGCCACAGGCCCCTTTTGGAAAAACAAGGTCAGGCCGAATCAGTTTTACACCAAATGGCTTCCTCATATGTTCCAATATATCCTATTGCTTGCCATTTATTTATCAAAACTTATGGTTCATTCACTTACTTCCTAAATACTTGAGGATCTGCTGTGTGCTAGGCACTACAGGAGAACAAGTAAATGACGACAGAAACACCGGTAAGCTGTGATTAAAGAAAGGCCAAGAATAAAAGGTAAGGATCTGACTCTACCCTCTTCCTATAAATAAATAAAAAATCAGGGGAGAGACTAACATCTCTATCTATAGAACATCCATTTTCAATTAAATAAAAAGAGAACTTTGGGAACCTTAGTAAACTCTTAAGTTATTACAAATGGATAAGATCCAAAGAATTTATTTTTTTTAATTTATTTTTTCCCCCAAAGCCCCAGCAGATAGTTGTATGTCATAGCTGCACATCCTTCTAGTTGCTGTATGTGGGACGCGGCCTCAGTATGGCCGGAGAAGCAGTGCATCGCTGTGCGCCCGGGATCCGAACCCGGGCCGCCGGTAGCAGAGCGCGCGCACTTAACTGCTACGCCACGGGGCCGGCCCCCAAAGAAATTCTTAAATGCTCTGTTACTCTGGTCCTTGGGGAAGCATTCGCCAAGATGACATTAAATATGCAAGGATTTTATTAGAGGAAATGCTTATATGCAAAGAAAATATGCAGGGACCCAGAGAAGGTTGGGAGAGCCATCACACTGCAATGCAAGTCTGATCCCCATGAAGGAAAGAAGGAGAGAAGGTCGGGAGAAGCGTCCTAGACTGCTTTGCAGTCCACGCAAGTTTTAGCAAAGCACTCTGTTTGAGAGAAGTCCTTGATCCAAAGTCTGCTGACAAAAGAGTCCCATCTCAGAAAAGGTCCACCTTAGTATCTCTGCTATGACCCATGGGGGCAGAAGCCAGCCCATATGAGGCATGATCTGGGCCTGAGTGCAAAATTGAGTGATGACTTTCAAAGCAGCAGCTGGGCCCCTGCCTTGATTACATTCAGTAATTAAGAGGTGTATTGTCATGTCTGCCACACTCTGGTGGCGCAAAAACGCAACGTATTCTGCCCAGCTGGTTTAGAGATTCAACCTATACTCTATGTACATGATCTAGAGCGCCAGGGCAAGTTCTGTTTTCCTTTACCAAAACCCTTGACAAGATATAAACACCCAGAATTTGGAGTGCCAGGTCCAAACCATCAAAGCAGGATTATGTATGGAAACTGACCAACTCACCTTATCCAGACCCAGCCCTCCAGAATGGACCTAAGAAACTCAGAGTTAAGTTTGGGCTGTAGTACTGGGTCGGATAGTCAAATGAATGAAAATATTCTTGTGTGGGAAGGATAGTGTCCCGTGACTTAAAGACCCAAAATATGCCAGGACTATACCATGAAACAGCCTGCGTCTTGGCTTTCTTGCTAATAGTTTCTCCATCTTTTATTATCTGGAAAAGAGGTGGGCATAATCTAAACAAAACCTCTTTTATTAAATGCCCTCTCATATTTGGGAAAATTCCCAATTTAGCAGCCAGGAATTAGGCAATATCATTAAAGTGCTATTTTGCATCCACAAATCAAGGGTTTATTTTTACTTTTTATTTAAATTGCTTGTTAGTACCACTGAGTCGATTCCGAGTCCTAGCAACCTTTTGTATAGGAGAGTGGAGCCCTGCCCGAACTTTTTGAGCCATCCTCTCGCCTTCTGGCGCCATATCAGACACTGCTCTGCTGCTATTCATGGTTTTCATGGCCAATTTTGGGGGGAGTGGGTGGCCAGGTCCTTCTTCCTGGTCTGTCTTAGGTTGGAAGCTCTGCAGAAACCTGTCCACCATGGGTGACCCTGCTGGTATTTGAAATACGGGCAGCATAGCTTTCAGCATCACAGTAACACCTAGCTGCCAAAGTACCGACAGACAGGTGGTGTGGTTCCCTGACCAGGAAACAAACAGGGCTGCAGTGGTGAGAGCGCAGAATCTTAACCACTAGAGCCCCAGGGCTATTTAAATTGCACATATTTTTAATTCATATAATGAAAACTTCAAAAGGCACAAAAAGATATAGAGGGAAAAATCTCCTTCCCACTGTCTCCCCACCAACCAGTTCCTCTCTCCGAAGAAACCAGTGTTACCACTTTATTTTGTATCTTTCCAAATGCATTTTATACATATACAAGCAAATACGAATATTTATATTTTACCAACATTTTACACAAATAATGGCAAACTATACACACTGTTTACAACCTCACGGTATCGGATTGTACGGATGTACCATACTTTATTGATCCAGTCCCCTACTGATAGACATTAAGGTAGTTTTTAATCTAATCTACAAACGACCTTGCACACACATTATTTTATGAATGCACGAGTATATATGAAGGATAAAATTATAAAAATCGCTCAAAGGATATCTGCATTCATAATTTTGGTGAACTTTACCAAAATGCCCCCAATAGAATTTGTACCAATCCTGCACTCCCCACTCACCCTGTGTAAATCAGAGATAATGTTAGATCAGAGAGAGAGGATAGGAAATTTAGAAACACTAGGTAAAATTAGATTGCTATCCACTTGGCTATGGTTTTATTATCGCTAAAGAATCAAAGGCGTCACAGAGGAAAACAGTATAATCAAACACGATTAGTTTGTACGTTTACATCAGTTGAACCAAGGAACCTCATTCCCTTCCGAGCCTCTAAGAAAAGTGCGCCAAAATCGATTAGAAGCAAAAACGCTCAGCACCCACGAGCTAGCGAAAAGTCAGCAGAAGAGGAAGATGAGGACTACTGGGACTTCTAAGAAGACTCACAACGTCTAACCCCTGGTGACCACGAGTTCCTTCCACTTAATTGTCTGGGAGTGCAAGAGGCAGAGGACATGACCTCAGGAGTGACGACCGGCCCCTCGCGATGTGGAGAAGGCTGAGGTGAGCGGAGCGCAGGGCTCGGAGGATTCTCACCGCAGCGGTGGTCGCCTGAAAAGGAGCAACGCAGACACGGACTTGAAGCAATCTGAAGACCCGAGGGTTTTCTCGACGTGAGAAGGTTCCCGAACACCTGGCAGGTAGCACAGACTCCCTGCAGTGAACTCCTCAGCCTAGAAATCTGTGGGATCCTCTCAAGCGGCCTCCGTCGTGACCCCAAGAGTACCTCAGTCTCGGCCGCTCTCCAAGCGGGCGGGCCGCCCTCCGCCCACCTGCCGTTCGCTCCCCGTCCCGAACTCTAGGAGGCTGGAAGCCCGGGCCTGCGGGTACCGCGACGCCCCCCTCACGTGACGCAGAGGGAACGGAAGGGGCGGACCTCGTGCTGCGTACGTCATCAAGCTGCGCGGCCGCGGGGACCTGGTGACGGCTCCGGAGCCTGGGCCCGGGGTGGCGGTGGCGGCGGTGCTTGGGCTCCACTTGGGCCCCCTGCTGGCCCCCAGCCTGTTCCCACGGACGGGGCGCGGCCGGCGCGGGGTGGGCCGGGAGCGGAGGTGAGTGCGCGGAGCCGGGGCCGCCGCCTCCTCCCGTCCCTCGACTCCAGCATGGGTGCTCCGCCCTCGCTCGGAACGGGAGAGATGCGCCCCGGGCCTCTGCCTGGGCGTCGGGGCGGAGACCGCCTTTCCCTCCCTCCTGCCTGGGGTTGAGCCTTCCCTGAGCTCGACACCGCTCCCCTCCCCGAGTCTCCTAGGGCGGAACCCTCGGATGTTCGCGCAAGTTCTAGAATAGATCGCCTCGGGAAGGTGAGGCGAGGCAGGAATCCCCGGGGAGGAGAGCCTGGAGGCTGCAAAGGCGGGTCATAGGCTGAGCCCTGCCATAACCCGCAGAAAGTCCTCACACTGCCTCAGTGTGCGTGTCTTAGACCTTCTTACATTTCCAGAGTTGAAACTAAGTAGGCTTAAGGAAAATCTTTTTGAAAAACGTCATCTGCTTTGATGAATCATCCTTTTCTGTAAAATGTATCTTGCACAGTTGTTGGAGGGATTACGTGGAGTGCTTGTAGGATAATATGCTAACTGTAAACAGGAGTAGATGAGAATTTAGGGTCTCGTTTTTACTATTCAAAAATTACCGTTGTGGGTTGTGGACTCTTGAAGAACGTAGTTTGATTTTTTTTTTCCCTTAGATCATTGAAGAAAGTTTGGATTCCAGATAAGATAGACTCTTAGTAACCACGGTATTTTACTCCCCAGAAATTGTGTTTGACGCAAAAAAAGAAAAAAATAGTGTGTCTAAAGCCTGTCAACAATCAAGAAAATACTTCTTACATTGGTTTTTTGATATGTGATCTCTTACTGAGTTCATTTAGTTGATGCATACAAGTGAACTTTGCAAGTGACCAGCTATGGTAGTAAAATCAGTGGTGGAGTTTTGATAGGTTTCTATCCTAATGAGGCCCTCTGTTTCAGTATAGAAGAAATACTACAGCTGTTGATTTGTTAACGTTGATGGACATTTACTAATAAGATAGAGTAGGAAGACCCCCTCTATAGCAGAGCTTCAATAATGTGAGAGAAAGTCTGTGGATAAGCTTGCATGGTTTCCATTACTCAGTGTAGGTACCGGGTCTTCATTTGAAGTGTCATTTTAAGAAGAAATCCAGATATAGTTGGAAATCATCTTAAATAATTCCTTGCCTACTTCATCAGAAAAAAGTCCATTTTCAGTGACCTTTTATTGCTCGTAGTTGAATACACAATTTTTTTCTTGCATTGAACTACTAGACATTCATTGTACACCTGCTAGCGTAGAAAAAATATGTAAAACGGGATCCCCATCCTCTACGTACGTACGTACTTAATCTTATGGATGGATGTTAAATAATAGTGATATCACACCTTTAAGAAATTTTATTTTTTCATCATTTTATCATTTGAGACAACAGCCTTGTAAAGATGCAGGACATGTCAAGTTTCTTTCTGTTTGCAATACAGTTGAGTATTGATTATAATAAATGTCAAGTGGTAGGTGTGCTCAATAATAGCAGAATTCAGAAGAAGAGATCCTTTTTACTTGGGATAGTTAGTAGCTAGATTGTGGCGGTAATGCCAGGAATAGCAGTGTTCTCTACTGGTGGGTGTTTGGGCCTGAGGAAGCCTCCTTAATTTGTAAAGCTAATTGAATATATTCAGTTTCCCCAGTCCTTCAGATATGCTCATTTTTTTTTTTTTGTACTCGCAGAATCCAAGGACACCTTTCATTCCTTCTCCATATTGCTTGATGGGAGGCACTATGGCCCCCAAAGACATAATGACAAATACTCATGCTAAATCCATCCTCAATTCAATGAACTCCCTCAGGAAGAGCAATACCCTCTGTGATGTGACATTGAGAGTAGAGCAGAAGGACTTCCCTGCCCATCGGATTGTGCTGGCTGCCTGTAGTGACTACTTCTGTGCCATGTTCACCAGTGAGGTAAGTGGTAAGTTATCCCCTCACAAATGACAGTCACACATGTAACCTTGTAATCGCCTCATTTTACTGAATAAAACGGTAGAAGTTTGATGTAGTAGTGAATTTCTATAGTATGGTGGTTAAATGGGCAGGCTCTGGATAAGATCTGCCACTTGGCCATGCCTTAGTTTCCTCATCTCTACATAGGATAGTAGGAATGCACAATAACGTGGTTATTGTGACGGTTATTTGAGAACATTACATAT
This sequence comes from Ceratotherium simum simum, assembly GCF_057802395.1. NCBI lineage: Eukaryota > Metazoa > Chordata > Mammalia > Perissodactyla > Rhinocerotidae > Ceratotherium > Ceratotherium simum. The sequence goes on from NC_141935.1 coordinate 610,817, forward strand.
AAAGTGCTTAGAACAGTGTCTAGAATGTAGTAAAACACAAATGTCAGCTATTGGATTTTAGTTACTGTTTTTAATTTTGTTTTCTTGTTTTGCTCCTTCTAACGTTTAATATTTTAAAGTGAATACCAGGGGAATAGAGAGGAGGGAAGGGAACAGAAGGGATTCAGTGCTCTTCCCACTCCTCCTAACGATATTGAAGAAAATCGGTATTCACTCTACTAGTGTAGGTTTTAGAGTTATCTCGAATGAGAGGAGGAGGACTTGATGAATGACTGTGTCGGCATATGGAGGATAACTTGGAAAGAGATGCTGACTCTGGAGGATATACAATTAACAAAAGGAATTAGGAAAAGGCTGGCTTGACAAGAAAAAAGGTAGTGCTCACAAAGCGTTAAGAAAGACTGCCTTAGTAATTGGCAGAACATTTAAAATGTAGAGTAAAGCTGTTGAATACATTGTGAGCTGCTCCTAGAAAGCTGAACAGAGCAGAAGACTGCAACTTTTTTATTTTTCAAGATCTCAAGTCTGATTTTTAAATTTTAAATAAATTATCTTGATTTTTTCTTAAGCTTGAGCTGTGAGTACACCAGTGTTTATTAGATCATTTATCTACATTTATACATATGCTTGAAATATTTCATTGTGGTAACACTTTTTTTCTTTTTAACCACCAATATGGTCTTCAGTTGGTCCCAACACCTCAGTGAAGATGTTGCTGCTGGATTTGAATAGAAGAGCTAGTGTCGTAATAATGACATAACCACCCTTCTGGGCCAGATGCTGTGTTAGGTGATTGTTATATTCCATTCACCCTAGGGGTTGATGTTACCATTTCCTTTTACATAAAGGAAACAAGGTCTCAGACATTAAATGATTTGCCCAAAGTCACATGACTTGTAAATGGTAGAGGTGGGACTTAATCCTAAATTTTCTGGCTCTAAAGCCCAAACAGTTTTTAACTACTGTGCTTCCTCAGCCTCTGAAATAAGGATTTTTATATTCTATAATCTAATTTTAAAGCCTAAGTAATTTATAATGCGGTGAGCCAATGCTCAGTCACATGGCTGGTAGGAAAAACATGGAAACCTGACAGATCATTGCAACTAATCCAGGCTAATTTTAAAATAATCTTGTGTAATAGTACAGATCCCTATCCTATACTGTCCTCCACAGTATCTACCCAAGAGCCTCAGAAGCCGTTGGCATTTAACTGGGTTAGGAGAGTGTCACCCAGCAGCTGCTGAGCATGAAATACTAATGGACTAGGACTACTGACTGTTAATTATATGTTGTGCATCCTGTTCCTTGTCAGCTTGAAGAAAATTAATCTGTCTTCACTCTTTTTCTACATATTCAGAAATTGGTATGGAGTTCTGTAAGAGAATTCTTTCATTTTTTTCTCATCAGTGATTATAGTCTTTCTTTAAAAACTGATTCAGGCAAGAAAATGCCAGATGGTTTTGTCTTTGTTTTTAAGAGAAACTGATGGAAAGGAGAGGGTCCAGAGACCTGGATTCTAGGCTCAATTCTCTTAGCAGTTCTGTGTGAACCCTTGCAACCATCTAACTTCACTGGTTTGATCTGTAAAATACAGTGATTGAACTAGATGGTTTCATTGTTCTCTTCCAGCCCGGAAGTGCTCCTCAAATGTGGTCCAATTGAAAGATCATAGGAGTGAGGCAAGAGGACCTGAGTTTCATCTGTGTTTTGCTAGTTAAGAGACCTTGGTGAAGTCACATAACTTCTTTGAACCTTAGATCCTCTATGTCTGATATGGCAATAATGTGAGACCTAACTACGTTACCGGGTTGCTGTGAAAATCAGATGAAATATAGTAAATGAGAAACGCTCTTAAAAATTGTAAAGCAAATATAAATGTGAAATGATACTGTAATTGTGCTAAGTTATTACATAGTGAAATCATTTCCATATTTAAGCTATTTGGGCTGATGGGAATATAGTTTACTAAATAAGAAACTTCTGGAATAAATGTACTTAGATGTTTCTGTTTGTAAATACTTATACTGTGTTAAATATTAGTAAAATGTTTTTCCAAAACAACGTACTAGTGACTTTTTTTTAATGTTAGGGATCGATTTTGTTCTTGGCTTTGGTAGAGAATAGTTTCTGATTATTATTCAGGGCTGATAGAGGAATCAAAGATGATAAAGACATTTAGTTCATAATGGAAGTGCACTGGAGTTTTGTGAGCAATTTGAATTTCTAAACTAAGGTTAAGATCTAGTAAAATTTTTATAAGGTAATCAATTACAGATAGTTTACTATCCTGTAAAATTGAAGATTTCCATACTTAGCTAAACAATTTTCTGTGATTGTCTGGCGTCATCAATACTCATAACTCCAGGGGGCCAGCCTGGTGGCGCAAGCGGTTAAGTGCACGCGCTCCGCTGCGGCGGCCCGGGGTTCGCCGGTTCAGATCCCGGGTGCGCACCAACGCACCGCTTGGCAAGCCGTGCTGTGGCAGTGTCCCATATAAAGTGGAGGAAGACAGGCATGGATGTTAGCTCAGGGCCGATCTTCCTCACAAAAAATAAATAAATACTCGTAACTCCAAGGATATAGTCTAGATTAAATACAACACCAACAATTCAGTAATCCCATAATAGAGTTAACTGAATATTTTGAAAAAGTATCAAACAGTTCAGTTGTATTCAATGTTACAGTGGAAGGCCCTCAGGTGTATTCAGACAACATTACAGCGGAAGGCCCCTTAAGATGACCTGCATGTCCCTTTTCGTCATTACTAAATGTGGTCTAAGGACAGATAAGACAGGACTGGGTAGTCCTGGAGGGTCTGGAGCTATAACCCGTTGGGTCCTCTACAAGGATGAGATTTCCTTGAAATTTTGTTTCATCTTAAAAGCTCACAGACACTACTGGTATGTTCATGGAACTTTTGCATTCTGTTCTTTAGTACATCTATGTTTGTTTTAATATGAAAGCAATGTTTTAAGTTATTCACTAGTAAAATTGATATTCCAGGAAGGTATCACCTCACTGTGTGCTCTTGGGTTACATACAGCTCCCCCCCAATTTGAAAAGCTACAAATATATGCCGTAATTGCTTTATACAAATCAAACAAAATACACCATAATTTTTTTAAAGATATATGTGCAATTAATATTATTAACATCTCTTCAAGCTCTTGGATATGAGATCCCGCCTTTATCTTGTGGAATTATAATCACCATTATGTCGTACCCTTTGAATTTTCAGCTTTCAGAGAAGGGGAAACCTTATGTTGATATCCAAGGTTTAACTGCCTCTACCATGGAAATCCTGTTGGACTTTGTGTATACAGAAACAGTACATGTGACGGTGGAGAATGTACAAGAACTGCTCCCTGCAGCCTGTCTGCTTCAGCTGAAAGGTATAGATGTTCAAGTTGCTATTGTTCATGCCAAGGTAGCCCGGGAAATGTTTAAAATTAATGATGTAAACTTAATTGTGAAAATCGTGGAGACAGACTATGGGCATTCATGTTTACTGCCCATGGCACAGAAGATCACATTTCAATCACAATATAAAGGAACCTCTTCAAATGTGAGTATTTGGCTCTTTAGAAGAGAGCATTTACACCTTTTCTGTTTTTAAAAAAATGGAGGAGAGGATAACAGGGGCATTTCCTTCCATTTATGTACACAGTAGCCCTCCAAGGAAATACAAGAAACTGAATCGGTTCATTGCCAACATGGAAGGAAACTAGATGGCCAGGTGGATAGGGAGGCTAGGGGGACTATTCATGGTAAAACCCTTCTGTACCTTTAATTTTTTGAACCATATAAATTATCTATTAAAAATTTAAATTGACACACATAAATGAGAGTGTAAAGTTTTCACAGGATTAGAGATGGTCTCCCTTTCCAGTTGCCAGTCTGTGTTTCTTAACCTCCAGTGATGTTTCTATTATTTCGTTTTTCTGTACACGATTGAACATTTTCAGTTTTTAATACGTGATTGAAACACTGTGAAGCTTTTGCATTAGTGCACAGCTATAAAATTAAGTTTATACTCTGAACTTTTCAATTATAGAAATATGAGATGTTATTAGTATCTTCTGTTTTTCCTTCACTGGAGTCTTTTAGTACATTTTCATGTAGAGTAGAAATTAGGTACATTATGCTGAATTGTAATTGGTTTTATAGCTTGATTCCCAAGAGTTTTATAGGCATTTGTGTCTGGTTGTGCCAGTGCCCATAGAAGCAATTTATCTTGCTATACTTGTTTTACAGCTGAAGTACAGACTGTTGTAAAGGCATTGCTGAAGGTCACACAGCACCTAAGATAGAAATGGGACTTGAATTCCTTAGGCTTAAAATTTCTAATCTGATTCTTAGGTGTCGAGCTGGGGTTCCTCTGATACTGTGTAGAGATGTCACAATCCGGGAATATAGACCAATTCACACCCGGCTAAGTATCCTGAAGTATTCACTGTCTGTGTTTGTCCTAGGTGTGAAGCAAGCCTGCTGTGAGTTCTTAGAAAGTCAGTTGGACCCTTCTAATTGCCTGGGTATCAGGGATTTTGCTGAAACTCACAATTGTGTTGACCTGATGCAAGCAGCTGAAGTTTTTAGCCAGAAGCATTTTCCTGAAGTGGTGCAGCATGAAGAATTCATTCTACTAAGTCAAGGAGAGGTGGAAAAGCTAATCAAGTGTGATGAAATTCAGGTATAGATTTGGCTTGGTGTTATGGTTTCTTCGAGACTGGGCCTACAAAACTTGCAGAAAGCAGGGTGGAGTTACTGTGTTTCTGTAGCAGGGCTTCTTACTCAAGTGTCCATGTTGGCTCCAAAGGTTTCATTAAATGCCTCTGAAATTATGTGCCAAATTTATTTGCAATTTGTGGGAGACAGTTCGCCACCTTTCTCAATGAAATATATGATGCCAGTGGTTAAGAGTCAAACAGACTAAACAGAGTGTGGAATAAGTAGAAATTGGAAGTAAAGTAGATTTCTGTAGAACACTTCTCTGTTACCCAGTGACTCATTTACAAACATTGATTGAGAATATCTACTATATAGCAATCATTATGCCAGGTGCTATGGATCCAAAAGTGAATAAGATCCAGTTTTTGTTTTCAGAGGATTCACGGTATAGTGGTAGAGACAGGCAAAAAGACAAATATTATTATAATAGTGTATGAGAATAATGAGCCTATTCAAAGTGAAGAAATTACATAGAAGAAAGAAGAGTAAACCTTCTAGGTTTAAATTAGATCAAAGAGGAAGGAACAGAAGATAGGAGATGGTAAGCAGGAGCCAGATCATAAATGCCATATGGAGGTACGAGGGAGCAGGAGGAAGGGACATGAGAACTGGATGTTGAAGGAGTAGTGCTTCACCTAGCAGAGGGGAAACCGCTTGTGCCCAGGCAAGCATTCAGCAACTTAACCCAGCAAGAAGAATCTTTGTCAGTCCTAATTCTGAATCATAGTACCAGTAGTTTTGCAGAGTTTTTATTGCATATAGGTCTGTAGTTGGGCTAAGAATTGGAGAGAGAAGTCCACTGTAGGGCTATTTATTAGATGTCTCTGAAGCCAGTGGCATTAATCTCCAGTGGTCCAACTCTTTAGTCGATAGCTTCTAGAAAATACCTAGCAGAGCCAAGTGGTAGGGTGAAAGTCTGCCTATTGTGTTTTGTTTCCCCCAGTTAGGAGAAATTTGATTCTCTAGGAAAGCTAAGAGTTCATTTTTTCTCCTCTCACTCTCCTCAGATAATAATAATGAATTTTAAATTGGGGGATTCTGAGAAGTTAGTGGCACTTCAATTTAAACAAGAGATACATTGGAAAGAAGCAAAGTTTTATTAATATTCTAAGTGCTATAGGAGGAATTTGCTACTTAAAGAAATCTTACAGTAGACTTTTATAACCAAATGATTACTCCCTGATCTATTTTGTTAAAGCTAGATTTTCATGTAATATAATAACAAGTCTTAAATATATTTCTTACCAAATTTTAGCCAACCTTTTCTTTACGCCTTTCCCTAGTGACTTTTCTGAGGGAAAATTGATTAGGGCACGTTGGTGACATTGTTACCAACTAAAGAGAAATTATTTTCCCATTTGACGTGCTGTTGCATATCAGCCCAGAGAAGCTGCTGTTAGAAATGCTGCTGAGCCAAGTATTTGTTCTCACCCTCATGGTGTGGGATGTTGTGTCCTTGCACTGAAATGCCAGGTGTAGCCACATGACATTCTTCAGACTTGGAAACTGGAGTTTGCTAGAATATCTTGATTTTTCTTGATTTGTCCATACGTTAGAAAATACAGTGGATAGAGTGAGTAGTACAGACTTGAAGTTCACTGCACATGAGAGTAGAATGGCTGCCACTTACTCAGCATTTACTGTTGGTTCATTTATCAGTTAGTCATTGAGCACTTACTTTGTGCCCAGAACAGTTCCAAGTACCAGGCATCCACCTGTGAACAAAACAGACAAAAATCCCTCTACCCTGGAGTTTCCATTCTAATGGCACCATTCTTGGTATTTTTTATCTTATACACTTCTCAAAACTATCTCCATTTGTCAGAGGAGGAAACTGAGTCTGTGAGGGTAGCCATTGTACCACAGCTAGTAGGTGGCAGAGCCAGGACTCATATCTGAGCAATCTGGCTCCAGCGTCTGTTCTCTTAACCACTCAACTATGAGCTGGTCACCTAGTTAGTTCATTTCTAATTGACCAAATCAGGAAGCAATCACAGAAGTCATTTATTTTAGAACTATATAGACTTTGGAATAAAACTAGATGGAACAGGGAGAGAAAATTAACTAACCTTTTATTCAGAAGCTGAGATGAAAACAGTTTGAGAAGTTTTTGTATGGTCTTCCTTAAGTGTCTATCAGGACTGGCCTCTGCTTTTTTTCTGGAAAGACAGCCTAAGACATTTTTTTATCTTCCGTATACTAGGCTGAAATAGGAACCAGATATCTGACTCCCCATTGCTAACTAACCCTTCCTCTCAATGATGTAAAACAGTAGTACTTTAAACAGTGGGAAGCAGTGTGTCACAGTGGTTAAAACAACATGAGCTTTAGAATCAGACTGGGGTTGTTACCTAACCACTAATCTTCAGTTTCCTCTTCTATAAAACGTTGATCATAGTCATACTTACTACGTAGGGCTGTTCTGAGCATTAAATAAGAATGCCAGTGCCTGATACATAAAAGAATTCACTGTGAAAATTTCTTATGGAGAAATTTTTCTCCTTAGTGAAGCATTAATGTTGGTGTTTTTTTCCTCCCACTTTAGCTGTTTCACTGCAATTCTAGTGTATTCTGTCTTCAGTAGGATCAGGAATCTTTGCTCATGACTGAAAAGCCTCATTTTAAAAGGATGTATCTAATTTAAACCTAGAATGTGTCAGAGTCTAGTATGCAGCTGTTTAAAACTATTAGTCTCTCTGTCTTGTCTTTAACAAAAATTTTTTTAAAAAGTCATGGACCCCCTTCCGCGGCCTCCCCTACATCTAATCCATCAGTAGGCCGAGTTAGTTTAACCTCCCGTAGATTTGGTGCACAAATGTCTTCACCGTCACCTTTTGCCTAATGTACAGAGTAGCCTCTAGCTGGCCTCCCAGCTCTCAGCCCTTCTACGCTGTCCTCTTGTGAGTGTCAGGGTGATCTTCAGACAGCATCAGTGTGACCCTGTCACCAGCCTGCTGGAAATCTTGTGATGGTCTCTAGTTGCTCGTGCAGTAAAACCCAATGTTCTGATGCTCTCTGAGGTCTGGCCCATGCTGGCTTCTCCAGCTCCATCTTCCACTGTTCTTCTCCCTCGCTCTCTCTACTGCACCAGCCTCTGTCGTTGCCCAGTGGTCAGTTCTTTTTTGCTCTAGGACATTGCTGTCCAATAGAACAATCTGTGAGGATGGAAAGGATCTATATCCGTGCTGTCCAATTCACTAGCCACTATTCAGTGGCTGTTGAGCACTTGAAATGTGACTGGTGTGACTGAGAAGCTGAATTTTTAATTTAACTTAATTTTATTTTATTTTATTTTTTTGTGAGGGAGATCAGCCCTGAGCTAACATCCGTGCTAATCCTCCTCTTTTTGCTGAGGAAGATCGGCTCTGAGCTAACATCTATTGCCAATCCTCCTCCTTTTTTTCCCTTCCCCAAAGCCCCAGTAGACAGTTGTATGTCATAGTTGCACATCCTTGTAGTTGCTGTTTGTGTGACATGGCCTCAGCGTGGCCAGAGAAGCGGTGCGTCGGTGTGCGCCTGGGATCCGAACCGGGACTGCCAGTAGCGGAGCACGCACTTAACCGCTAAGCCACCGGGCCCGCCCTAACTTAATTTTAATCAATGTAAATGTTAAATAGCTGTGTTGGATGTTGCAGCTCTAGGGTTTTGCATGTGTTCTTCCGTCTGCCTTGGAGTCTCTCCAGGTCTCTCTTACTCTCCCTGCTAACGGCTACCCATGCAGGGAGGCCTTCCCTGACCCATCAGTCTTTATTAGGAAATCTCGTGTTATTCTGTCCACTGTACTTTTCCTTTATAGTACATGATGACAGAATGAGATTGTTCATTTTTCCAATTTAACAATTGTCTCCCACTTAAGAGCAAGGTTTATGTCTGGTTTGTTCACCATTATATAACCAGCCTCCAGCACAATGCCTGGCACTTAGAAGGTGTTCGGTAAATCCATCGAATGAATGAACATTCTGAAACATTTTCAGTTCTTGGGAAAAGTTCCCAGAATGGTTTCTTTATCTAGGCACTGTCACACTCTGAAAGGTCTCTCTCAGAACAGATACACTCAAGGGGCTGGTGAAGGGGACACAGGACCTATGCTTAGGAGTCTGTCTTTGGGAAGTCTTAGATGTGATCATACCTAGAGCTCTTCCAGGGGTATAATGTAGGTTTTTTAGGGTGTGTCTTATGTTTGTTGTATGTAAGCTTAGACCTTAGTTCCCCAAATGATTGATTATATATATCATCTCAAATAGCATAGTGCCTAATACACAGTAGCTGCTCCAATGCTAATGGACAGTGCTTTGAAAACTGCAACATTCCATATATCATGTAAGAGAGGTTCCTGCTTCACAGGCTTGGATGGAGGAGTTGGGGAGCAAGCCTGGAGGTCCTTAGACAACCCTTATGAATAAAAGTTATTTTAATTAAAATGAGTCAGTTTTGAATAGGGCAGCAGATTTTCCCTCCTCCCCTTAAAGTTTCACAAATGACTGGAAAAAAATTCAGGAATGGGAAAAGCCAACTTGTGACTGATGGTTTGTCAGGCACTATCTTTCTTAGATTTTTTACCCAATTTGACTGTAATGCTTTTTCTGGTCTTAGTGAATTGTGTCTGAAAAGGTTGTTTTCCCAAGAGCCTCGCTGTTTCTGAAAGTTGGGAAATAATGGTGGTGGGGGTGGGGAACAGAAAGGAGAAAGTAAGCATGGTTCCTTTATGAGATTGTGAGATAAGTGGAAAAGCAGAGATTCATGATTTGTAATTGTACATTTATAGGTGGATTCTGAAGAGCCAGTCTTTGAGGCGGTCATCAACTGGGTGAAGCATGCCAAGAAGGAACGAGAAGAATCCTTGCCTGACCTGCTACAGTATGTCCGGATGCCCCTGCTGACCCCCAGGTACATCACTGATGTAATAGATGCTGAGGTAAGTCATGCAGACACACGGATCCAAAACCTTGAGTATCTCTTGTAGCTTCGTATTGTGTACTCAAAATTGGTTATTTTAACCTAATTAAAATAATCCTGGTTTGCCTCTGCAGGAATGCGAGAGAGAGTGGCGCTAGGTAGTCTCCAGGCAATTGCTTGGCAAGTCAGGCTCCTGACACAAATGAAAATCTGTGGTTTAATTAATTCTGTGTTTTAGTGTCTGTTTTATATACCCCTAAGTGTTTTACATAAGCAACACTTGATGAATTTTGTCCCTTCTCTATTCAACATAAATTGTTCCAAGTTGCCCCAAAAAAGATGCTTTGCTTATCAAGTCTCTCTGTTTTTGACCTCTGGTGAAGCCCACATGAAAGTAGTTTGATGCGTTTTAATATCAAGTTGGCTCATACCATGTTTACTTATAAAAGTGTTTCTCCACCTTAAGTTCTTTGTGGTATGTTTTCATGATTTTTACCATATATATCACCTGTATTACCTGGACCGTCTTTTGGAGGAACACTGATTTCTAACATGTAGGTAAGGCCCAGGTCAATGGACATGTTCCTTCCTCTGCAGACACAGTTTTCCAGTTATTCACATTAGAAAAGTTGCAGGCTGGTCGTCGTCACATGTCAAACTCTTTTTCTCCCATGTATAATTCCTTTCTTATAACCCATCCATGTACCCGTCATGTATATTTATTTAAATCATGGTTAGGAGCCCAGACTCGGGCCTGAAATCCCAAAGTCACCACTTACCTTGCAGTGAGGGAGCCTGACTTCACTTTCCTTCTTCCTTCTGAGCTCCTGCTAGGGCTTCGTAATGGCAGAGCCCAACCGGAAGCCAGAGGGCATGGGAGCCCCATGACATAGTTCATATGGGCCAGTCTTCTGAGCCAGAGAGCAGATGGAGGAGGATGCAGAGTGAATGTGGGGAGGCACATGAGAACTGTCCAGTACAGAGCTCTGTCAGCAATAAACATAGGCGTTATCACAGTGCTGTGAGCCTTGGGGAAATTATTCCAGACAAGATGTACTTCTTCCTGTCGTCCCAGAAAATAACAGAAGGCTTTTGGTTTTCCCTTAAAATTTTTATTAGTCATTATGTACTTGTATTTGCACAATCACCGGAGGGATGTACAAATAAATTAATAGAAGTAGTTACCTGTAAGTGCCGAGGAGGCAGGCATGCCTCGGAGATATTGTGCGTTTGGTCCCAGACCACTGCAGTAATGCGAGTCACATACATTTTTTTGGTTTCCCAATGCATATAAAAGTTATGTTTACGCTGTACTGTAGTCAGTTATTAAGTATGCAATAGCATTATGTCTAAAGAAACAATGTACATACCTAACTTAAAAATACTTCATTGCTAAAAAATGTTAACACTCACCTGAGCCTTCAGCAAGTCATAATCCTTTTGCTGGTGGAGAGTCTTGCCCCAATGGTGAAATATTGTGAGAATTACCAAAACGTGACACAGAGACATGAAGTGAGCAAATGCTGTTGGAAAAGTGGTGCCAATAGACTTGCTTGACACAGGGTTGCCACAAACCTTCAATTTGTAAAAAAATGCAGTATCTGTGAAGTGCAATAAAGCGAAGCACAATAAAACGAGGTATGCCTATACATCTTGTTTATATCATTTGATTTTTGAACCATGTAATATATATTGTCTATTAAAAAAAATTTTTTTTAATTGTTCCTGGAAACCCACAGCATAGTGATTACCAGCAGCCCTCCTGGAACCACGGGGCTTTGGAAACTGGTTTTCTATGTTAAGTTAATTCTTTATATGTGCCATTTCTACTCTTATATTAGAGGTGGCCTCTGTGGCTCATGCTACTATCTGCTGTGTTTCAGCCTTTCATCCGCTGTAGTTTACAGTGCAGGGACCTAGTAGATGAAGCAAAGAAGTTTCATCTGAGGCCTGAACTGCGAAGTCAGATGCAGGGACCCAGGACAAGGGCTCGTCTAGGTAAGCTGGCATCTTAGCAAAAAGAGGGGATATTTTTCAGTTATCTCTTGCCAAGTGGCATGATGTAGTTGAAAAGAACATTCTATAAGAAATACAAAGACTTTGTATTTAAACCTGTTTTTAATCTTGTATTAGTTGTGTCATCTCAGACAAGTCACTGTATCACCCTGAACTTTGTTTCATATAAACCAAGGATATCTTCCCTATTTCACATAACTGTATGGAGGATTAAATGAGACAAAGTGTGTGAAAGCGCTTTATAAAGTGTCAGCTATTATGCAATATAAGTTATAATTTTATTTCAGTATGTTTGGAGTCTGTGAACTAGAAATTATTTCAAATGCCATGTAGTAGGTGGTGTGCTCCTACCCACCTCTCCCCTTCTCCATATGTGTTTTTTCCATTCTGGAATGAAAAGAGGAAGGAAAAGCAGCATTATGGTGTAAAGTACAGGAGTTCAGGATAGTTGCAAGCACAGAAGTTTTGGCAGTGACACGCAGTAGTTAAGAGCCTGCACTCTGGAGCCGACTGTGTGGGTGCACATCCCAGTGTACCAACTACGAGGTGTATTATCTTTGACAGGAAACTTGACTTCTCTGTGCTTCAGTTGCCTCATCTGTAGAAGGGAGTTCATCATAGCTGCTACCTCGAAGGTTGTTATGAAGAGTAAATAAAGTAATTTACGTAAAAGGATTAGAACAGTTCTTGGCACATAGTAAGTGCTATGTATGTTAGCTATTATTTTAGCAAGCAGGCCTAGGTTCAAATCCAAGCCCCTCCAATGACTAGTTGTATGACCTGGGGCAAGGTATCAATTTATCTGAGCCTATGCTTCCACCTCTAGATTGAGGATACTAATTAATATCTTATCTCACTGGGTTGTTGTGGAGATTAAAGGAGATAATGCGTGTAAGATGCCTAACATGGTAGGTGGCAGTAATAGGTGCTCAGATCTTACTTCACTTCTGTTTCTTACCCTCCCAATTTTACTGTCCCAAGAGCCTAGACGGTATGTGTAAAAGCATTTTGTAAATTATAGATTACTCTGTATATGGAGTGGTATTTTGTTTTTATTATTTCCTATTCTTGCTGTTATCTCACTGTGGACTCATATGTGCTAAGGTGTTAATTGATAATTAACCTGTTCATTGATAGATTTAAGTAGAATGATGATTTATCCCCTATATTTTTTTAATGGCATAAGTACTATATGTCAAATATGTAAAAATTTTAGAAATACAGAGAAGCACAAAGTAAAGAAATAAAAGTCATCCATAATCCCACCACCCAGCGATAGTGCTTTTTTTTTTTTAAGGGAAACTCTTGGACAAGGAATAGTAGATGATACTGTTCTGTTAGTTCCTGGAGGATGACAAAATATGATCTATATCTCATACTATATACAAAGATATATAATCAACACAAGCTAGATTGAAGGACTAAGTGTGAAAAACCATAAAAATACTAGAAGAAATTATAGGAAAATATTTGTATAACTTCTGGGTGGGAGCCTTTTTTTCTATTTTTAATTGTGGTAAAAAATACATAGCATAAAATTTACCATCTTAACCATTTTTATGTGTACAGTTCAATAGTGTTAAATATATTCACATTCTTGTACAACCAGTCTCCATAATTCTTTTCATCTTACAAAACTGAAACTCAGGGCCCATGGCATAGTGGTTAAGTTCGGCGCACTCTGCTTCGGCGGCCCAGGTTCACAGGTTCTGATCCCGGGCATAGACCTACACCACTCGTCAGCCATGTTGTGGTGGTGACCCACATATAAAATAGAGAAAGATTGGCACAGATGTTAGCTCAGGGCGAATCTTCCTCAAGCGAAAAAAGAAGAAGATTGGCAAAAGATGTTAGCTCAGGGCGAATCTTCCTCAGCAAAAAAAAAAAAAAAAAAAAAAAAATCGAAACTCTACCCATTAGACAGTACTCCCCATTCCCCCATCCTGTTGGGTAGGAACCTTTTTAACTAAAACAGAAAAACCTAGAACCCTTCAAGGTTACTTGACTGCATCAAATTTTTTTTTTAATTGATGGCAAAAGACATGGACTGGGAGAAAATATATTCAATATGTATGACAAAAGGTTAATATTTTTAGTATAAAAAGAACTCATATAAATCAACAAGAAAAAGAACAATAGCCCAATAGAAGATTGCATGAGAGATATATAGATTGCACACAGAAGAGGAAATGTAAGTGAACACTGAACGTTAAAAAATATGCTTCCCTAGCAGGTCTAGAAATGAAGATTAAAGTTTAAAATGTACATACCCTCTTTGTGTCCCACCTCTGGGAATCTATGCTATAGAAAGAAGCACTATAGTATAATCTCTACTATAGAAATAATATATTACCATAGAAATAAGCATATATAAGATATATGCATAAGAATGTTTACCATAAATTGCTAATATTGCCAGAAAAAAAGGGATACATCCTGAATTCCATCTGAGGGGAATGAATGGTTGACGGAATTATAGTACAACTGTACCATGGAATTTTGTGAAACTATTAAAGCATTGAGTCAAATATACATACCTGGGTGGACAAGAAAGACTAATTGGGTATACTAAATAGGGGAAAAAACTTTTTCATTGGGGGAAAAAAAGGCAAAAACTCCTCTATATGTGTATGTTTGCCTGAGCATAAACACGATATGTATGCAAGGATAAATACTGAACCTTTAACAAGGTGGGACTGTTTTATTTATATACGTCTGTGTTATTACCATAAGCATGTGCTTACTTTTGTTATTCAAAAAATAATAAAAAATATGTAGTCTTTAAATACCATGTGAGCCAGTGATTTAATGGAAAGAATCTGGCACTAGGAAATAAGATATATTGCTCGCTTTGATTTCTACTCCTGTTTCTGTCACTTACTCTAGTAATGTACTGTTTGAATTTGGACAAGTTCTTTAACTTTCTGGATTACCATTTCTTCTTCTCTGTATTAAGGGAGTTAAAGTCAATCACTAAGGTTCTTTCCAATACAGAAGATATATTTCTTTTTTGCAGAGCCAAAGGTGTCCCAGAGAGTACATGATAGCACTCACTAGTTGCTTGTTAAATTGAACTAAAGCCAATGAAAATTTTTGCGAACCAGCAAACCCAGAAGATTCTTTTGAAGGTACATTTCCTGCGTTTCTCTAAACAGGCAGCAGAAAGCTCCTGCTTGCTCAGAGAACTTGCTTATTGCCCTGACCTTGAGAGATTAGAATATGATTTTACGTGCCCTCATAGTTTTGAGGTTATTTTTCAGAAGTTCTAGAAAGGAAATTCTGGAGCTATTTCCAACTAGATTCTTAATTTAGCATCTCCTCGTCAGTGCCTTAGAAGTAAATTGTTCCTACCATCATGTCCACTACCCATCTCTATTCATAGAAATTGCTAAACCAGCTACCAGGATAATAACTCTTCTGCATACAGCACAAGGAAATTAAATTTACAGCTAAGTAAAAATAGAATGCCAAGTAACGTGTGGGGATTTTGTTTTAGTTATTAACCGTACCCATTACTCTCTCATAGAAGATAAATTCCTAATATGTCACTGTGTCCTTTTCTGAGCTGAAGATCAATGTGTATGGAAATATAGTTCTCTGAACCCTGTTATTGTAGCAGGCCTGCATTCTATCTGCTGTATTCCTCTAACACACCACAGTAGACACACATTCCTACCCGCCCCAACCCCTCCCGCAAAAAAATGACCATGGCACTGTCAAGATGCCTCAGTTTTAGTAATGTGCTTTTTCACGCTGTCCTTGCCAGATGTTTTAGACACGCTTTCCTCATCATAAAGATAAAAATCTAACTTAACAAGTACCCCATTCATTGGCACAGAACTAACAGGCTTCTTTCTGGTCAGTCCTTTCACTAGCTTTTTTCACATTGGTCAGCTTGTTAGAGGAGTGGTCCCCAAATTAGGTTCCAAAGACATTAAAATCCTTAGGAATTCTTGCGGTGGAAGAAGACTTTCTAGGCACAAAGCAATAGAAGAAATCACAAAAGAAAAGACCAGTGTATTTGACTAAATAAAAACCATGTACAGGCGCCAGCCCAGTGGCGTAGTGGTTAAATTTGTGCACTCTGCTTTGGTAGCCCAGGGCTTCGCAGGTTTGGATCCCAGGCGTGGACCTACGCACCGCCTATCAAGCCATGCTGTGGCAGGCATCCCACATAAAAAGTGGAGGAACATAGGCACGGATGTTAGCCCAGGACCAATCTTCCTCAGCAAAAAAGAGGACACTTGGCAACAGATGTTAGCTCAGGGCTAATCTTCCTCACCAAAAAAAAAAAGAAATCACGTACAACACGATAGGACAAATTAGGAAAGTAGATTTGCTACAACCACAACAAAGAGTTAACGTCATTTGTGTTTAGAGAGCTTATAAAAATGCATGAGAGAAACACGAAAAGACCTGAGTGTACAGTTCACAGAAGGAGAGGTCCAGTTGGCTACTAAGTATAAGGGGGCAAAATTCAACCTAGTTAGTAAGAGTCTTATTAGTAATAAAATAAGGATTAAAGCAGTAAACACAATTTTTTCCCTACCAGAATATCAAAGATTAAAAAACAATATCCAGGGGCTGGCCCCATGGCATGGCGGTTAAGTGTGGGCGCTCTGCTGCCAGCGGCCCGGATTCGGGTCCCGGGCGCACACTGATGCACTGCTTGTCAGGCCATGCTGTGGTGGCGTCCCATATAAAGTGGAGGAAGATGGGCACAGATGTTAGCCCAGGGCCAGTCTTCCTCAGCAAAAAGAGGAGGATTGGCATGGATGTGAGCTCAGGGCTGATCTTCCTCACCAAAAAAAATATATATATATCCGTTGCTACAGAGAGTAGAATGAATTGGCACCATTATAGTGTTGGTGGGAATATAAATTGGTTCAGCCGCAGAAAATAATCTTATCATATATATGAAAAGATTTTTTTTTTATGTTTGTGTTCTTTACTCTAGCAACCTTCCCATTTCTATGGTAAGAAAATAATGGGGAAAAGTTTCATATTCAAGGATATTTATCACAGGATTATACGTGATTGTTTATAACCCAAAATTACGAACCCCTGATATAAAAACATATATTAAAAGATTTTGTTAATATCTTGGGAAAATGAAATAAAAACAGTAGGATGCGATACAATATGGTCCCATTTATGTTTTATAAATATTTGGAAACAAGGCTGGAAGGAAATAATCTGTTACATTTGGGTGTCTTTGTATTATGGAATTAAGGGTAAAATCTTTTTCGTAAAACTTGTCTATTTTCCAAGTGATTTCTAGCAGTGAAAATGTATTTTATATATTATATGTTTTATAATCACAAGAAATATAATTTTAAATCTTTTTAACCAAGGAGGGGTAATATTTGAGTAAGGATGGCAATTATACTAGTCCTTGAGTTATTTTTTAAGTTTTCTTACAATAAATCTTTTTTTTTTTTGGAGAGGAAGATTTGCCCTGAGCTAGCACCTGTTGCCAATCCTCCTCTTTTTGCTTGAGGAAGATTGTCCCTGAGCTAACATCTCTGCCAGTCTTCCTCTATTTTGTATATGGGACGCCACCACAGCATGGCTTGATGAGCAGTGTATAGGTCTGTACCTGGGATCCGAACCTGTGAACCCTGGGCCGCTGAAGCAGAGCATGCAAACTTAGCCACTATGCTACCGGGGCAGCCCCAAGAAAATCATTTTTGTGCTAGAAAAAGCTACCCAGGCTGAACAAAGACATCAGAATTGACTAAAATTATATCTATTCAATGTGAAAACAGTGGTGCCCTTAAACTTATCAGAAGCTCTGTTGCACTTATATATAACGCCAGCGGTAATGGGGAAGTTAATTACTTAAATGCAGCTTGGCAGATAGTCTTTCAAAACACAGCATCGGTCAGGAGAAAAGAATGACGAGTATTTCATGGCAGAGAAGTTTGGGAACCAGTGGTCTAGGGCCCCAGGCACTTGTAACCATAAAGTCCCTGAGCAACTCACACTGACACCTCTGTCCAAGTTCCGCTGTAGACATGTAGTTACTGGAAGGTTTATTCAGAAACTTTCAGTGAACAGGAAGTGCTGTCAGTTCACTGGGTTTTGTAGCATAATTAAATATTTCATATCTGCTTCTATGTCCCTATCCTTCAAAAGCTGCCTGAATGAAATCATATTATCAAGAACGAGAGGTTGGGGGCTGGCCTGGTGGCATAGTGGTTAAGTTCATGTGCTCTGCTTCAGCAGCCTGGGGTTCGCCAGTTCAGATCCTGGGCTCGGACCTGCTCACCGCTCATCAAGCCATGCTGAGGCGGCATCCCATATAGAAGAGCTGCAACTCTACAACTATGTACATTTATACAATTATGTACTGGGGCTTTGGAGAGGGGAAAAAAAAAAGGAAGGGTTTTTTCCCTACTTTTTTTTTTTCTTAAAGCAACAGAAATTACATCTGAAAATCAATGGAAATTTTTTTTAAATGCGTGAAGCATAGAATGAAGCTCTTAGTTGTTGTGGAGTATTTTCATTCTCTTACCCATACAGATATCCACTAGCATCATATTCATCCACAGAGGGAAATGTGTTTGGATAGAAGGACTGCTCTTACTTTCTGTATTCACATCAGAGGGAGGGAAGAGGTGGGGGAAGAAAGGGCAGAGAGGTGGGGAATAGTGGTGCCAAGGAGGAAACAAATAACTGTGGTCCTGGCCTCTCCCTACTTGAAAGAATTTAATGCACAAATAAAATCAGCATAATTTGAAAGGGCCCTTCTGCAAATGGTCTGCTTTTCTGAAAGGAGCTGGCTGCTGAGATCCACTTCCTGGCTCACTTTGGAGAAAGTACACAAGATTGGTGCCCTCTTAGAAGATGAGATTAAACTCTGTGGTTTCTGTCTAGGTTATTAAGAAAAATTTCACACAGGGGCCGGCCCTGTGGCATGGTGCTTAAGTTTGGCGTGCCACACTTTGGTGGCCCGGGTTCATGGGTTCGGATCCCAGGCACGGGCCTACACCACTCATCAGCCATGCTATGGCAGCAACCCACATACAAAATGGAGGAAAACTGGCACAGATGTTAGCTCAGGGCTAATCTTTCTCAAGCAGCAAAAAAAAAAGGAAGATTGGCAGCAGATGCTGGCTCAGGGCAAATCTTCCTCAGGGAAAAAAAAAAAATTTCACACATATGTAAAAACAGAGTAATATGATTGTCCACCATACCCATCACCCAGTTTCAACATTTAGGAACTCATGGCCTGTTTTGAAGCAAATCCCAGGCAAGATATAATTCTATCCATGTATATTATGCTTTTGTGTGTATCTCTAAAAGATAAGGAACCTTTTTGTAACGTATCCGAAATGCCATTAACATTCTTTATTTATTTATTTTGTGTGTGAGGAAGATTGGCCCTGCGCTAACACCTGTTGCCAATCTTCCTCTTTTTGCTTGAGGAAGAGTGGCTCTGAGCTAATACCTGTGCCCATCTTCCTCTGTTTTGTATGTGGGACACCGCCACAGCATGGCTTGATGAGTGGTGTTGGTCCGCTCCTGGGATCCGAACCCACGAACCCCAGGCCGCCAAAGTGGAGTGCGCCAAACTTAGCCACTACGCCACCGGGCTGGCCCGCCATTAACATTCTTTGAAAAAAACACACAACCAATTCTTTATCCTCAGATATCAAGTACATGTTCATGTTTCCCCAATTTCCCTATAATTTTGTGTTTTTGAACACTTAAAGTTGCTCCAGTCAGGACCCAGACCAGGTCTACACACTGCATTGAGTTCATATCTCTCTTTAGTCTCTTTTAATCCATAGGTTTTTCTCTCCTGCCTTGGTTTTTCCTTGCAGTTTGTTTATTGAAGAAACCAGGCTGTTTGACCTGTAGAATTTCCCACATTTCTAGATTTTGCTGTTTACATCCATGTAGTGTCATTTAACATGCTCTTCTGTCCCCTATATTTCCTGTAAACAGGTGGTTAGACTAGAGACTTGAAAAGATTCAAGATTCAGGATCAATTTTTTGACCTGTTGATCTTTGATCAACACTTCATAGGTGTTGGTGGTGTGCTTGTTTTGAGCATTATTGAGCAGTATATTAGCTTTCATGTAATGATTGTAGCAGCCACTGATGATGTCTGTCAGATACTACATTAGGGCTCTGTGTTTCTTGTCAGTTTGAAGGTACTACATTTACACTTTCAAGTCCAGTTTATTTCTAAGAGCATCTGGGTCTCCTAAATGCCCTCCTAGTGATTGCGTTTGTCCAAAATGTTCCAGCTAACCTTTCTATCCATGAGCTCTAATAGAGCAGATGCACAAGGGAGTTCCTCAAAAGACTTTGCTCTTTGGGAGGAGACAAGGTAGGGAGTATTTTATCAGAATAAAGCCTTAGGAGAAAGGGGAATATATAAAGGCCATCAAAATACTTTCTTTGGGGGGGCCGGCCCTGTGGCCTAGTGGTTAAGTTCGGCACACTCCCCTTTGGTGGCCCGGGTTCGGTTCCTGGGTACAGACCTCCACCACTTGTCAGCAGCCATGCTGTGGCAGTGACCGACATACAAAATAGAGGAAGATAGGCACAGATGTTAGCTCAGGGCAAATCTTCCTCAAGCAAAAGAGGAAGATTGGCAACAGATGTTAGCTCAGGGCAAACCTCCCTCAGCAAAAAAAATATATATATGTATCTTCTTTGGGAAAATAGTAGAGAAAAAAAGACTCCCTGTAAAGCCTGGTCTTATGAATACCTGGCAGTTTTGATGTATTGGCAGGGAACATAGTCATATAGTTGGCTAAATTGGAAGAATAAAAAATCTATCACTTGGGTCCTAAACCACAACTCTCAACGTTTTTTGAGACCAGGTTAGGAGCGTGTTCTTTTCCCATTACAGAAAACTCCCGTTTCTAGTTTTACAGGCTGAGAAGGGCAGGGAGCTTCTTTAGCCTCTTCGTACCTGCACTTAGAACCTCAGTTATCATGTCAACCAAAGTCATCTAGATAGGTTGAAGGGGTGTTGTGGTATGTTCAAGTTTGCCTTCTGGAGTTTTAATGTTGTCCAGAAATTCAAATTTCAGAGATTCAGGTCCTCAAGAGCTAGAGCCTCAGGAAGAAATACTTTCCTGTTAGGACTTAGGATGATTCTCCTAATTCAGATTGCTTCTCTGAGCCACATAAAACAAGATGTCCTAGAGCTGTTTCTACTTATACTTCCCCGTGAGTAGTTCCCCAGCCAGGGATAGTGAAGTAACTTTTCTCCTTTTGTCCTCAGGAGCCAATGAAGTGCTCCTGGTGGTTGGCGGCTTCGGAAGCCAGCAATCTCCCATCGATGTGGTAGAGAAATATGACCCTAAGACTCAGGAGTGGAGCTTTTTGCCAGTAAGTAATGGTGGAACCAGTCATGGGAAAAGAGCTTAATGTCCTCAGTCCCTGACTCTAGATCACAATAATGCAGCCCTAAAAGTAGAAAAGCCTAGTAACAGCCTAATGTTCCTTACAACTGTCATGTACAGTAGGGACTCAATAAGAAGTTATTGACTGTTTACAGTAAATAAGACTTCAGAAATATCAGTGGCCCTGTGTCACATTAAACTTAGCTGGCCACTACTATTTCAGCGCCTTCCTGAGCTGTGTGTGTAACTCCTGGCATGCTCCATTGGCCATGCGCTGTTCAACTGAACTCAGTGTTAAATGGTGTTCAACTGAACACTAGTTGGATTGAACTCAGAAGTTTGTATCTTTCTCCCTTGGTGTGTCTGTTTTGGTGCTGAAAGAACAATAATAATTCTGAGAAAGCATGGAAGTCTTTTGATCAGTCCTCCTAACTTTTAGGGTCTTTGAATCCTGGCCTTTGGATTAGCAGTGCAGGGATACTTTTCCACGTTAAGGAAGGAAATCGGTCTAAGTCTCTTAAGTCCAGTGCCTTATGGAATAGGAGGGAATCATATACAGGATAAAGGAAAGATATTAAATCTTTTGGAAGTCTTGGAAAGAGGCAAATGTACAGAAGGCTTACATCTTTAGGAGCATCACAACAGGCAAGAGGGTATTCATGCAGTAGGCAGGCCACTGGAGACCACGTGAGGGTGAACCACTGCCTGAAGAAGGGCTCCTGGTAACAAGTGAAGAAGCAGAGGTGTGTAGCTAGAAACAGGAAGGACAGCAAAAGGTAAGGCCTAAGACTCGTGTGACTGACACGGTCTGCACCGCTTCTCTCCTAAATCCACAGAGCATCACTCGTAAGAGACGTTATGTGGCCTCAGTGTCCCTGCACGACCGGGTCTACGTAATTGGTGGCTATGATGGCCGTTCCCGCCTCAGTTCAGTGGAGTGTCTAGACTACACAGCAGATGAGGATGGGGTCTGGTATTCTGTAGCCCCAATGAATGTCCGACGAGGCCTTGCTGGAGCCACCACCCTAGGAGGTAGGCTTGGTGTGCAGGGCAGTGTTTCCATTTTGTTGTGGCTGGATCAGTGTTCATACCTCTCCTGTGGTCTGGCAGGAGCATGACATGTGGAGATATTGGTACGGTCAAATATCCTTTTTGCTTTCAGAAATATCAGTGTTACATAGCTATTCAATACTCATGGATGTTTAAACACTGATCACAGTCAGCAAATGGAGTTCCAATGTGCTGAGTGGAGAATTGACAATAGTTGTATCTCTATAAACTTCATGTAGTTTTCAAATGCTTTTGAGGATTCAGTCTTACCCCATTCTTTTTAGATGTCTCGACTGTGCTGTTTTCCTTATCTATAAGACTTAATTGACTTGTCCCGTAAAAAACAGGATAAGTTTCTTTTTGCTCCCAGACATTTGAAGGACTTGTGGGGAATTTGTAGAGAAAAGAGTTATTAGAAATCTCTCATTCTCTAATTGTCTGTGTTTTGTTCATTCTGAGCAGATATGATCTATGTCTCTGGAGGCTTTGATGGAAGCAGGCGTCATACCAGTATGGAGCGATATGACCCAAACATTGACCAGTGGAGCATGCTGGGAGATATGCAGACAGCCCGGGAAGGCGCTGGACTGGTAGTGGCTAGCGGAGTGATCTACTGTCTAGGTATTGGGTCTGAGATGCAGGGATGGGAGAGAACTCAATTAAGGGTGGCAGCCTCTGGGTGGTGGGGCTTGCATTTTACCAGAAGTAAGTTCGTAGGCTTCCTTCAACTAAAATCCCAGTCCAACCCAGTATATTTTCTGTCAACTAGGATAATCTCTTTTGTGGAAGCAGAAAATAGTGTACGAACAGATTTCTCTTTGGATTATTGGAAGTCATGAGGGAGAACTGAAACTAAAAGAATTAGTTGAATCTCTTCAGAGAAAGGCACACGGGGAATACGGGTAAAAATTTGGCATTTCTTTCTGAAATGGTCTCTACTTTGTCTTTCAGGAGGATATGATGGCTTGAATATCTTAAATTCAGTTGAGAAATATGATCCCCATACAGGACACTGGACTAATGTTACACCAATGGCCACCAAGCGCTCTGGTAAGACCAGTTGGATCTAAGGGAGGGGACAATAGACAGTGCTGTCGAATCTTGACCTCTGCAGCTGTGGTGCAGTCTCAGGACAGGGCATCAGTAAATCAAAGTTGTGTTTCCTTCTTCACTGTAGAGATAAAGTAAAACATGAGTCCGATTCTGTTCTCCTCTTTGCCTCTGTTTTCTCTAAATGTAGTGAGAATAAAGACAACTTAAACTTGCAACTAGATTATAAGTTTGAGGGCAAAAGCCTTCTTGTTTCATTCATTTTTTATGTCTTGGTTCCCTCCCCGCACTGTGTAATATCTACACAGTTTTCTGTGTGTAGTATACATTGAGTGAATGTTGAATAAAATCTCTAATGCACAGGTACAGAGGAGTAGCGATTTACCTTCGCTGAGCTGCTGGAGGTGGAGCAGCCTGGGATGGAAGCAAGGAGAAACACTAAGCTGCTCCAGTTGCCTTCTTTTGGGTGCAAACTGCTCCAGAACCACGCTTCCAACTCCTTTCCTCCCTCTACTTTCAGTGCCTTCTTTGTCTACTTCCTTCTTTTCTCCTGGTAAAGAGGGTTGGGCTCTGAATTAATGAAAATGAAGATGACAACCGTTTCAGTTTTCTTTTCTCATTTCAAGTCCCAGCCAAAGGGTTTACAGATGGGATGACTTGTGCTGGACTAGGTTCTTCTAGGCCCGTCTGGCCCCGGTCCACATCCTTCACCTGGCCATCAGTGACCATGTTTTGTTTCTAGAACTCAGATCCTAATTTAAGAGTATTCATTTGCTGTGCCTTTTTCCCCCAGGTGCAGGAGTAGCTCTGCTGAATGACCATATTTATGTGGTGGGGGGATTTGATGGTACAGCCCACCTTTCTTCCGTTGAAGCATACAACATTCGCACCGATTCCTGGACAACTGTCACTAGTATGACCACTCCACGATGCTATGTAGGGGCCACAGTGCTTCGGGGGAGACTTTATGCGATTGCAGGGTGAGGATTTAGAAACCAGGCTAGAGTCATCATGCATCCAGGACCATGTGATCCAGTCCACATTTTTGGATGGAGATGGGGTTTGGGTTGGGGAGACATCTCCAGTAGCAATCTTAGTGTAGGACTTGTATGGAAAAGAATAGAAAGCTCATTTCCTTCTCTTGCTTCTTCCCCACTCAGATATGATGGGAATTCCCTGCTGAGTAGCATCGAGTGCTATGACCCTATCATCGACAGCTGGGAAGTAGTGACATCCATGGGAACCCAGCGCTGTGACGCTGGCGTGTGTGTTCTCCGAGAGAAGTGACCATTGTTGGAGCACCATCCAGAGCTAGTGACCAGTCCAAAGGACAGTTTGCGGGAGAATCAAGGATCCTTTCCAGAATGTCTGCTTCTCACTGTGTGCACAGGGTGATTACAAGCACTGGTGCAGTGACAGTTGTACTTATTTGACACACCTTTCCCTCGCGCTGGTAGTTGTCTCTGAGGAGGGTGGGTAACAGACACTCGGGGGAAAAGAATGCACACTGAATGGATGTGAGAGGCCAGGTCACCTCTTCTTCTGGTCTAGGGAGCACTTTCTTGTCATTTCTAACTTACCATGCTTGGGAGAATATGTACATATATATATGAATATATATGTTGTGCCTCATGTGTTGCAGAGAATGAAGGTGAGTTTGACCTACTAGATGTGGGCAGTATTCAGCTAAGATGGTTGGAAGAATACCAACTCGAGTAAGCTTGGTAAAATCCAAGTCTTGTTTTCCAGGGATAAATATCTTTCCTAGTTTATAGGTAGCTAGGGGCAGCACAGTTCCATCCTGGAGGAAAACCAATGAAAGATCCCTGTCAAACTTTAGGGGCCTGGGGAGAGATCTGTCTGACACTCCCTTAAAGGGGACAGGGTTGGTATATCAGGACTGAGTTTAGAGTAAGTGAGGTAAACTGAATTTGATGAGATATGAGTGAACCTAGAAAACCACTTAAGTATAACCTGGAAGACCGAGAAGGGTGTATCATTTGAAGGATCTTTTTATTTCTCCATGGTCTTTCTGAACTAGAGTGTTGTGCACCTTGGCACTGGAGACTGAGAATAACAGAGTGAACAAACGTTGGGAGGAGCGGAGATGAAGTAAATGTGGGAGTTCAGTGTGCCTGGGGACGAATCAGAAGTTCCGTGATTGTACGTTGTCTTAATCCCTGCCAGGGCTTCTCTGTCCGTGGTGAGGTTTGCCTCGAGTGGGTGAGAGACTGTCTTTCTCTGTTGAATCAAATATGGCTATGCTGTTATACTTCCAAACTATTTATTTGGGGATGGGGTGGGGATGGCAGCAGCCTAGAAGTTCAGCTACCTGATTACTGCCCCATTCTTTTAAGGGCACACTTCTGCTAAGGAGGGGTTTTCACTGCTGCGTTTGGTACGTTTAGTCTTTTTCCTACTATAAGGTTCCCTTCTCTGTCCTTAAAGTGGATTTTATCCATCCGAGGACAGAATAATCAAGAACAACCAGAATTCTTTTGTTAGTTCCAGTACCTGCTATCACCATTTCTGAGATATCACTCAAGGCTCCCCTGTGTTATGGAGTGAAATTCTTGCCTTATGGGTATTGGGAGTGTGGGAACATGACATTTAAATAAGAATGCACTTTCCCTTTACTCTGAAATTCCATTTTTCCTCTTTCCCCCTGAGTTGTGTTGACCTGAAGAGTTCATCTTCTTTGTATTTTTTTAAGAAAATATTAAAAATCACCTGTCTCAAATGCCTGTAAGAGAGTTTGTGGCTAACCAGCACCGCCTTGCAGACAGTTTGGGGGACCTGTTCGCCTTGTGTATTTGCCAACTAACTCTAGTATGTCTCTGTTAGACACAGATAAGAGGTAGCCACTGTACCACTATGGAGATTCTCATCAGTAAAATGTTAATGTGAATTTGCCATATTCATTGATGACTCTCACGCTTGGAGTTTACTTGAGCTCATTTAGTACCCACTGGAATTTTAGGGTTTTAGTCACCCCATTCTTTTCCTATTTGCTTCAATTTATGGCCCATGATCTAAACAGCTATGCAGAAGGCCTGCAAACCTGCAAAAGTCCTGATATTCCCAGAGCAAAGGGAAGGGGGAGCCAAAGAGGAAGTTATTTTCATTGAAGGAGCCTGCCAACCTCTCTTTAGCAGAGGGAGTTGTGCCTGCTCATTAAACCACAGCTATGGGGGCCGGCCAGGTGGTGCAGTGGTTAGGTGAGCGCACGCCGCTGCTGCGGCAGCCTGTGGTTCGCAGGTTCGGATCCGGGGTGCACGCCGAGGTACCGCTTGTCAAGCCATGCTGTGGCTGTGTCCCATATAAAGTGGAGGAAGATGGGCACGGATGTTAGCCCAGGGCCAATCTTCCTCAGCAAAAAGAGGAGGATTGGCATTGGATGTTAGCTCAGGGCTGATCCTCCTCACAAAAAAAAAAAAAAAAAACCCACAGCTATGAAACGTGTGACTCATCCAATCTCAGGAAGAGATCCAGGGGAGGTTGAGGGGAGGCAGAGAAGTGGGGGTAAAGAACTGATGGCTCCTAGGATATCCTCATTGCTGACTTTTTTTTTTCCCCCCTCCAAAGCCCCAGCAGATAGTTGTAGGTCATAGCTGCACATCCTTCTAGTTGCTGTGTGTGGGACGCGGCCTCAGCATGGCCGGACAAGCGGTGTGTCAGTGCGAGCCCGGGATCAAACCCCGGGCCGCCAGCAGCGGAGTGCGCGCACTTAACCGCTAAGCCACAGGGCCAGCCCATTGCTGACTTTTCTGAGTTTCAGACCAGATTCCCAAATAGTTCTTATAAGGGAGCCACAACTGAATATTCTGCAAAAAACACATAAAGCTCTTTGCTCCCTTTCCACTCTTCTCCCAGTTTTGTATACTTTCACATGCTTTATGCACATGGAAACAGAGGTACCCCTAATTTGATGGTTCCTCCTGTTTTTCTAGCTCCCTTAACTGGCAGCCAGCCACTTAATTATCCAACCTCAGAAAGCTATCATTTATCTTGTCACCTCCATCACAAGAGAGACATCCAGTTAGTTTCTAGGTTCTACATGATTTTATCTTTGTTACAAATCCATTCCTATATTTTTATTCCCTCTGCTGCCACATAGTTCAGGCCTTTATCTCTTGCCCACACTCAGAGTAATAGCCTCCTAATATCCTTACTTCTGCTCTTTTCCTGTCTTCCATCAAGCCGTTCCATTACTTGTCATCAGTTATTTTTCTAAAGTACGGATAGGATCATTCTAGTACCTAACATACAGCAAATTTTCAGTAAGTATCAAACAGTTATTTCTGGCCTAGAATTCCATAGATTCCCATTGCCCATATTATAAAGTTCAAATTCCTTAGCATGACATTAGACCCATGGTGATCTGGGCCCACTCTGCCTTTCTGATCTTACCTTCCTCTACTACTCTCACTTCCCTCAGGTATAATGTGTTTCAGTCACAGTAGTCTACTAATCATTCCTAAATTGGTTCTCACCCTTGTTTGTGTATTATTCTGTCTCTTCTGTCCAAAATAATCTTGCTCTCCTGACAAAATCCTAATAACCATTAATGCCTAATTCAGGTGTTACCTGGGTCAAAGCCTTTTCTGACTCCCTGGACAGAATTACTCCCTAACCCATGCTTCCATTTACTTTGTTCCTGTGGTTCTTTATCACGTGTTGTTGGTTTTGGGTTTGTCGTCCTGTTTAGGCTGTGTTCTTAACTACAACGTGCCTATCATCGTTGTATCCTCAGGGTTTAGCATGTTATATAATTACTCATTAAATGTTTAATTATTGAAGGACAAAGAGGAAGAAGAAAAAATGCAGATGGGGGTGGTGGGTAGATTAGACATTACCTAATCGAGTGGCTTAGTTCTGCTTCATATTCTGCTTTCCCTGCCATTTCAGCAAACCCATGGCCGGTTGCACTAGCAGTAATAAGCTAGAGATCTAAAGACTAATCAGATGGAATGAGAAAGGATAATTTTTTTTTAATTATTTTATTTTTTTCCCCCAAAGCCCCAGTAGATAGTTGTATGTCATAGCTGCACATCCTTCTAGTTGCTGTATGTGGGACGCGGCCTCAGCATGGCCGGAGAAGCAGTGTGTCGGTGCACGCCTGGGATTTGAACCCCGGGCCGCCAGCAGCGGAGCGAGCGCACTTAACTGCTAAGCCACTGGGCTGG
The DNA here is from genome assembly GCF_057802395.1 of Ceratotherium simum simum. Lineage (NCBI taxonomy): Eukaryota > Metazoa > Chordata > Mammalia > Perissodactyla > Rhinocerotidae > Ceratotherium > Ceratotherium simum. Next base: position 639,111 of record NC_141935.1, read on the forward strand.
CCCAGAAAGTATAGTTTAAGGTGTCTTTAGAGCCATGCCTGGATCTATGGACCCTGGGAAAGGAACCTTTCTAAACTTTAACTTCGTCGTTGTGCACTGGGGATAACGAATGACAGCACCATAAGGAAATTGTGATGATTCAACAGGGTCGTTTCTAAAGTGTTCCATATAATGTTTTTCCACCTAATATGTAATCACTATGATTAGAACAGAGACCAGCAATTAAAGCTTCCAGGCATCTTTTTCCAACACCAAAAAGGTGCATGTCCCTCTAAGTAGAAGAAGCTAATGTGGCTAAAACTTGCTGATGGGAGTCCAACCCAGGTCCCCTTCACGTTGCCTCTAGGAATGTCCCCGTTCTTTCGTGAACTGAATTCAAATCTCAGGAAACTGAAGAGTTAGGGTCGATTGTAATGACTTATTTGTCTGCGTTTTAGTCAATAGTAAGGGAAGCCCAGTGACCAGGTGAGTACGGAGAGGATTTGTCACGTCCCAGGAAGTGACCCTGTCACAAAGCCACGCTTACGCCAAGGTTAGGCAGAGGATGAGGGCGCCTGCGCAGTAGAGTCTGGGGGGGTGGGGAGCGCCTGCGCAGTTCAGAAAGGCCGAGCGAGAGGGCGCCTGCGCGGCTGCGGCGTAAGAGGCTGAGGCGCTGGCCGCCATGGAGCCTATGGAGCAGCTGAGCGAGTTGGTGTCCGCCGAGGGCCGAAACCGTAAGGCGGTGCTATGCCGGCGTTGTGGCTCCCGGGTGTTGCAGCCGGGGACGGCTCTCTTCTCCCGCCGGCAGGTAGGGGCAGGTTGGGGCCGGGTGACGGCCCGCCCGCCTTCCCGAGGGGCCGAGTACCCGCACCTCAGTTTCCGGAGCCCGCGCCGCTCGGGGCTCCCGTGGCCCGAGCTGCCGGCGCCCGTGAGAGGCCCGCCCTCCGGAGGTGTCTGGGGCCGTGAGGTGTCCCGGTCCCTCAGGGGTCCGCGTCCGTGATGGGTCCGGATCCGTGAGGGGCCAGGTCCCTGAGGGGTCCGCGCTTGTGAGGGGCTGGGATCCCTGAGGGGTCCGCGCCCGTGAGGGCGCCGGATGATGGGGCCGGGTCCGTGAGGGGTCTGTGCCGGTGAGGAGCCCGCGTCCCTGAGGGGTCCGCGGCTGGGCCTGCGCCCCAGCCCGCCGGCTTCCTGGGCCAGCTCTTGAAGCCGGCAGGTCTGTCAGCTCCGCTCCAGTCCCGCGTCAGCCCACCCACCAGTCCTTGTTGCCCTAGTCCTTTCTGCCGGGCGCTGTCCGCTCCACAAGGAGCCCCAGCAGCAGCACCTTCCGTGCAGGGATGTGACAGAATAACTCCTGTATCCTAGATGCCTTACCAAGGTACTGGAATCCAGAGTTGCCCAAAGGAATCCTGTTTCCAGTGGGACAGCTCCCTGCAGTCCTGAAAATCAATTGTGAAGGAAGTCTTCTTATTTTCTTCAACTTAGGAATTTTGATACCCTTCATACCACCATCACCACAAGTGAGAAAGTTGAAAAAGAAATTTATTTTGGTAAGCTTTTCATTGAAGTGTAACATGCTCTAGGAAAGTGCAAAGTGTAATCTCATTTCAACCATGTGCATACCCTGTCACTAAAAATTATTTCTAAAAATGCGCTCCGCCCTCTTGACCTTCACACTGGGAATTAGGTTTCAACATAAGAACTTGGGGGGATGGGGGCACAAACATTAGGTCTATGGCAGGGTGCTACTGGCATCTAGTGGGTGGAAGCCAGGGATGCTACCAAGCATCCTACAATGCACAGGACAGCCCGTGACAACAAAGAATTCTCCAGCCCAAAATGTCAGTAGTACCAGGACTGAGAAACCGTGGCCTAAAGACTGTAAAGCACTTGTACATCTATAATCTCATAAACCTTATGAAATTATTTGTATTTGATGTTTATACCACTGGAGTATGAGGCCTTGTGTCCTATGCACTTCTGTATCTCCTACACTACACCTGGACTGTGCATATAAATAAGAACTTAGTAAATATTTGGATTGAAATAAATTAATGAATAAAAGCTATTGGTCCAGTGTAAATAATGGGTTAGCATGGATGGAATGGATCAGGATGTGTAGTTAGTACTGTTACTCCACTATTTGTGCAGCACATGATGTGTGTTCTTTTTAAATCATATAAATGATTTCACATATAAAATGTTCACACCTTTGAACTCGGTACTTCTCAAAATCTTACCTAAAGTTTGTGGCAGAGGAAATTAAAATTAAGCTGAGTAGAGGTGTGGTGAATAGCAGTGTGATGTTTCATAGTTGTGAGAGTAGGTATGGTATGTTTGAAGAACTGAAAAGTTCAGCTTGGCCAGAACATAGAATGTAATGAAAGTGGCAAGAAATGAGGCCACTCAAAGTTAAGGTGATTGGAATAGAGGAGGTGAGAAAGCTATGGGGAAGTGGGATCAAAAGAGAGACTGAGCCAGATAGGGTACAGTGACCAGAGCCACCTTAGATGACCATGAGGGGTCGCGGAAACCTAAAAGGAGCACAGGTGTTGATGTGAGGGTGTAGGAGTAATAATTGGGAGCAAGGAGAACACTGGTTCCCATCTCCAGATCGTGAAGTATGTGGAATGTCAGAGAATGGGCAGCACTGAGGAGCCTGTGGTTTTGTCCTAGCAAGAGTCTTATTTCCATGAAGACGAAAAGAAAAAGGAAACACCAGAGTTTGTGAAGGCAGGAAAAGGGAGTTGATGTTATAAAGGGAGTTGTTTGCTTTTTTATCTTTTTTGGAGGCAGTGGAGGATTGGCTCATGGGAGAGAAAGTACAGAGCAGTGTTTGGATAAGAATAGGAGAGCAAAGGACCTGAAGGCAGTAACCAAGAACAGTTTCTTCTAAAACTAAATATGGGGCCGGCTCCGTGGCTTAGCGGTTAAGTGCGCGCGCTCTGATGCTGGCGGCCCGGGTTCGGATCCCGGGCGCGCCCCAAGGCACCACTTCTCCGTCCAGCGCGAGGCCGAGTCCCACGTACAGCAACTAGAAGGATGTGAACCTATGACATACAACTATCTGCTGGGGCTTTGGGGGGAAAAAAAAAATGAATAAATAAAATCTTTAAAAAAATAAAAAATAAATAAAACTAAATATGATTTAACATAGGACCCAGCAAGTGCACTCTGGGACCTTTATCCCGGAGGAAATGAAAGCTTATATTCACACAAAAACCTGTACACGAATGTTCATTGCACCTTTATTTGTAATAGCCAAAAACTGAAAACAGCCCAGCTGTCCTTCACCAGATGAGTGATTAAACAAACTGTGCTACAGCCATACCATGGAATGAACTATTGATACACTCACCTTGGATGAATCTCCAGGGAATTATGCTGAGTGAAAAATGCCAGTCCTGAAAGGTTTACTGTATGATTCCATTTATACGATATTTTTGAAATAACAAAATTTTAGAAATGAATTAGTAATTGCCAGGGGATAGGAATAGGGGGGCTGGGGGTATTGGTGAGTGTGGTTATAAAAGGTAATATGAGGGATCCTTGTGGTGATGGAGCTGTTCAGTGTGTTGACTGTGGTGTTGGATTCATGAACTTACACGGGATAAAATTGATAAAACTGTCTAGAACTACATACACATGCAAATGAGTACAAGTAAACTAGGAAAACCTGAATAAAATCAGTGGATTGTATCATTGTCGATATCCTGGTTGTGATGTACTATAGTTTTGCAACATGTTACCATTAGGGGAAACTGGGTAAAGAGTACGTGGAATTTCTGTATTATTTCTTAATATAGAAATAATTATCATTTATCTGTATTTTTGTATTATTTATTCACTATGTATGAACATATAATTATCTCAATAAAACTTTAAAACTAATTTAAAAACTCAAGATATTATGCTAAGTGAAATACAGTCACATGCTGCATAACAATGGTTTGGTCAACGACAGAGGGTATATATGATGGTGGTCCCATAAGATTAGTACCATAGAGCCTAGGTGTGTAGTAGGCTATACCATCTAGGTTTGTATAAGTACACTCTATGATATTCACACAATGACAAAATCGCCTAAGGATGCATTTCCCAGAACCTGTCCCCATCGTTAAGCGACACGTGACTGTAAGCCAGTCACAAAAAGACAAATACTCTATAATTCCACTTACATGAGGTAGCTAAAGTAGTCAAATTCATAGAGGCATAAAGTTAGAATAGTGGTTGCCAGAGGCTGGGGGGCAGAGAAATGGGGAGTTTTTATTTAATGGGTATAGAGTTTCAGTTTGGGAAGATGAAGTAGTTCTGGAGATGAATGGTGGTGATGGTTGCACAACAATGTGAATGCACTTAATACTACTAAATTGTACACTTAAAAATGACTTAAATGGTAAATTGTATGTTAAGTATGTTTTATCACAAAAAATCAGGGATCAAAATGGAACATGCATCTCAGCTATGTTAGACAGTATTGTTCAGTTATCTATTGCTACATAACAAAATCACCCGAAAACAGTGACTTAAAACATTAACATTTATTTTGCTCACAAATTTGGGGGTTGACTGGACATAGTTAGGCAGTTCTCATTCAGGGTCTTTTTCATGACAGCAGTCAAAAGGTTCATCTCAAAAGCTTTTTCACTCATGTGTCTGCCTGTGGACTGGAAAGACCCAAACACCTGAGCACTGGAACAGGCTTTGGAGGCATCTCCGTCTTTCACTGGATCTTTCCACATGGTCTGTCTACATGGTGGCCTTAGGGTAGCTGGGGTTCTTACATAGAAGCTGAAGGCTCCCAGAGCAAAGTGTTCCAAGAGAAACTAGCAAAAGTGGCATGGTCTTTTCTAACCTAGCCTGTCACTTCTTATTTAGCATTATATTCATCGAGGCAGACACAGTGGCCTGCCCAGGTTCTAGGGGAGAGGCATGGACTCCACCTCTTTTTTTGTGTGTGTGAGGAAGATCAGCCCTGCACTAACATCTGCCAATCCTCCTCTTTTTTTGCTGAGGAAGACTGGCCCTGGGCTAACAGCCGTGCCCATCTTCCTCCACTTTATGTGGGACGCTGCCACAGCATGGCCTGCCAAATGGTGTGTCGGTGCGTGCCTGGGATCCGAACCGGCGAACCCTGGGCCGCCGGCAGCAGAGCACGCGCACTTAACTGCTTGCACCACCGGGCCGGCCCCTGGACTCCACCTCTTGATGGAAGAATTGTCAAAGAATTTGTGGACCTGTTTTAAACCACCACAAGTACTCACAGAAGGGGGAAAATTATGAAAAAGTCAACAAGTTTACTCTGTATTCTGACATTTTTTATTCTCATCTATATTGTAGCATGCTTGCCAAGTTTCCCATAATGAGAATGTATTTTTACAAAGAGAAAGAAAATATTTATTTTTTTAAAGGGTACTGTTAACAGCTCTTCAAAAAGGAAAAGGAGTTTCACTGAGACATCAATAGAATCTCACTGAGTTGTGGTGTTCTACGTATCTCTGACGAGCCTGTCCAGGATTAGGGGTACTGGCTGGGGTCCTGACAGCAAAGTTAACCCACCTGGTCCGGGATCTAACTGGCAACTTTGGCCCCCAACCAACTGAGTTAGCTGCCTCAAATTAGATATTAATTCTTTTTGGGTTTTTTTTGTGTGTGTGTGTGAGGCAGATTGGCCCTGAGCTAACATCTGTTGCCAGTCTTCCTCTTTTTCTTTTTTCTCCCCAAAGCCCCAATACATAGTTGTATATCCTAGTTGTAGGTCCTACTCGTTCTTCTATATGGGACGCTGTCTCAGCGCGGCTTGATGAGTGGTGAGTAGGTCCGTGCCCAGGATCCGACCTGGCAAACCCTGGGCCACCAAAGCGGAATGTGCAAACTTAACCACTATGCCACCAGGCTGGCCCCTAGATGTTAATACTTTTTTTGTGTGTGTGTGAGGAAGATCAGCCCTGAGGTAACATCCGATGCCAATGCTCTTCTTTTTGCTGAGGAAGACTGGCCCTGGGCTAACGTCTGTGCCTATCTTCCTCCACTTTATATGGGACGCCGCCACAGCATGGCCTGACAAGCAGTGCATTGGTGCACGCCCGACCGAACCCGGGCTGCCAGCAGCAGAGCGTGTGCACTTAACCGCTATGCCATGGGGCCGGCCCCTAGATGTTAATTCTTGATTTCTATCCCAGTAGTCTGTCCAGAATACCTCATTGTAGCCCCAATGTTACATCCCATAACGTGACCCTGGCACTTGTCCCCAGCGTGGCAGTAAATAGGTTGAGATCTATGCACAGATACACATACATATACATAATGTAGGTATAGTCTTGTGGGTCTGACTTATAGGATTTAAATAAAAATGGGATTGTTGAGGAATAGAGGGAACAGGACTCAGAATGACTCCTTGAATGAATAGTTAATAATAGTATTTCCCTTAAATCATTAATCAAACGAGACTGCAGAGGTGGCGTTTTGCTCTGTAAATGGGAACAGTGCGAGGGAAGCTGGTGCTTCTTTGTTGAATGCCTCCTGAAGGCTAATGCTTAAGTAGTCTTTGATTTTCTCCTCTTCCATTTAGTTAAGATGTGACTTGACCCCTACAACGTAGGGGATAGGCCAGAAAGAGTTTTAGAGAAATTTAGGCCCACAGAAAGTTACAGTTAGGAAAGGAATCCCGGTTTCCTGGTTCCTGAATTTTGATTCCTAACTCATTTGCCTCTGCCTGTTCTCATTTTCCCTTAGGGTAAAACCAAGCATTAGGGACTCATTTAAACATCAGATGAGGCAAAAAGAGTGACTGGAATGACAGTATACCCGGAGAGACTGTCATATTTTGTGATGTCCTCAGATGATGTCTCAGGTGACACAGCAAAGGGTAGTGCATAGATATTTGTTTTAATAAGCCAAGTGCTTGGAGGATGGGGAGTAGAAATGTTCTGAATCAGTGTTCTGAATCAGTGCTCCTTCCTCCCTATCAGGGATACCCTCCCTACTGGCTACAGTATGGCCTAGAGTTCAGAAGTGTAAACTCCAGGGTATTTAATACACACTATTAGCTCTTGTGGACTTCCTAACTGTAACATTCAGGGAGAGGCTTACTCATCCCCACCAAAGCATTTACCTTTTTTGGACTAATGTCAGTCCAATTTTTAAAAAATTTTTGCTTTTATTCTGATTGCCAATCCCAGACTAGCACACTGAGGCCATCCTATTTTGTTAGAGTTTGGGGATGCATTAAACGTCTATTGTGGGGTGGGAAATAAGTGTATTGGCAGCAGTCATAATGATGAACAGCAGAGGGGTAACAAGCTTTGCTGGCATTGTATTTTTTTAGTAGTCGGGGGCAGGTCTAGGTGTGTAAACTAGCCATATGGAAGAAATTAAAGGGAGAATGTGTGTGTGTATGTGCTTGCACAGCAGTGTGCCAGTGCCAGGGGTGTTCTCCTGAAGACTGGGAAGGCATGTTAATTAGCAGGTACAAGGATCCTAAGGATAATATTCCAAATTCTAGAACTAGATTTTCCTTTTTAATGTTCTTTTTATAAGATAAATCCAGCATATTCATAACAATGGTGGAATAGAGGACAGCCAGATATTCTGTATTTATTCTTTTAACAAATATTTGAGTTCCTGCTCTATACCAGTTACTATTCTAGGCACTGGGGATATAGTAATGAACAAGAAAGGTAAGCTCCCTGCTTTCCAGGGGCTTACATTCGATTAGAGGGAGACCCATGGTAAATAAGCCAATAAATTAAGATAATTTCAGAGAATGGTAAGTAAACATAAAGAAGGAGTGGCATAAGGGAACTTCTGGGGGTGATGGATATGCTCATTATCTTGATGATGGTAGTGGTTCATCGGTGCATACATGTGCCAAAATGTATCAAATTGTACACTTTAAATATGTGCAGTGGGTGTGTCAGTTATACCTCAGTAAAGCCGGTTTAATTTTTTTTTTTTTTTGGTGAGGAAGATTAGCCCTGACCTAACATCTGTTGCCAATCCTCCTCCTCTTGCTGAGGAAGATAGGCCTTGGGCCAACATCTGTGCCCATCTTCCTCCACTTTTTTTTTATATGTTGGATCCCACCACAGCATGGCTTGATAAGCGGGGTGCAGGTCCACGCCCGGGATCCAACCTTGCGAACCCTGGGCTGCCGAAGCAGAGCGCGAGAACTTAACCACTTTGCCACCGGGCCGGCCCCTGTAAAGCCGTTTTAAAAATAAAAATACAATGGGCATTATGGGAAGCTAATTGAGATTGTTTGGTTAGAGAAGACCTCCTGAGGAGGTTACAGTTGAGCTGAACATCAAGGAGCTTGCCTTGCCAGGATCTGAGGGCAGAGTAGCCTTACCCTGTTTGAAGGAGGAGCATAATGAGGTAGGAACAGGAACATAATGAGGGAGATTAGGAACAGGTAGGGCCTTATAGGCCATGCTAAGGACAGCAATGAAGTCAAGTTACCACAGCAACCAGAGTTCTTCTTTCACGTCTCTTAAGAATCAGGACATGGGTCAGAGGCAACAGAGGAGCCACCCAGCATCCTAGTCTGTAACTTAATAATAGGGCTCCTCATTTCGTTTTCATTTCAAGAAACTGCTAGGGCACAGTGTAAGTATATGTAGAATAGGGGTGATGATCTGACCAAGCTAGTTCAGCTTTTGTATTCTTTCTGTTCTCTGCCACTACAGCTTTTTCTTCCCTCCATGAGAAAGAAGCCAGCTCTGGCTGATGGCAGCAATCCTGATGGTGATCTCCTCCAGGAGCACTGGCTGGTTGATGATATGTTCATCTTTGAGAACGTGGGCTTCACCAAGGATGTGGGCAACATCAAGTTTCTGGTCTGCGCAGACTGTGAAATTGGACCAATTGGCTGGCATTGCCTAGATGACAAGAAGAGTTTCTATGTGGCCTTGGAACGGGTTTCCCATGAGTAATTGAGGGGAGGAGGACTCAGCTGCACCCCAACTGTAAAAGCTACTCCCCACAAGAACTGGCATTTAACCTGGTATAACTGTTCTGCTGCCACATTCTCTGTACCAATATAAACTGAGTATCAATATGTCCAGTTGAACATGCAGAGAGCTAACCTTACTTCCTTAAAGCCTCAACTGAATGCCTCTTGCTTAGTTCACTTGGCATCACAACATTTCCTAATCTCTCCTTTCCCCCAGTTTTAGGACACTGGGATACTTCCACAGATCTTTTCCCTGGCATTCTGCCTGCGCTTTCTCTTACCCAGGGGCTCCCTAGTTTCTTGCTCTAGAAGAGCAATATTCAACCTTTTAGCCATGATGACACGTGACAGATGATGCTCATGTGCTGATAGTTGAAACCACCTTTTTCTCTCTCATTCAAGAAAGCATACAGGTATCCGAGAGTGACTTTGTTGTATGGCTAATTTTATCTACAGTAATTTATTGTTTTTAAAAGTAAAGCATTTACAAACTTCAGTATTTAAACTACGAATCAGAAACACATTACTTTGGACACACCTCTAATACCATGTTTGAGAGCCTCTACTCCAGGTTGATAGTGACTTTTTATTGTAAAGATGAACGTGGCCCCTCTTCCCTTCAGATCTTGATGTGTTTTCTCTTCATATTAGTCCCCGCTATTGCCTGTTAAGTTGAGAATCAGATTTTCATCCCCATCTGGCAGCCACCCCAAGGAAAACTCAGCCCTGGCCGTTTTCCCAGGATCTCTTGGAATCAGAGTGGAGGATGTGGGATATAGGAGAGATAGGCCCTTGCCATATTATCCATGAGTTTATAGGTTTGTCTCATTTGGACAAATAACTCTTCTTTTGTTCTTAGGAAAGAAATCTTTAATGGATAGTGTCATCATTTACTGAACCTACTGGGCATGGTCTTCACAGAGTTTGGGTTCCACTGGAATCTCTATACCAATCCAGAATACAAACTTTCCACCCAGATGCCTCTATTTCTACAGCTGTGGGGTTGCTCTGTTTGATATTAGCCAACTTGTTTAACCATTCAATATGATCTTGAGTTGTTCTGTCATTTCTCTTCTGAAATGACTTACCATCTTAAAAGGAATCTGTATAACCAGGTTTCAGGTATCCTTCCATCATCCCTACCTCTAAGGTTCAGGAGACCTAGAATTGAAATAAGGACTAAATAGAGACCCTACAATCTGCAGCCCATTCTTTTGCATCTGTTTTCTGGTTGCTTCCTCCTTCCTTCTCCCCAGAACTTACTCTAAGGGCTCCCCAACTAAAGTGCAGACCTTGGGCACAATTTTGCAACCAACCTACTCCCATAGAAAGGTGGCTTCCTTCCTCAGTCATAGCCTCAATGAGTTATAGTAGAAAATGAGAAAACTGTTTTCCAGACAAACGGTCAAATGCTATGATTATGGCATTTGCAGAAAAACATCTGTGAGATTTATTCATTCAGGTCAGAAGGAACAAAACCAAATAGATGCCTCTAGGGGCATATGGCCCCTCATATAAGCCAAAATCTAGGCAAAGCATTTTTTAAAATTAGGCTTTTACTTTTCTTTCCTTTTTTAATCACAGAAATAGTACCCATTCATTGCAAATACAAAAATGAGTATAAAAAATTTTTTAATCACTCATATTTCCACCATCCAGAGATTGCCAATGGTAAAGTGGTGTATATCTTTCTCAGTGTTTTTCTATATATATATGTATATAAACATGTATGGTTTTTTAAAACAAATATGAGATCATACTGTACTCTTTTATAACTTGCTTTTTCCATTTAACAAAATACTGACTTTTCATGTCAGTAGATTTCCATCTGTGTACACCATTGTTTTTAGTATTGTATTTCTGTACAATAATTTATTTAAACAGTCCACTATTAGATTGTTTCCAGTTTCTTATAAACATTGTGATATAATGTGCAACCTTATAGTTAAATCTGTATATGCATTCTTAATTATTTTCTTGGCATACATTATTGTAAGTAGAATTGCAGAAGATGCATGTTTTCAAGGCTTTGCTGTATTGACACATAAACAATACAGCAAACACACTCAAAAAGACCTGTGCCTCAAAAACACCTGTGCTAATTTACCCTCCTCCAGCAGTGTAAAAGAGCACTCATTTCTCTGAACCCTTTCTGACACTGGGTATTTATTATCATTAAAAGAACATTTTGCCACTTCAATAGAAAAAATAGTATCTCTGTTTTAATTTGCATTTATTTTATTTCTAATGAAGTTTTTATATACTTATTGGTTATTTGTATTTCTTTTTTTGAGAATTGACAAACATTGTTGCCTTGGTAGCCAAAAATGTCGAGTTGTTATTCTGCCTTTTCAGCTTGATCTGAAAGAAATAAAGGCATTTAAGCAGTGGAAATTAGATTCCTGTATGTCCTTGAGAAGAATATATAATTTGAACAAGCAGAGGAGAGCTGAAACTTAGGGTTAATCTTGAGGTCTGTCAACTACTTAATCACTTAGTGTCTCCTATAAAATAATAGGATAATGTCATCTCTTCGTTCCCTTCACACAATAGGCTCTTAGTAAAGACTTGTGAAGCAGTTAACTGCTATTTTAACTGCTACAGGTAGACAGAGGTAACCCATGCTTGCTGCTATGAGTATAGAAACCTGAAATTCCTGTTGAGAGCAATTGATTTTTCCAAGGCCTAACTGTTTCTACAAAATTCTTTTTTAGTGTAGAATCAAAGATGGACAATGATGTACTGACATTTGACATATTGTTACCATGCTAGGTATGAGACTACTCAAGTAACTGTAACATATAACTAATGAGGACTTCTGCTCCTGGTAATGGAGGATAGCCAATTTGGACTGACCATCCCACTGACAGCAAATAGAAAGGCTAGACAAAATATTTTAAAAATCCAAAGGCATCAGAGAGCTAATGTGACTTTGAAGAATTACTGAACCAGGACCACTGAGAAGATGGAGGCCTGGGAAATGGGCTTAGTGTTATGGGCCACTCTTCTTCTGGGGGCATTTACCAAACTTGGAGGAGGCAGTTCAGAATGCTGCTGATGAGTGATTTTGACAGCCTTCCAGAAGTAGGGGACAGGGCCTGTCAAAGGATGGTGGACCTGATGAATGTCCCTCACTTTGGGTTGCGGCCCTCAGTCCTTTGCACCCCAGGAACAGGGATGAACTGGAAGTAGGAAGGTAGGAAAGCCTCTCTCAGGAGATCGCAGCTCAGCTTCCAATGCTCTCAATCCTTGAAATTAGATGAAGGTGATCCCAAAGTGGTAGTTTCCCCAAACCCTTGGCATAAGCAAACAGAAACCCTCTCTAGAGAAAGATACCATCATCCTCAATTTCGAATTGTTTCTGCAATTTTGCTAATACAATATCCTGAATACAATAAAATGTAACAAAGCAAATGAGACAAGATAATAAGAAAACCAGTAAAACAACAGACAATGGAAACAAGCCCAGAGAGGCTGGAGACAGGAGCTGTCAGACAGAACCTGTAAAATAACTGCTTGCTCTGTTCAAGGAGAGGTACAAGTTTCAGGAAATGCAGCAGCTACCTGGACATGTGAAAAAACAAGTGAATTCTAGAGTTTAAAAAAATCCAATCACCAAAATTAAGAATTCCGGGAAGGTTTTAACAGCAGATTAGGCACAGCTAAAGAGAAAACTAGATAACTGGGAGCTAGGGATAACTTGAACAGTAGATTTGCAAGACAGCACAAAACCTCATACAACATTACTGAGAGAAATTAAAAGGAAACAGATTTATAGGGCCAGAAACCTGCAGCTCACAGGCCAAATCCATTCAAGCCAGCATCTAATTTATTTAGATTCAGAAGCCTGTGAGCTAAGAATGGTTTTTACCTTTTTTAATGGTTATATAAGTATCTACCTAATATCCTCAATTTTGCCTCAGCGCACAAAGCCTCAAGTATTTATCTGGCCCTTTAAGAAAAAAGTTTGCCGACTCCTGACTAACATGGTAAAGGTGTATAAATTTAATAACATCCCAATCAAAAACCCAGCAGTTTGTGAAATTCAACAAACTGATGCTAAAACTTACATGAAAATGCAGAAGACTGAGAATAGTGAAGACAGTCATCGAGAAAAACAAGATGAGAGAATTTCTCTATTGGATAGACATTATAGTTTGTCACAAGGATTGACAAATAAACAGAACAAAATAGCTCAGAAACAGACCCATGCATATGGATACTTGATTTATGACAAAGGTGAGGGTAATGATTTGGAGGGAGCATAAGGAGGGCTTCTGCAATACTGGTAGTGTTCTATTTTTTTTAAATCTAGGTAGTGGTTATGTAATAAATTGTTAAGCTGTACATCTTTTGTGCACTTATCTGAATATATATTTTCATAATAAAAAGGTTTTTAAAAGAATGTAACCAATGGTCCTATACAAGGCCCAGTTTATTAAACCTCAGTTCTTCCCTTCAGTTGGATGACATTTCTTTTCTATTATCTCATTTAAAAATTAAACCCTTGACTACTTCCTCACCTCCAAGGAAGGTAAATTCCAGAAGCATAGGGACCAAGAATATCCTGTTTACTATTATACCCTTCGTGTTTGGCCCAGTGTCTGCCACATTTTAATAGTTTGACAAATACTTGTTAAAGGAATTTAAAATAAACTCCATTGAATGCTATATCATTTTAGTGGGACTAATTTAAAGTAGTTCATGCAGTTTTTTTTCATGGAGTTAGGGATTAGAGTCAATTATATTTCTGATGCAGAAATAGTGGGTTAGAAATTAGGTATGGCACTTTTTTCCAATGCCTTTTGACAAAGACAATGAAAACAGATGTGGTACAGAATCATGCAGAGAGTACATCAACGTGGCCATTACCATGGCTGAGTCTTCAGAGGGTAAGAAAGATGTTAACTATAGTGGTGCCAGGCTTTCAATTGTGACCAAGGTTTGTGTTTGGAGAACTGAATTCCTGGAATATGTGTCTGAATGTCAGAATGTAGGGTTAAGTGGCAGAAGTGTCTACCAAATTCATTTCAAGTCTATTGATACTTAGAATGCATTTTGCCTCATAGAAACAATGATCCATGATGAGTAGCTTGTAGCCTATGACACAAAACTATGTGTACCCAAAGCATAATATTATAACAAATGATTCTAATTTTGGATGCCAGGAACAAGTCCTCTGCTACAATTAGAGGAAGGTCACTCTCCAGACCTGGTGACCCCAGACAGAGTCTATTTCAGATTGGGGCCAGGATGAACCACGACCTGCGGGAACGAGTGAGGAGATAGAAGGTGGGCAGGGGAGACTTGTGGCCCTAAGGAGGTGAGGGAAGAGTGATCAACTCCCAGGGGTTTGTCCATTTATCCCCCACTTTGTCCTGAATGGGCTCTGGTATGAGACATGAAATAGGGACTGGGTGGAAATGGGGGTTCCATCCTAGGGAGCAGTTGCCCCAGTCAAAGGAGAGGTGAATTTCAAGATAAGACAATAAGAAAGTAAGCTCACGTAGTCACCCTACTTGGGCAACTAAACTAAGGTGACCATCAGGTGTAAGTAATTTAGTCAATTGAAAGCCAGATGCCACCTGGACAGCCTTGGCACTGGCTCAAGAATGGATAGCTGAGGCATGGCCCTGATGTCTCCCTGTTTACTTTGGTTCTTCACTGCTCAATAAACAGGATATTCTTGTTCCCATAAAGCCTCTCCATCTCCTTTTGTCCCTCCCTTGCCCAGAGTCACTGTGGTTGTCATTAAATTCAGTGTCATTTAATTGCTGTGTGGTGTCGAGGCTGGGGGGAGAGTACATATACGAAAGGAGGCAGGCTTATCAGGATTCTTTAGATTGCTTGAAAACTAGAGTTGCCCATGGGCCTTTCCCTCTGAACTCGGGGATATTTTAAATTCCTGAAGAGCTGTGTGAAAATGGTGTGTCTGCAATGGCACTGAAGTTGAGATCAGATCGAGAGAAAAGGAGGAGGAAAAGTTAAAGATAAAAATCTAAACTTGGAAGCTAGATAATAGAAATAAATCTAAATACCTTGTAAGAGGACTAATTTTAATTGGTGTGATGTAAAGAAGCATATTCTCAAGAGAGGGGGGTTTGTGTAATTTCCACAAATAACACTGAAGATGTCTCTGTTTCAAATGTATTTATAGCCCCTAGGTTAGAGTCCACTCTATTCAGCAGAAGGACGGAAGGACGTTTCTAACCGGCAGACTCTACCAGCAGGTGGAATGAATGCCTACAAGGGCGAGGCAAGGAAGAGATGACGGTGTTGAATTGATGACTTTTTGAGGTTACAGCCACGTAGCTTCATTTTAATCACTGATATGCCCACCTTCAGTAGGATGTAACATTTCAATTGTTTTGCTTGGGGCAGTGACAATGAATAACCACGTCTTAGCTTTGTATAGACAAGAGTTTTCAAAGTGCTTATTTGAATGTTCACCCACACATTCTCACCTTATCCCTTGACCAGAGGCATCCACTTTAAAGCTGGCAGCCTCATAAAACCCAAGAGTTGAGACCAAAGAACACTTTTCAGAATTTGAAGTTAACCTTTGCAACCTGGACTTAAACCACCTAAGCCACCTGAACAAGCATTTATTTTCAAAATATTTCAGGATTCTTTGAAATAACATGTCTAGAGTCTTGTGGAAAAACAGATACAGGGATCCAGGGGGCAGCTGGTCTGATGTCACACTGGCAAGTCACACAGTAACTTTGAGTCTTCCTGGGTTCTATCAGCAGAAAGTCATTACAGGTGCAGACTTTCCTAAGGCAAGAATTCAATCCTCCAAGTCTGACCGGGGTAAACTAGGTGCAGTTACCTTTCCACAGGGAAGTGAGAAGCGATGATAGACGCTTTAGGTTCCTCTGGAATGTGCCGAGCAAATATTAAGGGTAAGCTTTGTGGGGTATGCAATCATTTGATTAAACCAAACACCAATTAACCGTCCCAAACTAGGAAATGGGCTAATTTGTTACGCTTAGGTATTTAGAAGTAAAACCTTGGGGCCGGCGGTGGCGTAGTGGTTAAGTTCGACCCCTCCCCTTCGGTGGCCTTGGGTTCACAGGTTCAGATCCCGGTCGCAGACCGACGCATCGCTTGTCAAGCCATGCTGTGGCAGCGTCCCATATGAAGTAGAGGAAGATGGGCACAGATATTAGCCCAGGGCTAACTTTCCTCACACACACACAAAAAGTAAAACCTTATCTTAGACAGCTAACAAACAGCTTGGGGAGTGGGCGAATGTGCGTATGCCCTTTAGCATGGAAAAATATGAACTACCACTGGAAAAAAAAAATACACAAGTAACATCTACATACTGCTTAAATTGCTGCTCTGATTACATCACTGCTCTAACAAAAACCCTCAAGGGCGACCCATAGCCAGTGGAATTATGTGCAAACTCTCCAGAGTAGCATTCAAGGCCCCACGCCGCGCCTCCGTCCTCACCCACAAGTCCTCTTCAGCCTGCCTTAGCCAGCCTGGACCCAGGCTCTTCTGGGAATCCGGGTCACCTGAACTGGACGTGCCCCCCCAGGCAAAGGGGAGGTAGATTGCAATTACCTGCACCTGCAGCGCTCTCGCCCCTTTCCTCCCAGCACCTGGCTCTCCTTATAGCATCCTTCCTTTTCAGGTTGTTGCCGAGCTCGTCTGCGCCACATTCCCAGGTTTACGCACTTTCGAACCAGGTCCGCGGTGTCGGCGGTGTAAAGACCTAAGGCAAACGGAATGGCGGTGTCTCCCCAAAGTTTCAGCCTCTCAGACGCACCACGCGCCCCGACAGAGCAGAAGACGATCTGGCGGGCGGGGAGGACCCGCGCCCCAGAGGCTTTCCCTTCTTCTGGCTTTACTTACTGCCCAGGGACGGGCTGCGACATTTCACAAGCGGGCCGCCCAAGCTCAGGGAGGGGGCGGGGCTCGGGGGCCTGGGCCAGTGGGAGGACGCGGGGGGCGGTCCCTGCGGCCGGGCCCGCTGGGAGCCGTGGCCGGCAGCTTGTCCGTGTATGTGAGCTCCCACTAGCCCGGGGAGGCCTGGTGTTGCCGAAGGCCTTCCACCTGTCGGAGCAGCCATGGTGAGGAGGGCACTTGGGGCGCCCGGGGAGTCCAAGCACGGCTTTTCTGCGCCCCTTCCCTGCGAGAGGCGAGTGCGAGCTCGAACAGTTGCGAGCTCCTAGTCCCGCGCGAAGGGCAGAGGGGCGCGCTGGGCAGAGGCGCGTGGGGCACGTTCTGGGAGGCAGAGCCTCGGCCCAGCTGGGCAGGGCGCTGCGGTCCGGGACCAAGGAAGCCGCACCTGGGATGGTTAGGAAATCCGGCAAGTTTCTCCACGTGGTTGGCTTTCTCTAGTTCCTGCCGCTGAAGACTAAGCGCCTTTGTTCTCAAGCCCTGAGTAAATGAAAACAAGAGCCTGGAGGTAGTTTGGCTTAAAGTGTGGAGCCTGGAAACGGAACCTAGTCTTTTGGGTTCCAGACCAGGTCGCGCACTGCTAGGCTTCAGCCTCCAGGGAGGAAAGACAAAGGGGTGCTCCCAGACCTTTATCGGCTTGAAGAGCCCCACCTCCCGCCTCACACTACGTCCCTGCTCTGCTTCCCCCAACAGCGTGAGTGTGTCTCATCCACGTGGGCCAGGCCGGGGTGCAGATGCAGTGCCCGCTGGCAGCTCTACTGCCTGGAGCACAGAATCCAGCCCGATGGCACCGTGTTCGGCGGCCAGGGGCGGGGGGCAGTGGTGGTAATTTCAGCACCTTTTTTAGCGAAACACCAGCTGGCAAGTGCGTTTCCGGGACTGTCTGTGGACCTGGAGCCAACTGTCCTAGGTGAGAAGGTGGCAGTCAGTGGGAAGCTCTGCTTAGGGCAAGAGCTCTTGGAATGCGGGCAATCCCCTGACAAGAACAACCCTGAAGTCTGTGGCTTTTGTCTAGACTCTCTTTAGAGGGGATCCTGAGGGCTTCCTGTGCTGAGGGGGAGATCAAACAACTCTGCCCAGAAACTGCCAGATTCTAGGGCTCAGACCTAGAATGAAAGACTGCAGAAAAGAATGTATATAAAAGCAGAAATTTGACGCTTCCTTTCCCTACCCTCGGACTCTTGAGGATAACATTACCTAAGGAACTGGACACTAAGAACATTTGTGATGGCCCCCTGCTCAGCCTCACCTGCGATGGGCCCCCTAATAGGATGTAGATCTAGGTCAGCCTGGCTGTTGCTGGCTCCCAGGGGGCTCTCTGCTTCCCCCTTTCTGCTCTGAATCTCCTCAGTTTCCTGCTCCCTGAAAACTTTGCCCCTCCCCCAGTCTTTCTGAAGACATTGTTGTAGAGGTTAAACTATGGACTGGGTTTTCTGCGCTAACGTATGTTCTAAGCTCAATCAAAAATCAAGTGTGAGTCCCCTAGACACCTCTCTGCTTCCTCACCAAGCAGAATGGAGTGTCTGCGATCAGAGGGAAAGGACAGGACCACTAAAGGGGCCCCTGGCTTTCCCAACCCCAGGGCCCAGGGTAGGACTGGGCTTTAGAAGGGGGCCTCTGGAATGCCATGCACCCTCCTGCCCTGTGTGCACTTAGACCAGGGAAGCTTAGCAGCATAGATCCTACTGCTTGTGTCCTTGTGGGGATGAGACCAGCCTCTCACCTTTGCCCTCTTCATTCCCCTCAAGATGCCATAAGAACTGGCACTTACAGGAGGCCCTTCCACCCTGAGCAGCTGATATCTGGCAAGGAAGATGCTGCCAACAACTATGCCCAAGGCCACTGCACTGTGGGGAAGGAGATCATCGATATGGTGCTGGAGCGAATCTGAAAACTAGGGAGCGGACCAAGTGTCTTTCGCACCTCCAGGAGACCAGTGCGTCCTTAACCTCCCTCCCTGGCCTGGGATGCTGGGCCTTCATGGAGGAAAGGGAAACCACAGGCCTGTGGCTGTTGCTGGTGCTAGCGGTGTCCACTTGGTTCCTCTGGCCTGTCTGTCCACTCGGCTTCCCCTAGGGGGAGCTGTGTGCCCTGGGTGTGGATCTGGGGTTAGAAGCTGGAGTAACCGGCTTTGCCCAGAGTTTGTGGACTCAGGCTTCCGCCCTGCTGGTTCCTCCCTGTGCCAGGCCTGGTTGTCTGATCCAAGCCTTCTCTGAACTTGATCCACCTCTAGCCTCAGCAGGTAGAAGGAAGCAGCCTCCATGGCTCCATGTTGTTCTGGGAGAGGCTCCTGCTTAGCTTGTAGCCCGTGCCCAAGGCACTGAGAACCAGGAGGGAGGCCAATGAGGAGCCAGTACTCGGGCACTGGTCCCCTAGAGAGACAGTCCAGACATCCTCTCTCTGCTCAATAGGAACTGAGGACTTGAGAGTGACCTGAGGAAGGGGAGTCTGTGTGACAATAAAACAAACCACCCCCCTAGGCTTCGACTTTCTTAAAAGGAGGTTTTGGGGTTTTTTTAAGTTATCGATTTGCATAAAGCCTGCTTTTCTTTTTTAAAATTTATTTTTATTGAGATATAATTGACAGACAACATATTAGTTTCAGGTGTACAACATGATTCGATATATATATATATATATATATATATATATATATATATATATATAGCGAGTAAGTGGAAAGCTTTTATATTGTCCCTACCCATGTATCTGGCATAGATTGAGGCTTTTCTAGTTCAAGGAACAGCTATATCAGAATCATTGAGGGTACTTGTTAAACCTGCAGGTTCCTGGGTTCCAGTCTGGGGTGGGCCTGGGAATCTGCCTGTTCAACAGGATACTACCACCACTGCCGCCCCCACTCCCACTCTCCTGCAACTAGGTGGCAAAGCTATAAAGCTGGGAGGGCCCAGCTCCCTGACTACTAATCCTATGTCCCCCCTGACCTTCATCTCCACTGTCCCCCTCCCCCACCACTTCACACACTCAGCACTGCCTTTCTAGGTCACCTGTCTCCCAAGAACTCCAAGCCCCTGTAGGTATGGTCTTCTCACCTCTACAGAGGTGAAGCAAAAGATCATGAGAGAACTTTCTGGAGTGATGGAAATTTCTGTATCTTGATTGGTTTGATGACTATATAGGTACATACACTTATCATTCATTGTACATGCAATAAAACATACACTTAAGTATGCATTATGCTTCAAAGTTTTTTTTAAATACAGGAGTGAATACAGCTGTAGTTAGGTCACAGTAGCTGTTTGACAGAAAAGGGCTGTCAGAAGAGGGCTGAGCAGGTGATATGCCATCTGCATCCTTAGCGGTGTCATCTCCTACCCTGGACAGACCAGTGCACAGGGCTGCAGGGTTTCCTGATCTTCAACAGCTTTGGGGGTGGCACTGGCTCCGGCTTCAACTGCCTGCTGATGGAGCAGCTTTCTGTTGAATATGGCAAGAAGTCCAAATTACAGTTTCCTATCTACCTGAGTGTCCACAGTGGTTGTAGAACCCTACAACTCCATCCTGACCACCCACACCACCATGGAGCACTCTTAACTGTCCTCATGGTGGACAATGAGGCCATCTGTGACATCTGCTGCCGCAACCTGGACATTGTGTGCCCAACCTACACCACCCTCAACCGGCTTATCAGCCAGGTTGTGTCCTCCGTCACTGCCTCCCTGCGTTTTCATGGTGCTCTCAATGTGGACCTCACTGAGTTCCAGACCAATCTGGTGCCCTTCACTCGTATTCACTTTCCCCTGGTGACCTACGCACCGATCATCTCAGCCAAGAAGGCTTACTGCGAGCAGCTCTCTGGCGGAGATCACCACTGCCTGCTTTGACCCCTGCAATCAGATGGTCAAGAGTGACCCTCGCTATGGTGAAAATATGGCTTGCTGCATGCTCTACCGCAGAGGTGTGGTGCCCAAGGATGTGAATGCCACCATTGCTACCATCAAGACTAAGCGCACCATCCAGTTTGCTAACTGGTGTCCCACAGGTTTCAAGGCAAGTTGGGGATAGAGGGGGGATTAGCATGTGGCCTCTGTACCCACTGAGAGGAGAGACTCCTGTAGAGCTGCAGGCATATAAACAAATGTGCCAGGGATGGGGCGAATTGGGCCAATAATATTTAATAGGTCTCAACCTGTCTAGACCCCAGGCTTTTGGCTTGTGAGCCAAGGTTGAGTCTATTGGAAAGCTTTCCTTTGTGAAAGGAAAAGCATGTTTCCTGTCTCCTAGCCTGGCACATAGGCATTCCCTTGGCTTGCAGTCATTTGGGGGCAATGCCCTCATCATTCTCATGTGCAGGGACAAACCCACTTAGTATGGCTCCTGCTCAGAAGGGAGTGCTTTTGGAAGCACAGAAAGGCCTACCATTCAAATAATGGGCAAAACATGGCTCAGAAAGAAGGCCTGTGAATGCAGTCTCTTCCTTTTGAAGTACTGAGGAAGAGTTCTTCATGCCCCCTCCTCTTATCAGTTCACATTCCCAGAGGGTACTGGGCAGATGACCTAAAACCCATTAAGTTTTATGGGTTTTGTTCCAGGGTGAGACTAGAAAGATTAAAGGTGACAGCTGTGGCATTTAAAGAAGTAGATACAGCTTTCGTGCCCTGTTACACTGCTGCAGACGTGACCACAATGGGAGGGGAGGCAGGGCCCTTGGTCACAAGATAATAGCCACTTGCTGGTAGTGGAGAGTTATCCTGTAGCCCAGAACTAGACACAAGGGTAGGCTGTCTGGGAGGCTCCGTGTTAGGAAAGCTTCAGCTACTCAAAGGAAGAGTAGGCTGCCTTCAGGAAGTATCAAGGGGAAGGTGACTTTTTTTTTTTTTTTAAACACTGAATATGAGATGTATTTATATATTCTTAATAAAACAATGTTTGAAGTAGGTTAAGTTTAGATGCAATTGGAGATCTTCACAAGGTTTTATATTTTTTAAACTATTAATTTTCTAAACTACAGGAAAGTGGAGAGACCGGTACAATTATTTATCACCATAAATCCACTGCCCGGAGTCAACATCTAACTCTACGTTTCCTTTATTTTTGCTTTGCTGACCAATTTAAACTCACTTATAGCTATTATATAATACGGAAATCCCTTTTTGTGCCTAGGAAAATTAATAATACTTCCCCAAAATAAGAATACCTAATCAGTATTCAAACTTTTCCTGTTGCCACAAATGTTTTTATAGTCAGTTTTTCAAAATCAGGATATAATCAAGGACGAGGCATTATATTTGTCTCTTACATCTTTTAATGTAAAACAGTTCACCCACCCTTTTGTTGGATTGTGACTTTGAAGGGACTGGTCTCATTGTCTTGAATGTCCCACCTTCTGAATTTGTCTGTTTCCTTGTGGTGGTGAACTTGTTCCTTGATCTCTGTGTTTCTGGAAGACTGGCAAATGCCAAACACAAGTGACCACCCCTCCCCAGTTATGGGAAGCCTTGTACAGATCCTTCCAGGGAACACAGAACCATGTGCTTATACTACTTGCCATTGCTTCTTAGGTTGGCATCAACTCCCAGCCCCCTACAGTGGTGTCCGGAGGGAGACCTGGCCAAGGTGCGGCAGGCAGTCTGCATGGTAAGTAACTCAACGGCCGTTGCTGAGGCCGGGACCCGCCTCAACCACAAGTTTGACCTGATGTACACCAAGCAGGCATTCTTGCACTGGTATGTAGGCAAGAGCATGGGGGAGGCGGAGTTCTCCAAGGCCCGAGAGGACCTGGCTGTTTTGGAAAAGGATTATGAAAAAGTGGATGCAGAGTATATACACAGCGAGGATGAGAGTGAGGAGTTCTAGGGGGTCCTGGCCCCTGCAATGCCCAGTCTCTCTCCTCAGTTTTGTATCTCTCATTCCACTGTTTCCCTAACCCTGCAAATACAGTTCGTTTCGCAAGTTCTACTGTCTGTGACGTAGAACTCTGCCCAGCCAGCCGGCCTTCTCTAACCCAGCCAGCTGCCCAGTCGTCCTTCTCAGTTAAAGGGTAGGGTGGCCTCTGCCTCCAGTGATTCCAGCAGGGGATGAGAGGGGATTGACACTACTGTCCTGTGTGAGCAGACCACCCTGACAAATATTCAGGGACTTAGGACCCAGGCTGAGGGGCTTTGCATTCCTGTGGAGTTCCGTATGTACCCCCTTTTCCCCAGCGCATCTCCAGGAAAGGTGGGCCTTCTAGAGGTTCCATCAACGCTGCGGGAAGTCTGTCTGTCCCTGGGGTTCTGGGAATACAGGTTGTCGCAATTTCAAGGCCAGGAAGGAATCAGGCATTTTTACCTATCCCCCCTCCTCTCGGCCAACAGAGGGCAGTGTGGGTTGGATCCACATGAATTCACAAGCCAGTCAGCCACTGCCATCTTAACAATTTAGGGCTCTACCCTGAGGCCTTGTAAAGGCACAGGGTCCAAGAACTAGGATTCCAAAAGACAAGGGTCTTTAGCCTGGGGCTATGAACATTTGAAATAATTTTTAAAGTGCCTATGAGCCTTTTAGGCAAGAAGATCTATATCTTTTATTCTCAAAGGGATCCCTATTGAGAAAGGAACTAGTTTTCCAGGGTCTGGTCACACGGTCTGAGATCAGTGCAATAGTCAGTAAAAGGGCGTGGCAGCAGCTAAGGGCTGAACTGGATAGCCCCTTCCAGCACCGCCCGGTCCAAGGAGGCTCCTCTTCAAGGTGCTTGAAAAGCCCCCTCAGCCAGGTGGGAGTGGCAGGCTTGTGCTCTCTGAGGAGGTGAGAGAGCTCCAAGTGCCACACTCTGCCCCTGGCAAGACCCTTGAGCAGAACCCAGCCCAGCACCTCCCAGAGGGTAGGCCCTCTGCTCTTTTTAGGCACGATGAGATTTGGGACTGTCTGGAAATGTCACCAGTGGCCTTGCTTTGGGTTTAGGGGACTAGTTATTAGCATAAACCTGGGAAATGATCCCCAACATCCGTGAGCCCTGCTTTTTTTGTGTGTGTGTGTGAAGAAGATTAGCCCTGAGCTAACGTCCGATGCCAATCCTCCTCTTTTTGCTGAGGAAGAGTGGGCCTGGGCTAACATCTGTGCCCATCTTCCTCTACTTTATATGTGGGACGCTGCCACAGCATGGCTTGATCAGCAGTGCATGGGTCTGCACCCAGGATCCGAACCTGTGAACCCCGGCCGCCGAAGTGGAGCGCATGAACTTAACCTCTACGCCACTGGGCCTGCCCTGTGAGCCCTGCTTGACTGATCCCAGGGAGGGGTTTGCTGACAGCGTGGTCTCCTAGAGCCCATGAGCACGCTGCCCAGGCCCACAGACTTTGGCCCCACCATGGAGCTACCTGTATTTAACAGGGGCTGTGGGCCTATGCCGTGTCAGTCCCCAGGTGACCGGTCTCGCTCTGCTTGCCCGTCTTCCTCTACCACTGCCGTTCTGAGTGGAGAGGTCTGACAGTCCGGCTTGGCTTTCTTCCCCTTCCCTCAGTCCTCATAGTCCCAAGAAGACAAGGCCCTCAGCCTACTTTATTGGTTTGTCTTAATTCCTTAGAAGTCCAGTTCTAACACTGGTGTGTGTCTTCCTTACCTGTACCCCTTTCTTCCATCTTAAGCAACAGAAGTTTCTCTTGTTACAGCTGTTGACTTGCTACTTCAGAATCTTGTTCTCCAAAGCTGTTCCTGGTTCCTCTAGGACTCGGTTTAGAGTGCAGTAAAAGCAGAGTAGGAAGGAAAGGAGGTTAGAAAAACCTGCCCGGTGCCTATTCAAGGATCCGGATCTGACGGTGTTCAGCAAGTACATCCAGCCTGCTCTGCTGGTATCTTCACCCAGAAACGAGTGCTGACGCTGTCTTTCCTCTCTTCGTCTCCCTGCTTTCTCCCTTACTGGCCGCATGAATTCATGCATGTTAGCAGTTCTTCTGTTAGTCCCAGCCACAAGTAGAGAGACCACCCCTCCCCTACAGGTGCCCAGATGACGGGAAGGAGAATGGCTACTGAGGGTTAGACAGCTGTGGTTAGAGACCAGGTAGGGTGAGTCAGTTATAAGTGGGCGGAGCAAGCAGGATCATTTATTTGGATAAACTCGCAGCTACCATTACCTTCTCTCATGGCCCCAAACTGGAATAGGTGTGAGTCATGTTCTTTTTTCCCACCTCTCATCCCTTTTTTTTTTGTATTTTTGAAATAAGCAGGAAGGATCTTTGTTAAATTTGTGCCTGGACTCAACACCCCCGACACCCACCTCCAAGCCCCAGACAGCACCAAGTCCCTGGGTCCCCAGGGAGAGCCTTTCAAACTCTGGAGCCCTTGGTGGGGTGAGGACAGAGAAGAGGAGAAATTCTTGCCTTGGGAGCTGTGGTCTGAAACATGAGACATTTAGAGTCTTAACAAGTACTCTACTTAAGCATGAGCACAAAGTGAGTGCCCCCTGCTGGGCGGGGATTTACTCAGAGATGTTGTACTGGAGCTGCCGCAGATGGACTCTGGTCCTGGCTGGAGCAAGGTCTAAACCTATATGACTCCCTGCAGGCACCACCACCTTCCATTTGTAGCTGACCCAGGAGCCCTGGGGGAAGCTTCTGTGGAGTCCTTGGAGAGCTGGGTGGTCATCCTGCTGGTGATCGGGACAGAGGACTAGAGGGAAGGAAGGAGGACTGGAGCACCTCCAGAGTATTAGAAGTTGACCAAGAAAAGGTTTCTGCCCTCTGAGAATGTCCAGATGGGACCGGAGGCCTTCACTCTTTCTTTCTCTGTGGTGCAGATTCCCACTAACTCCTGGTTTTCAGGCTGCTTCCTCTCCTGCACCCGGATCTGTGCCTGAGGTCTCTGAGCCCAGAGCCTTTTAGATTTGACTGCTCCTGGGTGTAGACTTGTTTTCCATTGGATGTGTTAACAGGTGGCTGCCTGTATAAGGTGAAAGACGGGATCCTGGGGTCTAACTGTTCCTTTGTGAAGATTTTCAACCAGTCTTCCTATTCTCACCTCTTCCCTGCATTCCTGCCTTCAGAACTTCCTCAGCCTTTTGGAATCTGTGATGGGATTCATCCTGCTTCTTAGGTAGGCGGTGGGTGTTGTGCACCAGTCCTCCCGCCTACAGTGAGGAAGGAGTCTTTCTGCAGTCTCTCTCTCTGTCTTCCCTCTTCCTTACAGCTCAGTGGGACTGGGATGAGAAATGCTCACGGACGGGCCGGCCCGGTGGCTTAGCGGTTAAGTGCGCACCTCCACTGCTGGCGGCCCGGGTTCGGATCCCGGGCGCGCACCGACGCACCGCTTCTCCAGCCATGCTGAGGCCGCGTCCCACATACAGCAACTAGAAGGATGTGCAGCTATGACATACAACTATCTACTGGGGCTTGGGGAAAAAAATAAATAAATAAATAAATCTTTGAGAAAAAAAAAAAAAAGAAATGCTGACGGTGTGCCTGGAGGACACAGGAAGCCCCAGCCCAGCCAAGGGGAGGCTTCTGGGACACATGGCATCTGAGCCAATACTGAAGATGGTCTGGAGTACAGGGCAGGGTGTTCAGGGCAGAGACTGGTACAAGAAAAGGGATGGGAAAGAGGGACACAGGGTATTTAGGTGATTTTGAGTCATTTGTAGCTGGAACTTGAGTTGGAGGAAGGGGAAGCTAGAGAAAAGGTGCAGAGCTGACTGACCATGGTTTTGCATTTCTTTCTCAAATATTTGTTGAGCACCTATTGTGTGCCATGGGTTACTCTGGATGTTAGAGGGAACCAATGGGGAACAGAGGAGTTTGCACTTTCTCCTGTATAAAATCGTCAGTGGCTTGCAAGTGCCGGCATCCAGGGATAACCTGTGCTTACAGCAGTAGTTCTCAACCTGGCGCAGTGTTGTGAGACATTTTGGTAGTTACAACTGGAGGGGGGTGTTCTGGCATGTCATGGGAAGAGACCAGGGATGCTGTTCAACATCCTACAAAGCACAAGACAGACTCCACAACAAGTATCCCGCCCCAAAATGTGAATATTGCTGAGACTGAAAAACCCATGCCTTGAAGGATCACTTGGCAGTTGTGAGAAGGGTAGACCTCCAAGCACAGTGTTTCCAAGTGCAGTAGAGGGACGGGCGGTGGTCGTGACCAGGGTGATGACTGATGCTTCATCCAGAGCAGTGGGGGGCAGGGCAGCACTCAGTGACCAGCTGACATGGCCTGTGGAGGGGAGACTTGCAGATGACTTTGGATCTCTGCCTTGGACTCGATGAGGTGCTCGCCCTCCCTCGCTGTTCAGACATTGTGTCTGTCTTCTAGGGCTGCCATAACAAAGTACCACAGACTTTGTTAAACAACAGAAATTAATTTTCTCACAGTTCTGGAGGCTGAAAGTCCAAGATCAAGGTGTCAGCAGGGTCGGTTTCTTCTGAGCCTCTCTCCTTGCTTACAGATGGCCGTTGTCTCCTGTCTTCACAGGATGGCGTGTAGATGGTCTTTCCTCTGTGCCTGCCCATGTCCTCATTTTCTCTTCTTGTAAGGACACCAGTCATATAGGACTTGCTCATATGACCTTATTTTATCTTAATTACCCTTTTAAAGGTCCTTTTAAAGGTCTCTAAATACAGTCACATTCTGAGATACTAGGGGTTAGGACTTTGACAGATGAATTTTGTGGGGGCACAGTTCAGCCCTTAACGGGTATATTGAGCTTGAGGTGGTTAGGGGCTTGCCAGAGCACCCGGGCACCCAGGGCTGCTGCTCTGGAACCCAGGAAGTCAGGACTTGGGTCACTGGTGCATAGGGGTGACTAGAGCTGAGGGTCAGGGTGAGGTCACCTGTGGAGAATATGAAAGGACAGAGGAGACACCTTGGAGAGTGCTGCTGTCCATGGGGCAGAGACTTCGCAGCCCAAGAGACAAGAACCAGGGAGAAGATAGTCGTGGAAGGTGCAGGGTGTGTGTTTAGAGCTCAATACTAGAATCAGATGAGGCAGTGACAGGCAGATGGACAGTGGTACAGACACGTTTGTAGGTGGGAAGTTGGAATTCCTGGCTTCTATTTTTAAAGAGAAGAACTCATCTTGTATTCATTCACATGAATGGCAAGAAAGGAGTTAGACACAGTCAGAGACTTTTGATCTTCTGGGGGAATGGGAAGAAGCATCTAGGGGGAGAGAGAACTGCCAGGCATCCTTGAGGGTCCAGTGAATCAGTAGATGGTGGTCAGCTCATCAAGCAGCGCACGTTGCCCATCCCCCCCACCCTCCCGCCGAACCCTAGGGCACGAGAACCCTCAACACGGCCACGACCAGGGTCCGTGGCACATGGGCTGAGACCTACTGCCATCTGAGTCCAAGCTTAGAAGGGGAGAAACAAGGCTCGGGAGAGGAAGATGTGTGAACAAATCACAACGTAATGTGATACAGGTGAGAAGAAATGTGAATGAAGTCCAGAAACGGGCAGGCAGTCTTGGCGGGCTTGATGCTGGAATGGACTGTGGAGGCCGAGTAGGAGCAGACCTGGGAAGAAGAAGGCAGAGGGCCAGCATCACAGCTTGGAACCACAGCTAGCTTCCTAATGCTGGGGCTGAAGGTACGAAGCACAGTGGGGAGAAATGGGACGACTCAGCGGGAGTGGGCTGTGCATTCTCCCGGCCCAGCAAGAGGGCCCTGTGGGAGCATGTGAAGAGAGGTCTCCTAGTGTGGGAGCCTTCGGGGGCAGGGTCTGTCTCACCCCACATAGTGCTGGTCCCCGGTGCACATGGGGTACTGAGCCAGGTGGAAGGACTCAGGTGTGAGGCAGGAAGATGCGGGCTGGAGTACCCAGTTATGGGCAGAGAAGATGGTGACCACTGAAGACTTCAGAAGTCTAGAGTTAAGTTTCCAGGGAGGGTTATAAATGTTGGTGATTCCTGTGTCCGTGACACCTTCCCTCCCACTTCACAATGAGGCTGGCTCATTCTCCTTGCCCAGGGAGAGAAGGAACAGAGTGGGAAACAAAATTGGTGACAGGGTTTGGGCCTCAGCCTCAAGCTGAGACTGTCTCTGCCACTTCTTGGGGCTTTCTGACCACTCTGAGGAGCAAGCAAGGGGGCTGTTGATGCTGGCTCACCTGTGGACTTGAATGCCTGCTCGGAAGGACCTGGCAGGACTCTGGTGAGGTGGCGGTGTGGGACTCCCTCGTTGGAAGGAAGAATGAGGAAGCCTGCCATGAGCATGCGCTTCTACTCCCCTCCTCACCCTGGTCTTCAGAGGACAGACAGTGCAGTGAGGCAGGCTAGGAGGAGAGGTGACCCATCTCTCACTGGGAGGAGGTGTGGACACCTTGTCGAGTAATTCCCTCCGCTGGACACTCCATGTCTGTACATCAAGGGAGTTAAGGACACTCCCCATGTCTCTATGGACAAGGACACAGAACTCAGGCAATGAGGAAGAAGTGGAGGGAGGGGTGTCCGAGGTGCACGTGCTCCCCCCACCCCTTCTTGCTGATCTAGAGTCTGGTTCTTCCCATCAAGTCTGAGCAGGCTCCCCGCCCTGGGCGGGCTCCTTGGAAGGTTGTGGCTTGCCTTTTCTGGGAGGGGCTGTTTTCAGACTGTCAGAAAGGCAGCAGGCGAGTGCCGTGCAGGATTTTGTGCAGCAGCAAGTAAGGGGGAAGCATGGACCCTGGCCCGTTTGGTCGTCTTGTTCTAGAGAGCCGCCAACTGGGGAACAGTCCCATCCCTGAAGGCTGGGCCCCTTGGAGTGGATTTTATTAGCCCTGAGCATGAGTCACGTCTAATTACCAGTTCAAGGCCCTGCAGAGGTGTGAGGGACAGTGTGGAAATCCATTCAGCTGGCTTTAGAAAGGACGGAGCAGCATAACCCATGGTGGAAAGCACAGACTCGGAGGCCAGACACCTGGATCGGAAGCCCAGCTTTGCTGCTGAATAACGTGTGGCCCTGGTCCTGAGACTGGGCTTCAGTTTCCTTATCTATAAACGAGACTAAGACAGCAGCATCTACCTCATGGGGTTGTCATGAGGATGAGATGTGTGACAGTGAGAACAGCGCCTGGGACACAGCAAGCTCATGGCGTTAGTGTGGCAGGTGTGACGTCAGCACAACCCTCATCCGAGTGCTTTATCTCCCATCGCTGCTCTCCGTAGAACAGTCCTCCGTTCCTAGTCCTACTTGTTTGTGCTTCCTGTAGCTCTTCCTTTCCCCCAAATTAAGCTCTTTTGAGGACACTTGTCCTCAGTGGTTAATTATTCCGATTTTCCCCCCAGCCAAGGCCTCTCACTGCTTGTCCCCCCACCTGAGTCCCAGTGTTTCAGAGCCCACACAGTTGGCTCTGTGCGTCCAAGCTCTGGTTGTGGGCCCACCCACACAAAGCGCCTCGGGACCTCTGTCTCCTCCACTGCTTGCGGCTGCTCACAGCCGGAGCCTCAGCGTCCTCCCTGCTCTCAGAAGCTCTTACGTACGTCAGAGGGTGCCGTTCACTACGTGCGGGCAGAACTGTGTCCTAGTTCCCAGCCACTCAGCCAGCAATGAGACCAAATATTTTATCTGAGTGATAGGCAGGCACCTGGCTCCTGCAGAGGGGCTTCCAACAGGAAAAATCGAGTATTAATTATAAAGGACCTGTTGTCTGAGGCTTGTTGCAGTTATCCGCCATATAAAACAAACCACCCCAAATTTAGTGGCTTCATACACCCACCATTTATTCACTCATGATTGTGTAATTTGGGCAGAGCTTAGGGGTGGTGGCTACGTGGGGTTGGCTGGGGCGACCCAAGAACCCAAGGGGGCCTCACGCACACATCTGATGCCTTAGCTGAGGTGACCGGAATGGCTGGGGGTGGCCTGGGCCTCCCTTTCTCTCTTCTGAGTCTCTCATCCTCCAGGGCCTTTCTTTCCAGCGGTGTAGTCAGACTTTTCCACATAGCAGCCAGCTTCTAGAGAGTGAAAACAGAAGCTGTGAGGACTCTTGAGAGTTCCAAGGGCCAGCCCTGTGGCTTAGCGGTTAAGTGCGCATGCTCCGCTGCTGGCGGCCCCGGGTTCGGATCCCAGGCGCGCACCGACGCACCGCTTCTCCGGCCATGCTGAGGCCGCGTCCCACATACAGCAGCTAGAAGGATGTGCAGCTGTGACATACAACTGTCTACTGGGGCTTTGGGGGGAAAAAATAAATAAATAAAATCTTTAAAAAAAAAAAAAAAGAGTCCCAAAATCATATGTTGAACTTCTAACCCTCATTTCCTCAGAATGTGATCTTAATTGGAAATAGGGTCATTGCAGATGTAATTAGTTAAGATAAGTTCATACTTATCTTAGGGTGGGCCCCTAATCCAATATGACTGATGTCCTTACACAAGGGAGAGATGTGGACGTATACACATACACAAGCACAATGCCATGTGAAGACTGCAGTTACGCTGCCACAGCTACCAGACGCCAGGGAAGAGGTCTGGAACAGCCTTCCCAAGAGCCTTCAGAGGGAACAACCCTGACAGCACCTTGATCTCATACTTCCAGCCTCCAGACCCGTGAGACGATAAATTTCTGCTATTTTAAGCCACCCAGTTTGTGGTACTTTGTTACAATAGCCCAGCAAAGTAATACAGGAGGGCAATCATTGCCACTTGATGGGAAGGGTGACACACATGTATAGGGATGGTGGCATTGTTGTGACTCTCTTTGCAATCCATCTACTACAAGACTGCTCAAGAGTGGACAGCCCATCGGAGAGGGCAGACTAGAGAAAAGAAAGCAAAACGCTGGTTCTAGGCCTGACTCTGCCAAGAGCCTGATGGGAGGCCTTGGGAAGCTGTTTAATTAACTCTCTGCCCTTTCCCATGGCAGAAAGGACAGTCTTAGATAAGATGTGCTTTTTGATTGTTTTCAGCTTTAAAACTTTAGCCTGAATCAGAATCCCCAAAGGGCTTGTAACACCTTCCCTGAGTTTCTGAGTCAGCAGGTCCAGGGTGGGGCCTGAGAATTTGCATTTGGAACAGGTTCCAGGTGATGCTGAGGCTGCTGGTTCCAGAGCGCATGGTGAGGGGTGCTGTTCTCAGGCAGTGGTTTGTGCACAGGAGATCTGCCTGGGCCCTACCCTAGAGCTTCCTAGAACTGGTCTAGGCTAGGGTCCACACTCGGGTATTTTTTTTTTTTTTTAAAGATTTTATTTATTTACTTTTCCCCCCAAAGCCCCAGTAGATAGTTGTGTGTCACAGCTGCACATCCTTCTAGTTGCTGTATGTGGGACGCGGCCTCAGCGTGGCCGGAGAAGCAGTGTGTCGGTGCGAGCCCGGGATCCGAACCCGGGTCGCCAGCAGCGGAGCGCGCTCACCCAACCACCAAGCCACGGGGCCGGCCCCACTCGGGTATTTTTTTAAAGGACCCGTTAGGTGAAGTGAATGTGCAGCCAAAGTTGAGAACCACTGCCCAAGGGGCCCCAGACCTCTGAGGAAACAGTGTAATAAAAGCGTGTCAGCACGTACTTTCTAGCAAAATTGTTCCTCAATCTGACACGCTTGGCCCAAACAAAATATAGCTTTAAAAAATGGAGAAAAAAATTGTGCCCTAACTTCCTGACATAAAATAAAGGACTTTGACTGACTTGCAAGTTCCTTCACCTCTCTTGAACGCTGTAACTGCTTCTTGTCCTGTCATCCCCGTCTACTGCACAGTCACATCCCTGCACGGTCACAGGGGCCAGAGAGAGCTGGGAGTTCATTCCTCAGCGAGAGGGAGAGGAGGAATCCCTCATGTTTCCCCGGCGCTACCTCAACGTTAGCACACACTTGCAGAAGCTGAAGGAGCTTCAGGACACAAGCCTCCCAGCTGCCTTCAGTAACTTGTTGAGGTTGAATCTAAACAACCTGAACCTATGAGCACCTGCTCAGCCCCTGACTGGACAGAGCGAGCCTGCGGTCAGGAAAGAGCTCAGGGCTCTGGAGGGAGCTTGTGGGTGTGAGCAAGCCAGGGCTTAGCCCCTCTGCGCGTCAGTAACCTCAAGCATAAAGTAAGGTAGATTGATTCTGTCGTGTGGAGCTCACCGAATGAGGCACGTGAGGTGCTTGGCACAGTGTCTGGCACATGGGTAGTGATCTGTGACCTCCTGATTGCAACCATTTTGTGAAGTGGTACCCCTGTCTTACAGGTGAGGAAACCCGTGCAGAAGCTGATTTGTCCAAGGCCTGAGAGCTAGGACAGGGCACAGCTGGACCTGGACTTGAGCCATTTGATGGGAGAGGCCCTGCTCCTCGGTTGACCGAGAGGGATGGGAGCAGTCCTCGGGAGGTTTGCTGACAGGTGAGTAACCTGCAGAACAGCCCCAGACCTGAAGGTAAGGAGATAGGGTCAACAGGCCACGTTCTTCTGGGGTCATGAAAGGGAGCAAAGAGGGGCGATACGAGTGACAGAATTTCAGGTTTTGGCAGAGAGGACTGAGGGGAAGTTAGAGCAGCCCCCTCGTTTCTTCTGCAGATGGGGAGCAAGTGCTGGGCTGAAAGTGTGAGGTGGGGGCAGGGGAGGGGCTATGACAGCCACAGAGTTCAGGCTCGGGGGGGCTGAAGAGTAGAATGGGGGTGAAGCTGCTTAAATTCTATAGCTTTTACTTTCAACAAATAATAAAATGACTCTCGTATTCTCTGCACGGCCTTGGGGATACAGTGGTGGACAAAACAGACACACAGGGCTCCTGTCTCGGGAAACACACCCTCCAGTGGGTTACAGGACTTCAACAGTTGCACAACTACCTTGAGTTATGCAAAGAGAGCAAGCGACAGGAGGCCCTGGGCTTGCGGGGGTGGTCAGGGAAGGCTTCTCTGAGGACGAGTAGTTAGCCAGATGGGGGAGGTCCAGGCCAGGGAGCAGCTGGTGGGAAAGCCACTGCTCAGGCATGAGCTC
This sequence comes from Ceratotherium simum simum, assembly GCF_057802395.1. Taxonomy (NCBI): domain Eukaryota; kingdom Metazoa; phylum Chordata; class Mammalia; order Perissodactyla; family Rhinocerotidae; genus Ceratotherium; species Ceratotherium simum. The sequence goes on from NC_141935.1 coordinate 672,769, forward strand.
AGGCCCTGGAAAGAATGGTAAGGAACCGTGTGGCTGCAGTGGTGGGGATGAGGTTAGTGAGGTGGCTGTAGGCAGTGCTAAACACGTGTTTACCCAAGAGCTGTGGGGAAGCCGTTGAAGGACTGCACACTGGGTGCTGTCGTGACCCAGTGGATGTGTTTCTGAGCTGCACACATCCTGATCTCGTCGGACTCCCACAGCAGCCCCGTGAGTGGTGTCTTCATCCCACAGATCAGAACACTGGGGATCACAGAGTTCAGGTGTCTGAGTTCACACCTCCAGACCACCCCCACCCTGCTACTTTCCCCTTCCCCTACAAGGTGGATACCACCACTGCCCCAGTGGACTGCGGGGGAGATAGAGATGCCTGTGGAGGGCAGGGAGCCAAGGTTTCCCTCCGTCTTGTCTCTGAGTCCTCTTGTTGGCAATATTGCTCTCTGGGTGTCCAGGACTTCTAAAGCAGCCCAACCAGAAAGAGGAGAATCATGCCCTGAGGCCTTTTGCTGGGAAAATCTGCCCCTCCCCACCCACCTGGGGCAGGGCTGGCCACACCAGGGAAATGTCCTACCCGCCTGGGCCTGTCTGAGGCTCCCTGGGAAAGAGGGAGGGAGCTCAGACCCTGTGGTAGGGCTGACTGTGCAGTCCTGGAGCCCTGGGGGTGTGTCAACAGGGAGCAACCCCAGACACAGCTCAAAGGAGCAGGCCCTCAGGAGTGAGCCAAAGCCTGTGGTCTTCCTCTGCTGGTGGGGTGGGAGGGAAGAGGGTCCGAGTGCTAGTCCCCTGTGTCTCCTGGAGCGAAGGCAGGGTGAGCTGAGGCTCTCAGAGGGTCTGTCATCTGCCTTGCATCTGACTTCCTTCAACCCCCATGCCAACCCTGTGTAGCGGATGGAATCCTTGTTATACAGATGGGGATACTGGCTCAGAGAGGTTAATCACATTTCTAGATCTCTCAGCTAGTAAATAGAGCTGAGACTAAAGCCCAGGTCTGGGTGACACCAAAGCCTATGGGCTTTCCATTGAACCTCACCAACAGAGAGAGCTTACTTGTTCCCAGGGAGAGCCTCAAAGGCTTCATCATGGAGAAGGTGAGATTTGCACTGAGACACCTCATCTCATGTGCTTAGTATTCAGTGGGAACTCAGTGAAGGTTTGGGTGAATAAAAAACATGGAAGAAAAGGGTTGCAACTGGTCCTGGTTCTGGGGGTGGGAGCTGAGGGGAAGGAGGCAGGGGTCTCACTGTGGACCCATGGGCAGTGTGGGCTTCTCCCCACTCACCAGGAGTGATGGGTGACAAGGCCTCCCAGCCAGAGCCCATCCCACCCGGCCAGTGCTTGGTAGCAAGAGCCCAGCAACCAAGAGACCCAAACACCATTCCCCTAAAAGGGAATTTGGGAGGACACGAGGCAGGTGCTTTTGATAAAGGATGTGGCAGGCTAGAGGGAGGAGAAGAGGGCAGTGAGGAAGACAGCTGGACTGACGTGAGGGGAGCCTTGGGATGGGGGGCTTGTGCTCCCCCTTTGCTTGGCTTCCTTCCCACCCCCACTGGAGCCCCACTGATGGAAGGGGGACCCCGCCTTCCCCTGGCCAGGGAAAGCTGCATCCCAGGAAGGGCTGGCACCTGGTGTGGGGCTGAAGTGTTGCAGATTCTGTGGATTGAGAGGGCCTGGACCAACAGGAATCAAGGTCAGCGGAGGGGCTGGGTGGTAACTTGTGTGAGGTTTCTCAGAAGCCTCTCCTTCAACGGGAGCCTCCTTTGGCTGCACAGGTAACAAATGCCGGGGCCTCAGCTAGGGTCCTGGCAATCCCAGGGGATTGCCGGGCAAACCCTGCAGACTCCAGGTAATCATCTCTCTCATTTTTACATATTTCAATCTGTAAAACCGGGTTCGCCCCTCCAGTGTGCTTCTGAAGATTAAATCAGATGATGTATTCCTCTGAGCTTTATGAGCTAAAGTGATGTACAGAGCAAGGGGTCATTCCTCACTCAAGAAACCCGCTGAGTCTGGACAATGGATGAGAGGTAAACAGGAACTCACTGTCCATACATCCAACTAAGGTGCCCTGGGAGCTCCCTGAAGGGGCTGCTGAGCTGGATCTTGGGGAAGAGGCAGAGGTTAGCCTGCAGGAAAGAAGGGGATGCCAGGCCGGGTGGGGGGTGCATGGGGGTCATGGAGCCATGGCACACTCGACAGGAGCTACGTGGTCTCTCCTTCTTTCTACTAGCAATATTACTAGCAATACTTTCTACTAGTAGTACTTTCTACTGTAATACTTTCTACTAGTAGTACTTTTCACTGTGATACCAATGATGGCCAATACTTACCTGGTGCTTACTAAGTACCAAGCAGTGTTCTAAGTGCCCAAGGTACTTCTCACCTCTTAATTCTCACAGCAAGCCTCTCCTGTTACCCCCATTTTACCTGGTGAGAAAACTGAGATCTGGAGTTGAGAGTAACCTCGGTCGCTCAGCCAGTCAACAACAACTGAGCTCTGAACCCTGTTGGGCTGACTCTAAAGGCCATGTTGTAACCACTCACCATAAGACCTCCTTTTTAAAAACATCCTCTTAAAGCAACATTTCCTTTCCTTAAGAAGGTCACCCCTCATCTTTCTCTCAAGCAAAATCTCAATTCCTTTAGCTTTTTGTAAGAGGGTGTCTGGCTTGTGAGAGGCCAGAGCAAGGTTAGCAGGACATGGAAAGAAGTTTTGTAAGGGAAGTGTGGATGAAGGGCCCTGGGGCCCAGGGTGAACTGGAAATCTGACAAGGCCTCTGTGTTTCGTTGATCCCAAAAAGCTCAGGCCAGGAGTTGGAGAGGGCAAGGGCAGAATTGGGTGCAAAGAAGCCTTTGCAGAGTTCACTTCTCCCAAGGAAAATTAAAACAATTTTGATCTAACAGTGACTTTCTTGGCTTCCCCTGTCCTAACGCTCACTGGAAACAGGGAGCAGGCATCTGCTTTAGGAGACAGGATGTCCCGGAGAAGGAGGTTGTGAGGAAGGTGGGCCAGAAAGGCTCCATCAGGCACATGTATGCTCCCCCACCCCGCCCTTGCTGGGGTCGTCTTTAAGGAGAGGTCTAAGGAAGCTGACACCCGGTACTCATCCCCAGAGCCCGGTGACCATCCTGCAGTGTTCCTCTGCCAACCCCATAACAATTCATCTCATTGTCTACCTTCACCATTCAGCTGCTTCAAGGTGAGACCCCACACCCCAGCACATGGAGAGGAGGCCAATCTTGGGGACGTGGCATGCCTGCTTTGTCGGGTGTGGCTTTGACTTGCCTCGCCCTCCTCAGCTAGTTCAGTCACATCCAGCCAGGACCTGGCTGAGCTCCACCCTAAACCCTAAACTTCAGCCATCTCTTTCAGGCCCCGCAGCCTTTGGTGCTATACCCCAATCCATAGTGACAGGGCTTTCTTTCGAATTATAGAACTCATTGTAAATCATTTGATGGCTTACCCTAAATGGTGTGATTCTTCAGGAGGACACCAAGCCCCACTAGGGTGAGTGGGTAATATCAGGAAGATGCCAGTCTGAAAGTGAAGCTAATAAACTGAACAGCAGGTCAGCTCAGCCATCTGCAGAGTCATCCACACTCAGAGATGGTGTATGTGACTGATAGACGAGGCTGTGTCCCATGACTCCATCTAGGTGACCAGTGCTTCTGAAGCTAAGACAATTCCCAGAAAGTATCCAGGGAAGTTGTGACCTAGTGAAGGGGCTATGACCTGGGATGAAACTGGAGATCTGGGAAAGCCTCCCAGAGCAGAGGAGTGGCTTGTGGTGTTCTAAAACCATGTTTTTATATTTTTTGAATTAACATTTAAAAAATTAGGAGCTCTTACATAACAATTGGGATTTCCAGCTTCTCCTGAAAAACTGCCAGATCTAGCAACACTGGGCCCACATTCCCACGTGGCGCCAATCCAGGAAAGCTGAGCGGCAGCTCCGCCTGGGCCACAGGCCTGCCACGCCCGCCGTCTCCCAGACACGAGGCTGAGGCTCGGCTGCGCTTAGGACAGCTTTGCTCCTGGGTTCTTCTTGCACGAGGCCTGCTTCACCTGTGTTTCCTGAGGGCCCCGGAGAGGGGTGAACAGCCACTTCAGGGAGAGGATGCCCGATGAGTTGTCAGTCCCTCTGCTCGCATCCTTCACCCACGCTTTTCTGCCCGAGAAATATCTGTTTGTCACCTCCTCTGTGAAGCCTTCCCTGATGGCTCCAGGCACAGTCACCTCCTCCTCCTCTGTGTTCCCTTAACTCTGTGTTTTGTTTGTCTCTTACTAGGCTAGGAGCTCTTCAAGGCCAGAGTCTACAGCCTCTGACCTCTTCTCCCCGGTGCCCAGGGCCATAGTGCTCCCTGGCTCGTAGAAGTCACTCTGTGGAAAAGTTTGAATGTGAGCCTAAGTGATATCTGGTCTCGATTGGGGTGGATATGAAAATAGGAAACTACAGAGGTTGAAGCACTTTGATTGGAGAATGAGCAAGATTTGGTAAAAGCATTTTAAACAACCAATTCCAGGTGATTCTGATGCAAGTGGTTCATAGACACCTTTTTAAAGCTGTTTCAAGATTTTGAGTTTATGTATGGTAACCATTGGCAGACATAGACACGCCTAGAAGGGGGTACTGGCTTTTGGAATAAGCTAAAGAATTTGGTTTTAGACGTGTTGAGCTTGAGAAGACAGTAAAACAGCCAAATGGAGGGTATTCATCATCAACTAGAGATAAGACACTGAGGCCCCGATTGGAGACCTCAGAGGATGATGCGACCTAGGTGGTACTTGAAAGTTCATGCAGGTGAAACTATGAGAGTGATTGAAAAGTCAAAGAAAGCAGATATAGATGAATAAGAAATAAGATGAGTAAGAAAAGGCCTTGGAATATTCCCATCTTTAGGGATGGGTGGAGGAAATGGTGTCAATGACAGAGACAACAATTCATCAGAGAGGTCTGTGGAAATACAGATTCGTGTATGATTTATGGAAGAGAAGGGAAGGAGGGAGAAGACAAGGGAAGTGGGCAATGTCACTCAGTGGGCTTCTGTTTGGTACCAGGCACCAAGATAGATACCATGTACATATCTTCTTGTTCAGTTCTAATTGGTTTTCCCATCTTGACCCCTCAGTCTGGTCTGCATGTGGTCCCTATAGTATCTCCAGAGCACAGCAAGGCCATTTCACTCTCCTGTGAAGCTGTTCCATGATTCCCTATTGCCTTTGGGATAGTCTAAACCCTTTAATTTGTTTCTACAGCTTTTTTTTTCCTTAATAACTGCTTTATTGCGATATAATTCACATACCATAAAATTCACTCTTCTTATAGTATACAATCTAGTAGTTTTTAGTATATTCACAGAGTTGTGCAAACATTACTACAATCAATTTTAGAACATTTTTATCACCCCCAAAAGAAACCCCATACCCATTACCAGCCATTCTCCATTCTCCTTTCCCCCAGCCCCTGGACACTAACCTACTTCTTTTTTTTTTTTTTCAAACAGTTATTTTAATTTTATTTATTTATTTTTTCCCCCCAAAGCCCCAGTAGATAGTTGTATGTCATAGCTGCACATCCTTCCAGTTGCTGTATGTGGGACGCGGCCTCAGCATTGCCGGAGAAGAGGTGCGTCGGTGCGCGCCGGGGATCCGAACCCGGGCCACCAGCAGCGGAGCGCGCACCTAACCGCTAAGCCACGGGGCCGGCCCCTAACCTACTTCTATTTCTATGGATTTGCTTATTCTGGACATTTCATATAAATGGAATCATATAATATGGGGCCTTTTGTGACTGATTTCTTGCATGTAGCATGATGTTTTTAAGGTTTTTGCATGTTGTAGCATGTATCAGTACTCCATTTATTTTTATGGCCAAATAATATTTCATTGTATGGATACACCACGTTTTCCTTATCCATTCATCAGTTGATGGACATGTGGATTGTTTCCACTTTTTGGTTATTATAACACTGCTGTGAACAAGTGTGTGTGGATGTATGTTTTCATTTTCTTGAGTACATACCTAGGAGTGGAATTGCTTTTGAGGAACTGCTAAATAGTTTTCCAAAGAGGCTGCACCATTTTACAACCCCACCGACAATGTATGAAGGTTCCAATTTCCCCAAATCCTTAGCAATACACCAAAAACTTATTTTCCGTTTTTTTGATTATAGCCTTCCTAGTGGGTGTGAAGTGGTATTTCATTGTGGTTTTGATTTGCATTTCCCTAATGATGAGCATCTTTTCTTATGCTTATTGACCATTGGTATATCTTCTTTGGAGAAATGTCCATTCAAATCCTTTGCCCATTTTTAATTGGGTTATTTGTCTTTTATTATTTATTTTTTTATATTTATGTATGTATGTATGTATGTATGTGTGTAAGTATGTATGTATGTAAGGAAGATTAGCCCTGAGCTAACATCCTTTGCCAATCCTCCTCTTTTTGCTGAGGAAGATTGGCCCTGGGCTAACACCCATGCCCATCTTCCTCTACTTTATATGTGGGACGCCTGCCACAGCATGGCTTGATAAGCAGTGTACAGGTCTATGCCCGGGATCTGAACCTGTGAATCCCGGGCCGCCAAAGTGGAGTGAGTGAACTTAACCACTACACCACCGGGCTGGCCCCTGTCTTTATTATTGAATGTAAGATTTCTTTATATATTCTGGCTACCAGTCTCTTATCAGATATGTGATTTGCAGATATTTTCTTCCTTTCTGTGGGTTGTCTTTTCCCTTTCTTAATAGTATCCTGTGAGGCACAAAAGTTTTTAATTTTGACGTAGTCCAATTTATCTATTTGATTGCTTGTGCTTTTGGTGTCACATCTAATAAACTGTTGCCTAATCCAAGGTCACAATGATTTACACCTATGTTTTCTTCTAAGAGTTTTATAGTTTTAGCTCTTACACTTAGGTCTATGATCCATTTTAAGTTAATTTTTTATATGATGTGAGGTAGGAGTCCCACTTCATTCTTTTGCATGTGGATATTCAGTTGTTCCAACACCATTTGTTGAAAAGACTATTCTTTCCCCCACTGAATTGTCTATGGCCCTTCTTTCCCCCCCCTCCCCCAGCCCCTGCCTCTATGGCCCTTCTTAAGCTGGTCCTTTCTTAGTCCTGTGGCTTCGTCTTCTGCCCCACTCTATTCCAGCTTGCCCTCCATCTCCAGTCTCAGTAAATGATTTGTGTTTTCCCAAATGAGCCATGTTCTTTCTCAACTCTGGCCCACTTCTCTGCATGCTCTTTGTTTTACTGGAAAGTCTCCCTGACCTTCTTCCCACAACACCTAGCTATCTTCTCTAACTATCTGACAGGTCTAGGCTTAGATGTCACATCTTCCAAAAGCCTTTCCTAAGCCCACAAGAATGTTTAGGAACAGCAGCTTTGTGCTCCCAAAAGTCCTGTACTTAACCCCAACAGGGGCTTTTTTGTGCCTGGCACATAGTAGGCACTCAGTAAATATCTGATGAATGCATGAATCCCGAGTCAAGGAAGAAGTCTGTTCCAAGAAGGAAGACTAATTAGTGTTGTGTATTGCTGTAGAGAGTTAAGGAGAATGAGATCTGAAAAAAATGCCACTAGGTTTCGACCATTTTTGTCATTACCAATAGGCAAGAGTTTCAGTAGCACTGTGGATGCAGAAGCCAGGGGGCAGTTTAGGAGTGAATGCTGGTGAGAAAATGAAGCTTTAGTTTCAAACCATTTATGCCCAAGTGTGTTTGTGAGGAAAAGAGGGAATGGGATTGGCACCATGAGACAGCTTGAAAGGACAGTGTTACGGGATTAATTTTATGACTATCGGTCCATCTGCTACTTTCTTGAACTTCAGAGAGTTCAACTTCTAGTGAGAGTCCCTTTCTTGGCTTCTTATGTTGTCAATTCTAGGGACTCCCCCGAGTGTCCCCATTCACCCTCCTGTTACCACATTACACCTCTGAGTATGTGTGAACATGTAAGTGTGTGTATGCATACACGCAAACACCCTATATTTGTGCTGATCTCAGCACCCCAGGAATATAAAGATTCTGAGAGTGAACAAGGCCTTTCCCCAAGTTGGCTAAGTGATATCTGCCCCAGAAAAAGATATCCTATAAGAGTTGCTTATTTGGGTAGAAAAAGGAAGGAATAGGTCTCCTAACATCTTGGTGGCACCAAAAGAACCAGTGTTCTTTCTCTGCCCCTCATTTCCTTGCATCTCCCCTGTGTCACACAGGCTAGAATGAAATAGCTGCAGGATTTTAATTTTTCATAGTCTTACTGCGTTATCTTCAACTCTGAGCTGCTTCTGCCACTTTGGCGTTTTCCTCCCACAGGTGAATATGCCTGATCATGAGACCACCAACCTGATTCGCTTTCACCACCAGCCTTACACAGCTCACGTCGTACCTCATACTTCTCAGAAATATCTCCTGATCCATCTGCCCTTCTAAGAGACGGCCCAGCAGGGCAAAGCTGGTGCAGTATTGAGGCATCCCCTCGGGGTCGTAGCCCAGCTCCACCGGCCCCTTCTCCAGGGCATACTTTCCATCCACGATGGTGCCTGTCAACACTTGCACTCTGCTCAAGTTTGCTGGATGGTTCAAAATGACTGTCAGGTAGTTCCCCGCACTAACATTGTGGGTCCAAAAGAATGACTCGTCCAGAGTGTAGGCCTCCCAGGGGAAATGAACATCAAAAACCTTCATGTCAGTGAAAATGGCTCCAGGTGGGTTGTCAGGACCATAGAGGTTCTTTTTCTGAACTATCGTGGCCTTCTGGCTGTCATTAGAGGTGAAGTAGGAGATCCTGTGGTAGAAGAGGAAAGGTCTGCAGAGGATTGGGTTTTTCTGGGCCAGGAGGGTATGAAAATGAGGGATCAACCTGTCAAGGGGCTTTTCCTTGTAGAACAGGAGAAGGAAATGGGCCAGGACGGGGAGGTCACTGCTGTGGAAGAGTTTGCCAAGGAAGCCCACGTTAGAGAACTCCAGCAGCACCCATGGGTTGGACCGCATAGTGTTCACCTTCCAAGGAATGTGGGTGACAAAGTTGGGGGCACAAAAGGCATTGTCCTCCAGTAACAGGAAATAATCAGAGAGCTTTGTGGCAAAGCTCACGAGGAAGGCATGATCTATATTCTGCTTGGCGTAGAATTCCCCTTGATACGCCTCGTCCTTGACGTCTTCCACAGTGGGGTAGATGTCCGATGGAGCATGAATCAGCAGCAACTGACCTGCCAAGATCTGTGGGCCAAAGAGGCTTGAAATATGGACGATGGTTTCTCTGAGCCAGGTGAGGTCAGAATCTGCCAGGTGGACCAGCACCGTGAGACGTTTCTGCTCAGCCTTAGACGAAGCCCGGAATAGGGAGAGCAGCGTGTACAAGAGGCTGCTTTGGTCCGGTCGTGGCACTGAGGAGAGCCCCACCGTCAGCCATGCTGAGGAGAGGTGAAAGAGGGACACTGGTCAGTGTGCGCTGGTGGTCAGGGTGGTCACAGGCTTAGGGGGCAGGGTGCTCTTTGGGACTTGCTCTCTTCCTTTTTTCCCTCCCTTTTGGTAGAGGGGATGTTTAGATCCTTGCTACTCAAAGTGTGGTCCTTGGTCCAGCAACATCAGCCTCATGTTAGAAATGTAGAATCTGGGCTCTCACCTCAAATCTAGTTAAACAGAATCTGCATTTTAACAATATCACCAGGTGCCTTGTATGCACACTAAAGTTTGAGAAGTACTAAGCTAGGTGATGCTGAGTGCCTGTGGGTCCTTCTGAGTCTTCTTTGAGCCAGAATTTTGTGGCATATGGTTTAAGTGCTCAATAAATATTAGCTATTATTATAGTTATTATAATTCTTTTTGTTTTTATCCAGTTCATCTTCCCAAACTCTCCTTTGAAGAAGATATATTAGGAAAAGCACTTCTCTTAGAAGTCAGGAGCCCAAGGTTCTTGTCCCAGTTCTGCCACTGACTGTGTGACCTTGAGCAAGTCTCTTCACCCTGCACTTAGTTCCTGATCCATAAAACTGAGGGAGTTGGACCATGACCCTAAGGCTCCTTCTAATCTAAATGCTCTCTAATCCAGTGATTCTGTCTTCCTACAACAACTCCCTTTATCTTTCCCTCCTCTTCCTCATTCCTGATATATAGATGTCTTGGTGGGGAGAGAATTGTCTGCCAGATTCCAATTCTCTGGGCACAGTCCTGCCTCTCCTCCCCTTCTCGCCTTCCTAGCTACACTTCTCTTGATGGCCCTACTTGGGTGCCCCCTTCCCCTCCTTGGAACTCACTCTTCTCTGCTGGATTTTTTTCATATATTTGGGGGTGAGATTCTGCCAGTCTTCTAGTGGTCTCAGGTCCTCCCCTCTGCTAGAACTGTCCTCCTGGGACATTGACAAAGGCAAATCATGCACCTGCTTTCATAAAAATAACCGAGTTTAGCCCCTAGTGGCTTCCCGTAAGCTTTTCCGGGACAAGAGGTGGAGTGAATCATCCTCCCTAAAGTGAGCCTGGCATGTCCTCGGGATGTCTGACCACTGGCCAGAGTACCCAGAGCTCAAGACGTATTTGCTCTCTTCCTTACCTTAACAAATATGGGGGAAATGCAGCTTCTTTATGGACCAATGGGTCCAGGTCCATACCCCAACTCCCTTTGGAGCTTCCTGCTCTCAGGTGAAAAGATAACAGGTGCTTTTGAGAGTCTACCTGTCCACCCATTCCCACCCTGCATCCTCAATCCACACTGAGAGCAAAGGTGGATACTTGGCCTTGGATTGTCATCACATTTTGGTAATCTTCAATTTCCCTGGGGACTTTCAAAGTGATGAAGAGCCACAGGAATCCGACGCCCACTGAGATTACAAAGCAGCGCCTGATGGAACACCACATGCTGTCTGTGACGGGAGAAGGTTCCTGTAGCAAAAAATCCACATGTGCAGCTGGGGACTCTCTCCATCCCGTCCATGCCTGGAACTTGCCCTTTGTCCCTGGAAGCCTTCCCCTCACACCCCCATATTCTATCCTCGCTCATCATTAGCTTTTTCCCAAGCCTGCCTTTTTATCTGGGCTGGGAACCTGGCAGGACACAGCCTTATCCCCACCTGAAGAAGGAAGGCCACCTTTGCTGTGACCTTTGCTGCCTTCTCTGTATTGCTTTTTCTGGAGATTCAACTTTTCCAAAGTTTTCCCCTCTCAAAATGATGAGGGTCAGCTGGGGCTTCTGTGACACGGCCTGTTTATTTTAGAAAATAGATGGTCACCACCCACTCCTGCTTTTTAAACAAAAGTCAAAGTATTTATTAAAATAGTTGAACTTGGAGTGTTGCTAAGTCCTAAGCAATTTGGTGCCTTTCTTACTTTTTTATAAAGGATATCCTTAATTTATTCCAATCTTTAGTCTTTTTTGTTTTTTTATGAGGAAGATCAGCCCTGAGCTAACATCCATGCTAATCCTCCCCTTTTCTGAGGAAGACCGGCTCTGAGCTAACATCTATTGCCAATCCTCCTTTTTTTTCCCCCAAAGCCCCAGTAGACAGTTGTACATCCTTCCAGTTGCTGTATGTGGGACGCGGCCCCAGCACGGCCGGAGAAGCGGTGCATCGGTGCGCGCCCGGGATCCGAACCCGGGCCGCCAGTAGCAAAGCGCCCCCACTTAACGGCTAAGCCACTGGGCCAGCACCCAATCTTTAGTCTTATTTACAGACCCTGATTAGAACATCATTCTGTTAACTTAGTGTAAAAAAAATCCTTTCACGAGTGATGGGCTATTGGAATTCAGGCTGGCTCAGCCTCAAACACGCTCGTATGCTGCTTTCTTCCTGTTACTGTCTTTTCTCCAGTAAGAATGTGTTTCTCTGATTGTTTCTAAATGATCAGAGAAAAGGCTTTAATACGCCTTGTCACCTGCTCCTGATTCTTTCCCTGCATGTTCAGGAAAGAAATTGTCAGTCATTTCTGTGCTCCCGAGACTGTAGAACTCTCTAATCTCCCTGTTTTCATGGATCCCTGCTGGTTTAGTATTTTGGTAGAGGTTAACAGACTTCTCTCCCTTCACCATTTAGCTTTTTGATGGGAGTTATAAAAATAATACTTATATATGGTAGTAATGCTTCACAGATGGAACTTTTCTTACCTGGTTTCCTTAAGCCCAGACTCTTAGTCAGATAGGTGATTCAGATACAAACCAATTTATGTAAAAAAAATAGGCTTCTTTTCTCTAGAACAGAAATATATGGATACATACCCTGAGTCAAAAGGCTTTACAATTACACCACAGGCACAGCTCCATTCCCCTCTGCGCCTCCTGTGTCATGTGCCAGTCACATTGGGAGCACTGTCCTCGTTCAGCCCTCTGGGTTCAACAGGCGTCAGGAAGAGGCAGGAGAGAGAGGAATAAGAGGAGCTGGGGTGCCGAGGCCCAGTGGCTCCGGGCGCGAGGAGCAAAGAGAGTGAGAGGGCAGAGCAGTTTTCCACCCTTGAGCTAGGCTCCCTCTGTGATGTTACTCTTGTGTCCTCCCCACCTCCTCCCCATCCTCAAGAGGTACACATGGACAGGACTTGACGTGTGAGCGATGCATGCTTAATAATTGGTAGCTATTAATTATTATGCATCCCAAAGACCAGCATCAGTATCTTTAACAGAGAAAAGAGAACCTCCTCTCCTCCACTTCTCACTGCCGTCATCCTCCCCTGGGGGGGTTGTGCTCTGGCTCCTACTCCCTCTCACCTTCTTCATCCCTGCAATTACCCTCTTTTTCCTCTGCACCATCTACTTCTCCCTCTCTACTGGACCATCCTGGCACTATAAGAAGGAGCTCTACTATCTTTTGGTGGGGGAGAAGCGAAATCCCTCCCTGAATTCATGATCTTTCCAAATTTTGCCCCATTCCTCTGCAACCCTACACAGAAAAACTTGAAAGAGCTGTCTTTATGAATTAGCCCCACCTCATTTCTCATTACTCTTATCATGTATTGTATTTTCTTTAGCATTTATTTCTATGAGAAACTATCTTACCTGTATGTGTTTCTTGTCTGTCTCTGTCCCCTAGACTAGAATATAAGCCCCTGAAGGGCAGGGACTTAGTTTTACTCCATGCTGCATCTACAGAACTTTGCACAGTACCTGCCTAGAGAATGTGCTCAACAAGTATTTATTAACTCACTAATGATCAGGGATTATGTGATAATGGTGAATGGTCTACTTCTTCAACAAACACTCTGCCAGGTGTGGGGGATACAGCAGTGCCAGGTGGACTGGGCAGTCAGCAGAGAAGGCAATATGTGGGTCATGGTTCGGAGCTCAGATTCTGGACTCGGCCTGGGCCGGATCTGGCTCTGCTAAACTTACTGGCCATGTGACCTTGGCCGAACGACTCAGCCTCTCTGATCCCCTCATCTAGAAAATGAAGATAATGATTGCTCCTCTGAAGAGTCCTTATGAGGATTAAAAGAAATCGTCCACACAAAAATGCCTGGCATATCACAAGCACTCAATATTAGCCCTTTTACTCTAAGGAAAAACTACTGTTTTCAACTGTGGAGACCAGCACTGCCTTCTTTTCCCTCATATCTGAGAGGTCCATCTCCCTTTATTCTTAAACCCCCATCCAAATTTTTACTTATAGATTCTTGCACATGCACAGCACTTTCAGATTCCTGATTCCCACTGCTCTGAGGACTTTAGAGGAGGCAAAAAGTTAAGGGAGAGGAAAAAATAAATATTGAAAAGCCATGACCCCTCCCCACCCATCAACATTGCAGTTAGGGGTAGGCTATCTATGACTCTGTGCCTGTTGCCACGGTGTATGCTCTGCTGGAAGTCAGAGTTCTCCTTTAAGCGTAGGAGCATGAACTGGATCTGCAGGGTAGGGTGGGGCAGGAGCCCCCTGCATTCCGGCATTTATCTCTGGGTGCCTCAGCTAGTGCTCCCTTGGTAACCATTGTCCTTTCTGAAGGTCAGCATGCCCGTCATCCCACTAGCCTCTCCAGGGAGGTGGCTCCACATAGAACACAGTCTGGCACAAATACATTTGGTTGGCCCACACAGTTTTTTAAAAATTCGATTGAAGATTGAACATTTAAAAATTAGGAGAGCTTGTATAAAAACCTAGACTCAGGCTTCTCTTGAAAAATTACAACTTGCTGCCATCCTGGCCTGTGTAGTTGTGGCCCCGGTAGCTGGACATGCATTCTCACTTTTTCAGACTCCATCTGGCTGATGTCACTCATTTACTTCTGTCTCCTGTAGGCATTTGAATGTTTGACCCTGTTCTAAGTCAGGTCTTGGGAGACATGAAGAATATGCTAGAAGATCCTGGTCTTATACTGGGCACCGGTACCGGATAAGGTGCTAAAAGATGGGGCACAAAGTGATCCCTGGGTTGAAGGGCTGCAGGCAGAGGGAGGATGAAAACAAATAGGAGATTATCTCTTATCTGGCTAAGAGATCCTGGTTGGTTTTGTATACGACATGGACAGTGTTCTGGAAGACTTATGGGGGCATGGGGGAAAAGGGGCAGTGGCCAGGATTCAAGACTACATGGGTATGAGTAGAGAAAATTCACCACTTGATCTATATCCTCTGGAAAGCTGCTGAACAGCGGGACAAACTAACCTCAGAGCAGCATTTTTCCAATTGAGGGTCACAAGCCATTAATGGGTTATAAAACCAACTTCATGGGTCTCAACCAGCATAAGTGCATCACTGCATAGGGCAAGTATGGTTTTGTGAAACTGTTGGTATGTAAACAGAAGTACTGGAGATCACAGTCAAAGTGTGAAGCCACTGTGGCTTAGAGGACAGAGAATGGATACATGTTGGCAGGTTAAGGGGCAGCTGGTGGTGAGATTCAGAATGGGGTTTCTATGTCCCCCTTCACCTTTAAAGAAGTCAGCTTGGTGTTTGGGCAAGATCAAAGGCTCTAGGATCACCATTCCAGTCCTAGTTCTGTTAGTATCTGTGTGACTTTGGCTAAATAACCTTTCTGAGTCTCAGTTTCTCCATCTGAAAAAATGGTGACAATAATACCCACCTACTTCACAGGGTTGATATGTCCAATAGACTATGAATTACTCCCAGCCACTAGCCCTGTCTTATTCCTGTTAGTACAGTATTTCTAGTTGCTACATATCACCCCTTCCTGCCAGGGGAAAGAAGAAAGGGAATTAGCAGTTAGCACTTTGTGAGTCAGATCCTGTGCTTGACACAACACAATTTGAACACTGTGAATTTCGAATGAGCATGGTAGATTGCTAGTGCTCTGTGGAGTTCTGATATAATAAGTGTGGAAGCCATTTTCTTCTTGTTGGAAGACTTTCATCTGGGATACAGAGAATTCCAAACATTCCAACTACCCAAGGCCATAGAGCATGCTAAGAGGGGCCCCTCAGCCCAGAGATGTTAGTTAGTGGTGGTGGCAGCCGCTCTACCATGAACAGAGGACCTGAGTTTCCCTCTCCCTCTCAGCAGCACTGGCTTGCTCCTTGGGAGTCCAGGCCCTCAAGTGGCCCAACCAGAACCAGAGGAAACACAGCCTGAAGCCCTAGTGTGGGTAACTCTGCCTCTCCCCACCCCTATGGGCAGGGCTGGCTGCACAGTGGGAACATCCCACTTGCCAGTGTCTGCTGGGGGCTCCCTAGGGAGGGGGCCGAGACAAGCATCTAGCCCTTTGGGCCCCACATGCAGGTAAACCAAAGCCCCAAACCCTGGATCCCCTTGGGCTGAGTCAACAGAGAATGGATTCCAGGACTGGAGAAGAAGAGGAGATGGGGAGGAGGAAGAGGTAGTTACCAGGTGTCTTCCCAGGGACAGAAGCCCAGAGATGAAACCTGTGTCATGGTGTGAGCTGATCCCCAAGGGCAGCCCCCATAGCTGGTGGTAGAGCAGAACAGGGAGCAAAGAAGTCCCACACAAGAGACCAGTCCAGCAGAGGAGGAAGGGTTGCAGGTTCCTGGGGAATGGGGGAGGACAGGGGTTCATCCCACTACGTGGGCTCCCCCCGCCACCACCCCACATACTGATCTGTTGTGAGACCTCCTTCTGCTTCACCTGGATGACAGTCCAAAATTCCATCCCCAGCCAGTCAGAGCCACAGACACTCATGGCCGTTTCCCCTTCCCTTCAACAAACATTTGTGGATCTTCTACCACGCGCCTGGTGCCAGGGCTGGAGACCATTACTCCTTCCCTCCGGCGGTTTACAGTCCAGTGGACAGGCATGTGCAGGGGAAGAGGACACGGTCGGGAGTGGAAAAAAAGACGGAATTGTAAGTGCAGTAATAGAGGGTAGTGACGAGACGTCGTGGGAGGACACGAAGTCAATACAACAGGGCGGCCGAAAAGGCTGCAGGCCATCTTGGGATCTCAAGGTTTGTGGGTTTCCCCAGGAGACATCTGACACAAGCAGTCCGGGGCAGCAGAGATGGTGGGAGCGAAGATGGCATTGGAGAGAGGAGGAGCTCACAGAGGGAAGGCCTGTGCTTTGGGGAAACGGGGGGCAAGGAGAAAGAGAGAGGGTGATCAACAAGGCTGGGAAGGGTAGTGTTCGCAGAGTCGCAATAGGAAGGCGCAGAGCCCCGAGATAAGGGTGGAAGGGAGGCGCGCGGCCCACAGCGGGAGCCCAGGGCAGGGGTGTTGGGGGCGGAGGCGCGGGGGCGCAGGGGGAAGGGGTGGGCGCGGCGGCGGGGGTTGGGGGTGAGTGGAGGGGGCGGGGGTGGCAGGATGGGTTGGGGTGGGGGGAGCGGGCGCGGCCCGACACGTGCGCTACGTGCTGCGGGCCGCCGCCCCCTCCCGGCCGCTGGGGAGCCGGGTCCCCGGCGGTGCGCGGGTTCCTGGGAGCAGGGGGGCCCAGGAGGGTCGCTCCCCAGGTTGGAGCCCAGGGGCGTGGCCTTCCCATCGCGGCGACCGCAGGGACGCGGGGAGCCCCTCATCCCCAGGCGGCGCACCTGGGGCGCAGGCCGGGGGCTGGCATCGGGCAGGTCGGGGGCCGAGCGGGGCGGGTGACGATGGAGACCCCTGGGATCGTGCCCGAGCAGCTGGCCTGTACAAAGAGGGTGGTTTGGGGCCAGGGCCCGGCGGGGCGGAGAGTTGTCCGAGGTTAGGAGGGGTTCCTGGAGACGTGGCACTCGAGCGGGACTCGGTTCCGCCCCGGCCGCCTGGGCCCAGTCCGCCCCTGACCGCTTGCCCCGGCCGTGAGGGAGCCCGGCCCCGGAGCCCGGCCCGGAGGTCGGGCTGCGCTGCCAGGTGCGGCCCCGGCGCCCCGCGGCCCCGCGGAGACAATACGGCCCGGCCCCGCCCCCGGCGGCGCGGCCAATCAGCGCGGGCGGCCGGGCTCTTTAAAGAAAGAAGGGCCGGCGAGTGCGGCTGTCAGCTGGGAGGGATCCCTCCGCCCATGTAAACACTCGGCCGGGGGCGGGGCGCCGCGGCGGGGCGGGGCGGGGCGGGCAGACTGGGAGCCCCGCGCGTCAGAGCCCCGCGCCCTCCGCAACCGCCGAGCTCCGCGTCCCCACGGGAGCACCGTGGAAATGCGGGGCGAGCCGGGAGAGCCGAGGCATCTCGGGCTGCTCCTGCCACGCACCCCGGTTAAGCAGCGGTCATAGTTCACGTGTGTCCAGGGTCCTTCTCAAAGTTGTACCTGCCTGGCCTGAACGATGCCAGTGCTACGTGTGAAGAGTCTTAATGCTCTTCCCAGAGAGCACAGGACGGGGAGTCAACTCCAGCCAGACCCTCAAAAGCAGACCGCCCGGGGCAAAGAACAACAATGATAACTTTCTCCCCGTTTTATTACGAAACATTTTCAAATACTCAGCAATGTTAAACGAATTTTGCAGATTTCTCTAAACCCACCACCTAGATACTGCATGTTATTAATATATATTAATAACATGTTAACATGTTATTATAGCTTGCTATATCTCGTATCCATCTTACGCTGGTAATTTTTTTCCTAATAGGGTGCCCTTTGCCCCTCGTCTTAAGTCTCCGTTGCAGTGGGGAGCAGAAAAAGCCTTGCCTGGCGCCCGGCACCCCAGAGAGCTAAGAAAAGGACCACCTTCTCCAAGGACTTTTCTGAACTCTTTTGGGGGCCAAGTACCTCTGGGAAGACTTCATTGAAGAGGAGCCCCCCACACACTTTTAATTGAAAGATCAGATTTTTCTCCTGTAGGTGAGACTACGGGAGAAAGCAGGGCTAACAATCCGCTGACCCCTCCTAAGGAGGCCCTGGCAAACGGGCCTTCCGTGGGTTGCGCTGCTTTCTGGGTAAGAGGTCTTTTTAGTGTTGAAGTCCTACTTTTTGAATTTCCTCTCTCCTCTTTTCTGGGGGCAGGACACTACGCACACCCTCCCCCACAAAAGTGCATTAAAAGTGTTCATATCTCTTAAAGCTACTTAACCTCTGTGTGCCTCCATTGCCTGCTCTGCAAAATGGGGATAATAGCAGTACCTACCCCACAGGATAGTTGTGAAGATTCAATGACATACCAACGCATTTACAACAATACACAGTCAGCGTTAGATAAATAATAGCTATCACTCATATGCTAATAACGCTCAGATTTACATCTCCAGTTCTGATCTCTCCCCTTCAGATTTATACCCTTTATCCTGTTGGCTATCTTCAACTGTAGCAAAGACAGCTCAAACTCAGCATGTCCAGAAGTGAACACACTATCTCCCTCCCCAGACTGACTTCTCCTTGTATATAATCTAGGTGAGGGCCCAGCAATGCCAACGGGCCAGCATCCACTCACGCATGCACCCTAGACTCCTGAATCATCCTTGATACCTTACTGTCGCCAATTTAGCACCGCGTCCTAATTTTATCTCCTACTTTTGCATCCCTTCCTCCTAATCAACAGCATTACTGCCTTAATTTGGGCCCCATCATTTCTCATCTGGATTATTTCAAAAGTCTTTTGCTGCTCTCACATCCAACCTCGCAGTCATATTGCTCGTGGACCACTCTTTCCCTGCAACACCCCCACCTTCCAATAAATCGACTCTCCGTCACTTACTAGCGTATGAATTTGGGCAAACGGCTTAACCTGTGCCTCGCTGTCCTTATTTGTAAGGTGGAAGTAAGAGTGCCTGCCTCATAGGGTTGTTGTGTAGATTAAATCATTAATCATGCAAAGCACTTAGAATGTGCAAGTGCTCAAAAGTGTTAGGTTGTTACTATCGTTGTAACTGTTTCCTCGCGTCCGTCCACGCTGTCCTTAGTTGGAGCTGTTCCTTCTCCCTGGAAAGTCCTTCTCCGTGCCCTGCGCTCTGCCTCTGCGGGTTACTGCGTGCGCGCTGCTATCGTGGCGCCGACCGCGGAGTCTCCACATGCTCGAACAGTCCACTCCGAAGTCGGATCCTTCCACTAGACCGGTAACTTGTTGAGTGAAGGGACTCGGGCTCGTCGTGAGCTGCCGGTCAGGGTCCACTCCATGGCCCTCGGGGGCGGGAGGCCGGCCCCGCCCGATCCGGGGCGGCGGGTGGGGGTGGGGCGGGACTCCTTTTCCTCGCCGTGGCGGCGGAGGCGCACGGCGTGGGCTCGCGGCGAGACGTCGTCGTCGTCGGCGGCGGCGGCGGCGGAGGAGGAGGCAGAGCAGGCCGAGGGCTCCGCCGGACTGCGCGTGGATGGAGCCCGCCGCCGCCGCGCTGCCCCTCGGGGGCCCGGGCCCGCTGGGCGAGTTCCTGCCGCCCCCCGAGTGCCCGGTTTTCGAGCCCAGCTGGGAGGAGTTTGCCGACCCCTTCGCCTTCATCCACAAGATCCGGCCCATCGCCGAGCAGACGGGCATCTGTAAGGTGCGGCCGCCGCCGGTGAGTCGCCCGGGAGGTCGGGGCCGAGGCGGGCGGAGGAGGGGAGCGAGCGGGGGCGGCGGGGCCGCCTGAGGCCGGGGACGCGCGTCCGGCCCGGAGGGGGCGCGGTGCTCGGCTGCCGGCTGCCCTCCCGGCGCGGGGTTTGGTCCCGGGGCCGGGCCGGGGCTCCGCCTGGGCGCGGGCTGCGTGCGGCGGGTGAGCTGGGGGAGGCGGCGGGGTGAGGGGCGGATGTGTGAGGGGTGCGTGCGCGGCTGTGTGGGACGGGTGTGTGAGGCGGCGGGTGTGTGAGGGGGGCGGGTGTGGGGCGGGGAAAGGTGGGGGACGAGTGTGAGTGGGGGTGCAGGAGTGTGTGGTGACGGCGGCTGTGTGTGAGGTGGGGGGCGGTGAGAGTGGGGACGCGAGTGTGAGGTGGGGGCGGCGGTGAGAGTGGGGGCGGGGAGCGGGAGTTGTCGCGCGGAGGAAAGTTCTCAATATGGCGGCGGCGCCCGGTCCTTTGTGTGGCGGCGGCGGCGGGCCGGAGCCGCCTCACCTGGGCGTCCCACCCTCCGGATCGGGGCGCCCACTCCCCTGGTCCCCGGGCTCCCGTGTCCCCCGGGCCTGGGGCCTCCGGGGGCGCGAGGAGCCGCGGGCTGGCCCCGGCGCGGCCGTGCGTGGGGGCGGCGTTGTGGGGCGGCGGGCCGTGCCGTGCCGGTGGGCTGGGTTGGGGGGTCGGCGAGAAGACTTGGGAAGGTTAACGCTCGTGTCCGCGTCCCGTCCCCCGCCGCGGCCCTCCAGCCGCGTGTGGGGCGCCCGGCCTGGGGGCTGTGTGAGGGCGGGGGTCTCTGCTGCCACCTCTAACGGCCCCAACGCTCGCTAGGAGAGCCGGGCCCACTCCTTCCCTGTCCCCCTCCCCACCCCCGGCCGGAACCGGAGGCGCTCCCACCCTGTTCTTTTGCCCACCTTTCTGATGGTCTGAGGCTGAGTTGGCCTAAACGACGGTTGGACGCGCTGGGACCGTTGTGTGGGGGGGTTAACTGTCTTTCCTACAGTTGGAGTCTTCCCCGCTCTCCTCCCCCGCCCCACCCCCCCCCCATGGGGAAGAGCCCCCTCCCATTCCCTCCTTTCTTGAGCTTGCTCTTCGTAATGACGCTTGGGGTTCCGGGGATTCTGTACGTAACCGTTGTGTTTTGGAAAGCTGTTTTGAGGGAGATCCCTCAATAAGTCTTCCTTATCGCTTCCCTGTCCCCCCAGATTAAAACAGGGACCCCATACTTTAGTTTTTCTTGGACAAGTTTGACAATGGAGATGAAATATGTCCCAGAAAAGTAACTGCCCGGCGAGTATGGGAGAAATGTTTGAAAGTAGATGCGTTTCGCTCAAGAAGTGGACAAGGTTGATTCTTGTTGCTTAAGGGAAGTGCATTTGTTTTACAGAGTGAAGAGGCCTGCAGAAGTTAAAACCGGGCTGATTAGAGCCAAGGTTTTAATTCTTGAAGAATAGGTCATGTTTCAAACATTTAGTGTAGTTTTATGTTATATGTTAGGAAACGTGAATATGAATATTGTACGTTTGCCTTAATGGGACTTTATTCAGAAATTTAGGCAGTGCAAGTTTTTGGTAACCAGAATGTGTGGAGTCAGGTTCCTGGGAGTGAGTTGTCCTCCATGTTGGTATTGTGGTGTAGTACTAGGGTAAACCCTTTATCTTATTTCTTATTCTTTGCTTTTTTTAGGGCTCTTTTCCCAAAAAGGCAGTGTTGCTCTGGTTAGGTTTGGCTACCCATTTCCCCTTTTTGGCTAGGATATTAGTGGTAAGCTTTGCAAAATGTGTGATGGTACAGGATAAGGCAATAGCCTTTTCCCATTCTGAATGTCAGACAGACATGATGGCCACCATTTTGTATTGAGAGTAGTACATACTACAGCCTGGGAAAGGGTGTTAGAGGCACAAATAATCTACACACTTAACCAGTGCTCTGTTTTGGAAACCTTCTTTATGTGGAGGGGGCTTGCTTCTTCCTTTGTTTAACAAACTTCTGTACCAAATGGAAAGAGTTTGGGAGTATTTGTTGTTGATATAACCAGAAAAGGGAAAATTTTCCAGAAGTTGTAGCTCTTGAAGAAGGGTCTTTTTGGAACAAAGACTTCTTAAGAGAGATAAACAGTCTTTGTTTTAGAAACTCTTGTTTTAGGAAGCTAACTGTGAACAAGTGGTTTTATATAGTTGAAATAAAGCAACAAAAAAACCCAAGAAGTATGAAGTATTTTCCATGGCGTTAGCTTTTTAATGCCTGTGTTTCTAGATGTTTTTTGTTCACTAAGTTTTTGGAATACAAGTGGCTGTATTAAAATGGGGATTGGGGCTATTGGTATTTTACTTGTTAGGAGGTAAGGGGAGGAATTCTAAAGCGTTTTTATTTCCTTTTGTTCCTACCTTTGTATCATTAATTAATGGCACTTATATAGCTTCAGTGTATAGCTGCTTTCTCAGTGAGGGTTCTAAACTGCTTGGCTTCTGAAAACTTGGGGTTCACAGAAATTTGTAAATATATAGTAAGATAAATGTGAAAAAAGGTAATAAATCAAGAAGACTACTCAGATCTTGAGTTAAAAGTTTAAAGAGGGAAATAAACACACCTTTGTTTCAAATTACTTGAGTATGTAGGATAACCAGGCTTGTTTTCCTTTTTTTTTTTTAAATTTGCAGTTAATCTGACTTCTGGTTTTGTTACCTTTAAAATGCAAATTTTCATTTTCTCCTTGATGTACTTAAATGTCTTTTTAAAGACAAATTATATTTTCCGTGTCACTTTGTGGTATTTGGAGATGATTAATTTTAGGGGTGTAACTATTAGGCAAAAAATAGTTGGCTGCTTTGACTCTCCCAAGTTTGATTGGAATATATTTGATGGCTTTTATAACTTTCTTGCCCTCAAACATCTAACATTTGGCCATAGATAGGCAGATTCCACAGATTTCTTCTTTGGTAGTATGCAAAAGGCAAGGGTTTAAATCAAACCCCAGATGACACAGTAGACACGTTTTTTTCAACTTTAACTTCTTGTGGTCGTTAAAGTGTAAAAGTTCTAAGTGTTTTAATACAGTCAGCGTCTTTGAGTGAGCCTGTTGGTTCTAGCCTTAGGAACAGGGAGGAACTTAAATACACGTTTCTTTGTCTGGTTAGAGGTGTTAATGATATGGAGCTCATTTACTCTCATTCCAGCCTGTCATTCTCTCTAATTTTAGGTTTGATTGACTTTGGCCTAATCCCCTCATTTTCCCAGTTTCCTTGGTGTCACGAAATTTTTCTTTAGTTGTGATTCTTTGGCCACCTTGAACCCTTAACATTTGGAGAAGAGGCTTAGCAATGGAAACGTCCTTGAACGAAGGAAGAACTTAATAATTACTTTTTTAAAATAACAGCTTTATTGAGATCTAATTTATATACCATAAAATTCATCAGTTTAAAGTGTGCAATTCAGTAGTTTTTAGTATATTCAGAGTTGTATAACCATCACCACAATCAATGTTAGAACATTTTTATCACCCCCAAAGAAACCCGGTACCCACTTGTAACTACTTTTTAAGATAAATTTAGGACTATACTGCTCAGAAGAAAAACATTTTTCTCCTCACTTGGTAGGAGGCTGGATTAAGTGCTACAGTTCTAGTTTGAAAGTGTCGGCCTTAAATTTAAGCAAAAACAAACTTCTTTTGTTGTAGTCTTTGAATGGGTGTTTAGCTAAATTTGACTTTGCTGGTGGTAAGTTGGTCACACTAGGAGCCACCAACATATACATCTGGTTGTAACTCTTAATCAACAAAATAATAGACTTTTAGAATGGAATGTGAGTGATATTACAAGTGTATGAGGTGGCTAAAGATTCATGCACCCAACCCCACTGGAAAAATTTCCCTTGCTGTGATGATAGGATTTGTTTTTAAACATGCAATGTAAACTTTTTTTTTTTTTTTTTTTGTGAGGAAGATCAGCCCTGAGCTAACATCTGCCAATCCTCCTCTTTTTGCTGAGGAAGACTGGCCCCGGGCTAATCTCCCTGCCCATCTTTCTCCACTTTATATGGGACGCCGCCACAGCATGGCTTGCGAAGCGGTGCGTTGGTGCGCGCCTGGGATCCGAACCAGCGAACCTCAGGTCACCGCAGCGGAGCATGCGCACTTAACCGTTGCTTGTGCCACCCGGCCGGCCCCCAATGTAAACTTTTTTAGAGAGGAAAATAAATAGAGAATTGCCTTTGAAAAGTGTTATTAAATGTTCTGTATTAAAGCTGAAGTTTGATTGCTTTCATTATTAAGAGACACTGATAAGAAAAATTAGAGAAAATTATTAATCCTCAATTTCCTTCTTTGTCTCTAAGATACTTAATTTTCTTTATGCTGTGTTGGCCTAGACTTAGAGTATTTCTGGTTGATAAATTAGTAGTAAGTTTATTTAATTTGGAGGATAATAACAAAATCCAGGATGTTTACAATACTTTAATATAGGCAGACAGAAATCTGCCAGTGAGAGAATTTTCTTTTAGACAGGTAAAAAATATCATTGTAAACTATTTGATTAAAAAAAAAAGAATCTGGTTTATGTGCTGTAAATGGGATCTTTTTGTAGACTTTTGTAACCTCTTATTGTTGTCTTAATTGGACCACATGAAGGTTTGGCTATAGAAAAGGATAAGGGGAAACTCATGCCCCCAAAATGAAAGTGCTCATTAGGTTCCTGGACTTAGGTTCCCAGAAGTCTACTCCTGTACCTCTTTCCAAAGGCCATCTATAGGTTTGAAAAACCAGTAACCTAGGAAAAAACCTTGCTTTCCTCCTTGCACGTCCTTTCAGCTTGGTTTGTGTTGAGCTGGTGGTATGATTTTTCCTTTCTAAGAGAATTAGATATTCTCTGGAGATTATGCTAATATACGTGTTTAAGTGCAGAAGATCATAGCCAACCTCAAAAAGAAAAAAAAATTAGGTGGAATAAATGTTGGAAACTGAAGAGCTGGCTATACTTACCTTTCTGAAATTTTTTAAGTTTGGGTCACTTGAAGAAGAGTCACCAGAGGCATACTGAGTCCCTTTGGGGTGAGTGGGTGGGTGGAGTGATACTTTGGAAAAGCCATATCACTGGGCTACTCCCATTTACTTTAGATTACTTAAAGTTTGAGAAACTAATAACTGGATTTTAAAATCTGAGTTGTGAGAAACTTGTTTTAGATATGAGAATTATATGCCGCCTAACAAGGATTTCTTAAGCATTTATTAAGTGTTGTGCCCTAGCATGGGGTTAAAGAGAAAAATTAAATGAGATATTACCTTTGTGTACCTCCAAAAATTCTTCCAAAAATGCTCCTTTTTCCCTCATTAACTATTAGATGAGCTCTGTGGTGAATTTGCTTTTTACAGCTCCAAGTTCATGAACCAGACTAATGAGGAAAATCAGTCTTTAGGGCAATGAGACATTTCTGTTCTATAATTGTAAGATGTTTGGAACAAAGATGTGGAATTTGACTAAAATGCATTCTTGTAAGTCCTTTTTATTTTGGGGGGAAGATCAGCCCTGAGCTAACATCCATGCCAGTCCTCCTCTTTTTGCTGAGGAAGACTGGCCCTGGGCTAACATCCGTGCCTATCTTCCTCTACTTTATATGGGATGCCTCCACAGCGTGACCTGACGAACGCTGTATCGGCGCGCGCCCGGGATCCGAAACCGGGTCCCCAGCAGCAGAGCACGCGCACTTAGCCGCTACACCACAGGGCCGACCCCAATCCTTTTTTCTTTTTTTTAAACGTTCAAATCTTTAATTGTAGACCGTTCCTCTTAAAGCATCATAACCATACACCTTTAGACATGGCCTAGAGTCATCCTATCTGTTCTTTTTTTTAATTTTATTTTTAATTTTTTTTTATTTAAACATTCTTTCTGGACGTAAAGACTAGTTACTTCGCTCTGCCAGAGCCATCACTTCCAGGGTGTAAATTAAATGTTTTTTCAAATATACACAAAAGTAAAGAAAATATAGTTTCTTTAGCTGTTTTCGTGGATATAAGAGAGCGGGAAGCAGAGTAGCAGCATTGGGGTTGAGAGCAAACTAGTCACCTTCAGTTGTAGAGAGCAACTTGGTTTAGCTTTTGTCTTATTCAAGGTATCCAATTTGGGCAATTAGGAGTGAGATTTCTAGCCTTTAGTGAGTGATGATGATCACTTTGCCCAGTTGGGATGGGGATTGTATTTCTCCATTTTAGTTAATGGCCTTGTTACATATTTGTTGAAACCTGTGCAGAAACTTGACCATCTTCAGGCCAACTCTTGGCGCACAGAGTTTTGGTAGTGGTTGTGGGAGTAGGTGGTAGATGGAGGGCATTCTCTGCTAGCACCGTTCCATTCTCTGCTTTTTGTACATTTTCCCATCTGTCAGACTTTATCTCAGCAGAACAGAGCTGAGAGTCAGGGGTAACCAAGAAATAGAATGAAGTTTTAAGGCTAGGTTGTTAGGTTCACTTTTCTGTGAAGAATGGTAACTTGACTTTCAGCCTTGATGGTGCAGTTTCTGTTTCAGCAGATTTATGTGGTATCAGGTGTTCAAAATGAGCAATTTAACAATCAGGTCATTGACAAATATTTTCTATCAATAACCCCTTAAAAATCTAAGTGCCCCCCCACCCCCACCCCAGCTTGATTTCTCAGTTAGGAGGCTAAACACTACCGGGCAGAAGATCACATAATGAATGGATTTTTAGAACTTCTTGATTCCATCTGTTATTTTACAACAGATGTGAAATTTAAGGAATATTGCAGGGATAAAAATAAGCTTTATCAAGGGGAGTGTGTGTGGATTTTTATTTATTACTTTTTAAAAGTTGATTGCTCTATTATGTAAAAGAAGGAGTCAGCATTTCTAGATTTTTAAAATAAGTGGGTAGAGTCTTGAATCTGATTTTTTTGTGTGTGCTGAGGAAGATTCGCCCTGAGCTAACATCTGTTGCCAATCTTCCTCTTTTTTTTTTTTTTTTTTAATGTGAGCTGCCGCCACAGTATGGCCACTAACAGATGAGTGGTGTGGTTCCGTGCCTGGGAACTGAACCCGGCCCCCGAAGCAGAGCGCACTGAACTTTAACCACTAGGCCATCGGGCTGGCCCTTGAATCTTATTTCGTTATGACCTTGGACAAAGTCATTTTTCTCCAACGTATGCCTTCCTGTCTGCTATAAGGGGATCTGACATTGACCTAGGGCTGCTATCCAGATTAATTAATTGATGGATTGCAAGGAGCTTAAATCCCAAAGCTGTATTTGCTCACTGCTGAGAAGAGTCTGGGGACAGATTTAGCGAGACAAGGGTTAGTACTAAATATATATCCCTCATTTTCTCCTACAGAGAAGGGATTTTTTTTTTTATTGACGTCTTAAGTTTATAACATTGTGAAATTTTTGTTGTACATTTCTGTTTGTCAGTCACCATATACATGTCTCCTACAGTGAAGAGATTTTTCAAAAGTGAAATTTGAAAAGTCAAAAGCCCAGCCTCAAAACTAGAATATGCAGAATGTAATTCTTCTACAGGTTTAGCTGAAGATTTTCTGTATCTGGATATTTTTTTTTAAATAATTTTTTTTATTTATTTATTTTTTCCCCCAAAGCCCCAGTAGATAGTTGTATGTCATAGCTGCACATCCCTCTAGTTGCTGCATGTGGGACGCGGCCTCAGCATGGCCAGAGAAGCAGCGTGTCGGTGTGCGCCTGGGATCAGAACCCGGGCCGCCAGCAGCGGAATGCGCACACTTAACCGCTAAGCCATGGGGCCGGCCCTGTGTCTGGATATTTTTAAAAATTATTGAGATTAAAATTTTTTTTCCAAGTAGAGCTATTATAAATTATTTCAGAAAATTTGCAGGTGCATGTGTATTACGTATGTTTTGTGTAGTGAGTGTATACAGGCAGGAGTTTGTATTTGGTGAGCTTTGTGTTAAGAAATGTTTAAAATTAATTTCCCCTAGTATGGGATGGCTGTGATGCTGTGGAAGCCCTGCACATGGAAGACATTATATCTTATCCAACATAATTTAAATAATCCCAATTCTTGCCTTACAGGAGGGTTAGTAGATTGAGTCTTTATTATTCTGCAGTTATCTTACTTGTAAAGTGGGGGGAAAAGTAGAAGAGATGACAGAGAAAATGCTTGCTTTGATCCTTAGGACAGAGCCAGATTATATTTTATGTTTTACTCACAATTAGGCAAACTTTTTAGAACTCATAATCATACAGACCTGCATTCCCCAGTTTTTTGTTCAAATATATCTTCTGTTATTGGACCTCACCACAATGTTGCCTCCTAAGGTGGATCCAATAAATCAAGCAATTTATTCATAACTGCTTTCTAGATGTATTAAAACACTCTCCAATGGTGAATATACCAAGTTTTAAATCTTTTGTTTTTTGTGAGAGAGATTAGCCCTGAGCTAACATCTGCTGCCAATCCTCCTCTTTTTGCTGAGGAAGATTGGCCCTGGGCTAATATCTGTGCCCATCTCCCTCTACTTTATATGGGATGCCGCCACAGCATGGCTTGACAAAGCAATGCGTGGGTGCACGCCTGGGATCCGAACCCATGAAACCCGTGCCATGGAAGTGGAGCACGCGCACTTACCCGCTACGCCACTGGGCCGGCCCCCAAGTTTTAAACCTTTAAATGTTGAGTTTTTTAGTTGCGAGCATGTAGCTAGGCTAAGATTTCTCTTCCCAGCTGTGCTCCTTGTGTGGCCCTAGGCAGATTTCTGTGCATTCCTGCGTTAATCTTTGGACATCTCACCGGCTTGACCAAATTGTAATGTTCAGAGAACCAAAATCTAACACTTAATGTGTTTTGAGCACTTGGTTGGAGCTTTTATTAAGCACATACCCCATGGGCACACATACCCCCAAGTACAGACACCCAAACATGACCGTTTTACTCTAATCTCTTAACTTCAGAAACAGAACAAATCTCTATCGAAATCACATAATTACAAGGTCTTTAAGGCAAGATCCTCCCAATTCTCTGTGTGGTTGTACCAACTCATCATTTGGTGATATTTAAACCAGATGGTAACATCTCATCCTTGCCAGGTTTTAACTTAGGGGGAAGAAATGAGGAGAGCAGGACTTCTTAGGAAGAGGTGGGGAGACCAGGACCTCTTAGGTTTGGTACTCTGGTGTCTTTTTATTTGTGGGACAAGGTGTGAGGGGATGGAGATGGAGAGAGGTCTATAAAGAGAATTTTTGGAGTATAACTTCTATTTGTAAAATTCCAGGTATTCCGAACTTTTTCTTCTCCCAGAGAGGCTCTTATCCAATATTATGATGCATTTTGGACAAATTGAGAACAGCCACCAGATTTTCCAGTGGGAGGCTGGCTTCAGAGATTTGTGTAGGGTGTGGGTTTGGGGTTTTTAAAAATTTTACTTGGTGGCAGCCCATTCTTCTGGGTTCTTCTCTATAACTACTTTTTTCACTACTAACCTTGTGGTTTTTCCCATCTTCCATTTGTAAAATATATCGTTGACTTACATGGTAGATAATTGCTCATCAAGATGTTTTGAGGGGAACAAGGTTTAGAATTTGATTTAGGATCCAAGATAATTTAGGTTTTGGAGGTTTGTATTAGCTAGCTAGGAAATAATAACTTGAAGAGAATAGAGATTTTATGGAAAGAATACTAGAGTAGGTATCAATTATTTGGCTTCTGGTGTGTGTTCCATTATTTACATGTTACCCTTGAGCTGCTAGCCTTAAGAGGATCATGACTATTTTTAGAGTTTTATTCCATTAGCTTGCCTATAAAATGGGGGTAATACTGGCCCTGGTTTACATACTGAGTCCTAAAGAGGTCAGTAAACTTGCTCAGGGTCATCTGACTAGTAAGTGGTGGAGCCAGGATTTGAACCCAAACAGTACAGGTCCCGAGGTAGTGCTATTAACCACTATTTATATTGCCTCTTATATATCCATAGTAATGATACAGATGATTACATGAGATGGTTGATGGAAAATTATGAATCTTATTATTCTTTTTGCTTATACACTTTCTATCCTGGTAAGCTGACATTTTTTCTGATTGGTTTAGCAAAACACATTTTGTTACTTAGTTCTTGTTGCTAAGGTAGGACAATTTTATAGATGAGGAAACTGCTGAGAGAGGTTAAGTGACTTGTCTAAGGTGACACAGCTTTTAAAGGACAGATTGGGGAATTCCAGACGATGGCTTTTTACTTCCAAGTTCATTGTTCTTCCTTCTGATACACAGTGGCTCCTTTCATAGATCCCAGAAATTAGCCAGCTTCTTTCTTCTCCCCTCCCAGGCTTTTGGGGAAGGTGAGTGTGGTTTTCTCTCGTTTCCTTCTGGCTGTCCAGACACAACTGCAGGGAAATCAATAAAAATATTAATTGCAGATATACGATATCAAAGTACTATTTTGTTTTGTCCATTATATTTGTTTATAAAATTTTAAATAAATCATATACCCTCATTATTTTAATTTACCAGTATGTATGAGGTTAGCCATTTCATGTACTGTTTGTTAGTTGGCTCATTTGTATGGAAACTCCTGACTAATCAATTTCAGTGATCACTCAGCTTCAATTGCAAGAGTATTTGGGACTCAGAGGCCCCCTGAATGTACCCCTGCCTCACATCAAAGTCATTCTGGGCTCCACCCCAGAAGAACTGTATTAGAATCTCATGGGGGGCTCAAGTGTTTGAATTTTAACAAGCTCCTTTGGTCATTCTAAAGCTCAGCTAAGTTTGAGAACTACTGGTTAAGGTTAATTCCCTGATGAGGTTTAGGCATCTGTTAATATAAGGAATTCTCTTATCTGTTAAATTCGAATTAACAAATTCTCACCTCTACTACAGGAAACTAGAGAATCCTTTTTGTCAGCTCTGGTGAATGAAGAAACAAATTAGGTCCTTGGGGTTGGATGTGAGTTCAATTCAGTACATTTATTGATATGTCAGTAAGTGCCAGGCATTATGTTAAGGTTCTGGGGTTTTAGAAATGAATTAAACAGCTTTGACTTAAAGGAACTCATAGTCTGCTGGTGAGAAAGATCAGCAACTAGATTATATAGTATGATGTATTGCAAGTAATGGAAATTTATACAGAATGGTTGAAGATATTAGGGTTGGGGGAGATGGGGATGGGTGAAGTATGGGGAGAGGGGGCTGCCTGGGATGTCTGGGAAGGCTTTGGGTTAGGACAGGGTGAGGGAGGAAATAGGGGTGTAGAATGAGGATCATGGCAGAACCCCCAGAAATGCCAACATTTAAGGAAAGAAGAAGATCTAGTTGGAGGCAGCAGGAAAAGTGCTGGGAAGCCAAGGAGAAAAGAGCAAGTTTGTTGAGAGTCAGTATTTCAGACTTATGATTTCATGGTGATGATTTTCTTAGGTCCCAACTCTAGGCACAGCTGCAAAATCCTCTATTTGAAACCTGGAAAGGTAGATCATAGAAGAGTTTTTATAGTGTGTGTCTCATTGATACCAGGCAGCCATTCAAATGAGGACCAGTTTTATCAGGCTGCAACTTCATCATATTTTAGGTTAAAGGGGATTATCTTTTAAATCAAATGATTGTTACATGTGGCAATAAAGGTGAAAAAAGGCAGTTGATAGTGCTGTCTCTACAACAGTAACACACAGCATGGTCTGAGATATATCATAGGATAAATTTATTTTAAGATCTTTGGAGATAAGACCTATTATCTGCCATCGTAAATTGAGCATGCCTGTGTATCAGTACATTCTTTTTTCTTTCAAACAGGAGATCTAGCCTTGAAGCGTGGTCAGAATTATAGTATATTGAATAGACTGGTGGGTTGCCCTTATGTAAATATTAAGTGATCTGGCAGTTGGGTAAACGGAGCAGCTTTCTAGCAATCCTCAGTTCAGGTTCAAGCTTTAATCTTTTACTTCAAATATGGCTGTTAAGTATCATACATATTCTAAAATTATTAGCACTTTTAACGTTAGACTTACAATTAATATATCTTAATCATAGCAAGGCTAAATAGGTGTTAAATATTTGCATCTGGTGCAATGTGTGGCTTACTATTTACATTTCTTTTTTTAAATACAGTTGCTAATGTGTCTTCACATGGAACATCAAGCAAAACAAAGATTTTGCGATTTTTTAGAATCTTCTCTGAGGCTCAGGCTGATTTTTTAGTGTCCCTTTCCTGACCTTGATTTTGAATCTCCAGGAGTCACTAGTTTGTAAAGTACTTAAAGGGAGAGCATGTGTTTACAGATCTAATGAGGCCTTAAAGTTAGGGTGTGGGATGTTTAACTTTCCCTGCCCTTGGTGCCCAGGTAGGTTTGGGTGTTGCTGGGGGAAGGTTGAGGGGGGCGGAGTCCAACCTCTTTCCTAAACCCTAAACCTGACAGACAAATCATTTTTGGAACCTTTCTGAAGTATGTAATCTTTTCTTAACCTTGGCAACCTCAGTTTTCTGCCAGAAATTGTCTTTTCCTCACTGGGATCCTAGATAGCAAAGAGAATAAAGATTTTATTTTATTTATTTTTTCCCCCCAAAGCCCCAGTAGATAGTTGTATGTCATAGCTGCACATCCTTCTAGTTGCTGTATGTGGGACTCGGCCTCAGGATGGACGGAGAAGTGATGCCTCAGTGCACGCCCGGGATCCGAACCCGGGCCACCAGCATCGGAGTGCGTGCACTTAACCACCAAGCCACGGGGCCGGCCTGCAAAGAGAAGAGAATCAAAACCATTTGTTAAACAATATCCTTGGGGGAAAACTGTGGCAGTATAGCCACTTGATCATAACATGGCATATTGAAGTAATATTTGCACCAATCGTAATTGCTGTTGGGGAGAAGGATCTGAAATTTCTTCAGATCCCATTCAGTGACTTCTGTACCATAAGATGTCAGTGAATAACCTGAAAGAAATAATGCTTTCCTGTTAACTTTTCATGATTGACCCATCATGCTCTCGGTCCATTAGAGTGGAAGATGATTTGTTCTAAGAATTTAGCTTTCTTAGAATCCTTGGTAAATTTTAAAAGGATGCTTCCATTGTAGGCCTGATAAGACTTTGGGGATATGCCAAAAATCTGTATGAATCATTGTAGTAGGTAACTTTGGTAGTCACATATTAGGGACATTTTGAAAGAGTAAGAAGGTCTTCATGTGATCCAGTTATTCCCTTACTCTTATAGTTTGTAAACAAGATGATACTTAGCTTGTTCTTGTAAAGTAGCCTAGAAGGAAACTATTTGTTTGAGGTTTGGGGAGCAGTATCAATGAGAGAACCATTCTGTATTTTCACATGGTTTTGACGGTAATAAATTTTAGTCATTTAGAGGCCCTGCAAATACAGATTATCATTGCCAAGTTTTATTAAAAGTGGCGAAAGAGGGGCCGGCCCGGTGGTACAAGTGGTTAAGTGCGCGCACTCTGCTGCGGCGGCCCGGGGTTGCCGGCCCGGATCCCGAGCGCGCACCAACACACTGCTTGTCAAGCCATGCTGTGGTGGCGTCCCATATAAAGTGGAGGAAGATGGGCATGGATGTTAGCCCAGGGCCAGTCTTCCTCAGCAGAAAAACAAAAACAAAAACAAAAAACAGGAGGATTGGCAAATATTAGCTCAGGGCCAATCTTCCTCACAGGAAAAAAAAAATGGCAAAAGAGGAACTTATTGGGACTAATTGCTTAAAGAGTAAATACCATGCTTGGCATGTCCCTTTCTTACCAGTCTATTATCATTTACTAATAGATGGTCCAGAGAGACAGTGCTTTGCCTTTGCAAATGTTTAATATTCAGAAATTAAAATATTCTTTTAAACAAGAAGTTTTGTAAAACTGAAAATTGATGGATTTTCCCAGGCCCTATCTATCTATAGGAGTTATAATTTTAACAAAAGTTCTTATCACTTGGTACTTAACTACTTTAGTACGACTATTAAAAGTTCATGTATGTTTGCAAATGATTGTGTTGGTATTTTCAGGATCTTTTTGGTGGTCGGACTTTAGGGAGGACTGGGTTGACATAGGGAGGACTGGGTTGACATAGGTATACCTTTTCTAAAAATGTTGACATTACACAAATAGGTCAAGAAATCATTGTTAGTGATTGGAGAAAACGCTTGAAGGGGCTGCTTTTAAAATCTAGATGGACAGAATTCTTTGGAGGGACAAATTGGATGGAGAATCCTGGAGGGAATCTGTTAGGGCCATTGTTTCCAAGGTTTGGGCTCAGGACGTTTCGAGGGTTCACAAAGACCCTTTCAGCAGGTCCATGAGAACTTCCTCTTTCCAACTAAATATCTGTGACCAGATTTTCTTTGTACCGTTTAACCAAAACAACATGCTACAACTGAATAACTGCAGAAGATGATAAAATCCAGCTTATTTCTAGACGTTAAAGAGATTTGCAGAATATGACAGTGCCACTCTTCTCACTATTTTTTGTGTTATTCAATGAATTGATTTTTTTTTATTGATGTTTCAATGGTTTTTAACATTGTGAAATTTTGGGTTGTGCATTTTTGTTTGTCCATCACCATATATATGACTCCCTTCACCCCTTGTGCCCACCCCCCACCCCCACCCCCCACTGCCCCTGGTAACCACAGTACAGTTTTCTCTGTCCATGTGTTGGTTTATATTCCACATGAGTGAGATCATACAGTGTTTGTCTTTCTCTTTCTGGCTTATTTCACTTAACATAATATGCTCCAGGCCCATCCATGTTGTTGCAAATGGGACGATTTTGTCTTTTTTTATGGCTGAGTAGTATTCCATTGTATATATATACCACATTTTCTTAATCCAGTCGTCAGACGAGGGACACTTAGGTTGCTTCCACTTCTTGGCTATGGTGAATAATGCTGCAGTGAACATAGGGGTGCATAAGCCTCTTTGGATGGTTGATTTCAGGTGTGTTGGATAGATTCCCAGTAGTGGGATGGCTGGATCATAGGGCATCTCTATTTTTAATTCTTTGAGGAATCTCCATACCGTTTTCCATAGAGGCTGCACCAGTTTGCATTCCCACCAGCTGTGTATGAGGGTTCCTGTTTCTCCACATCCTCTCCAACATTTGTTGTTTTTTGTCTTGGTGATTATAGCCATTCTAACAGGCGTGAGGTGGTATCTTAGTGTTGTTTTGATTTGCATTTCCCTGATGATTAGTGATGTTGAGCATCTTTTCATGTGCCTATTGGCCATCTGTATATCTTCCTTGGAGAAGTGTCTGTTCATTTCCTCTGCCCATTTTTTTTTTTGCAAGGAGGACTAGCCCTGAGCTAACATCCGATGCCAGTCCTCCCCTTTTTTCTTGAGGAAGACTGGCCCTGGGCTAACATCCGTGCCCGTCTTCCTCCACTTTATATGGGACGCCGCCACAGCATGGCTTAGTAAGCGGTGTGTCGGTGCGTGCCTGGGATCCGAACCTGCAAACCCTGGGCCGCCGCAGTGGAGCGCACGCACTTAACCACTGCGCCACCGGGCCGGCCCCCCTCTGCCCATTTGTTGATCGGGTTGTTTGTTTTTTTGTTGTTCAATTGTGTGAGTTCTTTATATATTATGGAGATCAACCCCTTATCAGATGTATGTTTTGCAAATATTCTCTCCCAGCTGGTTGGTTGTCTGTTCATCTTGATTCTGGTTTCATTTGTCTTATAAAAGCTCTTTAATCTGATAAAGTCCCACTTGTTTATTTTTTCTTTAGTTTCCCTAGTCTGGGTAGGCATGTCATCCGAAAAGATTCCTTTAAAACCAATGTCAAATAGTGTGTTGCCTATATTTTCTTCTATGAGTTTTATAGTTTCAGGTCTCACCTTCAGGTCTTTGATCCATTTTGAGTTAATTTTTGTGAATGGCGATAGCACATGGTCCACTTTCATTCTTTTGCATGTGGCTGTCCGGGTTTCCCAACACCATTTATTGAAGAGACTTTCCTTTCTCCATTGCATGTTCTTAGCACCTTTGTCGAAAATTAGCTGTCCGTATATGTGTGGTTTTATTTCTGGGCTTTCAATTCTGCTCCATTGGTCTGTGTGTCTGTTTTTGTACCAGTACCATGCTGTTTTGATTACTATTGCTTTGTAGTATGTTTTGAAGTCAGGGATTGTGATGCCTCCTGCTTTGTTCTTTTTCTTTAGGATTTCTTTAGCTATTCGGGGTCTTTTGTTGCCCCATATAAATTTTAGTATTCTTTTTTCTATTTCTGTGAAGAATGTCATTGGGATTCTGATTGGGATTGCATTGAATCTGTAGATTGCTTTAGGTAATATAGACATTTAACTATGTTTATTCTTCCAATCCACATGCATGGGATATCTTTCCATTTCTTTATGTCATCATGGATTTCTTTCAATAATGTCGTGTAGTTCTCATTGTATAGGTCCTTCACCTCCTTGGTAAGATTTATTCCTAGGTATTTTATTCTTTTTGATGCAATTGTAAATGGTATTATCTTTTTGAGCTCTCTTTCTGTTACTTCATTATTAGCATACAGAAATGCAACTGATTTTTGTAGATTGATTTTGTACCCTGCTACTTTGCTGTAGTTGTTGATTGTTTCTAATAGTTTTCCAACAGATTCTTTAGGATTTTCTATATATACAATCATGTCATCTGCAAATAGTGAGAGTTTTACTTCTTCGTTACCTATTTGGATTCCTTTTAGTCCTTTTTCTTGCCTAATTGCTCTGGTTAATTTCTAATGTGATAAAAATGAATAGATATAATCCCTCACATAAACTAAAGATCTTTGAGGTCCTCAAGTTTAAGAGTTTAAGGAGGTCCTAAGGCCAAAAATTTGAGAGGTATTGTAGTAGTAAATAGGGATACTTACTTCTGCAAAGGCTTGACTCAGAAATAAATGTAGGATCTATGTGTAGGAGGTTTCTCTCTGTGCTCATCCTTTGAAGAGGATGAGCCATTACAAAACCAGTAGAGGGTTTGGTAAAAACTTCAGTTATTCACCTATCAGTTGCTTCTATGAAGTGAAAATTTAAAAATATTTTCTAAAGGGCAAACAATAAATTTTCCCATATAACCAGTAACAACTAAAATGTTGAAGTGGGCCTTTTTGGTCTCACTTTGTCATTTTATTAAGTTTTAAAAATTTTATAATGAAAAGATATGATTGTGTTTTGCTTCTTGAGAGCTCTCAGTTGGGGTCAGAAGAGTTTGAAACAAAACATAAAAATTGATCCAAATGATTTTTTTAATTGACTTAATTTTTTTAGAACTGTTTTAGATTTTCAGAAAAATGGAGAAGATAGTAGAGTTCCCATATACCCCCTCACTTAGTTTCCCCTTTTATTAACATCTTATATTAGCATGACACATTTGTCATAATTAATGAACCAATATTGTTATTAACTAAAGTCCCTAGTTTATTAAGATTGCCATAGTTTTTACCTGATGTCCCTCTTCTGTTCCAGGATCTCATCTAGGACACCACGTTACATTCAGTTGTCATGTCTTTGGGCTCTTCTTAGCTGTGGCAGTTTGTCAGACTTTCCTTGTTTTGGATGATCTTGACAGTCTTGGGGAGTAATGACTGGGTATTTTGTAGAATGTTCCCACTATTGGAATTTATCTGCTGTTTTTCTCATGGTAAGACTGGGTATATGGGCAACTGATTTTTTTTTTTTTTTTTTTTGGAGGGGGACATCTATTGCAGTTTTTCCTGTTGTCTGTGGAAGGATTTAAACATTAAATCTGTGGGAGTTTTTGTATCACCTTAAGTAAGGTAAACCCTTTGCTAGGATGTGAACTTCACTTGATACAATTACTCATGTCTCTAAAGGAGCATGATGTGTTTTTACTAAACTATTGTTTTGTCACCAAGTTTTCTTCACTGGCAAATTTTTAGCAGTCAGCTCTTGACTTTTATACTTTAGCTTTAGCTTTCTATATATATAGAGATGTTTAAAATTAATTTTCCTAATTAGAATTTCTACTTGTTTGGTAACATTTATTGAACATCCATAGCACTGTTCTATGAAGGTAGCTTTAATTTTAAAACTCCTTAAAAATCATTTTTATACTTCTATGTAGCTGGTTGTCTGTAGAGCCAGAATAAGCCATCATTTTAAAAGAGAGTCTCAAGCTACTATGATCACTGTGATCAAGTTGATTTCTTTTTTCCTGTAATTGCAGTATGTAAAATATGATTGAGGCTAAAACAAGCTTTCTAGAAGGTATGGATGTTTTTGTTTATAATGAATAACATTGGAAAGTAAAGGAAATAACCTAAATATCCAAGAATAAGAAATTTAAAAAAGTATCAGTACAATGAAATATTAGATGTTTACAGTATAGTAAGTAAAAGGCAATATAAATTTTTTTGGTTT
The DNA here is from genome assembly GCF_057802395.1 of Ceratotherium simum simum. Taxonomy (NCBI): domain Eukaryota; kingdom Metazoa; phylum Chordata; class Mammalia; order Perissodactyla; family Rhinocerotidae; genus Ceratotherium; species Ceratotherium simum. Next base: position 710,889 of record NC_141935.1, read on the forward strand.
AAAATTGTGAAGATAAATGTTTTAGAAAAAATACTGGAAGAATGTGTACAAAAATGTAGCAGATTTTCTATGAGATTATGGCAGATTTTTTCTTCTTTCTTTATATGTATTTTCTGAAATTTCAGAATAAGAATTACTTAGTATTAGGAAAAGTTATTTTAAACCCATTCTATTACTTAGTTTTTACCCCAATAAGAGAATATGCAGTCAGAAAGTTTTATATAGTGGACGTCCAGGAAATGGTTTGGTTAGTATCAAATAGTGATGTCAGGGAACCATACATAGGCTTGCCCACTACAGTGTTATTTTTCATAGTCTGGAAGTTGAATTCCATTGCCACCCTAGCAGCTTCTCTCTCAGCAGATCCATTGTTATCTGCCTCTACCCTTGAATATATACCTAAAACAATCTTAGAAGTTGTTCTGTAAGCATGGTAGTCTGACAGTATATTCTCCTACTTTAAAAAACTAGAAAAAAATATGGCAAAAAATAGATTAATGGGCTTTGACTATTATATATTAATTTATGAATTCTATTTTAGACAGTTTTATAATAAAGATTAGAGAATTGAAACCATTGTGTTAAATGGTTCAAACCAATCCAAAAACAAAAAAATCAAGGTTGCATTAGGCTTCTATTTCCTTTTTTTTTTGTTTTTGTTTTGTTTTGTTTTTTGCTGAGGAAGACTGGCCCTGGGCTAACATCCGTGCCCATCTTTCTCCACTTTATATGGGACGCCGCCACAGCATGGCTTGCCAAGCGGTGCATCGGTGTGTGCCCGGGATCCGAACCGCTGAACCCCAGGCTGCCGCAGCGAAGCACGCACACTTAACCGCTTTTGCCACCGGGCCGGCCCCTGTTTTGTTTTTTTTGTGAGGAAGATCAGCTCTGAGCTAACATCCATGCCATTCCTCCCCTTTTTGCTGAGGAAGACTGGCCCTGGGCTAACATCCATGTCCATCTTTCTCCACTTTATATGGGACACTGCCACAGTGTGGCCTGACAAGTGGTGCCTCGGTGCGCGCTTCCGAACCCGGGTCACCCGCAGCAGAGCGCGAGCACTTAACTGCTACACCATGGGGCTGGCCCCTCCACTTCCTAATAACTAACATTTTTGACCATTTACTTTGTAAATGCCAGGCACCTGTCTAAAGGCTTTTCCTGTATTATTTTATTTAAGCCTCATAATTTCCTCTTTATATACACTTAAGGTCCAGGGAGATTAACTATAGTACAAAGTCACACAGTAGAGCCTGGATTTGAAGTGAGGCAGTGTGACTCCAGAGCCTGTCCTCTTTAACATCTGTTTTACTGTACAAGGAAAGGTAAACGGTGTCACTGTGCTTTCAAAATGAGCATTGGAGATGTAACAGAGAGGAGAAACAGAGGGGAGCCCTTTAGCCTGTATTGCAGTTGCTGTGATGAAAAGTGCTCGTCGGCAACTAGATGCCAACCAGAAGTAGGCTGGAAGGAGAGTCCTGAAAGGGTAAGATTTGGAGGTCAGGTGCTCCTTGAAAGGTGAGGTTGCAGTGACATTTTGCTAGAGGAAAGTTACATTTCAGTGGTCAGAACTTAATGTAATATAATACTTTTATTTTCGATTTACAATAAAAAAAACCTTTGTAGTTTCAATTCTCACCATAGTCCTAAAGGTAGCTATTGTTCATACTTTTCAGCAGAAAAGTTGAGATCCCTCAAGTGGAGGTAAAGAACCAAAATGCAAATCCATGTCTTCTGACTTTTAGTGCATTGCGCTTTCTGTCCTGTGCCGTATATAGCCTCCTGACGTTCTGAGGAGCAAGTGTCTTATCCATCAGCATGGCTTGGTTAAGCACAGGGAGGAGAGATTGAAAGCAAGTAGGTTGGGGTAGTGAGATGAGAACTTGAAGGTGCAAAAAATTTTTTATGAAAGCAAAACAGACTCTCAGGACCTTTTTTTTTTTTTTTTTTTTTTAAAGGTTACAGACCCCTTTGAGACCCTGATGAAAGCTGTGGACCTTCCCAGAAAAATCCACATGTACTCAATTTTAAATACAACTTAAGAGTCTCTGATTTTAAGGTATAAAAGTATGATTCCATAGTCTAAAAAGAAAATCCTCAGAATAAAGCGTTTTTTACTAGAGGCTCACTAAGGACGGGAGATCTTAAACACAAGACTTTGAACAAATGGGTGGCTAATTAAAGCTACTTGGTGCGAAGCCTACCCTGAGGGAAGTATGAAGCAAGGGAGAAGTAGCAGCATTATATCTATATCAAACACATTTTATTTCTGTTTGGAAAACATTGAATGAAGTCTTTGGTGTTACAAAGCTTTCCTGATAGACACCCATCATTGAGTGGCCATAAGACCCCATCGAGGGGCTCTTGAATAGCAACTCGGCTTGTTTTTATACTTTATAAATGGAGATTTATAAGGATTAGGATGTGTGCCTAGTTATACCTCTTATGTTTGTTCAGGTGTTTTAAGGGCATCTGACTGACATAAAACCATTAAATTGATGAGAAAGTAGTCTTTACTGAAATCTTTATTAAGGTTGATAAATCTTGTTATGCTCAACGGAAAGATTTTCTAACTTGGCTTAAAATACTCACTAAGCTAAATTCTTTGTTTGGATCCTTAAAATCTTGCACTACAGTTTTGTGTTAATGTTGATAACTAGAAACTGTAAGAATCTGGATTTAGAACACTTGAGTTTAGCTCTGCTGGCATTGGATTCAAGTTTTGTGAGTGCATTTATTCTATGATGACTGGATTTGATAGAACATACACAATTAGAAAAATGCTTTAGTCCTTAGTTAATGTTATTCTTTGTAAACTAACCAGAATGTGCTTTTGACACTGACTTTTTTGTGTGTGACTGAGGAAGATCAGCTGTGAGCTAACATCCGTGCTAATCCTCCTCATTTTGCTGAGGAAGACTGGCTCTGAGCTAACATCTATTGCCAATCCTCCCCCCCACCCCACCCCGAAGCCCCAGCAGATAGTTGTATGCCATAGTTGCACATCCTTCTAGTTGCTGTATGTGGGATGCTGCCTCAGCATGGCCGGAGAAGCGGTGCGTTGGTGCACGCCTGGGATCCCAACCCGGGCCGCCGGTAGCAGAGCGTGCGCACTTAACCACTAAGCCACGGGGCCAGCCTTGACACTGACTTTTAATTAGTTTTGTCTACAAGGAGTCAGAGAACCAACTTTTGTAGCCTCTGTAGAGAGTTATACTTTCTCGTTTTGCTGATTATTATATCTCAAAATGATGACAGCCTCTATATAATTAGAAAGATTAAAATAGTCTTCTAATATATTAGTAGGTGTATGCTAATAGTTGGATCATTTACAGAGTAAACTTGCATGGTGATTTCCAAGAATCTCGATCATCCTAGGCAAGTTATTCTCACACTGGTCAATTTTATCAAACATTTCTCTCAGTTAAATGAGCTGTAAGTTTTTGTTGCTAAGTTAATGCTGGGACTAAGGAAAATGTTTACCTGATGTTTCTCAGGCCTCTCTGAGGATTTTGAAGCTTCAACTTCCTACTTAATTGCCTTCCCAAGGAATATATTTTTTTAGTGCTCAGGAAAATAATTGTGCTTTTTAAACAATATGGTTGGACTTTTATATTCAAAGGGTTAAAATAGAAACATTTTAAAGTTTTAAAAGTAAATTAAGATGGATCTCAGCAGGGAATTTATATTGGACTGCTTGCAAGCTATTAACTCTTAACCTAGTTGGTATGGAAATGCTGTTTTAATGTTAGAAAAAATGATTTATGAACCATTTTATTGGTAGAGGCTGAGAGTTTTGGTTAGATTATGTGATATCTCTTTTAGATACTTAAGTGTCAAACCAAAAATTATCACAGTGTTTCTAAGTGGACGTTTTCATTGTTTATTTGGCTACTTAATTTGAGAATTATTTTCCCCTTCCAAAATTTTCACTTATTACGAGCTTTATTATGGTCTCTTCCCTTCTTTAATGGCTTTACCCCCCCCCCCATGTAAATGTCATGGCCCAATGAGGCCAGACTTTGCCAAAGATATCTTAGTTCTAATATAATAGTGAACATTGCAAATAATACGTAATTCTTTTATTGGAATAGTGCTTTGCAGCTGACAGTGAAAGTCTCAAAACTGAATGACGTTTATCCGTTTTTTCTCATTCTCTGTGACCGGAAGAGAAGACGTTTGTTGTGATCTGTGTTTAATGAAGGCAGGATCTTCTGAAACAATTTTTTTAAACATACCCGCTGTGTGAGCTTCCTTAGTCAGACAGGTAGTACTGTTTTCCTCTTGATGCTTCATTTATAGGATTCAATTTTATTTGAAAAAGCTTCAGGCTAAAATAAGCATAAATTATATAGTATACGCATACACATATACATACAAAGACACAGCTCACCTTAATTTATAAATTTTAATATACAGACGAGGTGAAATTAATTTCTGTATCATTGTTTTGGGATTAGAAGGCATATTTGATTAATCAGGGAATATCATTATATATTATCCATAAGTCTTAGTTTATAAAATTTTTAGGCCATTTGGACAGTATGTTAATCATTTACTTGTATATTCTGACACATTATTGTTGATATTTTTTGGTCTGACCTTCAGCCCAAAACAATTCATTTCAGAAAGCATACAGCTTTTATAAAGTATTAGAGAGCAAAGCTCTGAGCAATATAAAGTCTTGTATTAGCCTGCCATAGAATATTAAGAAGCAATGTGATTTCCTTCCACTACATTGTATTCTGCACAATTAAATACTTTGCTTTCTTTAGTTATCAAGTTAAACAAAAAATAAATCACTTTCATCTTTTTGACCCAGTGTGTATGTAGTAAGTATTTTTAAGTTTATTAACAAAGTACAGTATATCTTTTTTTTTAAAATTTTTTAAATTTATTTTTTAATTTTTTTTGTGAGGAAGATCAGCCCTGAGCTAACATCTGTTGCCAATCCTCTGCCTTTTTTTTCCCCCCCGAAGCCCCAGTAGGTGGTTGTATGTCATAGTTGCACATCCTTCTAGTTGCTGTATGTGGGACGCGGCCTCAGCACGGCCGGAGAAGCGGTGCGTTGGTGCCTGCCCGGGATCCGAACCCAGGCTGCCAGTAGTGGAGCATGCGCACTTAACCGCTAAGCCATGGGGCCGGCCCAGTACAGTATATCTTTAACTGACGTTTTAAACATTAGCCCTAGTCTTTGTTGAAGATGCAGTATGACAATATTAAACACTTGAAGGCCTTATCTGTAATTGCTGTCTTAAAAATTGCCATTTTTTCTTCTTTTGGGGTGGTAGAAAATAGCTTTGTACCAATTTATAATCTGCTTTTTTCTTTTTAGTTGTGATAAAATGTAATCTTTTTAACATAATATTTTAATAGCTATTGCTGGTAGGCATTTTTACTTAAATCTCACTATCACTAAAACAAAACCTTGTTTTACTTTTAAACTAAAAACAATCAATAGTGATAAATTCCAACAATATAGATTTGAAATTAAAAAACACCTCTTTCCCCCTTACTATTATGTTAGTCTTTAAAATTTGTGTGTATGTAATACTGTTAACACACTTTTACGTTTTAGTTTTTTTCTTATGCTGTCCTGGCTATCTTTCCATATGTAGAACTTTTTTTCCTTTATTACAGCTGTAGAGTGTTTTATTGTTATTTACAGATGTACCAACATTTATTTAGCTTATTCCCTACTGATGGATATTAAGATTTTAAGTTAAAATGATTCTGCAGTGAATTTCCTTGTGTCTATGTTTTGGTGTTGTGAGTGGTAATAAGTAAATTCCTATCAGAGGAATTGCTGGGTCAGTGGGCCTTTAAAAATATGCTTTTTTTTTTGGGGGGTGAGGCAGATTGGCCCTGAGCTAACATCTGTTGCCAGTCTTCCTCTTTTTGCTGAGGAAGATTGGCTCTGAGCTAACATCTGTGCCCATCTTCCTCTATTTTGTATGTGGGGAGCTGCCACAGCATGGCTTGATGAGTGGTGCGTTGGTCTGCCCCCGGGATTCGAACCTGCGAACCCCAGGCCACCAAAGCGGAGCGCGCGAACTTAATGCCGCCGGGCTGGCCCCCCAAAATACGATGCTTTCTAGTTGGCCTCCAGACATGGTGTACTAATCTACCATCAGGTACAAATTTTCTCACATATTGCTAACACCGGTGGTACATATGTATTTAATCTTTGCTAGTCTGTTAGGTAAAAACAAGGAGATCTTGTATACTTATTGAATTTTGAGTGAAGTTGGACACCAATCTTTTTTTATGATAGGCCATTTTTTCCTCTAACTTGTAGTACTGTTTGCCCATTTTTCTGTAAATTGTTAGTCTCTTTTCTTATTTATTGGTATGAGCTCTTTGTAAATACTAGCATTTTAAAATGCTGTATAATAGTCAATATTATTATAATAACATAATCATATCTTCTTAACATAATACTGTAGTTAATTTCATGCATGTGTTTTGTTGACTCTGGGTGAATTGTTTTCTTAGAATAAACTTCTGGGTATGAAATTGGGTAAAAGACTATGAACTTCCTTGTATTAACTTTTTCTCTTAGTCTGAAATAATTTATTACTTAATAGGTATTATTTAATGTCTAGTATATTTCAGATTGTATTTAAAATGAATAAGGAAGCAAAAGAAAATCACCTATAATCTACCACCAAAGACAACCACTGTTAACCTTTTTGCTGTTTCTTTCCAGTGTTTTATTTTTCTCTTGCGTAGCCTGTTTTCTTTTCCTCCTTAACATATATAAATCTTTTAATGTCAAAAATAGAGCTAGACCACAGCATAAATTTGTCTTTTTTTGTTCTTTTGATTGTGTTAAAATATTAAAATATACATAACACAAAATTTACTATTGTAACCATTTTAACGGTGCAATTCAGTGACATTCAGTACATTCACAGTGTTATATAGCCATCATCACTACCCATCTCCAGAACTTTCTCATTATTCCAAGCTGAAATTGTACACCCATTAACACAGCATAATTTTTTTTGTTTTTTTTTTTTTAAAGATATTTATTTATTTATTCCCCCCCCCAAAGCCCCAGTAGGTAGTTGCATGTCATAGCTGCACATCCTTCTAGTTGCTGTATGTGGGACGCCGTCTCAGCATGGCCGGGGAAGCGGTGCGTCGGTGCGCGCCCGGGATCCGAACCCGGGCCGCCAGCAGCAGAGCGCGCGCACTTAACTGCTAAGCCACGGGGCCGGCCCTACACAGCATAATTTTTATATCTTTACTATCCCCCTATTGTGGACATTTGTTTCCAGTTTCCTTCACTTTAAGGTAACAATTCATACATGCTTTTCTTGTCTATTTCCTCATGAGAGCAGTTCTTCTAAGAACCCATATAGGTTTCCCCACTATCTGAAAGTAGATCATGGGTTCCTGTGAAACCTTCCGTAAGTCGAAATGGCTTAAAGCAAAGAAGCAGTTACCTTAGGACACATCTTGCTAACAGATGCACAGAATGAATCGAGATGAAGCACAGATGGTCACAGACACAGCTCAGATCTATGGCAGCTGGATGCTGAGAGACTGAATGTAGTTCCTGGGGAACGAGCTTGGGGGCACCATTCGCTGCATGCTGCCTCTCATGCTTCCTGTAAAACAAATGCTAAATGCTATTTTGCTTTTTTTTTTCTTTGTAAAAGCAAACATCCTCTTTGGGTTTCTCCCCACCCCACCCCCCACCCCAAAAATAGTAAGCTTCTGTGTATTTTTCTTTTTTTTTTAATTTTATTGAGGTCATATTGGTTTATAACATTGTGTAATTTCAGATATACATTATTATGTATCAGTTTCTGTATAGACTGCATCGGGCTCACCACAAATAGTCTAGTTTTTATCCATCACATACATATGTGCCCCTTTACCCCTTTCACCCTCTCCCTCTGGTAACCAGTAATATGTTCTCTTTATCTGTGTGTTTATCTTCCACATATGAGTGAAATCATACGGTGTCTTCTCTGTCTGGCTTATTTCACTTAACATAATGCCATCAAGGTCCATCTTTTGTCTTTTGTTTGTGACCCAGTAGTATTCCATTGTATATGGATACCACATCTTATTTATTCATTCATCATTTGATGGGCACTTGGGTTGCTTCCAAGTCTTGGCTATTGTGAATAATGCTGCAATGAACATAGGGGTGCATAGATCTCTTTGTGTTGTTGATTTCATGTTCTTTGGATAAATACCCAGTAGCGGGATGGCTGGATCGTATGGCATTTCTATTTTTAATTTTTTGAGAAATTTCCATACTGTTTTCCATAGTGGCTGCACAAGTTTGCATTCCCACCAGCAGTGTATGAGAGTTCCTGTTTCTCCACAACCTCTCCAACATTTGTTGTTTTTTGTCTTGGTGATTATAGCCATTCTAACGGGTGTAAGGTGATATCTTAGTGTAGTTTTGATTTGCATTTCCCTAATAATTAGTGATGTTGAACATCTTTTCATGTGCCTGTTGGTCATCTGTATATATTCTTTGGAAAATTGTCTGTTCGTATCCTCTGCCCATTTTTTTCGGGTTGTTTCTCTTTTTGATGTTGAGTTGTATGAGTTCTTTACATATCTTGAAAGTTAACCCCTTGTTGGATATATGATTTGCAAGTATTTTCTCCCAGTTGGTGAGATGTCTTTTCGTTTTGTTCAAGGTTTCCTTTGCCTTGCAGAAGCTCTTTAGTCTGATATAGTCCCATTTGTTTATTTTTCTTTTGTTTCCCATGACAGAGTAGACGTGGTATTCGAAAAGATGCTGCTAAGACCGATGTCAAAGAGTTTACTGCCTATATTTTCTTCTGGGGGTTTTATGGTTTCAGGTCTTACATTCAAGTCTTTAATCTATTTTGAGTTAATTTTTGTGTATGGTGCAAGATAATGGTCTACTTTGATTCTTTTGCATAGGGCTGTCCAGTTTTCCTAACACCATTTATTGAAGAGACTTTCCTTTCTCTATTTTATGTTCTTGGCTCCTTTGTTGAAGATTAGCTGTCCATAGATGTGTGGTTTTATTTCTGGGCTTTCAATTCTGTTTCATTGATCTGTGTGTCTGTTTTTGTGCCAGTACCATGCTGTTTTGATTGCTGTAGTTTTGTAGTATATTTTGAAGTCAGGGATTGTGATGCCTCCAGCTTTGTTCTTTTTTTCTCAGGATTGCTTTGGCTATTCAGGGTCTTTTGTCGTTCCTTATAAATTTTAGGATTCTTTGTTCTGTTTCTGTGAAGAATGTCATTGGGATTCTGACTGTCATTGCATTGAATCTGTAGATTGTGTTAGGTAGTATGGACATTTTAAGTGTGTTTATTCTTCCAATCCATGAGCATGGAAAATCTTTCTATTTATGTCTTCTTCGATTTCTTTCAATAATGTCTTATAGTTTTCAGTGTATAGGTCTTTCATCTCCTTGGTTAAATTTATTCCTAGATATTTTATTCTTTTTGTTGCAATTGTAAATGGCATTGTATTGTTGAGTTCTCTTTCTGCTAGTTGTTATTGTATCGAAATGCAACTGATTTTTGTAAGTTGATTTTGTACCCTGGGACTTGGGTATAGTTGTTGATTATTTTTAGCTTTCTGGTGGTTTCCTTAGCGTTTTCTATATGTAGAATCATGTCATCTGCAAACAGCAAGAGTTTTACTTCTTCCTTTCCAATTTGGATATGTTTTATTTCTTTTTCTTGCTTAATTGCTTTGGCTGAAACCTCCAGTACTGTGTTGAATAGGAGTGGTGAAAGTGGGCACCCTGGTCTTGTTCCTGTTCTCAGAGGGATGGCTTTCAGTTTTTCCCAGTTAAGTATGATGTTGGCTGTGGGTTTGTCATATATGGCCTTTTTTATGTTGAGGTACTTTGTTTCTATATCCATTTTATTGAGAGTTTTTTTTTTTTTTTTTTTTTTGAGGAAGATCAGCCGTGAGCTAACATCCATGCTAATCCTCCTCTTTTTTTGCTGAGGAAGACCGGCTCTGAGCTAACATCTATTGCCAATCCTCCTCCTTTTTTTCCCCCCAAAGCCCCAGTAGATAGTTGTATGTCGTAGTTGCACGTCCTTCTAGTTGCTGTATGTGGGACACGGCCTCAGCATGGCCAGAGAAGCAGTGCGTCGGTGCGCGCCCGGGATCTGAGCCCAGGCTGCCAGTAGCGGAGCATGCGCACTTAACCGCTAAGCCACAGGGCCGGCCCTTATTGAGAGTTTTTATTATAAATGGGTGTTGGAGCTTGTGAAGTGCTTTCTCTGCATCTATTGAGATGATCATGTGATGTTTCTTCATTTTGTTAATGTCGTGTATCACATTGATTTGCAGATATTGAACCATCCCTGCATCCCTGGTATAAATCCCACTTGATCCTTTTAATATATTGCTGTATTCCACTTGCCAATATTTTGTTGAGGATTTTTGCATCTATGTTCTTCAGCAATATTGGCCTGTAATTTTCCTGCTTTGTGTTGTCCTTGTCTGGTTTTGGTATCAGGGTGTGTACCTCATAGAATGAGTTAGGAAGCATTCTGTCTTCTTCAGTTTTTTGGAATAGTTTAAGAAGGATAGGTAATAAATCTTCTTTGAATGTTTGGTAGAATTCTCCAGCAAAGCCATCTGGCCCTGGACTTGTGTTTTTTGGGAGGTTTTTGATTACTGTTTCAGTCTCTTTACTTGTGCTTGGTCTATTCAGATTCTCTATTTCTTCTTTTCTTTTTTTTTTTTTTCACTGAGGAAGAGTCACCCTTAGCTAATATCTCTTGCCAATCTTCCTCTGTTTTTTTTTGCTTGAGGAAGATTGGCCCTGAGCTAACATCTGTGCCAGCCTTCCTCCACTTTATGTGGGTTGCTGCCGATAGCATGGCTGACGAGTGGTGTAGGTCTGCGCCCAGGATCCACACCTGTGAACCCGGGCCGCTAGAGTGCTGAATTTAACCGCTGTGCCATGGGGCTGGCCCCCCTATTTCTTCTTGCTTCAGTTTTGGGAGGTTGTATGAGTGTAAGAGTTTATCCGTTTCTTCTAGGTAGTCCAATTTGTTGGCATATAGTTTTTCATAGTTTCTCTTATAATTCTTTGTATTTCTGTGGTTATTCGTTGTAACTTCTCCTCTTTCACTTTTATTTATTTGAGCCTTCTCACTTTTTTTGTTAGTGAGTCTGGGTAAGGGTTTGTCAATTTTTTTTATCTTCTCAAACAACCAGCTCTTAGTTTCATTGATCCTCTCTAGCTTTTTTTAGTCTCTATTTGATTTATTTCTGCTCTAATTTTTATTATTTTCCTCCTTCTGCTGACCTTGGCTTTTGTTTTTTCTTCTTTTTCTAGTTTTGTTAGGTGTAGTTTAAGATTACTTATTTGAGATTTTTCTTCTTTGTTGAGGTGAGCCTGTATTGCTATAAATTTCCCTCTTAGCACCACTTTTGCTGCATCCCATAACAGTTGGTATGTTGTGTTTTCCTTTTCATTTGTCTCCAGGTATTTTTTTATTTCTCCTTTGATTTTTTCATTGATCCAGTTGTTGCACAGTAGCATGTTGTTTAGTCTCCATATGTTTGTGACTTTCCCAGCCTTTCTTTTCTAGTTGATTTCTAGTGTTATAGCATTGTGGTCAGAGATGCTTGATATGATTTCAATCATCTTAAATTTATTGAGGCTTGCCTTGTTTCCCAACATATGGTCTGTCTTTGAGAATGTTCCATGTGTACTTCAGAAGAATGTGTAGCGTGCTGTTTTTGGATGGAATGTTCTATATATACCTATTAAGTCCATTTGGTCTAGTATTTCGTTTAAGGCTGCTGTTTCCTTGTTGACTTTCTGTCTGGATGATCTATCCATTGATGTAAGTGGGGTGTGAGGTCCCCTACTATTATGTGTTGCTGTTAATTTCTCCCTTTAGGTCTGTTAATAGTTCCTTTATGTACTTTGGTGCTCCTGTGTTAGGTGCACATATATTCATAAGTGTTATGTCCTCTTGGTGGAATGTCCCTTTTATCATTATATTCTGCCCCTCTTTGTCTCTCATTGTCTTTTTTATCTTGAAGTCTTCTTTGTCTGATATAAGTGTGGCAACACCTGCTTTCTTTTGCTTGCCATTTGCTTAGAGTATCGTCTTCCACTCCTTCATGATGAGCCTATGTTTGTCTTTAGAGCTGAGATGTGTTTCCTGGAGGCAGCGTATTGTTGGCTCTTGTTGTTTAATCCATCCAGCCACTCTGTGTCTTTTTATTGGAGAATTCAATCCATTTACATTTAGAGTTGATTATTGATATATGAAGGCTTAATGCTGCCATTTTATCTCTTATTTTCTAGTTGTTCTATATTTCCGTTTCTTTTCCTTTGTATTTCTGACTGCCATTTCAATTTGGTGATTTTCTGTGATGGTTTTCTCAGTTTTCTCTTTATTTATGATTTGTGACTTTGGTCTGATTTTTTTGTTTAGTGGTTACCATGAGGTTTGTGTAAAAGATCTCATTGATGAGATAGTCCATTTTCTGATAGCCTCTTATCTTCATTAGCCTAAGCAGGTTCCATCCCTTTCCTCTTCCCCTTCTGAGTTACTGTTGTCACAAATTGTTCTTTTTTGTGGTGTGAGTTTGTGACTAAATTGAGGTGTTTATAGTTATTTTTGATGCTTTTCTTCCCTTTGTCTTTTATGTTATAATTGTTTACTAACCTATTCTGATATAGAGCTGCAATTTTCTGATTGTCTTTATCTTCTTGGTCAAGGTTTTGTAAACCTTTGCTTTTTAGTTTCAGGTGAGAGGGCTCCTTTCAATGTTTGTTATAGGGTAGGCCTAGTGATGATGAACTCCCTCAGCTTTTGTTTATCTGGCAAAGCTTTTATTTCTCCATTGTATCTGAAGGTTAGTTTTGCTGGGTAGAATATTCTAGACTGAAAGTTTTTATCTTTCAATATTTTGAATATATTATTCCATTCTCTCCCAACCTGTAAGGTTTCTGCTGAGAAATCCATTGAAAGCCTGATATGGGTTCCTTTGTATGTTATTTTCTTCTGCCTTGCTGCCCTTAATATTTTTTCTTTGTCATTGACTTTTGCCAGTTTTAATATCGCATGCCTTGGAGAAGGTCTTTTTGCATTGATGTGATTAGAAGTTCTGTTGGCTTCGTGTACTTGTAAATCCAGTTCCTTCTTCAGGTTTGGGAAATTCTCAGCTAGTATTTCTTTGAACAAGCTCTCTGCTCCTTTCTCCCTCTCTTTTCCCTCTGGAATACCTATAATACTTTTGTTGCTTTTCCTAATTGAGTCGGATGTTTCTCAGAGAATTTCTTCATTTTGTAAAAATCTTAATTCTCTCTCCTCCTCCACCTGAAGCATTTCTAGATTTTGATCCTCCACATCACTAATTCTGTCCTCCATAACATCAGCTCTATTTTTTTTTTTTTTGATGAGGAAGATTGGCCCTGAGCTAACATCTGTGCCCATCTTCCTTTACTTTATGTGGGACACCTGTCACAGCTTGGCTTGATGAGCGGTGCATAGGTCTGTGCCCGGGATCTGAACCTGCAAACTTAACCACTGCGTCACCAAGCTGGCCCCTTTCTTTTTTTTTTTTTTTATGGATTCTAGATTATTATTATTATTATTATTTTATTTTTTTAGTGAAGATTAGCCTTGAGCTAACATCTGTTGCCAATCTTTCTCTTTTTTATTGCTGAGGAAGATTGGCCCTGGGCTAACATCTGTGCCCATCTTCCTCTACTTTATATATGGGACACCTGCCACAGCATAGCTTGATAAGCAGTGCGTAGGTCTGCGCCTGGGATCCAAACCTGCAAATCCCGGGCTGCTGAAGCAGAGCGTGCCAACTTAACCACTATGCCACTGGGCCAGCCCCTCTAAATTATTTTTTATCTCATTAATTGTGTTCTTCATCTCTGAATTTTTTTTTTTTCTTAGAGTTTCAGTCCCTTTGGTGAAGTATTCCTTCTGCTCATTAATTTTGTTCCTGACCTCACTGAACTGTCTTTCTCAGTTTTCTTGTAACTCGTTGAGTTTCTTTATGATAACTGTTTTGAATTATCTGTCATTTAGATTTTAAATTTCTGTGAGTTCAGGATTGGTTCCTGGAGGCTTGTCATTTTCCTTCTGCTCTAAGGTGTTAATGTAGTTCTCCATGGTGTTTGATGATATGATCCTCTGCTGGTGCATTTGTGGTAGTTTCAGGCTGCAGATTCCACCTGCCACCACTGGGGGTGGGCAGGAGCTGTGTTTTCTGATCCCACACTGTCTGCTGGAAGTTGTGCCAGTAGGGCTTCTCTGCGTTTGTGTGCTGCCACAGCCGCTTGATGGGTTATGCATGCATACTCAGGCAGGTTGCTCTGGTGCGGGACCACTGTGCTTGGCAGGTGACTGGCCAAGCTGGTGTGCTAGGCGGGAGGGGAGGGGTGCTTTCTTTCACGCATGGGCAGCTCTGTGCTCACAGGTGGCTTGGCTGAGCTGCTGTGCTTGATAGGGCCTTCTTTGTGGGAGCTGAGCCACACCAGGGGAGTGTTCTCACTTGCTGGGCTGCCACAGCATGGTGGGCTCTCCCATGGGCAGGGCTACAACTTGGAAAGCATTTGTTTGGGCCAGGCTGCCCCTGCCTCCTCTTAGAGTTGTGCCGGCCATAGATCACTGCTGCTGGGGAGGGGTAGGGCAGTGCTCACTTAGTTCTGCTGTCTCCTGGGGATCTAGTCCACCCACCTTCAGATGTGTGGCTGAGTAGATCTCTCAGACGTCCTTTTGTGCTGTGCAGGGAATCCTCTGCTGGTTAATGAATGTCCATTCAGTTGTAACTTAGAGGGGAGAGACAAAGGGAACAGCTCACTCTGCCATGATGTCACTCTCTTTGGATTTCTTTCAGCTAGTGAAGACAGATATAAATGTAGGTCTTTCATAAAAGCTAAGTGGTGTAAAGCAAACTTTCGAAAAGTGAGGTATACCTGTGTCAGTAGATATGTTAAGGATGATTTTTAACATTGGTTTTGGATGTCAGTTTTTCCTTTTCCCCCCACAGAAGACCTTATCCTCAATTTTATAATAAAAGTTAGTGTAACTAGAAAGTTACATTTATAAACATATAGTTTATAGATATTTTGACATTAATACATATAGCTATTTTATAAAAAAAGAGAAATTTCTATGGAATAGAGGAGTCAAAGTCTCCTTCACCCAAGTCATTGATTTTTCAGCAGAGGTTGAGGCTCAGTGACATCACGCAGTTGGAAAGGTGTGAGTTGAGGGTGTGTGCAGGATGTATCATTTATTCGGGGGAGGGTAGTCATACATCTTCTGCCGGTTTGGTGGGAAAATGGTTGAGAAACTGCTACCCTATGTTCTGTTTTGTTTGACTGGTTAGGGATAACATATGCTCTACTTAGCTGGGGTTTTAATTATGAAACAATTTTTTAAATGTTGAAATTATAAATTCTTCTAATAAAAGCCTTTGCTTCTCCCCTAGGATTGGCAGCCACCATTTGCATGTGATGTTGATAAACTTCATTTTACTCCACGTATCCAGAGGCTGAATGAATTGGAGGTAATGTCTGAGCTACTCTTCTGGTTGCTTGTAATCCATAGGGGCCTTCGTTGAAGAGACTGTCCCAGGTCTAATAGTTTTAGGGAAGCTAAAATATGGCCAGTAATTGATAATCATGGTAGAACAAATGGCAGTAAGGCCTTTGCAGCAAACCAGATTTCATTAAAAACACTAATTTTTGTCAGTCCTGTTTGGCCAATTAATTCATTTTAAATCCTTCTAAATTTTAGGTGATAACCACTAGAATTTAGGTTTTGAAAGGAATGTACTTTGAGAACCACATAATGGAAAAGATTCTCCAGCTTTAATTTTTCTCCAAATATGTGTCTTCACTTAGATTTAATAACACTTTAATTTCCCACAGAGGAATGAGGAATACAGGGGATTCTCTAGAAAACAGGTAATGTTACTTTAGTCTTTATTCTACTAAAGTGTAGGTGAACAAGGCTTGGGTATTAGATAACATAGGGCTAGGTTGTTTACATTAATGTTTTGCTGATCTGATTTTCATATTGAACCATATTTTGTTTTTTATACTAAATAAAACATTCTTAACTTAAATGGAGCATATATCCATTGGACTTCTGTGGGCATTGTTGGTAGTAGCATCTAGTTTATGTATTTTCAAGTTGAGCTTGAAAAATAGGAGATGGGTGCTAACTTTGAGGTCTTGGAATGTGGTTGGGAACATTTGGACATCGATCTCAATTTTCATCTTGTGCAAGATAAAACTATAACTGTTTGACTTAACATTTTACAAGGAGAGGAAAGAAAAATGACAAAAATATTTTTTGAATGACTTGTAGATGACAGAAATAATCTGTTAAAGGAAAAAATCTTTAAGCAAGTTTCCCTGTTTTTCTGTTATCTTTATATTATCAAGACTTAATAAAATTGATGTAGAATCACTATTGTAAATCTGTTTTTAGATTTGTGATTCAGCAAATAAGAAAATTTGTATTTGGAGAGCACAGGCGTTTAAAATACCTAAATTGTACAAAGACCAACGGAGACATATAGGAGCTTAGTTGTCGTATAGTTTTAACCAATGACATAAAATTGTGCTCATAGTACTCCTTAAATGAAGCACCTTGCAGAATGCCTACTTATGTTATGGGAGGCTTACTGAGTGTTTAAGTCCTTGCGTGGCACATGGTAGGGGCTAAATTAAATATTTGTTGAGTTAATGTATAATTATTTAACCAGCTTTATTTTGTATATTTTTGGTAGTTTCTCTGTTGAATTCGAAAGTGGTATTGCACTTAAAGATTCTAAGAATGAAAATACACATGCACAGGTAATAGGCAAGAGCTTTAAAATAAGCTAGGTAAGATTAAAACTCAGTTCTTTGTCACTTAGGCCCAGACTCGTGTAAAATTGAATTTCTTGGACCAGATTGCAAAGTACTGGGAGTTACAGGGAAGTACTCTGAAAATCCCACACGTGGAGAGGAAGATATTGGACTTATTTCAACTTAATAAGGTAAAGGCTAATGCCCATCTCGCTCATTTCATAATCCTTCTGACAGCATGAATTTGATCTTCTTTGCTTTAAAAAGAAATTTACTGTTTGAAATATGTAAAATGAGACTCTCCGTTCAGTCTAGGGATTTATCGGGCTCTACTTGTCGGGTCTGAAAGCCTTGTCTTGTGAAATGTTTTGCTGCCGCTTGGTTTATTTTTTTATTTTTTGTAGTTTTTAAACTTTACAATAGTCTTGTAAGCTGCTCCTTTCTGTTTTATTACAGATAAGACAACTGAGGCTCAGGGGAGAAAATTGACCAAGCTAAAAAGCTGAGTCATAACTCAGTACCTTAACTTAAAGTTCGCTTCAGTCTGAAACCTACATACTTTCCACCAAACATGCCGCTATCCTGCCTACACCTTATCTGATGGAGATTTTTAAGGGTCACTGAGTTGGACTAAGTATCAGGACCCTTTCTTTATTAGAGATTTAATTGTTAAATCTAGTTCTTCCTCCTAGAAAATCTTGACTGCTTTGGGGAACTGAGAAATAGCTTTTGGTGGATAAAAAATATTTATGCTGTCAAAAGTGATGTTTTAATTTTCTAGTATAAAATTAATAGTGCATATATATTTTCTTTTGACTTGGAAAATGTATTTTCAAAAGATTACCACAGCCAAGAACATTTTGTTCTTGGAGTTATACCTAGGCATGAGGGAATTAGAAGTGATTTCCACATAGGTGTTTCTAATTTCTTTTGCCATTTTATTTAACAGTTAGTTGCAGAAGAAGGTGGATTTGCGGTGGTTTGCAAGGATAGAAAATGGACCAAAATTGCCACCAAGATGGGGTTTGCTCCTGGCAAAGCTGTGGGCTCCCATATCAGAGGGCATTATGAGCGAATCCTCAACCCCTACAACTTATTCCTGTCTGGAGACAGTTTGAGGGTGAGTATTGTGGCTAGCCTTAACCTATTTTATTTCACTGCTTATTGGTACATTGTCTTTTAGAGGGAATAAAAGGGCCTTGATACGTGTGGAAGACATTGTTTAGAAGACTTTGTTTTGTGAAGTTTTCCTCTAATGTTTTGGTTGTTCTCTTTGAGAGCAGCCATACTTAGAAGTTTGTTTTTGGCATGAATGACATTGTAGAGGAAATACCCTTTTGCTGTCAAAAGCTGATATTTATATTAACTTCACTATAGATGTTGCTTTCTTACAATGAGGAGTTGGTTATTATCTACTTGTTATGGAGCTTTAGCATTCATTTGCTATTTAAAGTGTATTCCTGGTTGTCACATGAAGGTACAAATATGTGAAATAACTTGCCTTCCTGTTCTGTTTTGCCAGCTGAGATCTCCAAGCAGATTTTCAGATAGAATATTGATATTGGTAAAGATTAGAGGACTTAACAATGCTGGAAAGCTGAGGGATCCCTTTTCTAATAGTTCCTATGTAGCCATGTTTGTTTCCTTACAAAGACGGTATTTAGATAAATTATTCAGGTAAAAACTTTTGTTCTAATTAAAGTAAAACAGTGTTATAAAGACCTTCCACTTATTTCAAGGCCCTGGTTAGAAAGAAGAATGTCATACTCTGTTTACACCTTTGGAGTGTAAATAAGGCTAGAGCAGTAAGCCCTATAGTTTTAAGAATTGTTACTGTGCGGTAGAGAGGTAGGAAGATAATAGCATAGTTTCAGAGGGTAAACTACTAATCAAAACTCTGTCTTGAAATTATAGGCATACCATCTGTAATCTTAAATCCTATAGATTTTTGTAGTGTTGTGTTTTTCTTCCCTCTCTCCCTTGATTCCAGATAAGCCTTCTTTTCAGTATAGAAGAATATAACCAATCTAATATTCAGAAAGTTGTTGAGGGGTTTTTTGGGGTTTTTTTTTTGGTGAGGAAGATTGGCCCTGAGCTAACAGCTGTTGCCAGTCTTCCTTTTTTTGCTTGAGGAAGATTGTATCTCTGCCAACATCCGTGCCTGTCTTCCTCCATTTTGTACGTGGTCGCTGCCACAGCATGGCTTGACAAGTGGTGTAGGTCCACACTGGGGATCCAAACCCGTGAACTTGGGGCACCGAAGTGGAGCACGCTGAACTTAACCACTGTGCCACCGGGCCAGCCCCGAGTTTTTTTTTTTTAATGTATGTTGTGTGCATGTTTAATGAACCCATGGATGAAATAGTTTAGAACATTATGTGGAACCTTTATGCCTCTGTTTCATAATCAGATCTAGAGATAGAGTTGCCCACAATAGATTTTCTCCTTATTAACCTTCCTTTTTCTGTATGGAAGTTACAGTGAATAAGGGGAAAGAGAATCTACTTGCTTTATGGCTTGCAGCACTTTAGAAACATCTCATCTATAGTCAGAGAGGCAGTGTAGTTTCATAGTTGAAAAGCATGTAAACATTTATACAGAGTCTGAAAGAAGTAGGTGTTTACAGATATCCTTTACAAACATTACATCCACAGCACAGATAAATATCTGTTGAAGGGCCTCCTATGTGCCAGGTATGTTCTAGGCACTAATACCTATTCATTGTAGAAAGTTTAAAAACAAAGTGTGATGAAAATAAAATCACTCGTAATCCTTTCACCTGTTTTTTCTTTCAAGGCTGTCTTTATGCATGTAAACACAAATTGGGAATGTATTCTTCATATACAGGATTGTATCCTGCTTTTTTCTACTTAACAATCACAAACATTTGCCTTGTCATTGAATATTTTGGAAGATAGAGTTTTTAATGACTCCGTGACATTCCATTTTTATTGCCAGACCTAGATTTGATTTCTCCTGTTGCTGAATGTTTAGGTTGGCTCCAGTTTTTTTTTTTTTTTAATTATAATACTATGATGGGCATTCTTTGTACATAGATTTTTATGCCCGTCTCTTACTTTTGAAAATAATTCTTAGAGGAAAGGAGAATCAGAAGACACACATTTTAAAAAGGAATGGAAACCAGCAGTGAGATACCACTACACACCTATTAGAATGGCCAAAATCCAGAACGCTAAGAAAACCAAATGCTATCAAGGATGTGGAGCAACAGGACCTCTTTTATTGCTGGTGGGAACCAAAATGGTACAGCCACTTTGGAAGACAGTTTGGTGGTTTCTTAGAAAACTAAACACTCTTACCATACTATCCAGCAATCACATTCCTTGGTATTCACCCAAAGGAGTTGAAAACTTTCCTCCACACAAAAACCTGCACACGGATATTTACAGCAGCTTTATTATTCATAATTGCCAAAACTTGAAAGCAACCCAGTTTCTCAAAGGTTAAAATTAAAGAGTCTGCATGTGATAGCATTAGATATAAAACAAACACTCAGGTGTGGTTTTGAATTGAGATTTGGAAAAAATAATAAAGCTCTTCATATGTATTCTAAAAAGCTTCTGAGCTTGATTTGACCTTTGGTCTCTAAAGTCCTTATAGAACCAAGCAGACCATAGATTATGGAACCATTTAGACTAGTGGGAGATAGGGACCAAATCTATAATATCTGCATTTCTGACTATCCACTTAATAAAATTTGTCATTCAGCTCAATTTGTGTCTCCACAATCACATGTACTTTTAGGTCTTAAGTAGAAAGTTCATGTAATACATAAAAGCGGTTAATTTAGATGGTGGACAGGTTTTATTTCCATCTTTGTGCTTTCACCAAACATACTCTGAATGTGCAATTGAGGGCTTATTACAGAAGGGAAGGTAATATTCCATACAAATTTAGTTAACATTTCCAGATCAAATCAATGTATAGGTTTAATTAGAATGAGCAGATTATTTAATATTTATAAGTTGTACCAGTGGTAGATTCATTACTTGTGAAGTATTTTTATAGTATATCATATTTCTTTTTTTATTATTATTATTTTATTTTTATTTTACAGTTTTTTTGTTTTGTTTTTGTGGGGAAGATCAGCCCTGAGCTAACATTCATGCCAATCCTCCTCTTTTTTTTTTAGTATATCATGTTTCTTAAATGTTAGAAGTAGATTTTGTTAGGTGGTTGCTCTATATTTTCTTTTTTCCTTCCCACATTCTCTGAATTCTTTCTTCAAATGTTAAGAGGAAGAAACCAGTCTTGTTAGTGAGACTGGTAGTAATGGTATCCAAGAGCCAAGAGTTCTTGGGCCGGCCCTGTGGCTTGGTGGTTAAGTGCGCGCGCTGCAACGCTGGTGGCCCGGGTTCGGATCCCGGGTGCGCATCGAGGCACCACTTCTCCGTCCATCCTGAGGCCGAGTCCCACATACAGCAACTAGAAGGATGTGCAGCTATGACATACAACTATCTACTGGGGCTTTGGAGGGAAAAAATAAAATAAATAAAATCTTTAAAAAAAAAAAAAAGAGTTCTAGAGGGTTATTATTTTAGTATATCTTATTCCAAGTATAGATAATATAATATACTCTAAGTATTACATTTTGGAACCTGCTTTTAAAGATGCTTCTTGTGATTTTTGTTTGTCCTCTTCTGAGAGAGTAGTACTTGAAGTTTCTATTGGATTCAGTGGTAATATTTTGTTGTCACTCTGTTTTTTTGTCATGGCATTAAATACCCTCTTTCAGCCAGCTTAGAATCAAACTAAAAAGAAAAATCAAAGCAAGAAGAGACTCTTGTCTGATCAGAACCAAAGTTATTGCTGTGGGCTACCTATTAACCTTTGCCTTGTGAGTTAGACTTTGTAGAAATATGTTGAAGTAAATGCAGGAATAAGTTGAACTAATAAGGGAGACTACTATTTTAGTCAACTGACTTTTTTCTCACCTCAGATGTTAGCTTTTGATAATAGAACATTGCTAGTTAGGTTTAAAACTACAGGATTGTAAAGTGTAGAAAACCTGTAAGATTCCCTATTTTATTACTCTGAACACTTTTTTAAAAATGAGATATGCTCAATATGGAAAGTTATTTTGGGAACTTATAAAGGGCCTTTCTGACTATTTGGGCCTTCAGTTAATTGACAGTTGCAAGCAGGGATAATTTCAGCAGGCTCATTGGGAGTGCCTTGAGCCTGCTGTAATCTGATGACATCAACAATTAAATGAATTGAAGCAGCACCATTCACCTGCTGAAAGAACTTTTTAAGCTGTTATATCTGTGTGTGTGTGATTGCTAATTGCAGACTTGTCTTCGTGTTTATTTAGGTTTTAAAAATTGTAGACCTGTTATGTATCTACATAAATTATTGTAAAATATACCTTGCAAAAATCCAGTGAAATTCTCTAAGATTAAAAAAAGGGAGAAATTCATCAGTACAATTGTGTTTTATTTCTAGTGTCTGCAGAAGCCAAACCTGACCACAGATACAAAGGACAAGGAGTACAAACCCCATGATATTCCCCAGAGGCAGTCTGTACAGCTCTCGGAAACATGCCCCCCAGCCCGACGAGCAAAACGCATGAGAGCAGAGGTGAGATGATCAGACGGAATTCCCGAGCTCTATTACAATGTCTGTCTGACACTGGATTTCTCTTACATGTGTACTCTTCGGGGCTTTGAACCATGTTAACCTCACAGAGGGGTGCTGTGTGTATTCTACCTTTTACACCTGGGAGAATTGAGCTGTCAAAGGGTATAAGGAATCGAAGAACGCTTTGTAGGTTTATGGTGTCTGCACAGACTGAGCTGCTTAATTGTTACCAGTCAGAGCCTTAGGAAGAATAGGCAGGCATTCATTGTGATGGTGTTTGGTTTGCCTCTTGCCTTCATGAAGTTAAGCAGTGTTTATTGACGATTAAGACTAGTAGATGTGAAGCTGGGAAGATTTTTGCTGAAAAGAACAATTTTTTTAAAAGAGAGATTAGAAGATAGTGAAACCTATTTTTCTCAGACTTCCTAAAAAGGGGTATGGAATCTATGGCAAACATTTATTCTAAGACAGAAAATAATTAGACAGCGTGGGGATGGGGGCATTGAATATATAAGATGAAATGAAAGTAAAACTTGAGGGAAGATCAGGAGGAGTGAAAGACTGATAAGAAGGACGGTTTGCTTTAAGATTTTTCTGCTCTGAGAGGTTTCCCCTGGGAAAGGAAGAGTCTTTTCCCAGTTAGCTTATTCCCATAAAGAGATGTGAAGGTTCTGGGTTACTGCCTTGTTTGATGGGCGTGTGAGTATTAAGAGTTAGTGATTAATATATTAGGAACAATTTAGAGCCGGGAAGCCTCATTGCATTAATTGGGTTTCTAAATCAGTCTGTGGTTATTTAGTAATTATTGTTTGAGGATGAAAAAAATCAGCCATTTTGTTTTCTGAGGAAATGGATAAATAAGGGAATTGTTTTTCACTTAGGTAAGTTGGAGATATGAAAAAATCTAGTGACTCCGTTTTTCTGAATTGACTTCCTCAAAATAGGAAAATATGGTTATTTGAAGCCTATAAGCATACTGAAAGTTCATTAGTCTAAGAATCAGTTCCTGTTTGAGTACATGTTGATCTTTAAGTGTATAAGACGTGCCCTAATGCTGTGGATGCCTAGGTCTGCCTTGGTGACATATAATGGTGATGATATCTCCCTGGAAGAAATTGTTACCAGTGGACATCTTGAATATGTATGCATGAATACAGGCAAAAACGATCAAGTATAGTTCCACAAATACTTAAGTGTTACAGACCACACAAATTATTTTGGTTTACCAATAAGCATTAGCACTTTAAGAAACAATGGAAGAGCCAGCCTTGATGGCTTAGTGGTTAAAGTTTGGCGGTCTCTGCTTTGGCGGCCCAGGTTCAGTTCCGGGTCACAGAACCACACCACTCGTCTGTCAGTAGCTGTGCTGTGGCGGCAGCTCACATAGAAGAACTAGAAGGACCTACAACTGTCATGTACACAACCATGCACTGGGGTTTTGGGGAAAAGGAGAAGAAAAAAGAGGAAGATTGGCAACAGATGTTAGCTCAGGGCAAATCTTCTAAAAAAAAAAAAAAAAAGAACATGAACCTTAATATCATTATTTAAAAAAGAAACAATGGAAACTGAGACAAGCTTATATACCCTCAGTGATACGGGAATCCCTAATAATTTAGTGATGCTAGAAGAGTAGTTTTTTTTTTTTTTCTTTATTGTGAAATTTTTGTTGTACATTATCATTTGTCAGTCACCATATAAATGCATCCCTTAACCCCTTGTGCCCACCCCCCACCTCCTTTGCCCCTGGTAACCACCAGACAGTTCTCTCTGTCCATGTATTGATTTATCTTCCACTTAGGAGTGAAATCATGTGGTGTTTGTCTTTCTCTTTCTGGCTTATCTTGCTTAACATAATACCCTCCAGGTGCATCCATGTTGTTGCAAATGGGACGATTTTGTCTTTTTGTGTGTGTGTGTGTGTGAGGAGATCAGCCCTGTGCCAACATCTGCCAATCCTCCTCTTTTTTTGCTGAGGAAGACTGGCCCTGGGCTAACATCCGTGCCCATCTTCCTCCACTTTATATGGTACACCGCCACAGCATGGCCTGACAAGCAGTGCGTTGGTGTGCACCTGGGATCCGAACCGGCGAACCCTGGGCCACCGCAGCGGAGCGCACGCACTTAACTGCTTGTGCCACCAGGCTGGCCACGATTTTGTCTTTTTTTATGGCTGAGTAGTATTCCATTGTATTTATATACCACATCTTCTTTGTCCACTCATCAGTCGAGGGACACTTGGGTTGCTTCCATGTCTTGGTTATAGGGAATAATGCTACAATGAACACAGGGGTGCATAAGCCTCTTTGGATTGTTGATTTCAGGTTCGTTGGGTAGATACCCAGTAGTGGGGTAGCGGGATCATAAGATATTTCTGTTTTTAATTTTTTGAGGAATCTCCATACTGTTTTCCATAGAGGTTGTGCCAGTTTGCATTCCCACCAGCAGTGAATTAGGGTTCCCGTTTCTCCACGGCCTCTCCAGCATTTGTGGTTTTTTGTCCTGGTGATTGTAGCCATTCTAATGAGTGTAAGACGATATCTTAGTGTGGTTTTGATTTGCATTTCCCTGATGATTAGTGATGTTGAACATCTTTTCATGTGCCTATTGGCCATCTGTGTATCTTCTTTGGAGAAGTGTCTGTTCCTTTCCAGAAGAGTAGTTTTTAATAATGGTTTACTAAAAGAATTAATAGAAAATTATTGTGGAAGCTGAGTTTTTTTTTGTTTTTTTTTTTTTTTTGTGAGGAAGATCAGCCCTGAGCTAACATCTGCCAATCCTCCTCTTTTTGCTGAGGAAGACTGGCCCTGGGCTAACATCCATTCCCATCTTCCTCCACTTTATATGGGATGCCGCCACAGCATAGCTTGACAAGCGGTGCATCGGTGCGCGCCTGAGATCCGAACTGGCAAACGCTGGGCCGCCGCAGCAGAGCACGCGCACTTAACTGCTTGCGCCACCAGGCCGGCCCCTGGAAGCTGAGTTTTTCATCAGTGCTTGCCAGCTTTGGAAGAAGTCAGCAAACTCTTATAGGCTAATGAAATTATAATATTTATATAACTTTAAGATTTGGCTTAGTGGTGACTGAATACAGCATAAGGTGAGTAGATGAGAATTGAGAAGCTTCTAGAAGGAAAGTAAGAGCTTTTCCCAATTTGGGTAGTAACACTTCCCATAATTTGTTCCTGATCCTTTGGCTTTTCCCTATTTTTTTCACCTGTTGAAGTGGAGAATACTCTTGTAACTTTTAAGATTTCTCATCCATTCCTTAAATAATAGTAATTTTAAGGGTGAGATCTCTCCTCTAAGGAGAGAGAGAAGTATGTTTTGAATGCCATATTAATAGAGACAGTTTCTAAGATTATAGTCACCTTGAGATTCCAATTGGATTTTAGAAGATTTCTTTCTTTTTAAAGGAAATATTCATGTATATGACAATTTTTGTTTTAAAGGCCATGAATATTAAAATAGAACCAGAAGAGACCACAGAAGCCAGGACACATAACCTGAGACGTCGAATGGGTTGTCCACCTCCAAAATGTGAAAATGGTAAGAAAGTTTATCCACAAATAGGAAAGAAGTAAACAATGAATAAGTAAAAACAATTATTCATTTATTAAGAGAATATTTGAGCAACTGTTACATACTAGTCACGGGCTTGGGCCTTGAGAAATAAAATTAAAATATATAGTTAAATGACCAGTAAGAGAGGTAAACAGATGAATATAAGCCATAGAAATGTGATTGAGTTTCTCAGCTGTCACTAGTTGCTACTTTGAAATTTGGCTCAATAGCATTCATTGAAAAGAAGTGATTTGTGAAAAGCATAGGTTCCTTTTACAAATGTCTGGTAGGTTTATTTCAGGCATGGCAGGCAGAGATGCTTTCTAAATCTGAATTTTAGTTGATAATTGCTTGCCTGGTTATTGCTTGATGTCAGTCACTGGTTTGGGACTCTCTTAAGAGATACCTTATATCCTATATCGGCAGGCACATGCAAATTGAGAAGTTATTAAAATTGGCTCTTCTTAGTGATTGGTGAGTTAGTGGAAAGGCAGCACAATGTAGTAGAAAGTAGATGGATTTTTAAAAACACAGATCTGAATCTGAATCCTGGCCTAACCACTAACTAGTTGTATGAGCTTAGAGATATTTCTTGACTTCTTTTAATGTCACTTTTCTTATCTTTGAAACGGATTTGTTGCAGAAGATTACATAATTTATGGAAAGCATTTAGCATGATGCCTACCACAGGATAGTTCATTAATTGATAGCCAGTGTTTTAGCCAAAATTCTAAGTCTTTGGAACCAGGAAGTTAGAGAGGTAAGTATCTTAGATCATGGAGGGATAATCTATAATGTGGAGGAGAAGCAATTTGGTGAATTGTCAGTCTATCACAGTCAAAATGAAGAGGAACTTGCTTTGATCAATATATGTCATGTCTTGGTCTTAAGAAGACTGTGTCTTCAGCCCCTATTTAAAAAGCATGCAAACCTGAGCAACATCTCCAGAAGTACCCATGTCTTAGAATTTAAATGGGATGAGAGTTTGCATTTTATCATGAAGTAATAAGCACTGAGCCCTTAAACATAGTAGTAACACTGGGTGCTACTGCTGCTAAAATGAAAAGAAACAAAGTTTTGTCCAGTGCGTGCTTTGGGAGGGAAGTGATAAGGTGCGGGAGGAGGAATATAAGAAAAGCGTAGTACAGAAAGAGCTAACGTGGATTGCCTCTTACAGAGAAAGAAATGAAAAGCAACATCAAGCAAGAACCCATTGAGAAGAAAGAGTATAGTGTAGAAAATGAAAAGGAAAAACCCAGGAGTCGATCTAAAAAAACAACCAATGCTGTGAGTTGAAACCTCCCAGTTTATACTTTCGTTCCTTATTTAAGACTGCTAGCTTAGTGTCTGACAATGAAAAGACCTTTTCAAGTCCGTTTATAGTATCAGTTTATAATTGAGGAAATAGACGAATGCATCATGAAAATAGTAGTAACATCTGAGGGTCATTGACAGCTATTTTTCTTGAGTACGTTCAGTTTAGCACTGAATGATGGTGACCTAGATCATGTAGAGTTTTCATAAATCACTAGCCCACTTCCAGATGAGCTGGAGGCTAGATCAGAATTCAAGTTGATGCTTTCCAGCTTTCCAACAAGGAAGGAAAAAGAAAGAGTGGGGGTAGGATGTGAGGACCCAGCAGAGTTTGGAGGACTGGGCAGCCGTTTACTCAAATGGAAATTTAAGTTTTTATGTTATGTCTGTAAAAAAAATTCCTCTTTTTGCTGAGGAAGATTGGCCCTGGGCTAACATCTGTGCCCATCTTCCTCTACTTTATATGGAGCGCCGCCACAGCATGACTTGACAAGCGGTGCATTGGTGCGTGCCCGGGGTCTGAACCTGCGAACCCTGGGCTACCAAAGTGGAGTGCGCACACTTAACTGCTACGCCACCGGGCTGGCCCAACAACAGTGCTTTTCATCTTGGAATTTGAAATTATTCCAATTAAATATTCTCTTCATAAATATCATATCCCCTTCCCCTCACCACCCAAAACAGTGCAATCAAAAGCTAGCAGAGCCCAGGTTTTTATTTACTACAATGCAAAGACTGTGAAAAAGTGAGATTCTCTGTTTAGTTCAATTCTTAGCTTTCTATTATTGGATAATATATTGGTTTGCTAAGGCTTCCATAACAAAGTACCACAGACTGAGTGGCTTAAGGAACAGAAGTTTATTTTCCCACAGTTCTGGAGGCTGGAAGTCTGAGATGCAGGTGTCCACAGTGTTGGTTTTTTCCTGCGCCCTCTCTCTTTGGCTTGTAGATGGCTTCTCCCTGTGTCTTCACGTGGCTTTACCTATGTCCATATCTGTGTCCTAATCTCTTCCTCTTATAAGGACATCAGGCAAATTGGATTAGGGCACATCCTAAAGACCTCATTTTACTTTAATTAATTACCTCTTGGGCTGGCCCCGTGGCTTAACCGTTAAGTGCACGTGCTCCACTACCGGCGGCCCGGGCTCGGATCCCGGGCGCGCACCGACACACCACTTCTCAGGCCATGCTGAGGCCGCATCCCACATACAGCAACTAGAAGGATGTGCAACTATGACATACAACTATCTACTGGGGCTTTGGGGTAAAAAAGGAGGAGGATAGGCAATAGATGTTAGCTCAGAGCCGGTCTTCCTCAGCAAAAAGAGGAGGATTAGCATGGATGTTAGCTCAGGGCTGATCTTCCTCACCAAAAAAAAAAAAAAAAATTAATTACCTCTTTAAAGACCCTTTCTTCAAATATGGTCACATTTTGAGGTATTAGGGGTTAGGACTTCAAGATACGAATTTTGGGGGAACACAATTCGGCCCATAACAGGTAATAACTATTTTTATTCCTGTGTATTTGGGGAACTTCTTAACCATGACTCTTTAATTAGAATATAAAGTGGTAATTTAATGTGGTGAATTAACTTAAACAGTTTTCTTTCCTTTTAAACATGGCAAAATTGAATTTTTCCTTTATAAATTCTATTTTTGGTTAGGCTGATAATTTATTACCTTACATGTTATTCTTCTAGAAGACTGTCTTTCTAAACTACTGAAAGCTAGATGTTTAATTAACAAAGTTTAATTAAAACACACAGTTGAGAAAGCTTGGAGATTACACTTTAGAGTTGGGAATGCATGAGGTATTGTGAAATATCTCTTACAGAAGTTGAAGCATTTTTATTTAAAATATTCCTTATAGACGGTGAAGCATTTTCATTTGAAGCAGGGTGGAGAGACTATGCCTCAGATCCATTTCATTCTTAGAATTTCACAATGTCCCTTTGTTCTGTACACATTTTCATTGCTACAGGTGGACCTGTATGTCTGCCTTTTATGTGGCAGTGGCAATGATGAGGACCGGCTTCTCTTGTGTGATGGGTGTGATGACAGTTACCATACCTTTTGCTTGATCCCACCTCTCCATGATGTTCCCAAGGGAGACTGGAGGTGTCCTAAGTGTTTGGCTCAGGTAAGAAACAATGGCAGAGATAGCCTTAGAAAATTCCCTTCAGAATATTTTTTCTTTGCCTTTGGGTTTTAGATTTGTTAATTGATAACAATGAGGCCCGTGAAAAAAACTGGCTGGACCTGAATAGGAAGGAGGTCTTAGAAGTGAGTTCCACGGCTATGCAGAGCGAAGAGACAGAAATTTTAATAACTATACTAAAAATTTTTTTTTCATTTAAAAAAGCATTGTATGCTCTTTGCAAAAATTCGTAAACACTGAATGACTTAAGAGATAAATGATTTCACAATCCAAAGGTGACCACTGTCAATATTTTGGTATTTTAAACAAATGGAGTTACACCATAGAAGTAATTTTAGTGATCTGCTATATATACATGTATAAATAAATGAATATATATGTAAAAATAAAAAATGTTTTTTTCTTTTTCTTACCCACCCCCCCAGGAATGTAGTAAGCCACAAGAAGCATTTGGCTTTGAACAAGCAGCCAGGGACTATACCCTGCGTACTTTTGGGGAAATGGCAGATGCCTTCAAATCTGACTACTTCAACATGCCAGTGCATGTATGTACATACATACTGCTTTGATTTAGGATTTTAGTGACTTTGGGAGAAACACGTATCTTTAGACAAGGTTGAGTCCTGCTTATCTCTGATAGTCATTAGCATGCACAAGGAAACCTTTAATTTGTTTAGTGGTATTAAAATTCCATAATAGTTTAAAATGCATTCTAATTTTTCAATTGATTTCCCTAAAGATAAGCTTTTCCACACAGATCGTACAGCAACAGTAACAACACCAATAAAGGAAATCATCGGCAATCCTTTCAACTCAAACTGTATGCCAATCAGTATGCTATGAATTGGGAACACATTTATATATTGTTTTGTTATCACAAGTTAGTATTGTAAACTTTAGGATGAGTTCATTTTAAATTCTCCTTTATTCACTTAGAAGCATAAGCATGTTTCATTCAGCATTTAATATTCCATCAAATGAGTACACCAAAATTAAATGGTTTTCTACTGTAATTCTGGATACATAAGCTGTGTTTTTTCTGACTACTAACAAAATGCTACAGCAAACACTTCAGCTGTGTAGATCTTTTTAGTTGGATTCTTTTCTTGAGATGATTACTGAGAACAGATGAGAGTATTTATCCATTCTTTTCCCAGTAATAGTTAATAATAGATAATAGCTGTATCATTTATGGGATCCTAGCAATATATGAGTGAACCTGTTTTTCCCTAACATCGCTAGTATTAACTGTTAAGTTACTTAAAATGTTTGCTTGTTTAATGGGCTTATAAATTCAAGTTATACTCCATTTGAATTTTCAGTGCTTTTGATCCCTCATGCATTATATTATTTCCCCATGTGTTTGCTTAACTGGTTCTGGTGACTTGCATATGACCTCTTCTATCTGTGATTGGCTTTTTATTTTACTTAAAAGATGAAGACTTTGAGGGGTAGGCTTTTAGGTTACCTGCCTGTGGGCTTGCATCAGATTAGCATCAGATTAACAACAGATCCTAGACACTCAGTCTGCTAGCTCTTTATGTTATTAGTGCATGCTGCTGCAAAGTAATTGCTATTTCTGTTCATTTTCTACATCCTGTCTTTTTCATCATGGTTGTCACATTACTCTCAGACAGGTCTAGTGAAAAGAATAAGGATGGACTCAGGTAATGTGTTTGAACGTATCTCAAAGAATAAAGCATCATTCAAACGCAGTTATTACTGTAGAATAGTCAACCAAGTTGTGTGTTGCATCCTCGAAACAAAAAAATATCCCCACTTCTTACATGTCAGCATTTTGCTTTCCTTGACTCCCTTTAACTGTAATGGCCAGGTTGGTGATAGAGGAACATGAATTCTTAATCAATTCTCAACTGTTATAGTTAGAAAATTCCTTTTAGAAAATAATTTTCATGTGTGAACTGCCTGTGATCAATTGTGGAACGGTTTTTCCTTAGGGTGCTATCCTGTGATTCCTGTCACTTAGCTTCTTTAGTCAGATTGGTCACAGGCAGTTTGTGAGTGTCTGAGAAAATTCATTTTTTTCTCTTCCTCATTGTTTTGTTTCCAGATGGTTCCCACAGAACTGGTTGAGAAAGAATTTTGGCGACTGGTAAGCACTATTGAAGAGGATGTTACAGTGGAGTATGGAGCTGATATTGCCTCAAAGGAATTTGGCAGTGGCTTCCCTGTCCGCGATGGGAAAATCAAACTTTCACCCGAGGAAGAGGTAGGCTTTCACTGTGAGGCACTTATATTTTGAGGGGGAGACCTGCATTTAAAGCTGATGGTTCAACATATCCTTGATCTAAAGGGCATAATACTGGATTAATAGCAACTTACTGCAAAAAATATATGTAGCTTGGAACTTGAGTTATTAGTTGAAATTCTGTTTGGTTGGCTTAAGTAATTTGTGATTACTTTCAGCAAATCCTTAATTACCAGAGTTTTAACAATTTCAAGAAAAGTAGAAAGAGCCCACAGAATTCTGGTCCCAACTGTGCCACTACACTGTGATATGGGAAAATTACATACCTCTCTTTACTTTCAGATTCTAAAACTTTGGTTTCTCCTGAAAAATATCTGAGAGATTGGGACCAGACCAATTTATCTTTGCAATTTAGTGTTTATGAGTTTATTATGTTCCACACTAGCAAGCTCCTAGGAAGGTTTTTATTCCTATCCTAGTAGGAAATGAGATTTTTTTTTTTTTTTTTTTTTTTTAAAGATTTTATTTATTCAGTTTTTTCCCCCCAAAGCCCCAGTAGATAGTTGTATGTCATAGGTTCACATCCTTCCAGTTGCTGTACGTGGGACCCGGCCTCACGTTGGACGGAGAAGTGGTGCCTCGGGGCGCTCCCGGGACCCGAACCCGGGCCGCCAGCATCAGAGCGCGCGCACTTAACCGCTAAGCCACGGAGCCGGCCCAAGAGATTTTTTTTTTTGTAAACATTTTTGGAATCTAACATACACATAGAAAAGTACATAATCTCATGTGTACAGCTTGATGAATTTTCACAAACTGAATACACCCATGAAACCAGCACTGGAACAAGAAATAGAACATTACCAGTATCCTGGAAGCTTCCCTTTTGTGCTCTCTCCTTCACTACCTTCTCTGTCTCAGAACAAAAACCACACTATCCTGACTTGTAACACCATGGATTAGTTGGCGTATTTTTGAACTTTATGTAAATGGATTCATACTGTGTATACTCCTGTAGAGGCCCCCCACCAAAAAAACAAAACAAAACAAAAAAGGCAGATACAAAAGTATATACTATCTCAGTCCATTTCTATAAAAGCTAAAAACTGGGTAAAACTGTTCTGTGGGCATCCAAGAGGTCAGCCTAGTGGCCTCTCCTCCATCCCTCCTGCCTCAGCCTTTGTATTTTGGAGGAGACTGTTTTCAGCTAGGTTTTGAAACAATCACAGTTCTAAAATGTTAGCTTGATATAGCTATACCTTTATACTTTTTTTGTCTCCTTATTTTTAGGAATATCTTGATAGTGGCTGGAATTTGAACAATATGCCAGTGATGGAGCAGTCTGTCCTTGCCCACATTACTGCTGATATATGTGGCATGAAACTTCCTTGGTTGTATGTGGGAATGTGCTTTTCTTCATTCTGCTGGCATATTGAAGACCACTGGAGCTATTCAATTAACTACCTGCACTGGTGAGAAGTTCTAAATAACCTGTGAATAGTATGCAAACTGGGTTGGGAAACTTTCCTTTTCATCTCAGGTGTGTCTTAACTGTGATACATCTCCTATGTCTGAGGAGTAATGAGCTATTCTTTTTCTCTAAGATTTTTCACCTCTGTTGAACAGGCATCCTACCAAGTTAAGACAGTGGTTCTTAAGGTTTCCTAGGAAATCCATGAATCCCCTGAAATTGCACACACAATATTTGTGTGTGTGTGTGTGTGTGTGTGTGATTTGGGGAGAGAGTAGACAGCTTTTATCCAATTGTCAAAGAAGTCTTTACTCATAGAAAGATTAAAAAGCATTGAGCATTGCCTTTGCTATGGAAAATCTCATTTGGTGGCAGTGGTGGCCCAGGTAGCCCTTGGGAGAGGAGTGGAGTGTATGTGCCATGGTGTCCTCCCCGTCCCTGGGACTGCTAGCTTCTGCTTTGTGTGCTGAATTCTGACATTGCTACACAGAGTAGAGTGGGCCTTGTCTTTGTGGTAGGGGTGGTGGGGGGAATGGACAGGTATTTGGACTTTTTTTTATTTTTTACTTTTTTAAACTCTTCCACCAAAGCCTTTTCCTCTTTTCAGGTCTCTGTGTGTTTTCCCTCCATTTCCCTTGCTTTTCTAAGTACAAAAACATTTGAAGATCTTTAACTCACTGAAATCCCCACAAAAAGAATGTGAGACTGTACCACAAGCAAGAGGGAGTGGGCACGTATATGCAGGAGCATCAGTTCTGCTCCCCTAGGCAATTGCTCCCAGCTGTAAAATGAAGACTGTATTTACCATACCTCACAGGGATGTCACAGATTAATTGGTTGGCAGTTTAAAGTGCTTTGAAGAATAAGAGCTCTTTAGAAATGCTAATTGCCTTATTAGTGTGTGATTTAACCTCACCTGTCAGAATAGACAAGGGAAAAGGAAGATGGAGAGTTGCCATCCCTTGTCAATTGCTGTAGGAAATTGTGGTAATGATATATCCTATAACTCACATGATATCTTATGTTCTTAGCAATTCTAGATAATCTATATTTTCTAAAGGGTCAGATGAAAATGGGAGGGAGAAGAGGGACCTCAGATGGAAAGTCGCATGTTCTAAACTTGATACTTGAAGGGGGAAAATGCATTACATATGTTCAGATCACATTTTTAATGATACTTCTTTAGTTTGAACATTCCTTTGTAGCATAGTTTTACAAAGCAAAGTCTGAAAAATATGAACCGGGTAACCATTTTGTTTATGATAGTGTTGCAGATTGATTTTTTTTTTTTAATTTATTTTTTCCCCCAAAGCCTCAGTAGATAGTTGTATGTCATAGCTGCACATCCTTCTAGTTGCTGTATGTGGGACTCAGCCTCAGCATGGCCGGAGAAGCAGTGCGTCGGTGTGCGCCCGGGATCTGAACCCCGGGCCGCCAGCAGCGGAGTGCACGCACTTAACCGCTAAGCCACGGGGCCGGCCGCAGATTGATATTTTATGTGTGTGTGATTTGAAGAAACTACTGAAATTGCATGTTTATGTATTTTTTGAGATTGATTTATTTTTACAATCTATTTCCAGGGGCGAGCCAAAAACCTGGTATGGAGTTCCAGGGTATGCTGCTGAGCAGCTAGAGAACGTAATGAAGAAACTTGCTCCGGAGCTCTTTGTGTCCCAGCCAGATCTCCTCCATCAGCTTGTGACTATCATGAACCCTAATACCCTGATGACTCACAAAGTGCCTGTATGTTCTGTCAATCCTCCTGCCACTCAGGCTTAATTCACCACTTCTCTTTTTCCCTGTTACTCACTTTTTTATGAAGTTGATTTGGTAATGTGTTTTCCATAGCATAACTTGATAGTAGAATCAGCTCTTTGGTGTAATTTGGTCCAGTATTGCATTAAGCCAGTGGGACTGGATCTCAAGACACCATAAAAGCAAATTTGTTGCAGCTAGTAACTAGATTACTGAGCAGCTTTACTTTGCACGTGATAAGTGCAGTGCTTTGTGTTTTTTTGTGTCCAATTCAGTTGTTTGTAATATATTCATAGATTGTACAACCATCACCACTGATGCTTTCTAAACTGTTATTTTTGTTTATAACTTCAGTCCTTCAATGCAACAAAACAAAAGCCTTAAAAAATAAGTATGTTAAAAATAAATAAATAAATGTTATTTGTCAGTATAAATTAGTTTACTGTGAACATGGCTAGGTTCTGTTTTAATTAGATCTAAACTCTAGTGTCAGAGTCCTTCATACTCTGCTCTTGCTTTAAAAGGTAATTTATTGAATCTGCATGGTCTTAATTTTGAATGATGAACTGAAATGACATGCTTGGTAGATCTTAATTATATTACACCCCGACCCCTAACTAAGCTTTTTTTTAAGAGAAAATTTATTTCAAGGTCTTGAACTTGTATTTCAGGGTTCTCACTCTAGACTGAAAGCTGCTATAGGTGATATTTCCTCTGAGGTTGCTATACAAAGTGACACTGTTTGTATACTGGCTTCCTTTTGGTGAATCCTATGAAGATATTTTGGGAGGCCAGAATGAGATGTATGAAGTTGAAGAGTCCATCTTAATTAGCTAAATCAAATGTAAATGATGCATTTATAGTGTTAATGACTTCTTGATCTTGTTGTGACCTAAATTTTATGCTTTTGGAGTCCATAGGCTATAGTAAATAGGGGCAAATGGAAAGACTTTTCTTTGACAGATCATAATTATTCATGGGCCATAGCTTAGAAAATAATGACCAGTAACTACCAAAATACCACCATCTCCTCGTTGTTGGTGTTTTCCAGGTTGATTTTTTTCCCTCCTCATGTTAATTGATCCTTCTGATTTGTTATGAGTAGCTTGCCCTAAATGAGACCTCTGGCCCTGGTTCTTTAATAATTCAGCAAACCATCTAGGGTTAGCTTCTGGACCTGCAGAGAGAGATGAATGAACTCATGCATTTGGGGACTCACAATTTAATGGAAAAGACAAATAATGTTTACACAGATACTGGAAGGGTGGTGTGGTTTGACAGTGGTGTCAATTAGGACACTGACCCGTTAACTCTGTGGAGAATCAGAAAGGGCTCATAATGACATTTAAACTAGGATTTGGGAGCTCTAATAAGGAATATGTTTGGCAAAGATTTAGGGGGAGGGAGGAAGTGGTCCACATAGAAGGGATTGTGCTCATGCAGTGGGTAGTGGTCTTCAAACTTTGTCCTGTATCAGAACCTGAAGGGAGTGTTACAATACACATGGCTGAGCCTCATTCCCAGTGTTTCTTGTCCTGTTGGTGTGGGTGCTGCTTGAGAATTTTTATTTCCAGCAAGTTCAGTTCCAACACCAGTTGGTGTTGATGCTGTTGGTCTGGGAACTACATTTTGGAGAACCACTGATAGAGATTCAAAAGACATCTAATATTATTACTCTATAATAATAAGTTTAATCTGAGGATTTGTATGCCTAGAGCAATATAGGTGTTTTTGGGTAAGATTGGTGGTGGGAAAAGGGGAATTATTGATGGGAGGTGAGTTTTAGGCCCAGATCAAGAAGAGCTCTGTATGGGATAAGATCCTTGGAATACAGTGAAATTTCTGTAATTGGTGGTAGGAGATTCTATTTTGGTAAAATAATATTAGGGTATTCTTAATTTTAGTTATATTTAGCAAGATATGTCCTGATCCTGGATGTAGCCAAATTTTTGTGATATAAACCATGTTTTCTGTTCAGATGCTAATCAACCCTGCTTGTCTGGGGTACCACTCCATCTTGTGGCAGAATTGAGTATCTCTAGGTGACATTCTACTTGTTTTATTTTTTGTTTTTTTGTGTTTTTTCTGGCTCACTTTTAATTGGCAGAAAGCCACCCTTTCTGGAGAATCATCTGATAGTCTATGTGCAGATTGTCTTTTGTGAGAATGTCACTAAAAATCTCCAATTTCTGTCTCCTTAGGTTTACCGAACGAATCAGTGTGCTGGGGAGTTTGTGATTACATTTCCAAGAGCCTACCACAGTGGTTTTAATCAAGGTTTTAATTTTGCTGAGGCCGTTAACTTCTGCACTGTTGATTGGGTATGTAATTATGACTTAGTGAACCTTTTCAAATTTATTGTTTTTTCTGCAGAAATGGTATATAATGCTTTAAAAACTGTCATGTGTATAGTTGCTTAAACCTATTGCTGCTCAAATGGCCGGTCTGTAAATTGTTTACCATCTACAACAAGATAAGACATTTGCACCACATTGTAAGTCAAGCCTGTACTAACTAAGCACACTGCTTGGTTCAGCTGACAGTTTCTTCTTTTGTTGCAAGACTTGATGAAGAAAATAGTCTGTTGATTTACATTTTGGCTGAAGCTCAGTATCTCATTGCAAACTGATAACAACAGTTCCAGTCTTAAGGCTATACTTTATACGGCACTAGCTTAAGTTATCCACAACACAGCAATTTTTAATGACACATTTGGTTTCTGTTGTAAAAAGTGGAATTTTTATACAGTCATGGACTGCATAACAACATTTCAGTCAACAATGGGCCACATATACGACAGTGGTCCCATAAGATTATAATGGAGCTGAAAAATTCCTGTCGCTTAGTGCGTCTGGAAGAAGACACTCGAGGTTTGTCCATGACTTCAGAGGATTCACCAAGGATGAGGAGGTTACAAAAATCAGCAAGGCTGTGGTTGAGATGGCAAACAACTTTAACCTGGGTGTGGGTGAGGATGACATTGAGGAGCTGGAACTGGAACAGGAACACATAGCCGAAGAAGAGGCAAGAGAAAAGGAAACTGCAGGAGAAGAAAAAGAAGAATCCCCAAGAAAATGCACAGTGAAGGGTTTAGCAGAAGCTTTTGCAGACCTCCACAAGCTCCTTAAAAAGTTTGAAAACATAGACCCCAACACGAAAAGGTTTTCATTAATAGAGAGGAATGTTCATGGTGCATTATCTGCTTATAAGCAAATCTGTGATGAAAAAAGCAAACCACCGTGGACATATTTCTGAAAAGAGTGATACTTCCTCAAGAAGAGCCTCAGGCAGGTCCTTTGGGAGGTATTCCAGAAGAAGGCATTGTTATCATAGGAGATGACAGCTCCATGTGTGTTATTGCCCCTGAAGACCTTCCAGTG
The DNA here is from genome assembly GCF_057802395.1 of Ceratotherium simum simum. Taxonomy (NCBI): domain Eukaryota; kingdom Metazoa; phylum Chordata; class Mammalia; order Perissodactyla; family Rhinocerotidae; genus Ceratotherium; species Ceratotherium simum. Next base: position 749,154 of record NC_141935.1, read on the forward strand.
GGACAAGACATGGGGGTAGAAGACAGTGGTATTGATGATCCTGACCCTGTGTAGGCCTAGGCTAATGTGTGTCTTAGTTTTTAACAAAACAGTTTGAAAAGTAAAAAAAAAAAAATAAGAAAATTTAAAAATAGAGAAAAGCTTATAGAATAAGGATATAAAGAAAATATTTTTGTATAGTTGTACAATTGTGTTAGTCTTTTAAGCTAGAGGTCATAACAAAAGAGTCAAAAAGTTAAAAAAAATTGGAGTTTATAAAATAAAAAGGTTACAGTAAGCTAAGGCTAATTTATTATTGAAAGAAAATTTTTTATATAAATTTAGTGTAGCTTAAGTGTACAGTGTTTATAAAGTCTACAGTAGTATACAGTAATGTCCTAGGCCTTCACATTTCACTCACCACTCACTGACTCACCCAGAGCAACTTGCAGTCCTGCAAGGCCCATTCTTGATAACTGCCCTATACATTTTTTATCTTTTTTACTGTAATTTTCCTATATTTTTTCCATGTTTAGATATGTTTACATGCACAAATACTTAGCACTGTGTTACAGTTGCCTACGATATTCACTACAGTAACATGTGATATAGGTTTGTAGCCTAGGAGCAATAGGCTATATACACTATACCATATAGTTTAGGTGTGTAGTAGGCTGTACCATCTTGGTTTGTGTTAAGTACACTCTGATTTTTGCACTATAACAGAATCACCTAACGATGCCTTTCTCAGAATGTATCTTTGTCTTTAATAATGACAGTGTTAGTATTAATACTTGTCATTTACCTAAAAAGAACTGTCTAGTTTAAGTGTGTGCGATGTTAAACCTCATGAATTATAACCTTGTTTCAGTGCTTTTCTGAATAATAGTACTACTTGGATCTATAATGATTTTCTGTTATATAGTTTTTGGAGCATTATTGTTTCCTGAAGTGGGTTAACCACACGACTTCAGCACAGTTGTTTCAGGAAATGTGTAAATTTATATTTCCAATTCTACATTGTTGTAAACATCAATATGTTGTTACTACATTGGGTTTTTTAAACCACTTTTTAATTAAGTTACTACCCGATATGCCAGATATTTGAGACGTAAAGACTTAAAAAGGCCTAAGTCCTCTTAGGGTCTGGTTTTAGGGTTGACATATGATGCGTTTTATGACCCAGAGTGTGATATTTGGTAATTTGATAATAAAGATCCGAAGTCTTTGGAAATAGGAAGGAGAAAGATGAATGTTGTGTGTTTTTCCTCTGTCTTTTGACACAGTTACCATTAGGCCGACAGTGTGTGGAGCATTATCGCTTGCTTCACCGCTATTGCGTATTCTCCCACGATGAAATGATTTGCAAGATGGCTTCCAAGGCTGACGTACTAGATGTCGTAGTGGCGTCTACTGTTCAGAAAGACATGGCCATTATGATTGAAGATGAGAAAGCTTTAAGAGAAACTGTCCGTAAATTGGTAAGGTTTCTGGAATCCCAGTTGCATGTCATTGGCTATTACTTAGTAAAGTTCTTATGCACTTTAATATCTTTTTGAGAAGTTTTTTCTTATTCTAATTTCCTTTAAGACCATTCAGATAGATGTATATTAATGTCTCATTGTGGTTTTAATTTTCATTTGTCTAATGGCTAAATGGTATATTGAACATTTTGTCATGGACTTATGTGCTACCTGTGTATGTGTTTCTTTAGTGAAGTGTCTGTTCAGATGTTCTGCCGTACCTCCTTGTTACTGGATTGTTAAGATTTCTATTTATTCTAGACACAATCCTTTATCAGATAAGTTTTCTGCAGATTTTTCTTCCAGTCGGTGGCTTGTTTTTTCATTCTCTTACCAGTGTCTCAAATAGTTTTTCATTTTGATAAAGTCCGATTTATCACTTTTTTTCTTTTATGGATTTTTTGTGTGTGTGTCCTACTTAAGAAATCTTTGCCTAACCCAAAGTCACAAGGATTTTCGCCTATGTAGTTATCTAGAATTTCTAGTTTTAGATTTTACATTTGAGTCTTTAATCCATCTCGGGTTATCTTTGTGGTGCCAGATGGGTCGAGATTACTGTTTTTGCACGTGGATGTCTAATTGTTCTGGCATCATTTCTTGAAAAGACTTTTCCTTTTTCCGTTGAATTGCCCTGGCACCTTTGAAAGTCAGTTCACCACATATGCATGGGTCTGTTTCTGGGCTCTGTCCTGTTCTGTTAATCTATGCGTCTGTCCTCTTGTGAATACCATATGGTCTTGATTACCATAACTTTCTTGAAATGAAGTAGCATGAGTCTTCCAACTTTGTTCTTTTTAAAAATTATTGTGGCTATTTTAGTTCTTTTGCTTTTCCATATAAATTTTAGAATCTGCTTACTGACTTCTACCAAAAAGCCTGTTGGGATTTTGATTGGGACCGTATTAAACCTGTGGACAGTTTGGGGGGAAAACTGATATCTTTACAATATCGAGTCTTCCAGTCCGTGGACATAGTATATATCCCTCCATTTGTTGAGGTCTTGATTTCTTTCATTCAGTATTTTGTAGACTGCAGCATACAGATCTTACACATATTTTCTTGGGTTTATAATTATGTATTTCATGTTTTTTGGTACTGTTATAAATGGTACTTTTAGAAAGTCACAAAAGAATTTCTAGTTGTTTATTGCCAGTATTTACAAATACAATTAACTTTTGTATATTGACTTTGTATCGTGCAACCTTGCTAAACTCAATAGTTGTAGTAGCTTTTTTGTAGATTCTTTTGGGACAGTCGTATCTGCAAATAGAGTCACATTGATTTTTTTTTTTTTTTTTTTTAATATGCCTCTTGAGATAGAATCCTAGAATGTTGGCTCCCCGGAGCCCGTTACAGATAACAACAATTTCCTCACCCTCCCCTGATATTTTACAGTTGGGGAAAACAATGCCAAGAGGGTCTTACATCAATAATGGTAGGTCATTTTTGGAACTTTGAGAACTTAATTGTTTTCCACATGTGGAAATTTACAAATTAAAATTGGGTGACCTTTATGATTCATTCTCAACTAAAATCCAAAGAGTTGGTCCCTAATCTCATTTTAAACAAAAATTTCAACAATCTCCATCACGAAGTCGGTTTTAATGATTAATACCAGATTAAATCCAAAATTCATTCATTGATGTTTTCCTCACTCTCCTCTGTCTTTGTTGGTCCATATGATTGGTAGGAAGTGAAGTGGTCAGAAGGTTAAAATACAGAATAAAAGAGTGAAACAGAGGAGCTTGATGGTTCATGAAGTGACTTAATCAGGTCCTGGCATTCTCAAGGTTGGATTTGGATCCAGTTCCAGATAGGAGAAAAGGTGGTAAAAGTTTGGTCTTTGAATGACAAAAGGTATATTCTAGAAGGGCTGTCTAGATGTCAGGCGGTACAAACTACAGTTGAAATTTACTGGTTCAAGACCTCATCGTCTTGACACTCTTTCAGTTCGGAAATGCTTTATTATGACTTTAGTCTCTATTGCAAAAATTGTGTAACCTTTTTAGATAATGACATCCCTTCAGGTAACTTCCCACCCTCAACAATTCCTGCATAATAGTCTTTTCCACTTGCCCCATCTTCTTTTTTTTTTTTTTTGTTCTTTTTATGGATTCTCCAGCAATATTACTCTGAAGCCCTATATAGTATTTCCTCTGAAGTAGAAAGTATATACATTTCTTTTGCTCTTATCTATGCCCAAAATATGGACAAGGCCTATTTGGAGTAGAATAAACAGCTGTCATTAGTTTTATAGTCCAATTAATAACTATTTTCATACTCAGATCAAAATGGCCAAACATAAGGACTTACCTTGTCCTTAAAGGGGTTCTCCCTAGACAACTGAAGCAGATTAACTTGGCCTATATTTGTTACTTTGCACTCCACACATTTTTAATCATGTACTCCCTATTTTGGTAAGTCTCTTTTTTTTAACTCAACTATCTCATGTTTGTTTTGGGGGCTGGTGGACTATGTTATCCTTTGGAGGCATCTAAAGTACATTTTATTTTAGGGAGTAATTGATTCAGAACGAATGGATTTTGAGCTGTTGCCAGATGACGAACGTCAGTGTATAAAATGCAAAACCACGTGCTTCATGTCTGCCATCTCGTGTTCTTGCAAACCTGGCTTGCTTGTTTGCCTGCATCATGTAAAAGAATTGTGCTCCTGTCCTCCTTATAAATATAAACTGCGGTGAGTAGGAAGAATGATTTTTTTGGAAAACACTAAATCCTTCATAAGAGCTCAGTGACATCCCTGTTCTAGGGCTGAAATATTGAATATAAAATGTCTGATTTTCTCCAAACCCACATATCTCAAAGCTGAGCCTCTATTCTATTTCCAGGTATAGATACACTCTGGATGATCTCTACCCCATGATGAATGCATTGAAGCTTCGAGCAGAATCTTACAACGATTGGGCCTTGAATGTAAATGAAGCTTTGGAGGCGAAGATTAACAAGAAGAAAAGTATGTGGTACAGAAAGTGTGACTTGGTGATTGGCAAATTGGCACTGATTATAATGTAGCCCACTTAGAATTATCAACAAATGGATTACCTGAAACATCCCGACCTTGTCCTTGGTTAGCCTCCCTGTGAAGCCGGGGTTACAGAGCATTAGCAGAGGTTTTAAAGCCCAGACTGGATGAGGCAGGTGCCCTTAAATCAAAGTGAAGTCCTAATATATGAATTGTGCAAGATCACGTATTTAACAAAAACAATGTTGTTAGGAAACAGGATAACATTTACACCTCTTTGTCTCAGAAACAAAAGTATTTCACATTTTATATGGAATCTTAGAAAAACTTTTTTTTAAAAACTAGATCTCATTACAAAGGCAGCATGCCATTAAATTAGAAGTCTCTGATATGCTGGTTTATCACTTCTTAGTTCTAATCAAAGTCTCTGTCTCCTCTTATTACCTTTGAAAGTCACTGCTTCCCTTCCCATCTCTTTCACAGTGTTAGCCCAGCGGGTAACTCTGCCCTCTTTTGGTTAGGGGAAGAACGCAACGTCACTGTCTCGAGCATATCTGCATATCTGCCAACTGCAGAGTAAAATGTAGGAGGAGGTGGTTCAAGCCACAATAAGAATCTGCATTTGCTTTGTTTTGGACAAGTCAGTTGTTTTCATATCTTAAACATTTCAGGTCTAAACATTTCCATTATTGAAGAGCAACTCTAGGCACTTGTTTAAAACACTCCTTACCCCTTGGGCCGGCCCCGTGGCTTAGCAGTTAAGTGCGCGCACTCCGCTGCTGGGGGCCCGGGTTCGGATCCCGGGCGCGCACCGACACACCACTTCTCTGGCCATGCTGAGGCTGAGTCCCACGTGCAGCAACTAGAAGGATGTGCACCTATGATGTACAACTATCTACTGGGGCTTTGGGGGGAAAAATTAAAAAATAAAAAAATAAAACACTCCACCCTCAGCCAAAAAAAGTCAAACAAATTTATTAATGATCTAAAACATTGAAAGTATTTATAGATAAGAACTGATACAAGCAAACTCCCCTCTGTATTTCATACCAGTAGTAATGCACTTAATGAGCACAGGAAAGACAACCTTTTCTTTATTCCTAGGCCTTGTCAGCTTTAAGGCTTTAATTGAAGAATCTGAAATGAAGAAATTTCCAGACAATGATCTTTTGCGTCACCTTCGCTTAGTCACGCAGGACGCAGAGAAGTGTGCCTCTGTTGCACAGCAGTTGCTTAATGGTAAAAGGCAAACTAGGTATGTACTTTTGACTGTTTGAGTTTGGATGCTTTGGTGGCTAAACTTGGAAACCTATCGTGACTGGTTTTTTCTTCTGTCCTGCATTCCTGACATTGGAATCTGAGAGTGGTAAAAATGTATGTTCTCATACGGCTTCCTTGGGCTTTTGTCTTTATAGATACCGATCTGGTGGAGGAAAATCCCAAAATCAGTTGACAGTGAATGAGCTTCGACAGTTTGTGACACAGCTGTACGCTCTTCCATGTGTCCTCAGTCAAACACCATTGCTAAAGGTAACTATAGGGGGGATGTGTGGGATTGACATGATCAAGTCATCTTCTCAGGTGGTGACTTGTACATTTATTTACAGATCTTTTTAATACGCATTGAGTGGTGTATGTATATAAAGAGATTATAACAGGCCTACAAAGGAGAGAGAAATTTGGAAATTTGTTCCTTGAAAGTGACCACCAGCTACTTCTCGCTTTTGGTATAAGGTCTCTGTTACAGTCACTTGGTTTAGCGTCAGTAGGCTTATATATTGTCTCATTTACCTATATTATTACTAAAATCAAGTGAGATGGAAGAGGGTCACATTGAATATACATTGAAGATTCTGAGTATGAAAGAAGCTAATTACTGAAATCACTGTTTTGATGCAACAACCTGTGTTTTTTTAGGATCTCTTGAATCGCGTAGAAGATTTCCAACAGCATAGCCAGAAATTGCTCTCTGAGGAAATGCCCAGTGCTGTTGAGCTGCAAGAGTTGCTAGATGTCAGCTTTGAATTTGATGTTGAACTTCCACAGCTTGCTGAGATGCGTATTCGTCTGGAACAGGCCCGTTGGCTAGAAGAGGTGCAGCAAGCTTGCCTAGACCCCAGCTCCCTTACTTTAGATGATATGAGACGTCTCATAGACCTAGGGGTGGGTCTGGCCCCATATTCAGCAGTGGAGAAAGCTATGGCCCGGCTTCAGGAACTGCTCACAGTGTCGGAGCACTGGGATGACAAAGCCAGGGGTCTCCTCAAGGCCAGGTAAAAAAGCAGACTCGCATCTCTCTCTTGGGGAAGGTTGGGTAACATCCATTTAGAGGACAGGGCACAGTGATTGGCGTGTGACTAGTGTTCAGTACTCTGGTTGTGCATGTAGAGTACATGTAGAAACAGCTAAGATATTTGGGGCTGCTTTGGAACTTGGGCAAAAGAATATTAATATTTTCTTTACTGATTATGAAATGAATGATTCAAATGGACATGCCTTTTTTAAAGTTGGTATAATGAAATTTCTTTGGACCCCAATGATACCATCTTTGAGAGAAGAAAAAATTTGCAAATAAGTGGAGCTGTTTAAACCCACAGTTAGTAAGATCCCAAGGAGTCTTAAAAGAGAAATGTCTGAGAGTTAATGTGCACTGTTCTGTAAAATGAAGATAGTGCCGGTAATTTCCAACAGGAAGAGGGCTGTACATTTGTATTGTTGGCTTAGTAATTCAGGACACCTTATCTTTGTGTGAAAGATTTGGTTGGACTCAAGCTAACTGTTTGAGGGGGAGAAGGTTAGCCTTTCCCTAATCTTACTTTCTGTCTCACAGATCTTTATTGGTCCAACTGACAACATAAAGTACAAAAAATATCTAGGTTGTAGACAATCTTTTGTAATCCTAAAATAGTGGTCATTGAGCAGAGTGTGCAAAATATTTTGGTACTTTGCTCTTTAGTGAAAGTGTATGAGTCTTGACAGTGTATCCAGTTGGACATAAAGTAACACTAGGTTACCTTCTGCAAATGGAGGTTTTGGTTATTCCAGCATTAAATTAGAAATAAGTAGAACTTAAATGCTTCACTGAGTCATTTGCTTTATCTTAGATGCTCTTAAGTCTTAGGCAGCCATTTGAAACTAGTTAATTTGATATCTAGTAGTTATTGCCATTTGAAAAAATTTATTTGCTATACTAAATTTCATTTGAAATGATTTTTATAGTTTCTCTGGTAAACCATAAGAAAAATGAGCCATCATATAAAATATTAAGTAGTTTTTATATTTCATTTTTTTAGACCTCGGCATTCATTGAATAGCCTTGCTACGGCAGTTAAGGAGATAGAGGAGATCCCTGCCTATCTGCCCAATGGTGTGGCTCTGAAAGACTCAGTGCAGAGAGCCAGAGACTGGCTCCAGGATGTGGAGGCCCTGCAGGTTGGTCTGAAAAAATGCCCTGAGTGTGTAAGGGCATCTGTAAAGAGCAATAATTGAAAAATTGTGTAAAGGGTAATATGTTAGATCTCACTGCCCAGATTGAGTATTTTGGGCTGGCCAGATTACTAATTCTACTCAACCATATTTAGATTGAATTACTTAAAGCTTAGATAATTAAACCAACTTTTTCTGGGAGCTTGGGAGCAACCCATAACAAACTTGAGTACTTGGTTGGGGATTGAAGAAAAAAAGAACTAAAAATGAAGTTGTGAGAGAAATGTAGTTTCTAATCTTTGATAAGTACCATTGTTTCTTATTGGCATGTCAACAACTTGGAGTTTAGACAATCAAGAATAGCAGATACAGTGAAACTAATTATAGGATTACATAACCAAACTAGGCCCCAGGGCCTAGAATTTTCACCCAGTAGTGACTTAAAAGTGCCTCCCCGTCCCTACAAAGGAAATGAAATTTACCAATTTCCAAAGTAATTAGTGCTAAGTATTTGTGGCCCTCTGCTAGATGTTATACTTAACTGACTTGCCTTAAGTTAAAAAAGAGAATTTTTTCACTTGTAGCATTATTAAGGTACAGACAGAATGCATTTTATGATTTACCCAATTTTCAGCTGGATAATTTCATTTGAAAAGTGGTTGGTTGGGGGTTGGCTTCCTTTATCTCTCCAGTCATCATAAACCAATAGGTCTTATGGACCTATTGAGGAAAATGATCTTTGAATTATTTAATGGGCAAGGTTTTAAAAAATTTAATTTATATTCTTGAGTCTCAAGTTCTGTTTTGTTGGAGCCATCAGATTCTAGGAATAAAATACTATCTGGTTTTCTGAATATTTGTGTTATTTTAAGTGGTACTAATTGACCAGTTGCTAACAAGTGCCAAACAGGACAGTTTTAGCCAGATGCTTGCAATAAAACATCTGGACATTTGTTCTAGTTAATGGGAAAGAGAATATTTTCTGATAAATATAATTGCATAATTGAGGGGTGACCCCAGCTGGCCAAGAAAAAAACCAAGGAAAGTATCTACTGTGTACATTAACTTCCTTAATGGAAGTTTTAGATGCAGGCTCTAGTCAGTGATTGTTGGAACTATAGTAATTAGTTTTAGTCATGGTCCCCCTTTTCACTCATGAAAGGGAACAGCCAGAAGGGTAAGATCATTGCAAAAAGGAGAGGTGAGCATGTGAAATCAGAAAGAGAGGACATGTTTCTGGATAGTTTCTCTCCCTTCATGTTTTATATGTATGTACTGCTAAGTATTGTGTTTGCAATAGTGCCTATAAGGGCACAAAGCAAATTTTGCTCCATTCCTGAAATAATAGCCTGGCCTTTACTTGCATCATATATTTGAGGACTAAGAGAGAAATGTGACTAACAACTAGGAACCTCTTCATATTTAGAGGGTTATTTTAAAAAGTTGTCCAATATGCTGCTTTGCACATAGGAATTACTTTTTCCAAATTAAGTATCATAGGAATAGCATGTAATTTGTAAGTCTCCTTTTTTTAAGTGTCCAGCAGAACATTTGTGTCCTCACAGTTTCAATCCTATAAGATTAAATATCAAAGCAGTAAAATATCAGTCTACCTAGTCTATATTCAGTTTTCCCAAAAATGTCCTGGTTTGTCCAATCGAGGACCGCATGTTGCATCCAATTGATATATCTCTTTAAATTTCTTTTAATCTTGTAGAGTTCTCCTCCCCACCCTACTTTTTTTCATGTCACTTTCCAGAACATTTATCTTGTGGTATGTTCCACCTTCTGGATTTGTCTGGTTGTTTTTTGGTGGTGTGTTCTATCTTCTGTGTTTTCTATAAATTAGAAGTTAGTTTCAGGGCCGGCCCCGTGGCTTAGCGGTTAAGTGCGCGTGCTCTGCTGCTAGCGGCCCGGGTTTGGATCCCGGGCGTGCACCGATGCACCGCTTCTCCGTCTGCTGAGGCCGCGTCCCACATACAGCAGCTGGAAGGATGTGCAACTATGGCATACAACTATCTACTGGGACTTTGGGGGGAAAAAAATAAATAAATAAAATTATTTAAAAAAAAAAAGAAGTTAGTTTCAAAGCCTTGATGGATTCAAGTTAAATATTTTTGACTTAGAATACATCAAAATATCAGGTGATATTTTATAGATATTACATCATATCAAGAGACATATCTGGATGACCTACTTAGTGAAGCTAAGATTTACTATTGTATTAGAGCGACACCTGTGCTCTGCCACCCCTCACCCCCAACCTAATGCTTTTATTCTTCTTCCAGTTTGAGTATCTCATTCTCAAAATGTGTTCCAGTATCAGCAGCATCAGCATCACCTGGAAACTTGTTAGAAATGCAAATTCATGGATCCTTCCCTGAATCAGAATATCTGGGGATGGAGCCCAGGAAACTGTTTAAACAAGCTTTCCAGATGATTCTTAGTGAATACTAAAGTTTGAGAACCACTGGGCTTTCTCAACTCAGTTTCCTGAATAGTTTATACTGAGTTACTTTAATTCATCCTTGGTGAGTGAATTGGAGTAAAATATTGTTTTGTTACTTTTATTTATGTAAGTCTTTTTTGAGTTATTTCAAATCTACATTTTTGTTGAATTTTTTTTGACTATTCATAGGGACCAAGGTGACAAGTGAATTTAGAAGGGCATAAATAGAACAAAAGGACTACAGTGTATGTCAGTGTTCACAGTTGTATCCTTGGGTTCTAGCACAAACTAGGTTCTTGGAGTTTTTGTTAAGTGAAAGAACACATGTTCACCCACTCCCACCACCATTGGTCAGCTGGCAGATTTGTCAATATCCATCTGTGAATTTAGCATGTTAAAATCATGGAGTAGGCCCAGTCTAAATTGTGCTTTTCCCACTTTACATAGAAGTATTCTTTTTCTTAAGTTGCTATAATTGTTCTTGATTTATTAGGTTGGAGGACGTGTGCCAGTGTTAGACACACTCATAGAACTTGTCACACGAGGCCGATGTATACCGGTACATCTGAATTCTTTACCAAGACTGGAATCACTAGTAGCTGAGGTTCAGGCTTGGAAAGAATGTGCTGCTAATACATTCTTGACTGAGAATTCTCCATATTCTCTCTTAGAGGTAAGTTTGCACCCAGCCCATCTACAAGACCTTAGATGTCCTAGCTTGGTAAGACATGCAGTCCCTCTCATACAAAGGTGGCATCACTGATTGATCTATGTTCTATGAGTTATTTATTTATTTTTTTCAGTAGAGCTAGGGAGATTATTCTAGTGAAATGACCTTTAAATGCTCTCTGGATACCTTTAGGATAGCATTCAGTGTCTAAGGTAGAACATTTTTCTCAATGAAGTTCCTCAGTCTATGTTGAAATTGGACTTCTAACTTTGGCCATACTTCACCACTTGCATTTAGTAAGCCAGATAAATGATCTCATCTCCCTCTCATAAAGTGCTATAGTTGTACTTTCTGTAAACTGAAACTGGTCATGCAATATGACTGGGATCAGCATATATCCCATTTGTACCTATTGTTTAATTGCAACTAGAATCAAAGTCAATCTTTTGTGAGATTTCCTTCTTTCCTCCCTCCCTCCCTTTCTTCTTTTCTTTGTAGAGGAATTTTCTGGCTTCAGAGTGGTGTGTTACAAAGAACATTAGATACTAAGAAATTTACATCCTTTCTACTGCTTATTTTTTTTTTTTTTTTGTAAGGAAGAGTCACTCTGAGCTAACATCTGATGCTAATCCTCCTCTTTTTTGCTGAGGAAGATCGGCCCTGGGCTAATACCCGTGCCTATCTTCCTCTACTTTTTTTTTTTTTTTTATAAGGGATGCCGCCACAGCATGGCTTGACAAGTGGTGCGTCCGCATGTGCCCGGGATCTTGTGAACCCCGGGCCGCTGAAGCAGAGTGCACACACTTAATGGCTGCACCACCGGGCCAGCCCTGTCTACTGCTTATGTTTTTATTTTGTGCTTCCTAATGCTCTATCTGAAATCCATTTTACCAAAGAGTGTGCTTTGTCTCACATTAGGTGCTGTGTCCTCGATGTGATATTGGCCTTTTGGGATTGAAGAAGAAGCAGAGAAAGTTAAAGGAGCCCTTGCCAAGTGGAAAAAAGAAAAGCACCAGATTAGAGAGTCTGAGTGACCTGGAGAGAGCTTTAACTGAAAGCAGAGAGACTGCTTCAGCTGTATGTAGTGGGGCTTTTCCTTCTCCTTTTTCTGTTGGTCAGGGAGGATAGTTTCTAACTCTTCTTTATTTACAGGAATATTGGGAAGGCAAGTAGAAGAATAATTTTAAAAGAACTCAGTTTTACTGAAAAGATTTTCTGAAAATTGTCAAATGTGAAAGTTTTGAATGGAAGACGCATAGAGGTGCGGAAGATTCAGGGAAAGCCTGCTAGTGTCAAGTCTTACCGACTCAGGAACAGTCTTGTTAGTGCCTGTGGGTTGATCCAGGGCTGCTAAGGATATCAAGGTTGACAGTTATGTGAAACTGCAATGCCACTTATTAATTTACAATAAGAAATATACTTACAAGTGTACTGGATACTTCTGAGTCTGACTAACATTTCGTAAGCACTGTTAATTCAAAGATGATACTGTCTTCAGGAAGATGCAACAGTATGTAGCTGATGTTTACTGACCACAGTATCAGGACAATGGAAGATAGCTGTGTAATTTGGATGCTTTGTGTGTGTGTGAGGAAGATTAGCCCTGAGCTAACATCCGATGCCAATCCTGCTCTTTTTTGTTGAGGAAGGTTGGCCCTGGGCTAACATTCTTGCCCATCTTCCTCTACTTTATATGGGACACTGCCACAGCATGGCTTGACAAGCAGGGCATCGGTGCGCGCCTGGGAGCTGAACCGGCGAACCCCAGGCCGCCAAAGCAGAGCGCGCACGCACGCCTAACTGCTGCGCCACCGGCCCGGCCCTGGGATGCTTTTTTTAAAATCTTTTTTTTTATTGAGGTATAATTGACATATAATATTACATTAGTTTCAGGTGGACATCAGGATTCAATATATGTATATATTGTGAAATGATCACCACACTGAGTCTAGTTAATAGTTAACATCCGTTACCTCACATAGTTAAAAACGTTTTTCGTTTCTTTTTTTCACCCCCTGCCTCTGGCAACCCGCGGTCTGTTCTCTGTATCTGTGTTTTTTTTTTTTTTTTTTTTTTTTTTTTGATAATTTCCACATATAAGTGAGATCATACAGTATTTGTCTTTCTCTGACTTATTTCAGTTAGCATAATGCCCTCAAGGTCCATCCATGTTGTTGCAAATGGCAAGATTTCCTTCTTTTTTCTATGACTGAATAATATTCCATTGTGTGTATATATATACATTTTCTCTATCTGTTCATCTGTCGTGGGTGGACACTTAGATTATCTCCATATCTTGGCTATTGTAAACAATGCTGCAATGAACATAGGAGTGCAGATATCTTTTCAAGTTAGGGTTTTCATTTCCTGCGGATAAATAGCCAGAAGTGGAATTGCTGGATCATATGGTAGTTCTTTTAATTTTTTGAGGAACCTCCATAGTGGTTTCCATAGTGGGTGCCCCAGTTTACGTTCCCACCAGTAGTGCGCAAGGGTCCTCTTTTCTCTACATCCTGGCCAATACTTGTTATTTCTTGTCTTTTTGATAATAGCCATTCTGACAGGTGTGAGGTGATAGCTCATTGTGGTTTTGATTTGCATTTCCCTGATGATTAGTGATGTTGAGCACCTTTTCATGTAACCTTTTGGCCATCTGTGTGTCTTTGGAAAATTGTTCAGAATCTCTGCCCATTTTTTAATTGGATTATTTGTTTTGTTTTGCTATTGAGCTGCATGAGTTCTTTATTTTGAATATTAACCCTGTATCAGATAATTGATTTGTCAACATTTTCTCCCATTCCATAGGTTGCCTTTTCATTTTGTTGGTTTCCTTTGCCGCGCAGAAGCTTTTTAGTTGGATGTAGTCTCATTTGGATACTTTTCCTGGCACAAAGCATTGCCCATTCTCGAGTAGAAATATTCCTGCTACTAGGACTGGACTGAATGGATCCATCCTTGGGCCAGGGCACCTTCTTCCCAGTCTGTTCCTTGTACCTGCCTGACCTCTCTTGTGATTGACATGCGATTGCCTTGATTGTATGTCTTTTGACACAGATTTTTCTTTGGACATATTTGTACATTCAGTCAGTTCTGATCAGATTCTGCTGCCTGAGCATCGTTGTGTTTTTCAGATGCTGCTTTCCACTATTATGTCTGTGGTTCGTTTTTGTAAAAATTGTGTTTGTTTTGAATTTTGCATGCCGTGTCTTTTTAATAGAGTCTAGTCTATGTCCGTCTAAGTCTATGAACCCCTGGTTTAAGAACTCCTATATGTGACCTGTTGATTTCATAGTAGAACTCTGAAAGATGAGAGGATCATATTGTATTTGCTCTCCATTTCTAAGCTATAGGAAGGCACCTGTTATCACATAACCCACGTATACTGCCTGTACATCGTTTTTGTCTACAGAAATAAGTGGATTTTTAAAAAATACCAATTTACTTGAAAATTTACCAATTAACAAAAATATACCTGATTTACTTCTAGATCTTTTTGTTTCTTCTCTTATCTCTCATTCATACGTTTTCTTGTCTAATCCGAAAAGAGATAATGGAGAGTTCATTCTGGCCTTATGACTTGTGGTGCCTCATCTGATGCATCATGATGGATCAGTGGAGGGATGTGATAACTGGGAATGGTTTTAACTGTGACAAAGTAACGTTTTAAGGACTTGGGAATAGAATTGGGGAAAGGAATAGTTTCTGTAGCCTATAGCTTTTGTTATTAGAGGGGAAAGCTCTGTTTTAAAAATCCATGCTTTTCCCCTGTTTATCTGTATTTCTCTATCAGTAAAGTACTAGAGAAGGACTTTGGTGGTCCAGCCTTTTGTTGGGGAAACTGGACGTTAAGTTCGAGGTGGTAGGGGCTAACTCTGACGTAGCTAGTGATTTGATTTTGTCACTTTTAGACTCTGTGTTTACTTCATGGTGCATAATGGATAAATCTGTGATGCTGGATGTGTTTATGTAATAGATGTCTAGTCTGTTCATGTAAAAGTTCTCCTTGCAGACAGCTTGTAAATACTGTTCAGAAATACATTGAGATCAAGTTACTCTGTTTATGTGTCTTCAGTTTATTCATGCAGGTTAGCTGAACTCAGCACTTCCCTGGGACATGGCTCTCATTTTAATAGAGAGGAAAGACTTTACAGTATCAGTATACTTGCCACTTTTTGCAGAAAAGCAACTTGCTTTTGTCTTTGCCCTAATGATCTATTTTATAGCGTATGTGTGCGTGCATGCACATGAGTGTAAGAAAAGTGTGGTAAAGTGGTTTCTGTTTAATTTTTTCATGAGGAATCCAGTTTCATTATCTACAGTTGCTGTGTCCGGCATACATATAAGGCCTTAATGTTAAGGACAATGAGAGACATAGACTGCTACTGCGTAGTGACTGTTCTAGGAGACTTTTCCATCTAAGGGACTTTTCTAGAAGAACACAAAAGCTAATGGAACTGAAAACAAACGGAGAACCTCAGAAATTAGTATGTGGAGAATGTGAGAAGCCTGTCTCTTTCAAGAGAAGTAAATTTTCTAGGAGATGAATGTGCCTGGAAGTTGGACTTTTAAGAAGTGGTGCATGTTAAGTAATTGCTCACATGAAGTGTTTACCATGTGCTGGGCAGAAAGTGTGTCATATCTCTCATTTAATCATCGTTACATCCCTGTGAGGTGGACACTATTATTAACTCCATTTTATATGTGGAAATTTACACGTGGAAATTTAGCCAGAGTGGAATATGTTGCCCAAGGTCACTCACACAGCTTAGCGAGGCAGAGCCAGGATTTGAAAGCAGATAATCTCCTCTAGAGCCCACTAGGCTTAACCACTAGGGCCCTTGAGTTTTAGGAGAAGGCTGAGTTCTCTGTGGCATTGTCCTTGATTGTTAACTCCTTTTTAGATGGCAACACTTGGGGAAGCTCGCCTAAGGGAAATGGAAGCCTTGCAGTCTCTCAGACTAGCCAATGAAGGGAAATTGCTGTCGCCTGTCCAAGATGTGGAGATGAAAGTCTGTCTGTGTCACAAGGCCCCAGCTGCCCCTATGATCCAGTGTGAACTCTGCAGGGATGCTTTCCATACTAGCTGTGTGGCGGTACCCAGTATTTCACAAGGCCCCCGAATCTGGCTTTGTCCCCATTGTCGGCGGTCAGAGAAACCTCCATTAGAGAAAATTCTGCCCCTGCTGGCCTCCCTACAGCGCATCCGAGTTCGCCTTCCTGAGGGAGATGCACTTCGATATATGATTGAAAGAACCGTGAACTGGCAGCACAGAGCCCAGCAACTGCTTTCCTCAGGGAATCTCAAATTTGTGCAAGATCAAGTGGGCTCAGGACTGTTATATAGCAGATGGCAAACCTCAGCAGGACAGGCATCAGAGACAAACAAGGTGAGTCTGAACTTTTCTTTGCTGGGTGCTGGACTCTGCATAGCTCTCTACCTTGTCCCTGAGCCTGTAGCTCTGGTGTTGCTGTTCCTGGTGATCGCTGGACTGTCAACAGCACACATTTTACCTGCAGCTTCCAGTTGGAGGGTCCTGTGTACCTACCCTGTTGTTTTAGTTTCCTCTGCTCCCATAGTCAGGAGTGCCTCTCAGGTCCTTTGTTTCAGTAGAGCAAATTTCACCTCTTCACATATGTATGTAATTTTTCCATTTATGTGCATGAATCCAGATACATGTTTAATATTTATGGATTTTTAAAATTTTTGCATGACTTTTTTTCCCTACTTCCTCTCACGTAAGTCACTGAGTAGAAAGGAAGTGTCTCCTTCCTGTCTCATATTGCCCTTGGAGGAAGAAGAGGTTTTGAAGTGTCTGAGTACTATGTTGCTTCAGAGGAAAGGCAGTGGGTTTCATACCATCTGTGATCATTCTGCCAGAAGCCAGATTATTCTGACCATCACTGGAATGGGCAGAGTTTTCTGTCTTCTTCCATAAAAGATGGCTGCAGGAAAAGAATGTGAAGACATGAGAAAAGTCCAGTCAGGGGGGCAGCATTCAGTCTTTTTATAAGGTTAACCTGATGACTTTCAAATCCAGTACAGATTTCTCTAGCAGAGGTGTCACAACTAACACAGACAAAGGAATTATGTGAGTTAAATGTTCAGCAGGTCAGAGATAAGGACAAAAGATTGGTCTCTGTTGTATTTGTTTCCTTGTTTTTGTAATTTCTTTCCAGGCTTCTGAAATACAGTGCCTGGCACTTAGCAAATGATCAGTTAGATTTTTGTTGTGTAAGTGAGTTGGGGCTCTTTGGGCAGCCTATAGTGGAGACATTTGTGTTCTTTATGCAAGATGTGCTAGGAGTTTACCTTTGTTAATAAAAGGAGAGGACACACCTGTCAATTTACAAATGTGTGGTCAGGGACTGTTTCTCCTAGCTCCTTTAATAAACACTGAAGAAGGTAGGGAGGTGGGTGTGAATGATACCAGGCAGTTCCTCTGTTGGTTTACTCAAAGGGGTACATGTTTGTGTTCATCGTGTTACAGTCTTCATAAGGAGAATTACATAGGGATTAAAAGGTCATAGGACATGTTCTCACACAGAGAAAGTGACTTATTTCCAATTGGTGCTCTTCACCTCTCTGAAATGAGTCCAAGTAAAACCAGGAAGACAAAAGGCTTGGTGGATGTGAGTTGATTTGTCCAGATCTAAGATGCCAGGAGACTTCTTTCAGTTTGGGAAAGTCAAGTCTTTCTCTTTCCTGGTTGCCTGCCTGATAACCCAGGCTATCTTCATTTTATTGGTGGGAGTATTTTTAATCCTGAAAAGCCTGACTATAAAATGTTTTCCCCCATTAGGTATCTCAGCCTCCTGGCACAACATCCTTTTCCTTGCCTGATGACTGGGACCACAGAACCTCATATTTACACTTTCCCTTCTCTACCGGACGGAGTTGTGTCCCCCTCCATGGTTTGCATTTTTTATTACTACTATTTTGAGGCTGGACAATAACAAGTGATCTTGTCATATGTTTTTGTTATAGATGATCAGGTACCATAAAAAAGGACTTTATTCCCAAATGCAGGATAGGAGTTACTCTGTATTTGGAAGGTAGGAGAAGGATCATATTTGAAGGTTTATAAATGCAAAGGAAACAGAGGAAGGCTTTATATCATTGCTTTCAGGGATGAAAGGGTTAATCCCAGGCCAACTGATAATTAAATACCAAGCATTTTAGTCAGATAATCATGGGGTCCCTTGTTAGTTCATTACTTAGGAGATTTGTGGAGGATATTAGAAAGAGAATCCACACTTGAAACCTCTCTCCTTTTTTTCCTATACTTACCTATAATAAATGCGTGCCCCCTGACTTCTGCCTAAAGCTGCAACTGGAGTCTGATCCTTAGTCACACCATCACATTGTGTGTCTAGTAATGGGGCCAGAGCTACTTGATCCACTCAGATTGCCCATGCCTGGGGCTATTCTGTGCTTTCTATTAAAAGCTGTTAAGGCAGAAGTACTGTCTCTCCTGCATTAGCAATAAGTGAGTGAGGGGACTCAGTATGAAATTAATACTTGCTAGTAATCAGAAGACTTAGAAAATCTGGTTTGGGCTATGCTATATTGTAGCTTTAGTCACATTAAGTGAACCTAACTTCAACTGAATGTAATTTAAAAAGGAGTAGGGGGGCTGGCCCGGTAGTATAGCGGTTAAGTGTGCACGCTCCACTTCAGTGGTCCAGGGTTCGCAGGTTCGGATCCCGGGTGTAGATCTTTGCACTGCTTATCAAGCCATGCTGTGGCAGGCGTCCCACATGTAAAGTAGAGGAAGATGGGCATGGGTGTTAGCCCAGGGCCAATCTTCCTCAGCAAAAAGAGGAGGATTGGCAACAGATGTTAGCTCAGGGCTAATGTTCCTCACAAAAAAGGAGAAGGTGGTAGTGGAGTGAGGCATAATCCTTCTTCTGCTTATCTCACAGGTCTAAATGTCAGTGTGAAACACGCTTTGTTGTCATCATTATGATTTGGTCTGTTCTTTAACAGGTATTAGTCCAGAAGTGAATGAACTGTTGATGGAAGCCCAGTTGCTCCAGGTATCCCTTCCTGAAATTCAGGAACTTTACCAGACTTTACTTGCAAAGCCAAGCCCTGCTCAGCAGACTGACCGAAGCTCACCGGTTAGAGCCAGCAGTGAAAAGGTGAGTGTCTGAGAGGCTGCTGGGGAAGGCAAAGTCTGGAGTGGGGAGCATGGTTTTTAATGTCATTTCATCTAAATAGTTTGGTGAATGAGATGCTATCTTTGATCCCGAAAAGGATGCAAACTGTCTACCTCAAAACTTCATTCCTAAGGCTGTCGGTGAGCAGAGGGGTGCTGGACATCACTTTGAGCTTACAGCCTGGATTTTGGTCTTTTTTTTTTTAAGTTACTGTGTGAATTTTTTTTTTCTGTTTAGCAAAGTGCTTCTCATCATTTCCATGTAGGAAGCTAGAAGCAGGATTATTTTTCTTCTGTAAGAGAAAATACTGTAGAGATGAAAATGTAATTACAAGCTGGGAAGGCCTTTTGGAATAAAGCCTTTAAAAAAATCAAAGATATTCTTGGAGTTAACATTTAACAAATGCTTTAATTCTTCTAAACCTAACAAGGTAGCTGATGTGAGGAGTGGTGATTAGACTGAGGATGCCCTTTTGAGCGCTGACTTACTTGAAGGGAAAACTATATAATGTCCTGTTACTTAGCATGGTTAGAGACACTGCTGCTTCTTCCTATTAGTGAACTAACCGGCCTGTAACATTTAAGGCACCTGAGAATGTAGTCAGGATAGGAAAAATCTCTAGCATAGGGCAGATAATTGGCATTTAGAATTTTATTTTTCATTATGATACCAAATAGTGTAACACCATTATTGATTGTGTTCAATTAATGCACCTTACTCCTATAAGGGGTGGGGTTGTATGTCCTTAAAGAAGGAAGGTATTAGCCATGGTTCCTTAGAAGTCTGTAGGTCAGAGATAGAAACTATAGAGCAGTCAGTCACTTACGCATTTGGTGAAAAGAAGAATGTAGACATCTCCCCATCTCCTGGTTCTGGTTGGCTGAGTTGAAGCCCAGTCATGTCTCTAACATGTCCTTTTTCCAGCATTCCTTTGACAGCACTAACAGTTAACTTGGTTAAACTTAGACAAGTTGTTCCATAGGATGTGAGGGGAGATGGGTGGGCGTGGTTAGGATGCAGTATTTTTTCCACTGTTAATTGGGTTCCAAACAGCTAATATGTAGCTTCACTGGTTTTAGTAGTAGGCAAACTAGGCTAAAATTGAGTTTGCCCATTTTCCACCCAGAATGAGTGCTGCCGTGGGAAACGAGATGGAATCAATAGTCTTGAGAGAAAACTGAAGAGGCGCCTGGAAAGAGAAGGCCTCTCCAGTGAGCGGTGGGATCGAGTTAAAAAAATGCGGACCCCCAAAAAGAAGAAAGTCAAACTGAGCCACCCCAAGGACATGAACAATTTCACGTTAGAGAGAGAGCGTAGCTATGAGTTAGTCCGTTCTGCCGAAACTCATTCCCTGCCCTCAGACACATCCTATTCGGAGCAGGAAGACTCTGAGGATGAAGATGCCATCTGCCCAGCTGTGAGCTGCCTGCAGCCAGAAGGAGATGAGGTCAGTGAGGTTTGGGCCATAGAGGACGTGCTTTCCCTTAACGCAGAAACCCTGTAAGCTAGACCTCACCTCGCTGGGTCTTTCTCTTCTGCTTCTCTGCTTTGAGCTGATCTGAATGGATGGCTCAGCCTTCCCCCACTGATATCTCTGCTCTTACCATCGCTCCTGGGTCTTCTCCCTTTTCTTGAAGAAACTCTTATTCTTCCCTTTTTCCTCTTCCTGCTCCTCCAGCTTTCACCGTCCCGGCACTAAGAAGGTGGGGGGGGAATGCTGATGTAATGCCCGTTTGCTTATTTATCATCACAGGGCGGCGCTGTCTTAACCCCAAAGCAGTCACAACTTGAAGAATGGCTTTGACTCGGTTGCTTTGGCTGGTGGGCCAGCTACACTCATTTGGCTTAGCTGTTGTGCCAGAGGTCCCAGTGGTGGGACAGTGGCCGTTAGCAGCAAACGGCCTGAATATCTTGAGGCTGGCCTGCCCAATTCTGAATCAGATTTTTTCCTCTGAAAACCCCGTCTCCCTGCTCTTTGTAACCAGGTGGACTGGGTCCAGTGTGATGGCAGCTGCAATCAGTGGTTTCATCAGGTCTGTGTTGGTGTTTCTCCAGAGATGGCAGAGAAAGAAGACTACATCTGTGTGCGCTGTTCTGTGAAGGACGCACCAAGCCGAAAATAAAAAACACAAAAACAGACCCTTCCTCTACTTAATGTAATTCAGGACTCCAACCAGGAAGATTTCTTCAATTTCTCAGCAAAGCTACAGGACTGGTATTGAAACCAGCCTGTAAACGGTGCTATTTCTATTCCTTACGGGATCATTTTTCCAGAACTCTTTGAAAAAAAGGAAAAACAACTAAAAAATTTTTTGACACTTTTTGTATTTTTTTCCTTAAAAGCTGTTTGTGGTTGTTTAGGTTTGAAATGCTGACTGTTTTTTGCAGGGGTTTCCACCAATTTGGAAGGCATTGGAGCTTGCACCTTTTCATGTACAGCATTAAAATCTTACCTCTGTCTGGGATTTACCGGCTTAAGAGTCCAACTCAGTTTCAGTGCCCAGAAGGGCACCCGAAATTCCAGTAAATCCTCATTTGAGGAATTTCTCTTGTTTACTCTGTTACCATATTGGGGAACTTAAGTTTTTCACTTTTGGGGGTTTTTTTTGTTTGTTTCTTTCTTTACTTTTCTTTTTCCTGGTAGACTAGGTTTATTTATCTAAGCAATAACTTCTATGTTTCAGTGGCTGGAATTAAAACAAAACAAAAAAAACTTCCAAACAGTGTGTGGTGCTTTAGCATTTGGTTGATGTACAGAATGCAATGTCTGATTTCTAGTGTCACTGATGAACTAGTGATGTGGGAAAGAGACTGCTCTGTAAGAAATTGCCACAGCTGTGTTTTGGCTTTCTTCCTGCCTCTTCCTTTCTCTCCTATTTTTTTGGTAGCTGTATCAAATGTTACAGTTTATATTGTGGAATAAATCCTTGGTCCTAATATAACACTAAATGCTGGTTATTTAGAGCCGTTAGACTACAGCTTCTTCTGCCCCTCTGCTTTGTGGGCTTTGAGGAGCAGGAGGGGGTTGCTTGCTTTTGCCTCTGCCCACCAGGCTACAGTGGAGGTGGATGGTAGCCTGCAAACTTTAGGGGGTTCTTTTGTATCCTGCTCTGTTTGGTGAGCCATATGCCTCCAGTGACCACTAATAAAGACCTCTCCCCAGTCTTCAAGGAATAGAACCTGTCTTTAAAGCCATGCTGTTTTTTAATAAGCTTTCTCAGAATGTTAGCAAATCATTCCAGTCCTTACATCAGTGCTCCTTGTGGGAATGTCATTATTATATTTGAATTGACAGGGAAATTTGGTCTTCGGTTAAGGTATCAGAAGGAACTCAGGAAGATTCATCATCACAGAGGGCTAGGGAAGTATGGGCTGAGGGAGAACTTAGGAACACCCAGGCTCTGCCTTTCTGATTTCCTCTCAGTCTCTTTCTCTGGCTGTTGTTACTGGGTGTGGATAGCTCATAGTCTTTCCCTCCTCTTGTTTTTAAAGGACTGTTCTGCAGGGGAGAAGACATTCTGGTAAACAGAACTCACTCTTGCTTGCTTTTTCTATTCTGTTGCTAATATTTATTTTTCTCACATTCTATAGCCATAAACCTGAAGATGGGTAGAACTAGTGGGTCTTTAATTAAACAAAACAACAACAAAAACAGCAGTTGGTGTTGTAGCAGGGATTTAAATGTACTGTCTCCTTTTTATGCAATTCAAATAATTAAATCTCATTAAGAATGACTTTTAGTTGTCTACAGTTTTCCCACAGTTATTGTGATGTTTCTTTTTGTCTGATGGGGATTCTGGGGCCAACAGAGAAGAAGAATCTCCAGAGTACAATCTGGAATAATAGTGGTTTGGCCTTTTTAAGTATCCAGATTCTTAGAACCCCCCAACACTGGGACAGGATGCCAACTGTCCCAGTTCCATTGAGAAAGTAAGTTAATGGGAACACTGCTGCTAGAATTAAGCCTTTGCCTTTGGAGAGCTTTTGCCGTTTAGTATGCATCTCGCCTGCCCCTGCTAGTTTTCCTTCTTCACCTCTAGGTTTTACATAATTCCTGACAGCCAGCATCCTTGGTGAGGTAGATTCTCTGCTTCTCTGAGTGAGGGGGGAAAGGCAGGAGGTATGTATTTAAACTATCCCCTTCCCAGGTGAGAACCACTAATCTTTTTACATATAATGATACTAAAGTTAGAGTGTTGGTTGCCCAAAAGTATACTGCTAGTAAATGGCAAAGCCTGTGTGGTGTCTTCCACTTCTGTAGTAGTCCTCCTACCCTGTGCACTAACACTACAAAGTTAGTAGCGTTTGTTCAATTGAATTGAACAATTGATGCCTCTTGTTATGTGCCCAAAATGACTACAGAGTGCTGTTATCTAAAAACCATGTTTATTGTGTGTTAACTGTGAAGCCAGCCCATATCCTAGAGAAACGTCTGAACTTGGGGAAAGAAGATAAAACACACACAGAAACTGACACTTTTCCATCTCAGCAGTCCTGCAGCTTCCTGAGGTGTGAGAGAGAAAGGACTGTGTTAGATTAGAGCCTGAGCCAGGAGGGTTAGTGGGTAAAGAAAGAATCTCGTGAACTCAGCACAAAAGGTGGCTGAGTGCCCCCAACCCACCTCAGTGACTGTTGTTTTTTGTTTGTCCGTCAGATCAGACTCTGGGGGATTTCTTATAGAGAATAAAGGCCTTGCTTGTATGTAGCCTCTAAGAGCCTGGAGAAAGTTTGTGTAATTTGGACCAGCTGTAAAGGAAGTTGACTTCTTTGCAGCCTCATTTCAGCATCCTGGGAGGTGGGACTCATTTTTCTATCCCAAGGTTAACCTAAAGCCAGAGATGCCACCTGTGGTGGTAGAGGCTGGTAAAAACCTGAATTTCCCTGCTTTATTCTGCCATACAGAGATTTAAAAAATGAGATGTAAAGATCTTGAGATTTTGGATCATATTTTGGCAGAAGTATCTGAGATGCCCTAATTGCCATTATATCCACCATACAAAGCAACATGACCCTTTGGTATTTGTGCAAGATAAGCCTGAGAACAGAGTGGTGCCTACCTGGAAGGGGGGTAAAACTTGGCTTCTCTTTCTGCCTTTTGTTGTGCTCTGAAGGCCCTTTTGTAATGGGTTTCTGGCTTTTTTTTTTTTCCACTTACAATCTTGGTGGATATCTGGCATTCTGTTAAGACCTACTTCTGGCTTGGATCAGGCATTGATTGGTCTTTAGTGCCCAAGGTGTTTTTCACAGACTGGAATGGATATAGATGCTATATACTTGTAACAAGAGATAGAATTGGATGACCAATATTTTAAGATTCATTGACTGTTGCCATTCTGTAACTGTGCTAGTTGATGCTAGGCATCAGCCTATATTAAAATGGTCTTTCCTTGCCATAATGATGCAGAAAACACAATCCTCTTCCGATGAAACTTTGCCTGTTGGGAAGAAGAGCTGGGGAAAATAACAAAGATCCCAGTGCCTTTATTGAGCTCCACGTAAGAGTTGGAGTCCTTTCTCAACTCCTAGTTGAGCACCAGAGTGATGACATCATACCTTTTGCCCCTCACCATCCCTTGCATGTGGCTCCTTTAAGCCTCTCTACTTTTCTCTGAGATGTTCCATGTGGAGCTTGTAATAGAAATGTTATTGAAAAGCTGCCTAAAGAAAATACTGTATAAAGTAGGAACTGGTATAAAGTAATACTATCGTAAATCCATTTTCAAAGCATAAAGAATCAATTTGTAAAGTGTATATTTCACTTCAAAATTGATGTAAACAAATTTTCATGTTTCAAGATTGCTTCCGTGGGAATACATTTTACATTTTTATCAGTATAAATGGAACATTTAAAACCAGCCAACAACAGAACAGATCCAGCTCTCTGTTTTGGTTCTGGGATAATTGTACAAGATGAAGGGCTGGGATATAGTGAGTCTGGATGTGTCCTTTATTTTCAGGATAACCTGCCGCATTGCCATAGAGGAATGGAATTGTGAGGTCATTTGATCTGTTCCAGGTGAGTGGAGGCCTAAGAACTATTTCTGTCTCCCCTTGGATGGGAAAATAGAGAAATTTAAAAGTTGCCTTTCTGAGGAAACAAAAGTTATTTGCTCTATTTAAAATAACTACCCAAAGACACTCTTTCCCCCCGAGAAAATCTAGCTCCTGGCAAACTTACTTACTAGAAGTTGGAGAGGAGTGCAGTTTCAACCACTGACTGCTGTCTGCCGGTGTTGATGTTTATTCGCTGACCGTAATTAAAGTAGGGACATATAGAAAAGAAAGCCCCTTTTGCGTATGATTAGGACAAGTAGTTTGACGGTTAATCGAAAAATCAGTAAAGGGGTGAAAAAGATAACATTTAACCTAAATCATATATATATTCATTTAATAAACTCTAAAATTGAGAAAAATTATAGTTTGGAGGCAAGGGCCTTTATTTACAGTAATTCTAAGGCATTATCTATGATTTTCAGCTTGGACTTGCTTTAAAATGGATAAAGAATTTAGACGTGAAAGAATTTGACTTTAGAATTCTAGATATTTACTCATTTGCTTCAGAATTTCATAAGAGTTCCACCTATACCTAATTTAATAGCAAGTTTTATACGCAGCTCAATCTGGTTTTTATGAGAATGAATCTTCACACTTATTTCATTAGTTTATGTAATAATTAAAACATAATTACTATAACAGATTGACTATTATACGATTAGGAACAAATGCCACTCAACAGGTGAGAACAGAAGAGAGCAGACTACAGAGTGCTGAGCAGGCCAGGACCATCAGTACACTTTGCAGAGAGTGTAGCATTTAGGTTAATTTAGAGTTGGCTCAGAGAGTGTCTGCTGTGTTGGAAGTCAGTTGACCCAGCTCTTGCAAGACTTTCTAAGCTCCTAGGAGATGGCTGCTATTCAGGATGCTCTGTAGCCTCTGGAGCTGTCCTGACCACTGACCAGTTAAAACACACTTGGAATTTTGTTCTTTTAATGCTGAATGACTACCTGACATGGTCACTGTTCCTTAGGATGACCCTTCAAGATGTAGGTAGCACATATCCCTATTTCACATATGTGAAAGCTAAAGAGATGAGAGGTGGACTTTGGAATCAGATGAGACTGATCTGAGCCTACACTTTATTCTAAGGAAAAGTCAGTCTCTCAGTTTGCTCTGCTGGTTCCCTGTCTAGGGCTCTACCGGTCTCAAAGAACTGAGTATTTTCGCCCTGGGGTGTGAACCTGCTTCATCTCTCTGCGCCTGCCCCCACCTTCCTCTTGTTCCCAGACAACAGCGGAATAGAGGGGGCAAATGTGACCTAGGGTCACATTCACCAGTGAGTCACTTGTTTTTCTGCAGCCCTGGTTGTGAGGTGCTTATTATTTTCTGGAGATGTCTAGAAATCTAGCAGCCATCTTTAGCCTTGAAATGGCCACCCCTAAATGGGCAAAAATGCCTCAATAAGTTTTCTTTTCCCTATGGGTACCAAGAACTCATGGTTAGCGCTGGCCTTACCGGATACCTCTCTGTATCCTCAATTAGGCAATTTTCACAAGAGGAGGCAGATCCTGGCCACAGACCTCTCTCAACCTTGTCATGCCTTGGAAGATCATCCAGCAGAGGTCATGGTGGGCAAGAGTACCCAGACTGTTTTCATGCTCTTTATTTCCATCCCACTCCACTCCCCTCCACCCAAAGAAGAAGTTCTTCAGAGAGCACAAGGGAACTACTTAGAGTGGGGCTTAGTGAATCAAGGGGAAGCGGTGTCCAGAAAGCAAAGCAAAGGAGAGTTTGAAGAAGGAATAAGGCAGTATGCTTGGAAACAAAAGCTGTCAGTTCAGCGGTCATATTTGCCACTGATCGTGTGCCCCGAGCCACTACCGAGGGCATCTCTGGCTGTCACTCCAGCAGCGCCACCATCTTGGCCACCAGTGCCATTTGGTTTCTATAAGTGCCATGGGTCTTCCCACCCACCATGTTGGTGTAGGTTTGTCCTATTTAGGTTGGTCAGCAGGGAAAGAAATTAAGAGTGAGTTTAGGCAATCTTCAACATCATTAGGAGTTACAAGGCTCCAGCCCTTTTCTGCACAGCACCTTCCCCAACTTTGGTCTTTGGATAGGTTTATAGGTCCCAGGGAAGATGGGAAGGGTAGAGATTTGGGACAAAGGCATTTTTGGTGCAGGGATTACTATTTAATGGGAAGTTCCTGATCAGAGGACTGAGGTGTGCTGACTGGAAACCTCACTGTTAGTTTCTTCCCCCAGAGCCACTTTCATTGGAGGAGAGGCCAGGACAGAATTGGCTTGTGTTATCGAGGGCTTTCTATGAGTCCACAATGGCTGTGTTCTCAGGGAAGGAGACAGGAGCTGATCATTATCTTTGCTGGATGGCTTATAGACTGAGCACTGAGGAAGCAGTGGGGTGGGATGGGGGGACTTAAACTGGGATGTGCATAGAACTTGTGTAAGGGTTGTAGCCAGTTGCCAAGCCAGACCTCAAACACCTGTCCTGTTAATACACGGGCCATGGTTTTTCCACTGTATTGTGACCTCTGCCACATCATTGAGTTCTTTTTTAAATGCTTTTGTGGCCCTAACTGCCAAATGTTATTCTGAGGGCTGTACATATATTATTTAATTCTCCTAACACGTATGAGGTAACATGTCCCTGTGGGTGTAGGTGGGTGGCAGGAATTTTGATGCAAAATTGTGCCCTAGTTTTAGCTTTGGAATTTCAAATAAGGAGCTTGTCAGTGTTTCTCTTGCTCTACATCTGCCTGATCCTTTGAGGGTGGGACGGTTATGCCCAAGGCTACTTTTTTGCCCAGGAAGGTAGTGCCCTATTTCCTAGTCTGAACTAATGGGGATCACAGTTATCTTTCTTGCTTCTAATATTAATCCCCAGTACACTGAAACCACGGGGTGGGTGAGATGGGATATTGGAAGAAAGGAGTGGGTATTTCCCAGGCCCTTCAGGACAAGCTAGAAGGAGCCTCTCCTAATAAGCAACAGAAGAGGGCAGCAGAGGACCAGGTTTGGGCAGCTCTCCTCCCTGGTTCCCAGAGCTGGGCCAGCCCCCTGGAGGGGAGGCAATGGTAGGCTTAAGACACTAAGGTCACTCCGTTTCTTTGCCCCTCTACAACCTGCCCTCAGACACCAAACTTCTGCAGTGTCAAACCCCTTACAAAGTTCAGTTCTTTGTCTACTGTGCTGCTTAAGAGGAGACTGAGTTGTAGATTTAAGATTGAAGATTAGGATTTAGGTCCTCATTGTACCTGAGGTAGAGCAAAATTCCTAAACCGCTGGTGATCCCAGTTATGTGCCCTGCATATTGAGCGTCTCCTATGTTCTCAGCCCTGAGCTAGGTTTTATAGGTTCAGGGATGTATGGAACATGGACACTACGCAAGGAGCTCGGAATTTAGTGTTGGAGGGATCTATGTAAACCAGTCCCCAGTTTCTTGCTCTGATGGGCATGGACAGTTGTGATGGAGCAGAGAGGGCAAGGCTTCAAAAAGGTGAAGATCTGAGTTGACACTTGAACTATGTTACTACCAAACTGGCCATGTGGCCTTGCTGAGGATGAGGGCCCGGCACATATCAAATACAAGATCCTCACCCCCTCAGTTTGGTTTGACTGCAGCTACCTAAAGCACCACCTAAGGTGAGTCACAGACATTGACTGCAAATTGTTCCAGTGAAGGTGTTCCTCTGAGTAGAGACAGACTTGCCTCAGAGTGGGACCCTTGGATACAAACTCTCTGCTCGTGTAGGTGGAGGCAAACCAGGAAATGGTCCAATGTGTGTGCTCAGCACCTTCAAGGACCCTCGGTGTGACAGGAACAAGATGGACTGGATATCTAGGGCAAGCTAAGGAAGAAGGTATTTCAGGCAAAGAAATGGCGTGTGTGGCGATGAGAATAGTAAAAGCCCACACAACCCTCAGTATATGTCAGGCATTCTTCTGAATGCTTTGCATGTATTAACTCATTTAATCTTCACAACATCCCAATGAGGTCAGTACTGTCATGCCCATATTACAGATGAGAAACAAGTTCAGAGAGGTTAAGACTGAAGGCCATCCAGCTGGTAGATAGAGGAGCCAGGATTCAAACCCAGACAATCTGGCTCCAGAGTCTGGACTTACGAAACAGAAGATGGAATGCTGCTGAGTGCCTTTGAGCCTAACATTTGGGATATGTGGCTCCCCGAAGCAATAAGCCATTCTTAAAAACTCCTCACCAAGAGCTTCAGATGCCCTTAAAGGCTGTGGGTTTTCTCCCTCCTACCACCAGTAGGGTGAGGCTTATAGAAGCCTTATTTTTAGAGAAGTGAGTGAACATTCTTTTGTTCCTAAACTGGTTTGGGTAATTCGGTCAGGTTGGAAATGTATTTCAGCTGCCTCATTAAGGTCCTGGTATCTGCTGCCTCTGGGTGTAGACACACAGACCTGTGTGCAGGGACCCTGTCCTCAGGAGCTTTCTGGGGGTGGGTGGCAGCTCTACCTTGGTACTCAGCTCTCACCCCACACTTCACCCACCACTAGCAAAGTCATCTCAATTGGGACTGAGGCCAGGCATATTCATTGTGTCTTGGCAACAACAGCAAGTCAGGGTAGGAACACCAAGAACTTTAGTGATGGACATTGCATAAGCAAAAGTGTGGAAAACCTCAAGGTGACTGGTCTGACTGGGAGATGGAGACTGCAGCATCAGGCAGGCCGGGCTCCAGGTGAGCTGCTGTGTGTTGTAGCAAAATCTTATCTGGGCAGAAGCTCCTAGTCAATGCTCCACAACCCAGATAAAAGATCCACTGGGCCCGTGTTACTTGTGGGGCTTAGCTGCACACATACAGAGCTATCTTCTGTCCTGAAAGGAGGCTGGCTGTACATAACGCAATGCCCTAAAGGGGCCAGCATCGGGTCCAGGGTGTTCAGTTCTTTTTGAGCCTCTCCCTAGCCAGGCTGTAGGCTGAGCATGAGGAGGTTGGCGGCTATCCTATGGCTTCTAGATTCACTGGGTTTCTTTGGGAAAGCCATTCAGCGCCTCTGGGGCAAATGAGGAGAACCATCATTGAATTTGCTGGCCTCCTAGAGCCAGAAACAATAATTATCGTGATACCCAACACCTTTTGAGTACTTACCGGGTGTCAGGCACTGTGCTAGGTACTGAGATTACTTCAGCTGATCTTCACGTTCCTGTGAAATGGACTAGCTTGCCTAAGTACTCACGGCCTGGGAGAGGTGAGCTGAGATTTGAACCCAGGCAATCAGGCTCTAGAACCCAAAGTGGTGAGCACTACACATGCTGCCTCCTTTGAGAAGCCAGCAGGGGAAGGGACCTTTCAGGACCTCGAACCCCACTCAGCATGTGAGTGGTTTTTCTAAAACAAAATTTATCAAGTTTCTCTTGTGCTTAGACTCCCTCAGTGGTTCCCACTGCCCGCTAAAGAAAATCCAAACAGCCCCATCCACAGAACCCATCATGATCCTGTCTTTGCTTCAGATCTTGCACCTTTCCCCAAACCCACCCCACACTGAGCACTTTCCACTTCCCTGAGAATAATAATGGTAGCTACTTTTTAAGGCCCTGCTCAGTGCTTAGAAACATTATTTAATTTTCACAACAGCGCCTCAAGGTAGGTTTATCTTATCAACAGATAAAGAAATGGAGGCTTTAGAGAGGTTAAGGAACATGCCCAAGGTCACCCAACTTTCTGACTCCAACCCTCGAGCTCTTTAGAGAGTGCACTGTCTACTTGAACCTACTACTGTTGTCTGCTGGGGGCCTCTTCTGGAGGCAGCTGAAAGGTTACTTCCTCGAGGAAGCCTGCCATTATTTCCTGCCCTCCCACCAGCTGAGTTAGCGGCGCTCTCAGGTTGCCATTGTACCTTCCACTCTTCTATTGGTGCACACATCTCATTCCTTGCGTGGTGCTGCTTGTTGCCGTGTCTGTCTTCCTTCACTAGGCTCTGGACTCCTTGATGCTGCCAGCCCCTAGCAGGGCGCCTGGCAGACAATATCCTTGGTGGTGGTAAAATTTTCTTGCCTGGATAGATGATGGGTACGTGAATGAATCTGAAGTTTAAGCGATTTTGCTCCAGATTTGCCCATAAGGCCCAGAGAAGGGTGGCAGATGGCTCCGGGGCACCCAAATGAAGAGTATATCAATCCTAGAACTTCTTCCCCAGATGTCCTCTGTGCTGGCTTCTGGTGCTCACCTCCCACAGCTAGCACACATCTCAAGGGCAGTTCCGGGATATGACCTCAATTTATGGACAGTTTTAATGGACATGGGGATATTAAAGGACCAGGCTTAATTATTCAGAAAGTGTTTCAACTGACTTGCTTTTCATCCCCTCAATGATGGGTAGCTTCAGAGCCCACAAAGACATCCCATCCCACGCACATGTGATTTCTAATTCTGAGCCATTCATTCTTCATGTTCAGGAGGCAAGCGCCTCCCTGCCTAGAGTGTCTCCTCATGTTTTGATTCACCACAAGAGTGTAAGGGGGAGTGACTGGAGAAGGGCACAGTTTTGACACTGGGCAGAATAATCCAGAAGAACCTCCCCTCCACTAGACGAGTGAGAACAAAGGCTCAGAATAACTTACCTGGAACGTAAAACTGTGTGTGACTGGTGCTTCGTGGCGGAAGGAGGAGGAGTCTGCTCTGGTGTTTAAAATGATTATTCCCTTTGAATCTGAGAAGGAAAAAAAATCATTTTTACTTTCAGGCAAGTTCAGGGGTAGAAGAATATCAAAAGACGAAGTCCCATGATATTCACTAGTTCCTGGGATCTGATAAAATTCTAAGATTATTATTTGTGAGTTAATGAATTTCTTCTATATACTAGATATCCTGAAAACTTTAAAATGCTCCCCTTTAACAGTGTAAAATTATACATAAGTAGTCCTCCTCCACCCTCCCCATTCTGTTGTATTGAAGAGTTTTATTTGGGCTCAGTTTTATTTATTTTTGTTTTGTTCATTGCACAGGGAATAAATAATTATGGTCCACTTAATCAGCTTCCTGGAGGGGGTGGCCTTCACTGGTTGTTTGGAGACTAGGGTTTTAATTTTATTTTGTTATTATTTTTTTTTAATGAGGAAGATCGGCCCTGAGCTAACATCTGCCAATCATCCTCTTTTTGCTGAGCAAGACTGGCCCTGGGCTAACATCCATGCCCATCTTCCTCCACTTTATATGGGACACCGCCACAGCATGGCTTGACAAGCTGTGCATCGGTGCACGCCCGGGATCCGAACCGGCGAACCCCGGGCCGCCACAGCGGAGCACGTGCACTTAACCGCTTGCGCCACCGGGCCAGCCCCAGGGTTTTTATTTTTAATTAAAACCTAAGATATTATGTGGGTTGTATGATATTTAACTTTATCCATGTTTCATTTTTTTTGCCCCATCTGATGAGTTAACGTTTTTGTATTAAAAGCATTTTTATGCAAGATCTAAGAGTTAAGTGGACTTTAGTATGCAATATATTAAAGTAAATTTTAAAATACACTTAAGCTTGATATGTCTACAAAATCAGATTAGAAGAAGAAAACCAAGACCTTTAGTGATAGGAATTGTGTGTAAGTTTTTAAAACCATTTATTCAATAACAACCAGTAAAGCAGGTGTGCGTCAATGGAGAGTTTAATCATTGCTTGCTTAATTGTCAGGAACAATACAAGCTGCGCCAGAAGAGTAATATGGATGCGTGTGGGGTGGGAACGTGGGAGCTCCAGCTTTAGGAAGGAGTGTGTGTGTTGGGCTGTGTGTGAAGGAAAGCAGGAAACAGGAGCTGTCCAGGGCCTGTGGTGCTGAGGCCGGCTCCCCTCTCTGGCTCCTTCCTATTTGCTCTAATGACAACAGCAGAGCTTTAAAAAGCATTGTGAGGACAAAGACCTCACCAGAACAGAGGGGGAAAACAATCCAAGTGTTAGGAAGTGCAAGTGCTAGACCTGTGAGGGAGGATGGCCCAAAATGGGATTATTTAAGCAGAAGATCAGTGGCCAGCAGGAGGGCGCGGGGAGAGCTGTTCAGTCCCCAGGGAGAGCTGCGGTGGGTGTGAGATGCTGCAGTGCCCTGAGCTCTTCACTCTCCTTCCTAGGGAAAGCCAACAAATGAAACCTCCAGGAAGCACTGTTCAGTAGAAAGTGGTGAAACAGTGTAATCAAGGGGGTTGTAGACTCTCTCCTTGGAGAGCTCTTAGAATTAGACAGGCAGCCCTCCCCCATCTTCATGGGTTCAAAGTGATCTTGTATAGAGGCAGAGGGATTACCTTGTTGGCCCTTAGATGGGCATGCAGTTCAGTGATGATGGTCTAAGACTACCAAGGGTTCATTTTTTTAAAAGGACCAACAATTAAAAAGCGAAGTATCTAATAACTGGCTGGGTGTGGAGGAGTGGATGTCTTTTCCATTCTTTCTTTTTCCAGCTCCTGAAGCCTGGGGGAATAAGCACAAGGGATGCTGAGCTCCTGATTAGGTTTATAACCCAGACACTACTGGTCCTGATGAATTAAAAGAACATTAAGACCGTAGCAAGAGACACCACATTTTTCATGTAACCAAACTGATTGCAGCATTGACTCTAAATAGTCTGGGAAGGCACACTGGCTTCCTCTGCCCTTAGGTTCCCAGCCATGCTTAGGAGAAGCTGGGGCAGCAGATTGACACAAGGTTTTGACTGGAATGGTGGGCAGCGAGTCAGGTAGCTTGGTTGAGTTCTATGTGAGGAGGCTGCAGTCCTCTTTCTGGCTCAGCGTCTTGCAGATTCATTGTCAGTATGGGGAGTAGGAAGGAGCAAACTGGGTAGAGCCAGCCCCTTTGGTCAACAACAAGTCATGGGATGCGCTGGCTGAGGATGGGGTTGAGCGTCCTCTGAATGTGTAGGGTGGCATGATGATTGTCATCAGTCTGGTTTCATCCCTAGCAGATTCAGACTTGACTCCCCGCCTCCTCCCTTGCCCCTTGCAGGCTGCTCTGCAGGTGAACAGGGATGACCTCCAGGCCTCAGGGGCTGCGGGCACAGCCTCAGTCTCATTTAGGACTCCCCAGAGATCTTCCACCACCTTTCTCATGACAGCCACTGAGGTGTTAGCCACTGCCCCCTTGCTTTGGGCAAGCCTGATAGGATGGTCTCCATGTGCTACCTGTTATTATTAGCAAAGTGATCTGAAAAAGCATCCTCCACTGCTGCTTCTCTCCTCCCAACCCTAAAATCCCACTTTCTTTTTTCATTCCCTCGTTTGCATTCATTTCATCTCACTCCTTCATTCAGCAAATATGTATTGAGGACTGATGTCAGGTGGGGTCCTGATGGGAACATTTGCAGCATCCATGGGAGAGAGGCGGTGCTACAGTCCTAAAAGTTGATGCCTTAAGAGTTAAAGTGGATATTCAGATTGTGCTGTATGGAATTCCTGATGCTGTGTCCCCTCCTCCTACTGCCCTGGTGGCTTCTGGGTAGGTTAGGGAGGGTTCCACTTTGTACTTGGAACTCTTCTCTTTCGTCCTCAGTGCTACCACTCACTGTCTGTCTGTGGCTCCTTTGCCAAAGTACCATGTCTTAAGGATGGTACCCCAAAAGGATGTTTTAAGCAGTAAGAAAGTAGCATGTGTGGAAAACCCTGTCATTTAGGAAGTGGTAGTTTCCTGCTTCCTCTCCCCTACCCACCCTCTTCTAAGCCCCAGTCACCTTTAACTTCTCCCAAGGACCCTCCTCTTCCTCACCAACCTTTTTAGGCTAAGAAGCCCCTACCCTCCAGGTGACAACTATAAGTAGAGGTGGCCTTACTGGGGAGGAGAGGGACTCAGAGATACCCAATGGCTATGGGGGGCTCCTGAGGCCAATAATGTGGCCTTGACCTGCGGTGGGTTCTAGAGGTTGGGAAGAGGGAGCCGGCTCGAGAGAGACAGCCCCTCTCAGGTGGGGACCATGACTGTCCCGGTCTGAGAAGCAGCAGCCTGACCTTGAGCAGGAGGCACCCCCTGCTGCTGCCATCCCTGCTCTCCCACGCCTCTGGTCTCCTCGGCTGCTGCAGCAGGACCCGCAGCGGTGCCCCTCATCAGGCCCCCTCCCCATCCCTCCTTCACCCCTTCCCCTCCCCCCCCTCCTCTTCCCTCCGCCCCTCCCTCCTCCCCTGCCCCTCCCTCCTCCCTCCTCCCTCCTCCACCGCGCAGACCGCCCAGCTCAGCAAGTCCTGCGGCAAAGGCACTTGGAGCCCGGTTGGAGCCGGGGCGCAGCGCGGACTTGGCTGGTGGACGGACGCCCCTGCTCAACCGCAGCCCGACGCCCTCACCTCGGGCCGGGCCTCTCCTGCCTGGCGGCTCCCCGGTAAGTCTGCACCCCCGCCCTGGAGGCGCCGACCTCCCCTCAAAGTTTCTCCTCTGGGGCGGTTTTCCACTGTTGAGCCAGGGGTGCGGGAGGGTCTGACTCGGAGAAGGAGCAGCGGGGAAGTTATGGGCCAGGGGGCCGGGCGCCCGCGCCGTCCTTTGTGGGGAGTTTGGACGCATGCAGGTGGGGGCGAGGAGCTGGCGCATCTGCGGGTCTGGGGCGGGAGGGGGAGCGGATTCCCTTGCTGGCCTTGCGGGGACGAGCTGTAGAGTTGGGGGCCCCTGCGACCCGCCCCCCGGACGCCCCCACGCGCGCCTAGGCGTCTCCAGCCGAGGGTCTTGCGCCTGCTTCTCGAGCTTCTGAGACCCCGGCCCCGCGATCATGGGAGGGGAGGGGAGTGTCCGTGAGCTCCAGGGGCAGAGACCCCGGCCCGGGGAGGGGTGGGGAGACAGACGACAGGGACCCTCTGGAAGTTGAGGGTCAGGAGGAGCTGGGACCGGGACTCCAGCGGGGTGGAGGCGCCCCTCGCCTCCAAATCTCATGACTCAGCAGCACCCAGGACGTCCCGTCCCTGCTTCAGCCCCCTCCCTGGGGCCAGGCTCCAGCAACCCCACCCGCTTCTCGCCTCCTTCTTCTTGCCTCCTTCACTTGCTTTTCCTTTGTGGGGTTCCCCTCCCCTACCCCACCCTCCCTCTCTCAGGGCACAGGGTCTTTATTTCTTAACCCAACAGATAGATGACTTATCCTTCTCCCATCCTATTAACCCAGGTCCCTCCACCTCTCTCTTTCCTCCTCTTCATTCCCACATTCCACAGGTGCCTCCAGGACGCCCCCAGCCCCCGGGGTGTGTGTGGGACCACCAAAGCCCCATCTCTCCCTCTGCAGCATCCTTCCCGCATTGCTGTTCAGGTGGAGAAGTAAGTGTTCTCCGCTGCTTCCTCCGGAGACAGCAGAAAGAAGGGACTGCAGGCTCGGAGGAAGGGGCCCAGGAGGGCACTGCAGTGGGGAGAAGGGCAGAGGTGGATAGGATGGGGAGACCCAGACTGGAGTGGGTGGACATGAGGAAGAGGAAGTCCTTAGGATCTGGGGTTATCCAGAAAGACAGGAAGGTGGGCTTCTCTGACTTGGAGAGCGGAGGGTGCCCTTCTCCCCTCCTGCTGCTGCCTGAGATGATCTCCCATATGTCCTGACCTGACCCATCCATCTCTTGGTAACTTGGGTGCCTCATCAGAGGGTGTTACCATGAGGGGCAGGGCAGCCTTGGTGCTTCCAGTCCTCTCCCTGCTTAAGTCTAAGTCCAGCCTTCAGGCTTCTGGAAACATCTCTGTGACCACCAGAGGAGCCCGAAAGAAGAGCCATGCCCAGTGCCCCTAAGGCCAGGCTGGAGGGGCAGGCGGGAGGGGCAGGGCGGCTCTGATGCAGTGAGACGTGCCTGGCGTCCTAGCGAGTGGTGGCCTGGCAGGCACTGCAATCTGCAGCCTACATCAGGGCTCAGGGGTGAGTCAGCGTCAGGGGTCCATGCCAGGTGCACTGCAGCCTGCTCAGGGAGCCCAGCCCCAACCCTGCTTTCCTCCCCATTCTCCTGGAGAGTGACCAGTGCCAGCTGAACCCTCGTTCCTGGGATTCAGGAAACCCCTTCCAGACCTCACCACTTAAGAAAGTAGGAAATGAGTTGCTGGGTCCCTTATAATGGCCGCTGTACCTCAGAGTGTTTGGCACTACCAAGCAGCCCCCAAACTGGGGGTCAGGCAAGAAAAGAAGGGAGGTTGTCCTGCTGTTGCAAAGTCAGGAGACGCCCCTCTTTGACCACATTGTTTGGGGGACTCAGGATTTCAGCTTTTACCGTAGGCGACACTCACCATCAGGAGTAAGAATGGCAGAGCCAGAATGGGCCATGCATGGCACGCACACAGAACCAGGTGCTAAGCAATACTGCCGTCACCACTACCCACCATCACCACTACCCGCCATCACCACTGCCCACTGTCACCACCATCCCCTGTCACTACCACCCACGGTCACCACTGCTCACCGTCAGCACTACCCGCTGTCACCAGCTACCCACCGCCGCCGCTACCCTCCAGGCCTGCTCCTTTGTCAAGCTCCTGCCCCTCCCTCCCGACCCGCATCCCCAGCCCATTCATTCCATGAAGAAGCTTCTGCATCTCTTATCACTGCATCCTCAGTACCACCATGAGGTCTCCGAGCAGCCATCACTGTCCCCATCCTACAATGGAGGAGCACAGGCCCAGAGAAGTTGTGTGTGACTTGTTCAAAACCTCACACCACCAAGGGACAAGTGCGAGGCACTTTGGGTGGCACTCCAGGCAACTGTAGCTGATGGCTCAGAACTTTTGCTCCTCAACCAGCCTCCCCTCCCCTGCCCTTCTCACCAGCTCTAGCTACAGTGTGGAGCCAGTGAACGCGGTCAGGGGCCCTCAGGGATGGGGTCATTAATGCTTTGAATATGAGCAGGAGGTCGTGGTTGAAATTAGGCAGCAGACTTTTACAAAATCAGACAGTGATCCCTTGGAGAAATGGAATCAGCTCTCTCTCCCTGGTGTTGGGTTTCCTTGGGACTCGCCATAAGGG
Source organism: Ceratotherium simum simum (assembly GCF_057802395.1). Lineage (NCBI taxonomy): Eukaryota > Metazoa > Chordata > Mammalia > Perissodactyla > Rhinocerotidae > Ceratotherium > Ceratotherium simum. The sequence continues at coordinate 787,271 of NC_141935.1, forward strand.
CTTTGGCATCTTCAGGAGCACCTGCTCTGAAAGGGGTAGGGAGCCATGGTGGGTGGACCAGAGCAAATGATGGGGCTCCCAGTAGAATCTGCCCACAGCCTCAGTAGCCTTGACTGAATAAGGTGCTAATGTCTCTGCAAGTTCCCAGTTCAGTAATTTAAGGCTTCCTCTGTAGCCCAGCAGCAGGGCAGAGGTGTGCATACATGTGTGTGTATGAGTATGTGTGCATGCACGTGCACGTATGAGTGTATGTTGAGGACCGTGGGGGCAGGATAGCGAGGGCCTTCTCGAAAGGGCAGGGGGAAGTGGGATCTAGCTGGTGTCTGATTGTTTCTGTCCTTCAGAGGGTCCGGGCTTGAGAAGTCAAGATCCCCATGGGACTTGCAGCCCAGAACTCACCCCTCACATGCAGGGCAGCTGCAGTCTGAGCACCGTCTGAGCTGAAGCTCCCTGTTCCTGATTTCCTACTTTTCTCCCATTCCTTCCACTTCTCATTCAGATGGACTAAGCACCTACTCTGTAAAAGGCACCAGGGATTAAAACGGAGCTCAAAATCACCATATCTCCTCCATCAGCCTGGGAGCTCCCCAAGGGAGGACATGGGGTTCTTCTCCTCTCCTGGGTCCCCCCTAACACCCAGTGTAGAGCTCTGCAACCAGGAGTGTTTGTGCTGGCTGGTGCAGGATGACTGGGCTCCCAGATGCTTCCCAGTCCCAGGACAGCTGCCTGCTAGGACCAAGTTTTCTGCAGTCCAGGGAGCCTTCTTCACTTTCTCTCTTCCCTCTGCAAAGAAACTGGGAAGCCCAAGGGCCTCATCACCGGACCGTCTGGGACCAGGGGAGGACAGTGGCTGGGCAGCGAGTCACGGAGCTCCTATGAGGTATTTGTGAGGACCAGGTGCCTCTAGGTGGAACAAGGAGTCCTCAGGCCATGGAGAACCTGGCAAGGCTTCCCATAATTGGGTTGATGTGGTGGCTCTGGACTTCAGCAATTAGGGAATATTGCAGTTAGAGGCAGAACTCACCCAATACTGTTCCGAGCATCTTAATACCAAGTGTAAGTGGTTGTAACTGTGAGCATGGCACCAGGGAGATGGGAATATAAGAACAAATGGAGGAATGAGATGAGGGGCTCTGAGACTAGGGGTGGAGGTGGGGCAGCTGGGGGGAGCTTCACCCTTTTCATACCCAAGTAGACTGAGGGAATGACCTGGATGGGAGGCCCGGCAGCCCATCACAGATGCAAGAGGTGTCAGAGGCAAAATCGCAAAATCATGGAAGCTCACCCTGGGCCTCTACATGCTTGTTTAGCTCAGGTGGGGATCAGAGGCGGGTTGCTTAGCAGGGGTTGGGGAAGTGGTGATGGATGCCAAGAAGGAGAGGCTGCAGGAGAGAGGGCTCCTCTCCCAGCTTCCTGCTCAGCTGTGGAGAGACAGAGAGAAGAGAGAGATAATCAACTGCATTGGTATATATATGGGGGTGGGTGCGTGCATGTTTGTACACATGTGTGCATACATGTACATGTATATGTGTGCATCGTGCACGTGTGCATGCATGCATGTGCGTTTGTGTAACGTGTGTGTGCATATATGTGTGTACATGTGTGTGCGTGTGTACACGTGTGAGAGAGAGGAGAGAATACCTTGTACCTGCATTTCTCACCCTCTTTTTTTCTTTTCTCTCCCTTCCTTTTACTCCTCTTCCTCACTCTCACTCCCAGGTGCAGTTTCTTTGGAAGGCAGATGAGGCAGGATGTGTGATCAGTGCAGGGCCAGGCGGGGTAGGCACATGTGTGTGTGGCCTGGAGCCCCAGGGATGGTGCCTATATGTCCCCTTCCAGAGCAGAATTGACTTCCCCGAGGTCAGCGGGTGTTCTCCCTCCCAGGGAACCCCTGCTCCTCAAGGGCTGGGAGGTTTGAGAGAGTATCTTGTCCTCACCATCGATTCTGGTCTGAACTAATTGTCCAGATGTGTTGGGCATGTCCTTCCTGTTTTGAAAAGTGTAGAAAGGAAGTCCTTTCTGATGTTTAACCTTACCTTCTTCTGCTGCACCTCCACTTCATATCCTGACTCCTTCCCAGAGAGGAGGAGAGCCTGCAAGGCAGCATGAAAGTGTCCTAAGGGTGGTGGAGGTCGCTGACAACCCTCCTTGTCTTTCACATTCTATGTTTATTTGGAGAAAAGCATATTTAGCAAACACACTGTCCTTTATCTCTATCCTCCCTGGGGCTGCCTGGCTCCCCATTTTCGTTGTCAACCATGGATCCCTTGTTGTGCCAACTGACAGAGGGCAAAATCACGCCCAGTGATGGGGGCCTGAGATTAGATGCCAGAACACTTGGGTTCCCTAGTTTCCACCTGGAGGGAGGGATGGAGCCCTGCAAGCAGGAAGGAGAGCAGAGTCATCCGTTCCCTGCCTGAGGAGGGCATGGAGGATGAACAAGAACCTAGTGGTTAAGTGCTCTGGGATCCTGGGGGGAAGCTGACCTGGGGGCTGAGAGGCAGCCTCACCACTAGGAGCCAAGGAAAGTTAGAGGCAACCCCAGGAACCGCAGGGCGCCTTGTGGCAGGGTTGGTGTTATCAGGAAGCATGGGGTTAACTGAGGGGAGGGGAGAGGGCTCCCTCCCAGGAGGAGGAAAAGGCATCACTTTAATAAGGCTGCGCTGGTTCCAAATCAATCCTGGCATTGCAGGAGGCGAAGGGGGAAGTATGGCCGAGAAATTGGATTAGCTCTTTGATGCGGGAACTGTGCTAGCTGCTGCCACTGCTGCAGGAGGCAGGGGAGAAGCGAGGGCTGAGCCTGCAATTGGCAGCCCAGCCCCAGAGGTCTGGGACTTCCCAGGGAGACCCTGACCCCACCCCGAGTAGGTCTCCTGCTGGTGGAGGAGCAGCAGGGGCGCCCAGCATAACTGGAAGTAACAGAAGCCAGGTCCTCACTGCTGCAGCTGGGAGGTATCCTCGGGCCTCTGCTGGGGTGTAGATGGTGAGCCCCAAATTATTGGGGAGGTGATGGGGAAGGCCAAGAGGAGATGCCCGATACTCCTCAGGTCCAGGCCCCACAGCTGCATCTTTCAAATGGCATAACTGAGACAGCATGTGTGTGGCTGGGAGTCAGACTCCCTAGGTTTAAACCAAGACTGCCACTTCCTGCCTGTGTCCCTGGGCAAGTTACTTAAACTATCTGAGCTGAAAATAGAGATAATATGGCCCATGTGAAGATTACATGAGCTATCCTAGGACACCGGTTCTCAAAGTGTGGTCTATGGATCGCCCCCAAGAATTTTTCAGGAGGAGCCATAAGGTAAAAACTATTTTTATAATAATACGAAGGTTATTTGCCATTTTCACTGTGTCGACAGTGGTGGTACTAAAGCAGGGGTGGGGGGAACTGCTGGCACCGTAGCACGGATCCAGGCGAGCACCAAACTGCGAGTCACTGTATTCTCCTGGACACACACCTGCTAAGTAAACAAATAAGCAAATAAATAAATGCCAGTTCCACTTAATAATTTGGTGAAGTAGCAAAGATTATAAATTTTCTTAAATCTTGACTCTTGAGTGCACATCTTTTTAATATTCTTTGTGATGAAATGAGCAGTACACATAAAGCACTTGTGGTTTTAGGGCACATGATATTTTACCCCCATTTACAGTCTCAGAAAGGTAAAGTGAATGTCCCCAAGGTCACAGTGGCCGCAGAATCAACATCCAGGTTCAGGATTGTTTGCTCCATGCCATACTCCCCATGTTGCACACTCTGGGGTCGGGGACAGGCTGCTCCATTGCCTGGGGACCATGGACGGATGCACCACAGGTTGATGTTCGCAGGGCTCTATCTAGAACTGTTCGTGCTGGTGGAGTCTGGGCACTGGTCCTGTCCACACAGCTCTGGGGATGCAGCTGAGACCTGGATCCCAGCCTGCCTCAGAAGCAAAATCTCACAAAAAGCACCTGCAGTGCTTCCCTTTGCCTGTCCTCTAGGGGACCTGAAGCTCCTTATTGAGCAGGCTCTCCAAGGGCCATCTGCTGGGAAGGAAAATCAGTCCTTAATGCTGGTGACCCCCAGCAGTGAGGAAGTTCTTTGTGTCTAGCCAATTTCCTCCTTGAGGGACCATTTCCCCTTATGATACCCCCTTCCCTGTTTCCTGCCTGGTGAGTCTGGGGGTCAGTGTACACAGTCCAGCGGCCTCAGAGGAGCTGAGAGCGAGAGGCGGAGTTATGGACTGTGTCTGCCTGGACAACTGCCTGCTGTAATTAAGATTTAGTACCCTGATCTCTGAGGCCGGGAGATAGTTGCTCTTCCCACAGGAAGAAAAGGCAGCCTTCACATCTCTTCCGTGGCTTTTGTGGCTCAGGCACTGAGTGAATGTGGTTTGTTCATCCTGGGAGCACAGTTGGAGGGCAGGGCAGGGAGGCTCCAGAGGACGGTGGAAGAGCCACCTTCAGACGAGGTCAGATGGCCGCCCACGCACTTCTGGCCCAACATGGAACACATGTCTCTTGGCTCTTCAGCAGCCACACAGCTGGATAATTGATTGCCCTGGCACTTGGCTCCTTCCCCAGCTCAGTGATCCTGGGCTGCCCATTATAGACTAGGAATGGGGAAAGGCTGAGACACTGAGACATAGTAAAAGATGAGAGGCCTCCTGGATGAGAGGTCACAGTATATCCTTTCCTTGGGTCGGCAGGTGAGACCCTGGATGCTGCCCCGTGGGGGTCATCCAGCTAAAGCAGGAACTGAGTCCCTGATCTTTCACTCTCCCGGCCTCCCTGAATGTGTTTTCCCTCCTTCTGGCTCTTCCTCTCCGTATTCAGGCGATGTACTGAAGACAGACCCTGAGCCTGGCAGCTAGTGGGCAGGGGAGAACTCAGTAATGAATTTGGAAGTGCTCAGAGGCAGGGTGGGGCAGCCTCCCTAGGGCAGGTTGGTACCCCAGGTCTCTCAGTTCTGGGGCACAGGGCTCTGGCCCTTAATAAACTAGACAGATTCTCAAACAGCCTCTCCCAGGCTCCACCTCATTGCCTATTTTCAGAGAGCATTTCCTTCTTGTTTGGCGTGTGTGACACCTCGGGGAGCTTGGCTCAGAGTAGGGAGGATTCCCAACTTCTCATAAATACACACAGATGCAAACCTACCGTACATACACACAGCTCTTGGCAGGTTGCCCATGGGTGGTGGTGCCTCCCTCTCACATTCCTTGGAAATTGAGAATGAAATTGGACCTGAGGCCTTGTCTCCAGGTTGGAGGAGACTGTTCTCCTAGTAACATGTGGTCTCCTTCCTCCATCCACATGCCACTTCCCAGCTTGGCTCGGAACTGCTCTGGATGGGGTCCTAGGCTGGGGTCTGGCTCCAGAGCATGGCAGTTGTGTGGGCTGCTTGCAGATTTGGGCCTGTGGTTCCCCTAAAACCATTGCTGCCTTCCCAGACCCTGTGGCAGCTGCCATCTGCAATTAAAAGCTAATGCAGGTAAAGCCTGCTCGGTTGTGGCTGTTAGCATAGCACTTTCTGGAGGCAGCATTGATTGGGGACTGTGGTGTTCAGAAGCAGGGGGCTTTGTGGAAAGGTGAATGAGACAGTGTGTCTGGGACCAGCACTTGGGGCACCAGTCACTGCCCTAGTGACAGAGGTGGTGGGGGAAAGGAGGAGGGGGGAGAAGGTATGTCAGAAAGCATGTAGACTCATTGATCCTTTCACCGATGTGATCTGCTAACCGCCTGTTTCAAGTACACCCCTGATGATAAGATTCCTTGTAGCTTCTCACGTGTGTCACATTGCCTGGCCTGCATGCTGTGCTCAGGGCCACCCTTCCACAGACCCCCACTGACTCATTCATTCATTCACTCATTTGTGCAATGAGCATTCATGAGCAAGCACTCTGTGCCAGGCTGCAGTGGTGATAAAGACAGAGAAACACAGTCCCTGCCCTCATGACCCTTCCAGTCTGAGGGAAGCTAGATATTAAATGGAAGAATCACACAGTTGATTATTTAATTACAATTATGATAATTGGTGCAAAGTAAAAAGTGCTCAATGCTCCAAGAGTTTATAATGGGGGTGCCTAGCCAGCTGGGAATGGTAAGTACATGGCCACATGATTCATGGGCTATAGAGGGGCTACAGGCACTCCTGGGCTTTCTCGTAGGATGTCATGTCACTCCCTGGCACTGCCAGGGGTGTGTGTGCAGTACACCTATGTAATACCACACCTGGCCAGGCGGGCCATGGGGAGAACTCTGAGCTGGAAGGCAGGATCTAGGGTGTAAAGGGGACTGGAGTTTCTGGCTCTGCCTCTGATTTCCAAGGTGACCTTGAGCTTGTCACTTTCCCTCTTTCTATCTGTTCCTTCCTCTGTAAAACAAGGAGATTTGACTAGAAAATACCTGCAGTCCCTTCCCAGGGTCACAGAAAAGCATTAGAGGTTTTCAAAGGCCAAACTATAGTTCTTTCCCTGGAGACTGAGGGAGAAATTCAGGGACACGGCTGAGAAGGCTTCTTGCCCACTCAGTCCAGAGAGCAGAGGGCAGATGGAGGAGAACAAGCCCAGAGCCAGGGGACCATGGCCTTTGATATCACAAATGGAGGAGTAGGCATGGCAAGTGTGTTGCCGAAGTGACTGGAATCAGGGATGGAGACATGACAGGAGAAGGCTACTGTCATTGCACTGAGGACAGGACTAGAGCAGTGGTTGAAAACTGAAGCAAGCAGGGATTAGGTTTGATATTAGGCAACACTTTCTTGCTTGTGGCACTGAGATGTCTGGCAGGAGATCAAAGGGGTGAAGAGACAGTGTCAGATAGACGTTCTAGAAAAGCAGAGAAAGAGCTTTTCAGAGGGAGTGTTTGCGTGGAGGCAGGGGTGGGTGGATGACCTTACAAGGTCTCTCCCTCAGACAAGTCCATGGATCTCTTCTCGCGTTGCCACTGATGTCAGCACCGTCTGGATGTCTGTGAGAGGAAGATGTCAGGTCCTCTTGGAAATGAGTTTTTGAGCATAAACTATCCCCATTTCACATCTCTTGATGACACATGGCTAACCGTGCAGTTGTCACACTCAATCAAATCGAGTGCAATTACACCTTTGCTCTCTTGTCCTGCTGTAATATAAATACGAGTTTTGAGAAGTGTATTAGTTGCTGGTAGTGTGATTTCTGGGGAGGCTGGGTTTGGGGGCTAAGGGAGGCCAGGGAGTTTCATGTTTCAGACCCAGAAACAAGGGCTGGAGATGGACTTCTTGAGGGTGTGGGATTTGGCAGTCCATGAGTCCTTCTTCTCAGGGGACACTGAAGCAGTCCTCTCTCTGGAAATGGGGGATGGGTCAGATGCTCTCTCAAGGGTCCTTCATGTCCTTGAACTTTTTTGTTGTCACCACTGTCACAGGTTCTCCATGTGTACGTAGGTGGGGTGAGTATTACATTCACGCACGTGTCTGCCTGCAGATTATGAAAGATCCTGTGAACCCTGCTCCCACTTCCACTGAGAAAGATGCTTTGCATCTTTAAAAATGATTCATAATGCTAGAAACGCAATAGGATTAAGGATTGTAATAGCTTGTAGCATGAAGGATTTCAGGTAGATACAAAGAGGCATTTCTGAACAGTAATCGTGGCTAGACATTGTGACAGGAGACCAAACAGGTGGTGAGACCTCCTTCAAAGAGAAAGAAAGTCTGGGGCAGGGCAGGTATTAGGAAAGGATAGATTGACCACCAAGATTTCCCTCTTCCCAGGGTTTCTATGTGGGTGTAGACATGCTGGAGAGAGTTGACTGTGTGCACAGTTGTCAACCATAGTTTACTTGTATTCACTGAGTGTATCACAGAATCAGGCAGAGAGGAGGAAGAGAAGGGGGAGAAGGGGGAGGAAGGGGAAAGCAGAGACGGAGGGGAGGAGGAGGAGGAGGAAAGGGATGAAAATAATGCTGGGCAGGCCGGCCCCGTGGCTTGGCGGTTAAGTGCGCGCGCTCCACTGCTGGCGGCCTGGGTTCGGATCCCGGGCGTGCACTGGTGCACTGCTTGTCCAGCTATGCTGAGGCCGCGTCCCACATACAGCAACTAGAAGGATGTGCAGCTATGACATACAACTATCTGCTGGGGCTTCGGGGGAAAAAATAAATAAATAAAATTATTTAAAAAAAATGCTGGGCATAATAGGGCTTAGCAGAGTGAAAGCCCCTCCTTTATCAATGTCATGATGTTATCTCTGGAGTGAGGGATGGTGTGTGTGTGTATGTGTCTGTATGTGCGAACTCAGCATCAGGAGATTTCAGTTATGGGAGTCAAACTGCAACAGGACGTGCAGCTGCCCCCTACCATGTGGGCAGGACTGCCCATTTAAATTCAGGATGCTGTGCATCTGCTAAAACAGCTGCTTTGTATGTGGTCCATTCATATGTGCTGAACATTTGCCCTGCCAACAAGCCATAATCATTCAGCCTCAATATTGAAAGGAGAGTACAGAACCAGGGACCTTGTGAAGAATATGGCTTCTAGATTCTTTCAGCAGGGACTGCGGTCTGGGGCTCAGAATAGACTCAGCTCCTTCTTTTCAACATAACCCTGATGTCATTCCAAATGTTTCCAGTGGTATTTCTGGATTTATACTAGAAATTCATAAACCTGATCTGAGGTTACTTTGCCACCAACAGAGGAGGAATGGACAGTGCATTTATTTTTTTGACACCCCACCCACTTGACTCCATGGACCCACAGAAGGGTCATCATCATGGTTCTGGATTTTGGAGGTGTAATTTTGAAAGATCCTGATACCCAACCTCCAGCTTCTTGGCATGACCTTTCAAAAACGTCGCACATCTTCTAAAGGTTCTCCTGTTATCCACATATCCTCCAAATTTCTCTTGGCCTTCCCTTGTAGTGACTTCCTCCTTAGAAAGTTTCCCCTTGGAAAAGTATGTCATCAGTCATGTAGTTTTCTCACTTTTAGCTTCTCTGAAAGGACCTGTATCTCAGTGTCTTAGAATCAGGTGGCCATGCCCAGTTCAAGGTTATGAGAATAGGTGACTGGTGGGGATGTTCCCTTCCCCATGCTCTTGGACATCTACCGGTTTATCCCCTGGGAATTGGTCTCTGCCTCCTTCATGTAAATAGTCTCCTGAATTGTGTCATCGACTTTCTCCTGAATCCCTCAATGCACCCTTACAATGCTGGAGGCCCCAGTAGCTCTTAGAAATGCAAACCAGGGCTGGCCCTGTGGCTTAGCGGTTAAGTGCGCGCGCTCCGCTACTGGCAGCCCGGGTTTGGATCCCGGGCGCACACCGATGCACCGCTTCTCCAGCCATGCTGAGGCTGCGTCCCACATACAGCAACTAGAAGGATGTGCAATTATGACATACAACTATGTACTGGGGCTTTGGGGAAAAATAAAAGGAGGAGGATTGGCAATAGATGTTAGCTCAGAGCCAGTCTTCCTCAGCAAAAAGAGGAGGATTAGCATGGATGTTAGCTCAGGGCTGATCTTCCTCACAAAAAGAAGAAAGAAATGCAAACCACATGGGCCGGCCTGGTGGCATAGTGGTTAAGTTCACATACTCCGCTTCAACAGCCTGGGGTTTGCAGGTTCAAATCCTGGGCGTGGACCAACGCACCGCTCATCAAGCCGTGCTGTGGTGGTGTTCCACATGCAAAAAAATAGAGGAAGATGAGCACAGACGTTAGCTCAGAGCCAATCTTCCTCAGCAAAAAGAGGAAGTTTGGGAACAGATGTTAGCTCAGGGTCAGTTTTCCTCACCAAAAAAAGAAGTGCAAGCGACGGCTGCTTGGGAACTGGGGGTTCAGCACCATGGACAGAGCTCTGCAGGCACTCTTCTTACAGGCTGGAGGGACTGGGACGGTTCAGCATCACGGATAGAGTGCCACCTGCTCTCTTTCCGCTACAGACTGGAGGGATTCAGCACCATGGACAGAGCTCAGCAGGTCTCTTCTCCCTAAGACTGGAGGGACAGGGCAGTTCAGCACCACGGTCAGACCCCCCCCCCCACCCCCCCCCGTCCCCGCCCCGCCACACCCCCAGCCTGGTCTCTTTACATTGTTTCCACCCTTCACTGACTGAGACCTTGGCCAAGCCACCTTCTCTCCCTGGGTCCCACTTTTTACTCTGTAAAATGAGGGGGATGAACTCCAAGCTCAACTATACCATGAGCCTGAGTATCTGATTGTCTTTCCCAGGAGGTCTTCAAAGTAGTTTTGATATGCATGGCCTGGGTTAGGGGAGGGCTAGGTTGGCTTGTAGCGATAGATCCTGGAATCGGGAGATGGTCTCCGAAAGTCAGTGATTTGCATCTTTCTCCAGCTTGTTGAAATGTTTAGAGCAGGAACATCTTCCTGTAATATTTGTTATTCCAGATACGTCATTGCCTACTCCATTCATATGCAAATCTAGCTTGGTTTACTTGGAAGGGTGGGTTTTTCTGGTGGATGTGGTCATGTGAAGCTTAACTGGGGATAGAGTACTGAATGAGGCTGGAGCTGTAGCCATCCCTGGAGGAGAGAGGGCTGCATGGGGTTTAGAGTGGAGAATCTGGGCTTCTCCTCTTGGCAGGTCAGCAGGGTGTTGGAGCCGAGCCCCTCCCTCACTTTGCTGCAGTGGGAGCAGACTGCAAGGGGAGGAGGAGGCATGGCTGGGTAGATGGCATGGGGCCAGATGTGGGGGGGTTGGGCAGAGACTGGAAGCTCTCCAGAGCTCTGAGGGCTTGGGGAGCCTGTGATTGTGGGAGAGAGGGTAGAGTGCCAGACCGCGGCTGTGTCCTCGTGTGCCTGTAGCAGGACTACGCCACACTTTTGGCCTTTTGGTTCATCTGAACAGGGACAATCCTCTGCTTCCAGGCACCAGGAAACCCTGCAGGAAGGAGGAAACTCTTCTTTTCTGTCCTCTAGTTCCTTCTCTTCCCCTTCTTCCTCCATCTACTTCTCTTTCTTGACCACCATCTATCTCGCTAAGCTGATCACCCAAGCCTTCCTGTTTCCCTGTCCGGGGCACTGAGCCTGAGGCAGAGGGTACAACTGTCATCCCTTCGATCATGAGAGAGGCAGCCCAGGCTCTACCTACTGGGTGGGATCACTTGGGAGCCTCCACAACTTACCTAATACAAAAGGGAAATTCCAGGCAATATTCACGTTGGCTCCTAGCTCCCCTTTGGCTGCTTCTTCCCATAAGCTCCCCTCAGAGATGCCAAGTGCCCACCTGCTGTCCCATGCTACCCAGTCCTCTGCATGCCCCCAGGTCTGCTCACCTCATATCCCTTTCTCCAGCCCTGAGAACAGTCCAATATGTCTTATTCTGCAGCCCCAGGCACAGATTCAAGCTGCCCTCTGCTTAACATGGCACTCCTCCCAACAAAAAGGCATCTGCGTGTTGAATAGGCAGTGATGCCTACCCAAAAAAGGCTGGGTAAATAATGGTGAGACTCCAGGCATGGCAGAGGCTGTTGAGGAACATATTTAGGCGGGGCTTCCCTGTACCATTTATAACACCAGGTGGTTCACTGCCTACCTCACCAGTGGGCAAAACCAGTTCTTGGGAGGGGAGTAGGGGCAGGGAGAGGTGGAGGCAGACTTTTGCTTGGCAGAGAAGACTGTTGTATGCGTGTGTGGGTACAATATTCTTGGGGGGGGAGAGAGAACTGAGGTCTTACACCTCTAGCACCAGGAGTACCCATTGCTCAGGTCCAGTCCTGAAAACCATTGCCTAAACTGGGAGGCAGTTCTGGGGTACAAGGCCAGCCTGGGGAGCAAGCGGGGCCCCACAGTCTCACTGCAGTGAGCGCAAGGCTTTTGGTCTTAAAGAGAATGATTCTACGTCTCATCTCCTACTAGGCCGAGGGAGCACAAGATCCATGGAGACTTAATTTTGACCCACTCTTAGGAAGACGGTTCTAATAGAGCAGGAACTTGGTCTGTTTTGCATGTAAACCCAGGGTCTCATTCAGTGCCAGGCACTTGGAAGATGCTTAGTAAATACTGAGTGAATGTTGGAATATAGAAGTGTCCACACACTGAGTGGCCTTCCTCAGGAGACCGAGCACCTTGTCCTTAGGCATATTTCAGCAGAGCTGGGTGATGGTTCCACTGCGGTGTTGTTGAAGGGACTCCTGCAGCACTGATGGCTTGGTCCTGGAAAGCCTTTTCTCCTCGGCTCTGAGAGTCTGTGATTCTCTGACCTCTTTTGAAGAAAGGAGACCTTCAGAATGGGGCCGGAGCTGGGCTGGCAGTGGGCATCTTTCTCAGGAACACACAGCCCAATACCTTTTGCCCATCCATCTCTACTACATCCACTTGCTGCCAACTGTGCTTGCCTAACTTGATAAAGAGAGCATGTCTATTTCTTGTTTCTTGGAAATCCTTATTGTGAGGCTCCTGCGTCCTAGTCTCAGCTTGGCCTGTGACTTGCTGGCCATCTGTTCAGTGGGGTAATGTCCATCTGGCGACCACATACACTTTTCAGAGGTGGGCGCTCAGTAGGACTCTAGGTGGGCAGGGGATGGGACAGAGTTTTGGTTGCTTGCAAGGGAGAGTGGAGGTAGAGTGGGTGTGGTCTCAGCTCCAGCTGCTCCTGTGCTGCGTCCCTGGCTCTGGCCCTGACGGGGATGAATAATTTATGGTGACTAATGGATCCTTGCTCCCGTATGAAATATTCAGCAGGGACCATGGCAGATTTGTGTAATCAGATGTTTCATGCTGCCCTTCTGGTAGTTGTGGGACTCCTGGGTTTCCCTGACTCTCAGAACCATGTGTTGGGGGGCACTTCCCCAGAGAGAAGTGGGTTTTGTTCAAGGGATACTGTGGGGCAGGTTTCTCAGAGTATACTTTATAGGGAAGGCAGCAGGGGCCCATAGTCTTTAATTCTGGGGACTGGACTTGCCTCCTTTGTGGAGTGTCTACACTGCCCAACATTCTGCATGTTGGTGAACTACCAGGAGGTAAACTAAGGTGCAGCCCCTGGGATGCCTGAGACGGGTTAGTGGGGTGCTGATGGTGGACAGAGGTTAGGAGGAACCCTTCTTTCCCACAATACTCCATGCCCTCTGGGTACTTAAAACAACCCTGTAGAATGGCCTTAATCTGCAGATGAGGAAGGATGCTCAGAGGGGTTAAATGATTTGTCTAAGGTCATACAGCTAGTGAGTTGTGGAACTGGGCTCCTCCCACAGTGCCTGTTGGCTATGACAGACTCTTGGTCTCTTCTGCTCACCTCACCTCCACCTCGTCCCCTCCTCCCCTTTCCCAATGCTGACCCTGTGGGAATGATGTCATTGGGATCCCAGGACAGAATTACAGCCACAAGCAGCCATGTGCTTGAGAAGGCTGGCTGGTCCCTGATGGGGGATGAGATGATGGGAATATCTGTGTGTGTGTGTGTGTGTGTGTGTGTGTGTGTGTGTGTTGGGGGCATGTCTGCTGGTTTTCCCTTGTGTATGTGAAGTGGCATGCTCCAGGTATAGTCTTCTCCTTCCCTTCCTTAGGGAGCAGCAGCCACGCCTGCCCCTGCCTCTTCTGATCAGCTCAGCAGGGAGGAGAGTAAGCGCCCTGAGTATATCAGAGCCAGGAATTCAGGGAGGACACTGGGTCAGGATTCGCGCTGGGGGCCTGGCTCCCCTGGAGCTGATGGGAGGGTCTTCCCTTGCGGATCCCCGGCCCGCTCTTCGCGTTGGCCCCCTTGGAGCTGCTCCTGTAAGCATTTAACCTTCCGTGGAGTTCCAGAGCACAACTAGAACCCACATATCCTGACTCCCTGTTTGATCTTCCCTCCACCGCACTGTCCCCATGTCTCCCATCAGCACCAGAGGCTGAGTGAGAGGGCCACCTGGGGACACTACTTTAGATGTAAACAACCTAACTCAGCCCACGTTCATCAGTCCTGAAAGATCCCGAGGAGAGAGATGGGGCCAATGCCTTTGACCATCCATTTCCACGTCTCGCAAGCTCCTTCCATCGTCAAGTTCTTCCTGTTCTCTAGTCCCATGCCCTCCTGCTGCAACCAAATATATCCTCTTGTTCCTCGGGTCTGCAGTTCTCTCAAGGTCTCATGTAACATCGCAGGTGTGGGAGACAGATGAGTAATGCTTGCTTAACAGAGAGGAAAATGCAATTCAGGATTTTGGGTTTAGAGCCAAATCCCTCTGTAGCTATCTCTCATCTCCAACTTGACACGTTTCTTCACTCGACACCTGGGCGCTGTCCAGGAGGCCAAATCAGAACATCTTGCAGGACTGTCCCTTCCTCATGCGGACCCTCAACTGTGTCTTCTCACTGGGGCGGGCCAGAGTGTTATAATGACCTTTGTCATCCTTGCTAAGGAATGAGTGAAAATCTCAGTGAGCTTTCACCACCCCCTACTGACACTAGGGGTGGAGGAGAAGGGCAGAGGTAGCTACGGCAGATTGCATTAGCCCATTTTACAGATGAGGAAACAGGCTCAGAGAGTAAAGTGGCATGCCAAAGTTCACATTGTGGGTGGGCGTGTGAAACCATGTTTGGTGCTCTGCTCTGAAATCCAGCCCCTGGGTGTGGGGAGCGACAGTGACCAGAAAGCCAGGCTCTTGCCCACAAATGGTGTCTCTGTTCTCTCAGCCTCTGCTGCAGGAGGGGCCCTGGCTGACCAGACAGGCTGCAAGATGGAGCTGGCCTGCGCTGCCCTCCAGGCACTGTCCCCATTCCATCAATGCACCCTCGGAGTTGTAATGGCTGAAAAGACTATTGTCCTTGCTTGTTTCGGCTTCAGCTCAGTGTTAGGTGCAAAGGACTTGGCAAGCAGGAAGGCTCAGTGGGGGAAAAGGATAGCTTTTATGTCTCAGGTTCCAGAGGGAGAGATCAGTGGTATGGAAGAGGGCCTGTTCTTTAACAAGCAAACAAATAATGCTGTTCCATGCAGAACGGCCCCTCGTTGTCTGAGCCACACGTGCCTTTGGCGTCACCATCCACAGGGCTCTTTCTCTCCAGCGTCAGGTCAAGGGAGACCCCTCTCCCAGAGCTCTCTTCTCTACCCATCAGTCACTCAGTTATCAAGGTCAGCTGAAGTCCTCAACACACCTAGCCCAGGGCCGGGCTTTATGCAGGGAAGCCTCCTCTCTGCCCTTGAGCAATATGATAGAGATTCAGACTAACTCCCGCGGAGATGGAGGAGGTGACGGAGACAGCAACACAAACCTGTCACATGGATGGGGACTCAGTGCCAGGTGGCAAGAGGCTTACTTAAGACAGGCTTTCAGAGTTTGAGGATGGCGAGGAAACAAAGGGCCACATGCATTAGGGGCTGGGGGACCTCCTAGAGGAGGGCGCTTAAGCTGGGTCTTTGAGAGGTTCCACTCGTTTGTTTCCAAACATTTTACTGAGTACACACCAAGGGACAGGCACTCTGCTGAGTGCAGGATATAAAGATGCTTATGATGCAGGCCCTGCCCTCACAAGCTGGAGGTGCAAGCACATCAACAGCCATTTCAGGATAGAAGGGTGAGTGTTAAGATCAATTTATAGGGGATAGTGGGGTGAGAGAGGGAGCTGTCAGTTCTGCCTGAGGAATCAGGGAAGACTTCATAAAGAGAAGCCTGGGCTTGTGCTTGAAGAAAGAGCAGGCACTTTCCAGATGGACAAGGGAAGACGGTCATTTCAAGCAGAGGGAATCACAGGGTGGGAAGCACCTTGGTGGGCTTTGAAGGGCTGGAGAGAAAGGCAAAAATATTGGTGGAGGAGCAGCAAGAAATGAGGCTGGAGTGGGGCCAGGCAGGGGCAATGCCCAGAAAGGCTGTGAGTGGCCGGAGGGGGTGGTAAGAGGCAGAGAGCTGGGGTCAGGGACCTGTTGGAGTGATGGCCCTAGAAGGTGACGGCTGATGGACTGAGCAGAGCAGGGCAGTTCTCTGCCTGCCCATGCCCAGCAGAGTGCAGGGAATGGGTTTGGGGATAACTTGTCCTGGACCTCTTAGGGGGCCTGGGAGTGGGGAGCCCCCTGCCCCAGACCATGACCCTTCTTTCTCGGGCCGGTGGAGACATAAGGCAGCAGGACTCCACCTTCAAGAAGGAAAGAGAGAAGTTGTGACCTCACTGTTTGTCTTGAGACCCTGTCTGTCTGTCTAAGGTTAGGACGGGAGCTGGGGATAACAAGAAGACATGCTGAGGCAGGAAGGTGACAGGAAGGTGAGGACCCGTGGACCACAGTGCTAACAGGACGAGGGCCACGTTCCCCTGAGCTCACCCTCATTCTGGTGGATGTGCCTGGCCCTGCCCCAGGCGCTACCTGGCACTCACTCCCAGGAGTGCAAAGGATGAGACCTCCATATACCTGTGCACCCCCATGCCTGGGACCCTGTGAGGCTGTTTCCCAACTATCTCATTCCGTCGCCTCACTTACAGGGAACATGCCTTCTAGCAATGTGAGCCTGTTTCCCTAGCTAATGGAGCTGGGGAAATGTGCATTCATTTTTCCCCTGAGCTGTGACAGGCAATAGAGAATTTGCCCTGAAATATGCTTCAGTGTAGATTGAAATAAAACACTCAGTGTAGTTTGCAACAGAACATTAAAAAGGAATAATGCAGGCTTCTCACCCAGACACCAGCTTCTAAGGGTGGCATTTGCCCCAAACTTTCCTCTCCCACCCAACCATCCCTTCATGTGGGTGAGGTGGAGTGATGGGGTGAAATACATGTCAAAGATGCTCTGGGCGTCAAGGAAGGGCTGACTCCAAAGTCTCACTGGACAGATACCGGGAGACCTTGTATTTCCAGAATGATGGTGACTTCAGAAATATGGAAGAAAGAATGGGTATGTTTAAAGCCCTTGGATGCCTGGACCTGAATAATTAAACTCCACTGATGCTCTGCATTGCTAGTGGAATTCCTGTTGGTGTGAGCAATAGTGGATGTTGGAGGTGCCTGGAATGGGTGGGGTGGTAGGGGCCCTGGTGAGATCCCGTTTCTCTCAGCACCCCCACTTCTATTTCTCACAACCTGTAAACAGACTGCAGCAGAGAATGAGTCATGCCAGCAAGGAGAATGGGAAGTGGCTCTGTTCTAGTCTGTTTTACCCCTTAGGAGGTAAAGGTACTCTATGTCCAGGCAGTGCCTTCCTCAGCCAGCAGGTTTGCCAGGAGGGGGCTGAATTCCCAGAGCCTGATTCTACCAAGGGCTCTGTCTGCCTTGCTGGCACGTAGGATCCCCCAGGGAGCCTGCCTCTCGAGGGGCTGTCACCAGGTCTGACTCTCCTCCCTTACTGGCTTCCATTACCTTCTCTTCATGCTGCTGCCCTCATTCATCCTAGTTTAGGCTGGTGACCTGGCATGGCCAGGCTCCTGGTCACTCCCCCAACCCCACCACAGCCCCTGCAACATTAATATTCCTAAAATACCTTTATAGCATGTCACCAGCACCACCACATCCCCTGCTCACATGCCCTTTCCTGGAGGGTGTCGGTGCAGGAGGGAGGGTTGGAAGTGTGTTGGAGATGGGTCAGCTGGAACAGGGAGTTTTGTGAGAACATCATGACCTGGGACAGGAGGTCAGCTCAGCAACATGTCAAGAAACATGTTAAGTTCAGGAGGGGCCAGAGGAAGTAATTCACTACCATCTGCACCCTCTACATCAGGGGACAGGGGGCAGAGTGGAGCAGGGACAAATCCCTGGGGAGAAGGGTTCTGCATGTACTCTCTTTTTAAAAACTTTTGACTGAGATATAATAGAAGCACAGAAAAGTGCACAAATCCTAAGAGCACAGTGGATGAATATTCGCAACCTGAGCACCCCGTGTAGCCTGCAGCCAGACCCGGAGACAGGGCCTCAGCAGCACCCCAGGGGAGGACGTGATCCCGGAGAACAGGAGGGCCTCTACCCCACTGTGGCTCCCAGCACCAGAGACTGGTCCTGCCTGGCTTTGAACTGGAAAAGTACAGTTCAAATACTCTCATTTGTGACTGTCTTTTCACTTAACATTGTATCTGTGACATTCACCTCATCACTGCCTGGAGCTGTAGTTGATTCTTCCCCATTGTTGTGTTGTATCCCACAACGCACCTCGACTCATTTGTCCCTTCTACTGTGAATGGCATTTAGGAATCTTCCAGTCTGGGGCTGTCGTGAGTGGTGCTGCGTGGACTTCCTTCTACATACCTTTTGATAAACCATCTCTCTTGCTGGCCATGGGGTGTGTGTGTGTGTTGTTTGTCATCAGAGGCCATGCATTTTCCAAAACACTCTTGCCAATTTATACTCCCGCCAGCCGTGAGGACGGATTCCTGATGCTCCATGCTCTTGTCAACACGTGGTACCTTCTGTCTTTTTACTTTACATTCTGGTGGGTGTGGATGGTGTCTCCTTTTGATGTCAGTATGTGTTTCCCTGTAACTGAAAAAGTTGACCTCTCTCCATACACGTGTTGGCCATTTGGATATCCTTTTTTGAAGTTACCACTTACATCTTCTGCTTATTTTTCTGCTGGGTTGTCTGTTTTTTCCTTATTGATTTGTGGGCATCGTGCCTACCTCTCCTGAAGGCCCAGGCTCTGATCCTTCATGTGTGCTTTTCTTCCTAAAGCAGAAGAGCTGGGCCTTCTGGAACCGGGATCTGTCTGGCTAATTGGCTGTTCCCGGTTCCCCTCATCACCTGCCCCCTGGACCAAGGCTGCTGCTGGTCTCGGGTGCAGGCCGGTGCCCTCAGCCCCACGTCGGCCCCATGTTAGCCCCACGTCAGCCCCTAGCCCTCCCTCTCACTCCTCCCCACCCTCCAAAGCTCTGGCCCCTGATCCTCCCTAAGCTTTCCCATCTGCACCCCCTCTGCTTCCCTGGAATGCTTTCCTGGAGCCTTTTGGGTATTCAACTCCCTCCGCCTGCTTCAAGACTCAGGTGAAATTCCACCTCTTTCTTGGACCTTCTCCACCTTCTCTCGCTGTGGTCTCTCCCTCCTTGACCCTTGGCCCTTCCTGTCCATCTGCCTCCTTCAGCAATTAATTAGATTCATCTTGTGAGGCCTCTTTTATTGTTGTCTCACTATTTAACTTCCTGTGTGTTTATGCCCAATCTCCTGGAGTTGTTGGTGCCCCCGTGTTTCCCCTGCGCCTGGCACACAGTGGGTGCTTGTTTGAGTCAGGAAGGGGAGGGGGCAGTCAGAAGTCAGGTCATAGGGCAACCTCGTCATGCTCCCTTCGCCCTCTGTGCATCCACCAGGTCAGGTCGCTGGGTCAACCAACATGCCTTTCCTTTTCACCTGCTGTGTGCTGGCGGCTGGGTAGGGATGCAGCGCTGAGCATTACCTACTCTCCCCAAGTGCAGTCTCACTGGGAGATGATACGGGGCCCAGGGAGCCACGGACGTGGTGTTAAGGCAAGTGTGGGCTGGGGTGACCGTGGGCGGAGGGTCTGGGGAGACCAATTAAGAGGCCTGAGGGTCAGTGCCAGGCTGCAGCCCCTCCCTCATCAGGAGGTGCTGTAGTCAGAAGCCTCCACAGTTCACTGGTTGATGGGGCAGCTGATGAAGTCGCTGTCTCAGATCTGGTACTCCACCAAGGCTCCACAGCTGCTCTCAAGAAAGCAGCGTCACTCACCCCTGCTCCATGCACCCACTTCCTGCCTCAGGGGTGGCGGTGCTCGGAGATGAGGATCCTTCCCTCTGCCTGCCCGGCTTGCTTATTGGTGCAGTAGCTCTTGGGTGTGGGGCTAGCTCAGTGCCACACATTCCCCACTGCCAGGAACAGGCATCAAAGTAGCCAGCTGAGGCCCTGCTGCCCCCTTACCCCGGGACATCACTGCCCCCAGAGCAGCTCTGCTGACCCCACTGACCCCACTCTGGAGGGCGATCATCCTGCCCCTTTCTGAGCCCAGGGCCCAGCCCCGGCCTTTGCCCTCAGGCTGAAGATGCTGCCTCTGGTCTGAAGCCTTTTCTCAGCCCTGGAGGCTGAAGGACTTTCAGTGGGGCCTCTTAAAGACTTCACTTAACATTTCCTGAGTGCTCCTGTCTGCCAGCGGGCCGCGCCTGGAGAAGTTAAGGACCCTGCTCTGGGGATTTCTCCTGTTAAATAAGACGAGACACCGTGGGGAGGCGGAGGGTTCTCTGCAGCCCTGGCTGGCACTCTTCATTTCCTGGGCTCCTGCCCCAGGACTCTTCCCTCTGATTCTCCCTCTCAGCCCTGGAGCCATTGCGCCTGAGTGAGGACCCCATGGGTGGCCTTGCAGTTAGTCCAATGGGTGGAGTGGGCCTCGGAGGCTGTGGACAGCAAGGGGCGGGGTGCATGTGTGTGTGGCTGGAGCTGGATGCAGCCAGGTGTTGGGGTGGGACATGGCAGTGTTGAAGGACCCTTCACCTCACTGAGGCATCGGTGGGACGGCATTGGCTCTACTTGTGCCACCGGCATTTTTTTTTTTTTTTAAACTTTATTTATTTTTCCCCCCAAAGCCCCAGTAGATAGTTGTATGTCATAGTTGCACAGACTTCTAGTTGCTGTATGTGGGACGCGGCCTCAGCATGGCCGGAGAAGCGGTGTGTCGGTGCGCACCCGGGATCCGAACCTGGGGCCACCAGCAGCGGAGCGCACGCACTCAACCACTAAGCCACGGAGCCAGCCCCATGCCACCGGCATTTGATGAAGGATGTGGATGGAGCCCCACGTTGGGTGTGTGGCAGTGGGTAGGCTTCTGGCACCGGAAGTGACGATGAAACAGCTGTTTTTGCCGAGGGCTCTTCTTTTGCTCCTCAACTCACCCTAGAGCTTAGCCCAGCACTGTCTTCCTGAGGCCAACAACAGGCGGTGGGGTCCGCGGGAATCCCCGTGCATGCTCAGGAGCCACAGGATCCTTCCACCTCTCTGTCTGCATGCCCCTTGGCTTGTTTGTTTTCAGGAATTTGCTTGTTGACAACTCTAAGTGTGTTGGTGTGGGCTAGGGCTTCAATTCCCGGGAATGTTTTTAGATGGAGAAAAGCAGGCAGAGGCGAGGGTGAAGCTGAGAATGTGTGGGAATAGTGCCAATTCTGTGGGTAAGGAGGGTTTGGGTAACTCTCCCTTTCTCCTCTCGGGCACCTTCTTACTCCATCAGTTATGACAGTGACACATTTCATCACCACCTGTTCCACATATGAGAGGAAGAGTCATTCACAAGATTCTGTGAATGACTGTTTGCTGTATCTCCCAGGGGCAGACACTAGTATGTTCTGTTTCCTATTACAGCAACAATTACATGATGGCCCATATTAATTAGAATCTTGTTAATTTTCATGTTTGATTTTATTTAGCCAAAATGTATGGAGCCTCAACTCAGTGCAGGCACTGTGCTGGGTTCTGGGGTCAGAGATGAATCGCCATGGCCCTGCTTTCAGAGGGCCTATGTCCCAGGGAGACTGACACCCGAAACTGCTTCAGTACAGTAGATGACATTCAGAGGATGGAAATACCAGTGGTGCTGAGGATCAGTGGACTTCAAGAGGAGGTGACAGTTCATTAATGTTCTGAAGGAGGAGTAGAGGTCATTTGTTGACCAGAGGGCATCCTAGGCAGAGGGAACAGCACGGATAAAGCAGAAAGGCAGACCAGCACCGAGGGCTGGCGGGACCAAGGGGTGAGGCCAGATTGTGAAGGGCCTTGACCGCCAGGCTGGGGAGTTGGGTTTTATCCACTGAAGGCTCTTAGGCTGGGCTGCAGCAGGACCAGATGTGCATTTAGAAGGTTCAGTCTGCAGAGATGTGTTTCCTGGGTTGAAGGGGAACAATGCAGAGGCAGGGGAGACTATGGAATCTGGGTGAGAAAGGAGGGCCTGGGCCTCTAGGAGATGGAGTCTGCATGTGAAAGCAAATTAGGAAGAATAATGCACCAAACCTGGTAACCAATTATCAGTGGAGGGAGAGGAGAAGGAAGCCCAGGATGGGCCCTAACCTCTGAACCCCACAACAGTGAGTGACGATGGTGCTGTGAGCTGAGAACGGAGACGGAGGAGGAAGGTGGGGTTTAACCTGAGGGATGAGAATGAATCTAGTCTGGGATGGAGTGAGTTTGGGGTTCCTCTGGGCCGGCCGTGTGGAGTTAAGTTACCAATAAACAGCTGCACGTGCTCAGGAGAGGCCTGGGCCCCAGGAGGTGGTACGGGGTCTTCAGCATCAGGGCGGTTGTGGGAATGGGGCAGGGAAGGAAGACAGAGAAGGGACATGACACCAGCAGGACAGGACCTCGGGTGGAGGGGAGCAGGAAGGGAGCTGAGCTCAAGGGGAGGGAGCGGCAACAGCAGAGCAGGAGATGGTGTTGCGCTAAAGCGAGGGGAGAGGGGTGGAGGGGGCGTGGCTGCTGGCAAAGGCCAATGGGGTCAAGCATGGCAGGGGCCTGAAGTGTCCCTGAGAACCCACACTTCAGGGCCACTGCCAGGGGCCAGGGCCAGATGGTGTCAGTTCTACTGCTGGTGGGTCAGTAGTGAGGAGGAAGCGGAGACTGAGCAGCAGCAGGTAACAGAGGGAGTCTGTGTCGGGGAGAAGAGATAAATGTGGTAGCTGGAGGTCCTTTGTGTTTAAATTTATAAATGGGATAAACTTGAGCTTATCTGTGGATGGAAGAGGCCAGGCAAGAGGAAAATGGAGGAGAGTTGGAGAGTTGACGAGCAGGGTCCTAGGGGAGGTGGGGAGGGCCGGGTGAGGGTGCAGGGAGCTTGGCCTCCTTGGGAGTAAGGATAATCCCTGGAGGCTGAACAGAGATTCCGGAGAGAGAGGGGACAATAAAGGGAGCCATAAGGAAGCATGGTCTTGGAGGAGACAGGGACTGGAGTGAGCCTCAGAATGGAAAGAAAAAGAAGAGAAGAGGTGGCGATACATTGAGAGAAACAGTCTCCAAATCACAGACTCCAAATCTGGATTCACATAGATCACAGAACCAACCTTTACAGGTTGCCATATTTTAAAAAATATATTAGAAAATTAAAATAGCATAAAAATATAGCAAACATCCATTTTCACAGAATTAACAACTTTTAATGTTTTGTCAGTCTTTTTCTATATATTTAAAAACAACACAAATAATATACGCCACACTCTCCTTTATAAAAATGCATGTACGGATGAAAAACATTGCAGATACAGCTAAGGTCCCCTTTGGAGCATCATCTCCAATCTTACTCCCTTTTCACATCTTCAAAGGCACCCAGGATGATTTTGCTGTACACACTTCATAAACCATGTAGGGCTGGGTTTGTGTGTGCATCTCTGATCCACATGGCGTCATTGGCTGAGGCCTGGAGGGTCCACTTCAGGATGGCTCATTCAGCTGGGATGAGCAATGTCAGCTGGGAGTGCGGTCAAAGCTGTGGGCTGGGGGCATCTGTTCTGCTCCGTGTGGACCCCTCCATGGGCTGCTCGAGGCTCCTGACAGCACGGTGGCTGAGTGTCCTAAGAGAACAAGGTGGAATTGCGTCACGTTTTTATCACCCAGCCTTAGTCACATAGTATCAAGCTATTGGTCAAGAGCCACAAAATGCACCCAATTCAAGGGGAGGGGACACAGACCTGCTCCCTCAACGTCACGTGTTGGGTGGGAGATAATCTGCCACATGTGTGTTTAAACTTGTACCTAAACAGAATTTTATCATTCATATTCTTCTTTCTCTTGCTTTTCTCACCCCGCGTTGTGTTGCAAAAGTCAGAACCGAACTGATTTTTCTGCACGTCATGGCCGGTTTTGAGGTTCAGGCAGCGAGGAAGAGCTGTCAGCAATGTTGTGAATTTGGTTTCAGCATGGCCTTCTATTACTGAGGCCCACTGCTAAACTAGTAAAAACTTCTGTGTTATTGAGAGCTATTACATCCGAAAAGCTGAGCCTGGTTGTCTGAAGTGAAGTGCAAGATTCATGCCACTTGTTTCAGCATCGTTTCAGCAAGAAAAGGCAGAGACTGGCGTCGGCCAACTTGAATCGAGTGAGGGTCTGTGCACCAGGAGTGGTAGGGTCGGCAGAGAAGTATAAGGCAGGGTTCTTTCCCTTGAGAAACCAAGAATCCATCAGAGGAGACAAACACACACCTGTGGGAAGGGAGTGGCGTTCAGAGAGGCTGGGTCAGCGTGGTTGACAGTTAAGAGTCAGTTTGGGGAGGGCTGTTCTGCCCGTGGCTGCTCAGGATGGTTCTCATCCAGCCCCCTGTTCCCAACACCTGAAGGGCACCTGGCTCAATAGATGTGCAGGAAAGGGAACTTGAGCTGACTTTGGATTCAGCGGAGGGAGGAAGGAAGGTAGGCATTCCATGGCAGGGGCCGTGGCCTGAACACCCGGCCTGGAGTGACAATGGGTCACCTGACTGGCTGCAGGGATGGAAGAGGCAGTGGCCTTTGAGAGACTGGCCTTTGAGGGGGTCAGGCTGGGATGGAACCTGGTTCTGCCACTTACTGGTGGGATGACCAGGGGCAAGTTATTCAGTTTCCCTGTCTGGAAAATAGGCCGACTAATACCTGCCCGCACTGGCTGCTAGGACTGCAAGAGGGTGTGAGCGTTCAGCACAGCGCAGAGCACCTGACCCGTGGTGGGAGCGGAGTAGATGGTGCCATGGTTACCATGCAAGACAGGGCCAGGTGATGAGTGGCCTGAACCTCACCCAAAGAGCTTTGATGTGGTCCTGGAGGTATTGTTTCAGCTAATTGCCTGGCTCACTGGACTGGGCAGAGGAAGTGAGGGAAGCTGAGGGAGACCCGCCAAGAGGCCACGAGAGAAATCCATTTGGGTATCAGCGAACAAATATGTCCCATCCTAAAAGACTGGAGTTCTTCCTGCTCGGTGTTCAGGACTCTAGTGACAGCAGTTGCGAGGGATCATGGGCACATGCAGGTTAGCAAGTGCAGAGAGCAGCCTGTACTTGCCTCCTCAGCTCTCAGCCAGAGTTGCGGCCCCGCAGAAATGCTTTGTTGAGCCCCCAGCTCAACCGTGTCCCCTGGTCAGATGCTCTCATTGCTCTCTATGCTTTGCATTCATAGTCTTGGCTTAATTTTGTTTTTGATTATGTAGTATCTCTCCTATGGTCTGTAAGCTCAACGAGAGCAGGTCCCCAGGGTCTGTCAGAGTGTCTGCTAGGTGCTCAGAAAATACTGTACGTTAAATGTATGATAATACGGACTCATTCTAACGCACGTGCCCAACATGCCCAGATACTTTTCCTTAATACCCATCACTCAGCGGATACTTACGGAGCCACTCTCAGTGCCACCGCTGTCCTGGGCACAGTGACAAACAGTGCCCCTCTCTCTGCAACTCAGGTCTTCGTGGGAGGCAGGGACAGACAGTAAACAAGATAAACACACAAGCAAGATAATGAACAAGGGGAGCCAGCTGGGGGCTGAGGTCAGCGTGGTGGGCAGGGCCATACCGCATTGGGCCTGAGAGGTCAGATGAAGGGGTTGGGATTTCATATTAAGTGCGCTGGGAGCTCTTGGAGAGTTTTAAGCTGAGGAGAGAGAATCTGGTTGACTGTTTAAAAAGAATCCTGTGGTTGATAAGGGACTGTCCTCCCATCGGTTATGCAGAAAGGGCAGAGTGAGGGAAGACGCATAAGCACGATACGCACATGCAGCCCTTGTTCAAGCTCAGCTTCCTCTATTTACAGACGTCTGCAGATAGCATCGTGTGACGCGGATGTGCACATCCTTCCACACACATGTTCACTTGCTCACGTGTGCCGTGCTGACACCGGGCATGTGCACCATTAAGTCCACTGTGCTCTCACGTCATTCACCCAGGATACTCACACACTAACCTGCCCACACGGGACTTCACACAGCACAGCCCAACATCACATCCACGTAAGCGGACGCACACATCCACTCCTACTCAGAGCCAGCCAACTCTCGCCACCCATCCCCCGAGCAATCTCATCCAGGCTTATAATGGCAAATGAGATCAGAACCCTACGAGGAATTGTCCTCTCTGTTGAGCATGAATGTGCTCTATAAATCTCCCCACCTCAAATAAATCTGATACAGATGTAGAAAATGCATTAAAGTCTGAAACACCAGAGGTGGCTGGAGAGGTGGTGGGAACAGAGCGGTAAATCTTCTGCTGGGGGCATGCCAGCAGCTGGGGCTCTCCATCACCCAGGAGCAGGGAGGGAGCTGGGAGTGTGGGTGAGTCTGCTTCCTGGAGGTCACCCCAAGGTGATGCTACCTCCTTCCCTGGGCGATGGTCCTTTCAGCAGGAGCTGTCTGGACCTCCCCCAAGATACAGGTGAGTGCAGATGTTCACGACACAGAAACATCCACATCGTTTGATCCATTTTGGGAGGAAAAGCACTAGTTGAGTCAAAACTCACTCCTAACTGTTTTTGGAGTACATAGACAAAACGCCACATATTTTTGGTTGGTTTGGGCCTAATTTAGACACAGATTGCTGATTCTCTCCTGGAATGTGACGGAGGTTCCAGGCCTGTGACTGTATAATATGGTTTGGGCCATTCTCATGGACTTCCTGACTTACGTGTTCCCGTCCTTACATGTGCCACACAGCCCTGTGAGATTAGCCTGCTGTTTCTTCTAGAAGACTTCTCGTTTCCATTTCCAAGCAACACTTAACAGGACCTGTGGCTCTGACATTTCTTTCTTTCTGGTGATTTATTAAAATGTCCAGCAAACCCACGCCCACCTTCTCCGTGCAGAGGACTCTCATCTCTCACTCTCTTTTGTTTCTCATCTCCAAGATTTTCCCTCTGCCCACCCTGTCTAAGGCCCAGAGGTCCAGGGGAGGAGTGGAAAGCGCCCTCCTGCGAATGGCTGGAGATTACGAGGCAGCTTGCACCTGTCCTGCTTTCCTCAGTCTTGGCTTGGTTGTGTGGGCTCCGTATTTTTAAGCCTTTTTCTTTGGTTTTCTGCAGTTTCTCCATGATATGTCTAGATGTGAATTTCTTTTTATTTTTTCTGCTTGGGCTTTGTTGGCATTCTTGAATCTGTGGATTGATATCTTTTATCACCTCTGGATATCAGCTCTGGATATCTTTTTCAGCCTTTATCTCTCAAACATCGTCTTTGCTTCATCTCCCTTTTTTCTTACTGTAATTCCAATTAAATATATGTTTTCTTCTCACTGTATCCTCTAAGTCTTTTACTCTTTCTTTTGCATTTGCCCAGTTTTTGCCAGTGTGCACTGGATCATTTCTTCTGATCTCTCTTCCAGTTCATTAATCTCCTCTTCAGCTGTGTTAAACCTGCGGTTAAATCTGTCCATCAAATTTATTTTCGGTTGTTCTATTTATCAGTTATGAGCTTCATATTTCATTCTTTCAAAAAGATTATATGGCACTTTATCTAGTTTTCAGTTCCCTGTGAAATTTTCAAGATTGGTTTGTATTTACCTGAACATAGGACACATAGTTGTTTTATAATCAGCATCTGCTCGTGCCAGTGTCTGGAGTCCCGGGGTCTCTTTCTGTTGTCTGTTGTTCCCGCCAGTCCTCAGTCATGGTGTCTCGTGTCCTGTGTGCCTGATTTTCTTCAGTTAAGCACTGAGCACTGTTTTTGACAGATTGCTGTCTTCCCCCAGAGAGGACTTTTGTTTGCCTCTGCAGGGTGCCTGGGGCATTCCTAGTGCAGGGCACCTTAACTCAAGTTCAAGGCTTAAGTTTCCATAACCAAAGTGAAGAGTCAGACCAGAAGTCCATCTGGTCTCTTTCTGAAGTACGTATAAAGGATGGGACCCTTTGGGCTCCTAGTTTAAAACAATAGGTAGTTTATCCCCACTTTGGTGGCCCTGGCCTTGACTTTCATTTCCCCAACCCTGGGAGGCTGCTGAAGGGACTGAGAGGCCACAGCTCAATTTCTCAGCAGTATCTCCCTGATGGAGAGGTGCCCTCAGGGTGGAAATGGCTTTGCTTCTGGACTTATATCTCTGGATTTTTGTTATCTTCTACAAGTTGACCAGTGTTTCCTCGTTATCCTGGTAGGTCTTTGATGCTTTTAAGATGGTTTTTGTATTTTTTCAAGCTTGTCCTAGTTGTCTTCAGTAGGAAGATTGATCTTAATTACCCCATTTCCTTTTACTAAAAGTGGCTCTCTCTGTTTTGGTCTGTGCACGCTTGGCCACCCACAGCCCCGATGCCATGACAGGGCCTGGCTCCTGGAGCTGTGAGCTCATCCCAGGCAGGCAGTGGTACTAACGCTTCTCTCAGGCTCCAACTCTGAGGCCACAGGTCATGGGTCTGGCTCTGGTCCTCATCCTTTCCCAAAACCTCCTTTAGTTTTTTTCTGAGGGTCAGAGAGGATGGCCGTGACTTTGTTTCTGGAAGGAGGGATTCCTTTTGCTCACCCCCTGCACCCACACTGGCTGAGGACTAGTGTGGCTGCCGTGAAACTGTAAGAGATGAGTGAGTGATGTCTGTAGGTCTTGCTGGTCTGACTGCTCCGTTAGATCAGCGATGCCCCATGGAAATGATGGGTTGCTTGGCACATCTGATTGGTTCTTTGACTGGACTCGTCTAAATCAGCACTGACCATGTCAACAGATACAGGCTTAGCCGGCCCACAGAGCATGGGGAGGCCTCAGGCTGGCCTATATTTAGGATCCAGAAAGGGGAGGAAGTACCTGTGAAGGGAAGAGCCGTGTTTAAACTCAGCCTCCCCACCCACAGGCCATTGAATACGTTCTTCCTTGTTTTATCAAGGGTACGTATGGCTGTGTGTGGCTTGTTCAGATCCTGTGGTGATCAAAACAGATGGGAGAACTGGAACAAAGGATGGATTTTCATACGGAGCAGTGACCCAGGCTGTCAGGGCACCTTTCTGTCACTCTGCTTCCTTTGCAGCTGCTGCAAACATTAGGTGTGAGAGGGTTACATCCCCATCATGTCCCACCTGTGCTGTTCAAAACCAGACTGGCCATCATAAATGGGCATGCCCATGTTCTGCTCACAAGCTCCCAGGGAGTGCGGTAATTAATCCTGGTGGGAACTTCATTAATCTTGATTTAGTGCCCAGTGTAGTTATACCCCATCCCCCTTCCCCTTCATTTTTCAGCACCTTAAATAACTCGGGAGAATATTAATTCCTGGTGATGGCCGGCTGGGGAATGGGGAGTTCTGCAGCTTCTCAGCTGCTTGGAGCCTCAAGTGCCTCCCCCAATTTTCAGCCAGGAGCTCCCTGGGTGGGAAAGGAAATTTGGCAATGTAGGGGTTAAAGAGTTAAGTGTCCAATGCTCCCTGTTCTCTCTTGGTCTAGCTTCCTGAGCTTCAGTGGCAGTTTATCCTCAGTTCCTTCTCCATCTGCTTCCAGAGCTCCTATGAGGTGGGATCATTTATGGGACCTTACAAGCTGCAGAGGGGCTAAATTCTGACATTCCAGCACCACCTAAACACTGAAGACCACCTCACTCATAAGCCCTGGCTTATAGCATTCGGGGTGCTCTCTGGGTCTCTCTCCCTTTGTGGGTCGCCGTGGGCCTTTCTCACTCGTGAGCACTGCCGTACACATCAGTGAGCTGTGTGTGCCGGCCAGTGCTTGAGGCAGCTGTCACTCCGTCGGGCGGTGGGGCTGAACTCGCAAGCTTTTCCTCACAGACCTTCTCCTTCCGTGTCACCAGGAGAGGCTGTCCCCAGGCAGATGGCAGCGCCCTGGTCTGAAAGGCCGGGGCTCCCGAATGAGGGGACTGAGTGATAGGGGGCATGTTCATGTCTTTCTACTCAACCATGGTCTTAAAATCTGTGAAAGATAAAAATTAAACATTAACTACTATTTCTAAATGGTGTTTTAATCCACATTTTAATGCAAAATTTTAAGAGCTACAAAGACTGGCAGTTACGTGACATACAACATCTATTTTTGTATTAGTAGCTGATATTTTCATGGCTTGTGTGGAATTAATGCACTCTGAATTTATTAACAGAACTCAAGACTTTCAGAAACATCAATAGGTTCAAAATTCCTGAAGCCTTGGCAAAAACGAAATACAGACCCCTGACCGCCACGTCTTTCCCCTTCTCAGCCAGCGTTCCTCACATCCTTCCCACCTGATTTAACAGGCGTCTTCTTGGCTTCTGCCTCAAGAAGTACATGTGGCTTCACATGAAGGACAGGGAGCTGCCCAGGGCCCCTCAGGTGGTGCCTCGACTTCATTCTCTTTGAGGAGATGCCTTTTCGCAGCGATGGGACCAGGAGTCAGACAGACACAAGCCCAGTCCCGGCTCCACCCTCGGCAGCCGTGAGCTCTTACGCACATTCCTTAACCTCTTTTCCTGTGGAAAATGGGGAGAGTGATGCCTGCGGTCAGAAACGCTCCGAGGGGTAAACAGCATAACACACCTGAGACCCTCCTCCTGCACACGGTGAGGGGGCGTTGTCCTCGTGATCGCTCCCCAAAGAAAGGGCTTCTCTCTACGTGTTTGTCCGAGAGTCTTTAAACTTGTAAAACGTGCAATAATTCTGCCTACAACCATCACTAGCAGCCTTCCCTCATGACAGACTGAACACAGAGTGAAGTTCCAGTCCAGGCTCTACTTTTGCACTGATTTGAGTCAAGTGCTGTAAACTTTATATAGCACTTTCAAGTCTGTTATTCTGTTTCTCTCCCATGTCACACCTGAGAGTTGTAGACCACATTGAAAAAGAGATTTAAAGCCAGTGTTGTGTTTTAGCCATAGTTCCTCTGTATGTGTCTGAGTGCACAAATGCACGTGTGTGAGGGTGAGGCGATGTGTGAGCAGTGTCTGTTGACGTGTCTGTGAACAAGAGCCGGCAGTTGTTGGAGCCTGTGCTCTATTTTGCACCTTCACACCCTGGGAGGACTCCAGATCTTCTGCCTCGGTTCTGTTGGTACCGAGAGGTCCGCTTCTGTCCATTCGTGTGCTGGTGAGCTGCTGTCTGGGCTTCGGGAGTATGAGGAGGGGTGGCCGGAAAGTATCCGAGAAGCCGACTGTGGCCCAGTTAGTTACTCTCATGGGCTTAGTTACAACGGCCAACATAAAGTATTAGTCCCTCTTTCTGGCAACACCCACCCATACAACACACATACAACACACACAGACAAGATACACACACAACACACATGGACACATACACACACAGTGCCGGTTCTTGCCTGTTTGCCTTCAGGTCCACTCTCTTCCTCCTCTGCTCTGCCTGCAGCTGCTGTTTGCCTCAGGGCCATCTCTGGGCAGTGCTTGTGCCTCCCGCAGGGCTCGAGTTCCTGGTGTGGCCTCAGTCCTGGGTCCTGAGACTGCGGCCTCCCCCGCTCTCCTTCCAGCTCTGGGAGTGCTGCTGGTTCTCTGCTGTTGCTCTGCTCCCGGCTCAGTCCTTTCTCCTGTTTGGCTTCTCAGTTCTCCCATCACCTGTTAAATCAGTCCCCTGTACTAAATTCCCTATGTCAGAAAGACCTAGCGTGTATTTTGTCTTCCCAACTAGACCCTGACTAACACAAACACACACACGCACATACTCACTCACTGTGGAAAACACTTGAGCTGAGCCGTGAGTGCTGTTGGGCTCAGTTGTGGATCAGCAGGAGGGGCTGCATGAAAGACAGGGAATTCAGCACCTGGGGAGCACATTGCTCCCACAGAGTCTCAACAGACCAGTAAGTCATTCGCTTTTGGCTGCATCCCGGACTTACCTCTGAAAGTGTAGGTATATACCCTGGAAAGAGTGGTATCTTTTCCTGCCCTACCCAGGCATCCCCAGCATCTGCTCTCAAACCTTCCCTTCTCTTCGCATTTTGTGTCAGCTGTAGAGAAGATGCAGAATCCTGGGGAGTCCTAGGCCGCCTCTGTTGGCGCCAGTCTGTCCCAATTTCCTGGATGGGAAGTTCCTCCCGGTGAAGAGCATTTACCATTTCCACACAGATTGGATCTAGATTCTGCTGAAACAGCCAGGCAAGCTGTCAGATCACTGGGGAAATTTAAGTTAAATTAGTTGTTTGGCATCATGAGGACCAGGGACCAGGTAATCCTTTTTCCTCCTGATAGCCGCTGACAAAACTAACTTATTTTAGTTACCTCTTTAAAGAAATAGATTTGTGTCCTATTTATCTGCTTCTTGAATTAGGAATGGTGAGCACAGTCTATCGAATAAGCACAACAAATAATAAAAATATAAATTTGGACTGATGACCCGTTAATGTGGAAAGACAAATATTAAGGATGGAGTGATGAGAGTGAGAGACAGATGGGGGAACAGAAAACCACGCTCAGAGGCCATCAGAGACCCTAGTGTGCAGAGAGGGGAAAAGAGAGAGAAAACCTTTTACATATCACAACTGAAGACTTCACAGTGGTTGTATTTTCTAGCTACAGGCGTAGACTCTATCTGAAGGTCTGTGACAGGGATTCCCCAGACAAACTTTTCTCTGGTGGCTTCAGTCCAGGGGAAACACAAATCTTTTTTATTTTATTATTATTATTTTTTATTTTCACTTTTTTAAAATTGAGGTCATATTGGTTTATAACATTGTGTAATTTCAGGTGTACATTATTATATATTTGTTTCTGTATAGACTGCATTGTGTTCACCACCAGTAGTCTAGCTTTTATCCATCACTGTACACATGTGCCCCTTTACCCCTTTTGCTCACCCCCCGGCCCCCTTCCTCTCTGGTGACCACTAATCTGTTCTCTTTGTCCATGTATTTGTTTATCTTCCACATAGGAGTGAAATCATGCAGTGTTTGTCTTTCTCATTCTGACTTATTTTACTTAGGTTAATACCCTCAAGGTCCATCCATGTTGTTACAAATGGGATGATTTTGTCTTTTTTATGGCTGAGTAGTATTCCATTATATATATATATACCACATCATCTTTATCCATTCATCTGTTGATGGGCACTTGGGTCGCTTCCACATCTTGGCTATTGTGAATAATGCTGTGATAAACATAGGGGTGCATGTATCTTTTTGAATTATTGATTTCATGTTCTTTGGATAAATACCCAGAAGTGGAATAGCTGGATCATATGATATTTCTATTTTTAATTTTTTGAGAAATCTCCATACTGTTTTCCACAGTGGCTGCACCAGTTTGCATTCCCACCAGCAGTGCAGGAGGGTTCCCTTTTCTCCACATCCTCTCCAACACTTGTTATTTCTTATCTTCGTAATTACAGCCATTCTGACGAGTGTAAGGTGATATCTCATTGTAGTTTTAATTTGCATTTCCCTAATAATTAGTGATGTTGAGCATCTTTTCATGTGCCTGTTGGCCATCTGTATATCTTCTTTGGAAAAATGTCTCTTCATATCTTCTGCCCATTTTTTGATCAGGTTGTTCAGTTTTTTGTTGTTGAATTGTATGAGTTCTTTATATATTTTGGAAATTAATTGCAAATATTTTCTCCCAGTTGGTGCGTTGTCTTTTCGTTTTGAAAAACAAGTCTTGATGTTTGTCTGCCTGTCCACTGACTAGTGCCTGGAGGTCAGGACTTTGCCATGTGTCCCAGCCCAGGGCTGAGGACATAGCAGGTGCCCACATTTTTTGGATGAATGTCTCAGGGAGGGAATCAGAGAGCTGAAAAGCAGTGCGAGAGGTTACTCGGCTCAGCCTCTGCAGACAAAGGCATCACCCGGCTCCACACCCCATGCAAGCTGGTGGCAAACAGTCTCCTTCTTTCTTTACTTTACTTGCAATTTCCCTTTTTCCTTCACCACATTCATCCCAGGGACAAACTCTTCATCCTCTTGGAAGGCAGCAAAGTTTCCTAGAACAGGAGACTGTGGGAAGGGAAGAACAGAAGACAACAATAACCTTTGAGTTACTTTAAATTGAAATTAAAATTTTAAATTTAAATAGGCAGTTCATACAATGGCATACTATATTCAGCAATAAAAAAAAGTGAACTGCTGTTACTTGCAACAGCATGGATGAATTTCAGAATACTCGTGCTGAGAGCAGAGGCCAGCCCAGAAGACTGGGTGCCGACCATGTGGCCCGTTCATACAGACTGTTCAAACAGGCGAAGCGAATCCATACTGAGAAAAACAAATCAGGGGTCACCTGGGGCCGGACTGATGGGGGCTTGAGTGCGGAGAGGTACAAGGAAACTTTTGGGGTGACGGGGATGTGCTGCATCATCATTAGGGTGCTGGTGAAATGGTACATACTTCACAAAACTCATCAAACTATACACTTAAAATTGGGATATTCTATTGTATGTATATAATTACACCCCAGTGAAGTTGACTAGAAAACACGATACGGGGGGCAGTGAGGGAGGTCGCAGCCTGCTGCTGCCGTGTGTTCTCGGGAGACCCACGCCAGAGGAGACTGAGCCGCTGTCCTCCTGGCTGAGGCTGAACCAAGACCAGGGGCTGGAGGTTAGACTTCAGAAGGAGCTCCTGGGGCCGGCCCTGTGGCTTGGTGGTTAAGTGCGCGCTCTGCAATGCTGGTGGCCCGGGTTCGGATCCCGGGTGCGCATCAAGGCACCACTTCTCCGTCCATCCTGAGGCCGAGTCCCACATTCAGCAACTAGAAGGATGTGCAGCTATGACATACAACTATCTACTGGGGCTTTGGGGGGAAAAAATAAAATAAATAAAATCTTTAAAAAAAAAAAAAAAAGAAGAAGGAGCTCCTGGACTTATGTCAGAAAGAGTGGCCTGGAATCTCCTTCCTCCTCCCACGTGGAGAGGTCTCCCCTCTGCCCCCTCCTCAGTGGTCATGCCCTCTGTTGGGGAAGCCCAGGTTCAGGTGACAGTTAGCCTGCCTCCCCCTGCGTGCACGAAGAGGAGACAGTTCCTTAAAGTAGTGACAAGAAGAGCTCAGGACAGGGCAGCTGACCCCCACAGATTCTGCCACATTGCACCACTCCAGAGGGCACCACTTTGTGGAATCTCGGAGTTCGTAACTCCGCTGACCCTGCCGGGGTAGGAACTTCTTGGATCCCAAGACAGTGGGAAAGTTGGTGCACGTGCAGAGAAAGGGGAGTCCATCCCCTAAGAGCCCAGCGCATGGAGCACCAGGGGCCCAGGGCTGCTGCTGAATGCAGCACCCAGGCACAGTGACCACGTCCTGGACTGCTGTTGGGTCTTCCTGCCCCACATCCCTGCAGCGAGTCCTTGGATGTCAGAGAGGAGACGAGAGCCTGGCTGGAGAAGAGAGGCGCACAACTGAATCCTAACCGCCACCCTCTGCAAAAGGTGGGCTCTCCTTGCTCCTTGGGTTTCTGCCGCTGCTGTGTGCTGAGAGTTCATCCCATGCCTGACCTGAGAGCGTCTCTAAAGCCCCATCACACCCTGCATCCCTGAGGTCCTGTGCCATTGCTTGGTGGGTTACATCTATTCTGTAAATATTGATTGGTGCTTGTTACATGCCAGGCATGGTGTTGGGCCCTGAGGGGAGGAAGAAGACGAAGAGTCAGTCCTGCTCCTCAAGAGCTCCCAGTCTAGCGGAGGATCCATGTGAGTAACTGAGAAACACGGAGGCTGAGCTGTGATGGGGTAAACAGAGGGCTGGTGCGCTCCAGAGGTGCACCAACCCAGACCAGAGGCCCTTGGGAGGAGATGGGGCCTGAGCCAGAGCCTAAAAGAAAAATTAAATCCAACTTGGCTACATCAACTGAAGGAAGCAGAGGAAGAGTGCTGCAGGCAAAAGAAACAGCAGGTGCAAAGGCCCGGGGGTGAGCGGGAGAACCTGCACTTGATGATTGACAAGGGGTTGAGTCAGGCTGCAGTGTGGAATGTACACATGTCTGTGTGGGCCGGGTGGTGCTGAGTGTGAGAATTAGAGCAAAGAGGAGACAAGTGGGTTATGGTGAAAATTGAACCTGCCTCTAATTAAGCGTCTAGATCCAACCATCAATTTACAAGAAATACGGGAAACAGAGGAACCAGGAGGAAGAAATCAGCCAATCGAGAATGCAGGACATTGCACAGGACAAGTGATCTAGTTCGTCTGACAAATCAATGACATCAAGAAAGGGAGAGGGGATGGTGATAGAATAAAAGAGACTGAATGGATTTAATAACCAGATGCAATGAATGGACTCAAACAAAGTGACTTTTAAAAGGCAAAACTATATATACTACAAAGCTATAGTCATCAAAACAGTGTGGTATTGGCATAAACACAGACACATAGATCAATGGAACAGAATCAAGAGCCCAGAGATAAATCCACACATACATGGTCATTAATCTTCGACATAGGAACCAAGAACATACAATGGGGAAAGGACAGTCTCTTCAAAAAATGGTGGTGGGAAGACTGGACAGCCACATGCAAAAGAATGAAACTGGGGGGCTGGCCCGGTGGTGTAGTGGTTTGTTCGAGTGCTCTGCTTCAGCAGGCCGGGGTTCACAGGTTCAGATCCCAGGCACAAACCTACACACTGCTCTTCAAGCCATGCTGTGGTGGCGTCCCACATACAAAATGGAGGAGGATGGGCACAGATGTTAGGTCAGCAACAATCTTCCCCAGCAAAAACAGGAACATTGGCAACAGTTGTTAGCCCAGGGCCAATCTTCCTCACCAAAAAAAAAAAAAAAAAGAATGAAACTGGACCCTTATCTTCAGCCATACACTAAAGTCAACTCAGAATGGATTAAAGACTTGAATGTAAGACCTGAAACCATAAACTCCTAGAAGAAAACGGGGGGTGAAAAAAAAGGCGTTTTTGAGACAATCAGGGAAGTCTGAACATGGGTTAGATGTTATATACTATTAAAGAATCTTACTATGCGAGGCGTCATAATACCCTGTGAGGTATTACTATTTCCATTACAGAAAAAAACAAAACCATTAACAGATGAAGCCAAGAGAGGTTAAGTAACTTGTGCAAGTTCATACAATTAACTCTGGGCAATGGGAAGTACAGTCGTCCCCCCTTAGCCACAGGGGATACGTTCCAAGACCCCCAGTGACTCACGGGCGGGTGGTGTCTACAGCGAGGACCCGCTGGACAAAGGGATGAGTCACATCTCAGGCTGGACAGAGCAGGGTGGTGAGATTTCATCATACTACTCAGGATGGCTTGCAATTTAAAACTTAGGAATTGTTTATTTCTGGAATTTTCCATTTAATATTTTCCGACCGCGGGTGACTGCAGGTAACTGAAACTGCGGAAAGTGAAGCCGTAGATAAGGGGAGACTACTGTATATTCAAGGATTCAGTGTTTCACCGGCTGCTGCTTCTCTCCTCTGGGAAAGAACAGGCTCCTTTCTCCTTGCAACCCCCGTCATACCTCCGTTGTTGTCGCATGCAGTCTACTGACTTGTGCAGTGCTTACGCTAACCATTTTGTATACGTTGTTTACTCCTCCGCAACCTTATTAGATGGATGTCATTAATCCTCTTTAGCTGATGACAATCCCAAGGCTCAGAGAGGTTCCCTGACTTGCCCAAGGCTACTCAGATAGTAAATGGCTGAGCTAACAGTCGACCCAGCTTTCTGTGATGCCTGTATTTGTAATCACTGTGCCCAGTCTCCCCATGAACCTGGCACGTGCCCAGAGAAGTTGGAAGTGTGTGCACTCGGCTCGGAGAAGATGGGGCACCCAGGGTCTCTCCAGCCCACCGGCTCCGCCTCTACCCCCTGTGGGTTAATGTTTGGAAGGGCCTAGCTGTGCTCTACCTGAGCAGGTGAAGGGCAGCACTTGGCTCTGCTGGCATCCGTGCTCTCTACCTATAACAAGCATTAACAATCGGCATCTCCCTTGTGGAGGCTGCCCTGAATGCAGCTGCTAATTAGAAGGTTAACTTTCTGGCCCCAGTGCACACAGCTCGCCCCCAGGCAGGCCCATTACACATGGGGGGAGGAGGAAGTGCAATCCCTGCGTCCCTAGGAAGCAGCAGGGAAAACACTGGAAGCTGAGATCTGGGCCTGGTCCCAATTCTGCCACCAGCCTCTCATACGCCATGCCTCGTGCCACTTCCTGGTCGTCGCTCACAATGTGCCCTCTGCCCGGGATGCCCTTCTCGCTCTGTGTGCTTGGGTGGTTCCTAGTCTCCCTCTGAAACTTCACACAGAAGACCCCCGGCTCCTCTCTGTTCGCACCACACAGATCTGTGTGCCTACTGTGTTGTATTGTATCGTGGTGACACGTGTGTCTCCTCATTGGAGTGTGAGCCTCTTGAGGTCAGGCACCACGTCCTGGTCATCCTTGTGTGTCCAGTGACTAGCACAGCCTTGGTACCTAACAGACTTTCAAGGTGTTTGACAAATGAATTACTGAATGGGTAAATGAATGAATGAAGTACAGATACTAGCTTTGTAATCAACCCTGAGCAAATTAGGGCCCCACCCTGAGCCTCTGTTACCCCATCTGCAGAATAAGGGGTTGGGTCCCATGAATTCTGCAGGCTTTTAGTGCTGTATCTACACTCTGGGGTGGGATGGGGGGTGGGAACGGGCCAGCACCTGCAGAGTGTTCTCTCTGAACATCTGCCCCCTTGGAGCAGAGACTGGGGCTGGCAGCCCACTGATGGGTGTGGGACTGGAGGCCACGGGCTCAGCTCCCCCTACCAGGTGGCTCGAGGACCACCAAGTGTTGCAGCACAATCGCGAGGGAGTGTTACTGATGGTCT
Organism: Ceratotherium simum simum; assembly: GCF_057802395.1. NCBI lineage: Eukaryota > Metazoa > Chordata > Mammalia > Perissodactyla > Rhinocerotidae > Ceratotherium > Ceratotherium simum. The sequence goes on from NC_141935.1 coordinate 825,697, forward strand.
CACACCGCGTTTGGGGGAATTAGCCCGTCCTCACACGTAATTATGAGGCCTGGGATTGTGTACAGGCACAAGGCTGGATCGGAGGAGAAAGGAAATACTTTGTACCTGCCAGTGACGGTGAGTGAGCTGGGGAGGAGACCAAGCATCCGTCTCTTCTGGACAGCTTCTCCCGCCTGGTGGTCCCCTCTGTGGAGCCAGCAGTAGCTGGCCTGACACCACCTCTGCCTGGGGATGTGGAGCTGAGGGTCCTCAAGGGCCACCTCTTTCTTGGCCTGTTTCTGACAAGGAGGGCTTTGCGTGAGTCAGCCTTCGCACTGAGCACAGTGACTGGCTGAGAGCAGGTGGTCAGTAGTATTTATTGAACGGACGAATGAATGAATGAATGAACAGATGAGTGAGTGAGTCAATGAGTCAATGAATGCATGAACGATATGATCCATGAGAGCAAGACGTTTGTTCTGCTCATCGCCGCATCCCAGCACCTGGAAGGTCTGGGACCGGGCAGCTGCTCTGTAGGTGTTTGCTGAGTGGTCAGCTGACTTGAGGAATATGGATGTAAAAGTGTGAGACTGTGGAGGAGAAAACAGAGCACTGGAGAGTCCTTGCGTCCCGAGAGAGAGAAGGCCAGGGTCAGGGAGAGGAGCAGGCCAGGGTTAAGACGTGGTGAGCGTGTGGGCCTGCGTCCACACCGTCCTCAGGCTATGGACTCGGGACCATCTCTGCTGTCCTCAGGGGCAGTGCTTCTCAAAATGTGTCTGTGGACCACCCATGTCACAGTCTCCCAGGGTCCTGAACTGAACCTACTGAATCAGAATCTTTGGGGTTGGGCCTGGGAATCTGCACATTGTGGAGCTTCCAGAAGGTTTTTAATGCCCATTAAAATCTGGGAGCCATTTGGTTAAGGCTGCTGGGTGCAAATTCCTTTTCTTCCTCACCTTCTACCTGGGAGAGTCATAGTGAAACAGGTGGGAGCCATCACTTCCTGAGGGCTATGTGTGTGATGTCACGTGTCCTTCCCAACAGCCCTGTGAGGTATGGCTGTTACCAGTCCTGCTACAGATGAGGACCTGGGGGCTCAGAGAAGTTAATGAACTTGCCCTGGGAGACACAGCTAGAAGTAGCAGAAGTGAGACCAAAGTCTGGACTTGTAGACATTCCACTGCCTTATGGGTTCCCTTTGCTTTCCTAGTGGGATGTTCACCCTGGTGGCTAACCCTGTCTCCCTTACTGTCCCGGAGCCCAGCCCCCTGTCCTGACCACAGGGAGAAGACAGCCGGCACTGTCACCCACAGCCTGTGCTTTGATGGAAACGCACGATGCAGAGAGGGCAGCATCTCTCATGGAGAGGGCTGGTGTGTTTTCATTAAAGACCTACATGCCATTCAGGGCCTGAAGGCGCCCGCTGTTGGGGCCCAGGGAATCTAATGGCAGCAGGGAGAGGGCCTGCAGGCAGCTGCTCTGACCATGCCAGCTCCAAGCTCCCTGCCTCTCCCCCCAACTCACGTGTCAGTGGCTGTCACCTGCTCGGCAGATGGCAGACTGGCAGCACCTGTCCCTAGGCTGTACCCAGATGGGCTCGGCTGTGTCCTGGCTGCCCCTGAGCTAGAGCCACCTGTGCCCAAGAGAGGCCCGACATCAGAGGAGAAGGGCAGACATGGCTCACAGCCCCTCCAGGTTGTGGGGAGAGAGCTGAGGGTGCTGAGGGCGCTGAGAGCTGGCACACAGCTTCACCTGCCCCTGTGGCGGGGGCGCTGTCAAAGTCCTTTCCAAGGCTGAGTGCCCCCCCAGCCGAATGCTGCCGGCCTGACCGCGTTTCCTCATCTAGGCTGGGAGGGGCGCGCTGGGAGGGGCGCGCTGGCAGGGTGGGTCTGCCCCTGGTCCACTAGGCCCCACGTCTGGGGAACTCACCACCTTTTTAATTGGGAAAGCAGAGTGGATTCAAAAGTTCTCTTAAAATGATACCCAAGAACAGAAGAAGAACACGGAGGTGGAGTGTGGGCAAAATTAGTATGCTGTGCAGGGGGAGAGGGGAGGGGTCCCTTCTACCCGGAACAAGACGGGTCGTCAAGCTCGTGGCCTTCCTGAGGACCTGCAGCAGATGTGGTATTTGATGCTCCAAAGGGGGCGTTCAGAGAGAGAGAGAGGGAGGGAGACAGAGACCTGCCTCTGTAATGGAGCCTCCAGCGGAGCCCCTGGTGATCTGGAAACAGAGAAGTACTCCATTCAACAAACATTTACATCCGTCAGCCTGCGTCCCAGGCCCTGGGAAGGGAAGCCCAGCCCCTTCCTGCTCCCTCCACCTGGACATCCCTGTACCACCAGGGCAGAGGGTAGGGGGCTGCATAGGGGCAGGGGGAGGCGGGAGCCAGTATCCTGAATTGGAAGGGGTGACACATCCCCAGGCAACCTGGCCACCCCTTTCTGGAAGCATTTGGCTGCACATTTCCCTGGGAAATGAGGACTTTTAGGAAAAATACTAACAACAAAAAAAATCCCACCACTGCATTGCAGTGCCTCTGAGACTGGTGCAGGCTGCAGGCTGCTCCGTGCTGTGCGAGGCCCACATAGCACAGTCCTCGCCCAGCCCAGCCCGCACCCGGGCTGGGCATCCCCTCGCCCCCTCTGGCAGCTGCTGTCACAGCCCTGAGGGCCAGGGGCAGGGCAGGGAGTCATCAGCTAACCTGCCACCCAGCTCCGGACTGGCCTAGGCAGGGTCCCAGGGCATCGGTAGAGGCAAAGGTGGGGATTACAGAGCTGGGGGCTGGGGGCAGGGGGACACGGGCTAGGCTGGGGGGCTGGGTTTCTGGGCTGGACCTCTGCTCCCTCTCCCACCTTTGTCATAGCACCCTGCTTGTCTCCATCATCGAGGACATGTGTAGCTGGAACCTGCATTTTCCTGTTCCCAACACCAGCTGGTGTGACGTGTCCTTGTCATCCCCTCCTCTTTTTCTCCAAAAGACAGGCCAGGCAGCCACTGCCCTGCGTGCACTTCCAGTCTCCCAGCAACAGACTCAGAACCATCAGAGCTGAGAGGGACCTAGGTGGTCATCCAGTCCTATCCTTTGTTAACAAGGAAGCTGAGACCCAGAGAGGGGAGGTGACTTGCCAAGGTCACTCAGTGAGCTGGGGGCAGAGCTGGTCCCAGGCGGGAGGCCAGAGGTGGTGCAGGAAGTGACTGGGGACATGCTGAGTGAGGCCAGGTGAGAGGCCCCCAGGAGACCCGGTGACTTCCTGCTGATTGATCACTGAATTCATAGATCAGCTGTTCAAGGCAGCCAAGGAGGAGAAGGGCGCCGACACTCATGCTAGATGCGGGGTCTGCGTTACACACACTCACGCTAGATGCGGGGTCTGCGTTACCCACACTCACCCTGAGTTTCCTCCAGAAGGCCTTTCCCAACTGCTGGCTCCAGCCCAGCCTCCAGAGCTTGTCAAGGACCATGAGGGGCTCCCGGGGCCTTCATCTGTGCCAGCCACACTGTTTCTGGCCTGGGTGCTGACATCAGGGCAAGAGGGAGGCCAAGCAGGGGGCTCTCACATTCCTCACCCGGAGCCAGGACACCCAAAGGCACTGGTGGCACTGCCGTGTGGGAGAGGGAACCATGGCAAAGCTCCAGCATTGTCCAGTTCAGCGTTGTCTGACTGTTCCCTCCCTGACTCCTTCCCAGGACCATGTGGTGACTCCCAGTCTTCCCTTCCAATTGCCCACCCACCCAAGCGAGGAGCAGCTGCCCAGGGTCCTGACCCTCGCCTCCCAGGTCAGCAGGCTCTAGCTCTGCCTGGGAGGGGAGAGAACTATGGGTGGGGAAAGAGGCCCCTGGGTCCTGGGCATCTCTTCTAGAGGCTGCCTTTGGGACTCCTCTCCTGGGTGCCCTGAGACCATGGTGAGCGTGCCTCTCGCGTGGGTGTGTTTGGACTAGCTCTGCTCGAGGCTGGGCCCCATGAAGAGGCTTCTGTGCCACTGACCACCCTGAGACTGGCCCCACCTTGGTCTGACCCCTGGAATTTGGACGAATTGGCTCACATTTAGGGTGTGTTGTACCTCTCTGGACAGAAGGACACAGACAGACTGGGTCTTGTCCAGAAGAATTTGGCCAGGATATAGAGGCAATGGAAAACTCTGGAAAAGAGTGGAAGGAGCACTTTAGACTAGATGGAGACTCCCAGGGGGATGTAGCGGCTGCTCTCAGGGAGCTAGAGGACTGTCCTGTCTTCTGAACGGCTGGACTCTCGCCAGCAGGGGAAGCCACGGGGAGACAGACGTTAGCTCAAGATAAGGAAGTCCACTCTAACTCTTGAAGATGTGCAGACAGTGGGGAGGCTGTCTCGTAATGGAGCGGGCTGCCCGCTGCTGGAGTGTGCAAGTAGAGCTGGTCCGTCAGGGATGGGTGTCAGGGAATTCCTGCAGGAGGAGGAGGTCAGTCTGCGGACAGAGAAGCAAAGGGAGCTCCAGATCACAGCTGTGGCACCGTGTGCACCCTGAGCATACGGTGTGTCCAGTGTTTAATGTGCTGTGTCACTATCGAAGCTTCACACCATCCTTGCTGGAAAAAAAGTGTTATTTCCTGCTTTTATAGATGACAGATGAGCCTCAGAAAGGTTTAAGACACTTCCCAAGGTTGTCCTCTTAGAAAGCAGCAGCCAGGACTTGAACCCAGGCCTGTCTGCTCCGGATCCCTGGCGTTTGCCCTCTACCACTCTTGGCTTCGAGGCTTCGGCGCTCAGGGCCCTGGGCAGGACAGAGGGGCTGCACTGCTCCACTGTGGTCTAGAAGCAAGAGCAGCCCACCCAAGGAGGTGGCGAGAAGCCCTCGGCAGGGAAGATCTGGAGAGGTTTCTGTCTGCCCTGGAGTCATACAGCAGCGACCAGCAGGGGACCCAGAGTTCACCGTCTGCGCTATCCTTGACCAGGCTGACCACCAGGATTGCCTGTTCTGATTGGGGCGTGTGTGTGCGCCCATGCGTGTGTACCTGCGTGCACGTGTGTGTGTGTGTGTGTGTTCCAAAGCCCACTTCTCCCATCCAGGCCTTGCAACCCTTCATCCCAGCATTGCTGATGATGCCGGCTGGGAGCTGAGGGCCGCTTGCTGGGGAGCAGCTGCTCCTCGGCCTTGTGGGGGATGCAGCGGGGGGGCGTCTGGAAGACAAGGATGGGAATACCTGTCTTACCAGGGCCACGTGAGTGAAAACGTGTAAAGACTCAGCATGGCGCATGGCTGAGCAGTTCCCTTGTGTGGTCCCCGAGACTCCTGGGCTCTTGATCAGCTGTGGGTTCAGCAGTAGATAAAGGAAACAGAGGGAACTTACCCAACTCTGGGTTAGAAAAACGACAGGATGACCTTGTACAAAGGAGTGTGTGCTCCCGTCTAGTAGGGCCGCCGTCCAGGGTGAATCACCCTGGCTTCCTCAAGACTTGTCCGGGGCCCTCCTGTCTTCTCATGGGAAATGACCTCACCCTCCGGCTTCAACCCCTCCTCTCAGTAGATGACTCGAGAACACGCATCTTGAGCCCAGGCCCCTCTTCTGGGGGCCGCCTGCTCAGCCATCTCACATTCAGCATCCCCACTTTGATGCCTCGCAGGTACCTCCACACATGCTCTTACCCACCTCCCCTCACCTGGTGACTCTAGGGATTTCCGTCCCAGTGAGTGACAGGCGTCTCCATCTAGCCAGCAGCACAGGAGCCTAGAGTTACTACTAATACCTCCCTCTCCCTTCGTATCCAGCCCAACGCCAAAGCCAGTGACTTTCCTCCCTGTTGAAGCCCTCCACTCTCTCCCTCTCCAGCACCCTGGCCCAGCCGTTATCATCTCTTCCTGGGCTATGCAGAAGCTGCTCGCTCTGCCTGGAATGCACGTCCCTCCACTCTGCTGGTTAATTTCTGCTCAGCTTTCAAGCCTCAGTTCAAGTGCCTCTTCCACCAGGAAGCAGTCCTAGATCTCCCTGAGAAGTCCCTCTATTGTAGTCGTATGGCACCACCCACACTCCTTCACAGTACAGATTGTAGCATAGCTCTGACGTGTGTGTGCGTGTGTGTGTTTGTGGTCATATGATCTCCCTGAGACTGAATACCTCCTGAGGGACGGCCCTGTCTGCTTCTGCTCATTGTTGACTTCCCAACGTCAAGGACAACATTTGACACATGGAGAAGGCAATTAACAGAAGGTTGTTGATGGATGGATGAATTGGCAGGGGTGAGTCTGGAGTCAGGTTTTGTGTGTGGACAAAGGCTGGAAGAAGGGGTTCTGGTCCCTCAGAGATGCAGGGCTGGGCTGTGTCCGGAGCATGCAGGGAGGGAGCGGCTCTCAGGCCCAGCAGAAACCTGGCCCATCAGGGAGCGCGGGCAGCAGAGTGGCCTTCTTGGGAGACTGTGCCTCCTAGGGCCACGTGACTGTGAAAGTATTAGTCCTCAGGAGCAATTAGTTAAGTTAATTAGCTGATCCATTTAAGCAGCAGCTAAAGCAACAGGGCCTGAAGACTGTTTGGAGAAAGACACTCAGTTATTTGTACCAACGTCACCCTAATTTCCCTGGTAAGCGCGGCAGTGGCTGGGCAAGGGAAGAGACTTGAACACTCAATTAATTTCCCCTGTTTGGGGCCTGGAGGGGGCGGGAGAAAGGGACCCTGGGGGTGGGAGCTGGCTCAAAGTAGGCTGTCAGGGCACCAGAAGCCCCATGGCCACCCAGATACTTTGCATCTATTACCTCACTGACCTTCTGATAAAGACACAGGATTTTCAGGGCTCTGAGGTGTCACCCCAGAGAGAGAATAACTTAGCTAAGGTCACACAGCAAGTTAGTTCCAGGGACAGACACTTCTTTCTCCTCTCTCTTGAAGCCTTCCACTCTCTCCCTCTCCAGCACCCTGGCCCAGCCATTATCGTCTCTTCCTAGACTGTGCAGAAGCTGCTCGCTCGGCCTGGAATGCACTTCCCTCCACTCTGCTGGTTAATTTCTGCTCGGCCTTCAAGCCTCAGTTCAAGTGCTGCTTCCGCCAGGAAGCCGTCCTTGATCTCCCTGAGAAGTCCCTCTATTGTAGTCGTATGGCACCACCCACACTCCTTCATAGTGCTGATTATAGCATAGATCTGACGTGTGTGTGTGTGTGTGTGGTCATATCATCTCCCTAAGAGACTGAACACCCCATGAGGGCACCCAGAACCCAGGTTCCCAGCCTCCCAGACCAGGACCTCTTCCTCAGGAGGAGACTAGATGACGTGCAAATCGTCATCATGGTGGACCCACAGAGGCCCGGAGGTGTGGCGACAGGGTCACACGGCACGGCTCAACAAGAGCAGCACCAGAGCTGAGGAGCCGCCACCATCTCGGACTCTAGCACCCAGTCTGTTTCCCCATCTGGAAACTGAGGCCACTGTTTGTCTGATGTGGGCTTGGAGACACCCCCCTTCCCTGTCCCAGTCTCTGGGCACAGCCTCTGAGCGCACAGGTCCTGGTCTCTACCTGGCCCCATGTGAGGTCAATGGTCAGACTAAGTACCTACCACGTGCCCGGAACTGTGCTAGATGCAAACCATGCCAGGACGAGCCCCTGCCTCCCTGGGCCTGCCGTCTGAAGAGGGAGGTGTGGTGGCAGCGAAGCCCATGGATGACAGCGCAGACAGGGAGGGTGTGACGAAGCGCTGGACTGTGGGTCCAGGAGGACAGGTCAGCAAGGCCCTCGGTGAGGGGAAGAGGTGGCGGTTGGGGGCTTTGAGGAGCACGAAGGTGTTCCAGGTCACAGTGTGGAGGAGTGCGGGGGAGCAGGCACGAGAAGGGGTAGGCGGCTGAGGCTCAGGAGAGTCAGCGTTGGGGGCAGTCTTGGGAGTGGGGGTGATCAGATGGGGCCCATTTGGGGGGACCGTGATGGCAAGGGAGCAGTGTTTTGGCTGGGTGCAGCTGGATGGGGGTGATGCTTGATTTTCGGTTAGGGTAATGGCGTCAAGGTGTCAAGCTGCACACATGGAGATGGGAACCGTGCCACTGAGGGGGGCATATTTTCTGCAGGTTCCTGAGCTGGAGGACTTATCACAAGGCTAGGTTAGGAGGAAACCCAACTCGAAGAGTGCCGGAGGTGTTGGGGGGATGACATGCATCAAAGGCCAGCTCAGGCTCCAGGCACCTTGCTTTACAGGGGTGACCTGAGGTGAGCTGGCTGTGACTGTTCCTTCAGAAACAGAAACTGGCTCTCCGAGAGGGTAAGTCATTCATCTAAGTCATACTGTTCACACGAGGCACAGCTGGCGTTCCAGGTCTGACTTCGAAGACACTGTCTTTCCATTGGAGCCGTGGTTCTCCCTCCGGGTTTGCAGAGAATGACTGACACCCGCGCGCCTCCCAGGCTAACTGGATCGGAATCTCTGGGAGGGGCTGGGCATCTTTCTTTGAAGGTCCTCAGGTGACTCGGATGGACAGAGAGATTGAGAACCACCGCACTGCAACCAGCAGCCCACTGCTTTGGCCCCCAGGCTCCAGCCATCCCCTTGCAGGGGGACAGACTCCTGTCACCACGTGCTTAACCCATTGTTATCAAGGATGCAGAAAGCAGGGAAGACAAACTGATGCTTTAAGTTGGTCTGGGACAGGTCTCTTGCAGACAGAAGGTGCCAGCAAACGCAGAAGTGAGCGGTGAAAGCTTAGGGTGTGGGGGACCCTGGGACAACTGTGGAGACGGAGGCTGACCCGGACACTCCCTGACACCCCACATATGCGTGGCCCCGGGAGCTCCTCTGCCATCACCACAAGCCTTGGCTCATGCCCGCTTCTCCCCAGCAAGCCGGACTTCTGCTCTGAGATGCGCTCACTCAGGGCAGGGGTGACTGGGGTTCTCTCCAGATGCACTGTCTTCCACGGTGTCAGCTGCCACCAGTTCTGCTGGGGGACAGCTCTCCAGACAGAGTTCCGGTGGAATGGCTGGCTGTGACGGAAACCACTCCAGACTCTGTGATCAAGTTGTTGGGGGGCTTATTTGAAAATGTACCTCAAGTTTCTAATTATGTAAAACGGGTAGAATAATATCTGAATAGAAACCTACACCTGAAAGCTTTAGGAAAAAGGAAAGAGATTGCTGATTGCATTTCATGGCTTCTTAGACTTGAGGTACTCTCTCTCGATGGACAGGAATGTGCTGAGGAGGAAGGAGGACTGACCAGCATCCAAGTCCAACAGTCTGGACCCAGTCACTGCCACGTACTACGTACTGACGTCTTCAGAGCCAGTGATTCTCTATGATCTTTGAATCGTGACTTCTGAAGGTGGATCTCCTGTCCAAACCTCCTTCCTGAGCTCCAGGCCCACATTTCTAAGTGCCTGCTGAATAGCTCCTTCTGAATCTGGCACCGGCCCCCCCAAACCGAACTCCCAACTCATCCCCACCACCACCCGCCGTGCTACCTCTCCTAGTGGATGACGTCACCATCCTTCCAGACACACAAGCCCGAGATCAGAAGCTGTCCTCACTCCACTCTGTCCCTCACCAACACATCCAGCCCCAGCGTGAGGAGTCTCCCCGCCAGACACACAGCCTGGCCCATCTCGCACTGACCTATGGCAACAGGCTGCCTCTTCTCTTTCTAGCTCAGCTCCCTCACTGCCCCCTGATGCCTCAGCGCCTTCTAGGCCCTCACATTCAGGTCCTGAGGCCCCTCAGCCCCACCCCCGGCCACTCCTCCTCTGGGCGCAGGCTCCTGCTCCCACACTTCCACACTCCACACTCCCTTGCCTAGAACCCCCACCTCCTTTTCATCGGGATCAATCAGAAGCGTATTTCGAGACAGTCAGAAACCGTCTTCTCTGGGAAGTTTTCACATCTTCACCCCAGGGAGGGAGGCTCTGACCACTCGGGTTCCGGGGTTCTCTGTGCGCCTGCCCTGGACCCTCCCTCCATCGGCATGTGCTCGTGTGCCTGTCTCCCCCGTGGACCTCCACACTCCTGTGGGCAGGGTTGTGTCTGGAGCCCTCATCCCAGGCCCAGCATACACTCAGTAAATGCATGGCACAGGATTCCTGGGCAGAGGGTCCCTGCTGGGTTCTTTTAGCCCACATGGGGGAGACAGGGATGATGGGTTCTTCTGTGCAGGGAAGACTGGAATGGGGTTTATGGCTGCCTGGAAGGGACTGAAGATAGCCATGTGATCTTGGGCAAGTCACATAACTCCCTGAGGTGCGTGAGGACTGAGTCCTGGCCCTGCGCTTCCCAGCCGTGTGAACTTGGCAAATCATTTGCATTTTTTGGCCTCAATTTTCTCAGCTGTGAAATGGGACAAACACCGATGTCATGAGTAGTTTTGAGGACCAGCTAGGACGCACATGTCCATGACCCTGTGCAGCTCGTGGTCAGGACTGAGGGCCCTTGACATTGATGAGCGAGGCATGCAGTGGAGGGCAGCCTCAGGAGCGGAATATCAGAGTTCAAATCCTGTGTCTTCTACTTCCTCGCTGTGGGACCTTGGGCTGGTTATTTACCTCTCTGTACCTCGGCTTTCCTGTCTGTAAAATGGGAATAGGAATACTCCTCTCTCCTAGGGTGGTTGTAAGTACTAAGGAAGTAAATTCACATTGAACACTTAAAACAGTGCCTGGCACGAAGTCGGCACTTCCATCATCGTTGTCATCATCTCAGCACCTGAACCTCATTAGCTCCAGGCACCTACCTGCTCCTACAGGAAAGCTGGTCTCCCCACATCTGCTTCTCCCAGCGCATGCTCTGGCGCCTCTAATGCTGCCTGCTGTCCTCACTCGGTCTGGGCCGCACTTGCTGCTGGGCTCTGTCTCGGTCCCAGCACCACCCCTGTCCCTGCTCCTCCTGCTGATCTTCCCGTCACGGAGGCTGTCAGTCTTCCCGGCCTCACGGCTCAGGGACTCTGTCATAGAGACTGAGAACAGCCCCCCTGGTGAAATGCTCACCTGGGTGGCAGGCCTCCCACAGGGTGGAGCGGCCGGAGGAGTTAGATGAGTAAGTGAGCTCACAAGACAGCACCTCAGCTTACACACGGCCCTTTTCTTCCCAGATTGTGGGTCAGACAAGGTCAAGTGCCAGCCGCTTAGCTACCTAAAGTGTCCCGCCTTCTGCCCCTCAAGCCCTGTGGTGCAGTCAGGCTTGTGTTGTCAGCTGTATTCTCTCTTTTTGACAATTTCTCTATCCGAAAGCCCGATTTAAAGACTGCCAATTAATCTCTGTGTCCGGAGCCCAGGTCAAGTTTTCCCCAGGGAACCATGCTGTGGCCCCACGTAAACCAGTGGCTGGAAATGAATGCTCCGTAGAGGAGCATCAGCGCCTTCCCAGGTTTACTGTCTGCACAGCCCCAGCTGTGACCACCCTGGACTCCCTGCTCCCAGGGCATGTTTCGACTCCTAGCACACAGTGGGCACGGAATAAACAGCAGCCGTTCTTATCAGCTTCCTCCTCTGCAAAACAGAGACGAGAGAAAAGTAACAGCTACCATTTACTGGCACTCTATGTCCCACATATCCTTGTAAGTCTTTTCATGGATTAACTCACACAATACTCATGCTTGTATGAGGCAGACACCACTTTTGTTCCCATTTTACAGATGAGAACAGAGAGGTTAGTAACTTGCCCAGGGTCATACAGTGGCCAGGTGGCAGAGCCAGGATTCAACCAACGGTCTGGCTTTAACCACCTTGGTTTCCACCCTGTCACCCGGGACTGCTGTGAAGACCCGGGGACACAGGTCCTATGGCCCCAGACAAGCACTGGGGGCTGCTGCTCTGACTGCTCAGTGAAACTGAGGGGGAGGGAGGAGGGAGGAGGGAGAGGAGGAGGAAGAGGGGGAGGGGAGGGAGGTGGGAGAGGGAGGGAGAGAGAATAGAGGAGAAGGAGGAGGGAGAGGGAAAGGAGGGTCTCCACTAGCACTAGTGACACCCCTGGTGGTGACTGCAGGATTAGAAGCCATGGGGGTCCTTTCATCCATCGCCCTTCCTCCAAGCAGCCCTTGCATTCATTAAGGCATAAGCTTTCCAGTCAGGCAGGATGGCGTCCCCAACCCCTTCCTGATCCCTTTGGGATCAGGAAATCCCTGAGTCTAACCTGAATCCAGCCTGCTGGACTTTCAGCCCCTTCCTCCCTCCTCCTGGCAGAAGTTTTGGGGGGATTTCAGAAGAGAAGTGTTTCTTCCCCCAGGGAGAAACTGGGGAGGAACCGCCAGGTGACAGGCCCCCTCAGTGTGGGAGGCCAGCAGCAGGGGGCCGGGTGACCAGGTGTGGGGAAAGCCCATGCCCTCCTGCCCAGCATCTGACCTTGAGCCCTTGACCCTCAGGTCCCCTTTCCTTCTGAAGAATGGCCAGAGAGTCAGTGTCAGTCCTGTCCCCTGGCCCACACGTACACACATACACACACACACACACACACCCTGCCCGGGTATACGGGTGGCACACACACCCTCACAGGCTTGCAGCCTAGAAATCCCTGAATCAGCTTTTTCTGCAGCCCAGGGTCCGTGACTGCGAGCTGCCGCTCTGAAGAGAGGCTCCAGCCCAGCGAGGAGCCAGTGCTGCAGCACTGCAGAGGCGGCTCCAGTGATGTGGTGTGGTGGGGCTGGGAGGCAGGGAGGAGGGGAGAGACAGGGGACTTGCTGCAGGAGTGGGAGTTCCCAGGGTTCCTCAGACTGGGTGGGCTGAGAAGCCCTGGAAAGCCCTGAGAGGGTCCCTCCCCAACACACACACATACAGGATTATTTTGGGGGGGAGTGTCACTTCCTGGGTTGAACCCCACACTTGATTCATGATTCTGCGTGTGCAGAAGAGGAGCAAACAGGAGGGAGCTGCTGCTGGCGGAGAAGGGCAGGCAGCGGGGATGAGGGCGGGGGGGAGGGGGGCTGGGGAGGGCAGGGATTCCACCGGCTGAGCTGAGGTCCTGAGGTCTTAGCGGGTGGGCATCGGGGACTGAGAGTGAGGCTCAAGGGTGACACCCAGGCTCACAGGCTTCCAGGCCCCTCCTGCCTCCTGAGTATGGCAAACGCCAGGCCCCCTCTGTGCTCAGGGAGGGTCGAGGCCTTGCCTTCTCCAAGAGGGAGCAAGCTGAGCTGTGGCAGGTGGGGGGTGCTGGGTCACTACTGCAGCGCCCTTTCTTTTTTTTTTTTTTTTTTTTGTGAGGAAGGTCAGCCCTGAGCTAACATCCATGCTAATCCTCCTCTTTTTGCTGAGGAAGACCGGCTCTGAGCTAACATCTATTGCCAATCCTCCTTCCCCGCCCCCCTAAAGCCCCAGTAGATAGTTGTATGTCATAGTTCTAGTTTCTGTATGTGGGATGAGACCTCAGCATGGCCGGGGAAGCGGTGCCTCGGTGCGCGCCTGGGATCCGAACCCCGGGCCGCCAGTAGCGGAGCGCCCGCACTTAACTGCTAAGCCACCGGCTGCCCTGGCAGTGCCCTTTCAGTGGGTTCCTGTCCAGGAGCCAGGCCTGGGGTCCTGTGCAGGCAGACACTTCCTCCTGTCCCCCAGGGGCCCTGCACCCCGCTGTCTCTGCTCCCCAAGAGGCCTGGAGAGCCCTGGGCCCCGTCCCGACTCCACCCTCTGGGACCAATGCTGGGGCAGCGGGCTGTCCGGGCGAACACCCCCACCTCCTCAGCCCCTCCAGCGTAGGCCTTTTGTCTCCGCCCCCCTCTTCTCCCTCCCTCTTCTTTTTTCTCGACTCAGGAAAATCTTCATCCGTATCACCTGAAGCAAGTCGCTCCCTCCTACCGGCTAGCCGGTTCCGACAGCCGGGCGGCCCCTTCCCCGCGGGTCCCCGCACCGAGAGGCTGCGGAGCCGCGGGTGTCGGGGGGTGGGGAGTGTCGCAGGAGCGCGCGCAGCGGGCGGGGACTCCTCCGCATTGCCCGGGCGCCCCGCGCGGCTCCGGGGGCGCGAGGCCGGCCCCGCCCACCCCAAACTTCTCCAGGGGCGCGCCAGCCTGACCCCTCCTCGCCGTGCCTCTCTCGAACACAGCTGTCACCCCCGGCCGTCCTGCCAGGAGAGGGGCGCGGCACGCGGGGGTGGCCTCCCGCGCGGGGATTGCCTGGGGCGGGGCCCTGCGTCGCGGCCGGCGGGGATCGCCCTCGCAGAGGCCGGCTCGGGCTGTGTGCAGGCGGATGTGAGCAGCATCTCGATCTGCGGGCGGGGAAGCGGGGCCAGGTTGTTACTACCGCAGAGCCCGAGCCGGCGGGCGGGAGGAGAGCCGCAGCGGCCGGCCGGCCGCGAGCGGGAAGAGGGACCCGGACTTCGGGACCTGGCCGTCCAGCCCTCCGCCCTCTCCACGAGCTCAGGCCCCACCGCGCCCGGAGCAGACCCGGGTAAGAGCAGCCCCTGGCGGGGGCACCCTGCGGGGCAGCCCGTAGTCCGAGCGGAGCGGCGCCTGGCGGCCCCCGAGGGCCTGGGGCGCGGGCGGATGCAGGGTCACCAAACTGGGACACTCCGACTTTCTGAGCTCGGCGCCCACAGCCGGATAAACTAAGTGCAGGACGGAGCCCGTGGTGGGGGACGGGGCTCCGGTAATCCACTTGCGTCGGAATTATCCGGTTAGTCCCGGGGGAGGTGCTGAACGATCCGGGAGCCCCTCGCCCTGTTTCTCCACGCGGGGAGCCCGGACGGGCGCGGGGAGAAGGCGAGGGAGGCCGCGGTGCGTCGGTGCTGGCACCGGGTGCGAGCGGGGAAGCCGAGGCGCCCGCCGCGGAGACCGTGGGAAGGGGCGCGGAGGAGGGTGGATGAAGCGGGTGTGCGGTGCAAAAAGGGTGCGGGGCGCGTGGGACCCCCCGCCGCCCCCGCCGCAGTGAGGATGAGCCAAAGGGCCCTCTGGCGCAGAGTGGGGTGCGCTGGGGACTCCGGCGGTGCGCGGAACTCGCTTCCCCTGCGCGGCCCCCGCCCTGCCTCAGCCGTCCGGGGCTGGGATGGGCCGCGGCATCTTCTGCCGTTTCCTCTCCCCGAAACTTTTTCACAATCCAATAAGCACTGAGGCTCGGAGCATTGAAGGAAGCATGTCCCAAGGATCCTTGCAAGCGGCGGAGCTTGGAGAGACCGGGGTGGGGGGTGGGGAGGGGCAACAGGGCAGTAGGAGCGCATGTTCTACTCAGTTTGCTGTGTGACCTTGGACAAGCTGCTGCACAACTCTGACCTCAGGGTGATGGAAGCGCGTGGTGCCCCGGTCGGGAATGGGGACAAGGTGGGGCAGGGTGGTCGCGTGAACAAGCCCAGCGGCGCGCCGGCCCCAGCTGTGGCGCTTAGCAATGCGCCGCCTTTGCTCGCCGGCCTCTGCGAGGAGCTCACCGCTCACTTCCTGGGGACGAGGGTGGCAGAGCGGAGCTGTGCGCCCCGAGTTCCAGGGGGAGTCAGGAAGCTTCCATTCCGACCCGACCTGTGACCTTGGACAACTCACTTCTCCCTCTGGGTCCCAGGATCTTTATCTGGAAAATGGGGGTTTGGAACTTAGGGTATCTGAAGTCTCTCCCAGTCCTGACACCTGCTGGCCCCACAGTGCAGGTGAGGCTGCCAGAAGGGGTGGGGTGGGTGGGCTGGGCTGCAGCCTCTCCACCAGCGTTCCTTCTGTGACCCAGCCTCTGGGGAAACTGTAGCTCCCCTTCCCCCAAAAAGGCAGCAGGGCTGGGAGACCCTCAGCTGCTGGTCCCTCATCTCTTCCCATTCCCAGAATCTCCAGCTGGTGGGAAGGACGGCTGGCTTTCCAGCTCTGCGCATCCTCTCTGCAGGGGCAGAGCCTTCCCTGGGGAAGTTTCCCAGTGAGGGATAAGAGGCCTGTGGGTTAGAGGAGGGTGTCAAGGACCTCCTAAGGTCGTGCTTCCGGCGGTCTCTAGGCAGGGCTACGTCCACCTCGGACAACGGTGATCTGGAGGGATGTTAGGTCTCCTCCACTGTGCACCTCATAGCCCTTGCCACAGGAAAGTCTGTCTCCCTCCTTCTTTGGCTGTACTCTGGCTCTGTCTTCAGCTGAGACGAAACAATGGCTTTTCATTGGGCCTTGGGTGTTGTGGGAAGAGTCCTGGTTTAAAATAAGAGGCTTGAGTTTAATTCCAGACTCTGCCTCCAATTTGTGTGACCTTGTGTGACCTTGGGCAGGCCCCTTTCTTGCTTTCCTCACCCAAACGTGGAGAGGGTTGGACCAGATAACATCCCAGGGCCCGTCCAAGCCTGCAGTTCTGTGGCCGAGGTTTGGGACTGCTGTCTGAGTAGCAGGAAGGGGGCTTGGCTGGGTGACTGGGGCAGGTGGTCTCTAGGAATTCCCAGGGCACCCTTTTTCTGTCCCCAGAGTGGAGATAACTTGAGATAACACACTCTGTGTGAATGGGGCCACTTTCAAGGCTTTGTGTAGCCCTGGAGTGAATCCTCAGGAGACCCTGGCTCTGCTGGTTATTAGCTGTGTGACCTTGAGCAAGTTACTTGACATCTCTGAGCTTCAGTTACTCAGTTGTCAAAACGAAATGATAGTGGTGGTGGGATTCCAGGATTGATGTGAGGATTAAACAAGAAACACGTGTGAACTGCTTGGTTCAGTGCTGAGCCTGAGTCCTGGGTGAGAGAAAGCAGCTGTCAGTCACACACAGAGGCCTGTCGTGAGCAGGGAGCAGGGCAGGGCAGGGAGCAGGGCAGCTGGCTCCTCTGCTGACAGTGGCCGTGAGGGGCAGGAGAGGGACTCGCTGTGTGATTGCCTTACAGATTCCGGAGCTTCCCAAAGGACGGGGATAGCAGCACCGCCCGTCTTCCTCCCTCTGTCACTTTCCCTCTCTCAGACCTTAGAGTCACCCTGCAGTGGAAACTGCATGGGAAAGAAACTGCTCGACTGCCCTACAGCCTCACACCCAGTTCCCCCAGTTCTCCTTCCCCACTTTCTGCTGCACCCCCTGGTCCCTTCTGTGGTTGTGACAAATAGGCCTTTTACTCCACTGCCTGAACCTCCCAGGAATGAGCCAACTGAGGCCCAGAGAGGGGTGAGCCTGGATCCCTGAGTGTGGAGAAGGAGGCACGTCTACATCCAGGCGGGGGTGGAACGAGGGGCAGGGCGCTGGCTGCCCTGTTGGCTCTGCCTTTGCTGAGGCTGGGTGGGTAGGGCGGGAGGTTGGTTGGCGTCATTTGGGCATTGGTGCTCACTGCCCCTCGGTCACAGTCCTATGACAGATGGAGAGAGGCAATGCCATCTCTCTCTCAGGAAGAATGCTCAGGGTTAAGAGCAAAGGCTTTGCAGACGGATGGATCCAGGCTCTCATCTTGGTTCTCTCTCCTTATTAACTGTGTGAATTTGGGTAGTTACTTAACCTCTCTGAGCCTCAGTTACCTCATCTGTGACTTGGAAATAATATTACCTGCCTCTTAGGGTTCTTATGGAGGTTACATGGGAATGGTTTACATAAAATTCCTGGAATGTGGGGAGTTCTTGGTGTCAATTGGCTACTGCAGAAGGAATGGGCTTTTTGAGGCTCTGTGTCGTCGCAAAGGGAACTCGGGTTAGAGGAAAGGTGGGGACAGAGCCCACGGTCCTGTAGCTGTCACCACACCCCCTCAATCTCCTGCGCCCTCTTCCCCTGTGCCCTGGCTGTGGGCTCCAAGAGTCTGCATGCACGTCCTCGTCACAGGGCCTGGGGACCGGAGAGCTCGGCCACAGGGGCTGCAGGCCAAGTGCAAGTCTGTCAGAGAGAAGCACAGAGGTGGGAGAAGGTCCTGTGACGAGGGAATGCAAGCCAGGGAGCCTTCCACTCAGGGTTCACCGTGAGGACGGGGCTGTAGACTGAGGTCTTGGAGAGAGGGCATCACCGCCCACAGGGGTATGTAGGCAGTGGAGGTGCCGCAGGAGTGCTGGCTGGGGCTTTCGTGTTCATCTCATCCAGTCTCTGATTTTGATTGTGGGGAAACTGAGGCTCAGAGAGGGGGAGTCTCACAGGGCCTGTCAGCACCGGAGGTGGCTGTGCCTGTGCCCGAGGACCTCGTCCTGTGTTCTTCCCACTCTCCCCGCGACTCCTGAGCGGTTACTTTCCATCTGGTCTAAAACCAGAGCACGAGGGAGGATGCCTTGATGGCAGCAGGCGGGACGTGGGGCATGGAGAGGAAGGAACTTCCTGGCCTAGATACCGAGATAGATCATGGAGGCCAGCCTCCCCACTGCGCAGATCAGAACACTGAGGGCCAAGGACGTGGAGGACGAGCATCAGGTTGCCCAGGTCAGAGACCTGCCTTCCAGGGCGCGCTCTGCCAGGCTTACCAGCTCCTCCTGCTGCTTATCCAGCACCGGGCAGCAGGACAGCCAAAATGTGGAGACACAAACCCAAATGGGCTTGGGAAAGGGAGAGAGGACAGAAAGACAAAACCAAAGGCAGAAGGACAGAGTGTTGCTACAGGGCCACGGTCTTCTTCCTGGCTTTCTTTCCTGGCCTGTCTCGGTCGACCCTGCCCCAGGAGAGGAGGAGACGACAGCAAGCCCGCTGCTCTCAGTTCCACTGGCAACGCCGCCCACCGAGTGCAAGAAAGTCAATATTTTCCCAGCGGCAAAGGACGGGAAATAAGTGTGACTCGGGATAGGGGGGCAGTGATTCTGAAAAGGAAGGTTGCAGAGTGGAGGGCCTCCTCTGGGAGCTCTGGACTTCTAAGGAGCCTTCAGATTTACCGCATTAAATAACCCTTTGCATCTTGGAGACATCCGCCCACCCATTGGCCTGCGGTCCCCCTGGCAGCGCTGATCTCCAGTAAATTTCCCCTGTTGTGTGAGGCTGCCGCCTCCCCAGCTCCCAGCTTCCTGGAGAAATGAGACTTTTGACGCTTTTGCAGAAAGGCCTTGGAGCAGATGGCCCCTTGAGCGGAGCACAGGCAGAGCCGCACAGAAGCTACGAGAAAGCTGCTCCTTATCTGGGCCCCCAGCCCAGGGAAAGACATGGAGAAAGTCCTTGGCAGGTCAAGAGAGGCTGTGAATGATTCTTTCCCTGCCTTTGGTTTTTTATCTTTCCATTTTTCTCCTCTGCATCCTGCTTCCTTGTTCCCCGGGTCCTGCAGTTGAGGAGGGGTTGGGGGAGAGCAAAGCCCAAGGCCTTCCCTCGGCTGAAATGAAATTCTTGAACCTGAGGCAGCTGCTGGCTGTGGCTGCCATAATGGCTTCTGTGATTGCTGCTTGTTGGTGAAATCGCATCTTAGCAGTTTAACAAAGGGTGCCTCTGGAAGGGGAAGCGATTCCAGCACGAGGTAATGGGACTCTTCTGCAGCCGGGGGGGCTCCTGTGAGGTAGGAGAAAGGCCTTCCCGCCCTGGGATCGCTGGCTCCTGGAGAATGTGCTAGGTGACTCATGTGGAGCTCATGTCCCCTCTCGGAAGTGAGCTGGCTTTGATATCTGCCCCAAAGACACCACAGTGACCTTCCTGGAGGTCAAGGCTGCCACCAGGACGAAACCTGGTTCCATGGCTCCCAAACTGATCAGCAGGGCTGGCAGTCCCTGGAGACAAGATAGCCAGAGTGACCTCCCACCGTGGGGGGCCAGCTTTGCCCCCACTGTAGGCTTCGGGCAGCTCAGGCCAGAGGGGGAGGAGAGACGGAGGCCCGGGGGCCTGGCCTCCGCCCAGCCAGCCCCGCAGTGGGGAGAGACACTGCAGCCTTGCAAGCCGCTCTGGCAGGAGAGTCTCTCAGAGCTGCTGCCCACAGCGGGGCGGCCAAGGCTGCCAGCTCCAAGCCTGTCTTCCCCTGCTCCCACCACTAGGCCGGGGCTAGGATGTGAGGACAGCCGGCTGCTCGGGGACAGATTGCAGCCTGTCCCCCATGGCACCCAGCACACGGCCTCTGGGTGAGAGCACAACCCAGCTCTGGACTCAGTGGACTTCCTCATCCGTGCTCCTTCTGGAGCAGACCCCAGAGCCTGCCCCGGGGCCCAGCCCACCAGGGGATGTGCTCTCTGCGGAGCCTTGTACCTCAGAGGTGCTCGGCACCATTGCCCAGGGGTTAAGAACTCGGATGCTGAGGCCAGCTTGCCTGGGTTCAAATCCCAGCTCCCACGGGACTTCGGCTGAGTTATTTAAGTCCCTCAGTTTCTTCATTTTTAAAACGGAAATAAAATAGTTTGTGTGCCATAAGGTTGATATGAGGATGTAGTGTATTAATACTGATATAAAGCTCTAAGAATAGGAAGTACCTGGTACCAGGTGCTTTGAAGATTTAGCTATTGTTGTTACGTTGTTTCTTAAAATTGTAAGGGACACTTTAAAGATAAACAACACGGGAGCTGGGAAGAGGGTGAGGCAAGGATGCGACTGGATCAGGTTAGAGGGATCTGGAATCCAGTGGTTTCACTAAGTTACTGCATGTGGCCCCAGGCAAGCTGTTTCCTCCTGTCTCTCAACCTCAGTTGTCCCCATTTGAAAATGTGGAGAAGGATGACTCTATCTCACCTCCCCCAAGATGTCCTGGGGATCAAGTGAGGTGGATGATGGTCTGAAAAAGCCAGAGGGCCCAGCGGACACACACATTGGTCTCCTCTCATCTCAGCTCCGTGACACATGCAGGCTTCCTGGCCGAGGCTCTGGCCTGTTGGTCTTTCTACAAATGGCACCAAACCCGGGAACACTCTCCCGGTGGGGACGCTCGGGCTCCAGGCTGAATCCGCCCTCTCTCGGTGTCTGTCTGCTCTTCCTCGTTTGGCGGGAAGCGGGATGGCAGTTTTATGTCCACGAGTGCTCCTTAGCAGGGGCTGGAGAATTTCTGGACACGGTCCATAGCCGTGCCAGCAGGGAGTGGGAGGAGGGGAGGACGTCTTCTTCCAGCTGGGACAGCCTGGTAGGGAGCCCCAGATGGACTGAGGGGATGCTTTCCCTGGGACGGCAAAAGTGGAGCCCTTCCCTCCTGCCATCCTCGGCCAGGCTATCTGCAGGGCAGGAGACCGGAGGGGCTGCCTGGAGCAGGGCGCTGGCTCAGGGTCGCAGTCAGCACCTGTCCTGCCAGGTAAGTCAGGGACCCTGTTGGTAGCACTCTTGTTCCCTCCCTCGCCTGCCTCCTTCCTGGGGTGGGAGGGGGCACCAACCTGACCTGCTGACAGTATTGGGTTGGCGACTAGGCCGAAGGTCTCATGTGTTGTCACCAAGGGCCTCTGCCAAGGACCACAGAGATGACCAGGCTGCAGATATCCAAGCCAGCAACTGAGTGATGGCCGCTGCCCCAGAGCCCTCCTGGCTGGTCATCTGGGGCGAGTGGCAGGTATGGAAAGGGGAGGCCACTTTGTTTCAGAGTTACTCAGGGCCTTGGAAAAGTCACTTCTGGAGTCCTCCTCAGAGCTTCTGCCCAAATATCATTTTACCAAGAGCCGCAGAGATGAGGTTGCTTTGCCGAGGCCACCTCCAAGTTAGCCGTGAGCTCATGCCCTAGAGTCCACTGTGTTTCATCTGCCCCATTCTCCAGGCTCCCTAAAGAAGGTGTGGTCTTCAGTCTGGTGCCTGTCTCCTGTGACCTTGGCCTTGACCTCAAACTCCCCTGAACATCATCCCTTAGGAAGTTGGAAGGACTTCAACTGGATAGCAGGGAGAACTCCCTGAGTAGCCTCATTGTGGGAGGGAATGGAGGCTTTTTCTGAGATATTTGGGAGTCCAGGCTGGATTAGGTCTCCGGAGAAGCTTCAGGAGGGAGCCCTGGACTTGGAGTTCAAGAACACCAAATCCAAAATCAGATCCTGCAGCCAACTACTAGCCCTTCGTTGGGCAATTTCTGGATCTCTCTCACCCTCTTCGCCCCCCTCTAAGTTGTGATGGACACGCCTTACTTTACAAGAGGATACAGATTTTTTACTTTTAAAAAAACCTTTACTGAGGCCGGCCCAGTGGCGTATTGGTTAAGTTCATGAGCTCCGCTTTGGCAGCCCGGGGTCCACGGGTTCAGATCCCAGGCGCCGACCAATGTACTGCTCATCAAGCCATGCTGTGGCAGTGTCCCACATACAAAATAGAGGAAGATGGGCACGGATGTTAGCTCAGGGACAATCTCACTCACCAAAAAACAAAAAAACCCCAAAAAACAAAACAAAGCAAAACAAAAAGCATTTATTGAGATATACTTCACATACCATACAATCCTCTCATTTAAAGTGCAGAATTCAGTGGTTTTCAGTATTGTCACAGAGTTATGTGACCTCCACCACAGCCTAATTTCAGAACATTTTTTTCACCCAAGAGAAAGACTGGACACATTAGCCGTTGTTCCCTGGCCTGCCTTCTCCGAGCCCTGACCACTGGTCATCTACTCCTGTCTCTATAGGTTTATCTCTTCTAGACATTTCATATAAATAGAATCACACAATACATGGTCTTTTGTGACTGGCGTCTCTCACTTACATAATGTTTTCAAGGTTTATCCAGGTTGTAGCATATGTGAATACTCCATTCCTTTTTAGTGCTGAATAATATTCCATCCTACGGACATACCACAGTTTATTTATCCATTCATCAGTTGATGGACATTTGGGTTGGTTGTGGACTGTTATGAATAATGCTGCTATGAACATTCATGTAAAGGTTTTGGAGAGGACGTATGTTTTCATTTCTCTTGGGTACATGCCTAGGAGTGGGATTGCTGCATCAAATGATGTGCTTATTCTTAAAGCAGCTTTTATTAGACCTTGTTCTCAGTATTTACATGGGTTATCTCCTTTAATTATCACACTACTCTATGAGGCAGATACTGTTATTATTCCCATTGTATAGAAAGAGGAAACTGAGGCTCAGGACATCAAATAACTTGGCTAACAGAGCAGGACTTGACCCTGACAGACTGGCTGTGCCTCTTGTCCCACCGTGAGTCCAGATATGAGTTTAAATGAGACAGGGTCTGAGAGTTCCAGCCTGAGTCGGGGCTCAATAAAGGCTTGTTGCCTCCTGGGAAAGATGACCAGTCATCTCATTTCTCTGTCCAACCTGCTGTGTGGCTTTAGGGACTTCTCATCCCTTTGAGCTGAGCTCAGCTCCCCCTGTATATGAAGCTTCCAACGTGGCATGTGAGAGGCAGAGAGGGCCTAGGGCTCAGGGTCAGTGTGGGAAGTGTCCTGGCTTCTGGTTCTGACTCTCTCACTGATCTGGAAAGTCATGTCCGGTTTCTGGGCCTTGGTTTCCCTTTGTTCAATAAGGGGCTGGTTAACTGATCCCACGGTTCCTTCTAGCTCTCCCCTCCTGTGGGAGTTCTGTGCTGTCTCCCTAGCAGCCTGGGCCTCAGGAACTAAGCCTGGGGTGGACGTCCAGGGCCTCAGGTCACTGTGCTCAGCGACACTTCCCCTTCCCAGTTTGTGGATGGGGCAGCGTGGGGCCAAGTGTGGTGGGGGGGTGTGGGGGGAGTAGCGCCCACCACAATCCTCTGTCCCTCCTGGAGCCCTTGCCATGGGCTGGGGGCCATCTCCTGTGATTTGAGCCAGGGAGGAGCCCCCACTCCCCTTGATGTCCCTTCTCTCAACTCCCGCAGCCCTGGAGTCACTGCCCCAATCAGCTCACACCGGTCAGCCACCCAGTCGGCTGCTGAGGCTCGACCCGACCTCCATCATCCGGGATGGGTTATGGGAAAGCTGCGCACACAGTGGGGCCCAGTGTGAGTTAGCTGACTCTGAATCTGGTTCAGTGTGTGAGCCGGTGGTCCCCCTAGTCCCCTTCTCTCATCCTTTTTCAGTGAGTGTTAATTGCATTCTCCAAACCCAATCTGGCAACGCCAAGCAGGGCAGCCTCAGCCACCCTGCGGCTTCCATCCTGCACTTTTCCTGGGTCCTGCTTCCTGGACTGGCCAGTCAGAGCTCCCGCCGCATTCCAGGGACTATGCCAACCACGTCACACAGAGGATAGTGCATTCAACCCTGTGTGGTAGGGATCAGGAGTGTCTCTATGTTATGAAAGAGGAAGCAAGGCCAGGATGGGGCTGTGACTTCTCCAAGGTCGCCGAGCTGGCAGGCAGCAGTGGGAGGATTTGAGCAAAGGCTGTCTGGTCCCAAAGCCTGCGCACTGGACTGTCACGGAGGGTGTTGTAGAGGACTTTGGAGGGTGCACAGACCCAGGAAAGCAAGCAGCGTGTCCCTGGGCAGGTGGGCTTTGACTTCCTCCAGGGCAGGCGTGTGTTGCTGTGTCTCATCTCCTTGTACCCCTGCACCGAGCCTGTGAGCACCCTCCTCGGGGCCTGTCTTCCCATCCTGGACCAGGCATGTGCTCCAAGCTTACTCGGAGAGATGGGGCCATGGCTCAGCAGCCCTCCTTCCACTCGTGGTGGAGTCAGCCTCTCTGGTGTTTCTGTTCCTGCCTCTGGTGCAATGAGCTGGAATTTCCATCCCCAGCTCCCCTCTCCCCAGTGCCTGGTGTCCCACTGTTTTTATGCTCTGTGGGCTTAACGAGCTGCCTGCCATGACACGTCTTCCACATTCCCCTTTTCCTCTGATGAACCTCAGAGAGCTCAGCTGGGTTCCTGTTTCACTTGACACTCGCCCCCCGCCCCCCGCCCCCGCCACCGCATTGGGAGGCCGGAGCTGGCTGTTCCCCATCTGAGTCCAGACTCAGCTCACTGATACCTGCCTGCAGTGTGTCTCCAACTCGCCTGGCGGTGGCAACGCTTGGATTCCTGGTCCCGGGAGCTAGGCCTCTCCCTGTGCCCGCCTTTGCTGTGTTTCCTCCTTCCTGCCCTGGCCCTGTCAAAACTCCAGAAATTGCAGGATTAAAACCGCCAAATCAATGATAGTGCTTAATAAGAGTTTATTGTACATCTAAGAACAGTTCATGAACTGGGAGCTTTCAAATTCAGACTGATACGAGGCTCGGGGACATGACGTCACAGGATGGCTTATGAAGTGAAAAGGGAGGAAGTTGTGTACCCTTTACAACAGCTGCACGTTGCAGTGGAGGTTTCCCCATAGCAGGGGATTGTTTAAAAGTGAATCTACAGATTCAATGCAATCACTATCAAAATTCCAGGGGCATTTTTCACAGAAATAGAAAAAACAATCCTAAAGTTAGTATGGAGCCCCAGAAGACCCCAAATAGCCAAAGCAATCTTGAGAAAGAAGAACATAGCTGGAGGCGTCACACTCCCTGATTTCAAGCTATATTACAAAGCTGTAGTAATCAAAACAGTATGGTATTGCCATAAAAACAGACACATAGGGGCCGGCCCAGTGGCGCAAGCGGTCAAGTGTGCGTGCTCCGCTGCAGTGGCCCTGGGTTCACTGGTTCCGATCCCGGGCGTGCACTGACACACTGCTTGGCAAGCCATGCTGTGGCGGCGTCCCATATAAATTAGAGGAAGATGGGCACGGATGTTAGCCCAGGGCCAGTCTTCCTCAGCAAAAAAAAAAAAAAAAAAAAAGAGGATTGGCAGATGTTAGCACAGGGCTCATCTCCTCACACAAAAAAAAAAACAACCAGACACGTAGATCAATGGAATAGAGAGCCTGGAAATAAACCCACGCATATATGGTCAATTACCACAAAGGAGCCAAGAACATACAATGGGGAAAGGACAGTCTTTTCAATAAATAGTGTTGGGAAAACTGGACAGCCACATGCAAAAGAATGAAACTAGACCCTTATCTTTAAACATATATTAAAGTCAACTCAGAATGGATTAAAGACTTGAACACAAGACCTGAAACCGTAAAACTCCTAGAAGAAAACATAGGCGGTAGGCTCCTTGATGTCGGTCTTGGCAGTGATTTTTTGGATCTGACGCCTAAAGCAAAGGCAACAATAGCAAAAATGAACAAGTGGAACTGCATCCAACTAACAAGCATCTGCACAGCAAAGGAAACCATCAGCAAAATGAAAAGGCGATCTATGGAATGGGAGAAAATATTTGTAAATCACATATCTGATAAGGGGTTAATATCCAAAATACGTAAAGAACTCACACAACTCAATAGGAAATAAAACAAACAATCCAATTAAAAATTGGGCAAAGGACGTGAATAGAGAATTTTCCAAAGGAGACATACCGATGGCCAATAGGTACATGAAAAGGTGCTCAACATCACTAATCATCAGGGAAATGCAAATCAAAACCACAATGAGATACCACTTCACACCTGATAGAATGGCTGTTATCAAAAAGATAAGAGATAACAAGTGCTGGCAAGAATGTGGAGAAAAGGGAACGCTTGTGCACTGTTGGTGGGAATGTAAACTGGTGCAGCCACTATGGAAACCAGTATGGAGGTTCTTCACAAAATTAAAAATAGAACTACCGTGTCATCCAGCAATCCCACTTCTGGGTATTTATCTGAAGAAAACAAAAACCCTAACTCAAAAGGATATCTTCACCCCCATGTTCGTCGAAGCATTATTTATAATAGCCAAGATATGGAGATAATCTAAGTGTCCATCAATGGATGAATGGATAAGGAAATTGTGATACACACACACACACACACACACACACACACACACAGAGGAATATTATTCAGCCATAAAAAAGGATGAAATTTTGCCTTTTGTAACAATACGGATAGACCTCCAGGGCATTATGCTAAGTGAAATAGGTCCGATAGAGAAAGACAAATACCATATCATCTCTCTTATATGTGGAATCTATAAAAACCAAAATGAACCTCATAGATACAGAGAACAGATTAGTGTTTGCCAGAGGTGGGGGTGGGGGGTGGGAGAAATGCGTGAAGGGGGTCAAGAAAAAAAGACAAAAAGCGATTATCTCATACCGTTTTTAAGAAGATGACTTTAAGTTTCTTTTCTGATTGTCAGAGGGGTTTATCAGCAATAACCTAAGTTTTGCTTATGTTCATGAAATAAGTTGGATGTAGGGTTGCTTACGTGGCTTACATATCTTTGTCTGCTTGGGCGTTCTCAAGTCCAGTCTCCATTTTGTATTTAATTTTAACGCCCCAGAGCCATTCCTGCAAGAGTAGTGATGCCATAGAGAGAGCTGTGGAGCCCCACACGATTGGCTGGTGGCTTCTTGCAGACAGACTGCCTGGGCAAATGAGGCCAATTGACCGCGAAGCATGGGATGGAGACGGCAGAGATGTGGAGACTCTCAGGGTTGGAAAGGGGGCCTTGAAGTTCCTCTAGGCCAGTGCTGGGTCCTTTCCCTGAGTCCCGTCTATGACAGCCCTTCCAGTAGAGGTCCAACCTCAACTTGAGTGCCCCCAATGACAGGACACTCATTACCTCACGAAACCACTGTTGCATCAGGATTTTTGAAAGTGCTGACTCTGCATATATCCTCCCTCATTTTGAGCCTGAATCTATTCTGCCACAGCACGAAGGGGGAGTCCCCTGAGAAGATCGGTTCCAATTCTGCCCCCTGCTGTCACTGTGCTGGAGTTGGAAAGGGCAGGCAGAAGACCCCAGGTCCCCCGCCCTTCATGGGCAACCACAGCGCAGCGTCTGGGCAGAGGTGCCTCTGAGCCTCGGAGATGTGGTGTGAGCCTTACCTCTGAGCAACTTTGCCTGGGGGAGTGGGGAAGGGAAGAGCCGCGCTGGCTGTTACAAAAAGCTGGGGTTAGATGCCCCAGTTCTTCCTGCTCCACGGGCATGAGGAGCTGGAACACGGGACAGGAGAACAGAAATGCTGAAACAGACCAGCTCCGTGTGTGGAGACAGTTAAATGCTGCCTCCCTGTCACCAGCTCCGGGGACGCGGGTCTGACGGGAGCCACACCAGGAAATCCAAGTAGAGCTACACTTTCCACCAGGGGCCACCCCTCAGGGTGCTGAGACCCTGAGCCCTGGGGGCTGTGGATACTCATGTCCTACCTACCCGGTAAACCCCCCAAGCCTGAGGATTTTGCTGGCATGGAAAAGCGTTGGCTGGGGAGCCAGGCTCCTTCCACTAACTCTGTGACCTTGGGCAAGTCCTTCCTCCCTCTGGTGCTCAGCGTCCTTGGCCGTGAAACGTGCTGTGTGTGGACCTTCGAGACGGCGTGGATGGCTAGGCTCTGCAGCTGCGGGATGCTGTGCGTGTGGGTGGATGTGCTTCCTCCAGGGGGCTCTGCAGGCAGTGCCACCAGCCACACGAAGGGGATGTTCTCTGCCCGCTTTCTTCTCCCATCTCCTGGGGCCCTGGGCAGGGAGGCTGGAGCCCGTTCATCTCACTCCCAGCCAGGCAGGGGCCCGTTCTCTAATGTCTGCTGGGCCCTGGTGGGTGCAGAACTGTGCCTTGGCTCCCACGGGAGGAAACCTGGAGGCCCCTGGTGTCCGGGCCCAGGGAGGCTCTCTTGCCCTAGGTCAGGTCTGTGGAGCGCATCCCAGAAGGTGGGGTCTCAAGCTGGGGGCGGTGTCCCCTGTGTCGCTCACCTGCCCCAGTCAGCTATTGGCCCCGCGCCTTGCAGGGTGGTGGCTGTGAGCGGTGCCATCTTGTCCTGTGTGGTCACACTCCCCTGGCTGTCCCTCCCAGAGCTATCTCTTGCCTGGAACTGACCATCGCCTTCCAGGCCAATCCCTGTCTCCCCTGACACTGGGCTCCATGCCCCTCTTCCAGGAGGCTTCCCCAGAGTGGGGCTCCTGGGTTCTCTGTGCCTTTACTCCATGGTCCCTTGGCAGAGCGTCTGCGCCTCACGGGGTAGGCAGCGCCCTGGCCAGGCCCGATTTCCTCCTCCTGCATGTCCTCGGTCAAACTCTTGGCCACGGGCTGGAGTGCATGACCGCCGGGCAGCTCATAGCTCTTTCTCCTTGGCACAGTCTTTCTTCTTTTTGATTGAGGTATAATTTAGATTCAACAAAGTGCACAACTTATTGTTATTATTATTTAAAGAAATGCCCCTGAAGGCTCCCCTGTGCCCTCCCGGTCACTGTCCCCCACTCTCCAACCTCTGTGACCACAGACCAGTGTCTTCTCCCTGGCTTTCCTCCAGTCCCTGGCTGTCCGTCACTCACCCTTGCATGCCTTCATTCTCTACGGACCCTCTACATGCTGGTGTACCCCAAAGCCCGTCTCTGGTCCCTCCCCCAGGTGACGGGCCGCTCTCCCAGCCCCTGCCACCTTACTGATGTCTCCCAGACCCACAGCCCCAACGGCTCCCCGTCCTGAGCATCACCCCCCAGCTGCCTGCTGGACGCCGCCACTTGGATGACCCCTGGCACTGCTAGGGGCCAGCTGGGATGTCCTTGGGGCATCTGGGCAAACTTGGGGCCTCCGCCCTCATCACATCCCAGGCCTGTCATCTGCAGAAGGGGGTGGTGGCTGGAGGAAGAATAGCCACACTCTGCTAACTTCTGTGGGGGACAGGGTCAGACCCCCACATGTGAGAACTTGAAAACTCAAGCAAACAGGATGGACTCCCAGGAGACACAGCTGGAGAGGCCAGCCGATGCTGAGAAATGGACAGCGTGAGTGTCTGGGGGGCGGCTGGAGGTGAGGAGGCTTGGCAGGGTCTGGACACAGGCAGGGAAGGGCCAGGACAGTGCGATGGCTCGGGAGACAGGACTTGGCCCGCAGTTGGGCCTCAGACGCTGCTGGGCTGGAGCTGAGGGCGTGGGGGAGTGGGGCGAGGATGGTTTGTTACAAGAGGCCTGGCTGCCAGGCACAGGCCTGCATCCTGCCGGAGGGTAAACAGAGGGGGCTCAGCTTAACCTGGGCCATGATGGTGGTGAGGAGAGGCCCGCCCACCTCTCCCCGCTGGAGCCCCTTCTCCTTTTGGCGGTTCGCCCCTCAGGAGCGGCCGTGAGCATCGCTTCAGGCCTGCACACCTGGTCCCTGAGCCTCACTGCCCCTCAGGCAGGTACGTGCTCGCACTTGTTTTACAGAGCAGCTGGACCCAGCAAGGCCGAGCCACCTGCCTGAGTTCACGTGGCTACAAGTGGCGGCACAGTGACTGACCCGGGGGCGCAGCCACGTGGGGTGCCCCTGGGGGCTTACCTGCCTCCTTTTCCTCGGTGTTGCTGCCTCCTGGGTTTGGATCCACATGGGATTCCAAGTTGAGACTTTCCAATTTGTAATTTTCCTGCATCTCTCCCCTCCCCCAGCCTGTTGGCGTCTGGAGGACATGGTCTGGCTGCCTGGCCCCTATTTCCTGTGTCTGTTCTGGCCCCAGGTCAGGCAGGAGGATGGGGGCCTCTTTGGGGCACCCTGCGTCGTACATGACCCACGTGGGTTTCTGGATGGCGAGCTGTCGGCGGTGACGGCGTCTCCATCTGAACAGTGAATGGCACATCCTTTTCCCTGGGGCCTGCCCAGCGTCTGGGAGGAAGGAGGCACTGGTGGAAACGGGGAACAGACTGCATCCTCCTCAGCTGACCCCCATCCCCAGGCCTGGCTCCCACCTCCCACCAAGAGCCAAGTGGGCTCCCCAGACTTCCCCTGACTGCGCCCAGCTCCCAGCTCAGCCCAGATGAAATATGCTGCAACCCCAGGGATCTGAGTGAGCACCCTCCCCAAGCCTGCTTAGCCTCAGTTTCCTCATCTGTAAAGGGGGGTAATAGTACCTGCCTCGCAGGGCTGAGCGTTAAATGCCGCGCAGTGTTGGCAGTTAGCAGGACCTCAGGGAAGGTTCCTTCCCTCCCCTGCACACACCCCACCCTCTGGGCCCAAGGCCTTCATGATACCACCCCCCCGTAGACAGGCTGCTTGCTGGGAGGTCAGGGTGGGGTGCCAGGAGGTCAGGGTTCAAGTTCATGGGAGGCCTTGGGCAGGTTGATCTCTGAGCCTCAGTCGTCCCCTCCATCATGGGGAGAATCCCGTCTGCTGCGTGTCGACAAGGCCTGAGTCTGCCCGTCTCCCCTCGAGCCACGTGAGGGGTGCTGAATCTCATTCATATGTTCCCAGCACTGAGCAGGGAGCCTGGCAGAGGTTGGGGAGTAAACGAAAGTGAGGATCAGATGGCAGAGTGGCTTTTTAAATGGTTACATGCGCCAGAGGTTGTTTTCAAGGCTGGATGAGGGGAACAACTTCTGCCTGCCCCCCATTAACCAGGGAAGTGGTCTTCACGCCTTCCCTCCGCCCAGCTCTCAGGACTGGACCCCCTTTCCCAGGGGAGAGGCCTGCCTATGGACTGCCCACTTGTCTCCTTCTGGCTGAGCGGTCCAGGACAGCAGACCTGCCAACCCAGACCAATGACCCCTCAGGCCCTAGAGGATGAGGGTCTGGCCTTGCTAGGCCTGCCTCCAGCTTCGGGGTCTCCCTCCTCCCCTCTTAGGCGGGAGCGTGGGGGGCGGTGGTTGCCCAAGGCAAGGGTGCAGCGCCCACTAGGCCTCCACCTTCTCCGTTACCTGCTGCCAAGTGCAGCAGCCAAGCTGCTCCCGAGGCAGAGCCAGGGGTCAGGGCAGGAAATGCAGAGGTGAACAAGACACCTTCCACCCTGCTGTTGAGACGGTCCACGGGGGTCTGAGCCACGTACGCAGTGACTCTGACGCGGGCAGAAGAGACGCAGTCTCTCCAAGAGGAAGGGGTGGCGCCAGGACGAGGACTGCCGAGGGCCTCAGCCGCGGCTCCCCGAGCCTCCTGGACGGTGGGCTGTTGGTCAGAGCCCCTGGCTCGGCGTGTGCTGCAGCCCTCACGCTGGGGACACGAGGTCTGACCCTGGGCCTGGTCAGCGTGGGCACAGCCAGCCCGCCGAGAGGAGGACTGAGGAAGGAAACCCACGTGTGTCTGGGGTCCGCTCTGTACAGGCACGTGGGGCTTATTGAATTCTCGCAACACCCCTGTGGGACAGGCACTGCCCTGTTTGTCACTGTGGGGGTGGTACCCGAAACACAACCCTGTCGCCACGGCGGCTGAGCTGGTGTGTGTCAGGTTTGAACCCAGACCATAGTCTAACGTCCACGTTGTCATCACTACCCACCACCGGTCGCGCTGCCCCTAGTCAGAGGTCAAAGTCTCCAAGCATCTCAGAAGGTCATGTCTTCTGAGGGGCCACCCTGGGGTGGTGCAAGGCCACTTTCCAAAGGGTGCAAAGCTGGAGAGAGACACCAGGTCTCCTGGGCATCCTTCAGGTCCCAGGCCTCACACCGCCTTTGGAGGCGGGGGCTCCCTCACCCAGGATCCCACCCCTCACCCAGCAGGTGACAGATGCTGCAGTGGGGCTGGTGGCCCACGGTCTTTCCCATCTCCGAGGCCCGGTGGTTCTGTGAGGTGACCCATGCAGGGTCTGTCCCCCTTACTGTCCAAGAACATGGCCTGTAGATGTCACTCCGCTTCCTGGATAAGGGGTATGGCCCGAGACCCCCCTTCTCTCTTCCCTAGGGCTTCTCATGTTCCCACATACGGCTGTAGAACACACACATTTACACACTTGTTTACATACATGTTCATGGTGCCCGTACATGCATGGTAACACGCTCGCCTGTGGTGTCACACACTTGGCGTCACACACACGCACGCAGAGCCTGTCCAGGTCTGCTGCCATGTTCCTTCGCTGGCTGCTGCCGCCTGCCTCAGCTGGCCTGAGAGCTGCAGAGCAGGCCCCCTTCCCTTGGGGCTGCCGCCGGCAACCACTGCCGTGTGGTGTTCAGCTCCAGCGCTCGGCTGTTGGAGCCTCCCTCTGCCTCCAGCCACCCGCCCGTTGCCCACCTCCTCCTCTCCAGGTGCTGAGCGTTGACTTAGGAGCCCTGTCCGCTCTGGGCGTGGAGTCAGGGCTGGAGGCAGACGGTGGGGACCCTGGGTCTCCGCAAGCTGGGCCCCAGGGAGGAAGTGGGAGCCGGGGAGGAGCCGGCTGGTGTCTCTAAGGTTCTCCCCCAGGGCCATCCAGGGCACCTGTCTCCCGGTGCAGCTCCCTGCTCCTGCCTGCTCCCCACTCTCCCCCACAGCACACTCACCACACATTCACACACCGCACACACTCTCACACCCACACACTCACACACACTCGCCTGCCCACTCACACTCTCACACCCACACACTGACACACACTCGCCTGCCCACTCACACTCTCACACACTCGCCTGCCCACTCACACTCTCTCACATCCACACACACTCACCTGCACACGCACTATTACACCCACACACTCACCCACACACTCACATGAACAGGCATTTGCTCTCAGCCCAGACCTCTAACCCCGGTCCCCAGCGGGCAGAGCTCAGCAGACCTAGTGTGTCCAAAGCTTGTTACATTTAGTCAAGAAGAAGATGCACAATTTTTCATGGTTTTTAGCTCGAAATGAAGATGTGCATCTAGCATGAAGGGTAACGGGGGTCCGTGCTGAGCGTTACTGTGCGTTCCTGTGTGGCAGAGCCCTGATCTGGTTGACTTGTGTTGATAATCACTGCTAAGTTCCCCTCCCCCAGCAAATGCTCCCCCAGCCTCCAGCGAGAGCGGCACCCTTCTGTGGAATGTGACCAGGGCAGAGCCCCCCACACGGTCCACCCCGTGCCCTACACTCACAGCACACACAGGGCCCCCGAGGCCTCATGACACCTCCATACTTCTCACAACCTACTCCAGGCAGCCCAGTGCTTGCTGGTCCCCAAGCTCCCATGTGTGCCCACTCATGTGTGCCCACTCAGGGCCCCAGCCGGCTCCCAAGCCCCTGAGGTGCAGCCCACGGAAGACCATTTCCTCCACCCCAGGGGAGCTGATGTGGGTTTGGGAGACACTGTGGGGTGCTGGGCAGGGGGGCCTGTGGATGAAGGCCCAGGATGCTGAGTGTTGGGAGGAAAAGGAGGGAATGCAGTGGGTCTAGGGGAAGAGGGAACCCCAGTGGGCTGCTCTGCTTGGGGAAGGCCTGGCGGCCAGCGGTGACTCAGCAGCTTGTCCCATGCTGAACTGCAGGAGGTCTGGACTCCAGCTCCTCTCCCCGCTGGGTGGGGGCTCCTCAGCCTGGTTCACGCTGTGGGCCTTGCTGGGGTGGCAGAGGGGAGGGGCTGGGGCCTGGCCTGCGTGGGCGTTCCTGCCCCTCACCACTGCCCCCTGCCCCCTAGAGTTATCCGAGGGTGAAAATGGAACCAGAGGGGCTTGCTGGGGTGGAGCAAGGGCAACAAAGGACAGGGAGTGAGGGCTGGACCCCTCGGCACTCTGCCACGTCAGCCGTGTTACTTGTGTGGCATGAGAAGATTTCTGTCCCTCTGGGGCCTCCGTTTCTTCATTTTTCAAACCAGGGCTCTGGACCACGTGTCTGAAGTTCCCCTCGGCTCTCACAATCCAGGGTGTTCCTTCTCTGTGGTTTGAGAATATCACCCCCCGGGGTCTTGGTTCAGAGAGAGATGCTCCGAGGCAGGTGAGTGCTGCAGGGTCACAGGGCCTCACATGCAGGAGACGTCTCCTTGATCATCACAAGCCGGCAGAGAGGGATGGTTCACCCTCACTTACGATGTGTGAGCAGAGGCTCAAGGAGGCTAGTAGACTGGCCTGAGGTTGCACATGGCGACGGAGTGTTGGAATGGAGCTCAGTCCCGGCCCTCGAATTCTGAGCCTCAGGACTGGGGCCTCTGCCCAGGGCCTCCTCTCAAGGGGCCTGATCTTAGATGCCAGAGAGGGGAAATGAGTGTCATTGCAGCAGGAGAGATGGAAGGTAGACACTGGGAAGGACTTTCCAACTTTAGGAACCCTGCAGTAGGTTGCTTCCCTGGAGCCAGTGGAGAACAGGCTTCCACATGTGAGCAGTGGCCCCCGTGCTCTGAAGTAGAGGTGCCCATGTTCTGACCCAGGAAGGCTCAGCAGGCCTTGGTGCACAAGGAACTCACAGAAATGGGGAATTCATTTTCAAAACAAGCTAAAAACTTAATTCATTAAAACTCTATCCTCTGCCTTCCAGGTCCGAATGTTGGGCTGGAGCATTGGGACAAAAACTAAAGACATAAATTTATCCTTAAGTGTTGATCTTTTGTAGCTTCACTGAGAGCATCTTGCTGGTTAACCTAGTTCCATCTCGTTACTCCGGCTTCTGCAAATACAATGCCAGGAAAGATTAAATAATTTGTGTCCAGTTCTCTCTTCATTATCCGCATTAGGCGGGGCCAGGCCGAGTGGGGTTATCCACAGAAATACATGGTCCCCAGGCATGTTCAGCTGGTCGGGGTGGTGGCGGTGTGAGAGTGTGTGTGCACATGTGCATTGGTGGGGAGTGGGACTCAAACTTACTCCTTTGATGTGTCAGGGCTCCCGACCCTCTTAGGGCAGAGGAGGAACAGGGAGGGCCGGGTGTGGCCTCTGGAAGGGGCAGGGTCCTGGGGGCATCCACCCTGCAGCGTTCTCCTGCGGGGGGCTGGCTGGAAGGTTCCAGGGTGAATACACAAACCCTGGCTGCTTGCCTCCTACGCGAGGCTGGAGCCCAGCCCTGGTTCGGAAGCACCCGGGGTGGGGGCGGGACAGGCAACTGTATCGTGTGGTTCAAAATCCAGAAGACACAGGAGGGTGCCTGTGAAATGTCTGCCAGCATCCTTCCTGACTCCCCCCCAGCAGCAGCAACGACCCATGTCACCGACTCCTCACGCATCTCTTCAGGATGTGTGACGTGTGCACAGCGCTCTCTCGAGGTCATTCCGTATCTGCACCCAAAGAGTAGAGCTCGGCACCTTGGCCTTGCGTGGTGCTGCCACCTGGGCTGACCATGAGCAGAGCAAAGACCCTAAGGCAGAACATTCTAGAGCTTCTGTGAGTGTGAGGCCATCCCACACCGGCTTCTGCCTTGACTCTGACTCTCCCTCCATCCTGCTCCACATGTTCTGGTCAGTGGAGTCTCCCTTTGGGCTGGATCCGAGGACTGTGGCCGACGCCAAGCACCCCGGGGTGTCTGGAGTTGAGGGAAGAGAGAGACATTGTTTCTGGTTGTTATGAGAAGAATCTCTGGGGAAGGGGTGACCTTCTTCATACCCGCCCACAGTCCCGCTTCAGACCTCTTCCTCTGTTTGCGTCTGTGTGACAGAGAAAAACAGTAAAGAAAAGATAAAAAGTCAACCGGGTTGTCACTGGCTCCCTGACACCCCCAATCCGGGCCAAACACGGCTGTTCGCCCCAGCAGAGGGGCTGGCAGCAGCGAACTCGAGCTCAGAGGTCCTAGCGTGGTCCTGAGTGTGCGAGGACCCTTAGACCGCACCCACCCACTGCCTTCCCACCGCCCACCCTGACGCTCCTGGTGCAGCAGCTCCCAGCCCTGGGGCCACGCTAGGTGTCCAGCAGAGCTGACTCGATGACCTTCCTTTGCTTGTCTCAGGTAGAGTGCAGGCTAGCGGTGGGGGGGGGCTCAGTGGGGACTCCTCTCCCTGGGGAGGTCTGTACAGGTGGAGACGCTGGCTGACTGGAGGCTGCAGCCCAGAGGTGGGCCTGACCTCCCCAAGGAGAGCAGCAGGGTCCAGGGCGTGAGACTGACACGGGAGCCCATGGCGTCCTGGACAGACAGACAGATGGACTGCAGCCAGTGGGCTGGGGGCAGGAAGGAACGCCTGCATACATTCTCCCCCATTTCGTTACTCAGCCTCTGTCCACCTTGCTCCTCTTGCGTCCTCTCCACCGTCGAGACCCCCTTTCTGAGCTTCCTGTGGCCCGGGCCCCCAACCTCGCCCTGGGAGACAGAGAGAGCCAAGAGCAGCAGACTTGGATTCAGGCAGATTCAGGCTTGAATCTCCTGCTGACCTGCTGGGCGGGCCCCTTCCCCATCTGGGCAGGATTTGCCTTATTTCTGAGTCATGCCCTCACCCTGGTGGATTGACTGAGAACAGACTCGTGACGATCCAACCCGCTGGGCCTGCGTTTCCTCCTGCAGCCTGGGTAAAGGAGGCCGTCGGCCGGGGCAGCCAAGCCCTGGGAGGCAATTTTACTCCCAAGAACTGGCCTTGAGCCTTTACTTCCTCTGCCCAGTCTGTCCGTGTCACTTAAAACGTTGCTTTCCGAAGTGTGGCCACTGACCACCTGCTTCAGGGTGGAGGATGCTTGTAAGACGCTGGTTCCCGGGCTGGGTGTCCCACCCCCGAGCCAGGCTTTGCGGATGAGGTGGTGCCGGGTGGGGGTCCCCCAGGGAGGAGACCCTTCCTCGTCCCTTCCCCTGGTATCTGCTCCCTTGACGGCCTCCAGGCCCCTCCCTGGACAGCCCCAGCCTGTCCCCAGGTAGGGGGCCATGCCTGCAGCCAGCTCTGCCTAGTGGCGCCACTTCATGCTCTCCTGCTCCACGGTTCTGTCCAGACGAGCAGTTCACTCCGTCCTGGGCCCCTGGAGCCCCAGTTCATTTGTCTTCCTCAACCTTCAGCTGGCTGCCTTCCCCAGGACTGCAGCCTGAGCCGCGAGGAGGCTGAGGCAGCTATAAATCCCCGAGGATCTGGCTTTTCCTCCTCGCTGTTCTCGTCTCCATCCCCACTCAGGCACAGGAACCCTGCATCCTGGAGTGGAAAATCATCCTGGGGATGGAAGGGGCAGCTGTGCTATAGGGGAGGGAGCACTGGACTGGGGTCCAGAGTCTGAGGTTCGCTCCCAGTGCTGCCCCCAGGCTGTGCTGTGTGGCTTCACCCCTCTGGCCTTTTTCCCCAGGAGTCTTGAGAACTGGTGCCAAGTCTTCAGCATCTGTGTTTCCTTAGCTTCTGGTGGAATAACTAGGGATGAGACCATCTACCCTGTAGGCTCGTCCAAAGAGGGAATACGAATGTTTTTCTTCACAAATGCGTAAGTACAGTAGAAATGGTTGGTGACATCACAGACCTTCACAACCGGGTGCATCTGACGGCTGGAGAGCGCGGGCATGGTAGACAGAGGAGGCCTCGGATCCACCCACGCCTTTGCGTGTATTTCCTGAGGACCTACTGTGTACTGGTCAAAAATCCCTGCGTTCACGAATCTTGGCTTCTGGTGAAGAGGACAGACAGACAATAGATAAACTGTGCAGTGTGTCAGTCGGCGACAAGCGCTGTGGAGGAAAATAAATGGGGGGTGCCCGCAGTTGTGGGGGTTGCAGTTTTAAATACGGTCATCACAGGTGACCCCACTGAGCTGCAGATGTGACCATGTGGAATTCTTTGGAGAAGAGTGTTTCAGGCAGAGGGAATGGCAGGTGCCAAGGCTCTGAGTTCAGAGGATGCCTGGTGTGTGTGAAGACCCGCATGGAGGTCAGCATGGTGGAAGGAGTGCGCGGAGAACCGCGGGAGAGGAAGGCGGGCATCGGCCAGGCGCGCAGGGCTGCGCAGGGCTGCGCAGGCTGTCAGGGACTCGGGTACTTTCAGGGGAGTGAGGATCCGCTGTGGGGTTTTGT
This sequence comes from Ceratotherium simum simum, assembly GCF_057802395.1. Lineage (NCBI taxonomy): Eukaryota > Metazoa > Chordata > Mammalia > Perissodactyla > Rhinocerotidae > Ceratotherium > Ceratotherium simum. The sequence continues at coordinate 863,729 of NC_141935.1, forward strand.
TTTAGAGCAGAGACCACCTTGCCTGCTGTGCTGAGAACAGACTGGGGAGGAGCAGACGGGAAACTAGGGAGCCTGGCCAGGAGCTCCCATCTTCCTCGTCCTGACACGAAGTCCCCCGGACCCCCGAAGGGCAGGCCTCAGAGGCCCTGGAGGCTGTTCGGAGGCACCGAGACCTGCAGCCTCCAGGGGCACAGTGGGGGTCATGGGGTGAGGGCAGGCGTCCGGGGGGCGCAGTGGGGGTCTCGGGGTGAGGGCAGGCCTCTGGGGGTGCAGTGGGGGTCACGGGGTGAGGGCAGGCCTCCAGGGGTGCAGTGGAGGTCACGGGGTGGGAGTGAAAGGACTCGGGCTGCTTTCTCCTTGCTTTGTTAACTTCTCCAACTGTAGAAGAGACGCAGAGCTATGTGACAAGGGTTACTGAGCCACAGCAGGAGTCAGCTGAGGGAAATGCAGCGATGAGGCACACTTCTCACCGCTCTGGGCAGATTCCGGGCAGGTGCTGGTACACGGGAGGGCCTGCGTCATATCGTCTAATCCCAGCTTCAGCTCCAGGCTCGGGACTCAGAGCTCCGTTTGACTTTTGAGAGGTCTAACGCTCAGAGAGGTCAAGGCTGTAGGGGACACGTGTGGCTCCCAGAGCCCAAGGACACAGGAGAGGGGGCGGGCAGTTCTCAGAGCCGTGCCCCCCCATCTGTGCGGACTTTGGAACCTCATCACACCCATGCTCACGCATGCGCGCGCACCCCCGGCCTCGGTCCCCCCCATCTGCCCGTGGTGGGTGCCCCTGGACCTGGCCTGGTGACCGTTGGGCACTGGAACTGAGTCTTAACATGCCTGGTGGAAAGAGCCCCGGACTCAGAGTCAGTCACTAACACATCGGGTGGCCTGAAAGGACACTTCCCCACGGGTGTCAGTGTCATCAGTGAAGTGACATGACATGCCCAGTGATCTAAGAGTCCATGTTTATTCATTCATGGCCACGTGTTTGTTGAATGCCTGTCGTAGGCCAGGCAATGTGACACCCACTAGGGAGGGGTCGGCAAAATCCTTCTCTGAAGGGCCAGACAGTGAGCATCTCGGGCTTCACAGGCCGCATCATCTGCTGAGCTACTGGGCTCCGTCGTCGTGGCGCAGAAGTGGCCAGAGGGGGAATGTCAGCGGGGAGGGCGGCCATGCCCAATAAGACTTTATTCACAAAAATCGGGCAGCAGCTGGACTTGGCCCCTGGCGATCGTTCACCCGTGCCGGCCCCAGAGCCACGGGGGTGTCTGCCTGCATTGTCATGAGCCGTGGAAGGGCCGCGAGGAGCAGGACAGAGTGTGGAAGAGTTGAGGGGCCTCTCTGGCCGGGCTGGGAGCCTCGGTGTGGACGGGAGGGCTTCCTTGAGGAGGTGCTGTTTGAGCTGAGCTGGGGAAGGTGCAGGCACTACCTCAGTGAGGCTGCGGGGGCACAGTGTGTGCAGAGGCCCTGGCGTGCGTGGGTCTGACACTCGGTGTTAGAAGAGATGAAAGATGGCACGTGTGGTTGGCGTTAGAGGCCCGGAGGAGAGGAAGCGAAGCTGCATACAGAACACGAGGGCCTTGTAGGCCACACCCAGGATTTTGGCTTGTGTTCCCAGAGTGGCTGTTAACCACAATGACATGTCAGCTTTCTATTTTACAGAGATTGCTGTGGTGGCGCATACAGAACTGGTGGGCGGTGAGCAAGAGTAGATACAGGGAGTGGAGTGGACACGTCCAGGGCCAGCTGGACCTCGGGCCTGGAGCTCCGAGGAGAGTCGAGCTCTGACAGACGTCAGAATGGGGGTATTGCTGAGGCCGGTGTGGAGGAGACCACCCAGGGCACCGGCCTGAGAAGAGAAGGCCCAGGGCAGACCTGGAGGCAACTGGAAGGTTAGTCAGAATTATGGTTAGAATGCTGGTTAGTCACCAGCACCCTGAGCCTTGGATTCCACATGGGAACCTGGGGGACACGGACATTCAGGCTCAGCAGGGGCGTTTCTCCAGTGGTGTTTTATCAAGTGAGAGTCACAAAACGAGAGCCAGAATTATGGTGAAATCGGGGAGTGGTGTTCAAGGGGACGGAGGGGTCAAGTGCGACCAGAATGAGAAGGCCTCTGGGTGCAGTGGCCTTGCAGTCACTCATGACTGTACACAGAGCCACATGGGGAGCGACGGGCAGAGGCTGCAGCGGAGGGAGAGGAGGCGAGGCATCGGGGGCTTGTATCCTCTTCCCTGAAGGGAAGGGGAGACGAGGCAGCAGGCAGGAGGGGCGGGAGGGTCTTCACTGGTTGGTGGTGTTTTAAAATGGGAAAGATCCAGCAGTGGGAACGGGGAAGGTTGAGCGTAAGAAGGAACAGGGATTGCCAAGGTCTCCTGGCAAGGTCAGAGAGATCCTCGCAGGCCAGGGACTGGCCTCAGACAGGAGGAAAGTCCGCGGCTGGAGCGAGGTCAGGAGAGGGGCGTTAATGTGTATGGAGGTCTGTGGTTTGGCGGGGGTGGGGGCGAGAAGGGTGGTGAGGCGTGGGCGAGCCACAGGTCTGTGCAAGCAGGAATTCGCAGTGTCCATTATGAAAGGAGGCAGAGTGACTGAGGGGGAGCACGTACTGAGGGTTCTGTGTAGTGCTGAGGGGCCAGGTGATGCCCGAATCCATCGTGAGCTCTCCGTCCTCCTGCGGGACCCTCACGGGTCCGTGGTCTGGGGGCGCTGCAGAGGAGAACTCGGGTGGGTGTCTCCGTCAGCGCGGCTGCTGTAATGAGTGCTGTAAACCAGGCAGCTTGTCAACAACACTTGTTCATTTCTCAGTCTGGAAGCTGGGAGTCCAAGATCGGTGGCGGCGTGCCCGGGTTCGGGGGAGGACCCTCTTCCCCCCTGTACGCGGCCGCTTCTCCTTGTATCCTCTAGAGGCGGAGGGCGAGCAGCTCTCTGACCTCTTACTCAGGCACTAACCCCCTGCAAGAGGCTCCACCCTCACAGCCTGATCCCCTCCCACGGGCCCCACCCTAAACACCAGCACCCTGAGCCTTGGATTCCACATGGGAACCTGGGGCACATGGACATTCAGGCTCAGCAGGGGCATTTCTCCAGTGGTGTTTTATCAAGTGAGAGTCACAAAATGAGAGCCAGGAGGATGTGGGAGGTGGGGAAAGCTCCTGGCCTGAGGGGCCGTGGTGGGAATGATGGTGCCCAGGAGGCGGGGAGATTTCTGCCAGAAGAGCTGAGGGAAAGTGGCTGTAAAGGCCGCGAGGTCGGAGGGTGAGTGGTGAGCAGTGACGGGCAGCAAGCCGGCCGGTGTGGCAGGAACTGCGTGGGGGAGGGGCGGGAAGTGGTGAACGTGGAGAACCCCGTGAGTGGAGTAGTCTGCAGACGTCCTGGATGTGGGGGTGGGGGCGGGAGGGGAGCAGGGTGACCCCGGGCTGGTGGTCCGAGCCCCTGCTGCTGTGACTGGACGTGTGACTGAGCAGGGGGCCTGGTGCCCGCGCCCGCCTTTCATCAGGAGCCACCTTCCCAGGCAGCTTCATTATTCCCCGCTATCCGGGCAGCTTTGACCCCGTGGAGTTAGAAGGGCGTTCTGGCTCCGGGCCCCAGAAGAGCCCCAACCTCAGCTGCTGCTGTATTAGCGGCCTGCGTGCCCACTCAGCAGTGGCCTGTCATCCCCCGGGGCCCCCTGGACACTGTATTGTCTCTCCCCAGAGCTCAGGGATGACGAGACATCCATTATTGGCTGCTTTCAGCTCTTTCTCCTCTCTGGGGTAACGCTCCATTCTAACCTGTTTCACTCACTACAGCCAAAGTGAAATTTTCAAAGTGTGAATTTGCACACATTACCCACATCCTACACCCGCCAGCAGCTTCCCATTCCTCTTGGGTTGAAGACAAAACTCCCTGCTGTGGCCTGTTAAGTTATGTGCCTGGTCCAGCCCTGCCCATCCTCCAGCCTCATCTTGACCCACGTTCCCTCCATTCCAGCCACTCTGCTCCTTTAGGCTCTGGACTCACCACACCGTGTCCCACCCCCAGGCGTTTGCACATGCTCTTCTCTCTGCTCAGGCTGCTCATTCCTCTCCTCTTCGCATGCACACTTCCCTCTCATCCCTCACGTCTCGGTTCAGTCATCAGATCCCCAGGAAAGCAGTTTTACTCTCCCAGATTAGGTCCAATATGCCCCATTATAATCTCACGCCACCAAGTGTCTCTCCTTTATGGCATTTCTCACAATTACAATGTTACGTTCATTTATGTGCAAGTATTTAATCTCCACTTTATGGTAAGTTCCACAAGGAAAGCATGGTATGAGTTCAGTAGATATTTGCGGAATGAATGAATGAGTGAATGAGTATGTCTCACATTTGTCCTCTCTACTCCACCCCTCCCCCGCCTACCCTGGTATGGGTCCACACCATCTCCGGCTGGTCTGCTGAACTAGCCCCTGCTGGCCACCCACTCCAGCCTCACTTCCTCCGCTCCCTGCACACCTATCTTCCCAGAGACCCCCTCTTCACAGATCAGGCCACGCCTCTGCTCAGAAACCTTCAGTGGTTCCTGCTGGGCACAGGAGGAAGTCCAGTCCCCCTTTCTTGGACTTGAAGGCCTCCTAAGCTGCGGTTCTCCCATCTTATATCCCGGTCTGTGGTGTTCCCTGAACCTCTGGACATGCAGCTCCTGCGTTGCTGGATGGTTCACTGTATCCCATTATGCCTCTCAGCCCGTGGTTTCTGGATGGTCAGCTCTTTGAGAGAAGGTCACACCCAGTGTGGATCTTGGGTACCTCTACTGTGCCAAGGCCACTTCCAGGCACCTTATAAGGGTGCCTTCTCAGATTCAGGTCCAACCCACATTTATTGAACATAGTCTCTGTGCCAGACACAATCAAATTTATTCTTTTAATTTTCACAGCAGTTTTAAAAAGTAGGTATTATTTTCTGCAATTTTTATTTGAGTTTCAGAAAAATTTGTTTAGAGTCATCTGGCAAGCGGTGGGCATTCCTGGGAGTCACGTCATCCTCTCCGCCGTCTGTGCCACCTCCCACCCACTCAGTGAGGGGAGAGGGTGCTGGGGCTGCAGGGCCAGGCGTGTGGTGGGGGGGGAGCCGTGTGCAGGAGGGGTAGGACTGCCAAGCCGGGTGTGGTTAGGAGGGAGAATCTGGAACAATGCCCTGAGAGCTGTGTCTGATAAATGGCATCTACAAAGGCCCATAGCTAACATTATACTTAATGGAGAAAGACTGAACGCTCCCCCTACAATCAGGAAAAAGACAAGAATTCCCACTCTTACCACACTTCTATTCAACGTTGTACTGGAGGTTCTTGCCAAAGCAATTAAGGAAGAAAAAGAAATAAAAGGCATCCAGACTGGAAAGAAAGATGTAAAACTATCTCCATTTGCATGATGTTAAATATAGAAAACCCTAAGGAATATTCGCTCGCACACGCGTGCACACACACAAACTATTAGAACGAATAAATGAGTTTAGCGAAGTGGCAGGACACAAGATCGATATACAAAAATCTATTTTATTCATATACAATTGCAATGAACAATCCAAAAATGAAATTAAGAAAGTATATTGTATGCCACATATTGTATGATTCCATTTATATGAAAAGTGCAGACTAGGGAAATTGATAGAGACAGAAAGCAGATGAGTGGTGGTTGAGGGCTGGGAGGAGGGTGGGAATAGAGAATGACTGATAATGAGTATGGGGTTTCTTTTTGGGGTGGTGAAAATGTTCTAAAATTAGATTTTGGAAATGTTGCACAACTCCATGAATATACTGAAAACCGCCGACCTGTACACCTGAAATGACTGAATTATATGGTATGTAAATTATATCTCAATAAAGCTCTTTTAAAGAAAGGTCCTGGGGGTCCTGGACAGTGTGGTGGGGTGCAGAGAGACGGAGACGGCAGAGGGCCCTGGACACACATCTTTGTTTCATGATGTGGCTACTTGTTGTTCTCATCAAACCAGAGGGGACGGTCCGCACCCCCAAGGTGAGGCCCAGTGCACCTTCATTTTTCGTTTCAAGACAAGTTTTAGGATCAAGGCTATTTTAACCTGGCATATAATAAGAGCTTAATAAATGCTGGGTGAGGGTGAGTGAGTGAGTGAATATGCGTCTGCCTCCACATACAGGTCACCAGCAGTACTCAAAGGTGAGAGCAGTCTCCTGGGGGACGAGGACTCGGGTTCTTAAAGGACGGGACAGAACTTCAGAGCTCCCCAAACTTTCCCTCAGAAGAACCCTGAGTGTAGCAGAGAATTAACTCATCTCTGACATGCAGTGAGGAAAGTCTTTTACCTTTAAAATTCTTGTGCTGTTTGTATCCTACTCTGTAATATTTGTTTGTTTTAATAAAAAAATAATACTTTAAATTGCCATTAGGTAAAACTGATGCTTCTAGGAGATGTGCTGCTGCTTCTTACAACCGAGCACCTCTGGGTGTACACTGCTGTCAACGAATACCTCCTGGGCACCACTGTGTGCTCACGACAGAGGGATGCTGATGTCAACGCAGACTCTGTCAACACAAGCCCCTCAAGGGGCTACTGGAGGAGGCATGTCCCCCACTTTGAGAAGCAGAAATAGCTCGGTGGAGAGGACAGGACTGGAGCAGGGCAGAGTTTGAAAACTCGTGGGCACATTACCTTATGTGAAGACCATCACAGCACCATTTTTACTAGCAAACAAACACTTGGAAACCATCTAAATGTCTAACAGTGGAATGGTGAAATAAATATGGTACTACTGTGTAGTGGGGTATATTTAGCTATTTAATAATAAAGGAAATTTTTAATGATAAAGAAAAAGGTTTATCATAAAATTTTATATTAAAAAAAGGCAGAATGCCAAATTATATATAGTATAGCGAGGTCTGAGAGACCTCAGAGAAAATCCTGTTGTAAATGCTCCAAAATGCTAACCTGAGTTCTCTCTGGATGGGAGAATCATGGGGAATTTCTCTCAATCTCTCTCCCTCCCCCCAAATTGTCTACAATAAGCGTGGATTACTTTTATTATTACTGAATACCACTTATTTGAGTAGGAAAGCTAATATGCGGCTGTACTGAGGGGGCAGGCCTGGAGATGAGTCGAGAGTTGGGGGCTGAAGCCCAGGGGAGGACGTGGCTGGAGACACAGATGTGGGCACCACCTCCCTAGAGGGGAGATTCAAACAAAGCCTGCGTGAGAGCCATGAAGAGAGCGGAAGGTTGAAGAGAGTCATGGAGGGCTGGAGGAGGGCTGGAGGAGGACTTGAGGAGGGCCGGAGGAGGACTTGAGGAGGGCCAGAGGAGGGCCGGAGGAGGGCTGGAGGAGGGCTGGAGGAGCGCCGGAGGAGGACCTGCAGAGGGCTGGAGGAGGGCTGGAGGAGGGCCGGAGGAGGACTTGAGGAGGGCCGGAGGAGGGCCAGAGGAGGGCCGGAGGAGGGCTGGAGGAGCGCCGGAGGAGGACCTGCAGAGGGCTGGAGGAGGGCTGGAGGAGGGCCGGAGGAGGACTTGAGGAGGGCCGGAGGAGGGCCAGAAGAGGACTTGGGGGCAGGGATGATGAGGGGGCTGTGTTATGGGGACAGGCAGAGAATCTAGGCAGAGCAATGCCAGGGAAGTTAAGGAGGAGAGAGGCTCGAGAGGGAGTCCCCAGTAGTAAAACTTCACCTCCCTGCTAGACTGTGTGGTTGGGTTTAAATGAGATACGTGACAGTTACAGACTTTGGAGTCATGCCAACTGGTTCAAACATCGGTTTCAAAACTTATTATCTAAGTGACCTTGGGTAAACCACCCAACCTCTCTGAACTCCTGTTTCTACATCTGTTAACTGAGTATAATAATCTAACATGAGGGTACTGTTTGGATTGAATGAGATCAAGCACAGAAAGTACTTTGCACAGTGCCTGACATGTGTATGTACTAACTTGATGATGGCTATTATTATTGTTGTTTTACCACCATTGTTAATATTATGGGAAATATCTTCGAATGATAAAGGGGTTGTTATTAACAGTCTCCAGCTTTTGAAAGAGCTTCTCCTGGTCCTCTGGGCAGAGCTTTCTGCACTGGGACCTCTGGGATGTTCATCCGGCCTCCTCCCCTCTTATCCACAGCCGTCCCCTCTGCCACCATGAGGAACATCTTCAAGAGGAACCAGGAGCCCATTGTGGCTCCTGCCACCACCACCGCCATGATGCCAGTCGGGCCTGTGGACAACTCCACCGAGAATGGGGGTGCTGGGGAGAGCAAGGGGGACATGTTTGCCCAGATGAAGGAGAAGTTCTTCAATGAGATGAACAAGATCCCCTGTGAGTGTTGCTGTGGCCGAGTGGGTGGGCAAGGCTGGAGTTAGGAAGGGCTTTGTGGGCGGGGCAGGGCTGGGGAAGGTGGGACACCACTGGGCTGGGCTTGGCTGGGCTGGGTTCTTTCCTCATGTTTGGATTCCAGGATGGATTATTTGGGGATCCCCTTCAGGAATGGGGTAGGGAGAGTGTGGACTGGCATTAATGAAGGGAACAAGGGAATTTGCATGCCCCAACCTCCCAGGGCAAAAAAGTTCTCATAACTTAGAAAACCGTCAAAAGATGAAACCAAAAGAAGATGAAAAATTATGAAACAGAACTCATTCTTCAAGTTTTCCAGTCACACTTTGAAACTACTTTACTTTGGAAAATAGAAAATAAAAGCCCTACTGCTTTCTGAACTCCTGGCGAAGTCTGTCCAGGAGACACCAGAGACCCAGGTGAAGGGGAGCTGCCACCCTGGTGGGAGATGGTGCTTCAGGACCACGGAGAGCAGCCCAGGGCCCATCGCCCCAAGGTTGAGTCACGCAAAGCCCAGCCTTCTAGGTCCTTAAGGATCTTGGCCTCCTGGCTCTGGGTCACCCTCTTAAGGCTGGGCACAAGGGATGGGGCCAAGGGGCTCTTCCTCTACCTGGGTCTGATAAGGACTATCCCATCCTCTCCAGTGTGAGCCGGTTCTCCATAGATCAAACTGGTCAAAACTCAGTACAGCCACACTGGTGCTCTTCCTCATGGACGCTGTTTGCTGTCTCTCGGTAGCAGGCTTGTGCACAAAGGCGGTAGGCTAAGAGAAGAGCAGGTTTTCGTGAAAGTCACACAGACATGCGACTTCATGCGAAGCACTCATGGGTGGTGTTACAAATGTGGAGGGTGGGCATTGGGGGGTCAGAGTCTTGACCCATTTTGGCCAGTGCTATGGGGTCAGGGGCGGCAAGGCAAGCACTGCTGACTCCCAGTCTCCTCGCTGTGGGCAGTACCGCCCTGGGCCCTGATCGCCATCGCCGTGGTCGCTGGCCTCCTGCTCCTCACCTGCTGCTTCTGCATCTGCAAGAAGTGCTGCTGCAAGAAGAAGAGGAACAAGAAGGAGAAGGGCAAGGGCACGAAGAACACCATGACCATGAGGGACATGCGTGGGGGCCAGGTAGGGCTCACAGGGGGAGGGACGGGGGCCAGGCCGAGGGGTCAGGTAGGGCTCACAGGGCGGGGACGGGGGTCAGGCCGAGGGGTCAGGTAGGGCTCACAGGGCGGGGACGGGGGTCAGGCCGAGGGGCCAGGTAGGGCTGGGGTGGGGAGGGACGGGGGCCAGGCTGAGGGGCCAGGTAGGGCTCACAGGGGGAGGGACGGGGGTCAGGCCGAGGGGTCAGGTAGGGCTTACAGGGCGGGGACGGGGGTCAGGCCGAGGGGTCAGGTAGGGCTCACAGGGCAGGGACAGGGCCAGGCCAAGGGGTCAGATAGGGGTCAGTGGGGGGAGGGACAGGGGCCAGGCTGAGGGGATCAGGAAGGGCTCGCAGGAGAGGGAGGAACAGGGCCACCTTCCTGAGAATGAAAGGTGACGCAAAGGCTTCCGGGCTCCATAGCCAAACTGCCCCCCGCCCCATAACCCCACAAGCCCTCCCTATTGGCTCCATCTCTCTATAACATTGTCCACCGATCACTGATGAGCCGGAGGACTTAGTCATGGGTTAGCAGGAACTCACCCTTGAAAAGACAAAGGGAAAGAACAATGTATTCACCCCAAAGGAGGCTGTTGGGACAAAGTGCTGGAAAGAGAGACCCCCACCCCCAGGAAGTCACCCCTGGAGAGCCCCCCTGTTTTCCTGCCAGAGGGGACTGAAGGGTGATGTCTTGCTGGAGGCATCTAGCCAGGGGTGCAGGGAGAATCGGATGAGGCAGAAAAGCGGTCCTGAGGCACCAAGACGGGGCCAGGCAGAGTCCATCTTGAGTCACAAGATAATTTGGTTTCTTTACTCCTGTCTTTTGGGGTCGGTCGGCCTGGAAAGGCCCCTGATATACCAAATGTCTCCTTGCACAACTCAGAGGCCCCTGTGCTTCACTTCCCCACATTTGTTCTGAGGAATCTCTTGCTCAAGGAATCAATATGGAGGATGGAAGGAGGGCCCAGTCTCAAGAAGCAGTTGGCCAGGAGTCAAAATGGCTCTGAGTGTGTGTGCGGGCCCCGCAGTGCGGGGGGGGGGGGTGCTCCAGAACGCCCTGGGACAGCCCAGCCTGCTCCCACCAAGTGGCTGTGACTGGGGCTGGGCTAAGCTGCAAGACTTTCTCTTATGTCACTTTCTTCCTTCTCCTCCTGCCCTCTGGACTCGCCCTGCTCCCCGGTGCCTGGACTGCTCTCTCGGTATGTCTGGCCCAGGGTGGGGTAGGGGGTGGCCTGAGCTGGGGGAAGCATGGGGAGGGGGCTGGCAGGGGACCTGTCACCTCAAGAAGCTGCAGAGCATGTGGCGCCATGCCTGGCCTCGTAGTGCTGTGCCTGGTAGGGAGAGATGCCCCCCCAAAGTGGAGCCGTGTCTTCCAAACACAGGCTGGGGCTCTGAGGGGTGGTGGGGCAGCAAGGCCCCTGGACAGTCCCCAGGCTAGGCTGCACTGTTCTCCCATCTTACCCGGTCCCTCCTGTCCCCAGCCCCCACAGGACGATGATGATGCAGAGACAGGCCTGACAGAGGGAGAAGGGGAAGGAGAGGAGGAGAAAGAGCCAGAGAACCTGGGCAAGCTGCAGTTTTCCCTGGACTATGATTTCCAGGCCAACCAGGTGTGTGGGCTGGGCTGGGAGGCCGAGTGGGGAACCGGGGGTGGGGTAGGGGGGGAAGGTTGGGTGGTTGGGGGGAAGGGGATAGAAACGGCTCCCCCGAGTCCTGTAGGCATTGCTGCTTTCCACAGAGTGGGGCAGCCTGGAAGCCGCAGGGCACGTGCCCCTGGACATGGACTCTGGGCATTGGCTCTGCTGTTCTCCTGCCCACCAGCCTCAGGCAGATCAGCTGCCTTCTCCACTTCGGTCTCCCCAAATGTCATTCCAATGCCTGGGATGGAGATGGAGACTGGTCTTCCCCTCTAGACCAGCCTGGCCCCCAACCCCCAACTGCCCAGCTCTGGGGAGGGATCGACGGATGCTGGTCTGGGGCCAGATCCAGTGTTGGAACAGTCATGAGACTCAGGTCCACCCCTGCTCTCTCCACAGCTCACCGTCGGCGTTCTGCAGGCTGCGGAATTGCCTGCCCTGGACATGGGAGGCACCTCAGACCCTTATGTCAAAGTCTTCCTCCTTCCAGACAAGAAGAAGAAGTATGAGACCAAAGTCCACCGGAAGACACTGAACCCTGCCTTCAACGAGACCTTCACCTTCAAGGTGAGGAGGGCTGGGAGGATGACGCCAGCCCTCCCCGAGCCCAAGTCCACCTGCGTTCTGCAGACCTTTCCTTGGTCCTTAGTTGTGGCTGAGGCCCTGGAACCAGCTCAGTCTGGAACAATGGCAGGCTGGACTATGGGCCTCTGGAGAATTGGGGGCCCCCCCACCTCGCACTCTGCTCCCCCCAGGGCCCGAGGTCTTCTGTCTGTCTCTACAGACTCACCAGGAGTCCTGCGACCAGGGGGTGGAGCCTGGGGGAGGGGCCCTGTCTGCAGCAGCCCTGGAGGTGCAGGAGATGCTCTGACCCCTCCCTGACCCTGCTGTGCCCTGCAGGTGCCATACCAGGAGCTGGGGGGCAAAACCCTGGTGATGGCCATCTACGACTTTGACCGCTTCTCCAAACATGACATCATTGGAGAGGTGAAGGTGCCTATGAACACGGTGGACCTGGGCCAGCCCATTGAGGAATGGAGGGACCTGCAGGGCGGGGAGAAGGAGGAGGTGAGTGGGATGGCCCGGGGGAGGGCCAAGGACAGGAAGAGGGCAGCTTCAGAGTCAGGCGACCCGGGTTAGGATCCCAGCCGAGGGACCTGGGCAAGTTGCTTCATCCCCTCAGAGCTGGGCTCTCTTCTTCAGTCTCTTTGTCAGATGAGCAGTAACCACCTCCACAAAGCACCTCACACCGGGTGGTGTTGGTGTCTCTCGGGTGCTCGGGTGAAGGAGAACCATGGTCACTGTTAGTCCTAAGGGTCTGCTGTCACTAAGGGCCAGAGATTCATGACTCCAGGCCTCAGTTTCCCCACTAGGAAAGCCCACATTTGTTCTAAAGGATTCTCGGCCGGGGGCTTGTCCTCCAGCACCTGCTACAGCTTTCAGTCACTTACTCAGCTACTGAGCATTGTCTGTGTACCTACTGTTCCACTGTAGCCACTGCTCCTTCCAAGCATCGGTCATCTGTCTCGGCCAAGCCAGGCTGTGTGCCCAGCACATGACCGGGTGGTGGTGGAGGGGCGAGAATACACGCTGAAGACATCCTTCCTGCCTTCCTCAGGGCTTCTGCCGTCTGGGAGGAGGGGAGCACACCTCCCGGGAGGTGGCGGGTGGTCATTGCGGCCCAGAGGCCCATCCCTGAGGAGCACTGACTGCAGCCTGGTGTTGGCAGAGACCTCGGGACCAGCAGCCTGGCCCCCAGGGCTGGATTGTCGTGGGACATGGAGCAAGTCGTCCCCTCTCTGAACCTCAGTCTTTTGTTGGTCACAACGCATCCTTGCTCTGTCTACGTGAAGAGTGGCAGTGACAATGACATTAGGAAAGGGACGCGAAGTGCTTTAAAAGCACAGATCACTCTGTGGGTGCAGTGGCTGCAGGAGCCACCTCAGTGGGCGGGGTGACCAGGGGGGAAGGCTTCTGGGACCCCCAGTCTTCCGGTGCCCTCTCCTTGTCCTCCCTGCATCTGCCTGGGCCTGGGGTGGGAGCTAGAGCGTGCCCCACATCCGCCCAGATCCACCCAGCATCACGCACGGGCCAACCCCCAGCCTGTCCTCTGCTCCACTCTCCTGTTGGACCCCGAGGCCACGGCTCCTGCGGTGCCCACCTGTCACTCTCAGGGCTTTGCTGAACTGAAGCAGGAGACCTGAGGTCAGAAGCTGAGAGACCTCCTCGAGCACCACAGACATGGGGCCTGGGCCTGGGGGAGCTGGGGACACACACTGCCTTGCTAGTCTCGGCAAGACGGGGTCAGCTGTGCCAGAGGCAGTGGGATGGCTGAGATGACCCCGGGTCCTGCCTTTCCCCCCGTCAGCCCGAGAAGCTGGGCGACATCTGCACGTCCCTGCGCTATGTGCCCACGGCCGGGAAGCTCACCGTCTGCATCCTGGAAGCCAAGAACCTCAAGAAGATGGACGTGGGCGGCCTTTCAGGTGCGTGCAGGGCTTCTGGCTGCCATTGGGTGGCACCAGCGAGCCGGGCACTGCCTGGAGCCCAGTTAGCAGAGAACTTTCCCTGCCGCGGGGCACAGGAAATGCGGGTGCCGAGGGCGGACCGTGGAGCAGGGGAGGCCTGGCTTCCCAGCCGCCCCTTTCTCTGAGGGTCCCCTGCCCCCTCTGGGCTGCCTTCTTCATGCTTTCCAGCTGTACCCTAGGGGCCACGGAAGAAAGGATCCGAGAATTTCATCCCCCAGATGAGTTCGTGACTGAGGGTTCCACTTCTCCCAGGGAAGTGTAGGGAGTGGAAAGGGCTTGGCCCAAAGGTGCCTGTCTGTGCCACCACACCTGGGACACTTCTCCAGGAGAGGCTCTGCCACTCAACCCTGAGGCGTCTAGGGGGAGGGGAGCCCTCCCAGTGGGGCTGGCCCCCCGTCCAGTGTTCCGGGGGGATGGTGGGGCACTCTGCCTCTGCTGTACCTCCCTGAGAATCAGCCCTGGGCATGGGCTCCAACTGGCAGGTCTCACTGTAGCCCAGCTCTGTCACTGCCTACGTGTGACCTTGGGCAGATCATGTCCCTTCCACCGGCCAGTTTCTCGTCTGCAAGCTCAGGGGGACTGGATTGCCTTGAGGGTGGCAGGTGCATGTTGTGCCTTCAGCCCTCCTCTATCCCCTGCCCAAGACAGACACCCCCCCCCAAGCCACCCATGTTCCCTCTCACCAGGGCCTGACTCAGACGCAGGAATGTCTCCAGCTTGGTGCTGCAGGCAGCCACACCCCAACAGCAGAGGTGGTCCCTGAGGTGACACTTTTGTGCTGCTCCTGAACTAGATGCTCCCTGGCCATCCTTGGACTCAGTCGCCTGAGCCTCAGGGCTTCTGGGGGTCTGGGCTCCGTGGGCGGGAGCTCCAGGCAGGTGGTGCCTTTGGGGGTCGGGCACTAAGGGCACCCCTGTGGGGCTGGATTATCCTCGCACAGACCCCTACGTGAAGATCCACCTGATGCAGAACGGCAAGAGGCTCAAGAAGAAGAAGACGACCGTGAAGAAGAAGACCCTGAACCCGTACTTCAACGAGTCCTTCAGCTTTGAGATCCCCTTCGAGCAGATCCAGGTGCTTGGGCCGTCGGGCCACACACGTGGGGCTCGGGAGGGGGAACCACCTTGCTGGGGTGGGGGGTGGCTCAGGCTCCGTGTGCTGCCTGGGGCCTCCTTCCCGGGGCCTCTTCCAGAGCACCCTCTTTTCTGAGGAGACCACAAAGTATCCCAACAATCCCACCAGTCATTCCTTTAGGACTTCGAGGTACATGGTGGTGCAGCGGGCCTCCATCCTGCCCCATTCTGCTCCCAGCTGCCCCTCCATCCTTCCCTTCTCTTCTCCCTCCATCTTTCCTCCCACCAGCAAGTTCTGTGAGTGTTGAGGTGGGGTCTTCTGGGCATGAGTGGATCTGAACCGCAGGATGAGACACCCGGCAGCTGTCTGGGTGGGGAGTCAGGGGTTGGAGGGAGGAGGTAGAGAGTCATGGTCTCTCCCTCTTTGTGGCGAGCTGCTCCCTCCCCCAGGAGGGCTGGGGAGCAGGGGTGCCGAGGGGATCTTCAGGGTTGGTGTTGCCATCTGTGGAGAATTCTTCAAGGGAACGATGGTTCCCTTGAAGGCTCAGTAATAATGTTGGGCCAAGAGAAATCCTGGTTATGGAGAACTTAAGATAGATATGAAGTGTACTGGCCCCTGCATGTCAACTTGGAACATGCCTAAAACCAATATACCAATCTCCTCCATGTCCCTCCCAGCCAAACCACCTCTGTCTGAATTCTCTGTTCCTAATGAATGGCCCCACCATCCACCCAGCTGCCCAAGTCAGAACAAGGGTGTCATCTGAGACCTGGGCGCTTTGTCCTTTCCTGTTTATCAACACGCTCTGCTGAGCATTTCCTGAGTGCCAGGCCTGGCTGGTGCTGAGAAACAGATGTGTAAGACACGGTCCTTGCTCTCAAGGACCTTGTGGTCGGGAGAGGGAGCAGTGAACACCGAGGCGCAGGGAGCAGAGGACTGTGACCAGTTCAGGGGAGGCTTCTGGAGTGAGCTTGGTTCTGAGGGATGAGGCTGAGTTGGCTGCGGCCAGGAGGGAGGAAGGTGCTGATTGTCCCTTTGGCCAGTCCAGCTGATGACCGGGTCCTCTTGGTTCTCCCCTGATCGCCTCTCCAGTCTGGCCCCTCCTCCCTTGCCTTGGCTCAGAAACTCAGTGTCCAGCCCCCCTGCCCCCTGATGGTCTCCTGGCCATCAGTTGCTTCTTCCTCCGTGAATCTTCCACCTGAATGCCAGGGTCTTGTTATGAAATATCCGTGCCACCCCTCCTCTCAGAAGCCTTCAGCACACCCCAGCGCCTGCCTGAAGGAGGACAGGCGTACTCCATAGCTGACCCCAACCTACCCTACCGACCTCCCTCCTGCCTCATGGCTTCTCACACTGTACCCTAATGACGCTGGATGTCTGTCTCCCAGACAGCACGTGGTCTCGCGTGTCTGTATTCCTCTGCCCAGGCCAGTCTTCCTTCCTGGATCCTCTTCTCTCTGCATGGAGAAACCCTCAGCCTCACCTCCCAGTTCACATGTCAGCTCCCCCGAGAAGCATCTCCTGATTGACCTGAGCGGGACTGTTGCCTTCTCTGAGTTCCCATAATACCTGTGCTTACCTCTCTAGCACAAATGTTATCATTTGTGTTGTAAGTTTTTGAGTGTGTGTCCACTGCTTCCATTAGAGGGGAAATTCATCTTCTCGCTTTTCCTCACTGCCCTCCACTCCTGAGTGCTAACACAGAGCCTGGAGCATAGTCCCTGCGCAGTCAACGCCTGTTGGTGGAAACAAAGGTTGTTCCGAAAGGCATGGCCTCTGCCTCCATGTTGCTTCAGTCTTAGGTGGAGCCAGAGATGGAGGCTGGGAGCCCTGGGAGGCCTTTCCTCCCAAGCACCTGGAGGAAAGGTTAATGGAGGGGGAGGTTGGTCACGGGATCCCCCGTCTTCACCTGCCGACTCCCTCCCTCCCTTGTCACCCTGCAGAAAGTCCAGGTGGTGGTCACCGTGCTGGACTATGACAAGCTGGGCAAGAATGAAGCCATTGGCAAGATCTTTGTGGGCAGCAACGCCACGGGCACAGAGCTGCGGCACTGGTCCGACATGCTGGCCAACCCCCGGAGGCCCATCGCCCAGTGGCACTCGCTCAAGCCCGAGGAGGAGGTGGACGCACTTCTGGGCAAGAATAAGTAGGCAGGGCGCCAGCACTTACACAGACGAGATCAGAGCTATCAATACCTCAGTTGTGCACCCGTAGAGGTTTCCTTTTTCATTTGTTGTGGTTGTGTCTTTGTTTTTCCTTCCTTTTTCTCTTTTTAAAGACCAACTTCCTTCTAATGAGTGTGTGAGGAGAGTCCCCTAAGAGGTGAAAGAGAAGCCTGGCTCTTATCATTGCCCCAGGAGCTATCCTTGCTGCATGCCGTGTCACGTTCCCCTCACCCTTTCAAAGCTTCACTGAAGCCTCACCCTGGGTGAAGCCCTCTTTTGGCTGAAAGTCACAGCACTTCCTGTGTTTTGAGTGTTCTGGACCAACAAAATGGCAGCACTTCCTGTTTCCTGGCAGAGAAGGCAACACAGAGGCCAGTGATGTGTGTGTGTGTGTGTGTGTGTGTGTGTGTGTGTGAGCATCTCTCTGCGCTCCTGGAATGAGCCATGGACAGTGAAGTTGTGTGGGAAGAGAAGGCTCTTCAGGGACCCTGAAATGAAGAGAAGGCCACGGTCGAAGTGGGAGATCTTCTTTCAGCTTCTGAGAGAGCTCAGAGTCCTGATCAGATGCCAGGAGCTCCCGTGCTCCTTGTGGGTGGCTGTTCGGGAGGCAAGATGTGGAGACTGGATTTCTCCAGAACTGGGACCAAACCCCTGATGCCATCATAGACATCCTCCTGTCATTCATGGTTTCCCCACAAGTGTGGCTCCAGGACACCCATGGAAGTGAACTAGTCACTAGATTGGTCACTGTCAGTCCTGGGACCTCACACGTGTTGATGGTTAATATCAAACTGTGAAGAAACAGAAGACCCACTACCCACAAAGACCAAAATGAAACTCCTGGACCTTCACCCCCTTCCAGTGGGAAACACAGACGCTTTCTCCCTTTCCAGAATGTAAGCATTTATTTCCCATCATGCTTTTGCTTCTGTTTTCTCTTTTAATCTAAGTGGATCAACGCTGTCTGAAGACACGTTATCTGTACAGAGCCAGAGAACTTTAAAAGGAAGGTTTAAATGTTCTTAGTTCCCGAGGTCCCAGTAAGGAGGAGGAGGACAGTGGACAGACGGCAGAGACTTCCCGGATGAGCTAGAGGGGATCTCTGAGACCTCCAGCTCCCTCTGCTCTGCCCTCAGTGCCGGAAGGAGACCTGTGGGAGGCTCCACCCCACCACTCCTTAGGAGTTCTCTCTCTCTCTCTGAATTCCAAGCAGCAGGGCATCCATTCCAAACGGGTGGTTGAGGACACCTGCTGGGGTTTCTACCCCACCCTCAGTTGTGTCCATTCCCTGTTCACCTTTTGTCCCCAGCATTGATAAAAAGCCATATACGTGTTATTCAAGTTTGCACTGAGTCCGCTTCCGAACCTTCAGCCTGGGCAAGAGAGTCAGCCCCACGTGGCCAGAGGCCAGCCCCTCTTCCCTTTGTCCCCTTCCTCCTGACCTTGTGTCCCTTCCTTCAGCCTCTCTCTTCCATCCATGAAGCCCTCAGGTCCTTGTCATTTCTTCACCTCAGAATTCTCACGGCTTCCCCAGAAGCCTGGGGATCTCTTTTCCAGCAAAAATGGCAGCACTTCCTGTCCTGCCCCGTCTGGGCCACCTCAGCTTCCTGCAGGCACCTGACACAGATGGACAGTGTTGGAGAGAATCAGGCTTTGAGGATCCAGCATGGAGAAGGTGCAGAGTGTCTTTTTATTTCACTAAAAGAAAGGAGAGGGTTGTTTTGTGTTTGCTTTGCCATGTGTTTTGTTGGAGTGGGGGTGAGGGAGCACTTCCACCAGAAACAGACTGGGAAGCAGGGCCCAGCCTTGCTTGTCTCTCAGAGACCCTTCTCCTTCTTGCTAGTGGCCCTTGGTTCAGGAGAAGCTATTTTTTATGGACAGTGTGTGTGTGTACTTGATGATGAGAAGGTAGGACTCTGACAAGGACTATGAGCTTTGCTCCTTGGGACCAGAGTTGTGGTCATGGTGGAGGGTTGTAGGACAATAGGGTGCCTTCAGAATCTAGGTGACTGCAGGGTAGGATACCCTGGTATGGACATCGGAAGTCACTGGACTCTTCTTTCATCCCCAGAGCTGTGGGATTTTGGTGCTTTCTCGGGGTCTCTCTCCCCACACTCATTCTCCTCACCATGCCCCACATACCTTGTTCATAGACCCTCCGTGTCCATCTCATCCCCTCCAGATTCATTCTTTTGCCCTTTCCCAATCCACTTTCTACCACCTGGGATTCTTCTCTGCCCATGAACCTCATTCAGCCCGTCCAGAGCCCACTATTTGCCACTATTCTGACAGGAAGGGAAGGAAATGGTAGGCATCTCTGGTGGCTGGGTGTCCAAGTGTCTGGAGACAGGGGCTGGATTCTATTACTCTGGGCCCCCCTCTGGTGAGCAGCCTTGTGGGTGGAGATAGGCTGGGAGAGACTGAGTGTTGGCACCAGTGTAGAGCCAGGGAGAGACTTGAGTGTGGGGAGGTTCTGGCTGGTCCTGGGACGGGACCTTGGCCCAGATGAGCCATCCTAGCAGAAGGCATCAATCAAGGTCCATGAACCAGGCAGAGAAACACTTATGCTTGTAAGTTTTCTACACCCGAGGGCTGATGTTACCCAGACCACAGAGCATCCTGTGAGCCCTCACTGCCATGCAGGCTTATTTCTGGGCAGGTCAGGGTGCTGGGGTATAGGCCCTGAGCAGGATGGAGTTAGGGTCTAGCTAGTGAGGGGTCCTGGAGGCCTCTGGGGCTGCAAGTTATCACTCCCAAAGTCTATTCCAGAGAGAGGAAAGTGGTATAGAGGTGACTTTTCACAAAGGGACTGAGCTATGAAAACCCAAACCAATCCCTCCCAGAAATGCGGGGTGAGACCAGAAAGCTGTTTTCTCCCTGAATAACCATTGCAGAAGGGACACCAACTTTGCCAGAGCCATCAGCAGCTTCTTGGACTTTGGCAGTGGAGCTGAGGCCTGGGGCAGGCTGGGTAAAGAGCACACTAGATCAGCCTGGGCAGCAATGAGCAGGACCCTCAGCTGGAGGACAGGGCAACAGGGATTAGACCTCAGTCTCAGACCCTGACCGTTCCCTCCCCAGGAAACCATACGTAGCTTGTGTTTCTGCAGACTCAGTTTGGGATGATTTTGCTGGCCTAGGACTCCAGCGAGAGAGAAAAGGTTGCTGCAGCCTCTCTCTAGAATAGACTTTGGGAGTGAGAACTTGCAGCCCGAGAGGCCTTTTACCCTGTGGGTAAAACCCCCGGTGGACCTGCCTCTGTGCGGGGGCGTGTGCGTGAGCAGAGGGGTTGAGAAACCCCCCGTGGTCGGCAGTGAGAGGGTCTACGTAGGTCCCTTGATAGCCTAGGTTAATTCTTGGTCTCGCCCAACTTTAGAGACAGGCTGTCCCTGTATGTCTCCCCCGAAAGGTAGGAAGAGAGTCAGCCAGGAACTACCCTCCAACCCTCCATGCTGTCCCCACCTTCAGCCTCAGGCTGGCGGGGCCCTTTCTCAGAGCCCTGGGTGGTGGCAGACAGGGACGAGACCCAAGGCCCGATCTTGGTGGGCCAGAGCCCCATGACATGGCTGCCAGATTGGCAAATAAAAATACAGGATGCCCAGTTAAATCTGAATTTCAGATACACAATTTTAAAGAATGGTGTGTCCCAGGCAACATGTGGGACAGTCTATACTAAAAGGACTGTTGTTTACCTGAAATTAAAGTTGAACTGACCATCCTGGGTGTCTCCAGTAAGCCTGTCCTACAGCTACTTCTGCCAGCTCCCCCTCAGTCCCAGGGGGCTGGAGACTGGACACCAGGATTTTACTTACCCTGTTTTTCGGGCTGCAATACTTAGGAGGGGACACTGTGACTTGAAGACGCATGAATATATTTTATTTTTTAAGCAACAAAACAAGAACCTTCTGAAGCCATTTGAGCCTCACCCAACCCCCTCTACGTGCGTTTAGTTACACATAAATGAAGATAGTTCTCTATAAACACATGAACCGAATCTTGTTGAGATGCATGTCTCTAACTCCTGTAAATAGCCGCATGGCGATGCTCAGAGTCCCTGCTCCCCAACCCCAAACCCATTTTACACAACTGTTGAGGCTGCTCCTTCGATTTTATGTCGTGTAAAGTCTTTGTCTCTCAGCTGCACCCCGGCCTCACCCCATTGGGATCCTTCGTGGGAGCCCTTTGCTGATGGGAGCCGATTTCCAACTTGGACGCCAGCCCCACCGATGGGCACGCTGGAGGACTGCTGGCGCCCTGAAGGACTGTCCCCGTCACCTGCTGTGCATCCGTCTGCAGAGCTGACCCTTGGTGCACCATGCAGTGTCCGGCCTGGTGTCTGGCGTCCCGGTAGCTTCTGTGTCCCGTGTGTATGCGTGGTGTGCCCCTTGCTCCCACTGTGTGAATTCACTGAAAAGCCATAAAGGGGCCTCCTGCTGGAGATGGCCCTCAGGTCCTCTGACTGGCTCCCCACAAAACACTTGTGAAGGGCTCACCTGTCACTCTTCCTGTTCCTTCAGCCCCGTATCATGAGGACACTGGTGTCCAGGGCTTCTCGTGGGGCCTCTGGAGACATCCCCTGCTGGCCCTGCACAAGCTGGCTTCTTCCACCTGGGTCCCAACTCTGTCTCCACGCTCGTGTGGACTCAGCACTGGTGGAGCCCCCAGTTTTGGAGACCTTTCCTGGGGGCCCTGTGGAAGAACCAGGATTTTCAGGAGCGGCCAGGCCCCCTTACCACTCTGGGTTGACAGAACCAACCCGCTTACCTAACACTACGGGGCCAGGGTCCGTGAATGGCAGTGGAGCAGGCACTCTTGGGGGCAGCTGGGGGCACAGTGGCTGAAGCTCTTCCCAAGAGCTTCCTCCTGCAGTCTGACAGAGAGCACCCCAAAGAGAGTGGCCGGAGGCTGCCCAGCTCCTTGGAGGATGGTGGGCAGGAGCGCTCAGAGCAGAGACACCCACAGACCCTCCCATCGGCTCCCAGAGCAGCCTCAGCCAGGTGTTCCCCGTGGTCGAGAGGTGGGGAGGGGGCACTGGGGACTCTCCAGGTCCTGAGCCATAGTGTAGAACCAAGGAAGACAAGTTGCTTCCAGCCCGCAGCCCCTGGCCCTGGGCCCCCGACGAGGGCAGACAAGTCACGAGAAGGACCCAGGAGGCCTCAGGCATGGCAAAGGTGGTGAGCACGAAGAAGGAGGGGTGTGAGGGCGGGGTGGGGGTGGGGGTGTCCGACAGGCCAAGGTGGCGAGGTGGGCTCTGCGCTTACAAACCACGACTCGTGAGCACACGGAAGTCCCAGGGGTCTTTGTGCTGCGACGTGAAAAGGGGAAGCAGAGGGACCGTCGAGTGGGCTGGGATCAGGTGCTTACAGGGGTGGAGGGAAGACATCTTCCTCCCTCCAGCTCTCTTTGGGACCCCCCGCACTCTTCACACCCACGGCAGAGCCAGAGACGAGGCAAGAGCTGCGGGTCGGGTCAGGCGACGCGGCAGAGCGTTCGCAGGCTCCGAGCTCCGTCCGCCCTCCTCAGCCGTCAGGACTCCTCCTGTCTAAGGATTGGACTTGCTGCTTTCTGAAATCCTGGGGATCTGAAAACTTCAAAACTAGGTCACCCCTGGGATGCACGGCCCCATCAGGACCCCTGCCTTCGTCTTCACGGGAAGGACACACGTGCAGGCCTGGCCTCCCCGCCCCCGTCCCCCTCTGCTTGGCAATGCTCTCCACACCCCCTCGTGTGGACTCTGTTGTTCTTGTCTGATCTCTTGTTGAATTGTTATTTTGTAACGAGCCGCGTCTCCTTATTAAAGAAATGAGCTGAAAGAAACCCAGGGGTGGGGGGCGTCCCTGGTTGTTGTGGCTGGGCTGGGAGATGGGCAGGCAGGAGCAGTCCTCGAGTGTCAGCATGGTGGGTGAGGCTGGGCAGACAGTTCTGAGGCTCTGGCCTCCAGCCGAGAGTCTTCCTTAAGAGAGGCAGCACAAGGGGCCCGAGGCCCATCCTTTCTTGGGGATGGGGAGACCAGACCTGCATGCTGTGGTGGGTGTGGGGGACACAATCTCCATGACAGCTTCTCTGGGGCACAGGTGGTGGTGCTGGGAGTGTCCTCTGGGAGGCTGGGGTGGACCGGGTCCTTGAGTCCCCTCCTGTAGAGCTGGGCTGGGGGAACAGCCAGGGTCTGAGCCCAGTAACAGGGAGGCTGGCCCAGGGATGTGGCAGTTTGACAAGTGAGAATTTCTACAAAGTCCTCAATTGCCCCATTGCAACCAACTTCACATGTCTTTGACTTCTGAGGCAAAGATGTTAAGGCTTCAGCATTTTTAAGGAAAGAGAAAGTAGGGCAGCATTGCCCCCAAGACCTGGAAAGGCTCAACTCCTTTCCCAGTTCCCACTCCAACCTGTGGGCCTGTCTCCTCGCATGGGACAGGCAAGCGCTGCCATTCTGTGAGTGTGACACAGGCTGTGAGACCCCGGCCTCGGCCGATGGCGGCACGCCCCTGGGCGGGTGGGAGGTGGGCCTCAGGGAAGGCAAGGCAGATCCTGCGGCTTTAGTTCCTCCGCTGGTGGCTGTGCAAGGACCGGGGATGTAGCGGTGGGGTCTCTCTCTGCTGCGGGCTCTTCCCCTTGGGGGAAGCTGGGCCACGTGGCCCTGGGTGACACTGTCTTGCAGCCCTCTCCAGGTCCAGCGGGGGCACAGGAGGAGAAATGATGGTCTAGGAGCCCTCGCATCAGACAGGCTTCTTTGTCTGTTTTGTGCCCTGGGACAGGTCTGAACTCTTCACCCGTGACATCATGTGTGTTTGTTCTGCTGCTGCTCAGGCTACAAGCAGCTGGGTGACAGCAGGGGAAAAGAATCTTCCCTCCCTGACCGCCCTGTGCTTGCACCGTCAGTGACCAGGGATTTCCGCTCGGCACAGAACAGGGCTGAGCAAAGCCGGGGACAGGGCTTGCTGGATGGAGAAACCAGCCCCGAACCTTGGCTGAGTAATGTCAGGCCTGGCCAGTCCCCTGCAAACCTGCCAGCGGGCTGAACAGCCTCCTCCCTGGGCATGGCTCCTTTGCTGGGGTTAACCTCCAATAACCCGAGTTAGCTGCCTTAAGTTTGGAGCTCTGGAGTGGTTTGGCTCTCCTGAATCACATGTCACCTGGTGGAGCCCATGTGCATACAGCAGAAGGCTGAGAGTGAACGCCAGGAGACTCCAGGAGGCCAAGGGAACCACCACCTCTCTGGACCTCCACTTCCCATGTAGGAGTGTCACAGTGTTCCTCAAGATGCTCAACTTGTCACTGGGCTCTGCTCTCTGTCTCCAGAGAAACAACCATACTCCTAGTCATCTGAAACTGGGAACCTGGATTCCTTCTTAGGGTCTTTTGAACCTTCAATCTAGGCTTCTTCCTGGCCTGGCTCCAGAGACCTTGCTCTCAATGATGGTGACTCACTTGTGGCTATCCCTGGGACACAGGCAGGACAGTGAAGTCCCCAAAGGCAAAGATGTTGACCTAAAATTGCAATAGAATGCCCCAGATGTGAGATGCTCTAAATCTCATTTCCTAAACTGTGAAGACAGTCACAAAGTCAAAACACGGTTTTATTTACTCATTTATAAATACTGTTGTGTTTACAGGCATCGTCCACATGTGAATATTATTATTCCCAAACTTTCAAACACAGAATACTTAATAATACTGTATAATAACAACCAGTAAAACAAAATCATTCATCTCAGGGTTGAAAGGCCACTCAAAATTGCATAAAAATACATTCAGTTCACAAAGCGAATCTGGCTCCCCTCCCTAAACACCCTCATCCCACCCAGGTGTATTTACATCACACTGAAGCCAATCTGCACAACTCAGCTGAAGACCACTTACATCTGGTGCTCTAATGGTGGAAGGAAGGTCGAGGGTGAAGGGCGGAGTGGAGAAAAGACACAAATGCTGCCCCTGGAATGGGAGCAGTGTGGGGACCCTGGGTGGTTCCATGAGCTCTTTTCACCCCCGATGTTCCAGGTCAAGGCAGAGGCACGGGAAGGGAGGTCAGCACGAGGCCTGAGTCTGAGCCACCAGGTGAGGCCTGGCTGTATCTTCCCTATGGCAGGGAAGCCAGGGGGAGCATCTCCTTCCCTCTTCAGGGCGATGACGGCCCTATTTGGGGTGCCAGCAGGTGGTAGCCCCAACCTTTCAAGGGCTCATGGGATGCTGGGTACAAGAGGGGGGATTTTGGATTGCTGCCTGCTCCCAGAACCAATCCGAGCCCCACAGCTGGCCACCCAGTGTTCTGTGCCTGAACACGTGTCCTTCTTCCTCCAACCCACTCGTCATCTGGCCTCTCCTCCCCAGAGGACAGGCTAGACTCTGTCCCATTTCAGCGGTGTGGGGAGAGAAAAGGCAAGGGCAGTGACGCACAGGCAGGCAGAGTCTAGCGAGTGCTAGCCTAGCATGTCCCTTGTTCAGGATCTGCGCTCGTCCCCGGTTCTGGTTCTGTGGGAACACTGGCGGCATAAGAGGCTCGGCAGTCTGTGTGCCCTTCCTGAATCTTCCCCTAAAAGCAGCAATGGGCTGAGTGGCTGCCCCCAGATGCACTGACACACCGTCCAGGTTTCTGTCCGAGAAGACACACTGTCTCTAGCTGGAAACAGTCAAACCTCTCAGGACAAGACTGAGTAAGCTAGACATGGTTGCCCAGGTCTCCCCAGCCAGCCCATGGAGCAGCCAGCACAGCCAGGGACTCTGGAACTGGAAGAGGGGCTGGTGGAGGGAACTCCTCCAGGACTCTTGGCCGACTCATGGAAACGCTCCTCTCTAAGCACCATCAGCTCCAAGTGAGAAAAGGAATCAAGAATGTGGAGGGAGATGAGAGAGGAAAGGAAGGTGTGTTTACTCTGGAAGGACATGAGAGCATCCTGCTGTCACTCACCTTCAAGGGCCACCCAAGAAAACGTTTACTGGAAGCATTAGGGAAAAATTTGGAGAAATAACAGAAAACACCACTCTGGCAGATTCACAGCCCAAAATGATAAGCAGATGAATTGGAGAACGGCTCAGAAAGCAGTCCTTTAGGGGATTGTAGGGAAGGGCAAAAGCAAAAGATGTGAGTTAACAGAATAATACACTTGGATAAAATTGGTTAACCAAGAATTCGCCAGACTTCGTTCTGAAAGCTCCATCCCAGCAAATGTGCGTATGTATGCACACAGGCTAGAGGCAAGAGTAATCCCCCAACTGTCAAACCTTTTAAGCTAAGACCAGAACATTCATCAAGAGTGTCTGTCTTTAACATACCCACTTACTCCCTACAGTTCTCCCCAAGGAGGGGCTTCCGGGACCCCGGGTTGCAAGCCATTCCTAGGTTCAATGCTGCCCCTCACCCACAAGCCTCAGAGGAGGAGTGAGCACCTCTTCTTTTACTAGGCAGCTGCTGGCTGGCTGGCTGGGGTTCTCTATTTGGTTTTTCTCAGCCCCCAGAGACCACCTCATTCCCTAGAACAGTTTAACGACAGTTCCTGGGCTGCAATGAAGTTGATCTATTTTCAAATCTAATCAGAACACAAGCGATCAATAGCTGTCTTTGGTAGGGTCTAGTGCTCCCGAGCACTGTTGATGCCCATTAGGGAAGCTGATTACCACCTCCACTCAGCTGGCGGCTGAGGATGCAGGCACCAGGGAGAGAGCACTCACTTCCCCATGGGAAGCTCCGCCTCCTCCCGGTGCCCGCAGCCCCCATCCTGCTCCACGTATGCCGCCCCGACCTTCTGCCTTCTCCCACCACAGCATGCAGGCTGCCTCCACCTCCAGGGGCTCTGCTCTTTCCTTCCATTCACACCTGGTCCTGCAGGAGTCTCGAGAGCCGAGTGCAGTTCCACGCGACATGGCAGTGTGGACTCAGGGTTTGTAAACTCTCGCTGCATTGGCAGTCCCCTCTGCAGACCTGCTTAAAGGTCAGCACCAGAACCTCCTACTTCTGACAGTCCCAAGTCCAGAGGAGGAGCTCAGCGGAACTACAGGCTGTGGAAAATGCTCTGGCTGCTCTACGGCGGAGTTCAGCCATAGACTAGGAGCCAGCTGGTGCTGGCAGCAATGCGGTCAGTCTGCCATTGGGATGCTGAGAGCCATGGAGACCACATCCAAGAAGGCCGAGGAGAGGCAGCTGAGAAAACCTAGGAAGGAGCAGCTCCATTTTCTATTAAAATAATTTGTCCAAAGGCTGCCTACAACAAATTGCTTTCCATCCACTTCCCCACAAGCTCCAATTTCCACCTCTGCAGGTTTTAATATTCTTACCAAGCCATTAGGAGAGAGAGCAATCGCAATTACCCTCAGTACGAAATTCACTTTCCAGCAAGGATGCGAGTCAACCTTGACACGCTGATGTTAAACAGTTTGAATCCAGGAGAAAACAAAAAATTCTTAAGTTAGAAAGAGCAAAAATTCTGAGTTTAAGAAATGTTCTGATCTTCCTAGGAATAAATAAATCATAGAATTTTGCACCTAGAAGGGATCTTAAGGATATCCAGTCCGACTGCACTTTACAGACAGGTGAGGTACATTTCCCAAGGTCACAGGGCTGATAAGGATAAGAGCTGGCCCTGGAATCTGGATGCTCTGCCTCCAGGTCTGCCTTTCACGTTGCTAATTCTGCCTTCAAAGCTGTCTTGCTTATTGTCAGAGGACTCTCATCCTTTGAAGGGTTGAAACCTGCCTTAAAAATCAGTGTGGGCACCAAGATCTTGGTTAAAATGGGACCTGGATTTGGGCAGGGACCACCCATGACTAATGACTATGTGTCTAGAGCTGGTTGCAGTGCTGGCATGAACAAGGGTCCCGACAGCACCTCGGAAGGAAGGACACCAGGGCCCAGGGAGTGTTACCTCACTGTTAAGCTCCAGCAGAACCAGGGCTCACCAGTGGGTGGAACTAGGAATTCCCCTTCCTCTTGGCCTAGCTGCTGAGTCCTTGAGGCTTGCCCTTTTGCGGTGCAAAGCAGCCTGGAGTCTGAATAACTGGCGACACTTTAAATAGTTCTTTCTTCTCCAGGCTGCTTCTGCTCCCCTCGGGCCCCCCTCGTGACGAGCGCCAGGACTGTCAGGACCTCCTTCTGCATCAGTGCCCTGGACTGAAACACTGGCCCTTTTGAGAGGAGACAGTGTCTGTCTGGGTAGGAGAGGCTGCACTGGGGCCAGGAATCCAGAGACTGAACCAACGCGTGGCTTTGCGAGTTTCTGCTTCTCTCAACTCTGGCTCAGCTAAGTCCCTGGTAGAGCAGCAGTCAGTAGCCCACACACACTTGTGTGGGATCCACAGGCTCGTAAGGGCTGTTTCAGCCTCCTTGCTTCCTGAGTGGAACTGTCTGATAAGCCCAGGTTTTGTTTAGAGCAGGGAAGTGGGTGAAATGATCCAAAACAGAGATCTGAAACCTCCCTCACCAGTGGCCTCAGAGCAATACATAGTCTCAAATGTGGAGTGGGAGATGGACAGAAACCAGAGGAGCACACACACCCTGCAGCTGGAGAGAAGGACAGGGGGTTCCAGGAATGTCAACAGCAACTGCCCAGCAGAGAAGTCTGGGCATAAATGAGTCCAGGCAGGTCTGCTCTTCAGATTCCTGAGAGGCCACACCCCGAGGTCTGCATAACCCCTGTAAGCAGGGCTGGGGGTCGTCACACCTGAAAGCACTCTGCAAAAGGACAAGCAGTCCCCGAAAGACAAACAGGCGAAGTGGCAAAGCTTCAGCCAGAGAATCTCTGGAATGGCCCAACCACTACTCCCAAAGGTGTGGCTGGTTTTGAAAAATACCAAATTAATGAGAACAGAGGTGTAAAGCTGTGCCGGGAACCTTCTCTTCCTCATTCTGATATTTCATGTCAAGACTCTAAAGTGACAGACCTGAGTCCCAAACTGCTGGCCAGACCTGCAGCATCCTGCAGCTGAGCCACCTGACCAGCAGGTGAGGACTGGGGGGGGGCCCTGGGGAGACGAACAGCACCAGTGGGGAGACCTGTGGAGGCCAGTGCCTGAGTGCACGGCTGGTTACCAGGTCCACAGCCATCGCCTCGTGGGGCTCCAGTCAACACAGTGTGAAGAAATGGTACTTTACTCTCTGGACAGAGACCAGAATTCAGAGTCTATCTGCCTAATAAAATGAAGTGCCTAAGAGAAAGTGCCTGAAATCACTCAGGATGGTTTACTCTTTCATGAGTTCATGGCCACAGAATCCAGGATTCCTAAAATTGAAATGCTTGTTAAGTTTTTCATCACAAGGAAAACTTTCTGGCAATAAAAGCATCTTTAATGTGAGAGGGCCCTGTGAAGCAGGAACACACATCACCCTAGGAGTTCTGAGAACCTACCCCACACCTTGGAAACAGACCTGAGGGAACACTCTGGAACCCCTTTACCTGGCGTACCTCATGAAAAAAGGTCAAGATGTTGTCCTAATAACTCACTTTTCCTGAGAAAGAGGCAGCAACCACCCCCTCCCTCCCCAACATCCAGGACGTGCCAGAGGAATCGCATCAACGTTAACACCTCGTGTTGACTCCCTCTCCCTAGAATGGAGGAAATGCTGATGGTGGAAGGCATGAACCCCTCACTCTAAGTCAGCATTCCCTGAGAACTGAGCTTCACAGTGTGCCCGTGATAAAATCCTAATCAGAGTAGCTTCTCCAGAAAATGGTTGGAAATGGAAGAGAGAATTCTGTATACTCTCAAAATTGGATTTTGCCAGAGGAGACATATTTCCTACTTTGGAATTGGGATCTTGAATTATAGCTTCTGGTTTAAAGAGCATATGATGTTGCAGAGGCCCAAGAGAACTGCATTGTCATTTTCTGCAAAGAAACAGAAAGTGGACAGAGGTGTTGTACGTTAAGAGAATGGACCACTCCAGCCTGAATATCACCAGCAACCTTAAGATGAGGAGGATGCAAATGACCTGCAGACTCAAAATAAACCAACCAAGGGAGAAAACTCCTATAAAAAGCAAATGGGTTAAGTACTGAAAACGGGTCATCCTCAAGAACCAGTGGTTGATTCTGTGCTGGATTAATGGAGCCATCTGTCCAAGTCTGGGCATGGTATTTTAAAGGCTGTTTCTGTGCAGAGGACGGCGGCCACCGTGTGACAGGCAGGAGAAGTGTGCCACGTGAGGAATGACTTAGAGGACTGGGAAACACCGGCTCGAAGCAGGGTTCAGGGGAGTCACCAAGTGCACGCACGTGAAGGGCTGTCATGCTGGAGGGTGGCAATGGATGATCAGAGAATCCACAGTCAGACCTCTACTCACAGCAGGAAGACTTCCTGGTTGTTAAGAGTTGCTCAACTTAAGAGTAATAAATGCGAAGCTGCCAGAGGCTCCCCGACCAGGGGTGGGAGCTGGGGCAGCGGGCCTCTGGCTTTGCCATCCTAAGATTCCGTGACTCATCAATGGGCTGAAAGTATCTTATCTCTTTAAACTTCTATTAAGAAGTCATTTCTCCTGTTAGCTCCTAAGAAAACAAAGGTCCCTCCCCTAAATCTAGCCACCAGAAATAATCAAATTCACCACCATTCTCACAGCACAACGGGCTGTCATCTTCCATCTTCTTTGCCACAATGTTGTAAGTGTCCTCCGATACTCTACTTACACTATGTCTTTCCAACCTGCTTGCACTCCCCAGCCCATCTCCATCAATCTGCCCGCCCCTCTCATGCCTCCTTGCAATGACCTCATTTCTCATTAGGAGTGGGAGCCAGAATGAAGAGAAGAAAACAAGGTCAAAGGGAGGTGAGGCAGAATGAGGCGTTCAGAGCCCGGACTTTCTTAGAAAACCACTGTGCGGGAAAACAAGTGGGAGAAGAGAACAATAGGCTGTGACATAGGCCATGGTCTGGCTTTACAGGGAGGGGGCTGGTGGTACCACCACCAAGGCAATTCTTCCCGTCTCCAGAGTGCCCCAGGAGAAATGATTTTACATAAGGGCCAAAGACAACTGAGGTGGGGCGCTCTGTTCTGGCTTTTATACCATGGGGTGAGGTGGGTGGAGGGAAGGCAGAAAGGAAAATAAAAGGATGGAAAGGAGAGGAATAAATGAAGCCCTGGGGAGAGGACTAGGCATGAGGGAGGAAGAGGGGGTAAGACTAGGCAGGGATATTACTGGGTTGTGGACAGAAAAAACAACAGTAACACCAGTGGGGAGTTAGAGAACAGTCAGTTCCTGAGAGGTGAAGACTAGCAGAACCCTCAGTGCAGTGGCTGTCACCTGGAATCTGACGTGCACACAGCTCCAGAGGCTTTCCGATGGTTATTCCAATATTCTGCTGCTTCTCTTGGCATCCCGTCAGGGTCCTGGAGTGGCCGTCATTAGACTCACCTACACCAGAGGGCCTGGGTCAGGGTAAAAGGCCATGGGGCACTGGTTTGGGCAGAGGCCTTACATGTCTGGACCAAATCCAATGTGGACAAGCAGCAGAGCAGCAGAAGTTGGGGTCCACAGCTGAGCCTGGTGCACGCCCCAAAGCCTTCTCCACACGGCTCGAATGGTCACAATCATGCTTCAATTAAACTGTCATAAACTCAGGGGTTGGGGTATAGGAGGCACGGAGCACTGAGAGGAGAAAACATGTACAGTGCAGAGGTGACTGGAGGCGGCTCAGGGAGCTGTCCTTCCACCAGACAGTCACTTCTTTTGGCTGGAAGGCAGTGGCTGGAGAAGAGGGGTGGGCAGCAAATGCCGTGCATTCCCTCCTAAAGCCAGAGCCCAGTCTATTTGGACAGTTTGCTGATGACTCTGATGAGGGCACCATTTTCATCTTTCAGCCTCTGGTTGTCAGATTTCAGTTCTGTTAACACCTGTAGGGTGACAGAGGGAGACGTGTCAGCGTCTAGCACGACCACCTCCTGTGGCCTCCCTGACCAGGCCCGGCCAGTCTGGTGAGCAGGGCCTTCTGAGAAAGCTTATGTAGTGAACTGTCACCACCTCCTCTCCCAGGGATGACGTTCTCTTGACTCCTATTTGTTGAGCTGGTAACGTTAATATTTAGGGAGACCACAGCTCCTCCATCTTTTGAACTAGCATATTTAGCAATAATATCTTATTTCTTTGTATGCAGCCTTCATGTTCCACACCGTATAGCCTTTCATTCTTCTGAATCAGTAACTATTTTCAATGGTTCTGCCCTTGAACTCACCTCTAGTCTAGAGAAATTGGGGAGAGTACCCAAGTGAGCTGCTGATGACATAGGGAGGAATTCAGAAAGGAACTGAAAAGAGTTAAAAGAAGACACTGCTTCACAGCCATCAATACAGGAGTGCAGGGGAGAGGGGCAAAACCCGGCTTTCCTATCACACCCACAAGATGATTTAAGGGTCCCTCTTCTGGTGCCTTCTGTGATAGAATCCACCAGAATTCTTGCTGGTCATGCTACACGTATCCAATTTCAACCACTAAAACCCAGGGAGCTGAGGGATCTGGTCACCACAGAGCAGAGGCACAGAGAGCACTACGTACAGATTTATTCTCCCCCAAAGCTTCCCATTGACAGTTACGAAGGGACAGTTATGAAGTGATGACGCCAGGAGGCCTCATCAGCAGTTTTAGGGGATGGGGTTGTCATTCCAGGAAATAGGCGCTCTGGAGGGTGGGAGAGGGGGGACTTCAACTCCATCAGTTCTGCCATCCTGGAACGTTACACATTGTGTCGTCCAATTTGTGAAACAAAGGGAAAAACCGCAGCCCCGAGCCCCCGCCTGGATACCACATCTTCATACGTGATCAGGCACTTCGACGGGCATGTTGTGCATCTGAACCCCAGTGAGACTCTCATAAGGGCACTGTGTGTGTGTGTGTGTGTGTGTGTGTGTGTGTCCTGGGGGCAG
Organism: Ceratotherium simum simum; assembly: GCF_057802395.1. Classification (NCBI taxonomy): domain Eukaryota; kingdom Metazoa; phylum Chordata; class Mammalia; order Perissodactyla; family Rhinocerotidae; genus Ceratotherium; species Ceratotherium simum. Next base: position 896,416 of record NC_141935.1, read on the forward strand.
CAACAGAGAGTCAGGTCAGAGGGTGTGAACTTCTTCCCCACAAAGGCCACAAACATCGACATCCACCTGTTCAGTGCAGAAGCCCTTCCACTGACTGGTCATTCAAGCCTACAGGACCCGTGTGGCAGGCCATGTGCCCAGCAAAGGGTCGCTTGGTTCAGGTGTCATGAGGCCTGTTTAGTCCTGGTTCTGGCTCTGCTACTAACCATTTAGGGGAGCTAACTGTACCTGAAAGAAGAGAACTGTTTCCTCAATCACTTATGGAAGATGTAGGCTAAATTATGCAAATATATATGCGTATGCACACACGTACTCATCACAGATGCATAAAGAACTGTACCAGGGAACAAGAGAAGACATCACTGAACGCCTCCACTGGGAGGCTGTGCTGGGGGATCTCCTCTGTCTCATCAGCACCTCACGAGTCTGTGGTGCTCTCACCCTTATGACTACAGATGAGGAAATCAAGAGTCTCATAACTGGTGCGAGGCACCCAGCTGTTAAGCAGCTGGCAAAGCTGATGCTGAACCCACGTGTGCCTGACTCCAAAGATCAGTCCTTCATTACATATGGGACGTGGGGTGGAAAACAAAACACCGGAGTCCAGAAGCTGAAATCCCAGCACTGTCATCATCATTCATGATCTGTATTACCGTAGACAAACCATGCAACTTCTCCGGGTTTCCATTTTTGTGTCTAAGAAAGAGAAATCTCTGCCCTCGTTCCTCATACAGCAGGGGCCCTGTGCAGCCCACAGGTAGTGTGCTGACACACACACTGTGCTGTGACACTCAGCATTCCTACTACTACTAGGAGGTGGGACGGCAGGCAGGTGATGTACGAATTTACCAAGAGGACTTCCATGCAGAAATATCAAAATGAAGTCTCAGTCCTTTGAGCTGCCTCTGCTTCTTCCAACCCCATCAAAGGAGCCCTGGCTGCTCTCTCCCTGTGGCCTTGACTACCAGAACAGAGTGCTCAGAAATGCATTCCACGAGTTTTGGAAAAAGCCCACAATGGCTGCAAAATGCCTCGCCTTCCCATCTGCTCTCCAATGCCCGTCCTGGGGCCAGCAGCCTGAGAGCCATACACATTTCCATAACAGGCTTCCATAGGCGGGGAAGAAGCTATATGTGGCAGTGGATTGCATTTCACTGCTGGCAACTCATCAAATCAGATCTGAGCTGCCCTTGTCTAAAAAAAAAAAATGTACAAACAACTCGTTGAGCCTTGGTGATTTATTTCCACATTGAGAACTCAGTTCTTTGAAAAAAAAATTGGACAAGCAATTTCCCAGCTGCAACATGCTACAACTGACATCTTAAGGGAGTGTCAAAAAGTACAAGAAATGGAATGTAGAAATCAAGGGGGAAAAAGCCTCATAAACTTGACTCTCAAAAGAGCGAGGAGGAAATGAACAGTGTTATCTGATACTCACTTGAAGTTAAAGAATGATTAAATAAGAACATATGTGAATGCACTATAAACGAGGAGGTTTAACAAAGCTTTATCATTTCAACTCTCAGATGTCAGTTTTCTTAATTTCTAAATTTCCAGTTTACCACAGTTTGATGTTGAAGTATCTTGGATAAACGAAATTAACTACTATGTTTTCTCAAATATTACTTCTTTGATGTAATCAAACCCTTTGATGAGGAATGTGTTACAGAGGAAGAGGATGTAGGGGTCCTGAAGCTGCAGAGACCCAGGGTGAGGCCAGGTGTAGGGTGACAGGACTCACAAGGAGCCCTGCATGAGCTGCCTCGCTTTCAACTATCTGGGAAGTGGGGAGGGAGCCCTGCTTATAGTTGGTTGGTAAGTGGTTTGCACTACACACGGAGATATGATAATTTCTCCAGGCAATTATTAAAAACAACAACAAAAAAACCAAAAAGGCAGGCAAACTCTCTTGCCTACACTGTCGGTTTGGCTTAGTTATGTCATCTTTCCTTCTGGGAGGGGTCAGCAGGTTTTTCCTGTAAAGGGCCAGGGAGTGAATATTTTAGGATTCTGCTGGCGCAGCCTGAAAGGGCCACAGACACAATGCCAATATGTAAACAAAGGAGCACGGCTCAAGGCCAATAAAACTGTCTTTTCGGACACTGAAATTTGATTCCATATAATTTTTATGTGTCATAAAATATTCCTTCTCTTTCATTTTTTTCCCAGCTATTTGTATGGCTCAAGGGCCATAGTGGTGGGCCCCAATTTGCTGACTGACCCGTTACAGAAGATCATGTGCCAGCTTCCGGCAGCTAAGTGGCTCTTGAGAGGTTGACCTTCAACAGGAAGTCAGGTGCTGAGAATGCTGCCCTCAGCTGCAAGGCTGGGGTGCACTGTGGTTGTTCAGTAGACCCTTCTCTCACTGTTGACACCACACGCTTCACAAAGGCTGAAGCTCTGAGCCACACGTGCACATGGCTCCCATCACAGGCTCAGACTTGGGCCCTGGACCCTGGGTACACGGTCTGAATTCTGCTTCTACCACTTACTCTCTCAGTGACCTTGGGCAAGTTACTTCATCTGTAACTTGGTTTTTCCAAATGTAAAATGATAGTTTTGGGGAATAAATGAGAAAGCACATAGAAAGCCCTCAGACCACTGCTACCATGCTTATCAACCACTGAAAGCATCAAATCTAGTTTTGCCCTATATCTTATACTATCTTGGACAAAGAAGGAAACTAAAAATAACTGGGGCACTTTTGAGGATTCCTGGTTCACACCAAGTCCAATTTTCTAGGAATCTTGAGGCTGATTTTAGAGCACAGAGTCTGGGCCTCACACAAGGTCCTGTGAACAGGGTAGCTAAGCTGCCCGGGGGCCAGGCCGTGGTAGCACTTCCCTTCCAATGTTCTTTCTGTGTGTGACAGCATCTACAGCAGGACATTAGCTCAGCCCTCTGGTCATCTGGGCACTTCTGACCTAGCTGCCAGCTACTCACCCTTAAGACATGAGCCAAGAGGCAGAAACAAGACCAGGCCTGGTCAGGACTAACTAGATTGTTGCTGGAAAAAACACTCATTTCAGAGAGAAACTTCTCAGCAGTGGTGACTCCATCACACCATCTTTGGGCGGGAAAACAAGTTATCTAGGAGCTTGTCTTTCAGATCCACATCCAGGGAAAGGCTCTACTTTGCCAAACACATTTTTTGGTTCTCAGTTGAAAATTAGTCCCTGCTCTCTGCTCCATAGCCTGTGATCTCCTTTGTAAAGCTGGCCGCACTGGGGACGGCCTGGTCATGTGGGGATCTTGTTTAGACAGACTGTGTCCTGCCTCACAGCCTACACACTGGAGGTGGGGGAACACATCCCCAGGACCCAGAGAATTGTGATGGGTGAGAGCAATGCCCCCCAAGGAGCGAGAAGAAGGCAAAGACTACTGCGGAGGAGGCCGAGAGAACTTATCCGATCCTAGTCAAATGGCAGATGGAGAATGTTCTTGCTGGTAGTAGAGCTGGCCAGAACAGCACCAGCCTTCAGATATGGTCCTCCCCGCCCAGTATGTCATCAGATGTGGGGAGTCAGTTCTGCTTGGTATCCCTGGTTCTCAACTCTGGCTTCATAAAAGAATCGACAGAAGAGCTTTGAAAAAATATCGGTGCCTGGTTTCAACCTACCCACTGATGCTTTGGGGGCAGGCCCAGGCACTATATATGTTAAAAGTGCCCCAGTGTTTTTATCATGCAGCCAGAGCCGAGAGCCCCTGCCCTGGGTTCCCCCAGGCCCAACCATAGTCTGGAGCCCAGGACAAAACCCAACAGCTTCAGGGACCAGGTTGCACTTGGGTTGCTGTAAACTGAGAAAGCTCGATCTCAGTTTGGCAATGACCCCACCAAAGAAATGTGTGTGTGTACATACAGAGGTATGTGTATACACATGTGGGTACCTATGGGCAGCTGAGTGAGCAAATCTATGTTCAGTCTCTAGGGGAAAAGAAGGTAATGTGCTGATCTTACCAAACAGACCACCAGCCAGACAAGGTCTCCCCGCCTCCCTTGACCTAGGCTGTCCTGTCCCACTCTATGGCCTCAGTCCTGGCTCCTTCCATCTCCAGATGACCAACTCTGACAGGAACCTGCCTATGGACGCTGTGATGGAACGGATGCACATGGAGCTTCTGGGACCGACAAGAAGAGTACACCTGCCTGGAGTGGCGGAGCAGGGAAGTGAGGTGGAGAAGAGGGGCAGGAGCTAGAGCTCCTGGGCTTCCGAGGACTCGATGGGCTCCGAGAGCCGGGCCACCACTCGGGTCAGGGCCCTGTTCTCAGCCTGCAGTTGCTCGTTCATCTGCTTCAAGGTTTGAATCTGTTTTAGCTGGTGGAGGTTCTGCAGAGAGTGAGACATGGAGGGGACAGACAGACAAGACAGAGACAAGACAGACCAGAGGAGATAAAAGGAGGACAAAGGAGTCACATGACTTTCTGTTTTTGTTTGTAGTTTTCATGCAAGAAGGAATAGGAAGGCAGGAGCAGAGGTGGTGGGGTGATAGAGAAAAGCACCAGGAGGGGAGCTGCGCCCATGACCCTTGGCTAAGGTTGAACTAGGCTGAAGGTCAGCCATAGGAACACAGCCACCCAGGCTCTTGAAAAGCTCCTCTGGATTGCTTTTGAGAATGACAGCCCACCATGTGGCTGGAGCCTTTGAACCGAATTAACAGGGTTGAGCTATAGCCTCAGGGCCCCTTCTTCATCAGGGGACTGGAGCTGAGGACTGTGTGTGTTCCTAAATCCAGCTGCAGCCCTTTTCTCCCTCCTTCCCCTCAGTTTCCCCCACACTTGGCCCCTATTCCCACTTGTTTTCTTTCTGGGGCCTTCTCTTACCTCACTTCTCATTTTTAAAAATAAAACAAGGGAGATAAAAGAGGGGCCTGTTGTTGAAGTCTTTTCTGCACGAGGCAGGTACTGTTTAGAAGGCTGAAGTGACACATACCCAAATAAGAACCTGGCAGCTGTCTGGAGGGTCCTCTAACCTGCTTTGTGGGAAGCTTCCTTGACCTGCTAGTTCTCTTCTGCAGTCCAGAAGCTTGTTCCAGGATCCAAGACCTGCTAAGCTGCGTCTGACCTGCTATGATTATCCACATCATGGAATTCACAGCTAAATGTGCTCTCTTTGTCCCAGGTGATGAAGAGGCTGGGAGCTGCTTAAAGGTGTCCACATACCGACTCACACTCTGGAAATTAGAGCTGTGCACAAAAGTTGGAGAAATCATAAGTGTCCAACAAAAACGGACCTGGCTGAACCAATGTACTAGTCCAGTCCTAACTATGTGTCAGCCCACAGATATTCTCCTAATACCTCATATCTCATAAAGGGTCCCCTAAAGATATCAACAAATGGAATTATATCACAGGCCTGCTTACTGTGACTTGTCTTTCCTAAGTGGTCATCTGCACTGACCCTGGAACTGAGCCCATCAGCTCTCTGGGGAGAGGAAACAATTTTGTTATGTGAATGGGGCTTCAGATGAAGACAGATGATCCTGTGGGTTATAGTGGCTACAGAAAGGTCACAAATATCAGAGAAAAGTCTCTCGTACCCACATGGAAGAGAAGGAGGGAAATGAAAGATTAGCGAAGTTTTAGCTGTTGGGGAATGAAGAAGAAAGAAAATGAAAGGGATGAGAGGAAAATGAGGGAAAACAGTGAAAAGGAAAAACAAGCAGAAACAAACTGCCGAATAGCTCTTTCCCCTAAAGGGAGAATGACCACTTTGGAGAAAAGCTAGGCAGCCAAACAGTCCCATGTGGCCACTGAAGGGCAGGGCCCCGGCAGCCCTCTTTCCCCACTGCAGATTCCTGGCCTCGGAGGGACAGGAGGGAGATCACGGGGCAGCACACAGAAATATTTACAGAGATGGGCAGGGACCAAATTTAAGAACCAATGGAAAGTCCCTGGCTCTCACCCTTCCTTGGTGTTGACACTGGACCAAAGCTTTCAACACAATCATTGTCATCATGTGAAGTGGTCCTTGCCTCCTGAGAAATAACACTAAAAGACCTGAGCTATGAAGATGACTCAATCTAACATGTGAGTGCAAGCAGACTGAGGTGAAAGAATTTGGAAGTTATCAGCATGAGGGAGAGAGGCAGGAAACAATCTGGTGGAACGTTCTACAGGAAGCAGTCAAGAAAACAAAATATGGCATGGAGATGGAGAACAGGGCACAGAGCAGGTGGGCAAGGGTAGGCTTAGGGGCAGGATCAGCTCGAGATGTGTCCACAGTAAGTAAAGTAAAAATTCTAAGACCAATCGGAAAGCGTATTGGTGCTGGGCCCCTCATGCAAGGACAAAAGTAATCAGGTCTCACGTGGGGACATCCCAGGGCCAAGCGCAGGCCTAGCACAGGCACGCTTACATGCACACCTGTCGAAGGCTGGCACATAATCCTAACCTCCAGGCCAGGATCTGAGTGAAGTTTCTCCTGGGGAGGATTCATAAATACTTACCTTTCCAAGCAAAGGCCAGAAGGCACACCCTGTCACAACCGCAGAGCCCACAGACATCTGGGTGAGCCCCCTCATGGCTCCCCATCAAACCTGGCCTTCACACTTTATTTGCCAGAGTCAGAAAGACAGTATCTGTATCTTCAGGGCTCAGGGGAGGTCAGCCCTCAACCTGCTCCCTGATGAGGGCTCCAAGAAGGTTTGAGCTTCTGTGTAAGTTGAATATGCAGTAAGCATGGAGGCCAACTGGCTCTTAGCTCTACTGGGCCCCAGATCTGATAAGACAGTTATCTGTTCTGTTGGCTGGCTCCCTGGACACAGAGATTTTGGTCACTCATGACTCCAGAGATGGTGGTCACCGGAAGCTGTAGTCTGGAAAAGAGCTTGGAAGCTAACCAAGAGCTTTCTTAGTCTCCTTTAGGGCCAGTCACACCAATTTTATGATGTCTGTATGTATATCTGAAGTTTTTGCCTCCAGAGAGGTGCAGACACACTCATCATAAAATCGGTGTTGCCTGGGAGGCTGTGTGCTCCTCCCCTAGTCCCCAGGGGAGCTGGCATCAGGCTCTGATGCCAGCGGAGGGCATTTGGGGGCTTCACAGCTGGCAGGTGTTTCTTCTCCATTTGGCCTTGTGATTGGTGACGGAGAATAACAGCAACTGACTGAATGGGTGGATTTTTAACTAAAAAAAATCAGTCTTGACTGAGTGTACCTATTGATTCAGGGCCTAAACAGTCATGATCTGGCTCTACTTGATAATCTGAATAACTGAATTTGAAGTTGGCTGGCAAACGACCTGGGGCTGAAGAAAGCATACACTTCATGTATTATCATCTCTCCTGAGGAAAGAAAAGAACTCATGACCTAGTTTAGAAAATTGCAGGCTGACAGGACAAGGAGACAGAAATGCGAGGGCCTGTCTCACCCACAGGACTGAAGGCTCCCATGCTTGCCAGTTCAGAATTGGAACAGAAATAAGGACAGACCCCAACTGCTCCACTTGTAGACTCTCTGGTTCTTTGTGTGAGGGCCTGAGTGGACGTGACAGAGTCCCCTGTGGTGGGGATGGCTGGCTTTGGACTTCTGGGTACTTGTTAGAAGGCACCAGCTTTGGCCTCATTACATGACCCTGATAGCATTTAGGCCATTTCTTCATGAGCATCACTGAGAGCTGCCTAACAGCAGAGTACAGATGGTATAACTCAGGGTGTGTCAAAAATAGAGGGGCCCCCAGTGCACCCAAGAGCTGTGCATATTCATTCACCTACAACTACTCAGCTCTATGAACAGACTGCTCTAAATGGGAGAGAAGACTGCTGTGCAGTAGGTGAGCTGCGTTTGGAAAAATCAGAAAGTAGAGGAGCTAATAGGTCAGATCATACTATTTTTATCATCTCAGGAGAATCAACCGTTTATTACTTCTACTTCTTGCTGTTCTGAATTAACGTGAAGGATATAAAGTGTCATTTTTGGAGACATGAGTAGGTCTTGCTTGCAAGTCTATGTACATGTGATCAGTTACTGCCTTGGGACGTGAATATGGAATGCAAGGACAGGGCCTGGCATTTCTCCTCCAGTCTGGGATTATAAAGAGTAACAGGATTATGAACACTGGATCTCGTGTGAACTTTGAATTTGCCAGGTCCTGAAAAGTTTTTTCAGTAAATAATCAACCTTTTTAGGCTGCTGGAACAATAATCGTCTCTCTCAAAGTGCTCCGATCGCACATTAGGGATGCACGCTCAGAGGGAGACCTGGGGTCGGCCTCATATCGCCCAGCGCTTCTGGTTCCCAGGGAAAGAGACCTGTTTCACCAGACGAATGGTTTGTATCTCATTATCCAGTAAAATAAGATCCCTGAAGACAGAAAAAATGCTGAGCAAGTGCTAAGCGACTGTGGGCATGTGGCATCACGCACTGCAGGCCTCAGATGCTCCAAAATCATTCCCGGTGGCTCCCTGAGCAGCTGGCTAGTCTCTGCAGCTCTATCCCCTCCCCTTCCCATGCAGTGACTTGACCCTTCTGGGGAGACTGTCAGTACTCAGCATTCAAATTGCCCAGGATGGCCGCTGTCCACTGAAGTGGCTAATGGAAGTGATGGTCACTGTAGGCCAAAGTGAGGGGGCAGAGGACAGCAGGGAGCCATGCAGTGTAACTGTGGCATCAGGGTGCCAAATAGGACTGAAGATTTCAGGGGAAAGAGACTGCGGCAGGAACATTATATGAAGAATCCTCATTCTGCTGCAGAATGACTCGGACTGTGCTCCTCCCAGCAAACGGCTGAGACAGGGAGGGCACCAAGTAGGAAGCCTCTGGCCATGCTCAGGCTTCCCCAGGTGCCTCACGGGAGGCCGCGGAGCAGGAAACCTTGTTTCACCTTTTCATCCAGCCCCTTGATGGTGAAGCCATTGCTTGGAAAACCTTATAAGTTCAATCTAGGTTTGTCTCCAGCCTGCTGGACACCTCCACTTAAACCAAAGGCGGCATTTGTTGCTGGAAGGCTGTGAGGTGGCCCCAGTGGATGCTGTGTGATCCGAGAGAGCCTCTGAAATGGCTGAGGAGAGACACTTGCCTCCTCTTCACACATCATCTCTTCTTGAGGGGCTGCGTGTGTATGGAAATTTGGAGGGGCAGGCATATGCTCAACTGCCCAGTCCTGGCAGGCATTTGGAGAACAGGCACAGAAAGAAAGGAAATCTCTCCATACCTTCATCTCTTCCTCCATCTCCGACATTTTCCGCTCCAAGGCTCGCCTCTCCTGTTTAAAAACAAGGGGACAGGTGACCACATAAATGGATTTAGAAGGGAGTCCAAATGCTGCCGCCATCTGCCATGAGATCAGCAGCTCCTGACTCAGGCAGACCTTCCAGGAGATTCCAGCACCATCTGATCCTGCCACTGAAGGATGGAACTGCTTCACTGATAAAATCACATTACTATACCTAAATCTCCGATCAGACACTTAGAATATATCTGGGGAAGCAACTTGCTAATATATAAATGGATTAAGACCAGGGCACTCTGAGCCATTCTGTGGAGGCTGAAGATTTCATGGAATTTCAGATGACTGCAAGTGACCAGGACCCTTGCTCTCTCTTAACAAAAGGACATCATGTCTTCGGTAATGTGCCCCCCAAATTCCTAGGGAAGTGCTTCTCTCCTGATGGGGAGCAGATGGTGAGCAGGGAAGCAGACATCGTGTATGAAGAAACAGCATCCCTCCTCCTAATCCATTTTTCTTTCCCAGCAGCCAACTCCTGATTTAGCCTGAATCCAGTGAAGCTTCCTTGATTAGATGAGATACCAAGGAGGTTTTGTTACAGGCCAAGGGAATAAAATATAAAACTTAGCTGCTTTCCAAATTAAACAAGAGAGATGGGAAAATATTATACCCTAAGGGTCAACTCAAAGCTAGGGTTCATCAATAAATCTGAGTTTTCCCAATCCAAGAATGTCAAATCCCAGAAAAATATTCTGAACGCAGTCAGGAAGAGGTCAGCGATTGAACCAGAAATCCTCCCCTTAGTTAGAGTGAGTGAAAGACTCTGCTGGCTCGTATTTCAAGTCTTAAGACCCAAATTAATGGCAGAGGGCCCTGCTGAAAGCTTCCTTTCTGCTCAAGGTGACAGGAAGGGTAGAGATCTTGGACCTGGGGGTGTTTGTGTGTGTGTGTGATGATTTCCAGTAAACCAAAATATACTATGGGTATGCATGTGTGCAGCTCTGCCCAGAGGCAGAACAACCTATGAGCTGACCTTCCAAGGACGCTTCCCACCCAAGGCTGGAATATGTGAAAAGTACTGGCTATCTGAGGGAGCCAGAAGGACCAGCAATCAAATTGCCATCCAGAGTCAGACAAAAAGAATTTATTATCAAGCTGGGAATGGAATGTGGCAGAATTCTCGCCTTCCTAAGACAAACTTTTTCCATTGGCATGAACAACAAAGTTAGAGAAATTCAGAAAGAAGAGATGAAACAGAGGAAAGAGACACAAACATACCCGCTTCTCCATCTCCAGCATTGATGATCGGTCAGAGGTCTTCTCCTGTTTCTGCTAGCGCACAGGGAAGAAAAACAGTTGTCACTTAAGTTGTCTCAGGGCAGCAGGAAGCCCCGTTCAGGCCAGTTTCACCACTGGACATCCAGAACCAGATGTCAGGGCTCTGGGCTTTCCCCAGAGTGGGGGCGCCCGGAAAACAGATTCTGACAGATCTCTAAGCCTAACATCATGGCCTCTTTGAAGTCTGTAGGATTCCCACCAGGGAGGGGAAGGCAGTAGAAGTGCTCCCTGAAGTTTACAACAGTCACAAGCACAAAGACATTCCCACAACACTCACACAAACATTCGTGAGGTCTTCAGTGCACCTCACACCCCTTCCCGAAGAAATGGAAAGGGGCTTTTCTTCTTGAAAAGGCTGGAGACTCATGAGCTTGAGTGCCTAGCCCCCGCGGCACTCCTAAGCAGTCCCTTTTCACTCTGTTCTTTCTGTTTTGGGAAATGAGGCTGTGTTTCTTTGACAGCAGTGGTTTCCACACGTGGGTGGGCTCCCAGGGGTTCTCCGGACCCCATTCATGGGATCTGCTTTGCCTTGAACAGAACATTCCACGTTTATCTGTTTTATATATTGGGCCTCCAGATAAGATAAGATTTGAATAAAAGATTATAATTTTATTTTAGATCATTTTTGGCTGTCAATATAAACTTTGCAGAGGGGCTAAAAAGACTTAGCCATCAGAGCTAAAAAGCAGAATAACTTCAGAGAATGACCCTTAACAGGGAATGGAAATGAACCTTAAGTTCCTCCTGGCCTTCACGTTACAGAACTGACAGAGTTTCTTACATTCAACAGACAGTTAATAAATATAGGGTGATTATTTTATTTTGCCTAGTACCATGCAGAGACAACATTTAATAAATACAAAAATTATGCTGGTCTTCTTCCGGAGGTTTTTTTCCCAAAAAATTAGGGAATAGCTAGAACTAACAGTAAAACTTGGATTTCTGGCTCCTGTCCTGGGCTTTCACCTTCTGTTCTGAAGGTCACGGCCATCTGCCTTCATGGCATCTACTGTGACGCAGAAGGAAAAGAGGGAGAAGAGACCCTGTGGCTAGTCTGTACTCTAAGCCCCCAAGGCAGAGAAGCCACAATGGTTCACCATCCTCACTTAGTTCACATCTACAAAGAACTAGGTTTTTTTTTTGTAACTCTTAACCCCCATGGAGTCTGGGTGAACTTTCATGTGAAAACATTGTGTGCGTCCATGTGGAAACTGTCTCCACACAAATGTGTGAGGCTGACAGGTCCCTCCTCCCTCCTGACAAACAACGAACTCCATTTTTGGTAAATAGCAAAGACTTGGTCTGTAGCACCAAGTCTTCTGAATTTCAATAACTTGTATTTGGCAAAACTAAGTATATTCTGACACATCCAGCAAAGCAGCTGGCTGGAAAGTAAACGCTTTTCCCAGCGACTAGCAGAGTTGATTTTATTTCAAGGCCCGTGTGCAAGTCAGTGTCAGCAGCTCATTAGCCGGCTCACCGCGCTGAAGCATGGGCTGGTAGAAATGCTGAGAACCCCTGAAGGTCAAGAAATGTGCTGTCAGAAGCCTCTGCTGAAGAGAGAGTGGGGAGCAGGGAAAATGGGGTCCTCCTATGGTTCCTCACCTGACTGCTGCCCAAAGTTCTGTAAAAAGCCCTAGCAACACCCGACGAGAACCAGTGTGAGACATGCATCTATTAACCACTGCCCATTCATGGCCTCAGTCATCTCCTGAGGGTCTACTGTGAATGAGACATTTTGCTTGGCTCAGTACCTGAGGGTCAAAAGAACTCTTAAGCTTTATTTAGTCCATCCCCTTGCCTTATGGCCATGAGTGTGTGTTTTTTCCTTCTAGATGAAGGGACCTATTTTCCTTGCTCCACTGAAATCCCTTCAGGTCCAGCTGTTATCTGAGTCACAGCAGGCCTCAGAGGCCCCCAGTGCAGAGCCACGTGCAGCTACTACAACCAGGCAGAGGGGTGCCTCTACCACCTGACGGGCAGCTCGCAGCAGGACAGCCCTCCTTCTGCGCCTGACCAAGCCCTTCTGTGGAAAGTGTGGGTGTCCTGGCTGTCCTGCTGGGACCTGTGCAGTCCTGTGGTGCTGTCCTCCCAGTGTTGGCACCCCTGCTCATCCCATTCCAGAGGGATTGACACAAGATGTTCAGAGGGCACTTAACCACCCCTGCCCCGCAAACCCCACGGACTCAGTACCATACAATCCCATCATTTCGGTCTTTGCTTTTGGATTATATCATACGGTTTTCAGTTATGCCTTCCCAGGAAACAGTCATTTTTACCTTAGTTCAGCTTTCAAAATTCTTAGTCCCCAGGTATTCCAGGAGGGCAATAACTCCATGGGTTTCCTGTTAACTCAGCAATAACCTAAGACTGTACTTGCTTCAGTTTTTAGCTGCAGAGTCTGTTTCACTGGTTATGGGGTTATTACCTCTAGTACCCTCTACAGCATCACCTAATTAAATCAGACCTGGTGGTAAGAGGAAATGGTTTATCTGGTCTTCCTGCCACTAACATTCCTTATTCTGAGGCTGAAAGACAGTGGTGGCTTGGGGAGGTAACATATGCTACAGGATGGAATCTTTGCTTTGGGACTTAATCCTACGATCTAACAACACCTTTGTCTTTCTATATTCTATAACCCAAGAAAACCACTTATTTCTTGAGATCTAATTTGCTACGTCTCTGCACTAGGTCTAAAAATGTCATGTCCGTCCCTCTCCAGGAGGTGACGTGTAGATAAACTGAACCGAACCATGATGAACAAGACAGGAGACGTTGTCTAGGACTCACTCTGGAACACTGGTTTATACTTTCTACTAAGAAATACGTAGATAATCCATAACATTAATTGCTAGCATTCGGCCCATCAGGAATTGTTCACTGAACTATCAAGTTTTAATTTTAAGTTAAATGCTGATTAGAACCCTAAAATCAAATTAGAATCCAGGAGGCGGGCCGGCCCTGTGGCTTGGTGGTTAAGTGCGCGCGCTGCGATGCTGGTGGCCCGGGTTCGGATCCCGGGTGCGCATCGAGGCACCACTTCTCCGTTCATCCTGAGGCCGAGTCCCGCATACAGCAACTAGAGGGATGTGCAGCTACGACATACAACTATCCACTGGGGCTTTGGGGGGAAAAAAATAAAAGAAATAAAATCTTTAAAAAAAAAAAAAAAAAGAATCCAGGAGGCTTCTCTCTTCCTGTCTCTGAGGGCCAATCTTGACTCCATCTCATGCCCCATCCCTCAGATCCCGTTTAGTCTGCCTCCTCATGTTCACCTGCCTCCCCATCTGTTTTCTTCCTCTCCCCCTTACCTGGGCCATCTTCTCGAGCTTGGATTTTATATCTGCTAGCTCCAGCTGGGCCTCCTGAAGTTTTGTCTTCAGTTTCTGGTTTTCGGTCAGGGCACTCTCGTAGAGCTGGGGGAGGGGACAGAGAGAAGCAGGTCACCTACTTGGCAGGGCTCCCAGATTTCCACAGACTCACAAAGTTTCATCACATGAGAACGCCCAGGTCCCTCTGCCCCAACTACCATTGTGGAGCACATGGAGAAGATGGAAGAGTCTAGGCAAAAAAAAAGGAGGAGATGTCCAGGAGACAGAAAACATGCAGCCAACTGGCCTCCTGCTTCTTAAACCAGTGAAGTCCTAGGTGCTGAACACACAGAAGGATGCTCTAACTTCAATAATGCTAATCTCAGGGGGAAGAACATTCCATTTTCTCCTACACGGCATTTGCCTTGCTTAAAAATGTGGTTTCCGGGCCGGCCCGTGGCTTAGCGGTTAAGTGCGCGCGCTCCACTGCTGGCGGCCCGGGTTCGGATCCCGGGCGCGCACCAATGCACCGCTTCTCCGGCCATGCTGAGGCCACGTCCCACATACAGCAACTAGAAGGATGTGCAACTATGACATACAACTATCTACTGGCGCTTTGGGGGGAAAAAAAAATGTGGTTTCCCATACAAAAAAGCATTATTTTTTTAAGGCAGCCTAGTGTGTATATTGATTTTAGTCAAGTTCTGCCTTACAAAACATTAACAAAACAAATATTTTCTTAACAAAAATGTTTTTTCCTGGCATCTCAAGCACTTGAAAGGCAAGGTTTTCAAGTCCGCCCCTGGAGCTAGGTACTCTTCTGCAAGAACTAAAGAAAATGAACCATAAAGTGACTTAAATCCCCTCCAAACCAGATTATTATTATTTATTATCACCAACAAGTATCTGGCTGCTATTCAAAGGACCTCATTAAAACCGTGTGTTTCTTAGAAAGATCAGAGTCTACCAAATGATTCTCAGGGGTGCAGACAAACAGCATTCCTTTTATTTCCCCTTTTTACAATTCTTAATCCTTACTTTTTCCTACACCTCTAAATATCTGACTCTGGGCATATACCTACTGCACTAAAAACAATATAGGAAGGACTCTTTATTTAGGTAGAAAGTGGAGCTAACCAAGAAACCTGCAAGGAGCTGGTTGGTACTAGTCATCACGTAAGCTCCTTTTCTTCTGCTTCATCAGAACTATACCCATTTTTCCACACAGGGGACAAGGCTAAGAGGTTTACGTGTTGTAACCCAAGAACAGGAAAATTGAAAAAAGACTCCACTTTTTTATAGTCCCTGTTGCTGTCTTCTTCCACACGGCTGGTCAGGGTGGCCAGACGGGCCTCCCGGGCCTCCCGGCGGGCTCTTGCTGAGGTCCGGTCACCATAAGAATCACTGGTTGTCGGGTTACCACCTCCCGATTCCAACCTGTGGGAGACAATTAAAGGTAAAAATTGGTTTTGAGAACAAAGAACTGAGGGAAGGTAACACCTAAGGGAGTCTGCCCCTATTCTAAGCAGCACTTGAGAGCTCTGCCCAGAAACAACGCACAGCATTCCTCCCTTGAAGCTCCCTGGGCCAGCAGACCCGGGCCTCAGGGCTAGACTGTACCAGCCTGGAGCAGGAGGCTGTCATGTGCCAAGAATGGAGCTTATTTGAAAAACTGGTGGTTTGGACCCATGTGCTGACTTAAATATTACAGCTTTTCAAATTAGTTTAGGGTTGAACAGCTTCCCTCAAGAGTGTGCTTTTAAAAGCAAAAGTTTCTTGGATCTCAACAGCTCTTAGAAAATGATTCCAACAAACTGTCAATGAATCAGAAACATATGGCCTTGGAGTTCTGAGCTGGAGGCTGATTGGGGCAGGCATGGCAATAGGGCATGGTACATTTCAGGGGTGCCACCACTGTGCCCAGACAGCCAGTATCCCACCTCTTATCAAGACTGTTATAACTGTAATTAGGATTTCTATATCCTCTAGCAATGGAATCTCAGAGTTAACAGTGGTTTTATTTCCAGTACTGGTGAGTTCATTAACGGAAGGTTTCTCAGTGTAAGTGTACAACTGTCATCCAGATCCTTAACACTGGTTTATATTTTTCTGGGACTTTGCTCTTTCCAAACTAAAATGTGACACATGAAGCTGCTACGTACAACCCAGCCCTGCAGAGCTCTACATTCTCGACCTGGGATGGTGTGAAGAACCACAGCTGTGGAACTTCCTCTACTGTCTCTGGCCTGTGGCAGCTACTGCCAGAGGTAGGGGTGGGAGCTGAAGTAAGTACTAGAAGAGGAAGAGGGGCAATGAGGAAGAGGAAGAGTCCCTAGTGACATGAGCAGCCACTTTTCTGTACAGACATGCCAAGTCCTATCACACTCCTACAACATTCTTTTTCTTCTTGTACTTTTTTTTTTCAATTTTGAAACTAGAAATCTCGTTACTGACTTCCCTGATTACAAAAGCAATACGTGCCCGTAGAAAAATTTAAGTAGCACCAAATTTAAGCACTAAAATAGGAAGTGAAAGTCACGCCATAATCCTGCCCAAGAAAGAACCACTGTGAACAGTTCAAGTCACATCCTCGCAGGATGCTGAACACATAAACATGTTAAAACACTACACGTTTCTATAAATAAAAGTAGATACCACAGACTGTTGTCTAACTCTTTCTCCTCCTCCTCCCTACACTGGTCACAATGACGTGGGTATCTTACCAGGTCAGTACAAGCGGATCTCCCTCAGTTTTCTTTAAATGACTACATGGTCTTCAACTGTATGGCAGAGAGATAATTTAATCCTCCAATGACAGACACTCAGATTGTCTTGAATTTTTTAGCTACTATAAATAATGCTACAACGAGAAGACTTATCTAATCTCAGAGCATTTCCCCAATTGTTTTCTTAGGATAAAATCTTAGAAGTGGAACTGTTTGGTCAAGGGGTAAACATATTTTCAACGCTGATATATATATTGCCTTACTGTCCTCCAGAGAGGTTTAATCCTTTCCAATCCAATAGGAGAAATCTCTCATTGTCATTAATTTTAACATTTCTAAATCATTAGAGAGGTTTAATATCTCTGGTTATTTATCTTTCTTTGTTTCTGAATTGCCTACTCACAGCCTTTCTTAATCTTTTTCTTGCTGTATTGTGGGAGTATCCTATATCCTATGGCTTTTAAAACTATCTAACATTGGTTGCAAATATTTTTTCCCACTTAACTTTTTGTCTCTGTTTATGGTGTCTTTCACTAGCAGAGATTTTAAATTTTATATAATTAAAATTTACAATTTTTGCTTTTAATGGTATCATGCTCGGGAAAGTCTTTATATAAAGATTATAAATATCCTCTACTCCTACCTTTGTCGTAAAATCTTTTTCTCTTAAAAATTGTAATCCCGGGGCTGGCCCAGTATCATAGTGGTTAAGTTTGCAGACTCCGCTTTGGCAGTCTGGGGTTCACAGGTTCGGATCCTGGGTGCGGACTGACGCACTGCTTGTCAAGCCATGCTGTGGCGGCATCCCATATAAAGTAGAGGAAGATGGGCATGGATGTTAGCTCAGGGCCAATCTTCCTCAGCAAAAAAGAGGAGGATTGGTCTCGGATGTTAGCTCAGGGCTGATCTTCCTCAGCAAAAAGAGGAGGACTGGTATCGGATGTTAGCTCAGGGCTAATTCTCTTCACACACACACACAAAATTATAATCGCTTTGAAATCTGGGGGTTTTTTGGTATGGCTTCAGGGAAGGATCTGCTTTCCCCAAACAGAGTCAACTGTCCCAGTGATCACTTACTGAATAATTCTTTATTAAGCTGAAAAGTCACCCTATACACAGGACTTTTGGGGGGCTATCCACCGTGTTCCATCGATCTCTGTTTATTCTCTAACTAGCACCTCACTGCTTTTTTTTTTTTTGCTGGGAAAGAGTTGCCCTTAGCTATCATCTGTTGCTAATCTTCCTCTCTCTCTCTCTCTTTTTGCTCCCTAAAGTCCCAGTACCCAGTTGTATGTTCTAATTGTAGGTCCTTCCAGTTCTTTTTTTTTTTTAATAATTTTATTTATTTATTTTTTCCCCAAAGCCCCAGTAGATAGTTGTACATCATAGCTGCACATCCTTCTAAAGTTGCTGTATGTGGGATGCAGCATCAGCATGGCTGGAGAAATGGTGCGTCGGTGGGCGCCTGGGATCCGAACCCGGGCCGCCAGCAGCGGAGTGCGTGCACTTAACTGCTAAGCCATGAGGCCAGCCCTAGGTCCTTCTAGTTCTATGTGAGCCGCTGCCACAGCATGGCTACTGACAGACAGATGGTGCGGCTCCACGTCCAGGAACCAAACCCAGGCTGCCGAAGTGGAGTGTGCTGAACTTTAACCACTACGCCATCAGGGCTGCCTCAGTACCTCACTGCTTTAATCGTTATAGTTTTATAGAATATTTTGAGGCCTGTCAGAAAAGTCATTATAATGTAACTAAGTTCACAAAAAATTAACTATAGCAAAATATCACTCTCCACCAATTTTACAAAACTAATTTTCTGCTAGGTTCTATGTGAATTATTTATCCTCCGCTGGTGCCTGGTGAGAGAGTAAGCAGAGGAAGAATACATGCAAGCTTGTAAATTTTAAAATACATTAATAAGGTAGAACTAGTTCAATTATCAAAGTAGGAGACTCATTTGCCCTATGCTGTCCCATTAACTACATCTTCCCCAATCTCGTCTTATTTCTCCATCAGAGGAACAGTGGAAGAGGCGAGATTCAAACTTTTGGCTACACAGTCTCTATTATTTATTCTATTCTTCAGGAAGATCAGTTTTGTACCCTTAGGTTCTAGGTGAAAAATTACAGAGGATCATTCCCCAAACTTGGATATGTTTCTTTAAACAGCAATTGCAAAACAGGTCTTTCATTCATGAAATAAATTATTACTGAGCACTATCTGGTACAAGGAATTGTGTTGGATCCACTATGAAATGACAGTATCTAAACTCAGTCTCAATTTAGGCATCTACTCAGCAATGAAGTCTCTCCCGAACCGCCAGATTAGGTTAACCGCCTCCTCTCTGCTCATGTGCCTGTCCACACTTCCGTCTGGGCACTTACTACATCCTACTGAAATCATCTGTCTCTGCAGTCATCTGTAAGCCATGTGAAGGTGAGGACAGCGTCTTACTGATGCTGTTGCCCTAGCACCTGGCAGCATCTGGCACACTGGTGCTTTAGGAAAGTGATGCAGTGGAAGCATACAGAATGAACCAGAGGGAGAAGGGTCTGCAGGCAGGAGGGGGAGCTGAAAGGCTACAGCGTGACTTTAGGCAGGGGATAACAAAAGTCTGCATTACTGTGGTGGCAGTGGAAATAAGAAGGAAGGACAGGGTGTGAGAAACACTACTAAACTATATACAGCTAAGTTTAATTACACATGCATTTACTCACAAGTATTAAGCATGCATATAAAACAGGAAAGTTCTTACCTAGAAAGTCTTTCATGCTAGAGAAACGAAGAGACAAAAACAAAAAACAAAAACAAAACCAGTGTTAGCGAGGGACTGATATTTATTATTTCCATTTATAAATGCACTTTTTAAACCAGATGTCTCAACTTCACCGTTGGAGGTGGGGGTGCAATTTAAGGAAAGCAACTCAACTGACTGCACAAAAGGCACTCAGCCCCAGCTCGCCCTTCTCTGGACCCATGACTCACCAGACTTGAGGCTTTGTGAGAGCACCTCGTTAGACTCAAAGTCACCAAAACGTAAACTGATCAGAAACTGCACACAGCACCCCCCAAACTCACAAGCCATCCTCGTGTGGTAGGAGTGACTAACCTGTGTGACATTCAGCCTCTCTGGTCTCAACACCCATTCCATCAACTTCCTGCAGCTCACAAACCCACAACCCTGTCCTGAGTGAATACTGCAGTTTATAAACACTAACTCAGGACGGCTCCTGGCCTTCTCCCAGACCTCTAGTGAAAGTGGAAGGGTGAGGAGTGCGGGGAGAGGGAAAGCCCCATCCTAGTCCCTGGGATGCTGGTAAAAAAATGAACAGGATGAAAAAGTACTCTGAGGTCTCAGAACAAAGGAGCTGGTTACCTATGCAAACAACTGTAAACAAACAACAAAAAAACCGACTGTGTTTTATATTTATCTTTTAATCACAGATGACCTTTATCCTCTTAACTCTACTTTTTTTTTAAAAAAGAACTCAGGCAAATAAAAACTCAGCTGACTTGAATGTATTGACTTATTTTCTCTTTTGAGGTGTTAAAGAACAACAAAGTCCTCAAGGACAGACAGAAGAAGGAAGAGAAACAAGGGCCAAGAATCGACAAGATGAACAATGAATCCTGGAGCTACGGAGTTGCTGCTCAGTTTAACAGTCCCTGGAAGCCACTGGTCTGTCAACACCACAGCTTCACTGCCCAGGGGAGAGTGTGTGCAGCACGTCTGGCCACAGAGGGACTGGACACGTGACCTTGCTAACAGGTGGCTTTCTCCATGGGATTCTATCTTTGTGTGTGTGTGTGAGGAATATCAGCCCTACGCTAACATCTGCCAATCCTCCTCTTTTTTTTTTTTTTTTTTTTTTTTTTGCTGAGGAAGACCGGCCCTGGGCTAACATCTGTGCCCATCTTTCTCCGATGGGATTCTATCTTTAAATCAGGGTTACAGTCATCAGAATTCTCTCATGTACTTTTTCAAAATGGACACATTCTGGGGCCGGCCCGGTGGCACAGTGGTTAGGTGCCCACGCCCCACTGCGGCGGCCCGGGGTTTGCCAGTTCGGATCCCAGGCGCGCACTGACGCACTGCTTGGCAAGCCACGCTGTGGCGGCGTACCATATAAAGCAGAGGAAGATGGGCACAGATGTTAGCCCAGGACCAGTCTTCCTCAGCAAAAAAAGAGGAGGATTGGCAGATGTTAGCTCAGGGCTGATCTTCCTCACAAAAAAATAAACCCAAAAAACAAAATGGACACATTCTAACCTCATTCCTGGAAATTCTATCAATAGGTCTAGGGAGGGCTCTCTCGTGTGTATTTTCAAAAAGCCCCCCGGTGACTCTGCTGTACAGCCCTGGTTAAGCACCACTGGACTAAACCAAGGCTTTTTAACGTGAAGACATGTCCCATTTGCGATGCGGGAGGCAGTAACAAAAGTATATGGTGTACCTTTGAAATTCGCATACACTTGGAGTCGAGTATCCTAAAACTTTCAAATTTGGAATTCAGGAATTTTCCTCTTACTTGATGTCTTTTTTCAAAAATGCAACTAAATTTTAGCCACCTCTCAAGAATTATTTAATATGTAAAAATGCTTCAAGTATACTCAAGTGAAACTGAGATACTAGGCTGTTGGCTATGCTCACTCACCAGCTTTGTGATAAGATCAAGCCTTTAAGGCATCTGGGTGAATTACAATTCACAACCCAGGAAAACTAAATTGTGATGTGCCAAAGATTTGTGAATAACTGAGACCAAACTGCATACTAGCAAATGCCAACGGTCTACTGAATTTAAGAGACCACTGTGTGCAGAGCCCTGCAGGGGAGGCACCAAGGAAGAATAAAAAGAATAAGCTGCATGATAGAGCCAGGAGAGCACCGTGAACATAATTAACAAGCTAGTCTGAAGCAATGCAGTGGAAATGTGAATAAGTGCTATGGGAGGTAACAGTGGTAACCAGCGGGCTCCAAATAGGAAGGCTTCCTAAAAGAAATGAATTCGGAGATGATGTTGGAGAAATACAAACACACATACACAACATACATACATTTTAAAAAACATATTGTTATGGGAAGTTTTCCTAAAATGTCCTGGTTTGTGATCCACCCACTATCTCATTCCCAGCTACACCCCAATGCCTACCGTGCCAGAACATGACAGGTGCTCCATAAACACTGAGCTGAACCTGTTAATGTTTCTGGGAAGGCGTGTGATGGCCTTGGCGGGACCTGAGCTCTAACTCCTGCTCTGCTGTCGTCTAGCCGTGTGACCGTGGGCAAGTTACTGCTTTCTCTTACAGTAAGAATTAAATGTGATAACTATGAGGAAGCCCACTCTTAAAATGTCAGCTTCTTCCCCTGCCACCCACCTCCATGACTTTTTAGTTGTAAAAATACTACATTGGCTGTTGATGCTGGTTAGAGTAGTGAGTTAACTTAGGATCTCTGATGCAGGAGGGACTTGAGCTCGCATGCAACCAAATGAGACAACCATTTAGGAGACCACTTGCTTTCTCTTGCTGCTTCTAGGCAGAACAACCTTTTTCAAACGACATTATCCATATGGGGAAACCATTCTTGACGGTCTCTCCTAAGATGCGTGGTGTACACTCTCTCTTAGGTATGGAAAATGAACCATTTATCATGAAACTGGTCTGCCTCGTGCCATCTTTTGCTTCCTCCTACTGAAACATAAGCTCACTTCCCCATGGTGTGCACAGACTGAGGCCTGATTAACTTCCTGACAAATCAGGTCTATTTATTGACTTTGTTATTCCTAAAATGTGGGACCTCACTTGAAAATGTTTGTTTTAGTTTCCTCTTTGTAAGTATCTAACTTGTTGGGTAACATTTTAGCTACATCTTCAGCTTTAAATTCTGCCACGCAGACTGTGGCAATCGGCTCTACAGGGAAGAGACAGCTTTTCTTTTCACGAAGACAGGGAAACTAGGATTTTACCAGGTATCAATCTCAGCTATTATATGTATATATCGAAGCATGCTAATCATTCCATTGATTTACTCCTATAAGAAGGACTTAACCTTTTTCATTTAGAATGATCTGGAAGTACTATGAAGCCATTTATGCTCTGTCATCACACTCAAGAAAGTTCTCAGATAAGTGACAGTATGGTATGGCTGTGTAGACTGCATGGCCCCCACTGAGGAGGTTGATGCAATACACAAACACTTAAAAACTTAAAAACAGGGGCCGGGGCCGGCTCTGTGGCTTAGCGGTTAAGTGCGCACGCTCTGATGCTGGCGGCCCGGGTTCGGATCCCGGGCACGCCCCAAGGCACCACTTCTCCGACCAACCCGAGGCCGAGTCCCACATACAGCAACTAGAAGGATGTGAACCTATGACATACAACTATCTACTGGGGCTTTGGGGGGAAAAAAATGAATAAATAAAATCTTTAAAAATAAAAAAAATAAAAAAAATAAAAAAATAAAAACAGGGGCCGGCCCGGGGTTCGCCTGTTCGGATCCCGGGCGTGCACCGACGCACCGCTTAGCAAGCCATGCTGTGGCGGCATCCCATATAAAGTGGAGGAAGATGGGCATGAATGTTAGCCCAGGGCCAGTCTTCCTCAGCAAAAAAGGAGGATTGGCAGATGTTAGCACAGGCCTGATCTTTCTCACCAAAAAAAACCCAAAAGACAAAAAAACTTAAAAACACAAAAAATAGGGATTAGCACTATCAAGGAGCAATCAGAAAAAGCCCGTGGGTTCCTGGATATGAAAAGGCAGATCCCACAGGGTTTTTAAGAGGCCTGAATTAATTTTCCCACCAATGACAGCGTATGAGGAAGGTGATGCCAATGGCGCTCATACCTGTGGTTGCCACATCAGCTCTGGCCCCTGTGGGTGAACGGCAGGAGACGCTTCCTAAGGAAGCTGGGGAAAGACACTCATTTCTGCTTGCCAGGAGTAACTAAAAGCAAACATCACAGTCTGCTGTTTACCTTTTTTTTTAGGCATGTTAAGACCCGTGTTATCTATTTCTTTTGGGGTAAATTTTTATAAAAATGTGTAGGTGGTGAGTGCTCTGGCAGACAAGATAGTAGACAATGCAGCGAGACCCAGATATCAGAGGAAACAGGACTTCCAGGTTAATCCTATATCTTTCCTCACGACTTCTAACACCTCCAGCTTTTACCCGACTTTTGGATCAATCCAGAATCCTTGGGATTTTTATTATTGCCTTCAAGGGCTAGCCTTAGCTATGTCCTGAGAAAATCAACCCAAACAATCAGAGAAGAGCATATAAACCTCATACGACGAGATCTGGATGCAGGAGAGGTAACACAGTTACCATAATGCGAACCATATTATTTCAAAGAAGGAAGACAACTGGGACTTCTAAAGGAGATGGTGTTCTCACTGTAATGGAAATGGTTTCCTTTAAGTCTTTTAGCCTAAGAAGAGTGTTCTTACAGGCTTGGAAGACAAGGTAGCTTAAAGGTATACAGGACTTAGGGTTCAATTCCCCAGCTTCTGATAAACTGGCTTAGGTTTTCAGATCACACTTCCTGACTTTCACTGGTGGAATACCTCTAGAAACTACTGTTTTACTTGGCTTCTTGATATCCTAGATAATCTGGGGTTTGATAAGAACACACTGCTAGATTTAGGGAGAGAAAAGTTTGGGTTTCTTGGGTAAAAGGAGCAGAGGTGCTGAACTGATGGAGGAGACAACTTCCCTTCTTCCTCCTCATCCTGCTATCACTCAAACAGCACAGTTCTCTGTTCCACTTGCACTGCTTCTAAAACGCTGACTGCCATCCCCACAGGGAGACTGCTGGGTGAGCCTGGAGAGCGGGTGTTCCCCTCAGCAGTCCCAGAACAGTGAGCAGGAAAGTGACACCAAAAGAGGCAGAACACAGGCTGGGGAAAAGAACTCTGAAGGTTCCCCCAGAGAAGATTCCAAGAGGTCGGCCTAGTGGGCAGGAAATAAGAAGAAGTCCCAGAACAGAGAGCTTAGAGACCCCAGCCAACTCTATGATCTTTTGGAGGCTAGGGATGTGGGTTCCTCTTACCTATGTTCTAGGAATGGCCCCATCTTCTTCTGCAAGCTCACTCTCTCTTTTAAAAACAGAACAGTTACTCTTCCTCTACTCTTTAAGGAGCCTCTGAATCACTTATCTGTACATGATGACATCATTTACTTTAGAAAAGGCACGAGTCTTCTATCTAATTTTCAGGTTAATACACAAATGTAATAGGTCATATGCTCTAGTCAAGAAGTCTTAGAAGGAACTTCTGTAAGTGTTTTTGTTACAGATTGTTGTTCTACCTTCTATTAAAGACAAATGAATGATGGCCATTAAGATGAGACTCTCCGGTGTCTGAACTAGATAAAAACGGTTCAGAGAACAAATTACTTTCACAGCTTTTATGGCCCAATTGGGGGCAACAGATGTTGTGAATGGAACCCTGAAGCAGAAGAGACTAAAAGCTGCTCAGAAACCAATATGAATACACAAAGTAGAAATAAAAAGAATGATTAGCTAGATAGACCATAGTTTTAAAAATGCTCCAAAACCAAGAAGCAGGCTCCTTCCTTTCATATCTCTTGAAATTCTCCCATAATAATATCATTGGTCGGGCCCTGTTTCTAATAAAAGAACAGAGTGAAGATCACCATTAATTCAGAAGGCAATCCTGGAGAGGGACAGGAACCAGGCTGGTTTTGATTTGTGAAATGCGTAGGGCTCTCAAAACACCAGAGACTGCCTTAGAAAAATCTCCACAAAACCTTTTAACTTGGAAGTTATTGAGAGTTCAGAAAGGCATATAATTAAAACCAAACTCCTTTGACCAAGTTTAAAATAAAATTGTGGCTCTGGAAAGCTAGACCCAAGGGAAAGGAATGAGACCAAGTCACATGTCTATTGCCAAGACCGAAACGGGTTTAACTTATGTTCCTTTGGAGTTAGGGCCTGACCCCATGGTGATGGGAAAAAATCTCCTATTTACATTTTCCCTGAAGTGGGACTAAGCAGAAAGAACATTTTATATCATGTTCTCGTGCACTAGCTGAGCCAGGGGAAACAATCTGAGCTATTCTGGGATGGCCTACACAGAACCAGCCTTCCCCTTCAGTGTTCTCAGATTAGTGATTGATGATGAACAAGCCAATGATGTGAGTGTGGCTGCAGCGAAGACCCTGCACATTTTCAGGGCTTCTGCAAACATAATCATCTGAGTTAATTGAAAAATAATAAAATTTTATAACTTCTTGAGTTTAAGAATTTCTGGTTTCCTAGATGTCTAAGAGAGACAAAGGTTTTCTAGCCTTTGATCTTAAGGGACGAGTGCCCTTCATAACTGAAATAGATAGGGTTCTCGGGAAACTTGAAAGGAGAGTCTACTGTTCTCTAGCTTTGAAATAGATCTTTCTGAGTCTGCATTGTTCCAGTAATATATTTGGGGATCCTGCACAATTTGGAAATACACGTGCGGGATGGAATAAAATCTTTCAAGATTTATGCAAAGATGTGACGGCAGAGGACAGTGATGAGGGGGCCTGTATTAGGCATTTTTCTCCACATCTAGAAAATTAATATTTCCTTAATAGCATCAAATTTTCAAATGGCACTAGTTTTGTCTTGCTGCTGTAACAAATCACCACAAATTCAGTGACTTCAAACATCCATTTGATATCTCACAGTTTTGTAGGTCAGAAGGCCAGCACGGCTCTACTGGGTTCCCTGCTCAGGTTCTCACTGGCAGAAATCAAGGTGTCTGCTGGCGGGGCTCTCATCTGGAGGCTCTGGGGAAGAATCTGTTTTTAAGCCCATTCAGGTTGTTGGCAGAATCTACTTCCTTGTGGCTCTTGGTCTCAGGCCGCCGTTTCCTTATTGGCTATCAGCTGGTGGCTGCTCCCTGCTCCTAGAGACTCCCACATTCCTTCTCGCATGGCCCCTCCATCTTCAAGTCAGTGATGGAACACTGAGTCCTTTTCACACTTCAAATTTCTCTGGCTTCTCCTTCTGTCATCAGCCGAGAAAGCTCTCTGCTTTTAAGGGCTCATGTGATCAGATGAGGCCCACCTGGAAAAATCTCTCTATCTTAAGGTCAGTTGTGCCACATAATATAATCGTGGGAGAACTCTCTCATCATATTTATGGGCTCTGGAAATTGGGACAGGACATCTTTAGGGAGCTATTTTAGAAATTCTGACTATCACAAGGATCCCCCTTAAAAAAAAACACGGTCTGGGCTGGCCCGGCGGCGTAGTGGTAAAGTGCGTGTGCTCTGCTGCGGTGGCCCAGGGTTCGGATCCCGGGCGTGCACCGACGCACCGCTTGTCAAGCCATGCTGTGGCGGTGTCCCATATAAAGTGGAGGAAGATGGGCATGGATGTTAGCCCAAGGCCAGTCTTCCTCAGCAAAAAAGAGGAGGATTGGCGACAGACGTTAGCTCAGGGCTAATCTTCCTACAAAACAAAACGAAACAAAACAAAAAACATGGTCTAGTTTATCTATAACATCCTCAAAGTAAGAAATACACAGGCAATCAGCTGCAGTTGGGTGATTAATGCTGCCAGCCCTGATTCATGCTGGAAAAAGTGTGTATTCATGTGAGCAGGTGTGTGTGTACGAGAGTATACTTCCAAGAAAGTTGAGCTTTTTAAAGTATTTAATTACATATAACTTCATCATATTATACTCCTTGATTTGTGTTTACAAATTACTTAATACACATGGAACAAAAATAAACAAGAATGTCAAGAAATACAGTACTTACATTCAGTTTAATATAAATATTTCTGAAAGATCTCACCACCAGATTGTGACTACTCTCAATTTTTTCCAGTTTTATTGAGAAATAATTGGCATATGTCACTGTATATGTGTAAGGCGTACAGCATGATGGTTTGATTTACATATATTGTGAAATGATGACCACAATAGGTTTAGTTAACATTGATCTTCTCATATTGATAAAATAAAAAGAAAAGAAAGAAAAAAGGAAAAAAATTTTCTCCTGTGATGAGAACTCTTAGGATTCACTCTCTTAATAGTCTATCAATTTATTTTTATTTTTATTTTTTTAAAGATTTTATTTATTTGTTTATTTTCCCCCCAAAGCCCCAGTAGCTAGTTGTATGTCATAGCTGCACATCCTTCTACGTGCTGTATGTAGGACGTGGCCTCAGCATGGCCAGAGAAGTGGTGCGTCGGTGCGCGCCCAGGATCCGAACCCTGGCCACCAGCAGCAAAGCGCGCGCACTTAACTGCTAAGCCACGGGGCCGGTCCATCTATCAATTTAATACTGCATGTAGAAATGAGATGATATGTTACCTCACATATTCTAGTATACCTCACTATATTTTAAAGAAAAAGTATTGTTTATTAAATGATAGAAATAAACTCATCTTTTGTTGTATCTATAGATCATGCTACCTAAATATTATTGGAATTTTACAGCTTGATTTTCTATGCAGGCTTGTACCTTTTCTTTGTGGATATTCACAGCTTCTGAAGAATTTACAGATTTCTTGGATCTCATAAAATGTACTTAACTGTAGAAGGGAACATATGAATACACTAAGGCCTCTCTAAACTATCTAAGGCAAGCCATCTTATATCTAAAGATCATTCATAAACTCTTACAATCCATAAATACACTTGCAGGCTCAGACAGTCTCTATCTAGCCTTTCACATGTTGC
Organism: Ceratotherium simum simum; assembly: GCF_057802395.1. Taxonomy (NCBI): domain Eukaryota; kingdom Metazoa; phylum Chordata; class Mammalia; order Perissodactyla; family Rhinocerotidae; genus Ceratotherium; species Ceratotherium simum. The sequence continues at coordinate 924,644 of NC_141935.1, forward strand.
ATACTATATATGACAAAAATGACCAAAAAGAATGAGTAGTTCTAAAACTTGTGGCTCTAGCACAAGGGTCACATTTCTTACATTTAAAATATATTCTTCCTTTCCCCACGGCTCAGAGTTTTAGGTCCACACTGGTGTGCACAGCCACCTGAAACTACAGTAGCCCATGAAATACATTCAGATGATTCAAAAAACAGGCTTGGTGAAAACATGAAAAAAGTAGCGTGATCATTCCCCCCAAAATGTTGTGAGGTCCTGCGTGTAAGAAGCCACACATTTTAAAGTTCCTAAGTCAGTGTCCAGTCTCACCACCACGGTGTCAAGGCTCCTCAAGAGACGCTGCTCTGACCACCACACTTTGTTAGGCATCAAGCTCTCCGGCCCAGAGGCTGGAAGAGACGGGGTTTTTACGTGGTAACCGTCACTGTCCAGCAGCCTGTCTGGACAGCAGTTATTTTAATTGTATTTGGACTAGGCTGTGAATCAAACCTTCACAAAGGGGTTAGTGAGGCTTTCCAGACCTCACATTTCAAGAGGAAATAAATTCTTGGGACCTAAGTAACACGAGGTAAAACTTTTTACTTCCAAGTAGGTTCCAGACAAAGTCATGGACTTCCTTTGTTCTTCGCTTTTTCTCTTTCCGTCCCCACAGAAACCAAACTCACATATCTTAGAGCTATGGACACAGTAGCATATTGTAATAAACAGGAATCTGACTGCCTTGGGAAGACCTATGGTTGACCTTCATTTCAGAAACAGGATTCTCTGTGCGTGGCCTCCGACTCCTTCCAGGAGGCCAAATGGGACAGGAGCAGAGAGGTCAGATCTTAATCAGGCAGCAGTGTTCATCCCTGTGAGTGATACTTAGAGGAATAAAATGGATATTTACACAACCTAAGACAGGATGCTCTGATCTCAAAGACTCTCTGGGGAGGAAAGATAAGCACAACCGTAAACCCATGAGAAAGTACTGCCAGGAGGTGATCTGACCCCAGCTGCCTGGTACACACAGCAAACAGAGAGACCAAAGCCGACTGCAGGTTTTCAGTAGGGCTCCATGGAAGGAACAGGCCTCATGGACGCATCAGTCTGAAGTCTTCGAGCTGGGTGGTCATGGAGAAAGACGTCTCCATGTGTGACTCGTAAGAAATGTGGCACAAGTCGGGACTTGTTAGGGCCACTGTTATCCCAAACTGCTCCCGGCAGCTCTGAAGGACAAAGAACTGAAAGCTTTCTTTGATTCTTCCTTTTATACCCCACATGGACCTTGAGTCTTCAGATGCACAGGGTTCTTTGGAATTAGCGGGCCAAATTTTGCTCTCAGAGCAAAACAGGTATTTTAAAATGTAGACCTTTGGGAGAAGGGACACATTTGCAGTTTGTTTGATTTTTGGCAGGAGAAGGGTCTCTCAGATAAGAAAAACCTCAGTAGTTCCGGCTCTTCTAATTCAGAACTCGTTACAGTTTAACAGATCCTGAGTTGAAGCCTATCTTTGCACCATCTGTCTAAAAATTATTTTTTTATTTTTAATTTTTTTGTGAGAAAGATCAGCCCTGAGCTAACATCCATGCCAATCCTCCTCTTTGTGCTGAGGAAGACCGGCCCTGAGCTAACATCTATTGCCAATCCTCCTCCTTTTTTTCCCTTTTTCTCCCCAAAGCCCCAGTAGATAGTTGTATGTTGTAGTTGCACATTCTGCTAGTTGCTGTATGTGGGACGCCGCCTCAGCATGGCCGGACAAGCAGTGCGTCGGTGCGTGCCCAGGATCCGAGCCCGGGCCGCCAGTAGCAGAGTGCGTGCACTTAACCACTACGCCATGGGGCCGGCCCCTAAAAATTATTTTACAAAGCAAATTAATAGCATAAAGAAAACAAGAGAAATGATCTTACTTAAAGGATCTGTTTTTGAGCACTTAGAAATGACTTCAGAACAAATATTTACATACAATTAATACACTCACTAAAAATGACTCTAATGACAACCTTCAAGATCACAGCAGACCTTTTCTCCTTAGCAATAGTTTTATCAGAGATACTCAAAAATAATAAAACTATACCTATTTTTAAATGATGTAAAATTCTGACTTTTTATTAATTTAGATTTGTCTCCTCCTAAATATTTCTGTGAGGTTTTTCCTCCTTTAAAATAGGTTTTACTATCACCACCTCTCTCTCTCTCTTTTTTTAGCTGATGAAGATTCTCCCTGAGCTAACATCTGTTGCCGATCTTTGCCTTTCCATATGTGGGTCGCCATCACAGCATGGCCACCGACAGACGAGTGGTGTAGGTCCACACCCGGGAACCGAACCCGGGCCACCAAAGTGGAGCGCACGGAACTTAACCACTAGGCCACCGGGGCTGGCCCTCTGTTTTCAAAATAGATTCAACAGTCAGGGGCGTTAGCAATAATTCAGGAGCTATTTAACAGAGACGTGGTGGTTTCACCAGATCAGCTATGCAGCTGACTGGTAAGCAGCCTGGCTCCAGCATTTATTTGCTGCGTGATCTTAGACAACAAGTGAACTTCACTCTATCTCAGTGTCCCACCGGTGCAGTGAGGGAAACGGTGCCCCGTGTTCAAGGTTATCACAAACATTCAATGCGACAACAAACGTGAGTGCCTGGTCAGTACCCGGCGTGTAGTAAATGTTCTATAAATATTAGCCACTGTTGTTACCACAGTTTTCTCTGTTGTCCCATTCTCTCTCTTGTCCCTCCTTGGTCCTCTGGCTCTGCCAAGCTTGTTCGCTGCAAGAGGAATAAGCTGAAACAAATTCCTTGGCACTCAGGTAAAGGGTTCAGATTATTTGTAGATTTTGGTTATCCAGGCTAATTCCTACTTACCCTTTCTAACCTACAGACATTAAAGGTCATTATTTCACTGTTTGGATAGCTACACTCTCTTCCAGATAACCCACCATGTGAAGCTGATTTTGGAAATCAACACAAAGATGTGACAGCTCATATGAAAATGTTGCTTTCATAATGGACCATGATGCTTTTACTATCTTTATCTAACCATCTCACTGGTAGAACTCCCTGTATCGTGTAACCACAGCAGGCTGCTGAGTCTGGGGCTGTGATGAGAAGTAACACCCCAGGTGTGGATAACCACCACCCACTGCATAATAAACAGGTTAAGAACAAAACCAAAAAGGGCTGAGAAAGAATAAAAGGCAGATGAAAGCCAACTCTAGTTCTTTCCCTTTGGTCTTCTGACTATGATTAATGGTCAGCTCACCCAAATATGAGATTGAGAAGAAGTAAAAAACAATGCTGAATAATCATGGAACTTTTTCAAATTTGAAAAATCAACCCCTGGTCACAGAGCTGACTATGTACAGAGAATAAAATTAGAACTCTAAACTCTTACCTCAACTCACCCTAAACTGACCTTCCAAATTTCTGGATTCTGTGAGAACTGAAGTTTTTCACTATAACGTGAAGTTGACGGATACAAGACCTCTGTCTCCCCGATGTGACTCCAGTGGTGGTGATGGGAGAAAACCACAGGCAGCAGCTGCACAGTTCCTCTTGTAGCCGTCACCCCCGAGGTTCTATTCCCAGCCATGTTCTGATGCCATTTACCCTGGGACAAGCTCACCACCCCCACGGCTTTAATCATAAACATCAATGTTTTCAGCCCATCATTTTCTCCTGAGTTGAATTCAGACCAGTGACTTTTTGGGCATCACTGTATGAATATTCCTCTGAAAGTACCACTCACTCATCTTATCCAAAAGTGAAACCATTTCCCCACGCAACACCTTCTACTAGACTCCTGTGTCTGCCAATGAAGTTTTGTCATGCCATTTCTACGGGACCACCTTACCAGAGACCTGGGGTCATCCTTAACTCTGCCCTTCACAGGCCACCCCTGCGCCATTCTATCAATCCCAAGTCTTGTCAATTCTACCCTCTAAGTAGCTGGAGGCTTCTCTGTACTACCGGGAGAACGTCTCTGTCCAGGCCCTTATCATTTCCTGCCTGGAGTACTGCCGTCAGGGCCAGGTGCCCTCACGCCCCAGACCCTCCCTCTACAATCCAGTCTCCACAGCTGCCAGAGATATTTCTCTAATAGGCAATTCTGATCACAGCAACTTTACTTCAACTTTTCAATCCTTCAATCCACAGGGTAACCCCCAAATCCTTAGAAAGACATGCTAAGCTCATATGACCTGGCCCACGGAGGTATGTCTCCAGCTCCATTTCCTATTACACTCCTAAATACATATATCTTCTGTTCTAGACACACTGATCTGCTGCTCTCAAAGTAATACTATACTTTCTCATATATATTTTTTTAAATTTTTTGTTTATTGCAGTAACAGTGGTTTATAACATTGTATAAATTTCAGGTGTACATCCTTATACTTCTATTTCTGCATAGATTACATCATGTTCACCACCCAAATACTAATTACAACCCATCACCACACACATGTGCCGAATTATCCCTTTCGCCCTCTTCCCTCCCCGCTTCCCCTCTGGTAACCACCAATCCAATCTCTGTCTCTATGTGTTTGTTTATTGTTGTTATTATCTACTACTTAATGAAGGAAATCATACGGTATTTGACCTTCTCCCTCTGACTTATTTCACCTTGCATAATACCCTCAATGTCCATCCATGTTGTCACAAATGGCTGGATTTCATCGTTTCTTATGGCTGAGTAGTATTCCATTGTGTATATATACCATATCTTCTTTATCCATTCGTCCCTTGATGGGCACTTAGGTTGCTTCTAAGTCTTGGCTATTGTGAATAACGCTGCAATGAACACAGGGGTGCATGTATCTTTATGCACTGGTGTTTATCTCATATATTTTTTCCACCTTTGTAATGCACTACTGCTTCCTTCTTTGCCCACCTAGCTTCTCCTGTTCTTTAAACATCAGGCTAATGCATTTACCACTTGACTGAGCACCTGAAACATACAACACCCTATTCCTATGTATCTCTATGAGAAAATTCCCCCTCTTTGTTGTCATTCTTGATTTTCTCTTTTACCTCCTCAATTAGACTGTCAATTCCTTGAGGAAAGGGACTATGTCTTCCATTTCTGAATGCCAGTGTCCATTATAGGGCCTACTACTACATAGCAGATGCTCATGGAATGTTAACTGTGGGAAGATTCAACAGGTCAGGTGGCCTTGATAACCATTTATCACAGAAATTAGAGGGTCACAGGTGGGACAGGGGGTTTGCATCTCTGCGTTGTCACCTGGGAAGTCCAAGAAAGCAACTGATGCCTTCAAAACTCCCAGTCTCTCTGCCAACAGACTGAGACTTCAGACGCCAACTCATCCAGTTTTATGCAGACATGGGTTAACATGGGTTAACTACTTTTATCCCTACAGGTTTATTCCTCTTGCTTAGGAAGATTCTTTGGGCTAAAAAATTATTGCTTACTGACTTTTCTTGAGTGGAATTAAAAAAAAAACTCTCATACACTAGTGGTTTTAATTAGAGAGAAAAAAATGGTTAACAGATTGCACGCTTAATTAGCATTATTCACCCAGACAAATGTTTCTCATTCCATGACAACGGATTATAAAGTGGAGTGAAAAATGGATTCCAGATTGGTGGTGTCCAGTTGCAGTATGAGAGGCACGAAGGCAAGATAACACACTAAGAACTGTTTGGTGCTGGCCACAGGAGAGCAGGAAGGACATGCAGAGACGGATTATTAGCACTGATGGTCGGCAAGGCTAAGAGGCAGAATGCTGCCTGTTAACCAGCATCACCACACAGACAAGCTCTCATGAAAGCAGCCATCCTTTATCATCCAATTGTTTATCAAATGTACTCTGATTAGTTTGCACAGCTGGTTACAAAACAAAACAAGCTGGTTACCTGTTGCCTTTATTTACATTAACGGCTGTGTGAAAAATATTACAAAAAATCTTTGTATATTCTGCTCAGATGTTAGGCCTGAAGGAATAGCAATCCAGATTAAATGGGAAAATGCTACTGATCTTGGTTTATACATGCAGGTCAAATCCTATTACTATAAACACCAACCAATTCAATGCAAATCTGTCTAATTAAAAGATTCCCAGGGTTCAGCTGATGACCCATTTACTTCGAGACCATTCAATATAATAAATATCAACTAAGCACTAAAATTTGCAAATTCTGTATTATTTTGTTATCTTTGGATATCCCCTGTATTGAAAAGTATTTTTTTTAAAGATTTTTTTTTTTAATTTATTCAGTTTTTTTTCCCCCCAAAGCCCCAGTAGATAGTTGTATGTCATAGGTTCACATCCTTCTAGTTGCTGTACGTGGGACTCGGCCTCGCGTTGGACGGAGAAGTGGTGCCTCGGGGCGCTCCCGGGATCCGAACCCGGGCCGCCAGCATCAGAGCGCGCGCACTTAACCGCTAAGCCACGGAGCCGGCCCTGAAAAGTATTTTTTTAAATTAGTAAATAATAATTTGAGAATATTGACCAATAGATTACCTGGCTCTTGCTTTTAAGATGATTTAAAAATGCTAAACCATCTAAACTGACTAGTTTCTAAGTTAATAGAATTTATAGACTTGAGACCCAATAACATACACAGGGATTAAAAAGCAAGAGCTAGAGGTGTCTAACGTATTTGTAGTTCAGATTATTACTTTTTTTTGTTGGAAAATTACATCAAAAGGAAGCTTTTCTACTGTCTGTGTGAACCCAGCACCTCATACAGTTGCTTCAGAGAGTGAGTACAGAGGCTGAGCCTTCAAATTCCCGTAAATAAATACCTGGCATGGTTCCTATTAGAAACAAGAGTGAACTGGAAGTTGTTTTGCTTTCCCTGAGAACTCAGATGAGCAGATCTGTTACTCAGGGAGCTCCTCAAATTTTTTTTTCTTTTTTTTGGTGAGGAAGATCAGCCCTGAGCTAACATCCATGTTAATCCTCCTCTTTTTGCTGAGGAAGACTGGCTCTGAGCTAACATCTATTGCCCATCCTCCTCCTTTTTTGTTTCCCCCCAAAGCCCCAGTAGATAGTTGTATGTCATAGTTGCACATCCTTCTAGTTGCTGTATGTGGGACACGGCCTCAGCATGGAGGTGATGCATCGGTGTGTGCCCAGGATCCGAACCCGGGCTGCCAGTAGCGGAGCGCGCGCACTTAACCGCTAAGCCACGGGGCTGGCCCAAGCGCCTCAATTTTTAGAGACAAAAGAGATGTTGAACTAGTGTGAATCAAGTCTGAAAGCCAAAAGAATTGTCTAAAAAAACTATTTCACTATTCAGGGTCAACAGAGACCAAAACAGTAATATTAGGAGCACACCACTTAGAAGAGCCATTTGAGGAGGGGATGGAGGGGAGGGGATACAATGATGGATGATGGACATCTTCCTTATGGAGAGGGAGGAGGGTATTTTTAAAAACCACATTTAACAGTATGATTTTGTATTCAGAGAATAAAAAATATCATTTTTGAAATACAGACTAGAGAAAGTAAACAAAAATCTCAGCTGGTAAGGACACACACGATCTTCTGCATCTAAGTGACTTTTCATCAGGGAGGATGTTAGTTGCACAATCGCTAGGCAAGCATTAGATTTTTATATTATTAAAAAGGGTCAGAAGTTTACTGAGCACAGAAACATGGAACTACATAACATTAGAAGTATCAGATGCTGTGGGGAGTTTAAAAGTAAAGGTATGATAAGATAGTTTCAGTTTTCTAGTTACTGAAAAATCATCCTGCTGTCTGTTTTCTCAAGTCACAGAGAATACCTGTTTGCGCAGAGATTTAGTTTGCCCATTTTGTCCTGAACGTGTGACTAAGAGCAACGTGTCCTAAGTATTCTCCCCGTGTGAACGACCATTATTTTAAAATTCCCTTTGCGGACATTTTCCTTATATGAAGCATTTAATACTTAGCTCCTTTAACAACACTAAGGAAAATCATAAACTTTCACTTGCTGGCTAAAGTTTCAGTCTTCTATTTTGAAGAATGTTGGCTGCAGAGGCTACCCCTCTAGTAACCCTGTGCAACCTCCAGCAGAAATTGCATGTGCACATCTCACAGGAGTTTGGATGACAGTGAGAGCCGTTCTGATCTTAACTCTGAGATGCACAGACCCTTCCTGGCGTCTTGACTGTAAAAGGCCCAAGTACTCCTGCCTTTAGGAGAAATCTGAAACCCTGTAGCTCACAAGGTCTCAGGCTCTGTGGGGTCCATCATTTCACATGCTCTGACTGGGGTCCGAGAATCAAGTGTGGGAGATCCAGTAGAGCCTGTCAACCACCCCTTCGTCTGCAGACACTGCCTTCCTCCTTCCCGCAATTTCAGCGTCCTGTGTCCCCATCATGTCTGAATTTTGGACTCCCACAGCTACCTAAGCTTTTAGCTGTCATCTTTGATCCCAGCATGTCCTTAACCTTCAAATATATTTGGTATCTACTCCAGTGTTCTTGCTCAATATGGCTCTGGAGTCAGAGAGACCTGACTCTGCTGCTTACTAGCTGAGTGGTGCTGGGTACCCTTCTCTTCTATGGATCTCAATTTCCTTATAAGTAAAATGGGGACAGCAATCCCGCCTTTCAGGGTGGCTGAAGATTAAATGAGGTAACGCAAGTGAAGCCCTTGGCACATGTTCGGTATTCTGGATATAATGCTCACATTTTTATTGGTATTAGACTGTTTAGAACACTGTCCCTAGCTCCAGTTCCCCAGTGATGTTTGTATTACAAAGCAGAGATGTTAATCCCTGTATCCGTAAGCAGCAGCCGGTGACAACCAGGCCTCAGAAGGCATATGAGCACAACATCACCACCACAACACTAGTTGTTATTAAAGAGCATCCAAAACAGTTTTTAAAGCATGCCCTCACTAGTCAGGACATGAGAGGAAACTAGGCTACAGTGGAACCTTAGGAGATAAATCTTAGTTTTATAACCTGTTCCGAGTGTCAACAGCCTCCAAAATGAGTCTTGCGTATCTTCCACTCTCTCAGACATTCAAGACACCATGACATAATGGAACATGAGAGATATACGAAAGTCATTCTCTATAGCACAACCCACTTGGACACTGGAAGTTGGTTACAGTAAACTGACACAATTGTGGGAATCCACAGCCACTGACCACTAAATTGGGAAGCAGTCTCTTATTAAAGCCATCCATGTTCTGGTTTCCTGTAATCCAAATTCTCTCCCACTGTGACCTCTGTCTAAAAACGCAGGGGTTGGGGGGTGGAATGAGGGTGGGAAGGGTGGATGGCAGCTGTTAGGACTAAGACAAGAGGAAAAAATCATACCTAGCTCTAAAGAAATGGGTTCAAACAGAGAAGGGGACAGAGGGTGTCACTAAACAGATTCTGTTGGATGCTCAACAAGTATCACACATTGCTCTGAGAATGGTGGTTACCATGGTGAACAGCCAGGGGCTCTTTCCACCAAAAGGTACTACTGAGTTTGAGGCAAGAGGGAAGGGAACACAGGGGAACACGAAGTGAAGTAGAAGGGCTTGGTTTTGTGGACCTCGGTTGGGACCCACCAACAAACACCCGAGAGCTGCTGGGGGAAGCGTTCCATGGCTCCTCAGAAGAGAGGCAGCAGCCTCGTGTTGAAGAGGCTCTCCCGGAACCCATGATGGTGACATATACGTGAGAGCCCCTCTCGGTCCTCTCACAAAGGGGACTTACGAATGAAACAGCTTGGTAACAAAATTCTTTTTGTATTCTGGTCACTAAACATTCCTGGCTGTTCTGGACCAACACACCACATACAAATTCCACTTCACGGTAAGTAACACCATTGAAAATGGAGATAAAATCACTCAAAAGAAACGCAGTCATCTATTTGGGTTTCTTGAAGATCTTCTCCCCACGGCTCCCCAAATAAGGAAGCTGTGCCCATCCCTCTTCTTACTCTGCATACACAGCACACACCATCTTGTTCCCTAAGAAGGAACTGTACCTTGCCCACTACCTAATATGCCCATCAGGGCTTCTCCTCGCTTGCTCTTGGTAACACTCCTTGCTTTGGTCAGATTCCTACAGAGGAAGACACTAAATCAGATGCAAATGCCCACACGCAAATCACTTCAACAGAAATATTCACTAGAGAAAAGGGAGAAACTTCTCAAATGGATCTCCCCAGGACATTACAAACACCTCCAGACGGCCTGGCTGTCAACAGCCAGGAGTAAATTTTGTGGCTTTTTAAGCACGCACTTTCCTGATGCCTGACTGAGGAGTAAGACTCCTCCGTCAGTGTGTTTTCTCTCTTTATCACTCACAGACACACAAAACTGGCAAAGGCATACACATACACACACCTACACCAGCGTACATGCAGAACGTGCACATAATTGAAGTTTTACTATACATAGTTTCATGGCCATTTGGGAGTTTTTTCTCTTGAAACTTAATATTGACCCATAAAACTCAGGAAAGGGAGCGACTAAATATAGCCACAGAAATTAAGAAAACCCCATAAAATATAGTGACAAGGACTCTAAAATCGTACTGTCAAGCAGTTTAGAACCGACAGTTAAAAGCTAAAAGACAGAAATCGCAGTCTGACACATCGGAGTCTGCTTTTTCTTAAGACTACATAATCTCTTGCAGAAAAGCTAACAGGGCCTCTGCAAGTTTTTTTCCTCTACTGATTCCCATATGGTCTGAAATGCCTCTGCTCTAAACCTGATTCCCTAAGTTATACACACACACACACACAGACACACACATATACACATTCTCCACCTTTGACACAACTATGAACATACGTAAATAAAGAATGCTGCTTACTCGGAGTGTCTTGGCAGTCGGGGAGGGAGATGCGGGGGGAGAATCAGACTGGGATTTCCTATTCCGAGTGAACTCTTTACTTCGGGTATATAAAGAGGACATGGTTCCTCAGGATGCAGACAGACACTCAATCACTGGATTCTTCACACAAAGCTGGGAAATTGCCTCTGTAGGTTACCCTCACAGAATCTCTCTCCTTTTGAGTTGATACAAAGACGACTTTGGATAGAACTAAATAAAGGATAAAAGCCACCCTGTAAATTATAGTCTTGAGTTCTGAACCAGTCCACAGTCCGACAGAGTCTGAGAGGCGTGTTCCCTCAATATCTCCCGTTCAGCTCCCCACAGCACTCGGGACTGTGGCTTATGGTGGAGGGTACCGTGCTGAGACACATCTCGTACGCCTAGATTGAGTCTTTGATTCTCCCAAAGGATACTTCTTATTGAGACTTGCTCCCCAACAAAACCTGAGTCTAGGGTCCCGAAGACACCAGATCAAATCCCAGAAGAAAGACGACCGTGGATCCTGCTGGAGGACGAGCCTGAGAACAACTACCGTCACTTTATCCAGAGGGAAGAAATACAGATCCTCTAGAAATCATGCTGTCTTCCCTTAGCTTGACTCCACTGGGCTGGAAGGGGTTTGCAACTGCTGGGATAAATTCAGGTTAAACAACTTAAAAAAAACCCAAAAAAACGTAAATAAGGAACCAAGAGTTTATGAGAAAGAAGCAGTCTGAGGAAGTCAAGTTTCCCTAAGTTCTCCCAGACGAAGCTGCTTTTACATATAAACACTCAGAGTCACACACACATCTTCTCCCTCCCCTCCTCTGTTTTCTGACATTCCAAATCCCTATTCGCTCAGCCAGGAATGCTGGAGAGGAGCCAAGGGCAAAGATTCACTTTCAACTCAGAATTCGGGTTGCCACTTGTAGGAGGAAAAGAAAGCCTGCCAGCTTCTAGCCATAAAGGGAGGCTCTTCAGGGGCATGATTAGGGACAAGACCCACGAACCTCCCAGTTCCACTGCCTCAGTCAGATGGCTGTAGTCTCAAAGGCTGCTTTCTCTGAACACTTCTCCAAATATGAGAAGCGGGATTTTTCAACTCCTGGATCTCTTAAGTAACAAAGCCCAGACAGACCATCTGTCAAAGCACCTTCAGGTTAGACACGTCCAATTGAATGACATGTCATTCCTGCTGCACCCAGAGGAAGCCCAGCAAATTGAAACTCTGGCCCACTGCAAAGGAAGCTCTCTGCACATTAAAGACCTGAATGGCTGAGTCTCTAAGTATACAGCATACCAGAGTTTTCTAAAACGCCATAATCAGGGAACATCAAGATGGAAAAGGGGGTACATATGAGGGAAGGAAAGAGGGCTGGAAATGAAGAGAGAAAACAGAGACAGTAGGGGAGACACATGACGACAGGACTGAGTCTCCACAGGGAAAAACAGGAGTTAAGGAAAAAGGAATTTATTTGCTTGGTGTTGAAGCACTTTGGATTTGGCCTTGAAATATCTCAAATTTAATCTTCTGCACTCTGTTGTCACCACCACCCCATTCAACATTTCTAGGCCACATGCTTTCTAAGCCAATGGGTTTATGCCCAAGGTAACAACTCACTTCTCTCTGGGCTCTTGGAGACTCTATCCTGCCCTCTCTCTTCCCACATAAAATTTATACTTCTCTCTTCAAATCTTCCCAGCCTGCTACTCTTTTTCCTCTAATTGTTTTGATATCTTCTTTATTCTTATGACCAATTTTGTGAAATTAAATCAAAGGAAACAATCAGCTGCTTGGGGGTTGGTCTGAAGAATAGAATTGAAAAGAGTTTATAAAGGGGTCCTGACTGATTCCCAAACTAAAAAACTTCCTAAGAAGACATCAATTCTACCACAAACCAGAATTCTAAGATCTGTGAATCTCATATTTTTGATCCTGCTTATATAGTTAATCCCATCTGATAAGAGTGAGTTTTTCTTCTATTAGACCTCTTCACTTAGAAAGACGGAATGTAAAAAGCCTGTTGATTACTCTCATTACTTTTCTGTCTCTTTTCACTTCCCTCTTTTGTCTACTTCCAGGCAGTACTAACAATTGTAAACTCTTTTAGACTTCACAAAGTGTTTTAACGTACATCATGTCCCCTGATCCTCTCAATCATGCTGACAAGTACATTACCATCATCTTACAGATGAGGAAACTGAAGTTCCAAAAGGCTACATGACTTGGCGAAGGACAAGGGGGTGTATTCTTAGCAGCCTCTTAGCGAAGAGGACCTTCCTTCGCCTGTCCTTCGAGCAGCACCCTCTTAGCAGCCACTAAGAGGAGGGCAAAACACAACAGCCTGAGGAATCAGCATTGACGGACTAAGGTGAAGTGTCTGAGAGGGTCTGAAAAGATGGACCAATTCAGATCCTTCAAGGAGATTCCAGGTACTCAAGACACTCACAGGACCCACACATCTATGGACAGCTAATCTTCGACAAAGGAGCCTAGAACATAAAACGGAGAACAGAAAGTCTCTTCAACAAATGGTGTTGGGAAAACTGGACAGCCACATGCAAAAAAATGAAAGTAGACCCTTACCTTACACCATACACAAAAATTAACTCAAAATGGATTCAAGATTTGAATGTAAGACCTGAAACTATGAAACTTCTAGAAGAAAACATAGGCAGTACGCTCTTCGACATTGGTCTTAGCAACATATTTTCAAGTACCAGGTCTGACCGGGCAAGAGAAACAATAGAAAAAAATAAACAAATGGGACTACATCAAACTAAAAAGCTTCTGCACAGCAAAGGAAACCATCAACAAAACGAAAAGACAACCTAAAAATTGGGAGAAGATATTTGCAAACCATACATCTGATAAGGGGTTAATCTCTAAAATATATAAAGAACTCATGTATCTCAACAACAAAAAAAATGACAACCCAATTAAAAAATGGGCAAAAGACCTGGAAAGACCTTTCTCCAAAGAAGATATATAGATGGCCAAGAGGCACATGAAAAGATGTTCCACATCATTAACTATCAGGGAAAGGCAAATCAAAACTACAATGAGATATCACCTCACGCCCGTCAGAATGGCTATAATTAACAAGACAGGAAACAACAAGTGTTGGAGAGGGTGTGGAGAGAAGGGAACTCACATACACTGCTGGTGGGAGTGCAAACTGGTGCAGCCACTATAGAAAACAGTATGGAGATTCCTCAAAAAATCGAGGATAGAACTACCATACAATCCAGCTATTCCACTGCTGGGTATTTATCCAAAGAACTTGAAAACACCAATGCGTAAAGATACATGCACCCCTGTGTTCATTGCAGTGTTATTCACAATAGCCAGACTTGGAAGCAACCTAAGTGCCCATCAAGGGATGAATGGATAAAGAAGATGTGGTATATATACACAACGGAATACTACTCAGCCATAAGAAATGATGAAATCCAGCCATTTGTGACAACATGGATGGACATTGAGGGTATTATGCAAAGTGAAATAAGTCAGAGGGAGAAGGTCAAATACTGTATGATCTCACTCATTAAGTAGTAGATAATAACAACAACAAACAAACAAACACATAGAGACAGAGATTGGATTGCTGGTTACCAGAGGGGAAGGGGGGAGGGAGGGGGGTGAAAGGGATAATTAGGCACATGTGTGTGGTGATGGACTGTAATTAGTATTTAGGTGGTAAACATGAGAACATGATGTAATCCATGCAGAAATAGAAATATAATGATGTACACCTGAAATTTATACAGCGTTATAAACCAATGTTACTGCAATAAACAAAAAATAAAAAAATAATAATAAAAAAAAAGACACTCACAGGAACATGTCAGAGATACAGGAACAGAGATAAATGCTCCAGAAAGTTAAATCTAAGCCCTTTCTGTTGTTCATTTGTTCTTTTATATATTTAATTTTTCTTCAGGTTGGCCAATGAGCATTTACTGTTTCCTTTTTCACTCAAAAGACATTAACTCTCCTGCGAACATGAGTGTCCTTCACATTCCAGTGAAAATAAACACTGAATGGAAATATTCTTGGTTGGTCACTGTCTGTGTCACTTAGTCATTAGAAAATGCAGTTTTCAGGTAGTACACCACATTTCCAGTACCATTCCCAAGTTTGGTAAAATGCCTCCCAGTGATGATTCCCAAAGCAACCAACATACCACCATGCTGTACATGTCGTTTGGGAAGGGTATGGGCCTTGAGGTTAGATATCCTGGATTGAAATTCAAATCCCTGCTTAAATCTCACATGGTCAAGTTCCTTAACCTCACTGATTCTTATCCGGCTTACTTCAAAAAGGGTGATAATAATGTCTACCTTGCAAGGTTGTTATTTGTTTTAAGCCTAATATATATATGTATCATCAACACAGTGCCTAGCATATGGTCATGCTCAATTTAGGGTAGTTATCACAAAAACTGCTTGACCAATTTGCACATGCACTTAGAAAGCATACGTAAAGGGGCCGGCCCAGTGGCATAGTGGTTAAGTTCGTGTGCTCCGCTTTGGCAGCCCAGGGTTCACAGGTTCGGATCCTGGGTGCGGACCTATGCACCGCTTATCAAGCCATGCTGTGGGGCCGGCCCCATGGCTTAGCGGTTAAGTGCGCGCACTCTGCTGCTGGCGGCCCAGGTCCGGATCCCGGGCGCGCACCGACACACCGCTTCTCTGGCCATGCTGAGGCCGTGTCCCACATACAGCAACTAGAAGGATGTACAACTATGACATACAACTATCTACTGGGGCTTTGGGGGAAAAATAAATAAATAAAATTAAAAAAAAAAAAGCCATGCTGTGGCGGCGTCCCATATAAAGTAGAGGAAGATGGGCACGGATGTTAGTCCAGGGCCACTCTTCCTCAGCAAAAAGAGGAAGATTGGCAATGGATATTAGCTCTGGGCTAATCTTCTCACAAAAAAAAAAAAAAAGAAAGCATATGTAAAGATCTAAATGAAAATCTTAAGCGAAGAGCTCAGATGCACTCATTTTCCTTGTGGTTATGCAACAGGCTACTGAAAGAGATGACAGAATTTCCTTTTCAAATGCTTTAGGAAAAACCAATCTATCTTCCTCCCTCCCTCCCAATCTTCTTTCTTGGAAGGTAGTGCCCTAGTGTAAGGAAAGGGTACAGTAGGAGATAGCAGCCTGGTATAGTTAGGGGATTGGCTTTATACAGGGATTGAGCAAATAAGTAAAGATACTGAGGATAATGGGAACTAGGTTTCTCACTGTCGGAGAAGGCAGGCATAAATAAGAAAAAAGGAAAAGCTAGAAAGAACCTTGTGGTGGTATGCAGGAATTGAAGGTATTGGTGTGAACTAATGATTTTATATATATATATATAAAAAATATATATATTGATTTTATATATAAACATATACACATATACATAAATATCTAAAGATGTAAGTGTGTGTATGTGTGCCTGTGTAAGTAAATGTACCTATATATGTATTTCCTAGCTCTGTGCACGAAGAGGGCCTGAGAAGAGCCAACACCCAGTAAGTAGCATTTCACACACCTGGTGCCCAGATCCTTGTTTCTAAATGCCACTCTCCCCCAAAAGAAACAGGAAATGGCTAAGTGCAGAGCTGGGGCAGGGAGAGCAAAGGAGCCTGGCTCCCTTGTGTCAGAAAGTAAGGAAGCACTTACACAATCATGGGGGAGTGACAAAGGGCAGACCCAGAGACTTGCTTGAAAATCATACCTGGGACAATCTGAGCATCAAAATAAACAATGACAGTAACAAGTTATAACCCATTGAATAAAATAGGAATCCATGAGTCCCACTAATATAAATAAATGAATGAAAAAATAAATGAGGAGAGAAAGCTCTTCCTTATAGTAGAATGCCTACTAATGAGTGTGGAAAGAGTAATGAAATTAGAAAAATCACCATTTGGCAAATATCATTGTGAAATCAATCCAAGAAAGGAAGATTAATGGATGCCAAAACTAGCAGGAAAAGTACGATGAGGAACTGGATTTTACATAATCTCAAAGTATCACCTCATAAAATATCTATTAATCACAAAGGAGGAAAAGGAACCTTACTGTGGAGAAACCTGGCAGACACCATCTTAATCCAGTGATGAGAAGTCAGCAGTGGGACAAACTTTTAGGGCACAAGGAGAAGAGCAAAGTGTCACTTCTATGACATTACGGTAAAAAACTGGGTCTAGTTATGAGGAAACATTGGACACAAACTGAGGGACACACGTGATAGGCCTGTTATCTTTAAAAATGTCAAGGTCACGAAAGTCAAGGAAAGACCAGACAGATATGAGAATCTGGCGTAATGGTGATCCCGAGCTGGATCCTTCTGCTACAAAGGACATTATTGGGACAATGGTGAAATCTGAATGTGGTCTCTGGGTGAACGGTATACAGGAGTTCTTTGTACTATTCTTGAAATATTTCTGTAAGTTTGAAATTGCTTCAAAATAAAACATTAAAAAAACCCAGTTATTTCATCTTACTAGGGTGGGGGAGGGGGCAAATGAGGTAACTTCTTTTAACTCTGAGAACTTCTGAAAGACAGTCTCATTACAGACGTAATTAAGATTCTATGGTCACCAAAGACCTGGCTTTGTTAATGGCAGCTGGAAGTCATTTGCGCCTAAGGCAAAGTGACTGTGTACTGAGACTCAAGAGAAGTCATGAGTCAAGCACATGGCTACAACCAGACCAATAAAAAGTGAAGCAGAAGAGCAAATATCAGCGTGCATTACACATGTAAGGTAAGGGTATGCTTCCATGAAACGCTGCTCCAGGTATATAGGATACATTTATATGTATACTGGGTCACAGAGATAAATGGATTTCTTACTGTGGGTTACCATCGAAAATATGTGAAAGCCAAGAACACAGAGTCAGTACAAGTCCTTCACTGGTGAGAAAAGCAGGAGCAGTTTCTACTCTGGCATGACAGGAGGACAGTCATTCCACCCCTGCGTTATCACAATGGCAACGGATATGTGCTTTGACTGCCTGATCAGTAAAATCTGAAAACACTAAAGAAGTCACTACTTCTTAAACAAGATTAGGGATTTGGTGGACAAACACACCACAAGTCGAGGGAATGATTTTTTATTATAGTTGATACAATTCCTAGAATCATCTCTCGTGTCTGTCAGACCGTCAAGAGTTTCACCATACAAACATTCAGACTACCCAAAGGCACTCTGCAAACCCTGGGTGTGGCCTATGGCATGAACGGAGATTCCGCAAATGTCCCTGAAGGGCTCTAGCTAAAAGAAGCAGTACAGCCCTTACTATCATCTCAAGAAAGGAATGTTTGGAATTCCAACTGTTTCTTCCTAAGTGAAGAACACAGTTCCCCGTTTTCCCCAACAAACCGACAATTCAAGATCAATAGCGTTCATTACCAGATGAAGAGGGAGACTGTAGTTGCCCAGTCTTTAGAATTTGTAAGTATATTACATTTGGCCAAACATGATATAATTACTAAGTTCACAGAAAAACATTTTGGTTATTCTGCTTGCTGTATTTGCCATTCAACAGACCACTAGCCTGCAGAAGCAGTCCTGATATTTACCCAGGATAGAGCAAAGTGACTGAAAAACATTTTTTAAAAAAACTTCACCTAGTGAAGACTTTGAGTAGGACAAGGATTGAAGAGGACATGAGGAAGGAGAGAACATGAAGGCACAGGAACATCCTTTGCCCTTCGGTTCACAGCAAACTAACTTTTCATTCCTGAGGTACGAGAACATAAACACAAATATGTGTGCCTAGGATGGGGCAGATGCACCTGCAAAATCGTCCTCAGCTACCAACAATTGCTGCAGATAATCCTCCTAGTCCATCAGATTGTACAGCCCAGAGAGGTCCATTCTATCATGCTACAAGTCATGCAAAATCTCACCTCTTTTAAAATTAAAATGATCTGAGAGTGGTTTCACAATCTCACATGGTCCCCATTGACACCTTTCAAGCTTTTTCGTCACAAAAAAGAAAACAGGACAGCAGAATAAAGCTCTGGAGTGCTTCTGGCTGAGGGGGTCAGAAAAGACTCTCTCCATTAGCACTTGTGATGTCAGAATTGAGCCTAGGCTATGAGATGTTTACGTCCATAAATAAAGGTTGTATGACTTTAACCAGAAACTTTAGGCCTAGACTTTTCTGAAGGGGCCCCAAACTTGACACTCAATCATCTAGAACTGCCAACTCTAAGATTCTATCTTTGGCACAGTGCCAAAATCCTTTACCATTCACTGCCCATTTCATCAGATACCAAAAGCAGGGAAAGGTCCTTCTGGAAGGTAAGCATGGCTTCCAAACCACAAGGCCTTCAAGGCCAAAGGAGACCATCAACAGTTTGGTAGACATTACCTAGTGTTTCAAAAATTCTGCTGCTGCTTCCCACAAATCAACTTTTTTGGTAGCTTAGTTTATAAACTTCTGAGTAGTCACAATATACAGTATTTTAGTTCAGATTTAGAGAAGAAGGTAATGAGTCAAGTATTAAACAATTAAGAACTATAAATAGTTCAAGATTCCTGTTCTTCCTTTTGGAACTACGAGTTTGGAATAACGCAATAATTTTCAGGCCTATTTATGAAAACAAGCGCCAAAGAACATATTTTTATTACTTTTTTTTTTTTTTGGTGAGGAAGATTGGCCCTGGGCTAACAACCATGCCCATCTTCCTCTACTCTACATGGGGGATGCCTGCCACAGCATGGCTTGATAAGCAGTGCGTAGGTCTGTGCGGGATCCTAACCCGCAAACCCCAGGCTGCCTAAGCAGAGTGCGCAAACTTAACCAGTACGCCACCAGGTTGGCCCCAAAGAAAATATTTTTATTTTTAACCATCAACTGACACTTTTCTTCCATCAATCCATCTAACAAAACTAAGTGCTCACGCCATGCCAGGTTCCATTAGGGACATACGAAGTTCTTTAAGACATGATTCCTGTCTTCAAAGAGATTACCGGAAATATCAAGATTTATATAACTGCAAAGTGGGGGCCCCATACTGCTGAAACCAATAATCAAGCTCTAGTCTTCCATAAATTCTTGTTTAAGTGATTTCTAATCTCATACTAAACAAATACGCTGTTCTTAAAGGAGACCATCAGTAGCACACAGCCAAGTCAGAAGAACAGACTTCATTAGAGTTTCACTTACTATTCCATGGATTTACAATATTTTTTTTATTACTGAGCACTGGGAGGAGCCACAGTGTTATTTGGGGAAGGAGGGGTATGAGAAGTTCTTTGTCACTTATCTCCTTTCTCTTTCCATTTTCCTGTCTTCATCCTCAATTTTAATTAATGTAATGTGAAAATCTTCCCCCTTCTTTGGGGATGGGGAGGATAAATGATAACTCACATTTAACAATGACTCCTGCACAGATGCTCTTGAGGTGGACATATTAGGGATTTTACCACAAAATGAATCTCTTACCCTCAACTTTTCCTTTGAAATGAGTCATTCCAGAGTGAAGAGTCAGCCTTCAATCTACACATAAGGAAATGCAGAACAGAGGGAAGCCATGCAATTCTTTCCATTTAATAAAGGGTTTCTGACATGTGTTCTTTATGAAAAAGCAATAAAAGCTAAAAACCAGACCAAGAAAACACATCCCCTAAAAGGCTTGTGTATACGCTGGTGGGCTGTTGGTGGTGGGGGAGGAGACAGTGCCCTTCTGAGGTACAGGCAGTAACAGAGAGGCCAAGTCACAGGGGACCTGTAAGCCGCCCAGCACGGAGCTCACTAACATTCACTAGTCTACAAAATGTTCCTAGTCTTGCTCTCATATACTTAAATGACCATGTCCCGGTGTTATGCAAGTTTAAGTTTCAGAAACTCACTTCAGGGTAAGGGATTATATAGGCCGTTTAAGAAACTCACTCTATAAACCTGTCCTAGAGTTGGTTTATGGGTTTAGTGTTTTGCAATTAAATTTAAATTTAGCAACAGCTAAAAAAGGCAAACAGAGGTGGAAAGCTACCTCCATTTTATGTGGATAACTTGTGCAGCTTTTCTCTACTTCCACTTTCTTTGTAGGCCATACAGGAGAGAAACAGTGGTAAAGACAGAAGGGGCAACTGAAAACTTGAGCAGAGGTCTTCGAGGGTGGAGGGGGTGGGGGACCAACGCCTCCTACAGGGGCGTCTGGAAATATGTGGGGACACTGGTTCTCACAGTGATTGGACAGTGCTATCAGCATTAGCAGGATGTCCTATCACGCTCCAGACAGGCCCGCATAATGAAGAATTACTCTGCCAAGATGCTCACAGTGCCCTGAGGAGAAAAAAATGTTTGAACTGATCAGAAGCACTAACAGGGCAAATTAAATCTTTTTTGATTAACTTAAAAGTAGCCAAAAGGGCTCTCTCTACAGGTTATACGGCTGGTTAAGCACTGGATAAGTAACTTAAAAAGAGTATGACCTAGGGGCTGGCCCCGTGGCTTAGCGGTTAAGGGCTCGCACTCCGATGCTGGCCGCCCGGGTTTGGATCCCGGGTGCGCACCGATGCACCGCTTCTCCAGCCATGCTGAGGCCGCATCCCACATACAGCAACTAGAAGGATGTGCAACTATGACATACAACTATCTACTGGGGCTTTGGCGGAAAAATAAATAAAAAAAAAAAAGAGTATGACACCTGAAACTTTTGTAAAAACTATAAATACTCAGTAAAGTCAAGAGTTGTTTAAAAAAGTTGTTTATCTCAATATAGTTGTTTAAAAAAGTCAAGGAGAACGATGCTGAATAACACCATATTTTTATACCATATAATACTTAAATATATTTTAGAGTAAGTTTTAAAATAAGTAAATCTGTTTAGTGCACAAAGATCTTTGTGATATTTAGGTTGTGCTTCTAATCGGTATGTCAGGCAAACATACTACCATCTGGTGGCAACATACCTGAAATTTAGGCTTAAGTATTTGGTAACAATGAGCTTCCTGAAGGTGAAACCTACAACTTAAAGTTATAAAATCAGAGAACCATCACAAACTATGAGCAGTGGAAGCCTACAGAAATAAATTATAGACACAAAGGTTCAGAAATTCTACTTTAGGTTCAAGTTTCTTAACTGTCATCAACTTGATTTATTTTTTAACATTTTGGTAATTTTCTTTAAAGCCTATAAATCTAGCTGAATGCTCCATCAGGTGGTAAGAAAAGGAACAATTATTTCCCATCATTAGTAATTGCAGAGTTTTAAGGAAAAAGGTCCTTACTAAGAAAAGCAATCTATGTATACGGTTCATGTAGAAATTTAAATTCTTCAACTAGTCTTCATAATTGTGAACTTATAGTTGGTCTAGAAGTAAAGTCTGCTCCATTCATCTGGGTTTACTAAGAATAATTCCTCCTTAGCATTAAAAATGTAGTCAGAAACTCAATGCCTACTTTTCTTAGAACAGTGCAGATCTGGAAGCATACGTGAAAGAACCTTCCTAGTCTACCTTGAACTAGCTCGCACCCTCTTGGCCTTGCCGACACTATTGATACAGAGTGTGTTTGTCCCCGTGCCATCTATGTATGCTTTATGTCCACGTTTTCAGTTAAAAATGCTTTAGAACAGTTGATGGTGAAAGACGCCCACTGCAGTATCAGGCTTAGTCTCTAATCCTCTCATGTCTCTTATGTGCAAATTATTTTCTTCTTTGACAACTGAATCCTCCAAATATCCACCTTCTCCTTTTTCTGCCTTTCTCATTTCCACTGGACATCAGTTAGTCCCTTCACTAGGATTCTGCCAGGAGAGGTTTAAGTTTTGGTTCTGGCTAAAAAATACAGCTATAGCTCTGAAGATGACATAAAAGTTTCTCCCTGTGCCTACGACACAGGAGGTACCCCCAAAAGCTGATTATTAGAGAGAAAAAGTTGACAGAGAAAACATTTCATAGGGAGAGTACTATTTTTGTCCAGATTATTTTTGCCCATGGCAGGTAAAGAGCAGTCTGCATACTATGTAATAAAAAATGCATTTCAACTCCCACATCATAATATAATTCAGCAACACCGCTCCTTCAGCCAGCCATGGGGGGAGGAGAAGCAATTCCCCGGGCACACGAAAGGAACGGTCCTGTCAACCCTGTCGTTCCCACACTGCAACGCTAATGTAATTCCACATACACACAATTATGCTCAGGCAAATACTGCTGCAGAGCATAAGAGCTACATATGCATTTCTCTAAGGAACACAACTTGTGACGTTCATGAGGCATGCAAACAGGACCAATGTGGGGATCAAATTAATTCAATTCCTGGAGTCTGCTGTTTAGCATGCAATACTGGAAAGAACTAAGCTCCATGATGACCGACTGCCTGGCACACATAAAACCACTTGCTGTTTCTAGGAGCGCAAAGGGCAGAGAGGAACTAATGGTCTGAGTGCCCCAGGCGCTGTGCTAAGCAAGCAGTCTCCGTGATGCTGCATGCAACGTTACCATCCAGGCTAGTCCGTGTGGGGGTTGATAACGATGCGTTACTGCAGTTAGGGTCGAAGAGTCAATCTCTCTATGTTTAGTTAGCACATATTTAAACAAACAAACCAAAAAATACCTTTTCCATGCCATAGACTGTCGGTGACCTAGCTATCTCACACATACATGCTATTGGTCCTAATACAGACTGAGTGACGGTATCCAAAACGTCACCACAAAACTCCAAGAGCACCTGGAACCTGTGTTAACCACACAGAAGGGTGACCGCAGTCTGATACTTCACCTGTGGGACCTGTACCACCCAGCGCAGTTAGTCAAACATCTTCACTGCTCTGGTGCTTTTTGTGGGA
Organism: Ceratotherium simum simum; assembly: GCF_057802395.1. Classification (NCBI taxonomy): domain Eukaryota; kingdom Metazoa; phylum Chordata; class Mammalia; order Perissodactyla; family Rhinocerotidae; genus Ceratotherium; species Ceratotherium simum. The sequence goes on from NC_141935.1 coordinate 948,211, forward strand.
AATATTCAGACTTTATGTTTGTTTTTCCTGCCCCACTTCTTAGCTTCCTTTTGTTGTTCCCAAACAAGTTGGAAGCAAGACAATTTAGTGTGGATTCTGGTTTCCTTCTTTTTATTCTCTGCAGGAGTCTGTAAAAGACAAGTATTCTTATACTTGTTCCTTGAAGGTTTGATAAAATTTCTCCTCAAATTAGTCTAGACCTGGGGCCTTTGGCCAGAGGTTGGGATGGTGGTGACTGAAGTTATTATTAAATTTTCTTTAATGGTTATTGGGCTTTTCTGTTTTCCTATTTCTTCTTGAGTCATTTTGATATTTTTTATTTTCCCAGAAGAGTATCCACTTTAAGTTTGCATGCTTATTGGCATAATGTTGTTCAAAATAATGTCTTATGATTTTTAATATCTGTTTTATGTGTAATTTTGTCCCCCTTCCCCTTCCTAACACTGTTCATAACTACTGTTTTTTTCCCCGTGGTCAGCTTGTCAAAGGTCTATGGTATTTTATAAGTCTTTTCGAAGTTCCAGCTTCCGGTATTACCAACCACCTCTCTTCCTGTTTGGTTTTCTGTTTGCTAACTTCTGCTTTTATCTTTATTTTATTTCATCCTTTCTACCTTATTTGGGTGTACTCTGTTCTCTTCCTAGCTTCTTGAGTTTGAAAGTTTAGCTCACTTATTTTCATTCTTTCTCATTTTCAACCTTAACTGTGCATTTAAGGTTAGATTTCCCTCTTTAGCTGCTCCTACAAGATCTAATGTGAAGTAATTTCATTGTTCCATTCTAAATATTTTGTAATTCTTATTATATCTCCTTAACCCACATAGTATTTAGAAGGGAGTTTTTAGTTTCCAAAGTACTCTTTTCTTGTCCCATTATTTTTTCATTGTCATTACAAAAAACTGTAACCCCTCTATGATCTCAATTTTATACCACCACCTCCTATCTTCCCAGCTCAGTCTCTCTCAGTAGTGACCCCGAACTATCCTTCATCCTGATGGAATCTCCACTGTCTCTCAGGCCCCTGATGTCCTTCATCTCCCCCTAAGCCCCTCCATCTAGCCTAAATTCCATGCTCCATCCACCACTATCATTACCCTCTTTCCTCTCTCTCCTTTCATAGTACTCAGCAAAACTACAACCTTGTGTCAATTCAATTTTCTGCCTACTCCACAGGTGGACCTGTGCTACTGAAAGTGGCTGGAAAAAAATATACAACCATGCTCATTGCTTTCAATTTAAATTCATTACTTTGAACTTTAGTGGACTCTTAACACTGCCGGGCACTCAGATACTTCTCTAGTCCACTCACTTTCCTAGACAACTATTTCATCCCTTTTCCTTCCAACTCAAAACACTCAATACTTCCTTCCTCACATTCTTTCTTGGCTGCTGATCTTGCTTTCTCTTTCACTAAGAAGACTGAAGCAATCGGAAGAGAACTTCCACAGACTCCCATCACCATATTTACCCACCACTTGCCATCAATGAACTTAACGTGATTCTATTTGAAGTCAGTCTTTCAACTTGTGCCCTACATCCCATTTCCTCTTGCCTACTCAAGGGCCTCACTCCAGCAGTTCTCTATTCTTCCTCCTACATCATAATTTTTTTTTTTTTGCTCTTTCCTAGGTCATTCCCATCAGGCAACATGCAGCTATTTCTCCCATCTTAAAAACACCTTTCTCTTGGCCCTATGTCTCCTGCAAGCTGTCACTCCATTTCTTTGCCCCCCTTTGCTGAAAAACTTGTTTTAAAAGAGTGACTTTTCTCAATGTTTCTAATTTCTCTCCCCCACTGTGTCTTAAAACCACTCCAATAAATCTTTCTGTCCCATCATTCCATCACAAGTACTCTGATCAAGGTCACCACTGACCTCCAGATTGACCAAATCAATGGCCAGTCCTTTTTTTTCTTTTTTTTTTTTTGTGAGGAAGATCAGCTCTGTGCAAACATCTGCCAATCCTCCTCTTTTTTTGCTGAGGAAGACTGGCCCTGGGCTAACATCCGTGCCCACCTTCCTCCACTTTACATGGGATGCCACCACAGCATGGCTTGCCAAGCAATGCATTGGTGCGCGCCCGGGATCCGAACTGGCGAACCCCGGGAATGGCCAATTCTTAGTCTTCATCTTCCTTGACCTATCAGCAACATTTAACAAAGCTGATAACTATTTCTTTCTCAATACAGTTTTTTCATTCACACTAGAAAGGACACCACATTTCTTGGGTTTCTTCCTGGCCCTCTGGCTGGTACCTCCTATTCTCCCCAACCTCTCCATGTTGGAGCAGCCCAGGGTTTAGTCCTTGGTCCTCTTTTCTTTCTATACTGCCTTTCCGTTGTCTCATACAGTCTCATGGCTTTAAATATCATCTAAATGCTCCACAGATGCAACAGATCTAACTACCAATTTTCTAGATAGTGAATAGGTATTTCAAACTCAACATACCTAAAACTGCATTCCTGATATTCCTCCCCAGCGTGCTTCATCTGCAGACTTCCGCATGTCCCTTAATGGCAGCTCTCTCTTTCCAAATGCTCAGGCCAGAAACCTGGGAGTCATCCCAGACTCCTCCTTCCCTACATCCCACATGTCCAGGATCCTACCACCACTCGACACCTCCACTGCCACCATGTGACCCAGCCCCCATCATCTCTTGCCTGATGTCTGTACTAGTCCCCAAGTCTGATCTCCACACAGCAGCCAGAGTGATTCTAAAACAAGTCAGATCGTCTCACTCCTCTACTCAAAATCCCACAACGGCTCCTCATTTGGCTCAGGGTAAATGACAGAGGCCCACCACCCCTCTACCCACATGCCCCGACTGTCCTTCCTGGGGCTCTCCTCCATAATCTCTATGTGCCACTGCTGTCCCACCATGCGGTCTTGCTCCAGCTGCTCCCTCTGCATGGAACACTCTTCCTCCATACAGCTTTGTGGTGAACTCCCTCAGCTTCTTCAAATCTGTGTTCACATCTCAGTCTGTCGATAAGATTTACTCAGACACCCTACTGGATACTACAGCCTGTCATCTCTCCACCCAACCCTCCTCAGCCAAATTTTTTGTTCAAATGCTCCTATCAGTGTCTGACATATTATATACTTTATCATGTTTACTGTTTACTGTCTGCCTCCTCCCCTACTCCCTGCTAGAGGGAGTTCACAAGGCAGGATTCTTGTCTGTTTTGTTGAATCACGTATCCCAAGTGCCTAGAACAATGTATGGCAAATCCCAGGCACTCAATAAATATTTGATTACTGAATGACTGTTGGTTTTTAATTGAGTGTGGTCCTAATGATATACACATTCCATGTGCATTTTATACCTAGTGGATCAAGCTGGTTAATTATGTTGTTCAAATCCTTTATGTCCTGAAGTATTTTTGTTTGACATATTTGTTTCTGAGAGGGGTATGTTAAAGCCTGCAACTCTGACCGTGGATATGCTTTGTTATTCTGTCACTTTTTATTTTATAAACTTTGAGACTATATTTTCAGTGTCTACAGTCCATTATTTTATATCTTCTTTGCAAATTGTTCCTTTTTTACAAGTAAGAAATATCTTCCTGTCATTTGATGCTTTTTGTTTAAAATGATCTTTTGATGGATATTAACATTAGCTGCCATGGCAGCTTTCTGTTGGTATTTGCATATATTTTTCCCCATGCTTTTAGTTTTTACCTCTCAGAATCATTTTGAGGACAGCACACAGCAGAATGACTCGATATGAGTGTCTCTGGCTGTGTGAGAGTGCACGTCATCACCACCCACATCTTCTATTTGTCTTTCCCAGTCACTGTGTTTTCCCCATGCTGCTTCTCATCTCCTTTCCTGACTTCTATTGGACAGTGAATGAATTCTTAAAATTACCTATTTTTCCTCTATTGATTTAGGAGTCGTACCTTCTATTTCCATATTTCTATTACTTTAGTGGTTATTCCTGCATTTAACACACTTATTAAGTATATTTTTTCTTTAAAAGTCTATAGAGTTAATCAGTATCTTCTCTACTCAAAACAAGGACCATAGCACACTTTTACACCTTTAACACCATGTTATTATTACTAGAATTTTAGATCCAGTTTTTTAAACATAAAAAACTATTAGCTTTATCACCATATTTTAACACGTTTCTTGTATTTCACTTTCTTCTGCATTTATTTTTCTTTTTGCTGAAGAACATCCTTTAGTTTTTTCATCAGCAAAGGCTTGTGGGTTGAGAAGTTAGCCCTTGTGTATCTGAAAGTGCACAAAGATCACCGTACAGAGCTGCAAGGTCATACCTGCTGTCCACAGCACTGGGAAGGCACTCTTCTGTCTTCCGGTGTCCACTGTTGTCAGAGCCCACTGCCAATGTGACCACCATTCTTTGGTGAATTATCTGTATCTTTTCTCAGCATTTAAAATTTTCTCTATATCATTAAGTCCTACAATTTCACTATAAAAATATTATTAGTTATGGATTTATTTAACCTGCTTTACATATGGTGAGGTTTCCTATTCCGAGGACTCCTACCTTCATTTCTGGAAAAATTCTTGGCTGCAATTTTTATTATTATTATTTTCTCTTTTTCATTCTTCCTCTTTCCTCCTTTTTTTTTTTTTTTTTAACTCCTAGCAGATGTATGTTACAGCCCCTCAGGTTTCATGTCTTCTCCTTCATTTTTTCTAATTCTATCTCTAAAGAAGATTCTGAAAGATTTTTCTCCACTCTATTTTCCAATTCACTAATTTCCTCTTAAGCTGTAAAAAGTATGCTGCACAATTTAACTCTTCTTTTACTTCAATATTGCATTTCTTTCATTTCAATATTATATTCTTCACTTCAAGACTTCTAAGTGGTTCTTTCTCACACCTTTCTGTTCTTGTTTCATTACCTGCTATTCTTGTTTTGTGGAATCTAACTTCTTTTGTATGTTGAAGATTTTAACTTACTTTTAAACCCTCTTTAGATTGTTCTACTATCTTTTCTCTTAGGTATAAATTCTCTCATTTGTTGGGTTTCCTGACTGCTTTTCATGGCCTTAAACTTGATGTACCCTTTGTAGTGTTTTGAGGACTCCATTACAATGACAGTTTTAAACTACAAGCACCTGTCTCTGCAGGGCAGTCTCAAGTTGCCTCAGCTGAGAACAGACAAAACGCCAGCCTTGAACCAGATCTTAGTTCACAGCTCTGGGGTCTCTTCCCTCCTAGGTAGCCCAGCTCTGGAGTGTTAGCCCAGAAGTGGTTTGGGTCTGAGTTCTATCATGAGTGGGTCTCTGTGCTTGCTTGCTTCTGTCTGCCCTTCCTAATATCTGGTCAGGGGAAAGCAGCCTGTTCCTGTGACACCTCGAGGAGGAGCTGAACTAACCCAGCCCCCTTTGCAGAGAGCACGGCGTGTTCCTGATTCCTGGATTCATGCTCTGCATAGGTAGGATCTTTGCAAAAAACCCTGATCCCAGTTCCCTAGATTCATTTACAGCCGCCTACCACAGCGGCTTTTCTCTCCATTATTGGCCAAAGAGACTTTCTTTCCTGTTTTTAAGTATGATGAGGTATTTTTAAAATCTTTAAAAAATATTTACCCATCATTTCTTAATTTTGGAATGGGAGGGACAGGATTCAGTGTTCTCATCCTGCTATCCTGACCTGGAAGTCTTAAAATGGTTTTTACTTCTGAAATAATAGCAGTTCAATTCTCCTAAGCTCACCAGTCTGTAAACATTAGCAAATATATCCAAAGTTCAAACTCAAAAATCAACTGTAGTGGAGGAATATTCCCATTATTCAGAAGTTGTCTGTATTGAAATAAATAACAGATATACTGAAAAACCAGAAATGGAGAGAAGGTAACTTTAAAAAGGTAAGAAACTCGAGTCGGCAGCAGACTTTACTGTAAACCTTGTGTACAAACTCTCCCACTGCTTCCCGTAGATGGAACCAGATGGATCAAAAGAAGAGGGTGCTTTCCACAGCACTATGAAGAGCCACTGCAGCCAGCAGAGTCCTGTGTAAGCACCAGCCTGCACCCCCCACCTGGGGGACAGCCCCCACACAGTGAAGGAATGCTGGTCTGGGAATTCAGAACTGTTCTGGTTCATTCTCTGCCACTAAGTTGCTGTGTGGCTCTTGTTAAGCTATGCTCCCTTTCTGGGTCCCAGGTTTTTTATCTGTAAAATAAGGGAGTTGGGCTAGAATAGCCTCTAAAGTAGCTTCCAGAAATAATTTTCTGTGACCTCAACAGTTTGGTACTTTATAAGTATGCTGAGTCCTCCATTCTTCAGTCTGCTGAGTAAATAACTTGCCAGGTAAAGGAAGAAAACCATGCATTCCTGAAATCAGTCTTCAAAAACTGTAAGTCACAACCAGCCGACGCATGGTTCTGTCTGATCACCACGTTGCAGAGGAACAGCCTACTGGTGCCTGGTACCTGGATGCAGTTTGTGTGGGTGTAGACACAATCTAAGTTTTAAATAGAAAAAGCAAACCAACCCAGACCAAAACAAAAGCCCTCACACAAGGCCCAGACACAACAAAGGAAAAAAATATCTTTTCTACAAACATGTCTATCACTGATGGTTGAGAAGGTAAGAGAAATAAACCCAAAACTGCCCGGCTCAAAATGCAGACTGGGACAAGACTAAGCAGCATGCAGCAAAGTCATAGGACATGAGGGATCTGACTGCACACCGTAAAGTCTGTACACTTAGAAACTTCACATGAAGTGAAATGTAGGGAAGATAACGAGGAAGCAAAGAGTAAAGTGGGAATTCTACTAAAAAGAAGGAAGAGTGGATTAAGAATTTAAAAATTGGGTTAAAGTGGCAAAGAAAATTCCAGAATAAATCTCAGAGCTTCTCAGAGCTTTGACTAGGAGTCATACTGTGAATGCATGTGAACTGTTGAATTTCACACGCTGCTTCTGACCTCACAAGTGCGAAGGGTGGAGAGTTAACGCACGCACAGCAAGCCACAATCCCAAGCAATCTTCAGATAACAATTTAAAGATGTTTTCTAAAAGACACTCACTGCAAGGCACCTCACCACCCACAGTGCCGCGTGTGCGGCACAGGACACGGCGTTGACCCTGCTGTGTGTGGACGTGGACCATGCAGGCTGGGCTGGGGTGGCCCCTGCAGATTTCTGTCCACTATCCGGTACTTCCACCACAGCAGAAAGAGGCACTCAGTCAGAAGAGGGGGATCAAGTTCTCAGACAAAATCCCTACGTTAAGCTTCATGTTAAGGCTGATGAGCAGTCTTCCCTTTCACGGAAGCCTTCACTTTTTGTAAGTTTGCATTGTCAAAACATTTAAGAAAAAAAAAATTAAACAAGTAATGGGCTTATTAAAGAAAATTCAGAAAATAAAGAGAAGTAGAAAACAGTCAGTCAGGTTTAGAAGTCAAGATGGCGGCATAGGCAGACTATGAACTCACCTCCTCCCGCGGACACAGCCAATTTACCCCTGAGACAGAACTGAAAACTGAAAAAGAGGAACTCCTGCAACAAAGGACAATCCTAATTGAGGTAGAAGAGGCAGAAACTCCCTTCTGGAGAAGAAAAATGCCACCTTCACCAGCCGCAGCGCCTCATGGCGGCCAGGGAGCAGCTCACAGGTACGCAGCCTCCCTGGAGGCGCGGGGCCCTGAGCTGGGGAGCGCCCCCGCTGTAGGCATTTTGGGGACCCAGCACAATCGAGACCAGTGGCATAATATCTGACTTTGCCTGCTACTAAAGCATTGGGGAGTACCCCCAGAAAAGCTGGTTTACAAAGAAATCAAAACTGGCTCTTAAAGGGCCCACGCACAAACTCACCCGTTTCAGAAAGCAACCTAAAATCACCAGAAAGAAAGGTGCACAGTGCTTTGGTGAAAAGAGACTCACCTGATAGGCCGTGAGTGCATCTCGGTGAGAGGTGAGACCTCTCCAGGGACTGGGACATTGGCGGTGGCCATTGTTGTGGCCTGGTGTGGGTGTGCTGACACAGATGTCATTGGAGTTCTCCCCGGGGCATGCTAGCCCAGGGTCTGCCCCACCCGCTAGAGCACCAATTTAATCCAGCTCAGCCAGGGCAGGCAGCCCACCCTAGAGACTGGCCCCACCCAACAACAAGCCCTCAGGCAACTTGTGGGCCTGCATAGATTGGTGACTGGATTCTCTGCAGCCTGGCAACTGAGCCGACTTCAGTGGGGCAGGATGTGCACAAGGAGCGGGTGGAGAGTGTGGGGCAGTGGTGGAGTGTGTGGGGCTCCCGCCGTGGAGAGACTGGGTCTGCTTCGGGAGGTCGGGGCGTGCACATGGGGCAGGACTATGTTGACTGTGTGTGTGGACCTGTGGGTGGCAGGGCTTGTCAGCTGCAGAAGACTTGTGCTTCTCAAAGACCCACATAGGGGTTTGCCCCACCTTCCAAAGCCTGAAACAATTGGGTGCTCCTGTGCCTGAGGCCAGCCCCACCCAGCTGCAATCCTCAGAGAGCTGACAAGAGACCTAAAGGCTGGAGGCTTATAGCAATTGTAAGGCCCTGAGCCTAACAACCAGCCACGCTGGGGGCCTACTCACTAAAAGAAATACTGCAACACAAATGTGGTATTAGAACTTGCAGCCAACTGTGCTGGGGCTCCCCACACCTGATAAAGAGACTGAAAGGCCCATAACAACTACAAGCAGCTGAGCATTACAACAGCTGGCCAGGAACATAACTCGGCCTCCCTGGGTGCCTACAGGGAGAGCAAACAGGCCACAACAGAAGGACACATGTAGCCCACATAGGGGTCACCCCTGGAATATTGAGAACTGAGAGAAGCACACTGCAGGCCTCCTAAGGCGTCACTTACATAAGGTCACCTATCCAAGAGCAGGAGACGTAGCTGACCTACCTAATACGTAGACACAAGCACAGGGAAAGAGGCAAAATGAGGAGGCAAAGGAATACATTCCAAGTAAGGGAACAGGACAAAACCCCAGAAAAGGAACTAAGTGAAACAGAAATGAGCAACCTACCCAACAGAGAGTTCAAACTAAGAGTGTTAAGGATGCTCACTGATCTGGGGAGAAGAATAGATGAACTCAGTGAGAATGTCAAAAAAGAAATGGAAGATATAAAAAAGAACCAATCAGAAATGAAGAATACAATACTGGAAATGAAAAATTCACTAGAGGGACTCAAAAGCAGAATAAAGGATACAGAAGAACGGATCTGTGAGCTGGACAAAAGACTAGAAGAAATTACCCAAGCTGTTCAGCTTGGGTAAAAGAGAAAAGAATTAAAAAGAGTGAGGACAGTCTAAGGGACCTCTGGGACAACATCAAGTGCACTAACATCTGTGTTATAGGTGTCCTGGAAGGAGAAGAGCGAGACAAAGGGGCAGAGAATCTATTTCAAGAAATAATAGATGAAAACTTCCCTAACCTAAGGAAGGAAACAGACATCCAGGTACAGGAAGCACAGAGAGCCCCAAACAAGATAAACCCAAAGAGGCCCACACCAAGACACATCATAATCAAAATGTCCAGAATTAAAGATAAAGAGAGAATCCTAAAAGCTGCAAGAGAAAGTCAAGTTACATACAAAGGAAACCCCATAAAGCTATCAGCTGACTTCTCAGCAGAAACCTTACAGGCTAGAAGAGAGTGGCATGATATATTTAAAGTGCTAAAAGGAAAAAACTTACAGCCAAGAATACTCTACCCAGCAAGGTTATCATTCAAAATGGAAGGAGAGAGAAAAAATGTCCTAGACAAGCAAAAATTAAAGGAGTTTGTCACCAAGAAACCAGTGCTACAAGAAATGTTAAAGGGACTGATTTAAGGGGAAAAGAGAAGACCACAAATAGGAAAAATTATCTATTTCCATGATAAGAGGGTAATGGATACAAATGCACAAAAAAGAGGTTAGATATGATATCAAAAACATAAAAGGAGGGAGGAGGGGAGTTAAAGAGTAGAGCTTTCAGACAGAGGTCAAATTAAAGAGAACATCAATTCTGTATAGAAGAAGAAAGGAACAGAGAAGGACTACTAAAACACTGAGGAAAAATGGCAGTAAGTACATACTTATCAATAGCTACTTTAAACGTCAATGGACCAAATGCTCCAATTAAAAGGCATAGGGTGGCTGATTGGATAAAAAAACAAGACCCATATATATGCTGCATACAAGAGACACACTTCAGACCTAAAGACACTCACAAACTGAAAGTGAAGGGGTGGAAAAAGATACCCCACGCAAATGGCAATGAAAAGAAAGCTGGGGTTGCAGTACTCATATCAGACAAAATAGACTTTAAAACAAAAACTGTAAAAAGAGACAAGGGCATTACATAATGATCAAGGGAACAATCCAACAAGAGGATATAACACTTGTAAATATCTATGCACCCAATGTAGGTGCACCTAAATATATAAAGCAATTATTAACAGACATAAAAAGAGAAATAGACAGTAACACAATAATAGTAAGGGACTTTAACATTCCACTTACACCAACGGACAGATCATCCAAACAGAAGATAAATAAGGAAACATTGGCCTTAAATGACACACTAGAACAGATGGAGCTAGTAGATATATACAGAGCATTCCATCCGAAAACCAAAGAATACACATTCTTTTCAAATGCACATGGAACATTCTCCAGGATTGATCACATATTAGGCCACAAAAGAGGGAAAGTCTCCATAAATTTAAGAAGATTGAAATAATACCAAGCATCTTTTCTGACCACAACGGTATGATACTAGAAATCAACTATAGGAAGAAAATCAGAAAAGCCACAAATACGTGGAGATTAAACAAAATGCTACTGAACAACGACTGGGTCAACAAACAAATCAAAGAAGAAATCAAAAAATACCTGGAGACAAATGAAAATGAAAATACGACATGCCAGAATTTATGGGATACAGCAAAAGCAGTTCTAAGAGGGAAGTTTATAGCAATACAGGCCTATCTCAACAAACAAGAAAAATCTCAAATAAACAATCTAACAATGCACCTAAAGGAAATGGAAAAAGAAGAACAAACAAAGCCCAGAATCAGTAGAAGAAGGGAAATAATAAAAATAAGAGCAGAAATAAATGAAATAGAGACCAAAAAAAAATAGAAAAAATTAATAAAACCAAGAGCTGGTTCTTTGAAAAGATCAACAAAATTGACAAACCTTTAGCTAGACTCACCAAGAAAAAAAGAGAGAAGGCACAAATAAGTAAAATCAGAAATGAAAGAGGAGAGGTTACAACAGACACCTCAGAAATACAAAAGATTATAAGAGAATACTATGAAAAGCTATATGCCAACCAATTCGACAATCTGGAAGAAATGGATAAATTCTTAGAATCATACAACCTTCCAAAAGTGGATCAAGAAGAAGTAGAGAATTTGAATAGACCAATCACCAGTAACGTGATCAAAACAGTAATCAAAAACCTCCCCAAAAATAAAAGTCCAGGACCAGACGGCTTCCCTGGTGAATTCTGCCAAACATTCAAAGAAGACTTAATAACTATCCTTCTCAAACTCTTCCAAAAAATTGAGGAGGGGGGGGAAGCTCCCTAACTCATTCTACGATGCCGACATTACCCTGATACCAAAACCAGACAAGGACAACACAAAAAAAGAAAATTACAGGCCAATATCACTGATGAACATTGATGCAAAAATCCTCAACAAAATACCAGCAAATCGCATACAACAATACGTTAAAAAGATTATACACCATGATCAAGTGGGATTTATTCCAGGTATGCAGGGATGGTTCAACATTCGCAAATCAATCAACGTAATACACATTAATAAAATGAAGAATAAAAATCACATGATCATCTCAATAGATGCAGAGAAAGCATTTGACAATATATAGCATCCATTTATGATAAAAACTCTAAATAAAATGGGGATAGAAGGAAAGTACCTCAGCATAATAAAGGCCATATATGACAAATCCACAGCTAATATCATTGTCAATGGTGAAAAACTGAAACCTATCCCTCTAAGAACAGGAACCAGACAAGGATGCCCACTGTCACCACTCCTATTTAACATAGTATTGGAAGTCCTAGACAGAGCAATGAGGCAAGAGAAAGAAATAAAAGGGATCCAAAGTGGAAAGGAGGAAGTGAAACTGTCACTATTTGCAGATGACATGATTTTATATACAGAAAACCCTAAAGAATCCACCAGAAAACTTTTAGAAGTAATAAACGAATACGGTAAAGTTGCAGGATACAAAATCAACATACAAAAATCAGTTGCATTTCTATACACTAACAACGAAGTAGCAGAAAGAGAAATTAAGAATACCATCCCATTTACAATTGCAACAAAAAGAATAAAATACCTAGGAATAAACTTAACCAAAGAGGTGAAGAGGTGTACACTGAAAACTATAAAACATTGCTGAAAGAAACTGAAGAAGACACAAAGAAATGGAAAGATATTCCATGCTCTTGGATTGGAAGAATTAACATAGTTAAGATGTCCATACTTCCTAAAGCCATCTATAGATTCAATGCAATCCCTATCAAAGTTCCAACAACAATTTTCACAGAAATAGAACAAAGAACCCTAAAATTTATATGGAACAACAAAAGACCCCGAATAGCTAAAGGAATCCTGAGAAAAAAGAACAAAGCTGGAGGTGTCACACTCCCTGATTTCAAAATACACTACAAAGCTATAGTAACCAAAACAGCATGGTACTGGCACAAAAACAGACACACAGATCAATGGAATAGACTCAAAAGCCCAGAAATAAACCCACACATCTATGGACAGCTAATCTTTGACAAAGGAGCCAAGAACATACAATGGAGAAAAGAAAGTCTCTTCAACAAACGGTTGTTGGGAAAACTGGATAGCCACATGCAAAAAAATGAAAGTAGACCCTTACCTTACACCATACACAAAAATTAACTCCAAATGGATTAAAGACTTGAATGTAAGACCTGAAACTATGAAACTTCTAGAAGAAAACATAGGCAGTAAGCTCTTCGACATCGGTCTTAGCAACATATTTTCAAGCACCATGTCTGACTGGGCAAGAGAAACAACAGAAAAAATAAACAAATGGGACTACATCAAACTAAAAAGCTTCTGCACAGCAAAGGAAACCATCAACAAAACGAAAAGACAACCTAACAATCGGGAGAAGATATTTGCAAACCATACGTCTGATAAGGGCTTTATCTCCAAAATATATAAAGAATTCATGCATCTCAACAACAAAAAAACTACCAACTCAATTAAAAAATGGGCAAAAGACCTGAACAGACATTTCTCCAAAGAAGATATACAGATGGCCAACAGACACACGAAAAGATGTTCAAAATCATTAACTATCAGGGAAATGCAAATCAAAACTACAATGAGATATCACCTCATGCCCGTCAGAATGGCTATAATTAACAAGACAGGAAAGAACATGTGTTGGAGAGGATGTGGAGAGAAGGGAACTCGCATACACTGCTGGTGGGAGTGCAAACTGGTGCAGCCACTATGGAAAACAGTATGGAGATTCCTCAAAAAATCGATGATAGAACTACCATATGATCCAGCTATTCCACTGCTGGGTATTTACCCAAAGAACTTGAAAACACCAATGCATAAAGATACATGCACCCCTGTGTTCATTGCAGCGTTATTCACAATAGCCAAGACTTGGAAGCAACCTAAGTGCCCATCAAGGGACGAATGGATAAAGAAGATGTGGTATATATACACAGTGGAATATTACTCAGCCATAAGAAACGATGAAATCCAGCCATTTGTGACAACATGGATGGACATTGAGGGTATTATGCAAAGTGAAATAAGTCAGAGGGAGAAGGTCAAATACCATATGATTTCCTTCATTAAGTAGTAGATAATAACAACAATAAACCAACACATAGAGACAGAGAGTGGATTGGTGGTTACCAGAGGGGAAGGGGGGAGGGAGGAGGGTGAAAGGGATAATTCGGCACATGTGTGTGGTGATGGGTTGTAATTAGTATTTGGGTAGTGAACATGATGTAATCTATGCAGAAATAAAAGTATAATGATGTACACCTGAAATTTATACAATGTTATAAACCAATGTTACTGCAATAAACAAAAAATTATAAAAAATAATAAAAAAAAAAAGAAAACAGTCAGTCATATTTAGCCTCACCGTAAACACACCCACTGTCAACACCACGGTGACGCCCCCCGGGCCTGAGAATCCTCTCCCCTCCAGAGTTGCACTCACATTACATATTGAATTGCAGACTATTCCTTCAGTAATGTCATCATAAGCATTTGTCCAGGTTGTGACACTGCCTTTGTAACTCGTTTTTAAATGGCTGCCTCCTACTCCAATCTACTCCAAGGAAATGCCTGTAAACAGCTAGCAGTCTGGGCATGCTAGAGCAAACCACGACTCACAATATTCACCACGTGGATGAGTCACAGCATGCTGACTACTGCCAGAACGCTGGACATTTAGGTTGTTTCCACTTTTCCCACTACTGTAAACAGCAAAATGGACTCCATCTGCTTTGTGCAACAGTACCTAACAAACAGCCTTCCCCATGGCAGGCACTCAAGCATCGACTGAATGAATAAATGTGTATAGAGCCACATGTACATAACACACCCTGTGAGGAAAATCTCTCAACAGAAGGCTTTCTTTTTCTTTTTCATTCTTAGGATAGTTTCCTAGAGACAGATTTCCATAAGTGGAAATTCTGAATCAATCGGGGGCTTTTGAGAGTTTCGCGTGTGCGTTTCAAAAGGATGTATTAGTTTGCATTCCCATTAATAAAAGATGAGAAAGCCCATTTCACTGTACTCGCACCTAAACTGGGCATTATCACTTCAAAATCTCTGCCTATTCTGGTTGGTGGAAAAAAAGTCCTACTTCATTATAATTTTAATTTATGGTTTTGAATACTAGTGAGGTTACATACTTCCCTTTCTACTTGTCAACTAGTTGTCTGTTTCGAAATAGTTTTCTAAGAATCATTACTATCTAAATCAAATTTATTTCTTGAAGCTCAGTTGTAGGTTGCAGTAAAAAAACATTTTTAGGAAGTAAATTCTCGAATAAACTTGCATTAAGGAACTAACCTAAATACACAGCTAGGAACATCTTAGAGCAATCTGTAACACGGCAATCTGCTTTTATTAATGGTAAAGTTGGAAGCTCATCTCAGTTCCTGACTTTTTCCTGATACTCATGTTATATAGTTTTGTTTTATTTGTTATATTTTTCTGGGATGACAATGTAACTGAGGAGGGGGAGAGCTGGGAGGAAAAGGCTCCCATATTATTCTTCTAAAATTTTTCCTTTAGGAAGCCATTCTAGATTAACCCAGAACCTGTAAGGGCTGTTTTCCACAACTGCACTCTATAAAACTTCTTTAGCTAAGAATAATCTTGGGGTGGCTTAGCAGAACTTTGTCAATCCTGAATTAGGCTTTCTCCCCAAAAGTGTTCTGTAAACAAGCAAGCTAAAACACAAAAAAGGCAGAAACACGGTCAGAGGACAGAAGGTAGGTCCAGACAGCGCTGCCAGCAGCGAGAACTGACAGTGACTAACAACCCATCTCGTAAACCATCCAACAACTAACACGTGGAAAATACTCCAATGAGGTGCAGTCATGTTTGCTTTTCATTCCTTCAAAATGTCCTTGCAGGAGCAGGCAAGAATGCTGATCAACCATCTGTTCTCAACAGAGAGAGAGCAGAAATGTGGAAGAGGATCGTCAGGGGAAGCAACCAGAGTGAAGCATGGAACGGCACAGTCACATAATCTGCCAAATGATATGATGATTCGACCTGTTTGAACTCTCCAAGACTTTATGAAGATGATTTTTTTTAATGACCAACTATCTTGGAACTTTGCCCACAAAGCAAATGGCTACTCACCAGATGCTCTTAACCCCCAGAAAATGCATCAAAATCACTACATGCAGAGTCACAACGAGAAGATACCACTGCTTCAGCACCTCCCCCACCCGCCCCGCCACAAAACTGCCCTCAGAAGTCAGCAATGCCTCCTCAGTGCAAAACCCACAGGACACAGAGGAGTTCCCAAACTCGGCGTGGGTGACAGAGCCAACTGGACATGACTGCAGAGGGCTGCAGGAGCGACGGTCTCTTTCCAGCACCTGACCCCTTTCTCTTCTTGGGGTAACAGAACCCCTATGTTCTGTGGGGAGCCTATTCCAGTTAGCTGACCCTCTCCCACCCTCCCCTGCATCAAGTGGAGCTGCTGCTGCAGCACCATTACTGCTATCCCCCCACCCCCACTGCCACCGTCACTGTCATCACCACGGAGGCTAACATCCCCTGAGCACTTTCTTTGTGCCAGACACTGTCCTATCAGTTTCATATGTATCATCCCATTTAAAGAAAGGACCTATGCGGTAGGTGCTATTGCTCCTCCCATGTTAGAGTTGAGGAAACTGAGGCACAGGAGGAGTACGTAACTCACCCAAGGTTACACAGTAAGTAGCAGAGCAGCGATGTGAACTCAGACGGCTTGCTCCCAGAGTGCAGGCTCTTAACCACTATGCTGTACTACCCGTCTAACTCTGTCCCATCTAATCTCTGGCTACAGAAAATGGTTCAGGGAAGTTCACCTGACCCAAGTGAGGTCAATCAGATACATGGGCACCAGGATAGAGAAGGTATTTCTCCTCTGTGACTACACAAAGAAGGCTGAGCTCTGGCAACAGCTTCAGCCTCCTGGATTCGGCTATGCCTGAGCCAGCCCAGGATCAATATGCAGGTTTCTCACTTACACAGCCTTTTGGCTTGACCTATACGAAGTTAAGTTTCTGTCACCTAGAGTCCTTAAAACTTGTCACTCCCCTGTTTGGTGGAACACTATTCCTCCCTGGCTCTTTTCCTTCTTCTCTGACTATTTCCTCTCTGCTATCTTTCCTGAGCCCCTCTCCTCCTCCACCTGCCCCGTAAACACCGGTGCCCCCAGCCTCTGTTCTAAACTGTCTCCTCTCCTTTCTTCACAGCAGTGGTCCTCCTTAGCACCCCACATTCCGACAGGCCTCCCTCCTATCAGGCCTTCTGACAGGAGAACGTGTCCCTCCTGCCTGCCCTGCTTTAGAATCACCACGACACTGAACCACAGCTACTCGTGCGAGTGCCTCATACGCCCCAAACACCGGGAACAAAAAAGTTGAGAACAAATGCTCTACAAGTAATCCTTGGAAAACAGCATCCTTCTCATAGCTTAACACTACTAGCAGCAGGCTAATACCCTCCACATCTTTGTCTCTAGCTGCGGAACTACCCCACACTTCAGGCTCATTTAGGGGGTTTACTTTCCTATGTCTGATAGGGACCTCAAACTCAGTATGTCCAAAAGCAAAATCATGATCTTCATCCCCAAACATGTTCTTTCTCCTGAGTCCCCAATGTCATGAATGGCATATTATCCACGTGGTTATCAAAACTGGAAACACGAATGTCATTAATCATTCAAATTTTCACAGAAAACATACCTAAATACCAAGTATTCTGCTAGATCCTAGGGGTAAAATAATGAATAAGAAAGAGACCTTGAAAAATTTTGGTTTTACTGGCAAATACAAGACAGTAATGATTATCACTGTGTATTAAAGATTAATTCAAGATACTGAGAAGAACCTAGTCTGGTCTGAGGAGAGGTCAAAGGAAGGCTTCTCAGAGATGGGGCCTAACCTACAACTCGAAGGTGTGTTAAAAAAGGGTATGGGGAGAGGAAGAGCATTCCAGGGAACAGGATAACATGGGTGAAAGCTCAAAGACAGGAAAAAAAAGACTGATGAAGTACCATTATACTGGTAGCTTTCATTTATTAAAAACTCACTAAAGCTAGGCACTATTTAAAGTGAAATACATTATTACTGCTGTTCCTTACATTGAGCCTACAAGATAGGGAGATGATAATCTCATTTTTACAGTTAATTAAAGCACTTTCAAACTTCAGAGAGGTTAAATTACTTTTTCAAGACCATCCAGCTAAGAGATGCGACCAGCTCGGAACCTGGGTCTTCTGCCTCCAAAGCCCATACTGTTTATACCAGTCCACGCATCTGCTCAACCTTCCTAGACTCCTCTTTGTGTTCACCCTCCACTCCAGTAAAATATCAAATCCTGCTGAGTTTTCATAGTTCTTAAATTTCTCCCACTCGATCCATACCTACCATTAGAAACCTAGTTCATTATCTTTCCTCTGGACTCAGGCTCTAAGTGCTCTTTAGAGTGTATACGTGTGTGTGTGTGTGTGTGTGTGTGTTTATCACAAAAAGCGAGATCAGATCTACTTCACTTTCCCAGCATGAGATCCACCAACTTGCCTCCTGCTTGTGCATGGTGCATGTTCTCCTGCTACAATGGAAGAAACACTCCCATTCTTGTCTAGGGCTGGCCCTGGAGTAATGCAGTCACAGGCTCTGTTGTCTTCAGCTACGCCCTTTTCTTGAGAGATCTCACCCAGTCCTCTATCTCTAAGTACCGTCGCTAAGGCAATGACTCTCAAATACATTTATCTCCAGCCCTCGTATCTCCATGAACACCAGATTCTTACGTTCCATTTGATAGGAACAGTGTCTGTCAAACTTGCCTGGTAAGAAGCACCTGAGAGATTTCTAGGACACAGATTCCCAGGCTTTCCACCCTCTACCACCACACCCCTCCTAATTCAGAATCTTCAGAGAGGGGCCTGAAAATCTGTATTAGAAACAAATGAGCCAATGATTCCTACTGACAAGTTTGAGGAAGTCTACTATAGGAGCCTTACCTATCAGGTAATTATCACTGAGAATGGCTCAGCTCGCTGGATATCAGTATCCAAACCTGCCCCTAGCTCCAAGTCAAGCCCTCCAGAAATGATTTATAAGTTGCCCAAACAATATCTCATTAGTTTTATTCCAGAGCACCAGAGGTCACCAGTGACCTAAGACTGCTCAGACAGCATGTATGTCAGGTAGATCTTTATGCTACAGCAAGTATCTGCTTTGTTTACTTGGCACAAAATTAACTGTGCCAACCCAGGATCAAATATACCTGACTTGAGTCTTTATTGTGACATACTGCCAGTTTTCATCACTTTTTTCCTTAAAGTTGTTGAAGAATCAGAATTTTAGCTTCTCTTTCCAAAAAGCTACTCCTCTTAACTATCATTTCAAGTAAGCCCGTGGTCAAAGCTTTGAAGATTTCTGTCACCTGCTCCACAAACCCTTCCTAAATTCTTCCTGCATATATTCTGCAGACTGAAAGTTAACAAGACAAAAAAGACTAATAAATTCTACAATCTACTCCTGACTAAGGAATTCAAATGACAACCAGCAATTAAAGCAAATGACAGCAATTAACAATCTTCTGACAGGCACCCTTCCAAGAATTTGTGAGCCTTAAAGGCAAACTTATTTACAGTCATAGTCTACAAAAGGCAGAATTTCTCAAGTGTCAAGTGATTATATATCCCCAAACTGTAATTTTAACTAATCTCAGAGAGAGGTCTTTGGGAGGTAAGGAGGGATAGGACCAGATGAGAAAAATAGATAGGGACATACTGGGAGAACCAACCATTTCAGATTTTCTCCTCAAACGGTAACGCACTGAAACTGAAGAGAAACTCCATTTAAAATGATGTGGAAGAAACTCTCCCCCTTCACTCCTTCATTTAGGAAGCTTTACAGCTTATTTCCAGCAGCAGGACCAAAACTCATCAATGCTTTTCCAAGTGAGGACAAACAACATGTATCCCTCCAAATAGATGACTTCCCTTGCCCTACAAAGTGTCGATGATACTAAAGAGTCAGAGGAATTGGAAAAATGCTAAATTACCAGAGAAGTGCTTGGAAGAGAGAAAACTGACATTGGAGTCATGTTGACAATAGCAAACACTTTCCGAATCAGTAACCTAGAGCAGAGGCTGACAAACCGTGGCCTGGCCCGGAGGCCAAATGTGGCCCACTAGCCTGCCTTTGTAAATAAAGTTTTATTGGAACACAGCCACTCCCATTTATTGACATATTGTCTATGGCTGCCTTCTTGCTACAACAGCAGAGTTGAGTAGTTGCAAAGTAGAAAATATTTATAATCAGGCTCTTTACATCAAGAGTTTGCTGAGCCCTGACCTAGAGCATTATGTGCCAAAGATGAAGGCTAGGCTGGCCCTGTTGCCACTGTCCCTCCTCTAACACACCGTGCTGGAGAATAGGCATAAACATCTGCCCTCCCCATGGGCCTCAGAAAGGCAGAGTGTTGACCCTCCACAACAGCCAGCACGTAGCTATACCAGACACTTGGAGAATGAGACACTTAGCATTCAGTCACCATAGCCCCATGACTCACCAATTTGGTATATCACTTTTCAAAGTCCCCCAATGCCTAAGTGACACACCATCTTAAAGCATAAAATGTTTTATTTGGTCATATAATATCCAAACACGTTATTTTCCTCTTAAAATGCTTCTATCACCTGAAAAAAATTTCAGAAACATGGCTAGAGCTATAAGCTCCAAGACCAGACTAAACATTTTAGTTTGAGCTATTAATTTGCCAATGGGTTTTTCAAATATCCCTCCTTTCTTCTCAGTAGTCAATAACATTGGCATAGCTTAAGGTGTAAGAGTTTAGGTTGTAAGAAAACAAAAAAATTTTAAAGGACAAAAAAAGCCAAGTATTCTTAAAAGCACACAGTCTGTTAAGGCACACCTGTGTGAACACTTATGTACCTGAAAGGGTCATATTTGGATATAGTATTATGGTTTTTTATGAAAGAAATTCATGTCACTAAATGGCTGCTGTCTGAGTCTTGAACTTGCTTGATTGAAAACTGAGATGGTATGGAGAAAATTAAGACTGGTAGATTGTAGACATTCATCTTTTCACCCCAACTATCCCACCTTTCAGGTTCTACCAAAATAACACATTTAAAGGCAACATCTGTTAGTGCCTCGAGCTCAACATTCCTGCTGGGGCAAATCTAGAAACACTCCATTTGCTGAAAAAGAGCTACAAATCCCACACTAAGCTTTTCACCTCAATCATGGGGCTGGAACTCTGACATTAGCTAAGCCTAAGCTGTGGTTAAAGCTCTCCAGCCACGCTATCAACAGAAGAAACGAGTACTTCTGTAACTAAGGCGACCCTGGACTCCATCAGAAAGAGGAGCAATGATCCCTGCAGGCTCTCTGTGGTCAAAGCCATCAGAGGACTGAGCACTTTGATAAAAGAGGTGAACCCAAGTGCTTTGAAGACAACGTTATGAAACTGTCATCATGGTAATGATGGGGTCTGAGGAATGCTCAGGTTGAAAAAGATCCTTTTCTCAAGAATGTCCTTAGTTGGTCTTGAATATGTTTAAAATAAACAAACAAACAACTTAGGAAAAACACCAGCAGGAAATTCACCAGAATGTTAAACAGTAATCTCTTTTGAGTGGTATGACTTTGAACAATTCTTTCTTGTTCTTTATAGCAGAAAGAATCCCCTTTTATAACAAATATTTTCTAATATGCCCCAACCGTTACTATCCTGAAATGAAATTCACAGATATAAAACTTAGCTAAAATAACAAAAAATCAATAATAAGATATGAAGAAGAAACAAAAGGAAAATAACTTATAGTGAAATATGTATTTCAATGTGTAAATTCTTGGGCCAATAATACTAGAAGGCACAATGAAGTAGTAAGAGGCTTGGACCCATCACAGAAGCATCATGAAGGCAGAAGTCAAGTGCGAACCTGGAGTGTATGTACAATTATGTCATTTTACAAGTGGCACCACCATCAGGGTTGAGTACAACTAAGTACAGTTTTTCCCAAATTTACATGGTGGTGGAATTTTTAGAACCTCTCTCAGCCAAAAAATGTGAGTTTGTACATAAAATCAAGTTTGGTTTTGGACTCAGATAATAGAGATAATTTCATCTATAACTGTTCAGGGAGACACTCAGAAGTCAAGCGAGCTGTAGAACAACTGTTTGTTATATGGGACAGATTAGGAGAGCGAGCATCTCTGGCACCATCCAAACTGAATGCATGTAGAACAGCCCCCATCACTGTGACTCCCGAAAGGACCCCTATGAATTTCTACAACCTCCTCTAAAACACTCCTGCTGCTTGTGACAACCACTGCTTTATACGTTTCCACACTTCATATATTTTCTATAATGAAATGTATTACCTTTATAATCATAAAAATTATGAAATATCCAGCAGAGTTTCAAGTTCATCAGTGTCCCTCTAACAAAGACACATAAGGTCACAGGTCGCTAACACAAACTGAGACCTGGAAGGCAGCTGGAGGCAGAAGGAAGAAATGGGAAGAAAAGGAAAGGTCAAGAGGCTCACTGTACCATCCTTAGTGGCTGATAACCTTCCACAGCTCTGGAGAGGACATTTGAGCAAAGCCCAAACAGATACCTTGAGGGTCAATTTATTCTATCTTAAAAAAGATTTCTGACTAAAGCAGAATTCACTGACATAATGGGGCAGTGGGTCCAAACTTTACAGGGTCCCAAAGGAATACATGTAAGCTTTGCTTACTGAGATTTCCTAGGCAACAGCACGACTGAAAATTAATAGAGTCCTTAAAAGGAAGATGCCAAAAGAAACTATTCTTGAGACCGTTTATACGTCTTGGGCCAGAGCAAGGGACAAGTGACCTATATATAGAAAATCACCACATCTGCAGTATTTTAAGAAGCAACAGTTGCAAAGCAAGAGCTCACGTACAGTGGTGGGAAAGACCCTCCCAGGCTGACGTGGGAATACTTTCCACTAGAGAAGACTCTTCAGCACACACTGGAGAGAAGGCAGCTTCCCCAACAGCCTGGTTGGCTGCCATTTCCCAGTCCCCATCTCCTTCCCAGGGACTGCCCATTGTCATCAACTGTACGTCCGGGACAGCTCGCTTCTCTACATGCACAATGCCTGCCAACTCCCAGAGGCTGGCGACAACAGGACTGTTTAGAACAGCTACCGCTTATTAAATCTATTCTTATTTTTTATATCCTTATGAGCACTATATTATCAAATTTCTCAGACTTTTCAAAACCCTCTCATTCTGGGGTCAAGTTAACTACCTTTTCCTTTTTTTTTCTTATCTGGCTAAAGAGGCTGAGAAGGGAAATCTATATTTTTTATCCTTTCACTCTATTGAAAGGAAGAGAGGCTTGCCTTAAAAAAAAAAAGATTGTGGTTGTTATACGGTACACTGTGAAAAACACTGCTTTACTGCATAAATAACTAACTCTATCTGATAGCTCACCTACTGTGTCTTTAAACTGAGTCAAACTCTTGTTCTATCTCAACAGTGCAGTCCTGTCTGGGACATACCTTACCATATTAGGCAATCAGGCCCCAGAGAGGGGGGAAAGCAAAACGGTCACAGGATTTTACCTAAAAGGAGAAAGGGAGAGAGACTGCCCAGCAGTGGACAGTGGATAGAAAATCGCTGGGTACCCTCCAGCAGATGACGGGGCTTCATGAGATTAAGTAACAAGATAAAAAATACCGATTGAGAGCGGAAAAGGTCCAGCAGACAGCCAGAAGCAAAGCTGTGAAAAATTAGAGCAAATAGGAAAAAGGGCTATTCTTCACTCAAAAGGAAGAGAGTGGGGGAAAATGAAGATCTATGACACAGAACTGTTGGGAGCACTGGCAGAGAAACATAGACTGGAGGGCAATTTAGGCACAAAGAGGAGAGCCTGCTCCGTCGACAGAGAAATCTGCAGGGCTCGGTCAGGCGCTCAAAGGGTCTGCACAAAACATGACATATTTAGTTCTTATCCTTCCCTCTTGACCCGTTTCTTCTCCCTGACGTTGGCAACCCTCTTTTAAAATTTACTTCTCGAAATTCATCAGGTACATTTTCAGAAAACAGACACATGCTGGAGTTAAGGAGAAACCTGTCCTACTTCTCTGACTCACAACAATCTATTTTATGGATAAATTAATAAATAACCTCAATATCACATGATTCTAAAGTCAAGTATTCCAGAAGCCTTCCTCTCATCCACATTTAGAAACCTATGGATTTGGAAAATAATTTTGCATGGATCTCAATCATCTCTATTTAAATGTGTAACTCATTTTCATTCCACAACTCTGAGAGGTAGATACTATTATTATCCCCACTTTACAGATGAGAAAACTGAAGCACAGAGAGGTTAAGCAACTTATCCACAATAGTTAAGCAGCTGAGGGGGGGTTTGCCCAGGGAGCTCAGCTCCAGCGTCTGCACTAGTAACTGCTGTGCTATACTGCTTGTTGTCACAGCACATCACATATGATCCACAACAGACACAGAGATTCAACTGAAGGTAGCAGTAGCCGCAGACCAAGAACACAGCTGTGTGATCCTGGGAAGCTGCTTAACCTCTCTGGGCCTCAGTTCTTATCTTTAAATGAGAAGTTTAACTAGATGGTCTTGAAAGTTTCTTTTGGTTCTAAAATTCAAACTCTGTAATTGCCATTCTAGCCATCACAGAGCTAAACCAGAGTTTAGTACACAGTGGCATTTAGAAATAAGTTTTTCAAAGAAAATCTCCTCTTAAATGAAACAGAAGTGCTAGTTATTCAAAGATGTAATAAAACTGAGGAAAATCAGGTAAAGTAAAGGGGACCACAAGCTATGCCAACTTAAAAGATCACACGCAGACACGGTGACTTGATCATGCACAGATATGGTTAACCAACAGAATTCCCTGATGTAACAAAAACAGTCTTAGGACATTGCTGGACTTGAGAGGCCTCCAGAGAGGGTTTGCCAAGAGGCAGCAATTTCTGTTGCAGAGACGTCCAGGGGCGCTCTGGGATAGCAGCCCCTATGCTACTGCACGGCTCCTACACACGGACCAAGCAGACGGCACGGGTGACCTCCCTACACAAGCTGAGAAAAAAGGGTAAAACAACAGCAGCAAAACTGCCTGCTGCTGTGTGAGTGTTTTCTGTTTGTCTGACTTTGTTTTGGAAAGAGGGGAGCTTGCACATCGTCAGAGCCCAGTGCCCGGTCCTCAGCCCTCTGCTGCTTCTTCCCCTTCTCCTACTCAGAACTCCGCAGTGCCCAGGGCTCTGTCTTCGGGCCTCTTCTCTGTCTATATTCGTTATCTGGGGATCTCACCCAATCTCATGGCTTAAATACACCCTGCACGTTTACTGACAGCCAAGTTCACATGTCCTGCCCGCACCTCTTGCCTGAGCTCCTGACTCCTATCTCTGACTCTTCCCTTGAGGTTTCCATGGGGGACATCCCTCAGAAATAAGCAATTTAACACTTCTAAAACCAAAACTGAATGCCTGCTCTTCCCCCACCAGATCTATTCCTCCCATAGTCTTTTCCATGGAGTAGTCTTTTAATGCAAACTTCATCCTTTCAGTTGCCTTAGCTAAAACCTTTGGTGTTAACCTTGACCCCCCCTCCCTCCTGTTCTCCTCACCCTATATGGAATCCAACAGCAAATCTTGTTGGTTCCAACTTCAAAATATATTCTGAATATGAAAACTACCCCTACTACTACCCCAGTCCAAACCACCTCAGTCTCCCCTGGATTATTCTAACAGCCTCCTAACTGAGGGCCCTGCTTCCAGCCATCTCCCTTTAGCGTATACTCTCAAGACAGCAGGCATAGCAACCCTTTACAGTGTAGGTATAATCACATCACTCCTCTGCTCAAAACTCGAGAACGCTGCCTGCTCCTTCAGATGACAGCGGAGCCCTTGCAATGACTTACCAGCCTCCGCCACTGGGCCCTTCTGCCCCTTCTGCTCCACCACATGGGTCTTCTCGCCTGTCCTCCAGCCTGTCAGGCACACTCCCACCTCAGTCTCCACAAGTGCTGTCCCCTGCCTGTAACGCTCACCCCACAGACTCACGGCTCCCCATCCTGCTTCCTTTCAGTCTAGGCTCAGATGGTGCTTTCTCAACACGGCCAACTGACCACCCTACTTGCAATGTCAGCCTCCTGCCCTACTCGGGCACTTCTGACCCTCCTACCCTACTCAACCACAGTTTTCCCACAGCAGTCACTGCCTCTTCACACGCGATTTACTGCACACTCTTCTATCTGCTGTCCACCTCCTCCACTAGAGTGTCGGCTCCACGAGAGCAGGGCTTTTGTTCACTGTCGAATTCCAGCATCTAGAAAATGGCCTGATCGCAACAGGCACCGAAAAGTGCTTGTTCAGCGAATGAATGAAAAGGAGGGTATAAAACAAAAGGCAGGACAAAATGGGAAATGCATTCAGTGGCTTTTGGTATTAGAGACATTTCTGGGGCCAAGCGGATCCCAACGCAAGTTTTATTTTCTGTTAAAGCTTAGTTCAAAACCAAGCTTTGCCAGCAAATTTCAGTATGCTTCTCTGCTGTATTTAGTTTAGAACCTTACATTAATTGCTTATCTCTTTTGGAACACTTCACCAACTTCTCTCTCCACTAGTATGCCACCAGGTACCTCAGGTAGATACCTTATTATCCATGAATTAGTAATTCCTTAACAAATTTCCTTTCCCAGTGCATTTTGAGGGGTGATTACTGGTCCAGACCTACTGGTTCCATTCTGGACTGGGAGAGCTATATTGCTAACTTTGAGGGTAAGATTTTAGCGATTTTGTTCAGATTGAGCGCCATCTGATTTGCCTAAAAGCCACAGGGATTTTGGGGGTGGTGAAGCATTTTCCTAATTGCAGTATGGAAATTCTTACTTCCTGCCAGATGTTAACTACCCACCCATGTCAAGGACAGCAGAAGAATGCTGATGCTCTACCCAATGAGTCTTGGTACTCAGAGTAGGTTTTTAAGTTGTACTCCAAGAAGATGTTCCTTCACTCAAGGAGGTGGGATGCTACTAGCAGGTCAGTTCCTGTAAACTGCTGAGTGAAAAACTAAATGGATGAACAGGGGATGGAGAGGACACACTCTCTAACTTCAGGTCTGCTTCCTACAGTCAGGTGAAAGGCTCTCTGACACAGGCACGGGTGCTCACCTACACAGCTTGGATGTCCCTGAATACTTCTTGACTTCTCTGGGTCTCAGTTTTCTTAACTGTAAACTGAGGTTCCTAACTCAAGTTATCTCTAAATTCCCAAAAGTTGGGAGGCAAGTAACTTTACCACACTGAACTGGGTTCTTCAACAATTCCTTTAAAACAAAAGCCATCTGTCTACCCAGCTTCTCTAGGGCACCATTCTGCTTGTTCACCAACATCTTTCTGTTGACTGCCTGTGCCCCCTAGTGATAAATTCAATTATACAACAGAATTGGCTTGGAAAGATCTGATCCAGAGGAGAAAGTAGGGGAAAATAACAAGAATGCAGTAGATAAACTCATCGTGAAGCAAAAGGCAGGCAGGCCCAGGTGTGGGTAAAAAGATGGAAAGAACCCAGACAGCCATCCCCCACACTGTGCCTATGACCCCCCACATTCTGTGCAATTACCACCAGGAAAGAAAACACACATGCTCCTGCTACACAAGCATTTTCAGGTATGACTGGAATAATCTTCCTCACATTCAGACTCAGACTCAGTGTCTTTTCACTTGGCAAGATGAGGATCTATTAGACTTCTGGAGACTATCTGTGTGGATAACGCAACAGATTTGCTTAAAACACGTCTGTTGAGGACCTGCTAAGACATCAAATTATATATTAATCGCCAGTCTCACCAGTCCATGGATTTACCAATGGGGATGGGTTTTGACTAAAACCATGCACAATATTGGGCTTAAGCCAAGTCGCCAGCCTTCTAAGCATCGTTTCATGGTGTCACCACCACAGAAATGCATGACTGGTCTTCCTCTATCACATAATTATTAACAAACATCAGGGCCATAAATCTTGTCTGTATATAAATGCTGCTTACAATTTTCTAGTTAGGTACACAAAAAGAAGAAATGGATTTCAGTGATGTCAACAGGGATTTAGGTTAAACAACAGAAAGCCTTCTTAACCATGCTGTTGTTACTGATATATGGGCGTGAGAGGTTAAAGAATCTTCTTTTGAAATCTTTAAGAGGAGGAAAATAAGAGTCTGTACATATTCGGAATCATTTTAGTTCTAACCCTGACTGGAGACATAAGTTGAAGGTAATAACCACTGAAAGTTTCCTGTCTACCCTTAAAATCAAATATTATTACTGTACAATTTCATATATACGAGGTTCAAGAACAGGCAACACTAATCTACGGTGACAGAAATCAGAAGCGTGGTTGCCTCCCATGGGACAGGGAAGGAGGTACGAGGCAACTTTTCAAGGTGTTGGAAAAGTTCTGTATCTTGATTTGAGTGGTGTTTATACTGGTGGATACAATCATCAAAACTCATCAAATAGTCCACTTAAGATCTGCGCATTTACTGATTGTAAATTATATCTCAATTAAAAAAATCGACGTCGGAGACTTGGAAAGAGTTAATTTTAAAAATAACGGATTCCACCACTCTTAAGGAACAGGCTAAGACAGAGAAGGGAACTGTCATGACCTCAATGGCAGATATAGTTTTATGGAACCAAAAACAAAGACAAGAAAGAACTGCCCTGGCTTCTCAGCAGTATCCATGTGATGAGCTAACAGTGCCACTTCAACAGAATGCCCCTCCTTTGGTTGGCTCAACTCTGCTGCCTGATGGAAGGACACAGAGGTTGGGGAGAAAGAGTGGCCATAAGTTATTACTGACTGTCTTGAAGTAGGATGGCAGCAATTTACATTGGGCCATGACCAGCATGTTGCTCTGTGGGTCCATATGGATAACGGCATCATGCCTGCTAGCGTCAGAAGAGAGTACTTGAGAAAAACGCTAAGAGTTTCATCGAAATAAACTGGAGTAATGAAGCAAGCCAACGTCAGGCTTTTACAAAAAAGATGCCTCGCCCTGTGATGACTCATCACTGTCTATCCTTTCACACTGTTGGTGGGGCTGGAGAGGAGCACCTGGAATATGCTTGTACCGACTCTGGCTCGCCTGCATACATTCAAAGTCACCAGTCTAGAGAGAACAGGCTATTTATTCTTCTCTTAAGATTCATGTTGGCATCTGCTTGACACATGGTAAATGCTAGGAGATGCCCTAAGCAACTGGATGAGTGAAACATTTTTCAGTCTGATAAATGACTTTCACACCAAACCTCAACAGTCCCTGCTCTTCCTCACCAATCAGAAAATCTTTTCTATGATTTTAAGTCAATGGTCCTAAAATGAAATTCTCTGGGAAGCACTGCATCAAGAACATCTTAGTTTTCCTTATATGGTGGATTTTCCCGTGCCAAGTACTTTGGAAAGACAGACAAAGATTTTCACTGACAAAGACATTCCACGACCACAAAGCCTTCCTCGTCACAACTCCCTTTATGAAGTTAAAGGCCTCTATAACCCTCCAGGGATTATAGTCCATTTCAGTGCTCTGTACTCTATTACTCAGATTCTCTCTTTAGGTATCTCAAAATTCCCCAAAGCAACTTTCCTATATTCACTCTTTCTGTCTCCAAAAGCCATTCCAAGCCCCTTGAAAAACTGAAGAGTCGCTGTTTGCACACACGCACACACACACTCCTCGCCCCAAGGGAACCTCCATGTGGTATCTCCACATGACAGAGCTCATCTTTGTGAAGTAGCTCCAGCTTCAACCAAGGGCAACTCTCACCTATGTCACCACTAGTCATATGGGCATTGCTTTTTGGAAGGCCACTATTGACTACTTTGGATCTTGACTAAAATATAGGCAGGTCAATGACATAACATAGTATTTCTAATTCCTCTGCTAACAATGAGTTGTCAGTTTTCAGTATGGGTTATTCAATATATTCTGAGAACATACTTTCAACTAACTGTAGGGTACAAAAAGGTCATCTTTCTACATAATTTCTAATAGAAACACATGTAGTCTCAACTCATTTAGTCAATAACAAATCCTATTCTTCCTGAAAAATGGTACTAATAAGAAAACCACTAACTTGCTATCATGCTTGAGTGGCTTACAGGAAGCTGAAGTCTCAGGAAACCAGGGCCCAGGCCATCCACAGTGGAGAAAAGCTGGATGCCAGGCCTTACAGGGTCTGAGTTACCTAAGAGCCAAGGAGTTTAACCTTACTTCAAAGTCAAATATAAATGACTTTTAGATTGTGTGATGTTTACATTCTTCTCATTTATGATTCCTTCTATCAGTGTAGATCCATAAGAGAAAGAGTATCACTTTTCACTTTCCTTCCAAAGATTCCAAAGTACTTTATACAATCCAATAGCATGCTCACGAGAGAGAAAAAGAAGACAAACAGAGCCGACAATTGTGTGAGTGTTTGGCAGTAGGCAAAGAAAAATGTAGAAAACTTGTTTAAGAGCAAGAGCATTCTTACACCATGTAAGAAAAGAGCACCACCAACTAACACTGCCACATTTCTCAAAGGAATGTCTATCTCCAAACTCTCCCTCAGCCCAAATCTGCATAGGACCTGCTCTTTCTTCTACTAAAACTGTGTGCACACCAGCAAGGCTGAGCCAAAAGGGATACGCCTCACTGGCTGTCGCTTACCCATGCTTCTCTGACCTCTTCAGAGCCATCAGTTTCATCTTCCTGAAAAGGAAGGAAGAAGAAAAACAAGAGGATGGATCATGGTCACAAACATCCTTGAGAGCAATAAGGTTAGCCCCATCAATTGTGCATCTTGGCATTTCACACAGGGGCGATGAGAACTGACTGCCAAGTGAGGCTCTGTTACTACTGCTTTTTCTTTTTGTGAGGAAGATCGGCCCTGAGCTAACATCTGTTGCCAATCCTCCTCTTTTTGCTGAGGAAGACTGGCACTGGGCTAACCTCCATGCCCATCTTCCTCCACTTTATATGGGCGGCTGCTGCAGCACGGCTTGATAAGCAGTGTGTCGGTCTGCACCTGGGATCCGAACCCATGAACCCCAGGCCGTCAAAGTGGAGAGTGCGAACTTAACCACTATGCCATTGGGCCAGCCCTGTTACTGCTGCTTTGAATAGTCCGCCACAGGCAGACAGCTTAGGAACACCACCTGTAGTCAAAAACATCAAATGACCAACAGCTAGAAAAGGGGCATCTTTAAGAAAGACAGACTTTATTTCATGTCTGTCAATAGTTATCAGTCTATAACAATGAAATACTTTTATCTAAAGAACAGTTTCTAATACAATATCTAAAGAACAGTTTCTAATAGATGAGTATTACTGTCTCACTGAATGGCTTATCTAATTTTCAAATGAGTCACTGGTAACCAGAGATCTCTTGATTATTGGCCACTTGATTTTTTTTTTTTTTGCTGAGGAAGATTCACCCTGAGCTAACGTCTGTTGCCAATCTTCCTCTTTTCTTGCTTGAGGAAGATTAGCCCTGAGCTAACATCTGTGCTAATCTTCCTCTATTTTATATGTGGGCTGCTGCCGCAGCATGGCTTGATGAGTGGTGTGTAGGTCTGTGCCCAGGATCTGAACTTGGGAACCTGGGCCACTGAAGCAGAGCTCACCAAACTTAATCACTACACCGTGGGGCCAGCCCCTTGGCCACTTGATTTTTAAAATGCCAGTAACAAAGTTGCGTGAGAAGAGTACAGAACAAAAGGGTGGATTAAAGTACTGAGAGTGTGTTTGCAGTTAGTAAGCACTGGTGCAAACCCAAAGTTAATCTGTTTTATATTATTTGTTCCTTTGTTCCTTCAAAAGAGTAAAATTGAGTCAGATGAACTTGTGTTACTTAGAGATTTTAAGTTCCTTGAAATTCTTGTAGTGCTACTAAAATATTTAGTTAGAATCTCTGCTTATATGGGGTTTTAAGATATTGTTGACTAATTACATGACTTCTAGGGAATACTGGAGAGGACTGCTATAATCTGACAAGCTTGCTGTGTTTTGTTTATGTGGTTGTAGTAATTTTCCAAGGTCTTCATTCTTCACCAGTTATTCACTGTGTGCCTACCATGTGCTTAGCACCACTCTAAGCGCTGGGCATCAAGCAGGAATATACCAAACGAGTCCCACACTGGCTGAGTCTTTCTTCTTCTCTTTTCCTCAGGAATATTTCTTGACAATCTGCAAGACTCACGGCTCCATGTGGGACTCTTTCTTTGACTCAACACAAAGGATGGCAGCCAAGGGCAAGGGGAAATGTCCTAGCACAGACCAGGCTACTTACATCCTTTGTCCAGAAATTGATGCCCGTGCCTCTTCGTCGTTCCTTGGGCCGCCTCCTCTCACGGATGGACAGCCTGTGAGAGGACTGGTCATCCAAATCTGCTTCTTCACTCTCTGGCCAGAGATAAAACAAAGTATAGATGTTAAGCATCTGGGGCATGCACAATGGGGAGAGGTCTGCGTTTTCTGAAGCTCTACATACCATTTTTGTCCATTTCTTTTGCAACTGCAGCGTTCGTGGTGGTCTCTGAACTCTCAGAATCAGGGACTGAAGACCTATTTGTCCGTAGTAGGTGGGAACTGGTGTAGAGAGAGGGTCTGGATGCAGAAGGAGACACTGGTGTTGTGGGTTTGTCCGGCTGAGTTGGACACCTCAGGCGACGATAGACAGGCTGGAAGTAATCCACAGGAGGAGACGTTAGAGGTCAAGTGCAACCACGGGATAAGGACAGCAGGTTTATTAAACACGGGCTTTTCCTATATCGAGAGGCTTGTTCCTAGCAGACGCTCAGTAAGTAGCTATTGAGCTGAAGTGAGTTAATCAAAGAAAGGAAACAGCTTCTGGACTCCTGTTCTGAATAGATCACCATGTTGACAGCAGCCAGCGAATGATTCCTAAATCAACCACAGGGCACTAGGTAGCACTAACCTTCCTAATAAAAATTCCTTTGATTTTGGAATGAAACTAGAAAGGATGATGGCCTTTTTAAGATGGAGCACTGAAAGGCAAGGTTTATGCAGGAAAACAGAAAGCTGAGGAATATGAAGGAAGAACACAGCGTTATCTGAGGACAGGGACCAAACAGGAACATTCTGCACTTTCTGAATGCTCTGTCCACTTGCCATACCAGGCTCATTGAAACTTCAAAGAAATTCCCATTTTCCCTTTTAAATTTTATTTTCCTGAGCATTAGGACAGATAGACCTGATAATAAGCCTTAACTTGGTTTATCTAAGATGCACAGATAGAGAAATTCTTACTACACACAGAGATTATATACATTTTTGTTTATAAATTATAAAGGCAGAAGCAATAAAATAACGTAAGCTTTGGAGTCAGATAGACCTTGGTTCAAATTCTAGCTTCAGCATTTACTGGCTATGTGACCCTGAATATGTTACTTAACTTCTCTGAGCCTCAGTTTCCTTGTATGTAAGTAGGGATAGTATCTTCCCCAGTGAGGGTTGTGAGGATTAAATGAGATAATGTATGTTACGTGCTTAGAACAGTAGCTAGTAATAAGTACTTAGTAAATAGTAGCTGGTAAGACAAACAAATTAAACAACAGAATCTCAGTTAGTTTATGCAGCCTAGCCATGCAGAGTTAAAGTAAAATGGAGATTCCTTTCTCCTATAACTGTGGGGACCATGTAATTTATCATCCCAACTGGGACACTTCTGAGAGTGAAAAGGGGTGGTATTGATAATTACACACAGATAACAGGTATAATTGGAACCATCTCAGATAAACCAGGAGTTATGTTCACCCTAAATATAACCCTATATCTTTGACTTCCAACTCCACTTGAGAAAGGGAAAATGAGTTAAAATGTCCATCCCAGTAGTGACATCCTATGGCACGGGACTAGGGGTGCTCTGTAAGCTCTTAGGTTTGCAGGAGTTTGGAGAACAATATACCGATGGTTAAGACAGCGAGCTGTGGAGCCAGACTGCCGATATGCAGATCTTTGCCCCACCACTTCTTAGCTGTGTGAAATGCTGGGCAAGTTATCTAACCTCTCTGTGAATCAGTCTCCTCATATTTGATAGGAATAATAATGTCTACCTCAGAGGGTTGCTTTAAGGATTAAACAAACTAATACATGAAATAGTTAAGATAATGCCTGGTATAAACGCTCAGTAAATGCTTATACTTCATTTGCATTTTATTATACTATGACCTCTTTTTTAGAACAGAAAGACATTTATTCTTTAGGTAAAGAATAAATTTAGTTAAGTTGAATTTAACTAAACTTATTGTGGTGATCATTTTGCAATATACACATATATCAAATCATTATGTTGTACACCTAAAATGAATATAATGTTATATGTCAATTATATCTCAATAAAACTGGAAAAAAGAATAAGCATTAGTTAACTCCCAGAAGAAAAATGATCATTAGGGACTGACATTCTCTGAAGTCTCTCAGTCACGCAGGTGTGTCAACTACAGGCACGTGTACAGCGTCCTCTACGAGCTGCCCACTGAAAAGGAGCACAGCACTCGGATTATCAGTGAGGAAGAGATTCCCCACACAACTACCTTGCTTTTCACACAGTCCGTGCCAGCACAAACGAGCTCACCTCTTCATCCAGACTCCTGCCCCAGGGCTGCTGGCCCTCCCCAGCTCCCTTTGCTGGGGCCGCTGAGGGCTCAGGCTTCTTGGTGCTCCCCTCAAGCCCCTCGGCGCCCACGGGCTTCTGGCCTGGGTGCTCCTGAGCTTGCCGCTCCGCCCTCGACCGGCTGCAAGTCCTCTCTGCTTCCTGCAGGTCTGTCAGGGTCACACCCTGGGAAAACATCACACGTTCAGAGAAGTTTCGCTCTAACCATGGAATAACTTCACGAACAAGCAGGGAAACTTCCTAAAAGATCTAATAGCATCAAATTCCAAATGAAGATCCCCAAATCTCTGAGGTCAATTCAAGCAATATACGTTTAAAATAAACACCTCAGTGTGCAAAGAACCAAGGTTTAAGTCTAGGTACATTTCAAATAATACTTTAGCTTTTCCAATTTGAGTTCCAGAAAATAGGTCAACACTGAAGCCTGCCTGTTGTAGATGTACTTCTTCCACACCAACGGTTCTCAACATCTTTATTTGAAAGCTCCCTACCCTCCCAAGAGCAAATGGTTACCAACAGAGGTTCTCTAAACAGCAGATACTAGAAAAACTTAATTTTACTCATAGAAAGAAAAACCAGGAGCCGGCCCGGTGGCGTAAGTGGTTAAGTGCGTGCGCTCCGCTGCGGTGGCTCGGAGTTCACCGGTTCATAACCCCGGGCGCGCACCGATGCACTGCTTGTTAAGCCATGCTATGGCGGCGTCCCATATAAAGTGGAGGAAGATGGGCACGGATGTTAGCCCAGGGCCAGTCTTCCTCAAAAAAAAAAAAAAAAGAAGAAAGAAAAAGAAAAAGAAAAACCAGGCTCAAAAAGGCAAATTCAGAGCCAGGCTAGAACAACAACAACAAAAACCAAACTTCCCCCTTCCCCCAAACTAGCTTTTCTCTAACATCATTTCCCAAATAACCCAAGGAATCACACAGGGACATTCCAATAATTAATGTTCCCTCAGGCTCACAGGAGCAGCAATACAGAAGAAAAGCAAATAATGAGGAGACGTTGCAGAAGGAGAAAAGGAGTGAGGAAGAAAGTGAGCTGATCCTAACTCCAGTAGTTACGTGCTCAAGTTCTCAGGAGAAGGAGGTTCCAAAGCTGAAACGCAGTTGGGCAAGTACTATATCCATAACTTGCTTTTTTTTTTCATTATTCACTAATCTATTCACTCATTCTCTTAATAAAGAACTATTAAGTGTCTTCAAGAACTGGAACTACAAAGACAAATCAAATGATTCCTGTACTCAAGAAACTTTTACTGTCATGGAAAAGACATAAGAAAACAGATAAGTATAATGGAATGTACGTATCAAGACAGAAATACATGATTCAGCAAATTCCACTTCTGGGTATATACCCAGAAGAACTAAAAGCAGGGCCCTGAAGATAATTTGCACACTCATGCTCATAGTAGCATTATTCACAGTAGCCAAAAGGTAGAAGCAACCCAAATGTTCATTGGCAGATGGAGGAACAAAATGTGGAGCATACATACAATGGAATATTACTCATCCTTACAAAGGAAGAAAGTTCTGACACATGCTACAACATGGAAGAACCTTGAAGACATTATGCTAAGTGAAATAAGCATACAAAAGGACATATACCGTATGATTCCACTTACATGAGGTCCCTAGAGGAATAAATTCATAGAGACGGAAAGCTGAAGGGTTGGTGCCAGGGGCTGGGGAGAGGGAATTATTGTTTAATGGGTACGAAGTTTCAGTTTGGGAAGATGAAAAATGTTCTGGGGATGGATGGTGGTGATGGTTGCAAAATAAATGTGAACGGACTCAATGCCACTAAACTGCACACTTAAAAATGGTTAAAATGGGGGCCGGCCCAGTGGCGCAGCGGTTAAGTGCATGCGCTCCGCTTTAGTGGCCCGGGGTTCACAGGTTCGGATCCCGGGTGCGTCAGTGCGCGCCCAGCTTGTTAAGCCATGCTGTGGCGGTGTCCCATATAAAGTAGAGGAAGATGGGCACGGATATTAGCCCAGGGCCAATCTTCCTCAGCAAAACAGAGGAGGATTGGCATCGGATGTTAGCTCAGGGCTAGTCTTCCTCACACACACAAAAAAAGGTTAAAATACCATTTTACCATGTTACCATTTACATAATGTATGTTTTACCGCAATAAAACAAAACAAAACATGATAGTCAGTCTTGGTCCTCATGGAGGTTACATTCTAATAGAGAAACAGACAATCATCAACGACAACAAAATAACAACTCTCATAATCACTATAAAGGAAGGATACTTGACCTACTTTGGGAGGGTCAGGGAAGATAAGGATATTTTTGCTGCCATGTATAACATCTCTTTTTCAGTGCAGCTTTCCCACTTGACCTCTGTACCCTTTAAAACTGTTGAACTTCACCTTTTCACTGGCTTTTGATTCACTTCCACGTCGGTACTATTTCCTGGTTTACTTCTCACCTCTCTGTCTGCTCCTTTTCATTCTGCTTCATCGGCTCATCTACTCTGCCTCCTTAAATAACGCCAATTCATCACTTTCTCTCTGTTCTCACTGCCACTCCAACTGGGTTTGTGCTCTGATTATTTCCAGCGTGGACAACTATAACAGCTTCCTAACTGGTCTTCTTGCTTTCAGGCTTGACAAACATACTTCTGCCCTCTACTCCCATCAATTCTATGCAAGGTGATTTTTGCAAAATCTAATATACGTTATATCAGACGCTTCCTTACTTCAAAGGCTTCCTTAGTGATTCTTTTTTTTCCAACATCTTTATTGAACATAACCCACATATCATAAAATCCAGCCTTTTAAAGTATACAGTTCAGTGGTTTTTGGTATATTCACAGAGTTGTGCAGTCATCATCACTATTTAATTTCAGAATATTTTCATCACCCCCAAAAGAAACCCCATACCCATGAGTTATCAATTGCCATTCCTCCCTCTCTACAGCCCCTGGCAAATACTAATCTACTTTCTGTTTCTCTGGATTTGCCTATTCTGGACATTTTCATAAGAATGGAACTGTGTCTGGTTCCTTTCAGTTCCCACACCATTTTCTTGAGGTTCATCCGTGTTGTAGCATTAGCACGTAACAGTACTTCATCTCTTTTTATTGCCAAATGATATTCCATTGTATGGATATATAACATTTTGTTTATCCAGTCATTAGTTAATGGAAATTTGAGTTGTTTCTACTTATTGGCTATTGCAAATAATGCTGTTATAAACATTTGTGTACCAGTTTTTGTGTGGACATATGTTTTCACTTCTCGAGTATACATCTAAGAGCAGAATTGCTAGGTCACATGGTAATTCTATGTTTAACATTTTGAGAAACTACCAGACTGTTCTCCTCTAGGGATTCTTAAGATGTGGTCCTTTAAACACAAGTGGAATGATTAGTCTTGTGAAGGAAAGGAGACGAACCTGCTCTGAGCCTGGAGGAACAGAAGCGAGAGTGGGTAGATGTAGCTATAAATTCATTTGATTCTATGTAGTATAAGATTTAACATAGGTGAAAGCTTTTAATATAGTGGCTGGACTAAGCTACTCATTTTACTTTTTTTTTTTTTTTTTTGGTGAGGAAGACTGGCCCTGAGCTAACATCTGTTGCCAATCTTCCTCTTTTTGCTTGAGGAAGATTGTCCCTGAGCTAACATCTGTGATAATCTTCCTCTATTTTATATGTGGGATGCCTGCCACAGCATGGCTTGATGAGCGGTGTGTAGGTCTGCCCCAGGGATCCGAACCCACGAACCCTGGGCCACCAAAGCAGAGCACGTGAACTTAACCAGTATGCCACCAGGCTGGCCCCCCATTTTCCTATTTTTTAATTGTAGCTCCAATGGAAAGGTAGAC
The DNA here is from genome assembly GCF_057802395.1 of Ceratotherium simum simum. Lineage (NCBI taxonomy): Eukaryota > Metazoa > Chordata > Mammalia > Perissodactyla > Rhinocerotidae > Ceratotherium > Ceratotherium simum. The sequence continues at coordinate 986,487 of NC_141935.1, forward strand.
AGACAAAAGAACATAAAAAAAGAGGTCACACTCACCTGAGTAGACCTTCGAGTCTGCCGAGCTTGTCTGGAGCGTGCCTTCCGCAATGACTCTGCTTCCTCATCGCGTACAGGAGTCAGGTATGACCTGCAGAGGAAGAAGAGTAATACCTGAAGTAAGACCTTCACTGCGTGTGCTGAAGAACGGCAGGTGCTTCCACATACCGACGTGACATCTACACTCTGAGAATGAAACGACAGGAACCCTATGAGTGAAAATTACATAATCTAAGATATTCTTTGCAAAGGTACTACTATTCATGCAGAATCATATCATCTGTAAAATGAGAATTTTATCTTTTTCCCTCACCTTACAATTTTTCTTTCTTTTCCTGCCTTAATGCGCTGACTAGAACCTCCAGGACATGATGAAAGGAGTGATGATTGCAGATTTCCGTGCTTTGTCCCTGCCTTCAGAGACAAAGCCTTCAGCATTTTATCATTAAGTGTGATGTCTACTGTAATATTTCTGTAAACACTGCTCCTCAATTACAGCAATTCCTTTCCATTCCTACTGGAAGCAGGCTAAGAGGGTTCTGATGTTATTTGTTTTGTTTTTTAATCATTAGTATGTGTTAAACTTTATCACATGCTTTTCTTCCCCTTACATTGAGATTATTGTTTTCCTTCATTTTTCTGTTAATATGGTGAATCACACTGAATAATTTTTGAATGATAAAAACAACACTGAATTCTTAGGGATAAGCTCAACTTGGTCATGATGTATCATCTTTTTATATAGACTTACCTTTTATATAGATTCAGCATTATTTAGTTTAGGATTTCTCCATCTGTGTTCATGCAAGAAACTGGCCTATAATTTTCCCTTGTTATAATCACCTGGCCAGGTCTGGAGATTAAGGTTACGCAAGTTGGGAAGTGTTTTCTCCTTGTCTATTTTCTGTAAGAATTTTTGTAAGATTGGGGATATTTCCTCCTTAAATAATTGGAAGAGCTCACCAATGAAGCCACCTAGGTTTAGAGTGTTCTTTATGCGTAGGTTTTAAATAATAGGTTCAATTTCTTTAACAGATTTAGGGCTGTTCAGATTTTCTGTTTTGGTAATATTTGTTTTTCAAGGAATTTTATCTATATTTTCATAGTTAGTCACACAAAATTCTTCATAATATCCTTATATTTTAATTGTCATTTTAATATGTATAGCAACAGTTCTCAAATTTTTTGGTCTCAAGACCCTTTTACATTTTAAAAAATTATTGAGGACCTCCGAAGAGCTTTTGTTTACATGGGGACATATCTATTAATATTTATCTTATTAGACATTAAAATTGAGAAATTTAAAAATATGTATTTATTAATTCATTTAAAAATAACAGCCTTATTACATGTTAACATCAATAACTTATCTTCTATGAAAAATAACTACATTTTCCAAAACAAAAAATTTAGTAAGAGTGGGATTGTTTTACATTTTTGTAAATTTCCTTAATGTTGGCTTAATAGAATGCAGCTGGATTTCCATATATGCTTCTGCATTCAATATGTTAAATATGTTGTTTTAGTTAAAATATATAAAGAATATCCAGTCTTGCACAGGTATGTAGCTGGAAAAGCAAGGAGTATTATAATAGCCTTTTCAGATAATTGTGGATATTCTTCCATACTCTATCAAAACACAAGTGGTATTTTCTTACAGGGTAGCTGCAATGTGGAATCTGAAATCATGTTAATAGACTTTTCATACTCTGTTACACTGAAATTCATTGCTTTATCTTGCACTTTGAATGGAACTTCTTACCCATGCATGATTTGGGAACATCATGCATTGGTCATTTGGAAAATACTGGTGATATTCCAAATGTTGACACATTTCATTATATAACAGTAATTTTAAAAATCACAAGCTTTAACACAGAGGTTAAGCTCCTTGACATCGGTCTTGGTGATGATGTTTTGGATTTGACACCAAAATCAAAGGCCACAAAAGCAAAAATGAGCAAGTGGGACTTCATCAAACTAAAAGTCTTCTGCCCAGTAAAGGAAACCATCAACAAAATGAAAAGGAAACCTACAGAATGGGATAAAATATTGGCAAATCATATATCTGATGAGTTAATATCCAAAATATATAAAGAACTCATACAACTCAACAGAAAAAAATCCAGTTAAAAATGAGCAGAGGGGTAGAGCCGGCCTGGTGGTGTAGTAGTTAAGTTCGCGTGCTCTGCTTTAGTGGCGCAGGGTTTGCAGGTTCAGATCCTGGGCGAGGACCTACCCATCACTCATTAAGCCATGCTGTGGCGACATCCCACATAAAAAATAGAGGAAGATGGGCACAGATGTTAGCTCAGGACCAATCTTCCTCACCAAAAAAAAAAAAAAAATGAGCAGAGGGGGCCAGCCCTGGTGGCCTAGTGGTTAAGTTCAGTGTGCTCCCCTTTGGCGATCCAGGTTCAGTTCCAGGGCGTGTACCTACACCATTCATCTGCCAGTGGCCATGTTGTGGTGGCAGCTCATATACAAAAAAAAAAAAAAAGAAGAAGACAGGCAGCTGACCTTAGCTCAGGGCAAATCTCCCTCAGCAAAAAAAAAAAAAAAGAGCAGAGGAACTGAATAGACATTTTTCCAAAGAAGACATACAAATGGCCAACAGGTACATGAAAAGGTGCTCCACATCACTAATCATTAGGGAAGTGCAAATCAAAATCACAATGAGGTATCACCTCATACCTGTTAGCACGGCTATTATCAAAAAGACAAGAAACAAATGTTGGTGAGGCTGTGGAGAAAAGGGAACTCTTGTGTATTGTTGGTGGGAATGTAAATTGGTGCAGCCACTATAGAAAACAGTATGGAATTTCTTCAAAAAATGCAAAATAGAACTACTGTATGATCCAGCAATTCTACTTCTGGGTATTTATCCAAAGGAAACAAAATCACTAACTCAAAAAGATATCTGCAGCCCATGTTCACTGCAGCATTATTTACAATAGCCAAGATATAGAGATAATCTAAGTGTCCATCGACAGATGAATGAATAAAGAAAATGTGTTATTTAAAAAAAATATATATATATACATACACAATGGAATATTACTCAGCCATAAAAAGGAAGAAAAGCCTGCCATTTGCAACAACATGGATAGACCTTGAGTGTATTACAGCAAGGGAGATAAGTCAGACAAATACCGTATGATCTCACTTATGTGTAGAATCTAAAAAACCCCCCTGAACTCATAGATACAGAGAACAGACTGGTAGTTGCAGAGGTGGGGGGGTAGAGGGTGGGCGAAGCAGGTAGAGGCGGCCAAAAGGTACAAACTTGCAGTTATAAGATTAATCATTCCTGGGGAAGTAATATACAGCATGGTGACTATAGTTAATGAGATTCTATTGTTTTTTTGAAAGTTGCTAAGAGAGTAGATCTTAACAGTTCTCATCACAAAAAAAATTTGTAACTATGTGTGGTGATAGATGTTAACTACACTTATGGTGGTGATCATTTATTAAATCATTATGTTGTATGATATAATAAACTAACACAATGTTATATGTCAATTATATCTCAAAAAATAGTAAAAATTTAAAAAATCACATTCTTTTATATAACTTTTGATCTTAGAACATATTTACATATTGGGAAGCAGTCAATAATATCACTCACAGTGGCAGATACAAATTTTCCAAAATTCTAACTTCTACTTGAAATTTTAAATTTTATAATTGGCAAGAAATACTTGAAGTGACAGGCTCACTTTGCTCATTTTCAAGAAAACGTCTGCCACATACCCAAGTCTGAATAACCATAGTTTGACCAGTCACTCTTCCAAGTAAAAAGAGTGTTCCATGAAAAAAAGTAGCTAGTTCCTCTCTTCTCTTCTTCTGGGATTCCAATTACACTTATGTCAGAACCTACTGGCCATGTTCCATTTATTTATTACACGTTTTTGTATCTTCCATCCTTTTATCTGTCTGGGTTTCATTCTGGATATTTTCTACTGTCCAATCTAATTAGTTCACAAATCCTCTCTTCAGCTGGTCTACTACAATTGAATTTCTTAACTTTAGTCATTTTATTTTTCAGTTTTAGAATTTCCATTTGATTCTTTTAAACAGATTGCAGTTTTCTGTTGAAATTCTCCATCTTGTCTTCTAACTCCTTGCACGTATTAACTATAATTATTTTAAAGTCCGTGTCTCGATATCTGGATCTGTTCTACTGTCTATTTTTTCTCTTAGTCTTTTTGTAAATCAGTCTTACTTCTTGGTATGTCTCGTAATTTTTGAATTAATGCCAGACATTTTTAATGAAAAAAACGTGCTGAGAACTTGCAGCTCTGGATGCTGCTGCCATCCTCCAGAGGATATTCTTTTCTTCTGGCAGTCATGCGAAGGGAGGGGTTCTCAAATTCTCACTTGCACCATATCATTGGAGGACTTGTGAAACACAAGTTGCTAGGTAGAGCCTAGAAGTCCTGATTCAGTAAGCCTGGAGCAGGATCTGAGAATCTACGTTTCTAATTAGTTCTCAGGTGATGCTGCTGACCTGGGGACCACAGTTTGAGAACCACAGGGCTAATGCAAATTACCTTAATCCACTTTGAGACTGAGCTGACGGGCTTGTCTATTTCTGAAAAGCCGTTATTTCTAGAATGTAGCCCTTGGCGGTCCCATATGGAAGTCTGGGGTGTCTACTGGGGCCCCTCTTCTTGAACTCCCATTTTTGTTCCCTCAGCTCTAGGATACTACTGAAAATCTTGCCCTGTTTCTCAGCCTCGCAGCCACTGCTTCACGAATCAGCAAACGCCTCAAGGGGAAAAGCAGAGCCAAAAGTTGGTTCACTCTTTTATGATTTCTTCCCCTCCAGGATCTTGATCCCTCAAGTCCTCACTTCCTTAATAACTCTCCAATACCTACAAAGGTATTTTTTCCTTATATTTATCCAGTTTTTCTAGTTATTTTCAGTGGGAGAGTTCGTCTCATATAAGACACGCCATAGCCTGAAGCAGAAGTCCTCAACCAGGCTGTATTTTAATAGTCATATTTTTCCTCAGTGTGGATTAGTAAATTGGAATTCTGATATATATATCAATCCACCATGAATTTGGTAGGTTTGAGTCCTTTCTTAATATATTTCTCTCCTCTGGGCAGGAACCGAAAAAAATTAAGTCCTAACACTTGCAAAGCTGTGGACCAGATGTTGGAATGGGTGACCACAATGAGGACTAACTCCCCATGAAATCCAGTCTGGGTCACCAGCCAGCCTACTCACATGTCATTTCTACTTGGAAAACACACAGAACATCACTATTATACTTAATTCTTGACTGTTATCTCTTCTTTGCATACTAGAGAGAAGCCACAGTGAAAGAAAGAGCTTCAGACTCGCTTATCCCACCACCTGCTCTAGACAGTTTCATTGAACAAGAACACAGAGCTGGTAAACAACAGGTTTCTCAGGTAAGATGATGAGACTTTTACCTGACTTGAAGTCTTTTTTTTTTTTTTTTTTCTTCTTTTCCCTTTTTCTCCCCAAAGCCCCAGAAGATAGTTGTATGCCATAGCTGGACATCCTTCTAGTTGCTGTATGTGGGACGCGGCCTCAGCTTGGCCGGAGAAGTGGTGTGTCAGTGCGCGCCAGGGATCTGAAGCCGGGTCGCCAGTAGCGGAGCGCACGCACTTAACTGCTAAGCCATGGGGCTGGCCCTGACTTGAAGTCTTAAATATTTGAAATCACACATGTTTTTCATGGAAAAAATTAGAAAACAGACAAAAATGTGAAAACAAAAATAAACAGAAATTTTACCACGTGAGGATAACCCCATTTTTATTTTACTACATGTTATGTCTAGATTTTTATCTATGTATGTATCTATATAACTATATAGTATATATAGTTTATTTTTAAAAATTAAATATCATCTATATTATTTTGTAACCTGTGTCAATACATGAAACATTTACAATTTAAGGTATAAGAAAAAAAATCTTTAAAAACAAAACCCAGAAAACTCCAGTACTTGAATTTGTAAACGTTTCTGAGGAAGGAAGGAACATTATCATTCATTTTTCTTTACCTAGATGTGGATTCCAAGGTTCAAAGAAGTGGTGCACTTCACTCATGATTGCCTCAAGGACACACCATGTTCAGTGGAGCCTAGCTCTACAATCCAGACGAGGGGGTGAGCAATCTACGTATGGTCCTTGGGCCAACTCTGGCCTGCCACATTTTTGTATTTAGTTTTATCCCACTACAGCAGCAGAGTTTAATATTTGCGCTGGAGACGAAATGGCCCTGCAAAGCCTAAAATATTCACTACCTGGCCCTTTACAGAAAAAATTTGGTGACTCCTACACTAGAGCAAACCCACACTCAACACACCTGGCTCTTTCTGAGAAGCATTTGAGGCATCCATGAATCTGAGTGCTACACGTTTCTTCATTGCCATCAAAAGAAGACAGGTCTGGGCTCACAAAACAGTAGAATAGCAAGTATAATGGAAGCCATGGCCTTCCACCTGTCTCTCGGCCTTCTGGCATCCAGATAAAATGAGGCTCACCCCCCAGTTCAGTGGCAGAGGAAGGAACTCCAATGCCAAAGTCCTTTAATTACCATATCTGTCTACTGTGAATTCCCTGGAGTGCAGGAAGTATTTCTTTGTATTTGCTATGACTTTGAGTTTACATGACCAGTGGAATTCAAATAATTACGGAGAATTAAGCATGACTACATAAAAATAATTTGTTCTCTGCCTCTAAAGTTCATAGCCCCTTTACATACCACACAAGGACTAATTTTGTCTTAAGAACCCATGCAAAATGCCTAGCAAATCACCAGTGAACATCAAGCAAGTCACAATAAATAATAATAAAAGACTTAAAATACCTTCTGACAAGTGTAGTATGGTGATAAAGTACCCTGGCATGGGAATCAGATCTCCTGGGTTTGAACCCTGGCTCCTCAACTTCCTTGCTAGATGATCTTAGATAAAATATCTAAGCACTCTAAGCCCAAGTTTCTTACAGAATGAAGATACTAACAGCTGTATAGACATTAACAGGGCTGCTGTGACTCTATGTGAAAGCCCATGTAAGGCAGTGAGACCAGCCCCTGGCACACAGAAGTCGCAGCGCAGCTTGGTGAGTGCTCTCTCACATCACACACCCTCCTCCTCTAAGTACAGTATTTTCATTACCACAATACAGGTGCAGCAGTGGTCATTTGGAAAAGAAAGAAAGGATGGTGCACTACAATATCTATCCCATCTAGTCTAATAAAGGAGTTGCCCTTAATTATTTTTACTGGAAATGGATAATTCATTTGGAAGAGGTCTTAATTCCCGTGTAGATATTCTCCAAGAAGGTTCAAAGGGCTAGCTAAGTAAAATAAAACTACTTTAAGTAGAAAAATGAAAGAGGAAGAGCCATGATTTCCAAGGTGAGAACAAAGTTGTCTTCCCTAGAATGTGAGAGAATATAATTTTCGCCTGGAATCCACCAGTAGGAAATTGGTTTTTGAAATAGCTGTAAGGAGTCCTACATTTAAAATCTGTGCTGTAGAGAGAAGAGTACTTAAATGGTTAGCTTCAAACAGGGAAGGAACCAAGTTGAGTACATGTCTTTATAGCATGCAGGCTGCTGTGGTCATTAATTACAAGATGTCTCACGGTCTTATAAGACAGCTTGTCACTGCTCAGACTACATCCTATGTATAAGGATACTTATGCAAAGGTATTTCAGAGAGGCCAAAAAGAACTTGTTTAATAACAACCTGGAAGCATATATGGATATCTACATGGGAGAGGGACACTTAGAGGACTAACAGAACCATAGACCCATGGCTAACATTTTATGACCTCAAGAAGTCATTTGATCTAATTCCAAGACTTCAGATGGAGATGATCAAATTATTCCTATTTTACAGATGTGTCGATCAAGGTCTAAACATTGAACGTTAAAATACTTAACCAAGGTCACAGTGTTGTTCAGTCATAGACCTAAAGGGACTATCCCCATGGTCTCCAGCTTCCAGGATAGCTTTTCTCATCCCATACCACAGTGAAAACTGTTTCTTCCACACAGCACCATGGTACCCTAACTATGTGGATTTACAGAGCAATACATTTCTTTTTCCAAATCTAGCATTACCAGGAATTAGTGAACAAGGATGTCTTACATTAACTTCTAGCATCCCTGATGTTTCCCAAAAGTATGCCATAATCAACACTCTATCTTGGGAAAGGATGACTTTCACAATTCCAGAGGTTCCATCAACATGCTATAAGGCTATCATGAACAAACTATAAGTGAGAGGTACTACGAGCGCTGAATTCTCCTTTAAAAGATGGAGTTGACTCTACAGCTGCCAGGGCCCTCCCGATCAGGCAGGTTTTAGTTCAAGGTTTCCTTGCTGTTTCTAACTGGGTGTGGGAGGCTAACACCGTGCTATAGTAGAAAGAACACATACCTGGGTTCCAGTTTCAGTTCTGCCGTCAACTACTTGTTTGACCTTGGGAGAATCATTTAATCTCCCAGGACCCTAGTTTCTTCACTTACAAAATAAAGGGCTAAGTCTATAGTTTTTAAGGTTCCATCTAGCTTTAATCCATAGTGAGAGCATATTGAGGCTGATCCTGGACAAAGGGCCTCTAAGTCTGCTCACTAACACGCCTATTCACTGGTTCTGGTCAAACACCAAATTTCCCACATTCCACAGGTCACTTTCTTTAGTACAATCCAACAGAACTCTGTAGGATAATGGAAAAGTTGTATGTCTGCACAGTCAATACGGTAGTCACTAGCCACATGTGGCTACTGAAGACTTAAAATGTGCTAGCGTGATGGAGGAACTCAATTTTTAATTTAATTTTTAATTAATTTAAATCTAAACAGCCACACGTGGCTACTGGCTACCATAGTGGATGGCACAGCTCCAGGAGTCCAGAGAACCCTGTTAAGAGACATAATCATCAAGCCCTCTCCTTAAACTTGAAAACGAGTCACAGAACACAAATTTAACAGAATGCAGTTTGTTAGCCAGCTAAGTTCAAAAGCAATTGATTTTATTTTCTTCTCAAAAATAAAGTTCTCCTTTCTCTTCTGTGTTTCTCAGAGGCACTATTACAGTAATTCTGCATTTTATATGTGGCACTTCTAAGTTGTATGAGGTGGTGCTGGGGCTCCCACCTTTAAGACATTTACAGATATAGCAAATAGGAACAAGCTCCCAGATTCAGCACACTTCAAGCTACTTTCTTTCTTTTTTTTTTTTTGTGAGGAAGATCAGCCCTGAGTTAACATCAGTGCTAATCCTCCTCTTTTTGCTGAGGAAGACGGGCTCTGAGCTAACATCTATTGGCAATCCTCCTCCTTTTTTCCCCCAAAGCCCCAGTAGATAGTTGTATGCCATAGCTGCACATCCTTCTAGTTGCTGTATGTGGGACGCGGCCTCAGCATGGCCGGAGAAGCGATGTGTCGGTGCACACCCGGGATCGGGACCTGGGCCACCAGTAGTGGAGCGCACACACTTAACCGCTAAGCCACGGGGCTGGCCCCGCAAGCTACTTTCTCCTAACTGCAGCTTTTATACCCTGCTGCCCCCATCGGCCTTCCCCGGCACCACTCTACTTCCCTCTGCCCCCCTTGACAAAGAGAGCTCCAAGAAACACAGTTACCTCCTTGCGCAGGCCTGCATAGCAGAATGAAGGTCCAAAGATGTGTGGAGATGATGAGCATAAAAGATAAGTGGCGGCTGGGGAAGACTGCAGGCTCAGCACCCGGTCTCCCTTGGAAACTAGGAAAGGCACCACTGCTACCCAGCAAGCCGGAGGCAAAGCTTGTAATGTGCAAAGAAGCTGTTACTAAGGAGGAGGAGAAGGAAGGGGAGGAGAAAAGGGTAGAAAGGCAAAATCTTCCTCAAGGGGGGAGAAAAGGGCTCAGCAGAGGCAATGCTGTTAACAGTTTCCAAAACACCATTCCATTAGATGCATATTTTATACACCATACCAAACCAATCAATACTACTTCTCATTTCACAGAGAGGGAGAGGGAGAAATTCTCCTTCATGTGAAAGGAGGCAGAGCAAGAGAGATGCAGCATTCTTCTTCTGGATATTATTTCATCTGCCCTTGGGCGATCCTAGTTGCTGTGTTTGTCCAAGCGAGCCGTGCACACTGCCTCACTAGAGGCTCAGGCCGAGCCAACCAGCAAATGTCAACAGTGGTAAAGAGACAGATCAAAAAGAAACAAATAAAGACAAATGCAAGACAAATTTCAGATCTGTGTAAATGAATTAAGGCCGAATAGAGGGAGGCTGTAAGTACTGCTCCATTTGATAAGCTTACTACAGGTCAGGAAGACTTCTAGATCTAATATATGTCACATATCAGGACATGATCCGTTTTCAGTTTAGGGACAACTGTACTCAAATGCTTATGTGTTATATTGTCCTCTCTAATTCAACACTGAGATCAAAGCTTAAGCAAGGAAACAAAGCTACAACTCCACCAATCACACTAATTAAAAAAAAAAAGGAAGATCCTTCTGCTAAACTGAGCATTTCCTGAATCCTCTAGACCAGTAGTTCTCAATAGGGGACAATTTTGCCCCCCAGGGGGAAACGACAAAGAATTAATTATCAGGCCCAAAATGTCAGCAGAGCTGAGTTTGCAGAGGTTTGCAAACTTTTTCTGCAAAGGGCAAGGGGTAACTCTTTTAGCTTTGCAACTCAACACCTGCTGTGGCGGCCCAAGCTGTCACTGACAATATAGAGGCGAGCGGGAGAGGCTGCGTGCCTGCTGCTTGCCCTGCCACAGTGGCAGAACTGAGCAGCTGCAACAGAAACCATTCGGCCCCACAAGGCCTAAGATATTTACTGTCTGCCTTTTAAGAAAAGGCTGCTGATCCCTGCTCTAGACCTTGAGTCACACAGCACCAAACTACGGCTCAGAGGACTCCTTGCTTTACAGACACTGTGACCTACCTTAGTAAGTACTACATCATCTTGAATTTTTGTACTTCTGAACATTTATTACATTAAAAACACTCCAGCTTCAAGTGCCAAAGCCACTTTCACAAACAACAATGTTTAATTATGTTAAATAGTTCACTGTTAGTTCACTGGTTAGAGCAGGTGTTACTAACGCCAAGAACGGCAGATTCAAGCACCAACAAGGCCAGTGAGCACTGTTTTATTTCATACCCACAGGCTGTACCAACTGGACCTGGCCGACTGTCTCAAATATTTATCACTGACTACAAAATAAACCAGGTCAAATTCAGCTCCACCACTGACCTTTTTTTTAAACAAGAAAATCCAAGCAAGTCAATACACAAAATATTCATGGAAATAACCCAAATCTCAAACAATAGGGGTAATGGTTAAATAAATTAAGGAACATCCATACGATAGAATACTATATAGACATTAGAAGACAAACTGAAAACTACTATAGATACATAAGTGTAAAATATAAGTATCTAGAATATGTAAAGAAGTTACACCAATTTAAAAAAAAGGACCAAAAACCAACAGAAAAAAATCAGCAAAGCACATAATCAGGGAATTTACAAAACAGGAAACCCAAAAAGTCTACGAACAATAAGAGAAAATGTTCAGTTTCACTAGTAATCACGAAATGCAAATTAGGAGAAACCACTTCATCTTCCTAAGATTTGCAAAAACAAAAAAACACTGACATTATCAAGGATAACTTCAGTTGTCAAGAACCAGAAACTCACACACGGCAGGTGAGAGTTAACAGGACAGCAATGTGGCATTCTCAACAAAGGTCCAGAAACTCCACCTGGAAATGATCACCCTGAGAAACGCTTACTCATTTGTATAAGGAAACACGAACAAGAATATACACAGTAGCACAATTAGTATTAGCAAAAAAAAGGAAAAAAAAGAGGAAATGACCTAAATGTCATTTAAGCAGGAAAAAATCAAAAACAAACTGGTATATTCACACAATAGACTATAATGAATGAACAGAATGCTAAGTGAGAAGAGCAGGTTTCAGAATGGTGTGCACAGAATGATACAATTTATGTAAAAAATAAAAATGTAAAAGCATCATACATGTGTACACATGTGAGGTAGTACTAACTGATAAAAATCTGAGAGTGATCAATGCCAAACCCAAGCCAGTGACCTCTTCTAGGGAGGGAGTCACGGGGATGAGACTGAGGAGACATACACAGCGGCTTAAACTATATTTCTAATATTTTATTTAAAGAAAAATTGAAGCCAACAAAGCAAATTAGGATTTGATCAACACAGAAAATTGATATATTAGATGTTTGCAATATTTAATAATAATATTTTTAAAAGAAAAAACTATCTACACCATGATCTCAAATAAATACAACACACAAAGATGTTAGCAGGGATATTGCTGAATAGTGAGATTATGGATAACTCTTATTTTCTACTTAAAATATGCATATTGTGGAAAATTTTGTAAACTTTAAAAACCTTTAACTTTAAAAATGATCATTAAGGAACCAGCCCGGTGGCGCAAGTGGTTAAGTGCACACGCTCTGCTGCGGTGGCCCGGGGTTTGCAGGTTCAGATCCCAGGCGCACACCGATTCACCGCTTGTCAGGCCATGCTGTGGTGGCGTCCCATATAAAGTGGAGGAAGATGGGCACGGATGTTAGCCCAGGGTCAGTCTTCCTCAGCAAAAAGAGGAGGATTGGCAGATGTTAGCTCAGGGCCGATCTTCCTCACAAATAAATAAATAAATAAATATGATCATTAATATTCAAAGGACTGTTCTAGACAGTGAGATATACATAGAAAGGATGCATTTATATGCCACACTTAGAAGAACTTTATGACCATAGTTGGTAGTGATACAGAAAACATAGGTACTCTCCAGGCTATGATAAATACTAAACTAAGTTAACTATGTCAGAAAAAATGAAAATGCCCTTGGGTCAGCCTTGGGACAGGAAGAGGTAGGAGCTTAGACCCAGGTCGAGGAGGTGGGAAAGGGCACCAGCCTGTGAAAGCAGGGCCAGGGGACAGGACTGTGTTAGTATTGGGGGCGGGGGGAGGCTCTCAGTTCTGAGGTGGGTGGACTGCAGGCTCCTCTGCTCTCCCCCCTCCAGACCTGGTCTCCAGCTGCTGCAGTCACTGCGCGGCCTTCCTAGGAAAGAAAGGGATCTGGGGCGGAGCGTTCCCACATCTGCGGTTAGCCTTTACTGAATACCAACCTACCTTAACAATCAGATGAAAACTGTCCACTCTTCTAGAAAAAAGCACTTACGTATAACAAAACCCTGCTAACAATTTCAGGGATTTCTGGACTTTCCTGAAGCTCAGGTTAAGAAGGGAAGGCTCTAGAATGGATAAACACCTTAAAGGACCTAAATCAGATTTACCTTCCAAGAAGGCCTATACCACAGACCTATTATCTTCCCTGTCTAACCACCCTACTCTTCAGGTGACTTGAATTCCTTCAATTAAGACTCAGTGCACTCCTTAAAGCCAGGTTTCCTGAGGTATAGTTTACATACAGTAAAACGTGACCTTGATAGCACACAGGTCTATGAGATTTGACAAACGCCTACAGTCCCATAACCATCGCCACAATCAAGATACAGAGCAGTTCCGTCGCCCCCCAAAATTCTCTCCCCACAACCCCAGCCTAAGAGGAATTTATTTTTACTGAAATAAGAGGAATTTTTTTAATTACAGAAAAACTTTACAACTCACTCTTGAAGGAACACTTTGCCTTTTTCATTAACACATTAACAACAATTGCCTTAGCCCACTAAACTCAGTGTCAGCTACTACACTATAGAGTATAACAAAATGAGCTGAAGATCTACTGAAATAAGACCCCTCATATTCTATCCTTCGCTAAGCACCAGCCTCTAAGTTCTGGGAAGGTGGCCATGTTTGTCATTACATCACTGACATTCAGCATTGTGCCCGGCCTGTACCATCAGGTGCTCCAAAACCATCACTCAACTTAACTAAGGTTATGGATGAAATTCAGAGTCTGGGTTATTACAGTTCTGTCTTGGGGGTGGTCCTAACTACCTATGCATTTCTTTATTTACTATTTTAAAAGTTTGGTCAGGGCCGGCCCAGTGGTATAGTGGTTAGGTTCACCTGCTCTGCTTTGGTGGTCTGGGGTTCACAGGTTTGGATCCCGGGCGCCGGCCTACACACGCTTATCAAGCCATGCTATAGCAGGCGTCCCACATATAAAGGAGAGGAAGATGGGCATGGATGTTAGCCCAGGGCCAATCTTCCTCAGCAAAAAGAGGAGGATTGGCAACAGATATTAGCTCAGGGCTAATATTCCTCACCAAAAAAAAAAGTTTGGTCAACAGTGTGTTCATTTAGTCATTCATTTTTTTCATTCCATTCAACCAACCATTTTCCCATCTTACATTTTTTGACCTATCCCAGATACTTCATATCAAAATGAAGAAGCCCTGATCTCCAGCAGGATTTTGTGGGGAAGATGTACATATAAATTAGGATAATTAAAATTCAGATAAAAAATGCCATAAGAGATAGTGCTCTGGATAGAAATAAAACGTCATAGGGGAGGTGGTCTGAGCAGAATCTAAAGAGAATGGGAAGAGGCTTCCTAGAAAACCTGGGGTTCAATATTGCTGGGGCACCATTCTTGGATGTTAAGCAGAAAAGTGAGCTGATCAGATCTGCATATTGGAAAGATCACTAATGCAGCCCTGCAGAGGGTGCAGTGGTGGGTGGGGCAGGGGAGACAAAGGCCCAGGGTCCAGTTGGAGGCCTGAGTTACCATAGGGCAGTGCAGATGGAGAGGAGAGGAAGGAGCTGAAGGATTCTTGAGGAGAAGGACAGCCAGGACCCAGTGAGGAGTAAAGAAGAAGGCTTTTAACTTGATTTCTAAGTTTCTCAATTGGGTGACACTTATGCAAGACCATATACAAAGATTTTTAAAAACACATGAGGACAGACTTTTCTCTCCCTTTCCAGCCTTTTTGGGTCAGAGGGAAGTGAGTGGTTTGGTTTATTTGTTTACCTTCTTTCTCAAGAGGACTTGAGAACTCGTAAAAAAATACATACTTGTAACAATACTTGAAACAGCTGAAGAAATAAGGGGGGAAGGAAAACAGTGGCCAGAAGTGGTTCTAGTTATGGGTGGCTACCAGAAGTCAGGCACTGCTGGAAGTAAGCATTTTCCATGTAGCATTATTATGAAGCTCAGCAGAGAATTCTGGCCTGGAAATAGAGACGTGAGTGACAGCTGAAGCAACTGGAGGGGTCAGATCAGCTGGGGAGAGTCCTGGGAAGAGAAAAGAAGGAAGCCCGAGCAACAGAATTTAAGGTGTTTGGAGGAGAAAAAGGGCTACCAAGGACACAAAGAAGGAGCAATCAGAAAGGGCAGAAGTGAGCCAGGAACAAAGCGGGTCACAGAGGGCATGGCTGCACACAGATTTAAAAAGGCAGTGGTCAACCCTGAAGAGTGCTGCCCAGGGTTCAAGGTGGAGGAGGAGGGGCCGGCCTGGTGGTGCAGTGGTTAAAGTTCATGTGCTCTGCCTCGGTGGCCCGGGGTTCACAGGTTCGGATCCTGGTGCGGATCTTCACACCACTTGTCAAGCCATGCTATAGCAGGCGTCCCACATTTAAAGTAGAGGAAGATGGGCATGGATGTTAGCCCAGGGCCAATCTTCCTCAGCAAAAAGAGGAAGATTGGTAACAGATGTTAGCTCAGGGCTAATCTTCCTTACCAAAAAAAATAAAAAATAAAAAGGTGGAAGATGAGTGACTGAGAAATCTGATCACTGGGAACGCCATGGAGCCCCTCGCCAGAGCCACTTCACTGGCTAGGTGAGAGGGGCAGAAGTTTTTCTTTAAAAGGTTTTCGTACGAGTGAACAGGAGGCTAGGAAGTGGATGAAGTGAAACTGGAGCGCCAGTGAAGGATGAGTGAGAGATGGTGATCCTAGAGGGCAGCACAGTGCCAAAGGGGGGTTCTGTTCAGATGGGAAAGACAAGTGCTCGTCAAGGACAAGTCACCCTTTGTGCAGGTGTGTTTTTGTCATATATACAGCTAAGCCTGCAGTTCTGCCTCCTGTTACTTATGGACTGTGTGTGCCAAGTGTTCTTTGTTTTAAACACTGTAAGTAAGCTTCATTATAAACGAATTTAGTTCTTGAAGGATCCTGGGACTATCACTATATTTTATGTACACGTCAATGAGCAGTGAGCCATTTTCAGCACAAGAATTGTGAATCACATTCTGTTTCCCCTTTCCAGGTTAGAAGACTAAGATTTCCTCAGAGGAAACCAATTCAAGAGCAGGATCAGGATATTCCCTGGGGTTAACAAGAGACTCTGAGGAAGAGGGGAAACTGTTTAAAGAAGAACAGAAACAATGAATCATTCAGGTAACTGCTGTCAGCCAATTCCAAAATACTTCATAAAATAGAAATACGCCTGCCCATGGCTCTGGAATTCTCCCAAAGGTAAACTTCTTATACCCAGCATCCCCACAAAACACTGAACAAGCCAGTTTACCTACAAGACAACTTCTTAGTTGGTTTTCAAAAACCCTTATTTCCCATTTAGATTTCAGAGAGAATAGGAAGTTTTCAATTTACTTTGTTTTCAGAAGTAGTATCTCTTAGGACAAATATGCATTTCCTAGAAGTTCTATCTTCCTTTCAAAGAAATATCAAGAGATTCTAAGCCCTGTGCTCATAGTGCTACCTTATGGTATAGAATAGCCCAACCAGGACTGACCCCTTGGGCACATCTGCTCAGTGGCGTAGAGGAGCACCCACGGGCTCTGAAGTGGTTTTAAATCCGGCTTTGCCCTTTACTGGCCCTGCGACTGGGGGCAGGTTCTGTAATCTCTCTGAACCTTCATTTTCTTTATTTTAACTTTAATTTTTTAATTTTATTTATTTTTATTTTTTTGTTGCAGTAAATGATTTATAACACTGTACAAATTACAGGTGTACATCATTATACTTCTATTTCTGCATAGATTACATCATGTTCACCACCCAAAGACTAATTACAATCCATCACCACACACATGTGCCTAATCACCCCTTTCGCGCCCTCTCCCCTCTCCCCTTCCCCTCTGGGAACCACCAATCCAGTCTCTGTCCCTACGTGTTTGTTGTTTTTATCTTCTATTTATGAGTGAGATCATACAGTATTTGACCCTCTCCCTCTGACTTATTTCTCTTAACATAATACCCTCAATGTCCATCCATGTTGTCACAAATGGCTGGATTTCATCGTTTCTTATGGCTGAGTAATATTCCACTGTGTATATATACCACATCTTCTTTATCCATTTGTCCCTTGATGGACGCTTAGGTTGCTTCCAAATCTTGGTTACTGTGAGTAATGCTGCAATGAACACAGGGGTACATGTATCTTTACGCATTCGTGTTTTCATGTTCTTTGGATAAATACCCAGCAGTGGAATATGGTACCTCTACTCTTAATTTTTTGAGGAATCTCCATACTGTTTTCCATAGTGGCTGCACCAGTTTGCACTCCCACCAGCAGTGTATGAGAGTTCCCTTCTCTCCACATCCTCTCCAACACTTGTTGTTTCCTGTGTTGTTAATTATAGCCCTTCTGACAGGCGTGAGGTGATATCTCATTGTAGTTTTGATTTGCATTTCCCTGATAGTTAATGATGTTGAACATCTTTTCATGTGCCTGTTGGCCATCCGTATATCTTCTTTGGAGAAATGTCTGTTTAGGTCTTTTGCCCATTTTTTAATTGGGTGGTTAGTTTTTTTGTTGTTGAGATCTATAAGTTTTTTATATATTTTGGAGATTAACCCCTTATCAGATATATGGTTTGCAAATATCTTCTCCCAATTGTTAGGTTGTCTTTTCGTTTTGTTGATGGTTTCCTTTGCTGTGCAGAAGCTTTTTAGTTTGATATAGTCCCATGTGTTTATTTTTTCTATTGTTTCTCTTTCCCAGTCAGACATGGTACTTGAAAATATGTTGCTAAGAGCGATGTCAAAGCGCATACTGCCTATGTTTTCTTCTGGAATTTTGAGGATTTCAGGTCTTACATTCAAGTCTTTAATCCAGTTTGAGTTAATTTTTGTGTATGGTATAAGATGATGGTCTACTTTCATTTTTTTGCATGTGGCTATCCAGTTTTCCCAACACCATTTGTTGAAGAGACTTTCCTTTCTCCATTGTATGTTCTCGGCTCCCTTGTCGAAAATAGCTGTGCATAGATGTGTGGGTTTATTTCTGGGGTCTCGATTCTGTTCCATTGATCTGTGTGTCTGTTTTTGTGCCAGTACCATGCTGTTTTGGTTACTATAGCTTTGTAGTATATTTTGAAATCAGGGAGTGTGATACCTCCAGCTTTGTTCTTTTTTCTCAGGATTCCTTTAGCTATTCAGGGTCTTTTGTTGTTCCATATAAATTTTAGGATTCTTTGTTCTATTTCTGTGAAAAGTGTTGTTGGATGAACCTTCATTTTCTTGTAGGTATTAAGACAATACTATTACTTATCTC
Source organism: Ceratotherium simum simum (assembly GCF_057802395.1). NCBI lineage: Eukaryota > Metazoa > Chordata > Mammalia > Perissodactyla > Rhinocerotidae > Ceratotherium > Ceratotherium simum. Next base: position 1,005,002 of record NC_141935.1, read on the forward strand.
ACAAAGTTATGAGGATTAATTGCATCTAGGAGGGTGCTGGCATAGAATAAGCTTTCAAAAATATTAACTCTCTTACCCCATTTAAACCTTCCACATGCCTGAAAGCCAATTCAATTCTACCTCCCCTGGCTTCAGGAAGCCCCTTCTAACCACTCCATCCTACATCAGTCACCTTCTTCTCTGAACTCCTAACAGACCTACCTGAGCACAACTGCACTCAGGACACATTGTTCTTTCACATATACTCACGGTCTACTGTGTGTATTTGGGGTCCTCAGTGTTGAGGGCACAACCTAGGGCATATCCCTTTCTCATTGGACGCACAGTTCATAGCACAATACTGAGCATGTAAACGGTCAGACAGTCATTGAAGACTTAGAATCCCATAATTTTAGAATCCAATATTACCTACAGATCTCTAAACTCCACTGATTAACCAATTAAGAACCTGAGACTAACGAACTTAAATGGCTTCCTGTGAAGGCATCAATTGTGTGCTTAGCTGAAGAGCAAACTAGGTCTCCCTCCAGCCCAGGGAGCTTCTTCTTTTTTTTTTTTTTTAAAGATTTTATTTATTTGTTTATTTTCCCCCCCAAAGCCCCAGTACATAGTTGTATGTCATAGCTGCACATCCTTCTAGTTGCTGTATGTGGGACTCGGCCTCAGCATGGCCGGAGAAGCAGTGTGTCGGTGCGCGCCCAGGATCCGAACCCGGGCCACCAGCAGCGGAGCGCGCGCACTTAACCGCTCAGCCACGGGGCCGGCCCCCAGGGAGCTTCTTACCCTGTGCCTGCAGCTATCACACAAAGCAGCAGCAGAGCGGAAGTCCACCGAGGGCCTCCATGTGCCGGAACACACCTGAACTGCCTATGTTAGAACATTTAAATTGCAATGGGCAGACATGCCAATCTGTAAAATGATCCAAACACACGCGGGTCTTTGGGAGCATTACACCAAGTACATCAACAGACATTCCTCTGCTGCCATCTTCTGGACACAGAGGATTCCTACACAGGGCTTATTTTCACTGGAGAAACAATTTTATTCAATAAACATTTATTCAATACCTACTACGTATCAGGCCCTGTGGTGTGAAGAAAGCCCAGTAACAAAGCACCTTCAAGAAGCTCACAATGTAGTGATGAAGAAAGACAGCAGTCTACCTGATAAGTTAAATCAGTCCTGAGAACACTGAGGAGAGAGTATTGGTTTCAGCCTGGGGCTGGAGGAGGCAGGTAGCCAGCAGTGGGTTTAACCTGCAGGAGTTCCTCTAGGAGGAGCAGGGTTTGTTCAGCAGAGAAGGTGACAGAAGGCCATTCTGGAAAGCAGGTTCAGCAGGAAGAAAGAGGGGCAGGAGTAAAACATGTTCAGGAAGTGTCTAAGTTTTCTACCTGGGTACACAGAGTGACGCAATTACCAAAGATACAAAATACAGGCAGAAGAGCAGAGAGAAAGGGCAAGGAGAGAAGACTGTAGCTCTGGATAAGCTGAGTCCAGAGAGTCTAATGAGCACCCTCTACAGGGGTGAAAAGACGACCTGTCGGCAGGAGTTTCTACACTGCCCGACTCAGAGTGATTTTGAATTCTGTCTAGAAACTGCTCCTGTGGGCATACGAAATCAGTTAGGAAACTTCTCATCTTATAGGTATGGGAAAACATTCACTTCCATTAAGATTCAATCTGATTGTACAGTTTGTAGTAAGTAAATAGCTTTTACCTAGACCTCAATGAACTAGTCTTTTCATTTTATGAGTTCCTGTTCAAAGGCCACCTCAAGGAGCAATCTACCCCTGCATCTACCCAAACCAGCTTCTCTCTGCAATTGCCCTAAATATCTAACAATTTTTTCTTTGTTTCATTTACTTAAAATATATATATTATGTAACATTTAAGATAAAAAAGATATAAAGAATACAACCACTACCTGTGTACTACCATCCAACTCAAGAATAACACTACCAATACCAGTTTCCTCCTAAAAAGAGAAGCATGTTCCTACGGTCTTGAAATTCTTAATTGTCCTCTGCTACCCTAACCTCTTGAGTTGGATCCTTAAGTCAGTGCACACGCTTAAATTCATTAGGAATATTAAGAAACACCAGAGAAGTTCCAGACTGGTTATTCTGAACACTGCATCTTATTCTCACCATCTGCCCCACCGCCCTCCCCAACTGCACCACCACCAACACAACCTATGCAACCACGCCCGCTTCCCCAAGAGCCCGAGGGAAGAGAAGCGGACGAGAGTGGAAACGCGAGTCTAGGGTGTTAAAGCTGTCAGGCAACGACAGTGTACCTGCTGCTTCTGCTGTTCCACGCCCAGAACTCGCGCTCTCAACTCAGCAGGCCAGAGCTGGCTCCAAACATGGAGGGTGCTAGTACACTAGGACAGAGGCGTACTTCAGTTCCCCACAATGCAAAGATCACCTTTCTGTGCCTGGGCTTTCCATAAGACTAGGAATGGCAAGGAACTCGACTGCCGGATCAGATCATTCCAGGTGAGAGACACACCTCACCACACACTTGTGCAGCAGCTTTCCCAGAAGCCCAATTATCAACAGACAGCTGGCCACTCTGGCTGTTCTTCCCTAGTAAATGCCAGAGCTCATTTTATGAGATCGTTACGAGCCACCGTCTTTTTCTAACATGGCAAAATGAACTGGCAGAAGAGAAGGGCGTGGTTTGAGTGGAGGCAAAAAATTTTCGCCCCTCCCACATGTCACCAATACTCACAGCTCTGAAAAAAGAAGCACTTTATCAGAAGGAGATTAACTGTAAAAACAAGGCCAGCCGATAAGAGCTTTGAGTAGCAGGTGTTGGGTGACTGCTCACTTCACTCTGAAGTGGCTGGGGAACGGGACAGAACCACCAGAGGCCCTGCTGCATCAGGGAATGGATTCCTGTGCGTGTCTTGATGGGGGGGCAAACTTTTTAAGCCCCTACTCCTGAACTGTCAGGTGGTGTGCCAAGGAACTGTGTGACAAATGCCACTGTCTCTGGAAAATGAAGTGAGTTCGAGTCTCAAGCTGTGTTTAGCAACAGAAATACAGGAAAAAGATAATAGACTTTTTAATTCAAGGCCCTTCAATTTTGCTATAATAACTCTGAGCAGGCATCATCCAGGGCTTCTTTCCCAGAACTGTTCAGTGGGGTTAAACGGTACCAGTGTTGTTTTTAAACAGCTTTATTGAGATGCAATTCACATACCCATTCCAGTGTACCATTCAGTGGTTTGTAGTATATTCACAGAGTTATGCAATCATCACCATAATCAATTTTAAAACATTTTCAACACCCCCAAAAGAAACCCCATATGCATTAGCAGTCACTTCCCACTTCATGTTTTTAAGTATAGATCAACAGCATAATTCTCACTGGCTAAATAGTACCACACTGCATCAAATCTAAAACATCATCAGCTCCAAGACGCACCGTTGGTTTATGCACCCTAAGAAAGAACAAAGCAGTGCCAATCACACAAGCTTTTTATCACTAATTTAAGTTATTGAAAGGCATCTTTTAAACTTATTTAGACATATTATGTAGCAGCAACACACATAACCCCATGGAAGTAACAACAGGAACACCTATGACCAAATTCACTCCTGTGCAGGAATGACAACTAGCAATGATGAGACATCCTGATTTCAGAGAGATGAAAAGTACACAGTGTTCACCCGAGAATCAACAATACCCAAGATCCATAGTGCACAGCAGGGAAAATGCCCTCACTAACTCAGGCAGGAGAGGAACCATACGAAGCAAAATCTGTATAAGCTCATAAGCTAATACAGTAACCAACCCTATAAGCAACACAGAAACCTCCAGAATGGTAACCTACTGCTATATACATTTCTCTCTCTTCCTGTTCAATATTCATAATTAGGAAGAGAGAGAACTATTTCTATTAGTAGAGAAAAGCTTGGTAAGTTCAGCATTGCTACAGTCTTTTACATAGGAAAAGAAAATACTCATTTTAGAACAAAAATTGAGAGATGGGAGGAGCTTGTGGAATCTCTTTTCTAGAGTGCCTTTTTGAATTGACAGCTGCCTGTCTTTAGCTTGGAGACAGAAAGATGAGTCAAATGACTTTCAAAATCCATGACTCAGAGTTTAATTACATAGTTTAAATTTCTAACATTCCAAGGACAAGGCCAAATTAATTTGCTGACATCTTCATATTAGCAGGAATAACTACCTAGCTTACAAAGACCCCAAGGATTCAAGGTCGGTAAGTGAGGTATATACGACTCAGCCAGTACTGACCATATCCTGACCAGGCAGAGTTGCATGTGGGCTATTTGGGGAAAGACAAACAATTTTAGCTTCTTGTGGAGAAAAACTATTTTAGTCATTTCTATAAAGAAAAGGCATCCATAAAAAAGAAGATGTAAAATTCAGGGTTGGGGTTGGAGGAGAGGGAAAAAGCTAGAGGAGAAACAGCAAGAGGATCAAAGGCAGACACTATCAGACTCTAATATTAGCCAAGGGAATTGTTTACATTCTGTTGCTAAGGAAAACTTGGAACTTTGGAAAGTGAACCCAACCACTACACCATTGTGACAGCTGCTGCCTGGCCCTGACATCCCTGCAGAGCTATCTGCCAGCTGCTTGCCACTTGCCATTTGTAACCTGCTGTCTGCCAGCCCAAGCAACCCCTTTACAATCTGATGACCCTGTTGTTTTCTGCAGTCTTCAGGAGCAATCCAAAGACTGGATGGATGGCAGTGATTAGAGGGCTATGGGGTGGAGACTGCCATGTTCCGGGCTGCACATTAAGATGGACTGGCCCCTGAATCAAAACCTTTATTCTTAAATCCACAAGAAATGGTTAGTGAGTTCAATGGGGAGGAAAAAGAGGCTTGGGTGATGATCTCCCTGTGCCTCTGACTCAAGGTGTGATATTAGGAAATCACCTAGCATTTCCACCTGTAAACAGGGAGCATCACTCCTGTCCCTTTCCATCATGTAAAGAGAATACATTCGAGCACACTTGAGCTTTTCAGGGAAAAAAAAAAAAAAGGAACTTTGTAAATCTAAGATTGTACACTTCTTAAAAGTAATAAACTGTTTCAGAAGTCCCACTCTGAGCTTATGTAGCAAAATCAGCACTTATCTAGAATCCTGCAAACCTAGACTCTCTTGACTACTATGTCCACTCTTCAATGGTCATGGCCATCTTCACAGACTTAAAAACGCCATAAGAGAGATAGCTGTCCCTAGAGGTGATTTTTTCAAGCTCTCCTGCTCCCCTCTACCTCCCCCCATTATCACGGTGATACTTTATCACCCTGGAACTTTGGAAAATACAGACAAAAATAAAAAAGAAAATAAAAATTACCCATAATCCCCTAGAAAAATCTAGCACTAACATTTCCATGTTTATTCTTATTTGGTGTCATAATGTATCCTTTTGTATCTAGCTCTGTCCAATACACACAATACATCTGTAGTTAACAAAAGAGTAAAGAACTGTCACCACAGGCTGCAGAGCGGAGACTGACGGCTGGCTGACTGGTCTGCGCCCGCGTGCCCCTCTCAGAACAACACATTCTCAGAAAAGGAAAGCCAGCTGTGCAGGTTCAGCGGCAGGACCACTCCCTGGCCCTCGAGCTCTGTCACACTGCAAATGGAGGTTATGTCTGAGATGACTCTTCCAGTGGTTAGGTCTTGCTGTGGCCAGTGTTAAAGCACCATTTATCCCAATGCTCACTGTTTCCGATTGGACCTGTGAACACAGGCTTCAGGCCTCCATGATAGTTTCCCAGCAGGAGCGAAAATGCTTCCACAATGAGCTGATTACAGAGAAAGCTGCAGCTTCAAGAGAAGAATTAGCACTCAGCACGCTCTTTCAGAAGGAAAATTTAGCTGTTTTCAAAACATGTGATTTTTTCTTCTTTCAGCTTATGTTTGTCTAGAGGGAGAAACTAAATGGCTCTAATTCTGTAAAGGCTTAAATGATACGTTCATTTGATCAAGTCATTCCCCAGCTGAAAACACTTTGGTGGTATGCCATAGCTTTGAGAACAGAAGCTCAAGTTCTTAGCACAGCACAGACAAAAATCTACATGATTCAGTTCCTGCCTACCTCTCTAGCTCCACAATTTCCAAAGTATACCCAGTGGAATACCAGTTTTGGGTTTCTGTGGGGGAAAAAAAAAACAAAACTAATCGACGGACACAGAAATTTGGAAAATGCTGCAAATTCTAACCCCCCAACGTCTCACTCTCCACCCCCAACCCTGGAGAGGAATGATCCTGAGGAAGCTTTTGAGTAATCCTGTTTAACTTTGCTTAACTGGTTGTTTCACAAATTCCTTTGGCCACAAAATGCTTTTTTCTTTTTCTACATCTAGTTCACACAAGACACTTTCAGAAATGCTACTGTGGGGGATCAGAATTGGCCACCCCAAAATGTGTCTCTTTGGCATGAGAATTATTTTGGGCTGGCTACTTTTTTTTTTTTTTGCTGAGGAAGATTAGCCCTGAGCTAACATCTGTTGCCAATCCTCCTCTTTTTGCTGAGGAAGATTGGCCCTGAGCTAACATCTGTGCCCATCTGTCTCTATTTTATATGTGGGACGCCTGCCACAGCATGGCTTAATAAGCTGTGTATATGGGCCGGCCCTGTGGCTTGGTGGTTAAGTGTGCGCGCTGCGATGCTGGCGGCCCGGGTTCGGATCCCGGGTGCGCATCGAGGCACCACTTCTCCGTTCATCCTGAGGCCGAGTCCCACATACAGCAACTAGAAGGATGTGCAGCTACGACACACAACTATCCACTGGGGCTTTGGGGGGAAAAAAATAAAATAAATAAAATCTTAAAAAAAAAAAAAAAAAAAAAAAAATAAGCTGTGTATAAGTCTGTACCTGGGATCTGAATCCTGGGCCACGGAAGTGGAGCCAGAGAACTTAACCACCACGCCACCAGGCCCGCTGGCCCTGGTTACTTTTAAGAGATATTTACATTTATAAGGGAAATCTCCATTTGTAAAGGTATCTCCCTCTCTGTACCAGGAAGATGGGAGGGGGGCAGGGGGGGGGGAATGACCTTATCTCTAGAAACTTATCAATGCGGAAGGCAAGGACTTAAATATCTGCTGCATAATAACCTTACTCTTGTTTACTGTGCTTTTCTGGTAATCTCCCACAACTGACTCCCCCTCCCTCAACATCCTCCTTTGTCTTCAGCTGAAGATAGTATTTACTGTAATAGCCTCTGCCATTTTGGTGAGTTACTCAGCTTTCCTGAGTCTCTCTCGTGTATACACGTTATAAGCTTTGTGTGATTTTCTCCTGTTATTCTGTCTCATTTCAATTTAATTTGTAGCCCAGCCAGAAGGACCCAGAGTAGGTAGAGGAATTTTCTTCCTCCCCTACACTACACTGGCCTTACCTTCTCCCAGCTTCACCCACGTTAAACTGGTTCCTTGAATTTCTCTGCTCCCTCTAAAATACCATCCTCCTATTGCTCCGCAGAGTTAACTCCCAGTCGCCTTTCACAATCCAGCTCCAGTCACCTCCTCTGGCACACACCTTCTCAGTCACCCTGCTTAACTGGTTTACACCCTCCTCTGCTCCCCCAGCAATCTGCACACACCGTTATCAGAGCACTTCACAACCGTACTATAATATTTGATTTGCTTGTTTGCCTTCCTACAATAGATACATTTAAGCTCTTCAAGGGCAGGAAAGATGTTTTTCTTTAACCTTGTGTCCTTAATACCTCTGTGCCTGGCACATGGCAGTCTCTCAATAAATGGTTGTCAGATGTTTTATATATGTGGGTTCCTGTTTAAGCAGGACTCTATATAGATACAATACTATACTGTTCCCAAAATCTCATGTCTTAAGAACCACTCCTGATTCATTTACCTGTTTCTATAGATGTGTCTATCTTTAGCAGAACTCGTCACTTCTAATTATTGTTACCAATTTAAACAGTTTGAGGTTTCTGTTCTGCATTCAAAGACTCTTATCACACGGTGGTCTGCACCAGTGAGTTTCTTAGAAGCTGCATCTCCTCATGGTGATTCACTTCCTTCAGTGTGTACCATGTGTTAGTCTGTCTTTGGCAGGGAATGTTTTACAGAAATCCCTTATACCCTGGGTTGTACATGTGTCTCTTCAAGATGATTTTGAATTCCCTTGTGCCATGGCCCCAGAGTTTCAAGGGTATAGACATAGTTTCCATGTTAAATTCTTGGCTTGGGATTTCTAAACTATATGGGTAGTAAAAATTTCCCACAAAAGATTTTTCTGTCCCTGCCCAGACCCTTGGATGGACTCCTTTCCTTGACACTTCTCTGGGCCATGGGCAAAGCACCGTTTTCATGAATTGGGCAGCCCTCTGAGAATTCCAGCTTTCTACAGGCTCTTGGTTGGAGCTCCCAGCCTAGTCAAGTCAAAGCCATGCTGCCTATATCTGTACATGGCATTGAGGTTTGAGCCTCCAGATCCTAAGGTCTACTACACAGGTCTCACACCAACCCTGGTCCACTCAAACCACCCTGGCTCTTTGGTTCTCTTCATTTTGTCACTTGGGAGTCCCTTTCATTTTTCTTTCTTTTTTTTTTTTTTTTTGTGAGGAAGATCAGCCCTGAGCTAACATCCATACCAATCCTCCTCTTTTTGCTGGGGAAGACTGGCCCTGAGCTAACATCTATTGCCAGTCCTTTTTTTTTTTTTTTTTTCCCCTTTTTCTCCCCAAAGCCCCAGTAGATAGTTGTATGTTATAGTTGCACATCCTGCTAGTTGCTGTATGTGGGATGCTGCCTCAGCATGGCCGGACAAAGTGGTGTGTCGGTGCACGCCCGGATCCAAACCCGGGCCACCAGTAGCAGAGCGTGCACACTCAACTGCTAAGCCACAGGGTGGCCCCCTTTTTCCAACTCATTTTCCTATGTTTATAGTGGGAAAGGGGTCCTTGTAAATTCCATCTACCATGCTGCTGGAACCAGTCTCCTGAATACATTTTGAGCCAATTCACTTTTCTCCATCTCTCCTACTACTACTTCAGGGAAAGCCACTGTTCTCTGTCATGTACCTTTCTTCTGCAATGGTCTCCTTACTGGTCATCTCACACCCATTCTTGTCCATTCTTCCCCTGTCCAATTCATACGTAATACTGCAAGCAGAGTTTAAAAGCCAGAAATTTTTAAAATATAAGTCAGATTATGTTATTTTTTGCTTAAAATCTTCTATTGGCATATGACTCAGCAATTCTACTCCTAGGTATATACCTAAGAGAAAGGAAAACATATGTCCACACAGAAACTTGTACATTAATGTTTATAGTAACATTATGCATAATAGCCAAAAGGGGAAACAACCCAAATGTCCACCAACTTATGAATGGTAAACAAAATGCAGAGTATCCACACAATGGAATAGTATTTGGTGGTAAAAAAGAATCAAGTACTAAGACATGCGACAACATGGATGAACCTTGAAAGAATTAGGCTGGGCTGGCCCCGCGGCTTAGCGGTTAAGTGCGTGCGCTCTGCTGCTGGCGGCCCAGGTTTGGATCCCGGGTGCGCACCGACGCACCGCTTCTCCAGCCAGGCTGAGGCCGCGTCCCACGTACAGCAACTAGAAGGATGTGCAGCTATGACATGCAACTATCTACTGGGGCTTTGGGGGGAAAAATAAATAAATAAAATTTTTTTTTAAAAAAAAAGAAAGAATTAGGCTATTGAAAGAAGCCAATCATAAAAGATCACATATTGATTCCATGTCTATGAGATGTCCAGAATAGGCAACTCTATAGAAACAGAAAGTAGATCAGTGTTTAAGTTTAGGGGGAATGGGGAGATGGGGGGAGGGTGGTAGCTAAAGGTTACAGGATTCCTTTTGTTTGTTTTCTGAGGAAGATTCGCCCTGAGCTAACATCCGTGCCCATCTTCCTCTATTTTTTAGTACGTGGGCCACCAGCACAGCATGGCCACTAACAGAGCGGTGTAGGTCTATGCCTGGGAACCGACCCCGGGCTGCTAAAGCAGAGCGCACTGAACTTAACCACTAGGCCACCAGGGCTGGCCCCAGGATTTCTTTTTAAGGTGATGAAAATGTTCTGAAATTGACTGTGGTGATGGTTATCCATATCTGTGAATATACTAAAAACTACTGAATTGTACACTTTAAATGGGCAAATTATATGGCATGTGAATTATATCTCTATAAAGCTGTTTAAAAAAATTCTTGCAGCGGCTCATTATGGTTCTTAGCATATAAATCTCAAATCCCTTACCACTGGCTGTTAAGACGTTGCATTCTATGGCTCCTACCTATTCCTCAGGCCTCATTGTAGACTACTCCTTCCTTTTTTTTTTTCTTTTCCTTTTTTTTTTTTTTTTTGTGAGGAAGATCAGCCTTGAGCTAACATCCAATGCCAATCCTCCTTTTTCTTTGCTGAGGAAGACTGGCCCTGACCTAACAACCGTGCCCATCTTCCTCTACTTTATATGGGACGCCACCACAGCATGGCTTGACAAGCAGTGCATCAGTGCGCGCCCGAGAGCCAAACCTGCGAACCCCGGGCCGCCAAAGTGGAACATGCACACTTAAGCCCTTGCGCCACCCAGCCGGCCCCTAGACTACTCCTTCCTAACTCTCTACTCTCTAGTCACAACACCTTCTTTCAGTTTCCCCAAAGGACTGCGCACCTTCCCACCTCAGTGTCTTTTCAACAGCTTGATTTTCTGCCGGGAACACTCACCCCTTCTCTTCACTGAGCTGCTATTTGTAGCATTTGAGCATCAGAAGCTAAGGATCACCTTCTCTGATCCCCTGGGGGAAGGGGAGTCCTCTGCAGGCAGATCTTCTGTAGCACACAGTCCTAACAACTCATACTACTTCTTCAGAGTGTGATCGTTGGTTAACGGTTGCTGCTTGTCACCAGCACATATGTCTCCCAAGGCCAAGACCATATTTGTCTGGTTCCCTGCTGCATCATCTGGGTTTACCACAGTACTTGGCAACGGCAGGTGCTCGATAAATACTGTGAAAAGAATGACTGAGCCCAACAGCGCTTTCTCTAATATCTTCCTATTCATTGACCTTGTGCCATCTCCCTATTTATTTTATCTAATAAATATCTAATATCCCCCTATTTATTATCTTGTGCCATCCCAAAAATGCACTCATCTTGATATACCACATTCATATTATAATTCATTAATATCTTAATTCTTTTATTATTATTTATTATTTTTTTTTTGGTGAGGAAGATTAGTCCTAAGCTAACATCTGTTGCCAATCCTCCTCTTTTTGCGGAGGAAGATTGGCCCTGAGCTAACATCTGTGCCCATCTTCCTCTATTTTATGTGGGATGCTGCCACAGCATGTCTTGATAAGCGGTGCGTAGGTCTGCACCTGGGATTTGAACCTGCGAACCCTGGGCCGCCAAAGCAGAGCAAATGAACTTAACCACTATGCCTCCGGGCCAGCCCCTAATTCTTTTATTCTTATAGTTGCTGCTCCCTGAGGAAATACACCCTAGTTATAATATGTGGTATGTAGCAGGTACTCAGTAAGTATCTGTGGCTTGAATAAAACTTCTGAAACAAAACCAAAATCTGTAGGAGGTGCTATCTGATTGATGATGGTGATGAAATTCCCAGAAGAGAGTGACAGTCTCTCTAGCTGTCTCTAAATAATGGCTCATGCAACTAAGTATTTAATAATGCAGTTGATAAAGGACCTGATTTATCCACCCTTTCAGGGGTCATGATCTTAATGATGAATTTAACTCATTTTACTTGTCTCAGCTCAGAAAGATTTTTTAAAGGGAGTTTTTTTCAGTGAATAAAAAGATTACTTTTGCATTTAGTTTCTAGATAAAACTAATAGTATCTAAATTACATCTGAGCTATTAAATACATAGACATTAAACATCCAAGATTGATTTATTAAAATTTCCTTGGCTGGAAGCCAATTAAAAGATGACAACTGTTGGCTCTGCAACCGTTAGTGCAGAAAATTGATTTTCTTCAATTTTTATGTAAAGAAATAAAAAAAAGAAAGGAAGGAAGGAAAAGAAAGAAGAAAAACACTGTTTTTCAATTCACTTAACATCTCCCTTCCATTTCTTCTCAAAATGTGTTTAGAGCCGTCTTTATACTAAACATCTAAAAAGTTTAACTCATTGTATCTTGTAGACTATAGGATTTCTTGACTTATTACACATATATACACACTCACAAATAAAAGTCTCCTTCCTTTGGATATTCAAAATAAAATGAAGTCAAACTGAAATTTAAATTTTGATAAAATTTCCCCTCTTTTTCTAGTCTTAAGGGATAATTATGGCCTCAGTTTCTAAGTAGATCTGAAACTCCCAAATGGAGTGCATTCTATTTTTTACACTTCTTTAAGTAGGAGAAAATGACCCATTCTCCTTGGTCACATCTTCCAAGGTCTCTTAATCCTGACAACTGAAAAGTTCTTTTAAGTTTCTACCTTAAATCTCTCCTATGTCAATTAATGACTGCTCTCTCATAATGTTTCTCTAAAGAAATTGCAGAATAGCCAGTTACTGTCCTTCTACCATATCATTATATACTATTCATTTCCTTTTCTGGTATTCTTCTCAAATTAATTAAAACTTTATATCCTAGCTCTATTTCTCCAAGCCTTTTATCATACTATTGCTTTTCTTTGCTGCCAGAGAAGTTGTCATGGACGACCCAGAACAAAACAAGAGATTCTTCTCTGTGCTCAGGTTCTCCAACACAAAATGGGGAAATAATGCCTGACAACGATCTCCCTTATGAGACAAATAGAAAAAAGATATGCTATGTCCATAACAGAATAAGAATCTATGTTAAGTAATCAGAAATAACGAAGATCTCCACCAAAAGTCTCCCAGAGGCAAAATATAAACCCAAACTGTAATACAGAGATATATTTTCACCATTTGTGATTAGGGAAAAGACTTCACACCCACTCCCTCATCTCCTACCTCCAGGCAGAACCCCACAGATGAAATCAGTGCGTCACAAACCTCCTCCTCTCCCTGGCTTCCGCCGAGGAGTCTGTTCCAGGAGAGGAGAGCAGAGTGGCAGTTGTAACCCCATTGGCAGTGCTGGGTGGAGGGCGGTTGGTGATCACGCAGAGCGGGGTGCTAGAAGAGACACTGTCTGCTGTTTTCTCTGCTGTTGAGTCAGCCTGGGATCTGTAAGGTGTCCTGAAACCAGAAAAGACACAAGCAGAAAGAGAACAGTCAGGCATGCTACACAACAAAGCACTGGCACAGGGACAGAGGGTTCGAGACAGGTTGAACTGGAGAAGCTTCTTGCTCAGGGTTTTTTTTTTTTTAATTCTGAGCTCTTAAATCTTAGAACAGTATGATTACATTCAGTCTGATATCTTCTGTCTGAGAAGTTATATTTTATAATTTTTTTTTGCCAGAGATTAAAAAATTTTTTAAAAGTTAGCTATGGCACAAGGCAAGACAGTGACACATGCAAGAGTGCTTTAAATGCCTCTCGAGTACCATCTGGTCTCCACACATGCACACAGAGGCACGGCCTCTCCACACACAAAAAACGACACTAAAGTCACTTACGGGATTAGTCTCCACCTGCCCCTTAATTCTGGGCAGTGAGACTTTGTGGCAGCCCTCAGCCTAGACTAGACAGCCATCCTCTTGGATTACCTAGAGATCTACAACCTCAGTATGTTTAGTTCTCCCGCACCTAGCTTGGCAACTGCTCTCTTTTCATTTTACCAAATGCCTAATTGTCTATATTCATTACTGCACAAATGAGAAACTGAAACACAAACTAATGGGATTCTATATGTAACCTTAACTATAGACTTTCCAATAGCAAGCTGTATAATTAAACTCATTTACATGAAAACAAGACCTTTGTTTCTCAACAAAGAGTTGAGAGCAGCCATTGGCTCTCTACCCAAAAAGCTATCATTTGTGATGTCACAGCTTGTTGCTGGGGTAACAGAGATCCAAAATTGATACTCACAGAGATGGGAAAAACAATGAAAATAACGAATGTTAAAAATCTGTTTTTTTCACCTACTCACAATTACCAGAAATGCTTAAAAGTAGCTATGAGCTCACTTTCAAATAAACACACTATTAGGATAAGTTTGAAAAAAAAATTATCAGATCATAAAAATCTAACTATGGTACCTAGATGCAAACATAAAAAGAGAACAGTTCTGAAGTAGTATCTAAAAAACAGAAGCCACTTCTCCAGAAGTAATTAATGACTCAGAAAAAAGGTGAAATTTTATATTCATTTTTTTAATTAAAAAATGAAGGCAAATAATTCCTCAGACTTACAAGATGTATGAGTCTATAGAAATTATTAATAAAATTAGCCAGAAACAAAGCTACAAACAATTACACTTATTAAAACCTTACCTGAAATTCTTTTTAGGTTAATAATATATTTTGAGATTTTTTATTTATTTATTTATTTATTTATTTATTTTTTCCCCCCAAAGCCCCAGTAGATAGTTGTGTGTCACAGCTGCACATCCTTCTAGTTGCTGTATGTGGGACGCGGCCTCAGCATGGCCAGAGAAGCAGCGCGTCGGTGCGCGCCCGGGATCCGAACCCGGGTCACCAGCAGTGGAGCGCGCTCACTTAACCACCAAGCCACGGGGCCGGCCCCTGATAATATATTTTGGTCTCTGTAATTTCTTATGTTGTAGAAATGCCAAGGAGTTTATTTTATTAAATTATAGAAAAGGACTTTACTATTATTTGAAATGCGTTATAATTTACAGGTAGATTGTTAGGAGCAGAACAGGAGAAGCTCCAAAGCAGGATCAGAGGCTCCAGAATCACCTGGGGCTGAGTTTAAGCCCACTTGGCCTCTCTGATCGCTTTACCTGTAAAATGGGGATAATGATAACTTAAAACGCAGGGTCTTACGGTGATTAAATAAAATAATGTATGCAGAACACTTGCTAACGTGCCCAGAATAAAATATAAACTCAGTGGAAACAAAATAGTGAACTAGGGGCTGGCCCGGTGGCATAATGGTTAAGTTTGAGTGCTCTGCTTCAGCAGCCTGGGGTTCATGAGTTCAGATCCCAGGCGAGGACCTACATACCGCTCATCAAGCCATGCTGTGGCGGCGTCCCACATACAAAGTAGAGGAAGATGGGCATGGATGTTAGTTCAGGGACAATCTTCTTCACCAAAAAAAATAGTGAAATAGACAAGAGCTCTGAAATGGACAAATGTAGGTTCAAATCCTGCCTCGGTTCCTCACTAGCTTATGTGACTTTGCAAAGAGGATTAAGTTTTTGGTCTCAGTCTCCTCATCTATAAAGGGAGAATAAAGTATCATACCCTGGAGGGCTCTTTATAAGACTATAAATAATATATGTGTGCCTGAGACAGCTAGTTATCTAACCCATATTCATCTTCCTTACTAACAGAACCTGTGTATCAAGGGCAGCAATGTACCTAGTTAAAAATCCACATTTTCCCAAGTCTCCCTGGCTGCTAGAGGTAGTCACTGAGACATAAGCAGAAAATTAGTGCTTTTGGGAAAATTCTCAGTTCAGAGGTATTCCCTCTGTGCACTTCCCCTTTTCTTTCTTCTTCCTGCCTAGAATGCAACCATGATGGCTAGCGCTCCAGCAGCTATTCTGGACCATGAGACAACCCATGGAAATGGAAGCCATGATCTAAGGATTGTGAAGCAGAAAGACAGAAGGAATCTGGATCCTTTAGTGACTTTGGAGCTGTGTGCCAGCCCTGCCTATTTCTGGACCTTCTTAAGTGAGAGAAAAAAATAAACCCTTATCATATTTAAGCCCTATTATTTGGATTTACTGTTATGTGTGAGTAGACCAAATCCCAATGTAATTTTTGTACAGTACCTAACCCAAGCCTGGCACATAATGGGGTTCAACAAAGGGTAGTTGTTATTATTCTTCCCCAGGTCCAGCTCTTAATAATCAAGTCACTTCTCTGTGTTTCAGTTTCTCCATCTATGCGGATAACATTTACTACATAATTATACAGTATTAACAGTTCATCATAAGCCTATCCCTCCTGGCCCAATCAATGATCACCATTCATTGTGGGGAAAGAAATCTAGTAAACTGACAAATATCAATCAAGCAC
This sequence comes from Ceratotherium simum simum, assembly GCF_057802395.1. NCBI lineage: Eukaryota > Metazoa > Chordata > Mammalia > Perissodactyla > Rhinocerotidae > Ceratotherium > Ceratotherium simum. Next base: position 1,021,109 of record NC_141935.1, read on the forward strand.
CACCTTCAAAGGTGCTTGTGCAGCAACACTATCATCATTAATGTTTTTCATCTTCTTTGTGTCAGTTGTAGAAACAAGACCCAAAAAAGGAGTCCTTTTGCCATACCCCAAAGTAAAACGGTCTCTGACCAGACATAAAGGATTAAAACCCACAGTGAAAACCACAGCTGAAGTTCTGCTTCACAACGACACACTGCCCAGGCTGCCCTTAGATGAACTAGAAACCAAGAAGACAGCGTCCCAGGAACAAAGCTCAGACAAATACAAACCTCCTCCTTCCCACAGTGTTCTCAGCAAAACACTCTCAGTGGCTGGAAACATTCACAAGGCTACAGGAGTCTCTTGGAACAAGAGTTAGCTTTCCTTCTGATTTGGTTTGTATGCCATCTTCCGAAAAGACTAAACAGAAGAGATTCCTAACTCATAATTACTGGAAAATTAATCTAAGTGAAATATGGGGACATTTTTAATATGTGATTTACCACAACCGTATGACCCTTAAGTTGTAATCACAACTGGTAAGGCTATTAAGAGATGAAAGCAGTCACGTTATGTTGATGCCTGAACACCAAGTACAAAGACACACACCCTCTGACTTTTCAACAAGCAACTGTTGAGTGGCTAATATAAGTCAAAGCAAAAGCACGCTCTTACTGTGGACATTTTCACAGGAATTCAAACTTGCTTCCGCAGTGACAAAATCTCTTTGGCTTAAATCTCTTCTGTGTATCCAGAGGCATTAGCTTTGACGAACGTGACTCGAATGGCCCCACGCAGCCTTACCTGCCATGGTGTACGGATGCAGAAGTGTTTGCACTGACTGGTGCAGGGCAGGAAGAGGCAGGCTGCCACCTGCTGCCCCGAGAGGTAGATGAACCAATGGTAATGGGTGAGGTAGCAGATGAATTGCGACTGGCTGAAATGTAGGGACTTGTGGGGTCACTACTTCTACCAAATGACGCACTGCAAAACAGCACACAGTCACTTTGTTCAGGACATGCTGCTCACCCACCATTTCCCAGCACCACCTTCCCACCCAGATTGTGCACTTAAAAGGAATGCAGACCAAAGAGAGGGTATGACAACTGGGAAGTGGAGGGACCAACCCCAGCCAGAGCTGGGTCATGGCAGCAAGCAGGCATCTGTCAATCATCCCACAGAGTGAAGGAACGTGAAGGAGGAGAGACGATATGCAACAAGAGAAAGCAGCAGAGTAGACAGATGAAGAGAGTAGAGGCTGAGAAGGGGTATAATAGGAATAGAATAATTTTATTAGAAAAAATAATTCCCAACAAACCCCAAGGCAAAAAATCATGCAACCCCAAATGTCTACTTGATAGAGAAGCAGCACTGCAGAAGCTAAAGTAGGACTGAGAATCTGGAGAGGTCTGGAGCAGAGATTTAAAATTAAAGAGTGGAGAAGAGTAAAGAAGCTCTGTAGAAAAGATGTGTTTGAGAACCACAGTTACTTAGCTTAAAGCAAAAATGCCTTTGGGAAAATTTACAGTTTCAGTTTAGAAAGTAATACTGCATGGCCAACAGAAGACAACTTTCTGTTTCAACTCAAGACACGTAAGGACTGTCTCAACTGCAGCAAAAAATTCTGGGGTCAGAATTTGAAAAAGACTTCTTGACTCTAATAGTAATGAGACACTTGAGGGGGTGACCAAAAAAAGCTAGGAAGCCTTCTTTGGAAAAGATGTGTTTTACTGGGCCACATGAAATGACTGTCGGCCTAAAGACAAGAGATGAACTAGGAGTGTAAAGTGTGCTGAGGCTGGCATAGCCCGAGGATGACAAACGTCTACTCACACTCTCCTCTTTAAATAGTGATGGTGTATGGTCCTTCCTTTTGAAAAGATCATAAAATAAGATTTTGTAAAATCAAAAAGTGCTTTAGAGTTAGAGAAGAAGAGCTTTGGAAATCCAAAGCATGAAGCGAGCCGTAGATCTTCTCTCAGAAAGTGCTCACATAAGCAGGCATGCTTCCACACTCACTAGAGGCAGGCCTTCTCTGTTCACCACAATTATGCCAAACCACACCTATCAGACCAGAGGCTACTCACTCAACCCAACTGCTGATGATGTGGATCGTGAAAATCAACAACCCCACCACAAAATAACAACGTGCCTGAAAATTAGATGTCAGCTTTCTCTCTTTCCTAGATCTAGAACATTACTTTCTTAGGAAAGTTTTCTTGGCCTTGGATCCAACCATAAGCAGTAATGATGTATCTAGAGAGACGAAGGCCTTAGCCTTGAAGACAAACAGGTGCTGGCCTCATCAAGCCAAGAACACTGAGCTTGTAGATGAAGCTTCAGTGAGACCCTGAACTGTCCTTGTGTATACTCGTATACTTTCAAAGCTGAGTCCTTTCTTACAGGATGAAGCTGCAGAACTGAAGAACATTAAAAGGCTGTTTGTTTTATAGCTAACTAGCTGAGAAGATTCTTCCAGTGTTGACATTAACTAGTTGAGAAGATTCTTCCAATCATGTGGAAATAAGTTTTAATCCCAAACACACAGTCTGTAGCTAAAGCCAGTGTCTAAGTAGCCACCCAATCGTCTAAAAACCTAACGAGGAGGGCTGTGGCAGGAAGAGGCAGCCAGAGGGTCAAGGAAGTGGAGGTGAAGAAAGAATTCAAAGAAAGCAATGAGAATCAGATTCTTCCACATCAGCAGCAAAGTTCAAATCAAAATCCGAATTAGTATATCTTACAGCTTAATGGCTCTGGCAAGAGTGCTTTGCTTGCTGGCTGGTACATGGCAAAGAAAATAATTGCAGAAAAGGGAATACAGATGAGAAGAGGGGAAGGAAACCCATGTACCTTCTCTGCACCAAACTTGCGAGTTTCACATCTTGATGGATCTGAGGGCCATTAAAGTCATAAGAAAAAAAAAAACTCAAGTCCCTAAATTAACAGGCTTCAATATGAAACTTCTTTAATGCAATACAAAACTGTCCCCATGTCCCACCCCATCACCACCCTGTAGGGTCCCTCCCTCCTCCCCTGAAAAAATATAACTTGAGAACTACTCCAGTTTTAGAAAAAGGAGAGCTAGCCACTGGATAAGGGTGAGTTAAATTCAGTCCTGCTCAGAGATTACTAGAAGTCACTTCTGGTTGAAGAGTTAATAGGACTGAGAGGATGGAGTATCAATTCAGATCTGTCTGTGGTAAGAATTTGGAATTAGCTTAGTTTAATTCAGTTAAGAAATTAATTTCAATTTAAAATTAGTCAAGATGTTACTCCCAAGAAATCTAAAAGTAATTCATTTTTTGATTCATTTTTGTGGTGCTAATTGGACATAAATGGCATGCAATTATTACCCATATACCCATGGCCAGACTGAAGGAAAATCATCTCCCAGCCCTTTGGACCTGGTACCTTTTCAAATAGGTTGATACGTAGGTGGAAGGAGCAATTGTCTGTGGAGTGTCATTTCCCCTTGCTTCATCCCTCCATAGCTGCCGGGTATAGGAGCCGCTCCGCACTAGATTTACAGCTGATTCTCTGTAGAGGCATGAAAGGAAAACAAAACATTGATGCCTACCACAGCTTTTGTCCATGATACAATGCAAACAGAGAGAGAAGAGTCAGATAGGCAAGCTGCAATATGGCTAAAGAAATAGACACATTTTTCAAGTGATTCTCTGTTTTATATACCTGTTTTCTGTATAGATGGAGGATGAGAGGTATTACTGTCTTCTTTATCAACTTCAAAGCCAACTATCTTCAATACGTACCAATCCTTATGTCAAAGGTCTCTAACCCTTTTATAATGAAAAGTCACTTTTGTTTCTCTTCTACAAAGCTTTGCAAATCAGTCTGTGGAAGTAGGTTGCTCATAAGAAAGCAGGGACAGGGGTGGTGAGGAAGATAAGGAAGTGTCATCAGGAAAGAAGTTACTACAGAAGAGGAAAGAGGAGGAGGACTTGGTGGAAGCCTCTTTAGCATTATAAATGAAAAGGCATCCAGGAGAGGGCTGCAGTAGGATTTCTGATCCACAGTTGTTAACTCAGTGTCTTTGCTACAAAAGCTAAGGGTCTCCATGTTTCACGAGCTCCTTTAGAGCAGTCCTTTTTTTTTTTTTTTAAAGATTTTATTTATTTTATTTTTCCCCCCAAAGCCCCAGCAGATAGTTGCATGTCATAGCTGCACATCCTTCTAGTTGCTGTATGTGGGACTCGGCCTCAGGATGGACGGAGAAGTGGTGCCTCGATGCGCACCCGGGATCCGAACCCGGGCCGCCAGCATTGCAGTGTGCGCACTTAACCACCAAGCCACAGGGCCGGCCCATAGAGCAGTCCTTCTTAAACTTCAATTTACATTTGAATTACCTAGGGAATTTTATTAAAATGCAGATTCTAATTCAGCAGGTCTGGGGTGGGGCCCGAGATTGTGCACTTCTAACATGCTTCCAGGTGATACCAATGTGGCTGGTTGGAGGACCAGACCTTGAGAACCAAGGTTCTAGATCAGGTTCTGCTCTGAGATGTGGCAATACTTCAAAATCCCCATCTTCATTTTAACTGATAAGGAAGACTTGAAATTTTATCTACTTACAAATTAAAAGTTGATGAATTCAATTCAATGACACCATTTTTAGTTTACTACGGGGTAGGCCCTGTGCTAGGCACTAGGGGTACTTGAGAGACCAGACAGAGGTAGACCCTGCCAGTACAGAGCCTGCCGGTGGAAGAGAAGGCATCCATACTCAGAAGGGTCAGGGGAGACTTGTTACAGACAGTAACGAGAACCTGAAGGGCCAAGAACCGGCAAAGCAAGGGAGTAAGGGCTGGGAGGTGTTCTGAGCAGAAGGAACGAACAATCCATACTGTGCTAAGGACACCTGTGGGAAGACGGCAGCAGAGGACTTGCCAAGAGGTCACTATGCCCAGCAGAGTTAAAGAGGACCGCCTTGGCCTGTATTAGGATCACCTGTTCTCCTTCTCTTCAATGTCACTTGTGTTGCTGAGCCTTCGGGGTGCGAGTGAGTTAAGATAGCTTCTGTTTTCTCGGTCCTGTAAAATCAGAACAGGTAAAGCACAGGGAAGGTGTGTAAACCATTTTGGGTAAAAAAGCAGAACTTCATACACCTACAGAATCTTATCTCTGTATTCAACACCAATTTCAGTCTGAGCGGGATTACAAAGGGTCAGCTTTCAAAGGCTTCTTCCTAACTTTCCTCCATTAAAAACCAATATGTAGGAAAACAATTCTCATGGGAAAAGCAAAGACAATTAAATAAGGAAAAAGACCACACAAGTTACACACGCAGCAGCCCTGCCAAGAGAGGGAGGCTTTGAAAAGCCACAAACAGAAAGCTCCACTCTCAAGTTCTTATGAAATAAGCCTCATTTCTTCCCCAGCCTACCTCTTCCTTGAAATGCAGCTTCATGTACAACAAACATGCTGCACAGTTAAACCCACCCGTATGCTCACCCCCTTGAGAAGTCTCCCGAAAGGCAGCACTGAGCGAGGAAACTACGACTGCGAGAAGACCTGGCCCCAAGAAGAGCATCAAGTGAGCCCAATAAAATCTAGAACCCAGAGTGAAGAAATGAAAATATACTCATCTTGGATGAATACGCAGATGAGCTCTTGGGAAATTAGCCTGATCATATGTCTACTAACGAAAAAATGAGACATGTAAAATTTATTTTCTAAGTGCTAATTTGCCTGAGCTTCATTAGGGTTGAAAGCCCACCTCAGGGACTTTGCTTCTAAGCATCAAAAGAATCAATTACTGGTATTGGTTTGGAGGAAGTCTTTTAGGCCACATCTAAATTTTCATGCTTCTGACTCAGCTTTCTGCCCTAGGTAAGGAAGGCAGGAGGAACGAACATAAGGTACGCCAAAAAGAAAAGGGTTTTTTCTTCTTTGGCCAAGAAAATAATATCAAGCAAATAGCTACTTGACTAAACTATCAATGTGCCTGTCTCCTTTTAAAGACTTTGTACTTCTAGAATCAAATTAGGGACTAGATAATATTTTCCTTTGTTCCCAACACTGAATTTTCACGAAGGAAACTGCCCAACCGCACCTTATCCTTGCTGTCCAGCAGAGTGGAGATCCGAGGGCTGGATGATGAGCGGTAGACGGAAGAGCCTCGGTCCCTTAGGGCCTCCGTGGAACCGGCCACCTCACTCAGCATGTTGTGGCTGCCAGTTTTTCTGAGTCCTAGCCTCCATGAAGAAGGAGATTCATCTTTGGGCTCTTCCGGCTTGTTAAAAAGGCTGGAGGAGAACTATGAGGAAGAAGCAAATAAAAGAAAGGAAAAAGAAAGGTGCTGATGATTGTTTTCAGCCTATTTGCCTTTTCCGCACTTAACTAAGTCACTTCAGTGAGGCAACGTAAGGAGAAGAAACACGTGGCAGGCTTTCTGCCAATGCTCCCTTCCTCACCTGGCAGGCGTGAACAACCTCAGGGCTCCCTCTGTCCCTGAGACAGAGATAGCCTCAGATTCTCATCACAGTACTCCTACCTGATGGAGCTGCTCTGGGAAATCAGACACTATTGGCTCCCACTATGCAGCAAGTACTGACCCAGGACACCAGAAGATCTGAGTTCTAGCAGAGCATCTTCTCCTGACTCACGGGTAACTGCAAATAGGACACTTCACTTCTCTAGTCTCAACATGCTCCTCTGTAAAATGGTGACAATGAGCTCAATTCCTCCTTATAATCTGTGGAGACTGGAGAACACAAGATGAGTCCATTTATAAATATGTTTTAAGGGACTGTGATAAGACGGGTAAGCTGATTTAGGTATTAAGTACACTTAAGTATTAGTATTTTTACTCGTATTAAAACACTAAATAATAATCCTAAATAATGAAAATACTAAAGGCCACCCCACTCAGATTCTAACTGCTTCTTTCAAGAAAATAGTTTATTTGATCTAGGGCAGTCGTTCCAAGTGTTTCAGATTTCACCTAGCAGCAAATTAAAAAAGAAAAAAATGATAGGAGTCATAGAGTTGCCACCTTTTTAATTTGCCAAGAGAGAACAACTTTCAAAAACTGGTTATTTCCATCACTACCATTTGATTAAAAAAAGAAACAAATGTCAACATTAGAAAAGAAAGCTTTATGGAAAGCTTACATTGTCTGTAATTATCTCATTTTGCCATAAACCACAGAAAACATCATAGACTACTGTCAGCCCAGAGACCAGTATGCGGTACAACTGATCTTTATAACAACAGCCAACAGTCTCTTCTTGGGGGACCTCTGGGGAACCCCCCCCCTCTGCAGGACCTCTGCAAGAAGGCTCTGGTCTTTCTCCAGACACCAGGCCACCTTTACTGCCTGGTGTGGTGAAAAGGCAGCAGAAACATAAATCACTTGTCTCCAACTCACACTCTGATTTTCTCTTGTACTCAGTCATCTGAATGTATGTACTTAGGTCCTCTTTCCAGCTTTAGAGGCTCAATCAAGTTAGCTCTTTACAAGCCACCTGATTCTGAGAGGAAAAAGGTCTTTCTCAGCATTGTTTCAGCAAAGTGGAATAAGTATATGTGTATGTTGTATTTTTCTTTTAAAAAGAACGAAGCCTAGTCACGCCCAGGAGCAGTGGGAGTATGTGAGGTACAACTAAATGACAGGATGACGAGTGAGGACGGCATTCCACCTGAAACCTCCCTAATGATTCACAGTGACGCTCCCAGAAGTAAATAAGCAGCCAGGCCTTTGCTTCCTCATTTCCACAATGACACCATAATCCCATCTTTTCAACTCCTGAGGTTCTAAGAAGGCCAGTAAGTGAATATCTGTAAAACCACAGAGCTTTTTCAACAGCTTCATTCTAAAGAACTCAGCTTAACTCTTAACCTCAAAACTAATTTTACACTCTGTAGAGCAGGGTCATCATTCAGCTCTGTCTCACTGACTAGGAGCTTATAGCTTGCCACAGATCTGGGCAAAGCTGCAGGAGGAGGTGCCTCTGGTATTTCAACAAGTTCTTTCTATCCCTGCTCTCTATTCATCATAAACTATAGACTTTACTTATGCAAGTAAATTTGAAACAAGAAGTAAAAAAAGGAGAGTGGTCATCAAAACAATTAATGCTGGATGCCAGATATCTTCCTAGCCCAATCTGAGCTGTACACAGACTTACCTTAACTTCAGATATGAAGAAAATAGGCAACTGACAAAAGCTTTTTGGTTCCAGACTACTATATCCTATGTTATCTGAACACAGTGTAGCCAACCTTGTTTGGTGATGGTTTTATAGTTTTGTGGGCAATGTTAGGGATGCAATGTTTGTGTCCCCCTTCCCTAAATTCATATGTTGAAGCCCTAACCCCCAATGTGACTATATTTGGAGATAAGGTGGCTGTCTGCAAGCCAGGAAGAGAGTCCTCACCAGGAACTGAATCAGCTGGCACCTTGATCTTGGACTTCCTAGCCTCCAGAATTGTGAGAAATAAATTTCTATTGTTTAGGGCCGGCCCTGTGGCTTGGTGGTTAAGTGCGCGTGCTGCGATGCTGGCGGCCCGGGTTCGGATCCCGGGTGCGCATCGAGGCACCACTTCTCTGTCCAGCCTGAGGCCGAGTCCCACATACAGCAACTAGAAGGGTGTGCAGCTGTGACATACAACTATCTACTGGGGTTTTGGGGGCAAAAAATAAATAAAATCTTTAAAAAAAAAAAAAAAAAATTTCTATTGTTTAAAGGCACCCAGCCTGTGGTATTTTGTTATGCATCCTGAGCAGACTAGGACAGGCAAGAATGTGTCTTCAAGGCCTTTCTCATTGTTACTGCAGTAGGGGGAAATATAATATCCAAATGAATTCCAAAGTACTTACTCTTCTGGCCGAAGAGGTGGAGAAGGTATTCTGAGCTGGTGCTGGTGTCTGCTCCATGGTACTTCTCTTGCTTTCAGAGTTGGAATGGTTGACAATGGCTTCTGGCTTTTTATCTGTTACTTAAGACAAGACAAGCAACAAGTGCAAGTATGAAAATCTTATCTCTGTGTGTGCATGGACTTTTCTGCTAACAGGAAAGGTTTACTCATTATCAAGACAGATTATTAGGGTTATGTGATGCCTGGACTCAAACTAAGATGCCATAAGAAAATAAACTCAGTGCTACTCCTTTCTTGGTAGGCTCCAGCTCCAATTCCCAGACATATAACTGAAAACTTTTTCCACATGATATATCATCTATAAAATTCATTAGTAAGTACATATTAAGAATCTACTCTGTTTTAGGGGGTTGGGCAGGAAAAACTAGAAAAAGTGTAAGATAGATTTCTAGGTAATTACAATCAAGAAGAGATAACATGTATAGTAGTAGTAGTAGCAGTATAAGATCATATGTAAATTAGGTGCTAAATTGGTTGATTCAGATTAACAAGTACTTTAGGAGTTCAGAGAAGAGGCAAAACCTCTGAGAGAGAGAACAATAAGGAAAGATGCCATGGAGGAAGCTGGAAGACAAATATCAATTGGCAGGAGGAAGAAAGGGCATGAGTAATGGCTCAGAAATCAGAATATACACATGTTGGTCAGTGAAGTGGCAGACCTAATTTAAGTAATGAGTATTCTTGGGGTTACAATAGAAAACAAAGGTAGAAAGGATTACAGAGGATATTGCAAGTTAAGCTACAGAACTACAGCGTTTATGTACCCTGGAAACAGAGCTCCAGAGTAATCTACCCACCAATTATGTGACAATTTTAAGCCACATCCCATCTGTGTAACACCGGGCAAGTTACCATATATGAACCTCTGTTTTCTCATTGATTAGTCAAGGATTTTAATTCTTACCTTATGAGTTGCTATAAAGATTAGAGCTAATGTTTTTAAATTTCACAGCTCAATGTCTGGCCATAGTAAGTCCCTAGTAAATAGTTTATTATTATTAATGTTATTATTTTTGTGGTTATTGTGAATATTCAAGGCACTCTTTAAATACTATCTGAATATCTCTATCTCCAAGAAATCTACCTCAATAGCCAAATGTGACAAATTATTACAGTAAAAACTCCCCTGAATCTATACCCTTGTGTGGTGGCCTCTCATACTGACTCTCGGCTTCACAATGTGACTTTCCATGGCCACTGGGACATTAGCAAATATGACTCAAGCAGAGGCTTGGAAAGTGCTTGCACATAGAGCCTTGCCCTCTCTGACCACTTCTGGAATCTGGCTGCCATGTGAAGAGGCAGGGGCTAGCCTGCTTGGCCCACTTGCCCCAGACATCCTAGCCAACCACCAGAAAGGTGAATCAGGCCACCCAGGACCAGCTATCTCCCAGCTGACTTACCAACTGACCACAAACACACGAGTGAGCCCAGCATTACCATATGAAGGAGAGAACAGCCATCCCAGCAGAGCCCTTCCCAAATTGCCAAACCACAGAATTGGGTGCACATAGTAGTTTTAAGCACCACTAAGTTTTGGGATGGTTTGTAACGCAGTAATAGTTAACTAATACACCAAATGTTCAAGTCAAATAAATAAAAGAAAGGGAAAAAATAGAAATCCAAATCAAACTGCTTACATTTACCTCAAAATTAATTAGTATTCTTTACAACTACATTTATATATAAGACACATGAAAACTGTCATTTTTTGAGGTTGTATCTGTGGATCTTTAAAAACAACATAATTGCATTCAATAAACACTTATTCAGTACACACATGTCAGGCATCATGTGGAAAGGTTCAGACATAATCCACTTCCTCATTTTCTCCCCACACATATTCACGGAACATCCCCCTGTACAAGCCCCTGTGCTAGGCACTACAGAGCCACAAAGAGACGCAAGAACATAACACATTCCAGTGCTTCCGAAACTCGCTGGTGGGGGAAGAACAGAGATGAGAAAAAAACAAAAATAACACTAAGTATTATAAGTAATATAAAAGTGGTTCAAACAAATAGCTAGAGGAGTCAGAGGAGGGAAGGAAAACTTGTACCTATGATGATAAAGCTTCATAAGGGAAGTTGATTTGAGCTGAGCTTTGAAACGCAAGAAAAACTTCAACTGGCAGTAACGTGTAGGGACGTGTGCTGGAAGCGCCTGGCTCCTGCGTACACCAGGCCACCGACACTGCTCTCTGAGATCACCACCACCTCCCAATCGCTGTAGCACCCTTGTTCTCTCCCCTCTCACTCCTGCCCCGGCTCTTCTGATGCAGAAATACAGATCCTGGTTTTCCTCAACCTCTCTGACCACACCTTCTTTGCCTCCTTCATGACTCCACTTCACTTCCTAAACACAGTAGCCCCAAGATTCTTTGCTATACCTCTTTTCCCTACAATCTCTCCCTTGGGAATCTCGTCCTTTTCCACAGCTTCAGCTTTCACTTCCTAGGTAGGTCATTTCCTTCTGCCCCTGCAACTCTGAGGAGTCCCAGATCAAAGCCAGGATCTCATGGGGCCCCGTGGTGTAGCGGTTAAGTGCGCGCGCTCCACTACTGGAGGCCTGGGTTCGGATCCTGGGTGTGCACCGAGGCACCCCTTGTCAGGCCGTGCTGTGGTGGCGTCCCATATAAAGTGGAGGAAGGTAGGCACAGATGTTAGCCCAGAGCCAGTCTGCCTCAGCAAAAAGAGGAGGATTGGCATGGATGTCAGCTCAGGGCTGATCTTCCTCACACACACAAAAAAAGTCAGGATCTCAGGCATGCCACTTGCCAGCTATGAAACCTAATCTGCCCAACCTCCTACAGTTGTAAAAGGTGACGATAAGAATACATACCTCAGAGTGTGGCTGTAAGGATTAAATAAAAATGTTTAAGGGTGTTGCAAAGTAAAAAGCACTATACAAATGTAGTGTTATTATAATCTCCCAAACTAAATATAATCTTTCTTCCTGGTGAACTCTGCTGACTGCATTTATCTCTCTCATGTGACTTGTTTTATTCATGTATATGCCTTCCTGTTCCCCTCTGTCCCCTGGATACAGTCAACAAAAACATTTAATGAATGTGAATGCCTGTCATGTGTCAGGCATTGTGCTGAGACCTGGGAGTACAATGATAAACCTGGAGCTCCCAGCCAAAATGATGAGTGCTACAACAGAGATAAGAATGCAGTGCCAGAAGGATACTACTAGGGGAGCATTTACCATGGGGTGGAAGAACAGTGAAGTGGTCCATTCCTTTTCAGCTTCTTGTATAGAAAAACCTAAGAAAGACTTCTTCGATCTGATAGATTCTATAGCTTCTAACAGAAACCTTTCCATAAGCACTTGATGGCCAGAAATGAAGTCTAAGGCACAAATAAATATTGAGGGTAGGAGAGCTCAGGGCCTGCTTGGGGAAATTAAGTAATCCAGCTTGGCTGGCATACGTCCGTACCTACGGAGAGCACTGGGAAGGCCAGGCTGTGTGGTTGGGGATAGATGGAGCGGGGAAGATGGGGTGCTGCACGATGGAAGGGTGCTGGGGGTGTTTCACTCCACAGCAGCATTGAGGTGGGCTGCGGTAACAGGAGACCTGAGGTGAGGCACAGACCACGAAGCAACTGCAGTAGACCCAGCAGCTCCCTCCCTTTCTTCCAGTACCTTGGTAGCTAAAAAAGTGATCTGCATAGAGCAAGCCCAGATATTAATTCCAAATAATACTTGAAGCCTAAACCTAATCCTAACTACTCAATAAACAATACAAGTATTAAAAAGACAGACATTTCTTTTTTTTTTTTTTAAGATTTTATTTATTTATTTTTCCCCCAAAGCCCCAGTAGATAGTTGTATGTCGTAGTTGCACATCCATTCTAGTTGCTGTATGTGGGACGCGGCCTCAGCATGGCCGGAGAAGCGGTGTGTCGGTGCTCGCCCGGGATCCGAACCCGGGTCGCCAGCAGCGGAGCGCGCGCACTTAACCGCTAAGCCACGGGGCCGGCCAAAGACAGACATTTCTAAATTTTGATAGATACTACCCTGGCATTCCCAGAGCAAGGTGTGCCTGCTTAACAATAGAAATTCAAATCTCGGTGAATAAAAGGTCACCTCCCTCACTACAAACTTAGCTGGTGCCCATCTTCTCTATAGAACTGATGGTCTCTAACTTCCACTGGTGACATTCAATGAGCCTCAGAGATTGAGACACGTTTCTTCGAGTCCCATAACTGAGAGAAACCACATCAGCAAACCAGACCTCACCAGGAGCTGGGGCCTAGATGACAGAAAGAGCTAATACCCTCATTATGGGCAGGCAGCAATGGCAGGGTTCCAAGGAAAACACAGACCTCATTATAAAGCAAATGCGTACCCTTTCCTGTAACTTGGTCTTGTAGCTGGAAACACTCATCTTCTTGTGGACTCGAAACTGGAGGGATAATATGCCAGTGAACGCAGGACATATGTACTATAAAATCTTAGTTTATCATTAACTTCCAATTGTCCACGAGAACTATTCTGTTGCAGGAGAACCCCTATTCAGTTTTACCTAATCAGGTAAAACCAGTATCTCTTTTCTCAGTGTGTGCCTGACTATGTATCAAAACCTACGGGTTATTTTATAGCTTGATGGTCTGACCACTCAGCACTTCACTCCCACTGTTAGAGTTCCAGTCTTGCCATATAATAAACTTAAGAAGCTTCATGTGATGTAAATATCATCAGTAAGAGTCATAAAGATAAATATGATTTTGTTCCGTCTTCAACCCCTGCTTCAGGAATTGAAGGAGCTTCACATAATAAGAAGGAAAAATAAAACGATTTTGGGATTCTGTTTAGGGAATCAGATAAACCTGAGAACTAAATGCAAATTTTCACCAGTTGGTTACATGTACTTGACCAAAAGTGCCTCTGCAAGATCTCACCTTCCCTGCCTCTCGGCATACTGAATTTTTGGAATCTGGTGTCTACACCCTACCAACCCAAGGTCAGAGCAGCTGGGTTCCTTACACAAGAATTCTTTGTGCATGTTATCCTATGGCTACAGAGGAACTGGTAAACATATTCTAACATAGCTCACAGCTTTTACAACCAAGTTTTCACCAGCAATTTGCTAGCCTATCTTTGAAAACTAAACTTGAAGTTCTTTTTTTTTTTTTTTTTTTAAAGATTTTATTTATTTTATTTTTCCCCCCAAAGCCCCAGTGGATAGTTGTATGTCGTAGCTGCACATCCTTCTAGTTGCTGTATGTGGGACTCGGCCTCAGGATGAACGGAGAAGCGGTGCCTCGATGCGCACCCGGGATCCGAACCCGGGCCACCAGCATCGCAGCGCGCGCACTTAACCACCAAGCCACAGGGCCAGCCCCTAAACTTGAAGTTCTTTTAGGAGCCCTCTGAGGCTTGCCTGCCTCGCTCTCTGACAAGCAGGGATCTCCTCACACTATGGGAATGGAGGATCTTTGATATGAACATCTTTGCATTACCTGCCTCCTTCTCAGTTTCTGACTCCGAAGCTTCATCTTCACCTTCCTCTTCCTCTGAGCTGGAGCTGCTGGATTCTTTGTTTTCTTCCTCCATTTCTTGGGACTTACATGTCTCTTCCTCATAGAGCATCTTCTCTTTGCTAAATTAAAGATGACAATCTGAGTGTAATTCAGAAATGACAAACCATTTCCTAACTTCACTGACAATCAGGTATAAGGAGAACGAGTCTATAAACTTCTATGTAGAAACAACAACAGAAATATATTCAAATCCTTCTTTATATCTGCATTCTTCTGAATCCTTGGGTTTTTACAGACTAAGGTTCAGTATTTGACTTCAGAGTATGACTTAAGTAGATCTAGCCTGTTCAACACACAGAAAGAAAGGAGGGTTATGAATCTTGATGATGATGGAGCAGGTAAATATTCAAAAAAATCATTTAACAAATGTTTACTGAGTGCTCACTACATACTAGGAATCATGCCAGGTACTGTTGTGGTGGTAAGCAAAACAGACATGGTCCCTGAGCTCACAGAACTTACAGTTAGGGAAGCAGCTGGGACTAAGAAGCCCAAAGCTAGGAAAAAAGTAATGCTGTACATGGTCTCAAGCTAATTTCTAAGTTTAAAACAGGTTCACTCATCCTCAGTGTCTCCCCGCATATCAATGCTACCTCCTTGCACCTCAAACATTCCTAATGTTTAAAGATCATTTAAACTAAAATCAAACACAGAGTTCCGTTACCATATAAATTCTCAAGCTAAGTATGCCATACACATATGCACCCACACACAGCAGAGCTCATCACATTTCTCAAGCCCCAAATATCTTACTTCTTGAAGAGTCCACTCTGCAACTTGCTATTCAGGTCTGACTCAATGAGCTTATTCCGTGTCTCTTTTTCACTCAGAAGCTGGAAATTGAGAAAACAGAGAAAAGGGAAGAAGATGACTATTGGTAAAAACTCAGCAATGACAAGAACTCAAAATAGTACTGTCATTCCGAAGACAGGACCAAAACCACAAGGAGAGGAAAGAACTGGGAAAAGAGAAACACAGCAGCTGGGTCTCCTTAGAAGATAATGACAGAGAAAACCCTCATCCAAGGTAGAAGAGAGAAACCATGGTGTTAGAGCTTCAAGAAAACTGCCCCCATCAAATATCCAAACCCAATCTTCCAAAAAAGCACAGCCTCTGAAGGATAAAAGCCAGAAGGTACTCTGAAAGAATTCTTCATGATCCATGTACTGAACTAAGTGGGCAATAGTTCTGAAGAAAAAGCAGGTACCCAATGGGAAATAAGCCCTTGGAAAAAACTGTCTGGTATTTACATATATATTCTAGACAAAATGTATGTATATCCCTGGACCCTAAAGTTATGCAGGGGGCAGAGATAAGCACTATGCCTAGTAGTGTAGAAATGTTATTTACTGAAGACATTATTTATGTTCAAAAGCGGAACCACGCTGGGTAAAGGATACACGGGAACTCTCTATACTATTTTTGCAACTTCTATGTGAGCCTAAAAATTATTTCAGGGGGCTGGCTTGGTGGCATAGTGGTTAAGTTCGCGTGTTCTGCTTTGGAGGCCCAGGGTTCGTGGGTTGGGATGCTGGGCATGGACCTATGCACCACTCATCAAGCCATGCTGTGGAGGCGTCTCACATAGAAAACAGAGGAAGATGGGCACAGATGTTAGCTCAGAGACAATCTCCCTCAAGTAAAAAGAGGAAGTTGGGCCACAGATGTTAGCTCAGGACCAATCTTCCTCACCAAAAAAAAAATAAATAAATAAAATAAAAATTATTTCAGAATAAAAAGTTTAAAAAACAACAAAAACTTAACTATGCAAAGTGTACATCTTATATTAGTAAGGCTGTTGCTGCTAAATAACAGCACCAAGGGGCCGGCCTGGTGGCGTAGTGGTTAGGTTTGCCCACTCTGCATCTGGAGGCCCGGGGTTCGCAGGTTCAGAATCTGGGCGCGGATCAACACGCCGCTTGTCAGGCCCTGCTGTGGCAGTGTCCCATATACAGTAGAGGAAGATGGGCACAGATGTTAGCCCAGGGCCAATCTTCCTCAGCAAAAAGAGGAGGATTGGCAACGGATGTTAGTTCAGGGCTAATTTTCCTCCCCCCGCCCCCCCCAGCCAAAAAAAAAATAACAGCACCAATACTGTACTTGGAAAGCCCTCACTTTTAGTGATTCCAATTGCTCATCAGAGAAAACAGAAAGAACTACAGGTTGCATTTTCTGAGCTTTATATATGCACCTTTTCCACTGAGCCTTGAAGTCACCAGCATCTTTACTTTACCACTCCAGACATGAGGCTGAACACACGTGAGGTTAAATATAGTTGATGTCTCATCACTGAACTATATGGTTCTTTCACTCAGAACTGCTCTAAGTTTCTTACATTTGTCCTAAACTTGAGTTAACATGCCCTGAGCCAGAGCCCACGCAAAGGAAAACACAGAGAAAAGCTAGTGATTTTGTTCTGTCCCACCCTGTTCAAACAGGAAATTCTCAAGCACTTAATATGACTGGCCTTTATTCTCCTCACCCAAATCACTCATTCCTCTTATAAGTAGAAAATGTAAATCATTCACTGATGATCTGGGTGGGTTCTTCCATCCTGCAGTCTGCACACGGGTACCATGCTCATGTGGTCCTCCTAGGTAGCACTAAGCAGAACAGCATGTGCAACCAAACAATGAAAGATTTAGAAGGAGGACGAGGGAGAGGAGGATTGAATTCCGGAGAGCTGACGAATCTGGAATAAGTATGAATCACTGACCAAATACTGTCCATCGCCAAATGACAGTTTTAGTTTCGTGGGCTTGTTTGCTTTTTGAGAAAGAAATATATTCCTCTCCGTAATCAATTTACTTTAAATAAAGATGTCCTTTTAGTCAATAAGGAAAAAAAAAGTGATGAGATGTCTTCTACCCTGGTACTCCCTGTTTGGAAAAAACTCTGATTTAAACACAGCACATTCATTTTCTAGAACTCAAGGGTAATTATTAGTTTGTTGGTGTTGTTCTTTTTAACCTTCAGCTGCTCCTAGGCTATCTTATAATTAGTAAACTCTAACAACAATGGCTTTGGGATATTTTCTTCTAACAGATTGTTGATGGTCCCTGACGGGAACAATTATCATCTCTGGAATGCAGATACATCCATCTCAGCTCTCAGCAGACAGAACTAAGGCAAGTGACTGAGATACCTGGTGTGAATCGCAAACTGCAACAAAAGCTTTAAAAGCATCAACCCAAGACTCACCACATTCTGCTTCTTCTGGAGCATCTCCAGGTGCTCCACAAGACCCTCATCGGCCACATCAAATGGTGTCTGGCCCTAGCAGAGAAAAGGGCACCATGACCAGGAGGAAACAGAAGTAGTGATCACGTGACCCTATCAGAGACCTATTCGAGAGTCACTCTACGCTTCTGACCCCAACAACAGCGGCTTCCCTAACTAATCGACTCCATGTTGTGATCATGCCTTCAGAGATCACAGAGGAAACAACAAGAGACAGCAAATCCTTTAAATATAGAGCTTTATAGTCTGTAAAACAGTACTGAGGAAATCACATCATTTCTAATGCTTATTGCCTCTTGGCAAATAATCAACTGAAATCTCTACTTGCACCTGTTCTAAAATGGTCTTAATTGCTACGATAAATTCAACAAGGGGCTCTTAGAAGCCTCAGAAGGAGGTCCAGGGCACATGTGCACTAAGGACTAAGCCACAGGAATCATCTCCCTTTAGGTGGGAGAGAGGTCTCTCTTTAGGAAACATCAGCACAGTTAAGGACCCTAACCCATAATCTCAGAACGAACCCTGGGTCCAGGTGCAACATGAGGCAGATAAGAACATCTACTAATTAAGCAGCACATCTCCAGATTCCTAGACAATCAGGAGAGGCAGGGACAGGAGTTCAGGGCTTCTACGTTGCTTCAAGGGAGGCTGAATAACACATGCAGCCAAACTCAAGGAACTTTGTCATTATAACATTTTTTAATGACTGGATGCAAATAGAGCTTAGCTACTAAAAGTCTTTGAATTCAAAAAGAAATAAAATCTGTCATACCTCACCACAGACAGTGGCCTTAGGTTTCCCCTATGTTCATTTTTGCCAAGGGCAAATATCTTCTTTCATGTTTGTTTTAGGGGCTTCAACACAAATAGAATCAGAAGGCTAGGTGAGTGGAGTTCTATCTGACATAGCAAACATCTCTGTGTTGATAATGGGGCAAGGGGTCGGGGGCAGGGCACGGGAAGCAGAACCACAGCTCCCAGTGATGTATATTTTCCTGGATGTTTAACAGAGACTTTAAGCCTTTTGTTCTTAGAGACCCAGCCACCAATCTCATTGCACTTTTAGAAGGTCAGGCTTACTAACCAGTTTGTTCCTGATATCCATGTTGCAGAGTGCTTCTGCCAGGATGGAGCAAGCCTCCTTCACTCCCCAGTGTGCAGCAGCATGGAGGGGAGTCCACCCATCATGATCCTGAACATTGAGTTCATAGCCAGCCTGAATTAAAAGTCTAAGAAGAAAACCACAAACAAAACATTTCTATCCTTTATATCACAGTTTTCTGCCAAATAAACTATCACATAATTGATATTTCACATTTTGGCTCTGAACCACCAGGGTCCTGTGATTACTTCTGCTCTCTAAGGCACAGTTCAGGTTTCATAGCTACTACACTGAGAACCAATCATAGATAATATTTATCAACCCTCTCCAAAAGGTCATATGGTATTTCCTAGGCACATCCATATTACACCATATAACAGAAGTGTTTGAAAAGGTGTGTACCTGAGGTTAACCAAAGCCTTATTCAATTAGCAAATCACACAACTCAATTACAAGGTGTGTGTCCCATCTTCCAGTGCAGGGAGGAAGTACACAGAACATGACAACTCAGTTCTCTTCAGGGCACTTTACTTACTAGCTTTCCAGTTGGTCTTTGCAGGACACGTGTTTACTGCAGACTCTCATACCTCCAACCCCACAGAAGTACCTTCAGGTGCTTCTTGCCAACTCTAAAGCTATAATCTAACTGTGTGCAAGGAACAGGAAAGGTACAACTCCTGAGGCCCCAAACGGCACTGGGCTGAATGAGGTTACCTCTATCGTGGGCCTCCAGACACCTTCCAAGAAGTGAGCAGAGTATGAATGTCACTCTCAGGTGGAAACGGTGTCCCAACACACATGCCACATCTACTAGAAACCCCATATTAAGTGGAATACGAAGCATGAGAAGAGTTTGGTGACAACTACACATTCAACACTCTTACCAATCCACGTATTGGGAAAGCCTGTCAACACTGAGCACCAAGAGCTACCTAGAGCGTGTGTAGATGTTAGGAAAGACACAACACGTAGAGTAGCAGGATCGAAACCCCTCATATAAGTTTGACTACCTTACTCTAGCTGGACTCTGTACATTCAAGACCTATATCATTAATCTAATGAGTCCA
Organism: Ceratotherium simum simum; assembly: GCF_057802395.1. Taxonomy (NCBI): domain Eukaryota; kingdom Metazoa; phylum Chordata; class Mammalia; order Perissodactyla; family Rhinocerotidae; genus Ceratotherium; species Ceratotherium simum. The sequence goes on from NC_141935.1 coordinate 1,040,941, forward strand.
AAGAAATTATCTATGTCCAAAGAGGGCCAAAATGACCACAGGTCTGTCCTGTATTACATGTCACAAGAGGAGGAGGTTGCATGGATATTAATGATAAATCATAGAGCTGGAAGAGATCATGCAAGGTCACCTACTAGGCTAGTCTAGCTCAAATCTGTTTCACATCATACATGTCAGTGAGAAGCTAGAGGGGTGGTAGGAGGGAGGGAGACCATCCATGGATGAATATCAGCAAAATATAAGAAAAGACTGCATGATCACAGAGGAAAACAACAACAAAAGAAACACACCGTAATTGAGACTATAATTCACCCCCCTCCTCCAAAACCCAGTTGAACAAACTCCTGATTGATGTAAATGGACAATACCTGAGGACCTCAGAGTAGCCCTTGGCAGCAGCCACATGGAGGGCTGTGGCCCCTGAGCGAGCCTGCCTCACATCCTCTATTTTCCCACTGTTGAGCCACTGGCGGGCATCCTGCAACATCTGTTGTTCCTCTTCTTTTCTTGACTGCTCTAGGTCAACTCCTACAGAAACCAGATACCAGACAGCCAACATTACTAAAGGTCCATTTAAATCTGACAGAATATTTTCCTCAGGTTCAAAACACATCATGAATATAACCACAAATAACAGTTTCGCCATCAAGTTGGGTATTCATCAAACTGACTCTTCATTTAGAAGAACGATGTCATCTACACACATTGCAGTAGTGTTATCAGGGTTAAACCACCAGGTTAAATATTATGTGATGGCAGATCCACTAAGGGAACACACCTAAAATTGTTTTCAGTTTTCAATTTTCAGTTTTAAATTTCAATTTCTTTTCATAAAGACCAAATGGGACATTATTTTTATATTACAGTATCTGTAGAAAGCTATACATTTCAAAGTCATGTTCCACCATTTTAGTATCCCAACAGTCCTTTGAGGTAAATGTAATAAATATTACCATCCCCATTTAACAGATGAGGAAATAAACACAGAAAGGTTTGGTGCCTTGCTCAAAGCCACAAAACACATCACAGCTATGACAAGAACTCAGATACCCTGGGTCCCTGTCTGTGGCTCTTGTCCACTCGCTACACCATAAGACTGTTACCAAAAATCTTGGTTTCAGGTACGATATACTTTAAAAAATAAACTACCTCTAAAGTTCATTTGCATACGTAGGGAAATACACTGACCTGAAGCTACATAATCTAGAGCAGATGAGTAGGTGATGTGCACTTAAAACCTCCAAGGGAATGTAGTGTTGTTTTCTTTTAAAACATTATAGAGGAACTCCAAGGACTCCTCCCTTTAGCCAACAACTCTTCAACATGGGTGCCAGTGAAAAGGGGCTGCGGTAGAGCATTCCCCGTTATAGACAAATGAAATGTCTTAAATACAAACATTCTCATCCAGAGGGTCATATACTCATGAGCAGGCTTTATCTATGCTTGATCTGTTCCTTTCCAGCTCACTTCTTAAATGGAACCTGTGAACTACCTAAGGATTATCTGTCTGATTTAGGGAGATGGATGGGGTGAAAGGGTAAATGGTTTATTTTATTTCTTTTTTTTTCTCCAGCTTTATTGAGATATAATCGACATATAATGTTATGTAAGTTAAAAGTGTACAACGCGTTGATTTGATACACTCATACATCACAAAATGTTTACCACAGTAGAGTTAGTTAACACCTCCAACATCTCACATAATTACCACTTCCTTTTTTGTGGTGAGAACATTTAAGATCCCTTAGCAACTTTCAAGCACACAATATAGTACTGTTAACTATAATCACCATGCTATACATAAGATCCCCAGAATTTATTCATCTTATAACTGGAAGTTTGTACCCTCTGACCAACATCTCCCCATGTCCCCCAACCCCAGGAAACCACCATTCTATTCATTGTTTCTATGAGTTCAGCTTTTTTAGACTCCACATATCAGTGATATCATAACTGTATTTGTCTTTATCTGTCTGACTTATTTCACTTAGCCATTCATATTGTCGTATATAGCAGGATTTCTTCTTCCTCATGGCTGAATATTATTTATTCAAATATATACATACATACATATATATATATACACACACCACATCTTCTTTATCCATTCATCCATAGACTCACACTTAGGTTGTTTCCATATCTTGGCTATTGTGAATAATGCTGCAATAAACATGGGAGTGCAGGTATCTCTTTGAGATCCTGATTTCAATTCTTTTGGATATATACCCAGAAGTGGGATTGCTGGATTGTATGGTAGTTCTACTTTTCATTTTTTGAAGAAACTCCATACTGTTTTCCACAGTGGCTGTACCAACTTACATTCCCACCAACTATGCACAAGATTTCCCTTTCCTCCACATTCTCACCAACACTTATTTCTTGTCTTTTTAATGATAGCTACTCTAACAGGACGGGGGTGAAACCTCATTTTGGTTTGATTTGCATTTCCCTGATGATTAGTGACGTCGAGCACCTTTTCCTGTACCTGTTGACCATCTGTATATCTTCTTTGGAAAAATGTCTATTCAGATCCTCTGCCCATTTTTTAAATCGACTGTTTGTTTTGTTGCTATTGAGTTGTATGAGTTCCTTATATATTTTAGATATTGACCCCTTATCAGATATACAGTTTGCAAATATTTTCTCCCATTCTATAGGATGCCTTTTCATTTTGTTGATTGTTTCTTTCACTGCACAGAAGCCTTTTAGTGTGATGTAGTCTCACTTACTTATTTTTGCTTTTGTTGCTTGTGCTTTTGGTGTCATATCCAAAAAACTATTGTCAAGATGAATATCAAGGAGGTTTTCCCCTATGTTTTTTTCTAGAAGTTTTATAGTTTCAGGTCTTATGCTTAAGTCTTGACTCCATTTTGGGTTAATTTTTGTGAGTGTTGTACAACAGGGATCAAATTTCACTCTTTTGCATGTGATTGTCCAGTTTTCCCAATACTTTTTATTAAAGAGACTACTCTGTCCCTATTGAGTCTTCTTGGTTTCTCTTCTTCCAATATTAGTTGATCATACATTTGAGGATTTATTTCTGGGCTCTCCACTCTGTTTCACTGGTGTATGTGCCTATTTTTATGCCAGTACCATACCATTTTGATTACTATAGCTTTGCAGTAGTTTGTAATCAGGAAGTGTGATGCGTCCAGCTTTGTTGTTTTTTCTTGGGATTGCTTTGGCTATTTGGGGTCTTTTGTGGTTCCACACAAATGTTAGGATTGTTTTCACTATTTCTGTGAAAAATGCCATTGGAATTCTGATAGAGATTGCAATGATCAAAAAAAATTTGTCCCATTTGCTTGTGTTTTCTCTCTTTCTCTCTCTCTGACGCTCCCTCCCCAATACATCATGATATTTCACTTCTCAATACTTGTGTCTACATCTCTTGGACATAAAAACATAAAGATATTCTCCTACATAACCAGGATGCCATCACTATGGCTAAACAAATTAAGAACAATTCCATAAATCATCTAATTACAGTCCATATTAAAATTTCCAAAATTTTGCCAAAAATGTTCCTTGAAAAGGCTAATAAAATAGATATCTGGCAAGTCTGATGAATAAAAAAAAAGTTTAGTAAAAAATAAACTATATTGGGAATGAAAAAAGTACTTAACTAGATATATACAAAAAACATAGAATATTACGAGCAACTCTATGATAATAAATTTGGAAACTTAGATAAAATGGAAAATTCTGTATAAAAATAAAATTTTATATTTCAAGAAGAAACACAAACACTTCATTAATTTAGTAAATATCGGAAAAATGGAATTGGTAATAAAAATCTCCCCTATCCCTGAAAAACCCTATCCCTGAAAAACCTTGGGGCTCAAAAAATTTCACTAATCTTTCAAGAAACAGATAATCCCTATTTTATCCAAATTATTCCAGAATCTAAAATTACAGAGAAAGTTTCCCAAACCCTTTTATAAGGCTCGCATCACCTCAATACAAACAACTGATGGAAGAAAGTAACAGAAGACAATCATGGACCAAGCTTAACTTAGAAACAAATGACATCCAACAAAAATGTTAACTAATGACGTGATCCCAGCAATGTGTTTTAAAAATAACAGGCCATCCATAAGCAATCCTTATCCCGGAAATACAGTTTTAGAGTTAGAAAAAAATCTATCAATATAATTAAAGAAAAAAAGTAAAACGATATTCTCTTCATGTATGACAAAAGGCTATTCAAAAAATCATCACCCAGTCATTTTATTAAAAAAAAATTAGCAGACTAAGAATAGAAGGAAACTTCCATAAACCAATAAAGACCATCCACCAAAACCCTATAGCAAACGCACACTGAACACCAAACCTGTAAAAGCCCTCTGGACTTTGGGACTCGGGAATAAAGGAACAGGTTTCTCCACTCAGGAGTAAAGCAAACTGTGTAGAACACAAATTGTGCGCCTGCTAAGATTTCCTTGACTGCCTCACTCCTCTTTCTCTTGGTTAATATCACACTCGAGCTGAGCTGTCCAAACATTTCAGGGTTAGATGAAATACCACAAAGCCATGGACTCTGGCTTCTGGAGTTGCCACTGAAATGCCAGACAGTGCAACTCTGGTCTAGCATACGTGTAACAGGAGCCCCAGAAGGATTATCTGAGGGCTAGTCAGCTTTCTGATGGAGTGAGTCTCAACAAAGGAAAACAGAAGATGGAAGGAACTGGATAGCTCAATTCCCTTTTCTTTTTCCCCTTCATGGACTGCTGCAAAGTGTGGATGTTCTAAGGAAATTATCTAGAGAAGTCCCACATTCGGAGTGAGCACCCTCAGAGCAACCATCCAGCCGTGTCTTCTGTGGCATGTGTTGCGGCAGCAACCAGGGTGGTAACAGAGAGAGCATGACCTTGCTGTACACCTTTCCTGGCTTGGTGTCCCTTTTCTCCCACAATCCATGGCCCTGAGCTATCAGTTCCCAACGGCAGCACTTTCATCTGCGCCTCAGGGTTCCCCTTCCTAGAGAAGCAATGCCAGTACACAAACAAGGTAAAGCCACTGTATTCTGATAATGTGAGATTCCTGAACCACTTAATCCTAAAGAACAAGACAGTCAACTGAGCCCAAACACTCATGGAGGGAGCTACCGTGCCCAAGGCATCGCCCACTTCCTGGGTCAACCTGCACCTGGTGACCGGTTACTGTGGGGTAGAAAGCCCAGTTCCCTGACCTCAGTGGGGAACTCTGAAGGGAAGTGCTCCCTCTGAAACCAGTGATGCTTCTGCTGCCTAAAATAGCTGAATCAAGAAATTTATCTACAAATTTAATATTACCAAGGTTACCTCTAAAATGACCAAAAAAAAAAAAGTTAACAAAAATTTAAGATGGTAAAAGGGAATAAAAAGTTGACTTAGATGTGATAAATAGCACCTCTATGAGACTCATCTGATAAACTAAAGAAATAAAAATATAAGAATCTTCCTTAGTGTTTGGGGATAACCACCTGAAGAATTTTTAAAAGAAACAATTTTATATATGGTTTTCTCTGATTACTGCATGTTTCTGCACTCTGAAATTTTTCACACATCTATTTTTATTTAATTCACATCAGCTTATTTTTGTTGCATAACCTATTCTTTCTATGGGTGGCATATATTTTATTACAGATTTGAACGTCTTGCACTGTCTTTTAAAGGAAGATTATTAAAAATTATTTTTTTCAGAATGTTCTTTTATTTTCATTTCCTCTGGAGGTGATTTTCAGGCTTTCTCAATTTTTTAAATGTATTGGCTACTTTTCTTAACATGCTTTGAAAGCTTTATATGCAAATTCATATTAAATGCAAGTTTTTTTAATGAGAGCATCTCCTCTCTGTGTTCACTCCTACCTGTTTCACGGAATTGCAGGTGCCTACACACAGGCCAGCAGTGGCCCACGATCTAAGCCAGATCTTGCATGGGTGCTCAGGGTCTTTGTCCCACAGGATATCAAAGGTCAATGCCCTGAGGCCAGCCCCAGGCTAGGTCTGTCTTCTGGATATGCACTTGTTTCTGTTCAATCCAGCCAACTTTGGTGAAAGCTCTCTAGCAGCTTCAGGTTCAGAAAGCATTTGAAGATTTTTTCCAGACTTCAATCATTCTTGGGGGTCATATCTCATCCCACACTCCAACCCTATTTCATATGGTATCTGGCTCCACTCCTCTGCCATGTGTGCACCATGTTTTATTCCTATTTCCCACAAGAGTTAAAACTCCTTGCTGTCACTTTCTATTTCCATTCATTCCCAAAGTTGAGTAGGCCTTCAGTTTCAGAACGTATTCCCCACTCTGTGTTTCCTTTCTGTTTCTAGTCCATGGAGATGTTTATCAGTTTTGTTAACCATTTTTTTCTCTTAATTGCTAGATGTTTACACAAGGGACAGGGAGGTTTACAGGAACTCACATTGTCATCTGCTGGAAATCCACAAACATACAAGTTTTTCAAAAACATATATACCATTCTCCATGCATTTGGCAGTATAAAGAAAAACCCAGCTCAAAGCCACTCTAGATATTTGAGTCACCACCCCACGTCTGCACAAGTTCAGAGCAGGAGGGCTTCCATCTGGATCCATCTAGCAGTTAAGTGGCACCAGCAAGGACTGAAGTGTCTTAATCTCTCCTCTCCCATGTGCAGAGTCATAGTCAGTTTACAGCTGGTGTCCCCCCAGGTCACAGGACAGAGGCCAGACATAAACGAGGCTGTATACTGATTGATTCACAGCTGGCAAAAAGGAGATTCATTCCTATGGTTCTGCTTAGGTGTGAGGAAGCTTCTTCCCCTCCATAAGCCTCCATGAACCCTTCCTTACACCTCGTTGGTCTAAACTGTACCACTCTCTGGCAAGATAAACATGATTGATAATTAAGTAAGATCAGCGATTCTCAAATTATAGTGCCAGGAACCCCTGGGGATCCCTGAGATCATTTCAGAGGTTCTGTGTGATCAAAACTATTTTCACACACGAAATGAAAAACCCAGGAAGACAGCCCAGATTACCTGCCATAAAGAATCTCCTGCACAGCAGCTGTTCACAGTTGTGAATGTCCAAGAGACAGTACATAATCCATAAAGTCACAGGAATACTGAGTATTAATAATAAGTGAAATAAGGCCTGAAAAGATGAAATCATCTTTTCATCTCTCTTATTGTAAACTAGGAACTATCATCAGACTGGGAAACAAAGGAGATTCTTGAAAACCAGAAGAACTCAGTCAATTACTTCAAAGTGAAATAAGATGTAAATCATAAATATCTTTTTCCCTCAGCTTTGAGTTATAATTCATATAAAACACTGTATAAGTTTAAAGTGTAAAACGTAGTGATTTTATATACAGTCGTGTCACTTAACCATGGGGATACATTCCAAGAAATGCATCATTAGGCAATTTCATCATTGTGCAAACATAATAAAGTGGACTCACACAAACCTAGATGGTATAGCCGACTACACACCTAGGCTATATGGTATTAATTTTATGGGAACAACATCATATATGCAGTCCACCATTGACCAAAATGTCATTATGTGGTGCATGTCTATATATATTGCAAAATGATAACCACAATAAGGTTAACACATCCATCACTTAATATAGTCACTATTTTGTGTGTGTGTAGTGAGAACTTTTTTTCTTTTTTTTCGCTGAGGAAGATTTGCCTTGAGCTAACATCCGTGCCAGTCTCCCTCTATTTTTTAGTATGTAGGCCACCAGCACAGTATGGTCGCTAACAGAGTGGTGTAGGTCCACACCCAGGATCCGAACCCGGGTCACTGAAGCAGAGTGCGCTGAACTTAAGCACTAGGCCACTGGGGCTGGCCTGGTGAGAACTTTTTAAATCTATTCTCTTAGAGACTTTCAAATATACGATACAGTATTTTTAACCATAGTCCCCATGCTACACATTACATCTCCAGAACTTATTCATCCTATAACTGGAAGTTTGTGCCCTTTGACAACCTTCACCCATTTCTCCCAATCCCATCTCCATCTCCCACCTCCCATCCCCACCCCTTACCCCTTTACCCCTGGCAACCACCAATTTGTTCTCTGTTTCCATGAGTTCAGTTTTTTTAGATTCCACATATAAGTGAGATCATACAGCATTTGTCTTTCTCTGTCTGACTTATTTCACTTAGCATAATGCCCTCAATGTTTATCTATGTTGTCCCAAATGGCAAGATTGTCTTTTTATGGCTGAATAATATTCATATATATATATATATGTATACACACACACACACACACACACACACACACACACACACCTTTATCTATTCATCCATCGATGGACAATTAGGCTGTTTCCATGTTTCCATGTCTTGGTAAATAATGCTGCAATGAACATGGGGGTGCAGATATCTCTTCAAGACAGTGATTCTCTTTCCTTCATATATATACCCAGAAGTGGAATTGCTGGATCATATGGCAGTTCTATTTTTAATTTTTTGAGAACCTCCATACTGTTTTCCACAGAAGCTGCACCAGAGTTTACATTCCCACCAATAGTGCACAAGGGTTCCCTTTTCTCCACATCTTCACCAGTATTTGTCTTTTGTTTTTTTGGAATAGCCGTTCTAACAGGTGTGAGGTGATATCTCATTGTGGTTTTGATTTGCCTCATTTCCCTGATGATTAGCGATGTTGGGCACCTTTTCATGTACTTGCTGGCCATCTGAATATCTTTGGAATAAACATCTATTTAGGTCCTTTGCCCATTTTTTAATTGAATTATTTAGATTTTTTACTATTTGGTTGTATGAGTTCCTTATATATTTTGGACATAACCCTTTACCAGACATGTGGTTTGTAAATATTTTCTCTCATTTCGTACGTTGCCTCTTCATAGTGTTGATTGTTTCTTTTGCAATGCAAAAGTTTGTTTTTTTTTGTTTTTTTGATGAGGAAGATTGGCCCTGAGCTAACATCCATGCCCATTTTCCTTCATTTTGTATGTGGGACGCCGCCACAGCATGGTTTGATGAGCAGTGCGTAGGTCCGCACCCGGGATTCAAACCTGCAAACCCCGGGCTGCCAAAGCAGAGTGTGCAAACTTAACCACTACACCACCGGGCCAGCCCCACAAAAGTGTTTTAGTTTGATGTAGTCTCACTCACTGATTTTTGCTTTTGTTGCTCTTGGTTTGGGTGTCATATCATAAAATCATTGTGCAGATCAATGTCAAGGAGCTTTTTCCCTATGTTTTCTTTTAAGAGTTTTATGGTTTCAGGTCTTACATTTAAGTATTTAATCATTTCGAGTTATTTTGTGTATGGTATGAGCTAGGAATCAGTTTCATTCTTTTTTTGTGTGTGTGAGGAAGATCAGCCCTGAGCTAACATCCATGCTAATTCTCCTCTTTTTGCTGAGGAAGACCAGCTCTGAGCTAACATCTATTGCCAATCCTCCTCCTTTTTTTTTATTTTCCCCAAAGCCCCGGTAGATAGTTGTATGTCATAGTTGCACATCCTTCTACTTGCTGTATGTGGGATGCAGCCTCAGCATGGCCGGAGAAGCGGTGCGTCAGTGCGCGCCCGGGATCCGAACCTGGGCTGCCAGTAGCGGAGCGCGCGCACTTAACCGCTAAGCCACGGGGTCGGCCCCAGTTTCGTTCTTTTGCATGTAAATATCCAATTTTCCCGGCACCGTTTATTGAAGAGACTATCTTTTCTCCACTGAGTATTCTTGGCTCCCTTGTCAAATATTAGTTGACCGTATATGCATGGGTTTATTTCTGGGCTCTCTATTCTGTTCCATTGGTCTATGTGTCTATTTTTATGTCAGTACCACTTTCAGCTCTCATCAAGAGAAAAGACACAAAGTCATCAACAGATTTGGCAAAAACTCAAATTTACACTGTATCCCATCTTCTCTTTGGACATTACACTGTATAGCAAAATCCAATACCATGTACACACACTAAGAAATGTTCATGCTCCTCATCAGTCTAATTTGTATCATCAAAGAATAATCAGGACACTCCTAAATATACAATGGGTATACAACCTCAGAATGGCAAACACAAGGAATGATGGGTCATCCTTTTGTCATTTGGTCTACTTCCATGTGAGTCAGTAAGAAGATACATGATGTTGACAATTGATGACTAATGCTCTGCAGACAGATCTAATCCTCTCCTAGCATATGATAATGAAGAATTCTATACAATAAATGCATTATTTTCTGTAAGTAGCAATGTGTGAGAGTCTCTCCCGGCTCCTCCAATCCCTTAGGTTACCTTGCTTCTTCACTTGCTCCAGAAGAAGATCCTTCATGGCAGGCTCTTCTGCAAGGTCAGAGGGGACTTCACCTTCACTATTCACAATACCCACACTGGCTCCATGGTTAATGAAATACCTGTGCAAACATGATCCAGGATCAATATTATCTCTGTCAGTTTAATATCAATTCATACTCACGTTTTTGGGGTTCGATGCAGAGCAAGGCCTCTATTTTGAGATTTTAAATATGGTCCCAGATAAGGTGCTTGAATTATTAATTTCTAACTCCATTAGCCTTCAATAATTAGTACTGGAAGCTTCTCTACTTCCTGACATCAACCAACAGGATTTCTTTCACATTTATATTTCTAACCGCACCCAGTGGATAGCAAGAGACTTTCTAAATACCATAAGGAAGATATGCAGCCCTAAAAACTCATCCACCATCCCTGAAGTCCAAACACAGGTTCCCAAAAGGACTAACTACACTTGTAATACTGAGAATGAGAGTCCCCAGAAGGCATGTAAAGAAGTAATTTTCACGAAAACTTCCCAATGCCACATCATAGTACATTAAGTTGTGCTGTGGCATGAAAATAGAAAAATAAAGGATGAACTAAAATTTGCAGGAATACGCCTAAATTATGCCTCCATAAAACTCGCCCTTCAACCAGCCATCCACACGAAATCTTCTACACTCTAAGAGGAAACTGAATTACTAAAGAAATAAATAGTTAAGTTTTAAATAGTTAGATTCTATATCAAAATAAAATAGTTGATCCTGAAGAAGAAAGGTTTGATAATTTCAATACCTTACATGGATCCTTTTTGATTTTCCAAATACTTTCACATAGAGTTATATAATGAGCCTTAGACAATTTTATGAAGCAGGCAATGTGGGTAGTATTACCCCCACTTGAGAAATTGAGGGTCCTAAATATTGAGTAATTTTCTTAAAATCACATAGGCGGCAAATGGCAGAGGTTATGGCCCCAGTCTTTTGATCTCAAGTCTAGTTCATCTAGTTGAACTAGTTGATCTAGTTCATCTTTTCACTAGATCAAGTTACTTTCAGGCCAGTGAGAATCCCAATAATGCTGGGAGCTCTATCAAATACTCAGAAGTATTTAAAGGGGAAAGAAAAACTACTTAAATTAGACCTCAACCATTCAACAATTCAGTAAACATTTATTGGTCCTCTACTATATTTAAGGTACATTATAGACACCATAGGAGATTTTAAAAAGATAATCGATGTATGCCCATTGTATTCAAAGAGTTGGCAGAAGAGAAAGAATCAACAAAGATTAGATTAAGACCATGTTTTTGCTTTCTCAGTGCCTACTACCTAATATAACAGAGCCCCAATACATGTTTTTAATTTATAGATCAATTCCACATATATAAAGTGCAAAGGCATTCACAATTCATCTAATTTTTAGCTGTCTCCTTCTTTCCTTCCTTCACACTCTCAGAGGAAGACAGACTTTTTCAATTCCAAGGCTAACTCCCTCTCACTGTATTCTTAATTCCATCAAGTACCAGTCCTCTGTCCATCAACTACCCCTTCATTTCCACATATTCAATAGCTCCTCTTTTCTGGTTCCCCTCCTTCAGGCCAAAGGAAAATTCAACTACACCTCCCCACCCTGAAAAACCAAAATGCAAATAAAATACGCAATAAGCACCCAAAAACTGGTTTTTGAATTGACCATACCCTATACTCTAATCAAATTGAACCTCTTACTGTTCCCAAACACATCCCACTCTCACTCAGCTTTTTCTTCCAACTGGATGAAACACCCTCTCCTTCTCCTTTCCTGTCTACAAACTTTTCATATCTTTCAAGGTACATTTTAAATGCTTTTGCCTTCATGAAGCCTTTGCCTGTTCTCATTGCATTTTCTCTCTCCTTCCTTTAATCCACCGTCTCCTGCCACCCCTCACTAGCACTAATTCTGGACCTCTGTCATGACATACACTGTATCCTGACGCAACTGCCCGATCAGGCTGAAAGCTACTTGAGGGTAACAACTGTGTCTTCCTCACCATTATCATTGCCACGACACCTGACACTTTCTCTTTTGGCACTCCACAAATATTGCTTGAAATAAATGAAACATCTTAACCACTCTGCTCTGACATCCATTCCATCCCTTACAGGATCAGGCACAATGTCACTTGGGTATACAGGCTCTCACTTTTCCCTTTTCTGACATGTTCTTAGGCCCATGATCAAGAAGACTCATTTCTAGAAAGTGATCTGGCTCACCATGAATCAGAAAGAGATTGGAGTTACTCAGTTTTCCTGGGTTTCTCCCATGTAGACATATTATTAAACTTTGATTGAAAAAAAGAAAGAGATTACTGTTAAGTAAGTCTACCTTCCTAAACTATTTTTAGAAAAAAAAAAAAGTAAAAATCTCTTTAGTTTTACACTTTTACCTGAATAAGAATAAATATCAACCTATGAAGTAATATTTGCTTTACCCCTGAGAATCTTTATAGTTACCCACTGGCTCAGAAATACCCAGTAGCTCAATAAATATGCCCCTTAGAAAATAAAGCCTTAGGGCCGGCCCAGTGGTGTACTGCTTAAGTTTGCACACTCAGCTCCGGCGGCCCGGGGTTCGTGAGTTCAGACCCCAGGCACGGACCTACACACGACTTATCAAGCCATGCTGTGGCAGGCATCCAACATGTAAAATAGAGGAAGATGGGTGTGGATGTTAGCCCAGGGCTGATATTCCTCAGCAAAAAGAGGATTGGCAACAGATGTTAGCTCAGAGCTAATCTTCCTCAGAAAAAAAGAAAAGAAAAGGAAGCCTTCCTATCCTACCTAACTCATCATTGATATTAGGTCTTTTTGCTACTATTCTAAGGGAGGAAGAAAGAAAATGAAATGTGTTAAAAAAGAAACTCAGAATAAATTAGCATCCCAATAAATTATAAAGTCAAATTAAATGCTGTACCCTTGGGTCAATCTGCTGCTTCCAAGTTAAACACTTACTGGTAATAAAAATGTAAATCAGCAATAAGCCTGAACTCAAACTAAAATGAGGAAAAAATAGCCTCTAAACCTCTTTTTAAAAATATATCCTGGGGCCGGCCTGGTGACATAGCAGTTAAGTGCCCGCACTCCGCTTCAGCGGCCCACGGTCTGCAGGTTCGGATCCCAGGCATGCACTGACGCACTGCTTGTCAGGCCTTGCTGTGGCGGTGTCCCACATAAAGTAGAGGAAGAAGAGCACAGATGTTAGCCCAGGGCCAGTCCTCCTCAGCAAAAAGAGGAGGATTGGCATTGGATGTTAGCTCAGGGCTAATCTTCCTCAGACACACACACACAAAATAAAGAAATAAAATAAAAATATATCCTACTGAGTTAAAAATGAGACAAAAAAGGTCATCACAAAACATGAACTATAATGTACTTGGATTCTTCCTAGAAAGCCAGTTTGCGTTTTGTTCATTCCCACTCCCTTGAAATTTAGAATTCCTAATGATTCTGGGAATAAGAGTGCAAAGGTTAAGATCTTTAAGATACAAAAAGAAAAATGACAAAATGGCCAAGGGCTAATCTTATCTAAAACACTGGTTATAGGCCCTGAGGTAAAGCAACCAAAATGAATAAAATCAGCAATGAGATTCTTTTCCATTGCATAGAAAATAAATAAATAATGACAGTAAAGTCAAAACCTGTCTAATAAGACATGCGTAATGAAAGATAAATTTGAAAAGGCCATCCCTACCACCACCTCATTCGTGCAATGGACTCTGGTCTGGATCATCTCTCTCCTGGTCAGATTTTCATATGTCTAATTAGTAATAATTTGTACGAGGAAATAGTAACTCTCACTGATTCATTTCATTCCAGGTAATACTTATTTGGGCAAGAGATTGTTAAATTTTGAACTTATTTCTAAAGTAACTGTGTTCATCCACAAAGACGAATCAAAGAAACTACTGTAAAAAAGCACTTATAATCATTCTCTGTACTCAGCTTCACAAAAGGAGAAAAAAAAGAGACTCCATGGATAATGCCAACACAAGTTATCCTAATTCTAAGCATGAGCTCTGCTTGTTACCTTCCAATGGAAAAAAGGGGAAATCTTGGAATGTAATGAGATTTGGTAGCTAAAAGTCCGAAACAAGCCACCTAAACAAATAATTAAATATCAATAATAAGGGGCTAACGTGTTCTATAAATGTTTCTCAGATAAATTTTTAAAGTAAACAACAATTCTATAAGGAAGCTGCCTTAACACTTAGGCATCAGAATGCCAGCACTGGGGGGTAAGGCTGAGAACCAGAGCCTTTCCTATGAGACTCTGAAAAGAGGGCACCCAGGGGATGAAGAGATGACTGACTTTTACTGAATTAGAACAGAGTAAAGAACCAAGACTGAGGAAAATGCACTGTTCACTTCTGTTGGCTTTGGGGCCAATCCAGTCATCCACTTTTTAGAACAAGCAGCCCAGTCGAACACCAGTGCTGCTGCCTACTGTTTCTCTGGCTCTGACCCTCCCTTTGTCTCCTTCTCCCACTGGGCTTCCCTGGCTCCGAAGCAACCCAGCGACATAGGCTCTCCCCCAAGAAATTCAGGCAAACCTCTACACAGCTGCCAGCATGGTTCTCCCTGCTAAGTAAGAGAGATATAATAGAGCACTAATCATATGGAAAAATGCCTTAAAACAAGCAATCTGATTTTCAAAGGACCACAGAATATCACGATTTTATGTAGGGAATTTACCTTATCAATCTAAATTTACTCTCCTCTAGAATACATTCAGTTGCCTCATTTGAAAGATGCTTCAACTGCCAAAGTCTCTTTTCTATTTAAAAATAATCTCCCTGATCATTCCTTCATTCAACAGACATTTATTTAGTACCTCTTATATCCCAGACACCATGTGGTCAGGATTCTTCTGCCCAAGGGAGGGGCAACTAGTTGTCACGGAGGTTAGTAGCTACTGGTGTGTCTTAATAAACACACCACTCACCAATGTGAGGGCACATGCCAATCCCTGCCTTTCCTTTGTTCCATACATTTAGGCTCATTCTTCCGCCATCAACCACCTGAGTTTTGTGATCAGTAGGCCAGGCGTTCTCCACCTTCATTTGTACTAAGAATTGATTTTTTTTTTTTCGTGAGGAAGATTAGCCCTGAGCTAACATCCGATGCCAATTCTCCTCTTTTTGCAGAGGAAGATTGGCCCTGGGCCCTGGGTCCGTGCCCATCTTCCTCTACTTTATATGGGACACTGCCACAGCATGGCTTGGCAAGTGGTGCATCAGTCTGCACCGGGGATCCAAACCTGCAAACCCTGGGCCGCCAAAGCAGAGCGTGCGAACTTAAACCACTACGCCACTGGGTTGGCCCCCAGTACTGATTTTTTCAAAACAATAAAAGAGATTTACAAAGAAGTCCAGAAAAAATCCCCAGGCCTGCCTACATACATGCCTAGCTTTTAGTTGCGCAAAAAGTGAACCCAGACAGTGCAACAGAGAGAAGCCATCTCTGCACATCCCAACAAATATGAATTACCCGAAAAGAGAAGCAAACAAAAAATTTCAACTAAAATACTGTGGATTTAGCAGCTAGGTAAAACACAGTATCAATTATTCCTTAAAAATAATTCAACTTCCTACTTTTATAATTTATAATAAACAGAGATAACTCTTTATGAAATTGAAATTCTTAAGAGCAGAAGAGAAGTGAAGGCTATTCCTACAAAAAATGCAAACCCACAGAGACTCACTCTGCTATGTTGAGATAGCCACAGGAAGCTGCTGCGTGAAGGGGTGTCCAGCCCTCATTGTCCTGCTGGTTTACATTGGCTCTGTTCTCCACCAGAAACTTCACCATGTCCAAATTTTCATCAATACAGGCCTGGAAAGAAAAGTCCATTCATTCACTCAACAAGCACATACTGAGTTTTACTACTGCCAGTCACTGCTCTGGGCACTGACAATGTAGCAGTTCTAATGACATATTAATTTCTATTTCTTGTATACTGATAAAAATGTCCAGAGTACGACCTCTAAGCTTTGTGAGCTTATGCAAACTCCTGAATTGTCTCCATTCCTCAACATCTCAGCTGTCAAGCAGGTACGATGATATTACTCTTATGTACAGTACTACTAGGATTAATTGTGAAAGTGATTTCTAAAGAACTAAAATGGGCGAGCTGCTTCATCATATTACAATATTGGGAACCACTAATTTGCTTATGAATTTGAAAGGAAAATAGTCACATAGGATCAAATGCAATTTTCTCAGTGGGAAGTTGTAGCTTAAAATTCTAGAGTTGCTAAACAATCCCTGCTTTGGTAAGAAAGGATGAATGAGGTGATCACTTCAGACTGAAATGTGTATTTTCTTTTCATGTATTTTCTGAAGGGCTTCAAATAATATGGCAAAGTATGTTTGCAGTTATGGGTGGTCCTCAGCTGCCCATCTCACAGCAACAATTAGGAGAAAGCAGAGGAGCTTTTTGAATAGAGGCTTCAAACCCACCAAAAGCTGAAAAGAAACAATCACAAGGAGCAATGAGATCCGCAAAGACCAAAAGGCTGTCTGAACATATCTACAGAATAAAAAGGTTGATAAAGGTAATCATTATCAAGGCTTAGATGCTTCCAAAACAGTTGGGATAATTCAGGACCTAAAAACAAATAAGACTTCTTTTTTTTTAAACTTGCCTTTTAATTCCCTCCTTTTCAGGAAAAAAAAAAAAAAAAAAGGTTAAAAAAAAAAAAACTTAAGCTGGTAAACAATTATCCAGATCAAAAAGATTTTCATAATAACATGAAGATATTATTTGTTGACATTTGCATTGATGATGCACAGGCGTGGTGGGTGAAGGTGTGGAGCCTCAGCATGAACCAAGGCAGTGGCATCCAAGGAGACCAGGACTGTATTCTTCCCCACCACGCACTGGCAGTTAAAAAAAAGCCAGTTTCACTTAGGAAAGACCTTGATGAAGCACTAACAATCACTGATTTTATTAAATCTCAACCCTTGATCATAAGCCTTTTAACACTCCGTATGGCCAAACAGAAAGTATGTACAAAGCGCCATGACTGCCCCCGAAGCTCGACGGTCGTCTCGAAGGAAAAGCACTGTGCGTCTGTCTGAGCGGCAAGACCAACTACCTGCTTTTTTCACAGAATGCTCTCTTTACTCAAAAGAACAACTGACGACAAATTATGACTAAGACTTGAAAACGAACAAGGTGAGCCCGTCACTTCAAAGACAATAACTAGTATTTGTTGCCATTGATAAAATTTGACCATCCAAGTGAAATTAGAATTTTGGGAAACATATCCACTACCATGAGCTTGACAGTTTCTTAATACTCACTCTTCTGACGAGATCAGTGGGACTAACAACCAGTGTGACTAGTTAATATCGTATAATGAAATGTATTAACATTTGGAAGATCTGCGTAAGTCAATGAACCCACATTTTCCAAACAATCAGGGGTATGGTGTTAGAAAATCATGCATGGGTAAAAGATTCATTCAAAGTACAAGTCAGACCACTTGATTTCAATGTCATAAAATAAGAAAAGGCCATGATGTGGTCTCAGATTCCACACTGCAACTAATATTTAAGAAACTACTACTTGTTGGAGTTTTAGTATAGCATCTAAGGAGAATATCCACAATTGTCTGAACAGGCTATTAAAATATTCCTCCCTTTTCCAAATATATATTTATGCAAGGCCAGATTTTCTTTATATACTTTAATCAAAACAATATATCACAAGAGACTGGGCAATGCAGGCATTAAGGGAGATTGGTAAAAATGTAAAACAATGCCACTCTTCTCATTACTTTTTGGTTTTGAAAATATCTAGTTATTTTCAATTAAAATATGTGATTTATATTAACAGGTAATGGGTTATTGCTATTTTAACTGAATTAATAAGTATATGTTTTTTACATTTCTCAGTAATATATAATAACCCATATGAACAAAAGTTCTCTGGAGTCCTGAATAAACTTTTAGAGTGTAAAGGAATCTTGAGATCAAACAGTCTGAAAACCACTGTCTTCAATCAAACACACCAAGGGATATTTTATGGCAATAATGACCAACTGTTTAAACACCAAAGATTACTGTGGGAAGAATTAAAGTTAGAACTCCAGAACCTTTCTAACTATGGGACTTAAGTAGTACATATATTAACAAGAGAACTTATGGGAACTCCTTCCAGAGTCCAGACATAAACCTCACGTCAATCCTGCCGTGAAGAAGGGGATGGATGAAAAAAGGCTGATTCATTTCAGATAAAAATTTAATAAGGTAACTCTGGTTACAAATGCCATCTCTGTTCATTTTTCCTAAACTATTTGAAACTCTTTCTGTAATTACTGAGTTAGCTAAAATTTGTGCCTAGATTTGATTTGCTGCAATATAATATATTCCTCCAAGCTGACCTTTTGAGGCCTGATGACTTTTACAGCCAATATTCATAACGGTCTCTTTTCAACAAGCAGCTCCAAAAATTATATTTCTTCTATGGTTTATCACCTTCTACAAGCATTCCCCATTTACTCCTTACCTCTTCGCCATGTAAAATATTTCATAACTATTCATAATATTTTAAGATATTTCATAATTATACTTATCACTAAATTTCTCATCTGTTGCATGTCTGCCAGTCTGCAATCACATAGGAGAAGATTTAGCCACCTCACTAAAAACTGTTAATAAAGACTTTTAGATGAAAGGATGGAAGGGGGTACTTTTCAACAAGGTACTGAAGTCCAAGGAGAAGAAAGTATTTTAGAGGGTAAGTACACTCTTTGCCCATGTAATAATCAACTCCTATATCAAGAAGGTCAAATGTGCTGTCTTAACCTGTGTTAAGCAGCTGGGTCAACTGCTTCTTGCCTGGTTGCAAAATTTTTTTGGCTCTGAAAGCAGAACCTAAAAGCTTAGCTCCAACGGCCACGCCACCCCCAGGCAGACTTTTGGAAGCCAGTGTTTTCAAGATCATTCTTTGCCCTTTGAAGATGACAGCAGCCAAATTCCAGAGAGCCTAAAATAAGCCCAGCTAGCCCAGGTATCAAACGAGAGGAAACCTATCTTTTCTCTTTCCTTCCCTCTTACTTCTCTCCCTTCCTTTTCTTAATCTCTTTCACCCCATCATGACTTTAGTTCTCTTCCTTTTCAGCTTCATGATATTTTTGTCTATGAATCTCAAATCCTTGATACAGCATTTTTATAAGAATGACACTGTGAGGACATCTGAGAGGACAACAACAAGCTGGCCTAATCTGCAATGTAATCTGGCAGATCATCAATCTCCAAAGAATCATCTCAGAGAAAATAAAGCAGAGAAAAAAAATGTTCAATTATCCCCCACATCCTCCACAAAGAGAAGGACAGTATACTGTTCAAAGCACGACCTCTGGAGTCAGTCAGATCTGAGTCTGCATACCAGCTCCGCCAATGCATATAATCTCGAGTGAGAGATCTAACCTCAGCGCCAGTGCACTCATCAATAGCACGCAAACACCACCTAATTTATAGAATTTTGTGAGGATTAAAGGAGACAAACCTTGGAATACTGCCTGACGTTGTTTTTAAGCCCACAGTTTAACAAATAGCAACTTCCCCGGGAAAAGGCACAAACTGTACTTACTCCTCACCCATCACTGCCTTCCTCCACCTCCAGTATCTTATGGGGGGAAGGCAGTTTGGTTAAAAATATCTTTGAACTAGCAAGATTTAGAGCTTGTCTGCTAAGTCTGACTTCAGAAAATTTCCTCTCTAATGTCCAGGATCCTGCAGGTTCCTAAGTTCAGGAGCTATGTGAATAAAACAGCAGGTACAATGGTTAAGCTGAAAGAGAATCATCCTGGAGAAACTAATCAACAGAGTTGTAGGAATTCACTCTCACGAAACATCTTGGAGTGACTGTTCTCTGGGTTTTTTTTCTTTCTTTCTCTCTTTTTTTTTTTTTTTACCTCCAGAAGAAGGAATATGACTAAAGCATGGAGGAGAGACAAACAGTCCCTGAAAACCTTCTCAAGTGAATAATGACTAAATTTAGATGCCCTCTGCCCATTCCCTCTGCAGCTGCGCTGCTGACTCATGCACGACTGAGGTATGATAGATGGGCAGATCGCCCACCTATAAAACTTCGCCCAGGGCCAGGGACTCCAGCACCATGCCTCCGCACAGAGACATACTGAACCCTACAGACAGATGGGTCGTTCCTTTTCTTCAACATGAAAAGAGGCTAAACAAGATTTTCTTTCTTTCTCTCTTTTTTTTTTTTGTGAGGAAGATTAGTGCTGAACTATTAGCCCTGAGCTAACATCTGTTGCCAATCCTCCTCTTTTCGCTGAGGAACATTGGCCCCGGGCTAACATCTGTGCCCATCTTCCTCTACTTTATATGGGATGCCGCCACAGCATGACTTGACAAGCGATGCATCAGTCCGTGCCTGGGATCTATCTGAACCTGCAAATCCTGGGCCGCCAAAGTGGAGCGTGTGAACTTAACCACTATGCCGCTGGGCCAGCCCCTAAACAAGTGCCTGATGCTACTCATGATAGCAACTGGAAAATCCTTCTTTGCATTCTTTGCACCCAATTCCTTTTGCTGTGGCTTTTACGTCCATTTCCTTCTATTTTGCATTCCTGAAGACACACAGAATACTGCTAAAGTAACAACTTGTTTTAAGCTCTTTAAGAAAAGGAGATATTATTTATTAGTCCATAGAGCTGTTAGAAAAGTTGCCAGGGAATAACTTAAAGCTTCCTAAAATTAGCATATCACATTTCCTTGGCAATGACCAGCTATCGCCAAGAAAAAATACTTGATTTTACCAATAAAATGGGGAAAGAGCACTATGATCTCTCTACTGTACCTAATACTTCTCTCTATATATCAAAGGCAAAAGTGACTTGATCAGTGCCAGGATTAAATCTGGGAGTACAGAGAAGGCCTTACAAAACAAAGCCTCCCCCGCTCCCAAAATAGCCTGCAACTGTCACCACCACCAAGTGCTGCTGGCTCCAAGAGCTGACCTTGCTGCTGTGTCTCAGAACACTGCTCAAACTACCTGCCTTGGCCCCAGAACAGCTCTTTTCCCCACAGAACCCCGTTCCAGGTGCCAGGGCAGATGACACACCAGAAGCTGCGCTTTGTGCAGCATAACACCTGCTGGTTTGGGCTGTTTAGCCCACGCTTGCCTTGATTTCAGCAAATCGTGCTGACAAAAGTGTTGGGAAATGATGATGCTGGTAATACATCCCCATTCCATACCTTTCACTATTTTATCCTTTACCTCCCCAAATTTATATAATTCAATAATAATAATTTACATATAATTTATATAATTTGACATATATATTCCCCAAATTATATAATTTCTACTTTATGTTGAAAACCCTAAGTGCTTGGAGATAACAGCAAAGAGCATAAATTCTTTCACACGAATATTTATCAGCCAAACACCAAATCTCTGAATCACCTGTATGAATTTCTCAAGGCCCTGCTAGCAAAGTGAGAATGTAAGTTCCACAAGGGCAGGAATCTTTGGCTATGTGTTCACTGATGAACACACACCTAGAACAGCACTTGGCACACAGTAGGCCCTCAATATATATTTGTTGAATGAAAGAATGAATGCCCAAATGCATGGAACGTCACACTTTTTGTGCATTCAGTGGATTCTCAGTTATCTAAAACCACCCAAAGACTTCTCTCCAGGCTGCCCAAACAGATCCCACCAAAATCGTACAGCACTTCCAAGTACAGACTGGCCCAGGGCAAGGGTGTTGTATGCTGCTGCCTCCCATCATTCTGTATTGTCCTTGGATCTCCTTCCCTTTGGAGTAGTATGTCGAATGGTGGCCCCCCCCGCAAAAAAGATATGTCCATGTCCTAATCCCTGAAACTTGTAAATGTTACCTTACTTGGAAAAGGGATCTTTGCAGATATAATTAAGGATCTTGAGATGAGGAGATCATCCTCGATTATCCAAGTAGCCCCTAAATCCAATGCAAAGTGTCCTTATAAGACAGGCAAGGGGAGATTTCAAACAGACAGAAGAGGAGGCAACTGACCACAGGCAGAGAATGCAGTGATGCAGCCACAAATCAATGAATGTTCACAGTCACCAGAAGCCGGAAGAGGTAAAGAACAAATTTTCCCCTAGAGCCTCCATAGGGAGTGTGGCTCTATCGACACCTTGATTTCAGACTTCTAGACTCAGAACTGTGAGAGAATACATTTCTGTTGTTTTAAGCCACCAAGTTTGCGGTAATTTGTTACAGAAGCCACAGGAAACGAATACAATTGACACAGAACAGGAAGTCAGAAGCTAGAGGGTCTGCCCACATCTTGACTCCTTGGTATTAATGAAAATCATAGCAGTGATTCCCCCTTCTTTCCCAGATAAAAAGTAGTCCAAAAATGAATTATACCACTTTTTAAAAGACAATTACATTTAGTAGACAGTTTTAGAAGGTTTAGTCCAAACAAATGCCCTGAAAGATCTGACCATGGTTTTCACATTAGGTATTTTGCTCAAAGCACTCTGGCTAAGGACTGAAACTGAAACTAGGGTGGCAGCACTGAGTTGGCTGTGAAATCCAACATTTCTGAACTCAAAGTCCCAAAGTCCCCTTGCTCCACGAGGTAGCCTCATGGATTTGACATCAACTCTCATCACTGACAAGAATTTATGCAAGTAAATTAAAGGTGGTAAAGGAGTGAGGAAATTTGGAAGCCTCAACCATCAGCAGGTCATCACCACGAGACGGCTTTAACATATTAGTAGTCCTTCCAACTACCTGCCTCTCCACTGCAACCATGACAGAGTGTAACTGCTACTTAAGGGAGAATCATAACAGCAGTCCACTCCAGCACAACAGGTGACTCTAGCAGCTGTCAGCCCTGTGCCAGACTCACAGCCCCACTGGCACAGACAGTTTGGCTCCCAAATGGTGAGAACTATATCTGAGCATGTACTCAGTGGTCAGGCAGGCTCTGGACACAGATCTATAGCTTTTCAGGAGAGAGAGCCAAGAGAGACAGCAGAAGCAAAGAATTTTCCATGGAGCCTCACACTGACTAAGATTTTTGTTCTCAGTAAACTGGCATATTACTCCTAACACTGTAAATGTTTACTAATTGGGACCAGAGAACACCTTCCTTTCAGTTAAGAGCAAGTATCATACTGCCTAAGGGTTGACAATATTTAGATTTCAAAACTGTCTTCATTCTGGATTCTGACAAGACTTCCTTTTAAATGCCCCAAGCCCTTACCCTTCTCAATTCCCCACGCATTATCCACTTAAATGAAGAAAAGCCTATTAAGTTGTTTTACAGGTTATCATGATGGCAACTTTCATACTATACAAGGCTATTACCCATCTGACCTAACTCTTGTCAGCAAGGCAGGTTTTTAAAAAGTCAAGAAGAAAGAAGAAGAAAGGGCCCCCCAAATGGAAGCTGCATCTTCTCAAAGCCTATGGTTATTCTTCAAACAGAAGTTTTATAGTTTCAATTTCCAAACCTCTACGTTGTTACTCGTTGATAATCCTAATTTTGAGGAACAATAAATGAGGGCTAGTCATTGTGGTAAAAATCCCAAGCATGAGTTTCTCTCAGGTCAGAAGAGTATACACAGCTGAGTCCCTCTGACACTTGCATGAAATAAGAAAGCCCTTGCTGAAGTTACCTTCTTACGAATTCTGCACATAAGAGCTGAGGCACACTAAGTAATGGAATGAGTCACCTTAACTGACTTGATCAAAAGAGATTCCTTGGAAAGAGAATATTACAACAAAGCTGTAAAAGAAGGAAAAAATGTGGTAGCTGAAGCACTAAGTATTAGGACTTTTCTTTTACAGATGGAGAAACTAGACCCAGAAAAGTTAAATGACTTATTTAAGGTCACATATTCAGTCGCAGAACCACCTAATGTTTTCTACCTACGAATATAGAGGTATCCAAAATAGAGTTCCTGGGCCACGCTCAAGATACCACTTGGCTCATGGAACATTTTTAACACCTGATACTATCTTCCTAAAAATAACTTTACTTTAGCATATATAGGTATTTTATACTTTATATACTTTAGCATATAATTATATAGTAATATATACTTTAGCATATATTAGTCTGGCTCTCCAATAATTTCATATGAGGAATGTGGCCAATTGGTTGATTTCTGTTGGTCACTCCTGACTAGACTAAACACAGAATACAAAGATCCCATTAAAGTGCTGTGGTTACCACTGTGTTTACTAGCAGGAGTCTGGATTAGAAATCTCCCTCATGTCTTGGCTACCTGTCTTAACCACAGCCCCCCAAAGGTCTACTTGGCTGCCAACTTGGCATGTGGAGTAGATTGCTGTCCCACGGAGAGGGATTTTTCTATTTAACTCCAGATCACTCTGTGCCCATAAACAAGTGTTTCACAAGCTGCAAGAGTACAGCCTGGAAGCTATGGCATGGGCAATGCTCCATAGCTGTCAAGTAAGCCTTGCAAAAACGAGGAAAGCAATTCTGGGATCTGAGTTGGGTAAGGAGTAAAAACCACAAAGAAATTATAGGAAGATTAAATTCTCAGAAAATATAAACCAGGGCAGCAAATTTTATCCCTAAAAGGAGATATTAAACAAGAAGTTATTACTTTCCCAGCATATTTTCCTCAAGAGTATTGCATAGGCAAAGCTAATAATATATTAGGTCCATATCACTAATTGGCACGTCTCCCCATGTGTAGAGTCCCATGTGGTAGAAGACACTGGAGAAAGTAGTTATATAACCCTACCTAGTACAGTGTACTGGTTAAGAGTGCAGACTATGAATAAGACTTCCTGGGTTCAAATCCCAGGTCCACTAATTAGTAGTTTTATGTTCTTGGATCAAGTTATCTCTGCATTCCTCAGTTTCCTCACCTGTAAAATTATCATACCAATCATAGTACCCACTTCATGAGGTTACAAATGAGCTAATACATGTGAACACATGTAGTGCCTGGCATTTGCTAGTTAAATGCTACATAAGTATTAGCTGCTGTTATGTTTTATAAGTTTTTTTTTTTTTTGAGGAAGATTGGCCCTGAGTTAACATCTGTTGCCAAAACTTCTTTTTTTTTTTTTCCTTTTTTCTCCCCAAAGCCCCAGTACATAGCTGTATATCCTAGTTGTAGGTCCTTCTAGTTCTTCTATGTGGGATGCCGCCTCAGCATGACTTGATGACCGGTGAGTAGGTCCGCGCCCAGGATCCAAACCTGCAAACCCTGTTGAAGCAAACGCGCGAACTTAACTGCTGCGTCACTGGGCCAGCCCCTTAGCTGCTATTGTTATTATTATTATTACCCTTGTTTGGTCTCTAAGAATTAGCAGGAACACTCCTTTCCATACAAGAAAGGGTAAAATTATATACTTAAACATAAAGATAGTATAAACTCTATGTAAGTTCCAGTAGATGCCAACTGACCACACTCAGGTTCTATTAATAACAGAAGGAAATAAATTAAAGGTAAGATTAGAGGAAAGGGAAGACAATGACTAGGAGTGAAAGAATGACTCCTATAGCTGGCAAAGGAAGTCCAGCGTCTGCAGACTGAATTTTACCATGACACAGTCACTGGCTGCAGAGGGTCCATCAAGTCTATTGTTAGCACAGGCAGAAAATCAGAGAAGATGGATTTAAGTTCCAGATCTGACACTGACTCACATTACCAAAGAACAGGTTACGAATTTATCCTAGTAATGTGTTCCTTCACTGTAAAGAGCTTTTCCCATTTATTCAGGTAACAAACACTTACTGAAACCTATACTATGCCAGACATAGTCCTCAGAGGGAGATGCAAGAATAAAAACTAACAAAACTTTACCATTTAGTGGTGGGAAAGAGACATGAAAACGATAGATGCAACAGAAATCATCCTCTAATATAAAATGAGAGACACGTACAAAGTAAGAAGTCAACCAACTTCGTCTCAGGGTGACCGGAGAAGGAGGAGTCAGCCAGTTGGAAAAGCAGGGACGAAGAGAATCAGAAGCAAGGGGAACAGCATATACAAAGGTCTGAAGGAGAGGGAAAAAAAAACAATTTTTTGGAATGGTGAGAAGTTTGGCATGCTTGTCCTCAGATGGGGGTGGGGCATGCATGAAAACCTGAAGAGGGCTTCATTTGTCATACTGAAGAACGTGAACTTGACCCTTAGGCTAATGGGAAATGGAAGGAAGAGAGGGTGGTGGGTAGGTTGGCAGCAGTGAAGGTCCCTGTATCCCATGATAAAGAGTTTAGCCTCGGGCCGGCCCTGTGGCTTGGTGGTTAAGTGCGCGCGCTGCGATGCTGGTGGCCCGGGTTCGGATCCCGGGTGCGCATCGAGGCACCACTTCTCCGTTCATCCTGAGGCCGAGTCCCGCATACAGCAACTAGAAGGATGTGCAGCTACGGCATACAACTATCCACTGGGGCTTTGGGGGGAAAAATAAAATAAATAAAATCTTTAAAAAAAAAAAAAAAAAAAAAAGAGTTTAGCCTCTATCCTGAAGGCAACAGGGAAGTCCTGAGCTTTTTAAACCAGGGAGTAATACTATCAGAATTGTGTCTTAGAATGACAACCGCGCTGAGAATATGAAGACTGAACTGCGGGCAGGAGAAACTCACGACAGAGACACCACTCAGGAAATGATCAAGGCTAGAGAGGATGCGGTCATGAAGTCAGGTACCAGCAGTGGGGAGAGCAGACAGATTTGAGAAGCATTCCTGAGTTAGAAGGGAAAGGGTGGCTGATTAGAATGCCAATAGTGAAAACAGGTAACAGAGATTTTTAAGAGCTTAGGACCCTGAGTAGACTGTGACACCATTTAGCCAAAATAGGGACTATAAGGAAGTCTTAGGAGTCTTTTCTGTTTCTGATTCCCGTCTAGTGCTCATTTCTCTCTCTCTTTTTTTTTGTGAGGAAGATCGGCCCTGAGCTAACATCCACGCCAATCCTCCTCTTTTTTGCTGAGGAAGATTGGCCCTTGGCTACCATCTGTGCCCATCTTCCTCCACTTTATGTGGCATGTTTATGTCAGGCAAGGCCTGACAAGCGGTGCATCGGTGCGCGCCTGGGATCTGAACCCAGGCCGCCAGCAGCGGAGCACACGCACTTAACCACTACACCATAGGGCCGGCCCAGTGCTAATTTTTCTTAAAGCCCAAGTGACTTATACCCAGGAACTACATCTGAGCAGCAAGCTAGCATGTCTTGCTTGCTGCCCTTTCCATATTGAATAATCCAATGTGAGCCCAGGGAAATCAATGCCAACCAGCCCAACCTCACAGCTGTTTCCTGTTCCACAGCAAAGCCCTTGCTGGGTCGGTATCATGAATACTGTGCACGGCCCTGGCAAAGCATCATTGTACAGCAGCCCACAGTGCAGGGGAATTAAGAAGGTCTCAGCTATTGCTGAAATCTCTTTAAAGTCACATGTTAGTGATAACAACAGCTACTTTACAACTCAAGAAGACATCTCCTGTTTTTTCTCTAAAATTAAAATCTTTGGGACAGAAAAATAGCAAATTAAAAGCATTTTGTTTGGCTCATGCGGCATTTTAAAAATAAAGATTTTTCACATTAAAAATTCCATATTTGATACTTTTAAAAAATTAGAATATCTGGCAATGCTGGGGCTAGAGTCCCACAAAGTAACAACTGGTTGGAGCTGAGCAGCAGCTGCCTTCTTCAGGCAGAGCAGGAGCACTTGATGCCCCCAGCCCACTGTTCTCTCCTGTGTTGTAAATAAACCCAGCCCGCTGTGATAATTCACATACCTGCCCATCCCTGTTAGGCATTTCCCCAAATATTATGAAAATGTTCAAAGATACAGAAACACTGAAAGAACTCCACTGTGAATACTCACACACCCATGACCTGGAGTCCACCATTACACTGTGCTGTCCTCTCTTGACCACGCTTCATCCCTTCACCTGTTCAGCCCATTGCAGACATTTGCACTGACTTCCCCAAACACTTCACCATGCATATCATTAACTAGAGCCCAATACTTGTTAACAGCGTTCTTTTTCTTTTGAAGTAAAATTTACATACAGTGAAAAGCACAAATCTTAAGTATACATTCACTGAGTCTTGACAATGGCTACACTGTGTTACCATCTCCTGTGTTACCTCGTAGGCATTTGACTTGCATCCCCGAGGCATCTGACCGCTGAGACAGAGAAATGTTTTTCTACATTGCTCTGACCTCAGCACTGTTGTGGCCAAGGAAATGCTGGCTATGAGCAGAAATGTAGCTGACCTCTCTGAAGGTAGCATCTTATTTCTGTTGGGCCCTGACAGACCAAATCTGGGTATAATCAATTTTGCTGATAGTATAAATTCACTATTGGGGCTGAAAGAAAAGACGCTGGTGGTTAAGACTTTAGAAATCTAGGGGCCGGCCCCGTGGCTTAGCAGTTAAGTGCGCGCGCTCCGCTATTGGCGGCCCGGGTTCGGATCCTGGGCGCGCACCGACACACTGCTTGGCTGGCCATGCTGAGGCGGCGTCCCACATACAGCAACTAGAAGGATGTGCAACTATGACATACAACTATCTACTGGGGTTTTGGGGAAAAAAAGGAGGAGGATTGGCAATAGATGTTAGCTCAGAGCCGGTCTTCCTCAGCAAAAAGAGGAGGATTGGCATGGATGTTAGCTCAGGGCTGATCTTCCTCACACACACAAAAAAAGACTTTACTTTTTTTTCCTGAAAGCATCAAGCTCAATAATACAAGGAACATGGTCAACCCTCAGACTGCTGTTCCTAGAGGTGAGGCAGTGGAACGAATAATACAAAGCAGTAAATAACACAAACATCCCTTGAGGTCACACACAGAAGCGTCAGACTCCACTCTCCCTGACTAGCTCAGTGGGAGTGCCGAGGTAATAGGGAAGCTTCTGTTATTCACTTGTTCAGAGAAAACATTCCTAAGCCCAGGAAATGATCAGGAATAGCAAAAAGGTAGAAACCTCATATTCCAAAGGTAGAACGATGGACAGTGGAAACCTGAAAGAAGGATTCAAAATTTACTGTTAAGTCAAAGACTTTCTACAGAGCCTGACAATGCAATGGTATCCCTTTATGGAAATGACAATGAGAAAGGGCCCCTGTCTCCTTCGATGGTAAGTGCTTGCTTATCTGCAATCAATCCCAAGCCTCCTGGAGCACTTAGCCAGCAATGTGAGCAGAATCAGGTGACCCTCCCCAAGAAACTCCCCAGAGGTTCAGGAGAGAGCCTGTGTTACCTCGCTCTTTCAATCTGTCTCAACTGTCTCATCTATGGAGTTGCCTTGAGTCCAAGCTCTGAGCAACTGTATATCTATGACAGAGGTAGAGGGCCAGTTTCACAACAGAACAAGGGACATTACAAGATACTGTACAGGCAAAAGAGTCTAACTCCAGCATCACAGCCAATCCCATCTTTCCACAGCTAAGTGTCTTAGCTGTAAGACAGAAGGCACCAAACCAAACCTTCCTTTTAATTCAGGGTTGATATGAGGACACATCAACAAATATGAAAACAGATTTTTCAAAAGATAAGTAGTATGTAAATCCAAGTACTGCTATTAACGCATGTTCTCTGTGTTATTTCAGAAAACAACATACACTATGAGGCAGTCTAGTGTACTGATTCAGAGCAAGGGTCGGCAAACTTTCTCTGTAAAGAGCCACATAGCAAGTATTTTAGGCTTTGCGGGTCATACCATCTCTAGCAAATACTCAACTCTGTCACTGCAGTGTGAAAGCAGCCACAGACAATACTAAACCACTAAGCGTAGCTGTGTTCCAGTCAAATTTTATGGATACTGAAATTTGAATTTCATGTAAGTTTCACATGTCACAAAATATTATTCTTTTGGTTTTCTAGCTAATTAAAAATGCAAGAACCATTTTTAACTTGTAGACTGGACAAACCAGGCAGTGGGCTGGATCTGGCCTGAAGGCTCTAGTTTGCTGACAACCAATTTAGAGCACTAGCCAGAAGTCTGAGTTTAAATGCTAGCTGTGAAATTTAATGGCCATAAGACCCTAGGTAAGTTACTCACCTCTCTCTGCCTCAGTTACCTCATCTTTAAAATGGGAATAACAGTAATATTCTTCTCTTAGTTTGTTATGAGGATTACATGACTTCATACGTATACAGCAGTTGGAACACTGGCTTGTTCCAAAGTAAGTACTGACTTGCAGAAAGTAAGTGCTCATGTATGTTGCCACTAGCTATTATACACCATTCCCATTACAATTCTCCAAATGTGCCATACTTTCATATGCTTCCACCCATTTACACATGCCATTTCCTCTGCCTAGAATGTACTTCCCTGCTTAGAGCTTCCACATGGTCTCAAAGACCATTTAAACATCACCTCCACTATGAAGCCTGCCTTCACTGTCCTTCCCATCCTCCCCATCCGTCAGTCACCACCACCTGTGTTTCCAAGCGCCTATTATAGTGCACTGCATTTTACTGTAGTTATCTTTGACTGTCAACTTCTCAACCAGACTGTCAACTCCTTCTATGCAGAGACTATGACTCACTAACTGTATCCCCAGGGCCTAGAATAGTGCTCCACACACAGAAAGCATTCATAATATATTTGCTTGATGGTATTATTAACAATGTAGAACACAACCTACTAAATTAAGTGTAACTAGGATAGAAATCTCCTGGTTATATGACAAACGTGACTATAACTAAGTATAAAAATAATTTCTAATATCCTATTTTTAGTACAATCAATCACGTTAATATTTACCCCCAGGCATATCCAGTGAGCATCCAGAGTTTGTCCTGCTGCTGGTAGCTGGCAGCAGACACCTCAGAATCCACACAGTGATAATCACAACACTAGCATTTAGTAATTCAAAAGTCCATCTCTGATCTCAATTTATACAAAATAATCTGTGTTTGGTAGTGGGAGAAAAAGGGGAGAAAACAATGAAATCTGAAATTTCCACCAACATAACACTGTATATGGCAAAAGGCAAGAAGTTTGCAGAATGGGGCCCTTTTCTGATCCTGCTCTTAAACTCTTAAGGAAACAGTCAGTGATCAAAAGGCTTCACCAAGGCCACTAAGAGAGGTACATTCTCTCAGCTAGGTAGCATCCTAACTGAAACAGAGTTACTTGGGCAACCCAAGGCCCCACCTTTGCCACTCCCAGCTGGCCAGGGGTGTTCTGCCTCTCTGCTCAGACCTCAGCCAGGCGAGCTATGATACTGTGCCCAATTGATGCTGTGCCAGACTCAGCACTCTCCCTGACAGAAGGTTCCCTGTGTCGGGTAACACTGGGCTAACCAGTATACCTGGCATTATGTCTCTTAAAAAATCAAAGCTGTTCTGGAAGAACAGGTTAGAGGGAGAAGGGATTTCAAAGTAACTAAATAGTGAACTTTACTGAAAGGCAATTTAATGTCATCAAAATCAGTCAAATGCTGTAACAACTGTGAAGAGAGTCCAGCGAAGATTCAGCATCACAGCCCACTAGGAGCACTAACATGACGTGATATGAAGGAGGAGCTTTTTATTTTCTAAGTTAATGTCACATTTGCAAAATATCAGCTGGTTTCTGTGGAAATGGCATCATAATTGGTTTGTCCTTGGGTGTGTAATGCACTGGCTGAGAATTATTGGTTTCTCCAGAGGTCTCTTTCCCTCTTTTAGGCCATGAGATCATACACTATGAGAATCTGCTGAATTTAAGGAACAGAAAAACCAAGATATAGAAGATATTTCTGTTAGGACTATGCTGAATTCTTGTCACTGTCACTGTTTTTACTATTATCATCATCATCATTATCGTCAGTGCCTGGTAATGGCTTCATGTATAGTATTTGAACATTGCTGAATTTGGATACTCTCATGATCAGTAATTCATAACATAGTAATTCCAGACACATCATATCAACTTTTTTATTCCAATAATGTATTACTGTAATAAAGTTGACCAATAGGAACAGGTTTTATTGTATTTTAGAGCCAGATTAATTTCAATGGAATAATAAAATATAAGTAAATTATAAAGCCATTCTTTATTCCAAAATATTCAAATTTTAAATAATTCCCATAGGTCTTCCCAAAAGTCCTCTAAGGAAGGGAAAGGTATGACAATAATGGTGATAGCAGACAATGTTTTTTGAGGACTGTCTGAAGCTAGGCATGTGGACAAGAGATGGGAAGAGAGTAGAGTGAAAAGAAGTTCAAGCACCAAGCTCTTAGAAATTCTAGGGTTTAAAATCCATGTAGAAAAGGATGTGCAAACCAGGAAGGTGCAACTAGAGAAGGAGGGAAAAAAAAAACTAAGAGAAATTTATCATGGAAGTCATAGAATAAAAGTGTTTCAAGGAGGAGAGAGTGGCTGATGTTGCTGACAGTCAAGTAAGATGAAGAATGGAAATGCCAGAACTAGCAATCTGAAGGTCACTGACGAC
The DNA here is from genome assembly GCF_057802395.1 of Ceratotherium simum simum. Lineage (NCBI taxonomy): Eukaryota > Metazoa > Chordata > Mammalia > Perissodactyla > Rhinocerotidae > Ceratotherium > Ceratotherium simum. The sequence goes on from NC_141935.1 coordinate 1,073,634, forward strand.
CTTGGCAAGAAGTGTTTCAACGCAGCAATAAAGCAAAAGCGAGACAGAAATGGAGTAATAGTGAGGAGAAAGGAAAGCATTGATAAGTCTTGAAAAATACAGCTAAGACAGGGAGGAAAAAGACAGGGTGACAACTAGAGGCCAGGGAGCAGCCCAGGGGATTTTGTTGTTGTAAGATGGAAGAGATCTTAGTGTGTTTAATGACATTTGGAAGGGTTTAAGTAGAAGGAAAAGCTGAAGAGAGAGACTGAATAGTGTCTGGTTGTGGAGAAAGGTTCCAAAATAAAGATGGAAGGATTAGCCTTAGATGGGAAGAACACCTTTCCACTGCAATAGGAGGAAAGGAAAAGAGAATGTTTCAGACAAAGGCAGAGTGGTTCACAGGTGAAAAGTTAAAGAAATTCTCATCTAATTTCTCTGTTTTCTATCTTATCTGCAAAGTAGTAGTAATAATCGTAACAGTAATAGTGGTGGTGGTAGGAGTAATAATGTTTATTATATTAAATATAAATACTTAATAAACATTAATGGTAATTATATGATTACTATAATACCGATATAATTAATAAATATTAAATATTACTATTAACCAGCTAATATTTTCGAGTCCTTGGGTTAAGCATACATTAATTCATTTAATCCTTCTAGCAAGTTTTTAAGACGGATATTATTATTATTTTCATTTTTTTGTGTGTATGTGAGGAAGATTGGCCCTGAGCTAACATCTGCCAATCTTCCTCTTTTATTTTGCTGAGGAAGACTGGTCCTGGGCTAACATCCATGCCCATCTTTCTCCACTTTACATGGGACGCCACCACAGCATGGCCCGACACGCGGTGTGTCGGTGCGCACCCGGAATCCGAACCGGCAAACCGTGGGCCACCGCAGCAGAGCACACGCACCTAACTGCTTGCGCCACCGGGCCGGCCCCTATTTTCATTTTTAAAAGGTTAAGTAACTTGCCCAAGGTCACATGGTTAAAACTAAGAAGCCAGCATTCAAATCCAATCCGCCTGGCTCCAGAACCTATACTCTGAACCACTGTATTATACGTACCAACTCTCAATTTAGCACCCTGAGAGTCCCCAGAGACTTTAACAAGTCTCATGTTAGAGCTCTTTAAAGAGCTTTTTATGGTGCTGTGGTGGACACAAAAGCCAGATCAGATCAGAGATTTTGTGGAGTGGGAAGCAAAGCAGTGGGTCGTAATACCACCTGTTGAGAAAAACGGAGGAAGTAGGGTGGTCAGAGGGAGAGTAGATAAGTGTGGAATGATCATTTCAGGGAAAGAAGTAGTGAGCTGACCAGAGAAACATAATAGGGTTTCCAAACAATCGTGAGATCTATTTGAATTTGGTGACCATGAATGCAAAGTGGTAAAAATCTGCACTATTTTCTGGTTTTCAACTGCTTAGGTGCAACCACAGAGAAATCAGAGTTGCGTTCACCCAGGGTTAGGACTTTGCCAGATAAATTCAAAAATTTCAGAGGTAAAAGAGTTTAAGGTTCAAGGAAAGTGTTACTAAAGTGCACATGGAATCTAATCAAGATAAGAAGGGAAGCTGATAAATTAGGAAGAAAGAAGACGAGGTGGAGAACTGGAAGTCCCGATGAGAACTTGGTTATAACAGGAGTGACTAAGCTAGCAATTACATATCATCATCAAAAAGCCAGACGCTAAGAGGAGGAGCGGCCCAGGTGAAAACTGTGTCATAGGTGTGACTGTGGAAGTGGTGACAGAGCAAGGTGGAGGGATAAGTCACCCCAAATGAGGAAGTTAAGAAACTAAGAAGCCCGAGTGTTGTATGGTCTTACAGCAACAAGATGGAGAGGACACTGTGAGTTGTCTTTGATGAGTGAGGGGGTAAGAAGGTGGTACAGACAAATGGCATGAGAATCAAAGGAGCAGGCAGCCTTTTTTTTGGTTTTTTTTGCTGAGGAATATTTGCCCTGAGCTAGCATCCGATGCCAACCTTCCTCCTCTTATATATGAGCCACCGCCACAGCATGGCCACTGACAGACCAGTGGGGTAAGTCCGCGCCTGGGAACTGAACCTGGGCCGCTGAAGCAGAGTGCGCCAAACTTAACCACTACGCCACTGGGGCTGGCCCAGACATTTTGTTTTTATAGGAGGGTATGGAAAGTAATGCTCAGGAAGTGATTATAGGGAAGACATGGGTACTAATCCTATTTCCTGACACTGAGTTATGTGCAATACGTGAGAATAAAACCACTTGAGAGGGCTCATGTCCATGACAGTCACAGACCTAACGATCTGGGTTCCTAACTCCCAGCCCAGGGCTCTATCCACTACCAGGTTATACTATAGTCTTTTTCTTTTTTTTGTGAGGAAGATCAGCCCTGAGGTAACATCCATGCCAATCCTCCTCTTTTTTCGCTGAGGAAGACTGGCCCTGGGCTAACATCCGTACCCATCTTCCTCCACTTTATATGGCAGGCCGCCACAGCATGGCTTGACAAGCGGTGCGTCGGTGCACGCCTGGGATCCGAACCCAGGCCGCCAGCAGCGGAGCGTGCGCACTTAACCGCTACGCCACAGGGCCGGCCCCTATAGTCTTTTTCTTTAGACTGATTTTTTTAAGTAATGCAGTAACACAAGAGTATATTTTTATTGTAAGAGTAAAAAAAAAATGGAAACTATCTACAGTTTGGTGTATATGCTTTTAAAATGTTGTCTAGACATATACTTATATAAGGACGTGTTTTTACATATCTTGTAGGATTTTTAAAAGCATAAATGGGGACATATTATATGTATTATCTGTGTGTTTTTCTTTCTATTCACAATATTTTTCTAGACCTTCCACATTAGTGCATGTCTATGTAGGTCTACTTCTTTTGTTCAAAACTGCAAAAGATTTCCATACTATGAAGATACAATTTATTCCCATTTATATAAATTTAGGCTTTTCTAATTTTTTGTCACTATAAACAATGAATTAAAGAACATTTCTGTACAAACATCCTTCTGCACATGTGCCAGTATGAAAAATAAAACTTGGGGGTCAAATAATTTGCATATATTTTTATAAATTCTGCCAAACTGCCTTCTGAAAAGTCTTTGCCCATTTATAAGACAGTGTTTAAAGAGTTCCCAGTTCCTCAATTCCATACCAATATCCACACTCGACAGAACCAATTTTTAAATTTCCATTAAAGTACTGAACAAAAATAATCAGTGTTTCTATTTGCATTTTGCTGATTAATAACGAAACAATGCAGTTTCTCATGTTTATTTTTTTATTTTAAAACAAATTTATTGAGATATAATTAATATACCATACAATTTACCCATTTAAAGTATATAATTTAATGGTACGCTTACTTTTCAGTGCTTCTAGTACAGTCACAGATAAGTGAATCCATCACTACGGTCAATTTTAGAAAATTTTTGCCACCTCTAAAAGCAACCCCATACCCTTTAGCTGTCACTCCCCTACCTCCTACCCCCAGCCCTAAGTAACCAGTAATCTATTTTCCATCTCCATAGATTTCTCTATTCTGGACTTTCATATGAATGGAATCATATAATATGTGGACTTTTGTGACTGACTTCTTACACTTAGCATGTTTTCAAAGTTCATCCAAGTCGTAGCATATATCAGTACTTCATTCCTTTATATGCCCAAATTATATTCCATTGTATGGATACACCACATTTTGGTTATCTATTCATAAGTTGATGGACATTTGGGTTATTTCCACCTTTTGGTTATTAATGAAAAATGCTGCTGTAAACATTCGCGTTCAGGTTTATATGTGGACATATGTTTTCATTTACCTTGGGTATATATCTAGGCGTGAAACTGCTGGGTCATATGTTAACTCTATGTTTATTGTTTGAGGGACTGCCAGACTGTTTTCCAAAGCGGCTGCACCATCTTGTATTCCCTCCAGCAATGTATGCGAGTTCCAATTTCTCCACACCCTCACCAACACTTGTTACTCTCTGACTTTTTGATCCTAGCCATCCTATACTGGTATAAAGTGATATTTCATTGTGGTTTGGATCACATTTCCCTGATGACTAATAATGTCAAGCATCTTTTCATGTATTCATTGGCCATTTGTTTATCCCTTGGAGACATGCCTATTTAGATCCTTCGCCCATTTTTTAATTGGAATATTTGTTTTTTTATTATTGAGCTGTAAGAGTTCTTTATATATTCTAGATCCCTTATCAGATATACTACTTGCAAATATTTTCTCCCATTCCATAAGTTGTCTTTTCTCTTTCTTGGTGGTGTCCTTTTAAGCATTAAAGCTTTTAATTTTGATGAGTTCAAATTATCTATTTTTCCTTTTTTTTTGTTTCTCATGCTTGAGGTGTCATATCTAAGAATCCTTTGCCAAATCCAAGGTCATGGAAAATATTACCCTTGTGTTTTCTTGTAAGAGTTTTATAGATTTGGCTTTTACATTTAGATCTTTGATCTATATTTGAGTTAATTTTTGTATATAGTGTGAGGTAAAGGTTCAACTTCATTCTTCTACATGTGACTATCCAGTTGTCACAGCGCCATTTGCTGAAAAAGCCATTCTTTCCTCATTGATTGATCTTGGCATCTTTGTTGAAAATCACTGTTACCATAGATGTATAGGTTTATTTCTGAACTCTCAATTCTGTTTCATTCATCTATATGTCAATCTTTGTGTCAATATCACACTGTGTTGATTACCATTGCTTTGTAGTAAGTTTTGAAATCAGGAAGTGTGAGCCCTCCTACTTTGTTCTTCTTTTCAGGATTGTTTTGGCTATTCTGGGTCCCTTACAATACCATATGGATATTATCTCATATGTTTATTAACCATATAAATAATTGCCCATTCACAGCCTTTCCTCATTTTTCTTTTAGATGGTTAAATTTTTCACATTGCTTGTATGAAGAACTTGTTACTCTGAATATTATTCCTGTGGTCATAAACCTTTTTCCTAGTCTGTAATCTGTCTTGCAACTTTTTTTTTACAATGTCTTTTGTCATACAGAAGTTCTAAGTTTCATTTTGCTCAGGAAGCCCTCTCCCTCTCACCCCTTCTTTGATCCCTAGTTATAAAAACATTCAACGGTATTTCCTTCTAAAAATTAGTATGTTTTAAAATATATACGTATTTTGCTCTTTTATATTTTGGAACTTATTTTTGTGGATAGTGATAGTTAGGGGGTCTAATTTATTTCCCCAAGAACCAACTGTACCAACATCACTATTAAATAGCCCATTTTTGTCCTATTAATTTGAAATGTCACCTTTATCAAAATTAAATTCTCATTTGTACTTAGGTCTGTTTCTGGAGTCTCTATTTCTTTCATTGATCTATTTATTCTTGTATCAATACTACAGAATTTTAATTACTTTACTATACTTTGTTTTGACATCTGGTAGGTCAAGATGTACCTCATCGGGCTTTGGAGGATTTCCTGGCTATTTCTGAAGACTGATTCTTTCAGATGAACTTCAGAATTAGCTTGCCAAGTTTCCAAGTAACTTTTGATTAGGGCTATACTGCTTTTATAAAAATAATAATAATAATAACAGGAAACACTGTGGAGCCTACTATGTGCCAGAAACTGTTTTAAGCCCTTTTATATATTAACTCAATTCCAACAACTCTATGAGGTAGTTACTATTAGAGATTGGTATTACAAAGAAATTGAGATGACACGATACTGAGTATTTTATCGTCTCCATTTATTTAGGCCTTCTTTTACGTTCGTTAATATATTTTCTTTCTGTAGGTTTGACACATTTCTTTTTGGGTCTATTCTTAAGTATTTTATGATTTTTTTGTTGCTTCTGTGAACAGGATCTTCTTTCCCACTATATTCTTAAATGCATATCTATTATATTTCAAATAATGGTTTAGAAAGCTATTTTGTATTGACTCAAATTAATTTTATACCAATTTTTTTCTGAAATTTCATTCATCTTAGAATTACTTTCCTTTTGCATAAGGGCTAGTTTGGAACACAGTTGATCTTACACACTGTACAACTAACTTACACACTTTCTTACAGTGTGGCACAGGGAAGTGAGACTTCCTTGAAAGGTAGTTGCACTTCTGCCTTTCCCAAATTTGCTGCTCAGGATTACCCTACGGCACTAGGTGAAACTTCTAGCGCATCTAGAAAGCAGTCTTCTCACCCAGCAGGATCCGACCTAGAAGATCACAATAGTCAAATCTGAAAAGATGAGTGGAAAGGTATTAAGATATTTAGAGTTTGTTTTTAAACAGTTTAATCACTGACCTTTTAAAAAAAATCACTAAAGAATCCTTTTCTACCTCTAAGGGAATCAGAAAAAATTCTTGTACCACTGAAGCATTAAAACTAAGCCAAATTCAAGGAGCAGCCAAATAGCTGGCACTTTTAAGCTGTCTTTTAAGTTATACCTACCTAGTTAGCAACCTCAGAGATTAATTCAAATAAACCTTAAATAGCAGTACACTAACACAGACCTCACTCCCTAGGCTTTTAGAGTGCCAACGTCTTTACCTAATTAAGAATTAAGCAAAAATTATCCCTTTATTTTTTTGAGGCCAAGTTTCACTTTTCTTGCTCCGCAAAATTTTGAAAAACTCAATGAGACATCCTACATAACTGGTACTAGACCACCCTATTTCCCAGAACACCAGCTAATCTTACATGTTAATATGCCACACTGACAGAGTTCTCCACTTAAGGCTGAATGGCAAAAATCAAGGGCTTAACCTAATTTAATATATCTGTTTTCAAAAGTTATAGTGAAGGCCAAGAGCAAAGTCATTTCTCCAGGCTGGCATAGAGAGCATTGGAAAGACCATAGGAAGCACCAAATCAACATGCGAACATGAACATCCTTAGCTATACTTTCTTAGTCAATAGGCTAAGTTTGCATTGGCACTAAACGTCTTCTAAAACATTCTTCTCCCCTAACTGACTCCTATTTCACTTCTTCATTCTTTTTTGGAAAAGAATAGGATGCCATGAAAAATTGTGTAATTCCATTCTTCTAACTGCAGTTTGGCAAAGTCCTTAGGCAAAAATATGCCTAAATATGTTCTCATAAAAATGGTCCTCATGAAGACCAGTATATTATAAAAAGCAAAGGGCAGTAAGATAAAGATATTACCCTTAAAAAACAAACATTTTGTCAAGGTGTTAGACATAACAGCACGTAAGCTGACTCTCAATTATTCAGTGCCTTAAATTTGCCAAAGATCAAAGAAAGTAAACAGAACAATCTAAATACACAGGAACCCATTCTAAGTATTCAGATTTACATATACATTTCTGAAGTTAGCCATTTTTAAAATTGCAGATCTTATAGCCTATCGTAAAAATTCCTCTCCCCCTATTACTACAGTCATGTCCCGCCTCCCCCCCACCCCCCCCCCCACCAGTCAATAAGCCTTCTGAATAAAGTCTCTCCTTACTGGGGGAAAAAAAAGCTCTTAGAATAATCATAATCATTTAAACCATAATACTAACCAGTGGGAAAAGGTGGCAATTATTATATGATTAAAATGGAAAACATATTTAAAGGATCTAAATTTTTTTTCTGGATGTTCAGTCAGAATTTTGACATTAAAAAAACCATCTAGTAAAACATATAAAACTTATTCCGTTAAAGAAGAAACCACAGGGGAGAAGAAAAGCTGCTGCTGCACCAAGAAGAATCTGGTGGGGATGGGGGAGGCAGCGGAAAGAGATGTATCAAGTCTAGATAACAGACACACTGAATAGTCCAAATACGAATTGCTGAGACTCAGTTGTCTGATGCTAAGGAAGGTTTTCTGTAACAGACCTGTCCAATCTCTCCCTGAGTTTTATAAACCTTATATGAAGGTAGTCATGCACAAACCCCAAATATCAAGCAATATGCTGCTTGGGCCGTGATATTTTGCAGCTAATCACTAAGAAATCCACGCAGCAATAGTCAATAGCCATTTAGAAATAACATTACCCTGCTGGCATTGTCTGAGAACAATAAGTAATAGATTTGAGAATCATATCAGTTTTGACCTGAGAAGTCAATGATATAAAAAATCTGACAACAGCAAGTGTGGATGAGAATGTGGGGCAAGAGGAACTTTGATACACAGTTGGAGGCAACGTAAACTGGTATAGCCAGAGATCTGGAATAGCACTATCCACTGAAGATGGGCAAACATTTGATCCTTCACATAAACCCCAGAAAAACTCTAACACATTTACACATGGAACCATGTACAAGAATGCTTACAGAAGCATTATGAGGTTTTTTTTGTGTGTGTGTGAGGAAGATTAGCCCTGAGCTAACATCCTTTGCCAATCCTCCTCTTTTTGCTGAGGAAGTTTGGCCCTGGGCTAACATGTGTGCCCATCTTCCTCTACTTTGTTATGAGATGCCGCCACAGCATGGCTTGACAAGCGGTGTGTCAGTCCGCGCCCAGGATCCAAACCTGCGAACCCCAGGTTGCCGAAGTGGAGTGCGCGAACTTAACCATTACGCCACCGGGCCGGCCCCGCATTATGAGTTTTTTAATTGTGTTTTTATAACATCTTCATTGAGATGTAATTCACATACCACAAAATTCACCCTTTTAAAGTGTACAATTCAGTGGTTTGTAGTATATTCACAGAGTTGTGCAACCAACACCACCATCTAATTTCAGAACATTTTCATCACCCCAAAAAGAAACTCTACACCTACTAGTAGTCACATCTCATTCCTCCCTCTCTCCAGCCCATGGTAACTACTAATCTACTATCTGTCTCTGTGGATTTGCCTGTTTTGGACAGTTCATACAAATGAAATCAATACACAGCTTCTTGCGCCTGGTTTCTTTCACTTAACATAATGTTTTCATAGTTCGTTCACACTGTAACATATATCAGTACTTCATTCCTTTTTATGGCCAAATAATACGCCATTGGATGGATACACCACATTTTAATTATCCATTAATCAGTTGATGGACATGTAAGTTGTTTCCACTTTTTGGCTATTATGAATAACGCTGCTATAAACATTCATGCATAAGTTTTTATGTGGACGTATGTTTTCAGTTATCTTGGATATATGCCTAAGAGCAGACTGCTGGGTGATTTACATTTAGATTTAACATTTTGAGGAACTCCTAGACTGTTTTCCAAAGTGGCTGCACTATTCTACAATCCCACCAGCAATGTATGAGGCTCTAATTCCTCTGTATCCTCACCAATATTTGTTCTTGTCCATCGTTTTTATTAACTCCATCCAAGTGGGTGTGAAGTAATATTTCTTTGTGGTTTTGATTTGCACTTCAATATTATGTTTTAATAGCAAAATAAACAAACGTCATCACCATCCTGAAAACAACTTACATGTCCATTAACAGGAGAAGAAAAATAATCTTAGTACAATCGTACACTGGGCTACCACACGACAATGTGAAGATGAGTCAGTGTCGAATGTATCAATGTGAAGATGAATGTGTATCAACACAGATAAGTCTTACAAACATAATATTAAATTTTAAAAAGCACAAGCAAAAGGATATGTAGAACATGATGCCATTTATATAACTTTAAAAACATGTAAAACAAACATTTACATGAGGTAAACACGTAAAGACACGTTCAACTGCATTGCTAACACTCTATTTCTTAAGCTACATGGGTATTTGTTATATTACCCTCTGTAACATTTGAAAGAGTTAGTTAAAAATAGTTAGTCATGACAGAAACATCTGCCCGTTACATTTGGCCCTTCTGCATGCCTTATGTTGCCAGCAAGTGTACAACCAGAGTGAGAGACTGGGAAACAACTGAACACAGTTAGATGGCAACTCATGAGCCTTCTCAGTTTAATAAGAAAGAATCCTACAAAGCAACAGGGTTTTCTCCTATTCAAAATTCAAGCCCTAATGGAATCTGTTAGCCCACACAGTTTTTAAAATATGAACAACTAGAAAAATATTAAAAAACTGACTGCTTCAACCATGTGATTACATAGCTAGAAGGTGCCACCTGTGAACCAGGAAGAGGACTGTCCCTTGGTCTTGGACGTTCCAGCCTCCAGAACTGTGAAAAATAAATCTGTTGTTAATAAGCTAAATATACTACTACTACTACTACTACTAATAAAGAAATAAAAATAAAAAATTGAAAATTTTTACTCACTTGTCCTGCATGAAAAGAATATAATGACAATTTCATTTTGTTCTATAACTATCTCTGCATAAGGAAATCAGTCTAAAAAAATTCAGTGGCTCAATAAGATTTAAATGTTATCAATATCACTATTAAATAACAGTATTATAGGGGCCGGCCGGGTGGCATAGCGGTTTAAGTTTGTGTGCTCCGCTTTGGTGGCCCGGGGTTTGCAGGTTCGGATCCTGGGTGCAGACCTATGCACCACTCATCAGGTCATGCTGTGGCAGGTGTCCCACATATAAAAAAGTAGAGGAAGACGGGCACGGATGTTAGCCCAGGGCCAAGCTTCCTCAGCAAGAAGAGGAAGATTGGCAAAAGATGTTAGCTCAGGGCTCATCTGCCTCACCAAAAATAAATAAATAAATAACAGTATTACAAAATACTCTTGGATTTTAGATACATATTTCACAATCAAACTTTTTAAAGTTCTCAAAGAAATTCACCTCCCCCAACATAATAAGGTTTGTATTTTCAGACTTCCCAAGTCAGAAACTGGATTGCTCAAAAAAAATAAGTCACATAACTAAATTAACACAACAAGTTTAAAACAACTTGGAAATTTAAAAAATAATTCCTGCTGTATCTGACTGTGTTGGTGTTTCTAAACATAATAAAATTTTGTATAACTATTTATACAGCCACACACATGTGTGTGTGTGGCATATAAAACTGGTGAAATCTGAATAAAGTCCATGGATTGTACCAATGTCCATTCCTGGTTTTGATAATGTAGTATAGTTACATAAGATGTTACTAGTGGGAGAAAACTGGGTGAAGGACACACAGGACCTCTCTGTATAACTTCCTATGAATCTATAATTACTTCAAAATAAAAAGCTAAAAAAAAGTTCTTGGGATCTGACATGCAGTACTGAGCAAATAATCTGCCCCCCTCTCTGAAATCTGCATGAGGCTCCTTTATCCAGACACTTTCAGTCCCACAGCTGCTGGCTCATAGATCCTCAAAGGCCTTTGTTCCTCCTCCTAATTGTTGCTGCCCCAATAATTCTGGCCTTTAAACTACTCACTAGTCCAGGAGAGGGTGAAGAGAAAGAAGAAAGGTGAAATTCTAATAATATATTTTGTGTGTGTGTGTGTGTGAGGAAGATCAGCCCTGAGCTAACATCCATGCTAACCTCCTCTTTTTGCTGAGGAAGACTGGCTCTGAGCTAACATCTATTGCCAATCCTCCTCCTTTTTCTCCCCAAAGCGCCAGTAGACAGTTGTATGTCACAGCTGCACATCCTTCTAGTTGCTGTATGTGGGACGCTGCCTCAGCATGGCTGAAGAAGCAGTGTGTCGGTGCACGCCTAGGATCCGAACCCGGGCCGCCAGTAGCAGAGCGCATGCACTTAACCGCTCAGCCATGGGGCTGGCCCCTCTAATAATCTTAGTATGCTACATATCAGCAGATGCCATAAAGGAAGGGCTTGGAATTACTAATTTCCTTTTCTTAGGCTATTCCCAGAAACCATGGAAAAGGCAACACCAGCGTTCCTACTGGGAAGCAGTCTTCAGCTGGTCCAAAAGCACGGAGTAAAATACTCTGGTAGCTGGATGCAGTTCCCTATTAGCTCAGGAAAAGCACTGACGGGAACTCACAGGCTGTAACTGAAAGCCATAACAGACAAGCCGCAGCCTGGCTGGAGAGCACTACCTCCGAGCCCAGGCCAAGGCTATAGGAGTCAGTGGAGGGATGAGAAACACATGCACACTCACACACAACCACAACAGAGTCCATCAAAAGCACTCCAATACTCATTAACACAAAGTGACAATACTCAGATAATCTAGATCAGGTCAAACCAAAAGGTGTGGTTTTCCCCCCTTTTCTATAAGAGTAAGATAGGTAATCAGTAGGAACTTCTGGCCCACTGAAGTTCAGAGGAGAAATGGAGATACTGTTTGTACACTGAGTTACTGCAAATATTTTCAGGGCCCTCTGGGACTTTAATAACCTGAAAACCATGTATGTATGTATGTATGTGCAAGTAAAACTAGTGATATCTGAATAAGGAGAATGCTATTAAGAAATCATTTATGGGGGCAGGCCCTGTGGCACAAGCGGTTAAGTGCCCGCGCTCCGCTGCGGCAGCCCAGGGTTCGCTGGTTCGGATCCCGGGCACGCACTGACGCACTGCTTGGCAAGCCATGCTGTGGCAGCGTCCCATATAAAGTGGAAGAAGATGGGCATGGATGTTAGCCCACGGCCAGTCTTCCTCAGCAAAAAGAGGAGGATTGGCAGATGTTAGCTCAGGGCCGATCTTCCTCACAAAAAAAATAAAGAAAGAAAGAAATCATTTATGTATACACCAATAAAAGATAGCATCTACAAATAAGATAAAGAACATGGATAGTCATTAGTAAAGTAATTGCTTTACAAATTCTAGTGCTACCAGTACAATCCAATTAACCCAAGAAACAACACAAAATCCTGATGAAAGGTGAGACAGTGATAGATCACAGATACTGAGACCTTAGTCCTTCAAGTGTCAGAATAGAGCATGACTCAAATGTGAAGAATTCAAAAGGAATATGCATCATCATTTCTCTGGAGAAGAGGTCTTAAAAGGGATGCACACAAGTTCAGAGAAATAAGCTATCAGAACAGACAGGAAAAGGCTTGGAATAAATCAGTAACCAGAGTGGGCTAGAGCAAAGCAGAGAGAAGGCCTCTACTGACACTGAAGAGAGTCAGGAAGGACAGAACCAAGCGATAAGGGAAGGTTGAGAGAGAAAGCTGCAGGGCTCTTCTGTCAGCGGAGGAGGTGGGTTTATCCACGCTCTAAAGTGGATAGAAACAAGTATAATAATCCAAAATTCAAATTATGTTCACAGAAGTTGTTTAAAACATTTTCCTCTTTATTCACAGGTCATATCAAAACCATTTGATAAATCTCTCCACTGGGGCAACAGCAGCCCTAGGCTGGAAACACTAGGTAAATAATGAAACGACTTCACCTCCCAAGTCTTGCACTTGCCACAGCACGACTTGCTGAAAAAGACTTGACAGCCTGTGAAGCTCGAAGGTTCTATGTGTCTCCAAATCTCAATTGTTTGGTAGTTGATCAGAATTTACAATAATTAAATTTAAGCATTTGGATGCTGACTTGGAGTCCTGGGCTAATTTTTTTCTAGTGTTTAAAATGTAACATCTTTTATTTTAACAGTAACAAATAAGATCTGAGAAAGCCACAATCCAGGCAATAAATCACTGCTGGTAACTATTGGCCAAATGGAACCTAATAAAACTGTGTTAAGACGGGGCTAAACAGATGCATAACAGGAATTTTCTGGAGGCATTACCAGAAACTCATTAAAGGCAGAAATCACAGGGGAGACACTGGACTTCTCATCCTTGTCCAACAAGCAATCATGAAAATGCAACAGCCAGTCAAGACTTCCAACCACAGCACAGTTGGAGCTTTCAAGCACGTGACCACTGGATCTGGGACGGGAGAAGGTATTTCATCAACTTGCTCTTGTGACTTAGACCTCACAGGAAGGTAATGGGACAATTCCCTCCACCAAATGTGTTCAGAGAAACTAAACGAAATGTTCCTCTCAGACCAGCTAAATTTTTCTCAAATGATTTAGTTGCTTTCCTGAGTATCCCTTCAGAAAAAAAATTATGATTTCTCAGATTAAAGGGATAAAAAGATTTTATCTCTCTGCCTTCACGTAAGCTTAACAACTATTCCAAGTAGTTGAGAAGGTCTTACTCCTCATGATTTTTTAGAAAATTCAGTTTAGAAAACTGGAGTCTAACTTTATCTGACCTACAACTACCTGGACTTCACATCCTTAGGAAATGATGAAAAACAACAGACCTGAGCCCCTATAGTGGGCAGGTATTCAGGGAACAGTGATAGTTACGTATTGGTCTTCTCTCTTCTAAGAGACAGAGATAACTAACCAGAACAGGGTAGGATGAAGCCTCAATTCTAAACCTCATCAGAGATAAAATCAAGTTTTTTAAGATTTTGATTTTTCTGTTTTTCTATTTTAGACACAAATACACATCCCAGTTCTCTGCAGCATATGATATTCCTTGTTACATAGAACAGTGCCTGATGCACAGTAAGTGCTCAAGAAATACATATTTATTTAGGTAAATAGATGGATGAATGAACAACTGAACAAGCTCTCTCTCCTTCCTTAGCATCCATGATATACTAACTAGTCCTTTAGCTCTCCCCTCTGATCACTCTTTCTCTTCCTCTTCCTCAATACGTAAATTCCCCAAGGGTCAGACCACGGTCTTCTGCTCTTCCCCTCACTGACAGAGTTCATCTTCTTTCGGAACTTTAGGGAACATCGATTCATTCATTCCAGGAACGTGCTGGGCACTGAAGAGAAAAAGATAACTGAGACATGCTTCCTGCCATCAGGGCTCATAGTCCAGCATGAGAAAAGTTCAATATGAATTTCTATAGGATAATATTACGTGTGATTGCTAAATAGCAGCAAGAACAAGATGTTATGAGAACAGAAGGGAGGATAAATACATTCTGACAGGGTGGACTTCACAGAGGAAGGGACACCTGAGCTGAGCCTTGAAAGATTAGAAGGGTTTTACGAGGTCCCAAAAGGCTGCAGGGCGACCCAGAGAGAGAACAGCAGGAGCAAAGTTCAGGAGGAATGCTCAGGAAACAGCAGGTGACAAACATGCAGGTGTGTGAACATGGCTGAGGAGCGCTAGGGAGAGCAACTGGTAAGATGGATGCCACGTAAGGAGTCAGCCTTCTTACTCTGCATGCTAAGGGTTCCAAAATGCAGAACTGCATCAGAACAGCTGGGATGCATGGTAAAAATACAGATTTCTGGGCTCGATCCCAGAAGGACTGAATTGGAATTTAAAGAGGTAGGGCTCAGGCATCTGTATTTTAATGAGTATTCTGACGTGTAATAAGATTTGGCAACCACTGATAGATTGTTTTTTAAAGAAAAGTCACATTATTAGATTGGTATTTTAAAGATAACTCTGAAGGTACAATTAAAAATGGACTGTAAATGTGCAAAATTAGACAAAGGGAGACCTATAGCAGACTATGGCAATGACGCATTCATTTATTCAACAAACATTTAAAAAATGTGTGCCTAGGGGGCTGGCCTGTGGCCTAGAGGTTAAGTTTGCTGTGCTCTGCTTCAGCGGCCCGGGGTTTGGCTCCTGGGAGTGGACTTGCACCACTCATCGGTGGCCACACTGTGGCGGCAACCCACATACAAAATAGTGGAAGACTGACATAGATGTTAGCTCAGGGCCAATATTCCTTATGAAAAACAAAAAAAATGTGTGCCTATTAGTTCATGGGAGAGATGACAGTGTGACCTAGAGTACTAGCGGTGTGAATGCAGATAAGAAGACAGAGTCAAGAGACGTTAAAAAAGATAGAATCGACCAGTCTTGATGATTCAGTAGATCGTTGGGGAAGGGTGGGAGGGAGCAAATCTCCGTTTTCATCAGTGATTCCCAAATCTGGATGGGCATCAGAATAAAGGGTTCCTGGGCCCTACCCCAGACCTGCGAAATCAGGCTCTTTGGAGGGCCAGACCAGGGGTCTCTATTTTTAACAGATGCCTCCTGATCATTCTTATGCAATCAGCTGGACTCTCTCAATGGTGGGACTGACAAATGGGAACCAATGTCTTAGATGACTGAGTGGCTAATGATAATTTTCTCCAGGAAGAGAAGCCAGGAGGAGGAGCAAGAGGTTTGTGACTGGGATGAAAACAGTTTTCTTTTGGAAATACTGAGAATGAGATAAACCTAAGACATCTAGATCAAGATGTCTGGCAGACAGTTGGAAAGACAAATCTGGAGTCCAAAAAAAAGATCTAGTCTGGAGAGGTCAGGGCTGGACAGATCTGGACATCACTGGTACATAAGCAATACATGAGGCTGTGGGTGGGTAAGGTTACAAATGGAGAAATAATGGAGAGAAAAGTGGGTTGAGGATGGAAGTCTGGGAAGAGTGGCAGTGAAGACAGTACAAAAGAGTGATTCAGGAGGTAAGAGGAGGATCTGGAAAAAAAGCAATGTTTCAGAAGTCAAAATATTATAAAATGGTTCAAAAGGAAAAGAACTAAGAGGGATGATAAGGTGTGGCATTTAGGAATTTTGTGCTGACCTTTAAGAGAGCAGGTTCAGTAGAACGACAGGAATCAAAACAGAATGGTAGGTATATGCCACTAGTTAAAGAGAATTCAAGGAGAAAGAAAAGAAAGATGAGTCAGTAGTTTGAAAGAGAGAGTCAGACTGAGAGAAAGTTCCTCTGGTGGCCATCTTTATTTTTAAGAATAGAGACGACTTGAGACATTTTAAAGAAAAGGAGGAGAAAGGAGGCGAGAAGAGGTAATGGGTCTAGTAACATCCTGGAAGAGGCAAGGAAGGATGGTGTTAGCCTCTGAAAGAAGGAGAAAAGGAGGAATGAGAACAGAGATAGTCGGGAGGTGGAGAGGAGAGTACTGAATGTGTCCCCTCCTCTTTGCTTTTCTTTTGAGTAGATGATGATTAGGTCAGCTGTTAACAGGAAAGAAAGTAAAGACGTGGTGGGAAGCAGAAAAATGAGACAAGAGCCACTAGGGATGATTACAACATTGGTGGGTGGTAAGGAAGGCCCAGATGAGGATATTTTTCATTTTATTGAACAAATACGTAATAAGCACTCTCTTTGTGCCAGGCAGTGTTCTGAGCACTTCACGTACATTAACTCAATTATTTCTCATTACAACTCTACGAGTTTGAAACTCTTATTATGCTCATTTACCTCTGGTGAAACTGAGGTACAAAGAGATTAAGTGACCTGCCTAAGCTAGTAAGTGGCAGGACCAGAATTCCAACCCAGATGGTCTGGTTCCAGAGTCATGCTCTTAACCACCTGACTGTGCTGCCTCTTTAATACAAAATACATATGCTTGTAATGTAGCCAATAAGAAATATTATAAAACTTTATCCAGCACTGCTGCAATGCTTAGGAGAGCAGGATGGGGAGAGGCAGGGTGAGTACTGTTGTGAGCTTCACAACTAGAGGGAGTGGAGGGCAGTTAGGAAAAGATAGTGGTAACGACTAGCGGACTGGGAGTCCAGCTGATTCTGACTTCAACATCTATCTGAGACCCTAAATTCTTCTCTAAATCCCTAAGGCCCAATGCGCATTAGTGGTTTGGTATCTCACAATCTTACCTCAGACTGCAAATGTCTAAAACTAAGCTCTACTCTTGCCCTGCACCGGCTTCCTTCATTGCTCTCCCCATTTCTGTTTACAGTCTAGTGTAGAACGAAAGCTGCATGAAACTGGACTTTCTCACCATTTTCTTGCCAGCACCGAGTTCAGTATCTGGCACAAAATGGACGCCTAATAAATATTTGTTGAATTTCAGTATTATTCTCAAAATCTTAAAATTGTCTTTGATCTTTCCTTCTTTTGCTTTCTATACCCTGTATCTTTCCTAAATGCCTGTTCCTCTAAGGGAACACCCCACTGTTCCCTTAGATCGTTTTCACCATTGCCATAGAGGCTGTTATAATAAGCTACTGTGCATCTTAACTTTTGCTTCTCCCTCCTCAAATCAATCAATCCTATATAATCTTATCAAATTAATCATTTAAAACACTACCCTTCTCACATTATTCCTCTGCCCCAAAATATTGAATTTGTTTATTCAGTAAGCAGTTATGAGATGCCCAACCTGCCAGAAACAGTGCCTTTCCCAACTGAAAGTAACCTGTTTTCTCAGAACATCTACACTAATTATCCAGTCTGTTCATTTTCACAATCATCCCATCTTAAACACTTAGTTATTATTTTTTTCATGTTACTATGTCTTATCTCATCAAATGGTGTACAAAGTTCTTGAGGGAAGGGAATGTTTCTTTTACTTTTTTACCCTACTGAGACCTTAAGCATGCTGTAGTGCACATAAGAACTGTCTACTGCTCTTGACAGCAGTCTCCCAGCATTCACAGAGAGAAAAGACACCAGCGTGAAGAAAACGGTCCTTGATTACTCTGGTTTGGTCCATTATCTTATTATATTATTTAATATTTATATTATACTGAAAAAACTTTAATGATCCTTTCCATATTCCTTTACTATAAATAACAACTTCCAGGGTAATTTTCAATTTATCAAATTTATTTATTTATCAAATAAATGATAAAGACTAATTTTACTTAATTCTTGTGTAACTTCCAAAAGTATGCAATCCTTATCTTTACGTGCAAGATTGCATTTACATACCAATCCCCAAACTACGCTAAAAAAAGTCTGTTTTATTCTTACTACAACTCTCACATTTCTACCAGTTCATTCAATTTATAGTTTTGGTTTGCTTCCAGCTGACTTCAAAGCTGTAATACTATGACACAGCAAATCATCTGAACTTTGCAAAAACTTTCTATATCAGAAACACGTATTCCTAATGGTTGTGCTCCTCACATTGATACATCGCCTGAAGGTTAAGGCTCTAAATTCTGCAATGTTTTTAGCATTCAAAATCCTGGTTTAGCTGGCCCCGTGGCTTAGCAGTTAAGTGCGCCCGCTCCGCTACTGGCGACCCGGGTTCAGATCCCGGGCGCGCACCGACGCACCGCTCCTCCGGCCATGCTGAGGCCGCATCCCACATACAGCAACTAGAAGGATGTGCAGCTATGACATACAACTATCTACTGGGGCTTTGGGGGGGAAAAAAAAAAAAAGAGGAGGATTGGCAATAGATGTTAGCTCAGGGCCGGTCTCCCTGGGCAAAAAGAGGAGGATTAGCACGGATGTTAGCTCAGGGCTGATCTTCCTCACAAAAAAAAAAGAAAAGAAAAATCCTGGTTTATGCTCTCCTTCTTGTTCTCTTAGTCTTTAAAAGACATAACGTGAAATTCAATTCCTAATTCCCTGTAAGTCCTAACCAACCAAAGTTTAACTAATTAAAAAAAATCTAAAATAAGAATGAATTATTAAGAAAGAAAATCACATATGCTGAAGCAGAGAAAGTTATAAAGTTTGAAATATGAACCCAAATTCCAATTCTAATTATTCTCATTAAATGACTGGCTGGAACAACTCACTGCTCCTCCCTTGCCACCATTCCTTTCCTCTAATTAGTTCATTCATCAAACTAATATTTATTCCCAATGCCTAAAACTGAATAGATACTGCGGTAGATGCAGTTAACACAATGGTGAATCAGTGAGGCACAGTCCCTGCCTTCCCAGAGCGTCAAGTCTGGTGAGGGGAAGACAGCAGATTAAAGGAGAAACTAAAAGACTAGATAACGAGTGTTGTGACAGGTAAGCCATAAGATACCAAGGGAAAACATGGGAGAAGCACCTAACACTGGCAAACATGTTATGGGTAAGCCATGGGGAGGCTCTTACAGGCCATGATGTTGAACCTGAGACCTGAAAGATGGGGAGGCAAAGAAGAAGACAATGAGGACCAGGGAAGTAGGGGAAGGATATGTACTAAAACTTGGAGACAAGAGAACACGACATGATTGAGGAAGAGAAACATAGTAGGAAGTACAGAACTCAAAGTTGGGAACGGCAAGAAACGAGACTGGAGAATAGGGCAGTGACAACCATAGAAGGATTTTAAGGAAAGTATGAAATGTTTAGCTCTTCTTGGCTGAAGTGCAGGAAATGGTTGAAGAAGGCAAGCGTAGAAGTGGAGGAACCATTCCCCAGACTCTTTCTGTAACCCAGATGAGAGATAATGACTTGGACTGAAGTGATGGTGGAGAGAACAAATCAAAGTAGACAGATTCAAGAAACACTGAGGGGCTGGCCCCATGGCTGAGCGGTTAAGTGCACGCGCTCCGCTACTGGTGGCCTGGGTTCAGATCCCGGGCGTGCACCGACGCACCACTTCTCCAGCCATGCTGAGGCCGCGTCCCACATACAGCAACTAGAAGGATGTGCAGCTATGACATACAACTATCTACTGGGGCTTTGGGGAAAAAAAGGAGGAGGATTGGCAATAGATGTTAGCTCAGAGCCGGTCTTCCTCACCAAAAAGAGGAGGATTAGCATGGATGTTAGCTCAGGGCTGATCTTCCTCACAAAAAAAAAGAAACACTGAGGAGGTGGTGACCGTAAGCTCATGAGAGGTGGTAAGCTCATGTCTGTTTTATTCTCTACTACATCCTCACGCTAATGAGCATCTAGCACAGAGTAAGTGCTGAATAAACATTGCCAAACAAATGAATCAAGAAAAATAAGGAGTCACAGATGTTATCCAGGTTTCACATAACAACTGGGTAGAGGGAGGTGCCATTTACTAAGATAGGAAATACAGGGAAAGAAGCAGTTCGTATAAAATATGTTGAGTTTGAGGTACCTGTGAGCCATCCAAGGACAGATAACAAGAATGCAGATGAATGTGAGGTATAAAGCTCAGAAGAAAAACAGATCTTCCTGGAAATGTAAAATAACAGTAGCCTTAATGCCTCAGATAAAGCTATAGGTGATAACTGGCACTTTTTTTTTTTTTTTTGCACATGCAAATTAATTTTATTTTTTTATTATTTTTATTTTTTTATTATTATTTATTTTTTTATGGATGTTTTAATAGTTTATAACATTGTGAAATTTTGGGTTGTACATTTGTTTGTCCATCACCATATATATGTCTCCCTTTACCCGTTGTGCCCACCCCCTACCCCTATTGCCCCTGGTAACCACAATACAGTTTTCTCTGTCCATGTGTTGGTTTATATTCCACATGAGTGAGATCATACAGTGTTTGTCTTTCTCTTTCTGGCTTATTTCGCTTAACATAAGACCCTCCAGGCCCATCCATGTTGTTGCAAATGGGACGATTTTGTCTTTTTTTAAGGCTGAGTAGTATTCCATTGTATATATATACCACATTTTCTTGATCCAATCGTCAGTCGAGGGACACTTAGGTTGCTTCCACTTCTTGGCTATAGTGAATAATGCTGCAATGAACATAGGGGTGCATAAGCCTCTTTGGGTTGTTGATTTCAGGTTCGTTGGATAGATTCCCAGTAGTGGGATAGCTGGATCACAGAGTATTTCTATTTTTAATTCTTTGACGAATCTCCATACTGTTTTCCACAGAGGCTGCACCAGTTTGCATTCCCACCAGCTGTGTATGAGGGTACCTGTTTCTCCACATCCTCTCCAACATTTGTTGTTTTTTGTCTTGGTGATTATAGCCATTCTAACATGCGTGAGGTGATATCTTAGTGTTGTTTTGATTTGCATTTCCCTGATGATTAGTGATGTTGAACATCTTTTCATGTGCCTATTTACCATCTGTATATCTTCTTTGGAGAAGTGTCTGTTCATTTCCTCTGCCCATTTTTTCATTGGGTTGTTTGTTTTTTTGTTGTTCAGTTGTGTAAGTTCTTCATATATTATGGAGATTAACCCCTCGTCAGATACATGTTTTGCAAATATTTTCTCCCAGCTGGTGGGTTGTCTGTTCATCTTGATTCTTGTTTTGTTTGTCTTGTAGAAGCTCTTTAATCTGATAAAGTCCCACTTGCTTATTTTTTCTTTAGTTTCCCTAATCTGGGTAGGCATATAACTGGCACTTTTAAAGCATACTATGTGTGACAGCACTCCAATAATCCTGTTAAACTTCCCAGGGTTACTAACCAATGGTTTTAACAACAAAAGTATCAAAAAATTAATATCCATTCCTGATCTTTAAACTGTTAGCAAATAATCTTTTATTTCTTAACCAAGGTGGTGGTAACTCAAGCCTTTGCATTATAAAAACCCAGGAATTTGTACATTTATGTTTTATGCATACTTTTCTGTATGTGCATTATATTTTGCAATATAAAAAGGCTTTTAAAAACCTTAACAAACTAGAAACAAGGGAATTCCTTAAATTAATCAAAAGAAGCTACTGAAAACAAAGTAAACATCATATTTAATGGAGAAATACTAGAGACATTTCATTAAAGAAAAAAAAAATTGACAAAGATGCTTTCCATCACTACTATTATTCAACATTGTTTGAGCTTCTGGTCAAAAAATGAAGACCAGGGGCTGGCCCAGTGGCACAGCGGTTAAGTTTGCATGCTCTGCTTCAGCCATCCTGGGGGTTTGCAGGTTCAGATCCTGGGCATGGACCTACGCACCACTTATCAAAAAAGCCATGCTGTGGCAGCATCCCATATAAAGCAGAGGAAGATGGGCACAGATGCTAGTCCAGGGCCAATCTTCTTCAGCAAAAAGAGGAAGATTGGCAACAGGTGTTAGCTCAGGGCTGATCTTCCTCAAATAAATAAATAAATAAAGAAGACCAAAAAGGAAAGGTTTAAACCTTAGAGTCTTTCCAACAAATGGTGCTGGGACAACTGGATATTCACATGCAAAAGAGTGAAGCTGGACCCTTACCCTTCACCACATGAAAAATTAACTCAAAATGGATCAAAGACCCTAATATAAGAGCTAAAACTATAAAATGCTTAAAAGAAAAAATGATGTAAATCTTCATGACCTTGGATTAGGCAACAGTTTCTTGGATATGACACTAAAAGCACAAGCAACAAAAGAAAAAATAGATAAATCAGACACCATCAAAATTTAAAACTTTTGTGCTTCAAAGGTTTAAATCTCAGGGGAAAAAGACAAAAAATCACGGTTAATAGATGCTAATATCTAACTGGAAAATCCATACCTTCATAAAACTGATATATAACATACTTCAGTAAGGAAATAAAATAAATAATACTCTTCTTTAAAAATAGCTTTTCTAATACAAGTAAAAACTGGTTAGAAAATATAATCAGGGAAATGCCATTCAGAACATCAATAAAAACAACACAATACTTCTTTTGACAAATGTACCATGTTTATGTAAGATGTTAATACTCGGGGAAGCTGGGTGAAGAGTATACAAGAACTCCCTGAACTATCTTGGCAACTTTTTTTGTAAATCTAAAATCACTCCAAAATGAAAAGTTTATTAAAAAACAAGAACATGAAACAAAAGAGAAGAACATGAAAAAACAAGCCATACACTGAGAGAAAATATTTACAATACATAGCTGACCAAGGGCTTTTATTCGAAAATATCAAGCTTATGTAAGTAGCAAAGCCAGGTTTAGTATCCAGGTATTTGATTCCAAAATTCACTCTCTTAACCATTTTGTTATACTAACTCAACATAATAACAGTCACTATTTACTCAGTGCTTACTATTAATATGTTTCTATTAGACCTTCCCAATCATATATTGTGTTACAAATGGGTTGCAAGTAAGACACAAAGATCTCCTCAATGAAATATTGTATTGCTATTAAAAATTTTTTTGCAACTAATCAAAATTTAAAACAGGTAAAATTAGGGGCTGATCCCATGGCATAGTGGTTAAGTTTGGCACACTCCACTTCAGTGGCCCAGGTTCGTGAGTTTGGTTCCCGGGCATGGACCTATACCACTCATCAGCCATACTGTGGTGGTGACCCACATACAAAACAGAGGAAGACTGGCACAGATGTCAGCTCAGGGTGAATCTTCCTCAGCAAAAAAAAAAAAAAAAACAGGCAAAATTATATTTAATTTGTATGGCTCCCTCTATAAACTTCCTAAATTTAGTAATTATAATTTTGGTACATAAAACTCCACTGCCAGAGAGCATCCTATAGTGACTCTACAAAATAGCTCTTTCTCTTGATCTTCCTATTCAATCATTTTAATCTGTATTTTTATTTTAACCTACATTGTTTAACATCAGTGAAGTTCTATGTTTTACACATATAAAATACACTGTTTTTCTATTTAATTTGCTCTAATTTTTCCACAAAATTTCTAACTAGAAGATATGTATGTCTGTCACAATTATCATCATGATCATCATCATCATTATTGATACATCTGGTATTATTAGGTGTTCCTAAATAAAATATAATTGATTTTGTTAATTTCTTGTTTGTTACTTCTTGGTATATTTATTTACTGTTAATAGATTTTAATGTTAACAATTAGCCAAAGTCTGATTTTTAATAGATTTTTTTATCATGATATATTAAGAAAATATAATAAATTTTGACGCCAAACTCCCAAGTCTCCAGTTTACTAAGTGCACTATACAAAAAATGACGTTTCCAGTGTATGCCATGACATGAAAGAGGTAGAAAGCAATGCCTTGGGTGTTGTCTCACACCGAGTAGACACAGAACTCTTGACCAAGTAAAAATCGAAGGAGCAAAACAGAAACCTTCCCCCACAAAATGGTATGCATCAAAGAGGTCTTCTCATAGTCAACAGAAGGTCTAGATGGAGAGGTGAACCAGGATATGAGAAAGCAGCATAACCTCTGTAGAAAACGAGAAGGTTTTGAGTCAGACAGACCTGGGTTCAAATACCAGCATGACCTGTGACACCCAGGTCAGGGCAAATTACCTTCTCTGATTCTACTTCCTCATTATTAAATGGAATACCACCACCCACTTGGTGGAGCTGTTGATGTAAAGACAATAATAAAACCAAAATGCATAGTGCAACACTTGGTATACAGTGGGCACTCAGTAAACAGTACTTATTATAATTATGATACACTGCAAGTTCTACTATGTTAAAATATTTGTAAAATTTAACATGGCCTGGGAAAGAACAAAGAAAAATAAAAATAGTTTATGTGTTAACGTGGTATTTATACTAATGAATTGTTTTTTCTTTTATATAATTTTGCTTTAATGTTGGTATGTTGCTTAGCAGTAAATATAGAGATGGATAAATCAAATGGGAAACCAACACTTAAAAGAACTCTTAGATTAATTCTCTTGGAATGTGAATAATTATCCCATGACGTTTCTATTATACTTAAGTTTTTGAAAAGAGAAATACAACTATAAGGTATCAGCTTTCTTCAAAAGAATATAGAGAATATTTTGCTTTTTCTCAAATGATCAAGTTTCTGCTTGATATTCTTCTGTATTCATGAAAATGTGTTTGTTTGCAAGAAAAGAATATCAAGCAGAAATCTGATCATCTGTTTTATAACTAAAACATTTCATTATATTTTATTTCTGTTCCATACTTATGGTATACTTTCAGCTTCTTTCTCGGCCTCGGATTTCTTTTTTGTAAAATGGCAGAAGTGGATCAGATATTGTTCTCTAAGGTTCTTTTTGCTGTAATGTCCTGGAGCTTGATATCCTATAACACAACCAATACATATGGCTGGTCCTGTGACTCTACTGTCAAGTGGTCCTGTGGTGGTCCCCAGAGCTGAAGCCATTACTGACTCTTATCAAGGAGCCAGTGAGCCCAAAGGAAGCTGGAGAGCTTAGAAATCCCCAGGAGAGAGAGCAAAATGATTAATGATTTGGAAACCAATCTTAAATTAAATCAAAGAGATGGTCATGTTTATTAGATTAGCGAAGGCTGAGGACAAAGATTTGATTATTTTAAAATATACCAAGGCAAATTGTAGACAATGATCAATACCCTTTCTCCACTTTTACTGTGAAGAAGATAACAGGAATTGGATTCAATGCTAAACATGAGCAATATGGACCAGATTTTATCTTTAAAACTATGAGTTTCCCAATAACTGCAGAATCCCCGAGGGCAGAGACTGTCTTTGTATCCCAGCACCTATTCTAGGATCTGGCATCTAGGAAGTGCTCAATAAATATGTAGCCAAAAAAAATTAATAAAGGATCATTTGAATTTTTAAAGATCCAAACCACAGAAGTGCATTGGGGACAGAATGCGAAATTTCTCTTCTCTTGACATTAAAAAAAGAAGAAGAAAATAATAGTTTTCTTAATAATTTAGATAATGACTAGAAAGATAAAATTCATTATATTTCAAAGTTATTTGCCTGTGAATACCCTTGGGCCTTCGTGATCCTGTCACGGACTGGCTACAGCACAGAAAGAGCTGAAGCAAGGCAAACTGTCGCCGCTCTCACCTGAAAACCAAGGCCAATCATCATTATGCTGCCTGTTTAAATATCTACCAAGCACTCAGAGTTCAGCAATACAATTCTCCTGACACCAGCCCGCACGCGGTCGCTGAGACGTGAGTGGCGACCATGAGTGGATGGGCCTTCTCCCTCAGGGCCTGTGCTGCAGAGGCTCTCCAACAGGTGAAACGATTCTCAACAGATGGCATGCAGCTCGGTCTTCCTTCAAAATCATTTTCCATTACCCCTGGTGATTTATAATGAGGTGAGTCATTCTTTTGACCTCATTTTTCATGCTATTTACTGTCAAAGGGGAACAATCTAAACACGGGGAGGAAAATCAATACAAGAGGCATGATTATAAAACAGTGAAGTGGCATTCAGAGGACCCAAACACAGTCTGCCTTGGCACTTTAAAGCACATCTCAGCTAGGCCAACCGGCTTAAAAAGTAAATACACACAAATAACTAAAAAAAAAGAAACCTGGCAAAAATGTTGCTGAGAAGCAGGCAAGTAAACCTGTTTCCCATGAAATTCCCTATATAAATAAAACACAGTCAGTAAACCATACATCCTACTGTGAAATTCACATTCAGTTAGAAGGGCAGACCTCTCCTCAGCCTCAGAGAGCACAACACAAAGCCAGCCAATTCAATCTCCATAGAATGCTCCAAATGTCACTTCCATTTTCTGAGTTAAGCACATCATTTGCCCACAGCTGACTGCCCAAAATGGATACGCTTAGAATGGACACTCTTCTTTTCCTATCTTCTCCCTTATAAGGCAGGTGCCTGCCTAAAAGAAAGTCTCTCTTCTCCTTGTACAGCCAATTTACTGACTATTTTTTTAGTTTTCCTTGGAGGCTTTCCTATGAAGTTTTCTTTTATAATGAAGCTCAAGAGCTGGTGGTGATCTTGGGAGCCAAGAAACCATATTACTGAACTGGAACTTTGAACAATATTTCAAAATAAGGGGAACTTCAGTTAAGAGCTAATGAAACAGTTATGAAAAGGTGATAAAGTTCACTCCACTGTCATCATCACTGACAAATAGTTACACATGGAGGGCACCAGTCTAAACTGGCTGAGCACTGCGTCAAGCCTCACAACAGTCAATACACTATACGTATATTAACCATTTTATTCACAATCTTCACAATTTACATTTCTTGAACTGATCACTGCTATCCCAAAGTCAACACAAGAAGATGGGATGATAATTAGAAGAATTCATTAATAGAATTCAGGTCTAGTCAAGACTGGCTTGAAACTTCAAAATTGTTAGGCCACCAATGGCCACTAAACCACAAAGAGAGAGACAACTAGATACGATGGGCCTCTCGACAGAAGTATACACCACCATCTATGATGTACTCTTGCCAAAAAATTCAAATCTGAATCAGGTCAGATCTCTAGACCTGATTACTAGTTCATAGAAAGTATAGAAGACAAAGGAAGATGTTAACACTACAAGCATACAGTCAGCAAAATCCAGACTGTGGAAAACTCTGCAGGACAAACAATCCAGTTTTTCAACAAATAAAATGCAGAGAAAAAAAATGAAGAGGAAACTACAGATTAAGAGAGTCTTAAGATACATATGAACCAATGCAAACCTTAAGTGAACCCTAATTTGGCTACACCAACTGTAAAAAAAAAAATCCATGAACCATCAGGGAAATTTAAACAGTACTGAATATTTTATGATTTTAGCGAGTCAGTGCTTAATTTTTAAGTGTGATAATGAAAGTGTAATTGTTTTAATTTAAATTTCTATCTTTTAGAAATACATATTGAAATATTTACAAATAAAATTATGTCATATCTAGGACTGGCTATAAAATAACCCAGTATATTGGGAATGGGGGGAGAAGGACCTATAAATGAAACAAGATTGGCCACGAGTTGATAACTTTTGAGAATTCATTATACTATTCTCTCTACTTTTCTATTTTGAAATATTCCATAATAAAAAAGTTTAAAAAAAAAAGTTGGGTCGGCCTGGTGACCCAAGTGGTTAAGTGTGTGCGCTCCGCTGAGGCAGCCCGGGGTTTGCAGGTTCGGAACTCCGAGCACGCACAGACACACCGCTTGTCAGGCCATGCTGTGGCGACGTCCCATATAAAGTAGAAGAAGACGGGCATGGATGTTAGCCCAGGGGCAATCTTCCTCAGCAAAAAAGGGGAAGACTGGCATCGGAGGTTAGCTCAGGGCTGATCTTCCTCACAAAAAATAAAAAGAAAGTAGGTCACTAGACCAAAAATTCATATGTAAAAGCCAGGTTTTACGCCAGATACATCATGGATATTCAGAGTGTGGCACTGTAAAATATTTTCCCCAAACTAAATTAGAATATGATTCTAACAGATTAGCACAGTATTACAGTGTTTCAGTATACTAAGTACAAAATCTTTTCTAAATTCTTACATAAATCCATCCCATAACTAAAATGTAGTACAATAATGTATTAAAACTACATACAGATCAATTTTCAATATTAAGAACTAAAGGTTCAGGTTTGCAATTAAACTGACTCATAAAGCAAATATAAACTCTGCATGTCTGATGAAACTTTAAGCCCCCAAAATTTACTCAAACTGGTTATGATCTAAAATCTAAGATTTAAGAAACAATTTTTAAAATAATACTTCAAAAGCAGAAAAAACCTAATACATTCAAAGTCAACAAACTGAGCAAGCTTCAATTAGCAACCCAAATGAGGTTTCAATTCCTTGCCCTATATAAAATTCTGGGTCAAGATCTTTAATCTGGATTTATTATTACTATGTTGAACCACTAAAGATTCACTAAAGATCCCAAAACTTCCATCTTTCACCATCTTTAGGT
This sequence comes from Ceratotherium simum simum, assembly GCF_057802395.1. Classification (NCBI taxonomy): domain Eukaryota; kingdom Metazoa; phylum Chordata; class Mammalia; order Perissodactyla; family Rhinocerotidae; genus Ceratotherium; species Ceratotherium simum. The sequence goes on from NC_141935.1 coordinate 1,102,547, forward strand.
AAAAACGTATAAATATGATCACTTTCATCCATAAGCATACATGAAAACAGTCACAAATACTGATGAATATAATACTCCCCCCTCCAACTCCCAAGAGCCAGAATGCTAGAACAGAAAATAACTATGTAGCCCACTTCCTCTTACAAATGATCATAGGAACCAGCTATTCTAGAGAGCATTCCCAAAATTCTATTTAGTTTCTAAAATGTATCAACTGCTAAGTAACAAGAAGCAGGAGTCAGGAACACAGCAGACCTTCAATAAAGGAATGGGCAAGAACAAACAGCAGAAGAAACTGTCTATGGGTTCTAATTCCCTATCACTGCTCCCCTAGGGCTGCCTTCCAGTGACAGTGCTCATGTGCGGGAAACAGGCCAAACCACAACTAGGAAATAAAATACTCTCAACTAGCTCATCAGCCCTTCAGTAACGGTAATATAACCTTACTGCTTCTAGTGTCAGGTTTAATATCCTAAAATATTCTTAACTCATAAACAATGAATCCACTTGAACTAGCCAGAAACCAGCTTTTTTAGGGTCTTCTCATATATTTTGGGCCCTAATTTACAGTTATAATCATATTGATGGTAGATCTATTTTTTTTTCTTCCAACAGTCAACAGAAACACTAACCTAAGTTATCCTTAATAGGAGAAAGCTCATCCCCACAAAAGTCCTCTAAAACATCTTTCTACTGAAACTGCCCTTTCAAAGGTTATAAATGACCAAATCCAACAGTTTTTTTCAGGCCTTCTCCCTGGAAACTCCTTAGTATCACTGAGCTTTCCCGGTTCTCCTCTGTATGAGTTTCCTACTGCTGCTATAATAAATGACCACAAACTTAGTGGCTTAAAACAACACATTTATTATCTTACAGATCTGGAGGTGAGAAGTCTGAACTCAGTCTCACTGGGCTAAAATCAAGTTTTCAGCAGGGCCAGTTCCTTCTGGAGGTTCTGAGGAGAGAATCCATATCCTTGCCTTTTTCAGCTTCTAGAGGCCACCAGCATTCCTTGGCTCACGGCCCCTTCCTCAAATCACTCCAATATCTTGCTTCTATCATTGCATCTCCAGCTACTGACTCTGCTCTCCTGCCTTCCTCTTATAAAGACCCTTGTGATTACACTGTGCTCACCTGGGTAATCCAGGTTACTCTTCCCATTTCAAGATCCTAAACTTAGTCCCATCTGCAAAGTCCCTTTTACCATGCAAGGTAATATATTCACAAGTTCTGGGGATTAGGACATGGACATCTTTGAGGGGCATTATTCAGCCTACTATATACTCCTATGACTCTAACTTGAACTTCTGCATCCTCTGCCAACCATCTGACTGTGTTTTTTGCTCTTCTCTATTATATTTTCTCCTCTCCTCTTCCACACTGTGGCTTTAACTCGCACCTTTAAGTTCATATCCAAGTCTCATTTTAAATATGAGAAAACTGGAGCCTAGATAGGGAGGTGATGACTAGCCTTGAATCACACAGATGCCTACAGGATATTTCTACTTGGAAATCTTCAAAGCACCTCAGTCCAATATTGGACAGAATCCTATTTCTATCTAAATAACACAATTCTTTCAGACTCACAGGCTAGAACTGTATTACACTTTTTTTTTCTTTTCTCATCTCCATTCTCTCAGCTGGTTCTTTCTTCTCTGTCCCTCCACTCATTCTGAAATCCAATTGCAGCTTATATTTCTAAAACACTGCTTTGGCTGGGTTAACCCCCTGGCTTAAATCCACAAAAGTTCTCTACTAAGGACTCCATCAAGCCTTCTTGGCCTGATGTCGGATGTTCAGAGCCCTCTAGGAGGTCATCTCCACTCCCATCTCTAACCCTCCAAACACATCAGTTAGGACTCCTCTGTGCCCTCTGCCTACACACCACACTCATTCCTCTTCTCTGCCCACACTGCTCTATCATCCTGGACTGCCTTCCTTTGTCCCTCCACTTAGCAGTATATCTTTGCTTGTGTATCATAGAACTTATCACTCTAAAAGTCATTGTTTTTTTAAATCTATCTCTAAACGTGATTGTGAGTTCCTTGAAGGCAGAAACTGCACCTATCAACAAACATATATACTTTAGCACAAACTTACAATCTACCATTAGGCATTCAATATTAGTTGTAAATTAACAATCTTATAAAACCTCTAATAAGGAAAATAAACATATTACAGCACATGCAAATGACGACATATTATTCAAATGTAAAAAACATTATTTTCAAAGCATATTTAATGATATAGGAAAACAATTACAAGCAAAATTAAGTGAAAAAATCAGGAAGCAAAGTGCATGATACTAATTTTGTAAATATATTCTTATACACATACATACAAATTCAATATAATGAATATTCAAAAAAAAAAAAAAAACCTGGGGGCCGGCCCAGTAGCGTAGTGGTTAAGTGTGCATACTCCACTGCTGGCGGCCCGAGTTCGGATCCCGGGTGTGCACAGATGCACCGTTTGTCAGGCCATGCTGTGGCGGCATCCCATATAAAGTGGAGGAAGATGGGCACAGAGGTTAGCCCAGGGCCAGTCTTCCTCAGCTAAAAAAAAAAAAAAAAAAAAGAGGAGGATTGGCATGGATGTTAGCTCAGGGCTGATGTTCCTCACAAAAAGAAAAAAAAAAACCTGAAGGGAATACACTAAAATGTTAGTGGTATTTACCTCTGAGTAGCCTGATTTTAAATCATTTTCAACTTTTTCTTTATAATTTCATTTTCTAATTTGTTTTTACAATGAGAGGCAATACAGTCTATAGAGTTAAAAACATGGACTCACAATCAGACCGCCTGGGCTTAAAAAAATTCTAGCTCTGTCCTTTATTATTACTGTGTGACCTTGCACAGCATCTCAATTTTCCTATTCTGTAAGATCCAGACAATAACATAAGTGCCTATCTCATGAGTGGTGTTAAGTATTACACACAGTTAACATATGAAAAGCACTTAGCACAGTCCTCGGCTAAGAATAAATAACATGTAAGTGGGAGCTCTATTACCACTACTACCACTACTATGACTACTATTATACATCACTAATATTATTACTGTCATTAAAAAAGCAACTCACGACTACATAATTATTAAAATGGCTTAAAGAAAAAAAGATAGAGCCAGCCATGATGGCCTAGTGGTTAAAGTTTGGCGCACTCTGCTTTGGCGGCCCAGGGTTCGGTTCCTGGGCACAGAACCACACCACTCGTCTGTCAGTAGCCATGCTGTGGTGGTGGCTCACATCAAAGAACCAGAAGGACCTACAACTAGAATATACAACTATGTACTGGGGCTTTGGGAGTTAAAAAAAAAAAAAAAAAGAGAGAGAGGAAGATTGGCAACAGATGTTAGCTCAGGGTGAATCTTTCCCAGCAAAAGAAAAAAGAATGGGGGGGTCGGCCCAGTGGCGCAAGTGGTTAAGTGCGTGCGCTCCACTGCGGCGGCCCGGGGTTCGCCAGTTCGGATCCCGGGCATGCACCAACGCACTGCTTGGCAGGCCACGCTGTGGCAGTGTCCCATAAAAAGTGGAGGAAGATGGGCACGGATGTTAGCCCAGGGCCAGTCTTCCTCAGCAAAAAAAGAGGAGGATTCACAGATGTTAGCACAGGGCTGATCACCTCACACACACAAAAAAAAAAACAATGGGAAATAAAAATTTGGCAAGGAAACAAATAAAAGTCACTTACATCTGAACTCTCCAAAGGGGGGGGGAAAAAAAACACCCACCATAAAAATAAGCCTAATTTCCAAATTTGACTTTGAAGGCCATTACGAGGTTCCATTATGGCATGGAAACTTGGGACTAATACTCAGAAGGCAAGGGGCCAGGTGCCCAACATAGCCTGATGTATCATATTAACCAATCTGAAGAGGTAAACTACTAAGTGACTCAGGATGACTGTTCTAGATCCACAATAATGAAGAAGCCAACAGGATTTTCTTAATCCCATATTGCTGTGGGTCCTGACACTAAGCAGGATTCATCAATTTACAGGGTAAGGCGAAAGTCACTTCACAGATGGAACTGTAGGAGGAATAAGCAATGAACTTGGAATAAAAGAGAAAGGGTAAAGAAGGCAAGTTTTATTTCACCATACAGGTTGGCACACATACATACTGTTTTGTATTGAACACATTATCACCTTAGTCTTCTTCTGTCTCACTCTGAATATAAATTGCTCTGCCCTTCCTCTTTCCCTCATCTGTCCCTATCTCTACCTGACTTCCACAGAAACAGATAATTTTAATCTCCCTGAGGCTACAGGTCAGATTGAGGCAGCTCTAGAATGACAGAGGCTACTAGGAGTAGAATTCCAGTCTGGGGTGACCCTGAGGGTCCACACTTGGACTCTGAAACCATTAGAAAAGGAATCTGAATTTCTGCATCAAGTACAGAATCATTCTAGTCTCCGAGGCCTCCCTCCAAATGAAGACTGTGCAGACTGGTCTAGAGACAAGACCTACGTGGACTGACATCAGCATCCTCCACCACACACAGCACAGATGTAAGTGCCAATACACTACATTCTGAAGGAATAAGCAGGCATTTTAACAAATTCCAGAAAATCTTCTTTCCCAAAGGAAGCTCTTGCCTCTTACAGCAGACCAGTAATTTGGTAGATACAATTTTGAGAGCATGTATCTAGACCTAGACAGCCCTAGTGATCCAGGAGTTAAGATCCAGCCCTCTCACTGCTGCAGCCTGGGTTCATTTCCCCATCAGGGAACCAACCCCCTATCTGTCAGCTGTCATACTGTGGTGGCTGTGTGTCGCTGTGATGTGGAAAGCTATGCCACTGGGATTTCAAATACCAAGAGAGTCACCCATGGTGCACAGGTTTCAGCAGAACTTCCAGACTAAGAGAGACTAGGAAGAAGGACCTGGCTACCCACTCCCAAAAAGACTGGCCATGAAAACTCTATAAACAGCAGAGGAGCACTGCCTGATATGGCACCAGAAGGTGAGAGGATGGTGCAAAAAGACGGGGCAGGGTTCCCCTCTGCTGTACACAGAATGGATCACTAGGAGTTGGAATCGACTCCATGACACTAACAACGACAACATCTACACCTACAGCACCCAAGCTCATAATGCTAAGGATACCAAGATAGGTGCTAATAATCAACCTTGCAAAATAAATAAATAAATGAATAAAAATAAAAGAAATTTTAAGAAGTACCAGCCCACACTGAATTATTAACTCACGCTTTATACCCTATAACGTATATACATAAATAAGACGGGAATTCTTCTATGAGCAAACAAGTGCTTTTGGATTAACACTTTGTCACTGAAGACTCTAGGACACTCAGGGCACACACGCCAAATTTTAATTTACTTGCCCACATTTAGTCAGTCTGCATCAGTTTCCCAGGCTTTCATCAGAGTAGGTCTAACCTTTGAGATACTTCCTATCCCAGTCTATTTCAAGTATTATTAACAGGCCCCCTGGAGCTTGTTATCTTTGACTCAAGCACCTCGTGGCCTAAGCAAAGGCTGCCAAGAAAGAAAGGTCCCTAAGTCAAAAGTAGCATCAAGGCACCACAACCTGAAGTGCAAATCATCTACTGTGACCTTGTGGGAGGAGGAGAAAAATCGTCCCCCAATATCATCTGGGGGTTTCTTCCAACATGCCAAAATGATAACCCACAGTTGGTCAAGGGGCCGTGGCCAAAACAAGAGAAAGGAAGCAATTATCCTGATAATTCATATTATGCTTATATAACAGATGGCTATTTTAACTAAATAATTCAGATAACTGTACGACTCTCCATTTCACAAAAGGACAATCAGTCATAAAGTATGTTCTTCAGCTACTGGCAGCTCCAGTCTCATGTTTTGAAAATAATCTTTTATGTACCTTAAGAGTTCTTCAGACTATGGAGAAACATATTGTAACTCTGCAGAAACTGACTTGTAAAAGAGTTCCCGAGCCAATAAAGGCCCCTTGTCTTGATTCAAACAAAGAGATGGTTTCTCAACAGAAGGTTGTTTGACCCGAAATCTTCCAGCAGCTTAATCTTTAGCTTTGTCTAGTACTGAGTATACCTATTCAGTTCAACTCACTGCCAGCCCTGTAAACAGGGAGAAATGCCTACATTGCATTTGCAGGTGTTAAAAAAAAAAGTCCAGAGCTGACATCTCCTTCCTCCTATTTCAAGAGATTACTGAATGTGAAGATCATATTAACTGAGAGAAGTTGCACTTCACAATCGGGGGTGGTAGTTAAGAGAGAAGGAAAGGCACCAAGGAGGTCAGTCTCAGGAGAAGGGATCAGAAAAGTGGTTACCTGGTATGGGAAGGAGCTCTACCAAGAGTGACCTCAAAGTAGGTGCTTTTCTCAGGGTGTTATTAAAATGTGTACGGCTAGCAGAGTCACCTTAAAAAAAAAACAGGGCTACTGAGTTACACTAAAAACTCTGTGCTTTGATAGAACAGTGAGTGATTCAATAAAGGTACACATGAACTAGAAAGCTGGGTTCTAGTTCTCTATCCTTTATGAACCCATGAAATGGTTTCTTCCAGAATACAGATCTCAAACTCCTTAACATCCCAAATACATTTAAAAAATAAAAGTTCATGAGGCAGGACTGGTGGCTCAAGCAGTTAAGTACGCGCGCTCTGCTGCGGCGGCCCGGGGTTCGCCAGTTCAGATCCCAGGCGCGCACCGACGCACCGCTTGGCAAGCCATGCTGTGGCGGCATCCCATACAAAGTGGAGGAAGATGGGTACGGATGTTAGCCCAGGGCCAGTCTTCCTCAGCAAAAAAAGAGGACTGGCAGATGTTAGCACAGGACTGATCTTCCTCACACACACACAAAAATAAATAAAAATTCACCTTGTCAGAGTTCAGAAATTTAGAATAATGAATGTAGCCCTCCTAGCATCTATCTTATTTATATTTAGCTCCTTATCAGGTAGGATATAAAGCTCTGGAATTTAAATCCGAAAAATTCATGCCTAGGGGCAACTTCTCTCCTTTCTAATCTTGTAAAAGTAACAATTTTCTGAGCTTCAGATTACTCATCTGTTAAATGAGAATAACACTACCTGCCACACCTACTTCAAAAGATCACTGCTGAGATGCATATAAAATAATTTTTAAACAGCAACAGACTATATGAATGTTGGCTAATACATTCAGGGAAGTGGTATGACACAAAACTGAATTATTATTTAGAAGTAGATTCTCATGCCAACACATTTACTGCATGGAGAGTAGAAGAAAAAGAGGGAAGATTAAGAGGGGGTGCCTGGCTCTCATCTCACGAAAATAAGTGACAAAGTTCCATTTGGGGAGGAAGGGTGGAGCCAGCTATGACAGTCAGTATATATAGAATATTGTTGTATAAGATGAGAGAAGTAAAGGTGTTATTACCAAGCAGAAAACTGTCAAGTTATCCACAATCCACACACTATAGCTGTATATAGGGCATGCGATTTCTACAGAAGGGTATTCCGTAATATCAAACGCAAGTGATTCGGATGGCTGGTTCTCCATAGGAAGCTCTAAGGAACACTGCGAGGAAGAAAATAAGGGGGTGTCCCAGGAGCTACAGCCTGCAGGAGACACAAACTGTTTCTGAATCACGACAAATCTGCAAAACAAGAGGTGCCGTTTCAGATCTGCTTGCCTTGACTTCACACAGGGGTTTACTCTTTCAGGGATCTAAGATACTCTATAATAGGGCCGCACAAGCAGAACACTGAACTTTCAGAAAGGCCACCGGACAGACGACAGACGACACTGACCGTACCTACGAGTGACACGGTGTCAGGCACACCGACTGGCAGAAGTGAGGATGACTTACGTGCAGGGGACACCGGGGACCCAACCACCGGTAACCATGGAAACCCAAGCAGGCGGAGGGAAATACAAACCCTGCCCGGGCAGCGGGTGATACGTCCCTCGGTGGGGACCATGAGGTTGGGAAAGCGCTGACCCGGGGGTAGCCGGCCGGAGTGACACCGCGGCCCGAGGGACCCTCCCCGGCGGCCGGACCGCGGGACCGGGTTACCTGGTGCAGGGCAGTCAGGCCGTCCACGTTGACCGTATTCACGTCCGCGCCCCGCGCCAGGAGCCTCCTCACCTCGTCCGTGTCCCCGCTGGAGCACGCGGCCAGGAACACGGCCCCGTCCTCGAAACGCACCCGCGGGCTCCCGCGCCGCGAGGCCGGCCGCCGCCCGGCGCCCCGGGGCTCGGCGGGCTCCTGCTCCGTGGGCGAGCCCCGCCAGCGCCGCAGCTGCTCGGCCCGCCGCGCCCGCGCCGACTCGGCCCGCTTCCCGCCCAGGTGCTCCAGCTCCGCCATGGCTCCGGCCCGCCGCCGCCCTCCCGCCCCACGCCGCGGGGGCGGCTCCAGTCGCCGTGTTGCCCCTCGGAGAGCCTCAGCCGGGAGCAGAAGCCGGAAACGCAAGCGCCGCCATCTTTACTTCTCCCGCCCGGCCCCGCCCGCGCTCTTCGGCGTTCACACGCATGCGCGGCCGCGCATGGGACCTCGCGGGACTCGTAGTGAGAGCCTCCGCGGCCTTCGGGACTACGAGTCCCGGGATGCAGCGGGGCGGGGGCGTGCCGGCCAGTCTCCCGGACCAGGGCCAGCCTCCCTGGACGTTTAGGAGTCGTCGTTTATTCTTGTTGACACCCACTCATCTTGGCTCCCTAATGGTCACATCGGTCCTTTGAAGTGGAAAAGGAGCAGTAATTATCCCTATTTTCATAAAGCACCTGAAAGACTCAAATCCATGTCCTGGTTTTAAATCTACAGTTTTATTCACATCATCACATATAATCTATTAACGTGTATTGTTAAAGTAAACGTAAATGTGCGTGATGAGGAAGAGCATGCACACACACACAGTGTTACATATACTACATAAATTCGTTCAACGTGACACTTATAGTCAAGGCCCCGAAAAGATCCTGCAAAGGATGCGTCCAGGTATAGTGGAAAGAGCATAAATTTGAATTCAAATTGAATTCACATCCCTAGACAAGTGACTTGACTTCTCCGAACCTGTTTCCTTATTTATAAAATGGGAATAATAATACCTCACAGGGTAGTCGTGTGGATCAAATAAGATAACACTGTATACGCGAAGATACCTAGTACTATCCCAGCATATATCAGCTCACAATAAATATTAATTTCCTTTCATCCTCCCTCCTCCTCCTCTACCCTTTCCATGGATCTTCAATTCTTAGGAGACAGAATGGATGTCTTGTCATCCATGATTTTTTTTTCCCCAAAGCTACAAAAAGATACCACGCAGCATCCTAAACTCCTAAGGCAGCAAGTAGGACATTTTCATATGCACCATGAACTTGGTTATAAAACCTGTCAGATCGATCTAATAACTATACCCCCAAGGGCCTTAGCCCTGGAGAAAATATAATTGTGTTATCTATAATGAAAGAGAACATGTACAATTATTAGGTTCTTTAAATTTTTCTGCATGTTTGACATTTTTCATTAAAAAATATTGCAAAAATGATTAGGTCACTGTAAAGAGAAACTTTATTATATTCTATCATGTGAACATTTGCCTGTGCTTCAATTTCCCGAGAAGAACTGAGAACCAAATGAAAAGCGACATATAAATGCAAAATATTATGTTTAATAATATTGTGCCTATCCACAATATGCTTAATTAGGTATTCTTAAATACTTTATAAATACTAATTTAGTCTTACAGCATCTTTATGAACTGTGAATAACAATGTGCATAAAAATAATCAAGGTGTAATAATGTATACTTTATATAGCCTTGTTTTCCTTGTGACGTCCACTAATTTAGAGTCACCAAGAACTTATCATGCCTCATCATTTATTGCAATTAAAAATTCTGTATGCGTTTTACTTTAGAACTTGTTGACATGGAACCCCTTCTTATTCCAACCCAGCCTCTTGCTGATAATGCAAATTGCCCACAAACTCTAAAACAGAACTCTCCCTACAGGATAAAAGAAACATTGATATTAAATCAAATAGGAAACAATACCCAGCTAGAAGCCTAACTCTCTTCAAGAGACATTATAAGCTTAACTCTGCCAATCTGGCAAGGAAGCCAAAAAGTGAGAGGGGGCAAGGTTTCAGAATAAAGCATATTGCTGAAATCTCAGGAAGCACATCTCTGACAGACAGCAAGCCATGTGCACCATTTTAATATTGTGCTCCTGGTACACAACAGCTGCTCAAAAAAAGTATGTATCATTGAACTGTATATTTTACTGACATACGGGTTTTCTAATAAGGATTTTTAAACTGGAGTAAAATTTTCAGGAATCAACAATGTTACATTTCTTTTGGCTGTATTCTTTTTGCATTCAGAATCAGGAAGGAAGAACTATCTGGTTCCAGGAGTATAAATAAGCTAAAATTGACTAAGTCCAAGTTAAATCCTTACTTTCCCAAGAGGTGTGAACTTAAATTTCAACAGGAAGAAATTCAGTTTCAGGAAGAACTTCCTTACTAAATTTATTTTAGTTGCTTTTTTTCCTGAGGTAGTTAAGCGTGTAATACCCTCTTTGTAGATTTTAAAGTAAAATATAAGTAGCTAAGATCCTTGGATAATTTAAGTGCATACCTACCTGGAAGAAGAGAAATATATCTTTCAGCTATGTGATTACAGAAAGCAGTAATTAATTATTATAATCTAATTAATTTAACCGGCTTAGACAAAAAAAAATTATGCCAAAAAAATACAACAAAATTAATCTACATATAATGGCTTGAAGTTTTTTAAAATTAAAATCACGTAAGTTTTTCCTGACACATCTTCCCCCAATCAGGGCTCTCTGAGAATAAACTTATACAATCAACTTATTAAACAAACATGATAGTTTAGATTTCCTAAACAAATACTCTAAAGAAAATGTATTTTGTATTCAAGTGAGTAAATCCTGACAAATAATCCTGTGCATAAATAAGACACAATTTTTGTTCTTTTAAATGTACTAAGTGAGCCGGCTATGATGCATATAAATTTTGGTATAAACTGAAGAACTTTTATTAAATAACAATTCTCCACACATGCTCTTAAAAAAATAAATTACAATATTAGAATACTCCATTTTTAAAAGCAATGACAGCTGTACACAGTTTATGGAAAGCGTTCGGCCTGGCCTCTATTTCCACCAGTTAATATACCTCCCTCTGGTGGACAAATGGAAACTGTATATTTAGCCCATAAAGTACTTTTTATTTTTTCTTTTATCTAATCCTTTCATTTTGGTTGTCAAAACTACAGGTATTTGCTTGTTTTACAGGCCATCTCTCATTTCCACCAGACTCAATACAGTTCCTGCTTTTTCTAAGACACATTTCTAAGACTCTTCTCAGAGATCCACCCAAGAAAGTAATCAATTTCAGTTCTGAAGACAGAACTGTAATTGAGACACAACTGAGATAGGAAGAAAATAAAAGAAGACATTGAAGGGATTAAATCAGAAAGTATCAGCAGTGAAATAAGCAGCCAACTCCAGAATTATGACAGGAAACACTTCACTACAATGAGTAAATGCTGACCATAAATCAAAACCTCAACAGCTAACTGGAAACTGGGCTGGACAGTAACAGGATTCCTTACGCTTGTAATTCATAAGCTACTTGAGTTGGTTCATTCCTACAACCAATGTGAGGATCCCCAGGGTAGAATCATGGACAGAGTCCTGGTGCATATGTGGGTCTCTGGAGGAGAGAACACACCTTGCAGTGATCACGGGAAACCAGTTGCTACTCAACACCAATTTGGACTAAATGCAGAAATCACTGCAGTAGTTAAAATTATACTGGTTAGCACGTTTAGGAAAACTGGCCATTACTCCTATGCCAGCGCTGTTCCAAAGCCACACAATGAGCCGAAAGCAGTGAGATGAGCTTGCTGTGGTTTTTTCCACCCACAGCATTCAAAGTTAGTGAAGGCTAGTCAAGTTCCTGCCATGTCCTCTAGATTCAAGTCAGGTCATGCAGCATTCGCCTCTGGCAGAGGAACCTTCGAGAAGTCAAGGCTGGCTCAGCTATGACCAGGTACTTTCTTGGTCAGGTAGGACCACACTTTTAGAGTTAGAAAAGGCTTAAAAGTCATCTCTTCCAAACGCCACCCAATGCAAGCATCCCTTCTGCGCCATCCCTAACCAACTCCCAGTGAGGAAAGACTTCACTATCTCCCAGGTTTACCTGTTCTGTTCTTCAGATTTGTAATCGCTAGAATGCTTTATTGAGCTAAATTTTGTATCGCTTTAATATTCACCCCTTGGTCTTAGACGTGTCCTCTGAAGCAGTAAAATCTTCCAGGTGAAAAATACTTAAACGAAGAGAAGTACCACGTACGCCCTTCCCCAGATCAAGTATCTCCGTTTCATTTCACTATTCCTTCTTTGAGGTGATTTCCAGCTCCTTCTCTGCTCTGACAAGCACTGCCGACCGCGTAACCGAAACGTGGAGCAGTACTGGCCACCCAAGGCGGTGCAGCCGGGCAGTGCCGGGAGGCGTCTCTGTGTGGCAACGTGTGCAGGGCGGACGGCGCCAGCGCGCGCTCCAATTTGAAAGCTGCGTGAGCGGAGGCCGGCTCAGAGCGCTGGCCAATAGGAGGCTGCGCTCCTCCCCGGCCCCGCTGCGGGCCAGTCGCAGTCTCGCAGGCGGGAGGCGGGGGCGACCCGACCGCCCGGGCTCGCGCAGGCGCGGTGGATGCCGGTTCACGCGCTGCTGCCTTGTGAGGGGAGCGCGCAGGTGAGGAAGGGGCTTCCCGGCGGAGGTCGCTGTGTCGGGAGAGGGAGCCCCAGTTCTGCCTGACGAGGAGGTGTCCTCCTTCCGGAAGGGAGCCCAAGAAGGCGGCTGTGGAGCGGAGGCTCGGACAGCACGTCCAGTCGTAGAGGCCAGCGCCCTGGAACCGCCCTCCTGCCCCGGCTGGAGCTCCTCCCAGGAGAGGACAGCGCGGGCGCTCGCGCGGGGCTGCGTGCGTGTACCTGCTTGGTGCGTGTGCGTGCGCGAGCTTCCTGCGCCGTCTGTTCCCCGACCCGTGTCTCGCTCGCTGTGGTTCAAACTTTCTTCAGTTACCGCAGGGCTGCGCGCGGGGGCGCCGTGAGTTTAAACACACAGCTTACAGAACGAGGACGTTCGTCCCGCCGATGCGGGCGGAGGGGGGCGACGGGGGTGGGGGCCGACGGGCCGGCGGGTGCGGGGGCGACGGGGGTGGGGGCCGGCGGGTGCGGGGGCGACGGGGGTGGGGCGGCCGGCGGTCCCGCGGGTGCGGGGGAGACGGGGGTGGGGCGGCCGGCGGTCCCGCGGGTGCGGGGGAGACGGGAGTCGGCGGGCCGGCGGGTGCGGGGTCAGGGGGGACGTTCGTCCCTTACGTGTGGGCGAGGAGGGGAGGTCTGTCCTGCTGGTGTGGGAGAGGAGGAGACGTTCACAGGCGTCAGGAAGAGGTCCGCGTGGCTGAAGACTATTTTGTGCGGAGTCCGTAGTGGATTTGAGCTAGACAGTACAGAACCTGTATACCGACAGAACAGGCAGTAGTTGATGAGGAGCGCCGTAGACCTCTTTGTGTGAATATAGTGAGACGGGTCTGGCTGCCTCCTTTAGAGAAATTGTCCTTTTTGTTCTCACCCTGTGCTATTTCCTTTACCATACGCTTCCACTGTTTTATATAAAGGTAGACCTTATTACTTGTGGATGCTTGTTTTATTGTCCTTGATTCTCTGTATTTGCTTCCTAAGAAAAAGTGGTAAGGATTTGTGTATACAAGATGAGGTTAAGTAGTGAATAACTTGCTCCAAGAAATGATGGTCTTAAAGGTGTGGTTAAGGAAATTTGACAGTAGTTTAAAGAATGATTTATAGGGGCTGGCCCGGTGGCTTAGCGGTCAAGTGCACGCGCTCCGCTGCTGGCAGCCCGGGTTCGGATCCCGGGCGTGCACCGACGCACCGCTTCTCCGGCCATGCTGAGGCCGCATCCCACATACAGCAACTAGAAGGATGTGCAGCTATGACATACAACTATCTGCTGGGGCTTTGGGGGAAAAAATAAATAAATAAAATCTTTTAAAAAAAAAAAAAAAAAAAAAAAAGAATGATTTATATGAAAGACGGTTGCAGTATAATTGATTGTGTTTAACATATTAGCTCACGTATAGTGTTAATTCTGCTTAAATATTTCTGAGAGACTGTTATTGTGGAGGAGCAGCATGCCTGGAGATTGGAAAAAGGAGAACCAAAGGACCATTTGGTCTTTCCAACGTGATTCAGGAGAGTGTCTTGACCCGATCAGTAGGCAAACTTAGTTTCTTCTGAACATATATCCCTGTGGTTGACAGAGGCACCAGTCTAAGTTATGAGTATCATAAATTACAACCATCAACTAACTACGATCTGTGGCAGTCAGGTAGTCTTCTGATTACAATGTTTCCCGAGTAGAAATAACTTAGGGAGAGAATATATAGAATTAAAATTTTTACTGTAGTTTTACAAATTAATGAATTTGCCTTTTAATTAATATTTAAGTCTTTGTGAGTGAGCTTGACATGAGTTAGTATATCTAAGCACTGTCGAATTTAGGTTTACTGCTGACTTGAATTTTTAGACTATAAAGTGAAGAACCAGACCCTGACATGCAGAGACTGTGTCAAGACTGTGTGTCCATGTAAGGCTTTGCTTGCGAAGTTGACCTGTTTTCATAACATCCCCACTTGATCTCTCACCATTTATTTGAAAATATTTATTAAGCCAGGCACAGAAGAAAAAAATAGGAAATTTACCCTCAAAGAGCTTTCGGTCTAATGGAAGAAGAGACAAGTTATTAATTAAATATATAGTATCATGGACCTTCGACATATAATAGGGGTCTATCTTGAGATCTATTTGAATTTTCAGATTTACTACAGCATTTATTTTCCCTCATAAAATACTGTAAAATATAATTTGGAAATTTAAGTGATTCAGATCCTTAATGATGCTATAAATGCAAGATTTGAAGTCATTTGTATAGTTATTAAAATAAACTTTAATAAAAATGGTAGCATTTATCTCTCAAAAAGCATTTACTATATGGATGAATAATTTGTGTACTGATGGGAGTACCCGATGTAGTAATTTCACACATCAGTTTTTTCTGTATTTACATTAAAGTATATGTGGTTTTACTCTGAGACTTAAGCATTAGAGAAATTCAGTGTTTCAATCTTTCATATATCCTAAACTTTTATTTTCTGATTAAGAACCCTCCTTTTCTTTAACTTTTCGCTTCATATTTCCATCTCTGTAGCATTGGTGATTAGCTTTTCACTCAATGATAATTTTTTTGTTTTTATTTATTTTTATTTATTTTTGTGTGTGTGTGAGGAACATCAGCCCTGAGCTAACATCCGATGCCAATCCTCCTCTTTTTTGCTGAGGAAGATTGGCCCTGGTTTAACTTCTGTGCCCATCTTCCTCTACTTGATATGGGACACTGCCACAGCATGGCTTGACAAGCGGTGCGCTGGTGCACGCCTGGGATCCAAACCTGGGAACCCTGGGCTGCCACTGGGCCGGCCCCAGTGATAATTTTTTTAATCAGCTTTGCTAAAATATAGCTGATGTATAGTAAGCTGCATATATGTAAGGTGTACAATTTGATAGGTTTTGACTTTAATATGCACTTGTGAAACCATTACCACAATCAAGACAGTGAACATATCCAACATTTCTGAAGTTTCCTCATGTCCCTTAGTAATCCCTTCTTCCCACCCCTTCCCTCACTCCCCCATCTGCAAGCAACCACTAATCTACTTTATATTACTGTAGACTAGTTTATGTTTTTTCGGTTTTATGTAAAGGGAACCAAATAGTATATACGCTTTTTGTCTGGCTGTTTTCACTCAGCATGATTATTCTGAGATTCATCTATATTGTTGTGTATATCAATAGTTCATTCCTTTTTAGTGTTCCATTTTATAGCTATGCCACCATTTATTTATCCATTCACCTGCTGGTAAACATTTAGGTTGTTTCCAGGTTTTTGTATCATCCTTATTGAGATAAAATTCACGTATCATACAGTTTACCTGTTACAGTGTACAATTCAGGAGTTTTTAGCATACTCAAAAGTTGTGCAACCATCCCTGCAATCCATTTTCATCACCCCCAAAAGAAGCATTGTGTCCATTAGCAGTCACTCCCCTCCCATTTTCCCCTAGTCCCTGACAACCACTAATCTATTTCCTGTATCTATGGATTTGCCTACTCTAGTCATTTCGTGTAAATGGAATCATACAGTATATGACCTATTATGACTGGCTTCTTTCACGTAGCGTAATGTTTTCAAGGTTCATCCATGTTATAGTATTAGCATGCGTCAGTATTTTGGTTCTTTTTTTTTTTTGTGTGTGAGGAAGATCAGCCCTGAGCCAACATCTGCCAATCCTCCTCCTTTTTTGCTGAGGAAGGCTGGCCCTGGGCTAACATCCCTCCACTTTATATGGCGGGCCGCCACAGCATGGCTTGCCAAGCAGTGCGTCGGTGCATGCCTGGGATCCGAACTGGCGAACCCCGGGCCGCAGCAGCAGCAGCAGCAACGGAGCGCATGCACTTAACTGCTTGCGCCACTGGGCCAGCCCCCAGTACTTCGGTTCTTTTTACTGCCAAATGATATTCCATTGTATGGACATAGCACATTTTGTTTATCCGTTCTTCAGTTGACGGACATTTGGGTTGTTTCTGTTTTTTGGCTTTAATGAAAAATGCTGTTGTGAACATTCGTTTACAGATTTTTGTGTGGACATATATTTTCAGTTCTCTTAAGTATATTCCTACGAACAGAATTGCAAGGTCATAAGGTACCTCTGTTAAACATTTTGAGGAACTGGCAGGCTCTTTTCCAAGGCACCTGCATCATTTTGCATTCCCATCAGTAACCTGTGAGGATTCCAGTTTGTCCACGTCCTTACCAACACTTAGATATTATCTTTTTGATTATAACTCCTAGTGGTTGTGAGGTTACATTACATTTCATTTTGGTTTTGCGTTCCATTTCCCTAGTGACTAATAATGTTGGGCATGTTTTCATGTGCTTATTGGTCATTTGTATATCTTCTTTGGAGAAATATCTATTCGGATCCTTTGTCCATTTTTTAATTGGGTTGTCTTTTTATTTTTGAGTTATTTTTGTATTCTGGAAACAAGTACCTTATCAGGTTTGTAAATATTTGTAAATGATCTGTAAATATTTTCTCCCCTTTTGTGTATTGTCTTCTCACTTTCTTCATGGTGTCCTTTGAAGCACAAAAGTTTTGAAGTTTGGTGAAATCCAGTTTATTTTTTCTTTTGTCTCTTGTGCTCTTCATGTCGTATATAAGAAGACCTTGCTCAGCACAAGGTCACAAAGATTTACTCTTATGTTTCCTTATTGTTCCATTTTATCTTCTTAATTTTTGCCAGATATAGAATTCTAACGGAAGTTTCTCTCTCCATACTTTGAAGATGTTGTTCCACGGTCTTCTGGCATGCATTGTTCCTGAGGAGACATCTGCTGCCTGTTCCTCTTTAAGTAATAGGTCTTATTTTTTTCTTGCTGCACTTAAGTTTTCTCTTTATCACTGATTTTCTGCAATTTAATTAGGATGGGTCATGGTGTTTTCTTCATGTTTCTTATGCTTGTGGTTCCTTGAGCATCATGAATCTGTAAGTTTATAGTTTTCATCACATTTGAGAACTTCTTGGCTGTTATTTCTTCAAATATTTTTTCTGCCCCCCCAACTCAAGTTATGTGTGTATTAGTCTGTTTAATGTTATCCTATAGCTCATTAATATTCTATTCTGTTCTTTTTTCCTTTTTTGGGACATACATACTTATACTAAAAATTTATTTATTTATTTTAAATTCAGATGTAACTGGACATCCTGTATTTTATCTGACAACCCTAGTCTAGACTCTTTTGGGACATGGGATTTGCAAGAGCAGCATAGGCTCCTGTTCTTATAGGTTTTGTGCTATCAGACAATTATCAAGATAGGTTTAATTTCCCAGAATTAGGATACTGGATAATTAGCAAGGGTGAGCTGATGTTACATCTTCAAGCTTTTATGCTAAAGCTCCTACAAGTGGTCTTAGAGAAATTGGGATTGTACTTGCTAGTTAAAAAAGCTCAGTTGAGGGGAAATGGAGAATTTAGAAGATGAAAATTAGGCACAGCCTGGCAGACAGGTTCAGGCAGATCCATACATTGTTTTCAAGGGAAAATAAGATATTATTTTTTCTATAATAATTTACTGTTAGCATTATTATAATATCATTGTAGAAAAAAAGTATAAAGAAGTTATTCATAGTCACACTGATCTAGAGATAACCATTAATTAATTTTTGAACAGAAAAGCCATTTCACTTTTTTTGAGTCTTATTTCTTTTGTCTGTATTAAACAGTTTGAATTAAATGATATCTAAATTCCCTTCAGTGCTAAACATGCATGGTGGATAAAACATACAATTCTTTTGGTGTATTTATGTAACCTTCGTGCCATTTTATCACTACCATTGAAGCCCTTGATTAAGGATTTTACAAAATATACAGTTTTATCTGATGTTCTTATATGTGGAATACTTAGAATGCCTGTTGCCCTTATTTACCCAGAATTGTTTTCTTACCACACATCATGTCTTTCAACCATTCTTGTTATATAGGTCCATTGCAAAAGTTAAATAATATAAAATAATATATAATTTAAGTCAGTAACTCATAGAAGGAGCTGGCAGACCCCTCGCCATATCCGATAAGTAAACTTTGGGTCTTTTAAATCTCCTTCACCTTGCTCAGGATGGCCAAGGATAGGAGGAGTCTTCTCTTTCATACTCTTTTGGCCTCTGGAGCACCCTCTTGACACTCCCATCCTTGTTGTGGTTCTCCTGGGCCACAGTTGAATGTTCTACTTCTAACCTAGTGAGATCTTTAACTCGTTAGTAACTGCTCTACAGCCTTAGTTTAAATACTCTGAAACCAGAGGTTTCGATGTCTCCACAGGCATTTGATGAGGGTCTGTTCATTCTTTGACAGTTTTTTACTCTTGTTTCATTTTGGATTGTATGTATTACTATGTCTTAAAATTCGTTAATCTTTTCTTCTACAGTGTCTAATCTGTTCTTAATCCCATACAGTATATTTTTAATCTCGGACATGGTAATTTTCATTTCTAGAAGTTTACTTTGCATCTTGTTTATATCTTCCAAGTTTCTTAACATGCTCATGCTCTTCACTACTTCTTGAACATGTGGAATATACTTATATCATTTTTAATATCCTTGTCTTCTTATCATTGTTCACCTATGTGTAATGTGTCTTTCTTCCTCTGACTGCTTTAAGATTTTCTTCTTTATCTTTGGTTTTTAACAGTTTAATTCTGACATGCCTAGGTGTGGTTTTCTTTGTATTTATCCTGCTTGGATATCACTGCTCTTTCTGGGTCTGTAGGTTGTTATTTCTTTTTTAATTATATTTGGAAATTTTTCACCCAGTACTTCTTAAACTTTGGCTATATAAAATAATAATAACAGTGCTTTGTTGGATTTAAAGAAAATGGTAGAATTAAATACAAAACCGTGTAAGTCAAAAGTCTAGGGTGTGATCAGAGTTCAATCATTCCAATGTCCTTGTATTGTTTGGGAGGAGGATAAAGGTACTGGTACCTTAGACTTTGATAAGTTAAATATGCACGTTAAAATCTATATGATAATTTGTCAAAGTAATACAAATATGGTTTATAACTTCCAAGCTAGTAGAGGGGGAAAATGGAATGAGAAAATAAATCAGCCCAAAAGAAGAGAAAAAGAAAATTAGAGGGGCCGGCCACGTGGCTTAGCAGTTCCGTGCGTGCGCTCCGCTACTGGTGGCCCGGGTTCGGATCACGGGTGCGCACCGACCCACTGCTTCTCTGGCCATGCTGAGGTGGCATCCCACGTACAGCAACTAGAAGGATGTGCATCTATGACATACAACTATCTCCTGGGGCTTGGGGGAAAAAAAGGAAGGGGATTGGCAATAGATGTTAGCTCAGGGCCAGTCTTCCTCAGCAAAAAAAAGAGGAAGATTGGCATGGATGTTAGCTCAGGGCTGATCTTCCTCACAAAAAAAAAAAAGAAAGAAAATTAGAAAAAGAAGGACAAGTGGAAAATACAAAATAAGATGTAGGAACAAATCTAAGTACATCAGTAATTATGATGTGGTAGGTTGTTTGCAAAGATGTCCATAATTCCTCCCAACTCTGTATGCCCCTCTGCAGTATGACTTTGCCAGCCCTGCCGTCAAAGGTGGAATAGAGATGACCCGCCCCAGTTTAGACCTCCTAGTCCAGTCAGCTGCCACTAGAGCCTCCAGATAACTGACACCACGTAAAGAACCCCAGGCAAGACCAACAGAAGGACTGTTAGCTGAGCCCAGCTCAAATTGCTGCCTACAGAGTTATGAACAGATAAAACAGTTGTTATTTTCTTTCACTAAGTTTTGTGTTTTACAGCAGTAGATAACTAGTATTGATAAATGTAAATATATTAAATATACCAGTTAAAAGATAAAGATTTGAAGACTGGGTTTTAAAAACCCAGCCATATACAAGAGGTACATCTAAAGCCTAAAGATACAGAAAGGTTGAAAATAAAAGAATGAAAAACAAAATCCCAAGCAAATACAAACCAGAAGAAAGCTGGGAGAGCTTTAATATGAAATACACTTTAAGGAAAAAGCATTAGTAGAGGAGAGAGTGTTCTCTAATAATGAAAAAAACTATAATTTGCTAGGAATATGTAACAATTCTAAACTTTTATGTATCTAACGGCCTAGCCTAAAATATATAAGGCAAAAATTGACGAAACTGCAAGGAGAAATTAGAGATTTCACATCAGAATGATCCATCTGTTAAACATCACTCTTAATAATTGATAAATCACCTAGGAGGAAGAAATCAGTAAGGATGCACAAGATTCGAACAACAACTGACAGGCTTTTCTAATGGGCACATATAGGACCCTGCCCCTAGTAACTTTGTGATAGACATTCTTTTTATGCACACATGGGGCATTTATGAAAATTGACTCGTATTTTGCAATAAAGCAGGACAAAAAATTACAAAAGATATCAAAAACGACATTCGAAATCAATAACATATAACTAGGAAGCCCTTGCATGTTTGAAAATTAAGAAACCTGTTCCTAAAGAAATCATGATGGAAATTAGAAAACATTGAGAATGGAAGAATAAATATTCTATACATCACAACTTTGGGGTGCAGTGGTACTTAGAAGGCAATGTCTCATATGTTTACAATTAAAAAGAAAAATGAAAAATTAAGCATACAACCTAAGTGAAAAAGGAAAAAAACTAAGAAAGTAGAAGGATGGAAAAGATAGCAAAAATAATTGAAATAGAAAATAAATTTCCAACAGTGAGGAACTGTAAAATAGTCTTTGCAAAAACTAGTAAAATGGACACATGCCTGGCAAGATTGATCAGAGAAAAAAATAGATGCAACAGATAAGCAATATTAGAAATGAAAATGAAAGCATAAGTACAGATGCTACACAGATTAAAAAGGTAACTATTAACAAATTTAAAACTGGATGAAATAGATAAATTTATGGAAAAACTTGCCAAAGTTGACTCAAGAATAAAGAGAAAACTTGAATAATACTCTAATATTTAAAGAAGTTAGATTTGTAGGTAAAAATCTCACATTGGAAACACTAGTACCAGATGGAGTTCTGCCAAGCATCGTGGGAACAAATCATCTCCCAGACTATTCCACAGTATGTAAAAAGAGACAGCATTCCCTAACACACTTTAGGAGGCTAGCATAACCTTGATACCTGACAAAGACAAAATTAGAATTATAGGCCAGTCTTAACCCATAAGCATAGTGTTAAAAGTTTTCCTTTTAAGGTTAGAAAAGGGGCAAGAATCCCAGCTATCAGCTCTTCTATTCAACATTGTACAGGAAGTTTTAGCCAGAATAGAAGGTGGGAAAAGGATTAGAAGGGAAGAAATAACTGATTATTTGGAGATGATATGACTGGCCACGCAGCATTACCATCCCTACCTCCACCGCCCAGATGAATTCATCATTAGCATTAAGATTTTGGTTAAAAATCAATTATATTTACACACACCAATAAGAAATAGGTAGAAAATAGAGTTTTAAAAAGGTAACAAAAATATAAAATACTTAGGAATAAATCTAACAAAAGTCAAGCCCTTATAGAGAAAATTATAAAACTATTGAAAAGCATCAAAAGAGACCTAAACATATCATGTTTGTAGATCATAGGACCCAATGTCATAAAGATGTCAGTTCTCAAATTGATCTGTAGTCAGTGTAAATACAATCCAGATCACAACAGGTTTCTATGTGTGTATGTATATATATATTTGTGGACTTTTTGTGTGTGTGTGTGTGAGGAGATGAGCCCTGAGCTAACATCTGCCAAACATCCTCTTTTTTTGCTGAGGAAGACTGGCTCTGGGCTAACATCAGTGCCGATCTTTCTCCAACTTATACGGGACGCCACCTCAGCATGGCTTGCCAAGCAGTGCGTCGGTGCGCGCCTGGGACCCGAACCTGCAAACCCCAGGCCGATGCAGCAGAGCACGTGCACTTAACTGCTTGCGCCACCGGGCCAGCCCCTGTGTCTGTGGACTTTTATGAGCTGATTCTAAAATTTATTTGGAAGAGCAGAGGACCAAGAGTAACCAAGACATTTCTGAAGAAAAAGAACAAGATGGAGGAACTCAACTTACCATTTATCACGTCTTATTAATTAGCTACAGTAATTAAAACAGTGGGATACTGGCTCAAGGATAATCAGTTGACCAATGGAACAAATTTGAGAATCCCAAAACATATCCACAGGTATGGAAATTTAATTTATGACAATATCGGCAGGGAAAGGATGGACTTTTCAATAAATAAGTCTAGGACAATTGGTTATTCATATGGGAAAACAAATGAAAATTGACCCCTAACTCATACTATACACAAAAATCAATTCCTGGTAGATTAAAGATTTAAATGGGAAAGCAAAATTATAATACTTTTAGAAGAATATGTAGGAAGATATCTTTAAGTTTGGGGGTAAGGAAAATTTTAATACACAAAAAGTATAAATGTAAAGGAAAAGATTTTAAAATTGATTACATTAATATTAAGAGTGTTTGTTCATCACAAGACACCAGGAGTAAAGTGGAAAGACAAGCCACAAACTGGGAGATGATATTTGTGCCTCATGTATGAAAAAGTTGTCCTTTGAGTAGTTGCTGGGAGAAGAACTAGAGCTGAGAAGGGTGTGAGTGGGTTTGTGTCTGGGGTTTGTTTTAGATGAGAGAGATTTTGAGCATATTTGTTGATGGGAAGAAGGAAAGGTTGGAAATACTAGAGGAAGATGAATTAGTCGATGGAGTGGGATCTTTGAAGAATTGGGAGGATTTATGGAATCCAAAATACATGGAGAGCACCTCAGACATTTAAGCTTTAGCTTATAAATACAATCATGTGCTGCATAATGACATTTTGGTCAACGATGGATCTCATACAACGGTGGTCCTGTAAGGTTAGCACCGTATAGACGAGGTGTGTAGTAGGCTGTACCATCTAGGTTTGTGTAAGTACATTCTGTGATGTTCATACAATGACAAAATCGCCTAACGACGCATTTCTCAGAATGTATCCCATCATTAAGTGATGCATAACTGTATCTCGGAGTGTTGACTGTCTCTGTATCATTCTCCTTGCTCTCCTCACAAAGCATACGTAGACTTCCACAGCTAATATTCGTCCAGTCCTTTTCTGTGCCAGGCATGCTGAGGATGCAGTGGCAAGCAAAATGAGAGCCAGGCTCTGCCTCGTGAGTTTATAATTTATCAGTGGAAACAGATTTACAACAAAGCAGGCTGGCCCCGTGGCGTAGCAGTTAAGTGCCCGTGCTCCGCTGCTGGCGGCCCAGGTCTGGATCCGGGCATGCACCAACACACCACTTGTCAGGCCATGCTGTGGCAGCATCCCACATAAAGTGGAGCAAGATGGGCATGGATGTTAGCTCAGGGCCAGTCTTCCTCAGCAAAAAGAGAAGGATTGGCATGGATGTTAGCTCAGGGCTGATCTTCCTCACACGCATACACAAAATTTTAAACATAGATTTTGTTGTTTGTAGGACTTTTTGCATTTTTTATACTTTATTTTTAAAATTTATTTGCTTGACTAGATAACAAGAAGGAAATGGAAAAAACGCAGACTCCTTTCTTAGAATAGGGATTAATACGAGGAATCTGCTTAACCTTCACTCAATTGTAGCCGTGTGCTACAACTCAGGTCACTATTGCTGACCATTTCCTGGTTGCCCCTTTCTCCCTAGTGAAACCCAGCAAGCTCTTCTTGGTGTGGAGCGGTGGACTGTGTGTGGTTCCTTTTACCTGAGGATCATGCAGAGAGCTTCACGTCTGAAGAGAGAGCTGAACCTGTTAGCCACAGAACCACCCCCAGGCATCTCGTGCTGGCAAGATAAGGACCAAATGGATGATCTGCGAGCTCGTAAGTATCACATCAAGCCTGTGATGAGTCATGACCCTACTGAAGGTTGTGCTTTTGAACATTTGTATGTTCTTGCAAAGCAGGGAACAGTCCCAAGGTCACAGTGCCCTACCATCCTCATTTGCCCTCATTTGTTTACATTTATGAAAGGTTGGCTTGACATTTCTTCTTGGGCCTTTTATTATACTTTCTGCTGATTTATAGCCAAGAGCTGAGCTTGGGCATCAGCTCTGAAACAGTGTTTAGACCAAAGATCACCATCTCAAATATCTGTGAGGCCAGAGAGGAAACAGAAATGACTAGAATACTGCAGCCAAACAAAACAGATCTGCAGCTGGTATCTGATCTGCCGCCAGCCTCTTCCAACTTCTGTTTCAGATCTTCTGTGTGCCCTTCACTGACACCATCAACTGTTAGGTAGAGTGGTGCATTGCATGAGGATTTGTTAAAGCCCTGAGAGAGAATTTTTGTCCTAGACTCAGCTTCTGTATTAGGACCACAGACCTCACGAGGTCCATGTGGTGTGGAAATTCAAATCATCCAATTCCCTTTTAACTTTTTCTTTTTTTTTTTTTAAGAAATATTAGGTGGGGCCAACACACCTTATGAAAAAGGTGTTTTCAAGCTGGAAGTTATCGTTCCTGAGAGGTTAGTGTGAATTAGGTTCTAAAGTCACAAGGTAAAGCACAGTTATTGGAAGACAGAGAGGTGTAGTAGAGTGTTAAATGTAGGCATTAAAGGACCCGAATTTTAATCCTTGTCTTATCATGACTTAATGTGACCTTAGGCAAGTTGTTATATCTCTCCGGAGTTCGGTTTCCTTCTCTAAAATTGAGCTAGATCATATTTAAGGCCCCTGCTTTTTTCATTGTGATAAAATATACATAAAATTGACCATTTAAACCATTTTAAGTATATGGTTCAGTGGCATTAAAGACATTCACATTGTTATGCAGCCATCTCTAGAATCTTTTCATCTTCCCAAACTGAAAATCCGTACCCATTAAACAGTAACTCCCCAACCCCCCTCCCCCAGCACCTGGTGACTACCATTCTGCTTTCTGTTGCTATGTTAAGTCCCCTTTTAATTCACGTCTCCTTTAAGGCTCTCACCGAGTGAGTGGTAGTTGTTGGAGTTCTGTGCAGAATGGGGAAGGAAAGAAATGAATGTCCAGCCATTGAAATGTAGACATCTATTCACCAGGTCAGATCCTGGCCACACTTGGTAAAGTCCTGAGTGAAGTAGCTTAATAATCATGTGGTGCATCAGTTCTGAAAATGGACTGGGGATTTTCCAAGGTTTGTGTTCCACAAGAGACATAATAGCCAAATGCAATGTATAGTTTTAATTGGATCCTGGTTTTAAAACCCATCTGTAAGAAAATTGGGGGGCCAGTTGAGGAAATCTGAATAGTAGGTGATATTGGGGAATAGTTTTGTCATTTTTTCACAGGTATACTGATAGTATTACAGGTATATGGGAGAAGGACCTTATTCTTAGGAGACACATGCTGAAGAATTTAGAGGGTGAGGCGGCGGCTTGATCAGGTGGTGGGTATATGAATGTTTTTGATACTGTTATTTCAGCTTTTCTATTGTTTGTAAAGTTTCGTAATAAAAATTTGGAGAGAGAAAAGGTTTGCCTCTCAAAGACTGGTTTCCTGACTAGATACCAGGAAGCTGTTTGTATGTATTAATCAGCAATGTTGCAGTGAAAATCCCCTTTTGTCCTGTGCTTTCACAGGTACCCATTTGAACCTCCTCAGATCCGATTTCTAACTCCAATCTATCATCCAAACATTGATTCTGCTGGAAGGATATGTCTCGATATTCTCAAACTGCCGCCCAAAGTGAGTGTTGGGTCAGGGGTTGACTACAGCACTCTGTGGTTCTCGTCTATAAAACCTGAATTCCAGTATCACGTTGTTGGTAAGACAAAAGCAGCTACCTGTCTGTCTGTGCAGGGAGCCTGGAGACCATCCCTCAACATTGCAACTGTGCTGACTTCCATTCAGCTGCTCATGTCAGAGCCCAACCCTGACGACCCGCTCATGGCTGACATAGTGAGTATCTGCACTTCTTCTGTGACACATCCTGCTTTCTCTCTGCCTCTGACTCTGTTCATGAGGACAGTGGTAGCAGCTGGAGCTCACCACTGCAAATCTGTTCTCTGTCCATTCACTTTTCTCTGATTTCATCCCAGTCCTCAGAATTTAAATATAATAAGCCAGTCTTCCTCAAGAATGCCAGGCAGTGGACAGAGAAGCATGCAAGACAGAAGCCGAAGGTATGATATTTGTACAGCTCTGATTTTGTGACTATTGTTAGTCCATGAGTGTGTATGTATAGATGCGTAATTGTTTACTAGATACTCTGGAATGGCTAGTTAATCTTTTTCTCCGTATTGCAACCTTCTAAATAATTATTCAGCAGAATAGCCTAGTAGCTCAGCCAACAGTAGACTTTTTCCTGACGGTTATCATCTGTTGACAGCAACTAGGGGGCAGGCAGCATTCACTTAATTTTTTTCATGTTCTTGGGGTAGTAGTATAGAGAGATGAAAGGTGACTCATTCTTTTTTCTAAGTTTTCTTTTTTAGTACTGAGAAGGGACAGTTGGCAGGAATCTGGAAGGAGTGAGAGGGGTAGAGGAGAGGGGAAAATTGACATTTCGTACAACACCCTTCATGGAAGAAAGGGGAAGGAAAAACTTGCCCAGTTTAAGTTGATAGGGTTTCCTCATTTAACAAAATACAAATTGCAGGAACATAGAGATTAACACATTCTGGTTCTTGCTGAGTTATAACATCTTTCAGACTGAGTTAAGTAGCAGTTATATGTTACTTGTGAAAAGAAATAAAAAATTAAAATACAGTCATGTGTCGCTTAACGACAGGGCCATCTTCTAAGAAATGCATCCTTAGGTGATTTCGTTGTTGTGTGAACATCGTATTTACACAAACCTAGATGGTGTAGTCTACTACACACCCAGGCTACATGGTATTAATCTTGTGGGACCACCTCATGTATGTGGTCTGTCATTGACCGGAATGTCGTTATACAGCATGTGACTGTACAAAAGACTGAGGAAGGTGCTTTTAGAGGGAATATATACAAGAGGCAACAAAGACGTGCTTGGAAATAACATGACAGAGCCTCATTGTTCTCCACCCTGGCGCTGCGTGAGCCTTGTTGTATTTTACCCTATCTGCTCCTTTTTAGGCTGATGAAGAAGAGATGCCTGATAATGCACCAGAGGCGGGTGGCTCAGAAGTTCCCAACACAGCCCAGAAGAGGAAAGCCACGCAGCTGGGAGGCATAGAGAAGAAATTCTGTCCTGATGTCTAGGATGTCTGTCCTGATGTTTAGGATGTCCTGATGTCTGTCCTGGTCCATCTTAGTTAATCTATTCTTTGCCAAGATGGGCTAATTTGCCTACCTTTCTTGAATGTTTTTCTTTGTATTTGATGACATTATCATTTTTGTATCCTATAAAACAGACCTTGTATATTTATGTATTCTGCTCTACATTGATTCTCTGAGGATTGTTTTATTTGGCTTCTACTACATATTTGGAAGCCTTTTAGACCTGAAAAATAAATAATCATCTAATTTTGAGTATGTGTTTATCCTGAATGTGTCTCTGGGAGCAGACTGACCAGAGAGCTATACAATAAGAATGTTAAAATATTTGGAATTGTTGTCTTTTATTTTGCCAAGTTGCCAACATCACTAGGGACACTGAATGTTTGACATAGGTGTAAGATAGCTGTTAGAGACAGTTCAGTTACCACCAGGCTTTCAGGGACTCCAGGTTTCCAGAAGTCCTGTCACAATGTGGGAATAAAGTAACGTGCCTTTGTTGGTTTTTTTGCAGCATTCACGTTTTGTGATTTACATAGCTGGTTGGAACTACTGGGGTACAACTTCATTTGTCCAACAAATAATTATTGCACACCTACTGTGTGGTGAGTATTGTGCTAGTGTTTTAGTATATAATGATGAGGAATCAGACATGGGATTAACCAAATAGACACATACGTTTAAATAGGGACTTTTACCATCCCTTTCTGTCCCTAGCTTCATTTCATGGCAAGTACTACTATGAACAACGGGGTGCCAAACTTGAATCCCCTACTCATGATTATAATACACTTGGACTTTATTATTCTTTAGATGCCAGAGAAAACAGATTTGAGCAGAAATCAGTTGAAGTGGAAAAGAGGTTGCCCCTGCTGAGGGAAAGACTTTGAGGAATGTAGACATTAGGACTGCCCATGAAGAGAAATAAAGACTGTAAAGTGCTGTCCACAGCCCAGCGTAGCAGTTCTATCCCAGGGCAGTGATTTTCTACCTGGGCTAAGCACCATGCGTGGAAAATGCATCTCTGAATCGGCAGTTTCCGTTCATCCACCTACGAAGTACCCTGTATCACTCAGTAGCAGCCTGCCATAGGATATGTGTGGTATTGGACTTGTGGCAAAGAAGACAAGAAGTTTGAATTTATACAATTTATTAATGACAGTTGATGGCATAAACCAAAAATATAAGTTTCCTTTGTATTCCCTACTTCATAAATTTCCGACTGCTACAGAATTCCTGAACCTACTTGTCAAGATGAGTTACCATTCTCTTGAAAGCCCGGGAGTTAATTTTATTTCAGGCTTGTCTCCCTACGTGTATTAAGTCAGATTTGGGGTTCCTAGGTGCCATTAGTATATCACCTGGGATGCTTTTCATTGTGAGTGAGCTCCAGCTTAGACTGGCGATAAGAACGAGGGAGGTTCTTTGCCTTCCACCTACTAAAGGGGAAGCCTAGGGGTCGGGGGAGCATCTGGATGGTGGATTCAGGATTTCGGTCTCTCCATCTGCCCCCAGGGTGACAACTTTCCATTGGGCTGTTTTCTCAGGCTTATTCCCCTCTGAGAATGACCACCAGCAGCAGTCAGGGTCATGTACTTTCTTACATCCAGCAGGCCAGGGAACAAAGGTTCCTGTGACTGGACCACCCTGAAAGCAATTGCTGTGGCCAAGGAAGTGCCTTGTGCTGACTGGTCAGGGTGGAGCCCAGCTGTGGACCGAGAGATGGATTTGGGGAATGGTTGGAGGAAAGGAGCACCTCCTATGGGACAGACCGCACACGACTAGTCTACTGCCAAGTCTGGTCAGCTCCACGAGCTGCTTCTCACCACCTCCCCTCTAACACGAGTCCATCCTCTCTCATGTACGCTAGTCACAGCCATTGTCTTGTCTCCTTGCCTCCAGCCTGACCCTCTACAGTCCTCACAGCAGCAAGAATAATCTTGTGATGATGTAAAAGCCACATTTTTTTTAAAACCCTCCAAGTGGTGTTCTTTTTGCAATTAGAGAAAAAAAATCCAGTCTTCCCTGGTCCACAAGCCCCTGACATAGCCGACATAGCCCCTGCTTGCTTTCTCCCTCTACGCATCCTCTACCCCTCATATACCACACTCCAGCCACGCCGGCTACCTCCAATCTCTTGAACACACCTGGCTCATTCCTGCTCCAGGGCTCTCACGTATGCTGTCCCCTCTGCCTTCTACGTTGTCCCTGAGGGTCTCAGCTCAAAGGAGCCGCCCAGAAAGTCCTATCTGTCCCTTCTAAAGGAGTGCCTTGAGCCACCCAGAGCCCAGTACTCTGACTGGTTTTATTCACAGCACCTGTCCCTATCTGAAAACGTGTCCATTCATTCTGTGCATGTTGTCTGACTCCAGGTGCTGGAGATATAGTGGCTCCAAGGGACTCCTCTCTAATTGCGAGAAATACCAGAGCTTAAAGTTGTTAGAAGTCATCCATCCATCTCTGACATAACAAGTACAGAGGACGGGCTGGAGAAGAGAAGTGAAAATGAGAAAGAAAAGCCCAGGTCTCTGCTCCTAGCCCGAGGAAGGATGGGAAAGGGCTAAAGGCATGGATGCTGGGGTCAGGAGAGGCGTTCCAGCCCAGCAGCGCAGCACACCAACTTCAGCGCGCTCCTCAGTCTCTACGCTCCAGTTTCTCCTGTAGGATGGGATAAGATGGTGCCTCACTCAGGAGATGGTGGTGAGCACTGAGGTCACGGCGGAAAGCGCCCAGAGCGGGCCTGGCACAGTGCTGACGTGTACTGGGTGCTTAGCAGGGGCCTGGGGGGGGACGAGGCGGCAGTCCAGCCACAGGTGGGCCCAAAGAGCTGCTCCGCCCCTGCCTCCTCGCCGCTCTGTTCCGACGACAAGAAAGTGGAGCGAAGTTCCTCAGCTCCAGACCCCTAATTAACAGGAGAGGTGACCTCTGTGACTGATCCTGTAAGCACTGCAGATTCCAAGCTCCTTCTCCTGCGGCCCCGACCCCTCCCACCGCTCCCCAAAGCTGTCTAAATAGGAACAGACTTTACCACCCACCTTGTGGACAGTCTCTAAGCTGTGGCTGGGGACCAGCTATTTATCCTTCGGCTGCTGCGGGAATTCAACACACAAAAATAAAGCTCCTTTCCAGCCAAGTGTGTATTTTTCCATCAGCGTGTGGCCCCCCTGCCCAAGTTGTCTTGTTTAGGTTGGGGCAGCCCGAGGGAGGGAGGACAGGGAGGGGTGTGGGGCTGTGGTTTCAGAACCGGCTCCCCAGGATGGCTGGCTGCGGGGCAGCTGGAGACCTGCACAGGGCTGCCAGGGAAGCGGGAGAGGCTGGGATGAGGGACACACGTGTGCCCACAAACAACAAGTTCTGCTTTTTCCTTGCTTCTTGCAAGTGGCCCCTGGCTCCTGCCAGTGCCATGGCCCCCAGAGAGTGCCCAGCCCGCTCTCCAGCTCTCTGTTTCTACCAGGGATGACAGGTCATCAGTGTCTCTCCCATCCCGGCCTCCTCCCACCCCTGCTCCAGGGCCTCTCCCTTCACGTGCTTGCCTTTCCCCCTGACGCCACCTCCCACGAAACCACGTCCCCTTCCTGCCACTGCCTGCACCCTTCAACCAGGACCCTGCAACTCTGTGCTTCAAAAAAACACCTGCTGAGGGATCTTTCCCCCAAGCCTCCCACCAGAGGCAACTCCCTGTGGGGGTGAGCTTTTAGTCTCTGGGTTCTCTCCAGATCCAGGAGTTGTATTGAGGAACTGCCTGAACAGGGTCAGGTGGTGTAGTGGTCCCTTCTGGGGAATGTCCAGCTTTCCCTCTACCGATGGCTCACCACTGATCTGAGTGTGACGAGGAGGATCCTCTCTCATGGCCCCAGGTCCCCAGTGGGGTCACCTCCCCTGTGAACCCACAGCCTTCTTGCCAGGCTTCATGCCTGGCTTTTCAGCCCCTCTCAGGCCCCCTTCCGTTCCTTCTCAAGAGTTCTCAAGGCTGAGCAGAGAGACGACTCAGAGTCCCCAGTCAGCCCCCTCATCTTTTGGATTGCATGAGTAATAAAAATAGCAGCTAACATTTCTCAAGTACTTACTATGTGCTGGGCACAAAGCTAAGCTTTTTATATGTAAAATCTCTGTCAATCTTTTTAATAACCTTCGGAGTTTATTACTATCCCCATTTTACTGATGATAAAACAGACTCAGAGAGGTTAAGTAAAACCTAAGGACAGTGGCTGTTATGGTAGAGCTGGGACCCAAACCCAGGCCTGTATGACTCCAGAATCACGTGACAACCGCACAGATGCTGTTCCAGTATTTATACATGTGTCTCCTCAGCTCCCCCCAGAGTAGCTGTGGGATAACGACAGTTCCTCCCTTCAGTTTCCTCCTTTAGAAAATGAGGAGGGGGCTTAGACACTCTCCAAGGCATCTCCCAGTGCTGGCACGTGGCAGTTCTGTGATTCTGAAACTACCTGCAGGACCCAGGGGAAGGCTGAGCCTGGATCTCAGGTTCAGTGAAGACGGAATGAGGCTGCTCTCAGGTACCTTCTCACCATCCCTTTCCATCCCCCACCCCCCCACACACACCCAGCATTCTCTTGCCCCAGGTTACCCCTAGGAGCCTCCCACCCGGGCCCACAACCACCCCCCAGCCTATCCATCAAAATTCCCATCCAACAGCTGCCCTCTTCCACCCCAACAGTTAATAAGAGGTCAGTGGGTCTCCTGGGCTGGGGGCGGGTGTGCGTGTGCAGAGAAGGGTTGTTAAAGAAGCCCGTCTGCAGGTGACAGAACTCTAACAAGCTCACTTGAGCAAACAAAAATCACTTGTTCACAAACTGAGAAGTCCAAATGTACTCAGGATGTCATCAGAAGGACTTGAGATAGGAGCCCATCCTTGGGGACGAGAACAAGCTGAGAAGCCTGGGTCACAGCCCACCTCCGGAAACTGGCGCGGAGACAGCCCCAGCTGAACCGCGTGCAGCCCAGAGCAGTGGGTGTGAAGGAAAGTCAGTCGATGTTACCGGTGGAAGGGAAGAGGTTCCTGGGCAGCCTAAACCACAGACGGCCCAGACAAAGGGCCTGACATGGAGGAAGGAGGAGCTGTAACGGTGGAATTTCAACCACTGTGGGCACCTGCCGGGAGAGGAGCTGTTAGGAGAGAAGAGGGTCAGGGGACTTGATGGCTCTTCAGATCTCACCAGAGAAATGTCTGCCCACTCTACTTTCTTACAAAGAGAAAAGACATGCCCAGGGACATGACAGAGACCTGGTGAACTGAGTGTCAGAAGGGTAGTTCTCAGGGACATAAACAGATATAGACAAGAAGTTATCTGCTCCTCCAGGTTATTCACATCTCCTGGCCTGATGGCCCCTTTAGGTTGGGAAACAGAATCTTTATGGATGTACTTAGATACGTCAATTTCTTAATTCTTTTTTTCAACGGAAATTAATTGAGCACCTTCTTTGTGCAAGGCCCTGTGAAAAGGACCGAGGATACGACAGTGAATGAGACAACATGGTCCCACTCTTGTGGACCTGTCCTGCCATGCCCACTGTCTATTCTGAGAGAAGTAGCCCACAGCCCTTGCTCAAGGGGCAGCCTGGGGCAGCCATATTTTGTGCAATATGACCCCACACAAAAACGACCATCCATACACTACAAGTTAGCAGACCAGTACAGGTACCTGGCCCAACAGTGGTCAACTCATCAGTTGACCACTGACCTATGATTGGTCCTAGCTTAGCTGGTCTGACTCCCACTCAGTCTCTCAGGACAGTATCCTGGGAAATACCAAAAGAAAACAGGGCAATTACCCAGGAACTGAGGGAGAAGGGACCCTAGCAGGACCAGGTAGAGCGGGGTCGTGGCTAGCCCAGGTGAGCAGAAGTTATGAATAGAGGATGAAAGAAGGAGCAGGGAAGTAAAGACAAGGTATGGTCACCTAGACTGTTCTTTTCCCATCTTCCTGCACTCAGGCTCCTGGCACAGACTTTGCGGCCCCTGAACCAGTGCAGGCCCGGTGGGTGGATGCAGGGCTCACCGGCTTCACGTGGACCCCGACCTTCTGCTTCTGCTTCTGCAGGACCTGCTTTGCCCGCAGCACCTGGTCCCCTGACCCTGGGGCAGCCAACGTGCCAGCGGGGGAGGACCACGTCCCCACGGTCGCCTAGCTAGCCCGCTGGCCACGAAGCCCACACCTGGGGACGGGGCCTCAGGGCGGGGCCTCTGGGGTCCACCTGGCAGGTCCACGGACACGCCCGCCGTGTCCCCGCCCGCCCGTCCATCCCCCATCCCCACGGACACGGCTGCCCCCACAGGCTTCGTTGTCGTCCCGCCCACCAGCGCCCATGCCTCTCCACCACTTCGGGACCAAAACCCAGAACAATTCCTTTGACCGCACAGTACTGCTTCTGGGAATCATCTTACAGGTGTACTTCCACTTTTCTAAAGGACGTACACCCAAGGTTACCTGTGGCAGTGCTGTTTGTAAGAGCAAAAATTAGCAACCCAAATGTCCAGGAGAAGGGGGTAAATGCAATTTATGATACATCTACATAATGGGATATAAGCTACTGCAAAAAAGTGAGAAAGCTTTCTGTACTGATAGGAAAGATCTCTGAGCTATATTAGCAGGGGGAAAAGCAGAAGCAGAATTGTGGGATGCAGCTTTTGGGGTAGAAAGGAAAAATAAGAATATATATGCATTTTGTTTGTATGTGCATGAAGAAACTCTGGGAGGATGTATAAGAAACTAGTAACAGTGGTAACCAGTGCGGGTTTGGGAAGTGGGCAGGCAGGGACCGAGGAGAGGGAGACTGCTGAAAACATATATGTTATTTGAACCATGTGAGTGTATTACTTATTCAAAAATAGATTTGTAAAAAGCTTCTCAAATAAAAGGGAGTGAGCACAGGCTGTGGTTAAGAAGCAGACAGGCCAACAGCGAGCAGCTGGGCCCGCTGACGGTGTGCTCCAGACTCCTCGGCCAGGTCCCAGAGCGGCCTCACATCAGTCTCAGACACGAGGCCCAGCCCCAGTGCTCTCTCTGGTCTTGTACTTGCTGAGATCCTGCCTCCCTCATTGCTCCACACATATCCTCTGAAGGAACATCCACTCACTTGTGTCTCTCTGTCACCCCAACAGTCTAGCAGGAACAGCTGAAGGGGCTTTCCTGCAGCTGGGCCAGAGGGATGGCGGGTTTCGTAATTCTGTTTTCAATAAGAGTGGAGGACAGGTGCTCCTGAAGGCACCATTTGTTCTCGCAGAAGGGAGTCAGGCACCAGGGCAGCAAGGCCCTGATACGATTCTGGGGCCCATGATCACAGGCTTTTGTTGAACCCAGTCAATTTCTCTGGCCTTGAGAAGGGGCCCCCCTGGTTGTCTTGGGGACATCATCCCATTCTGAAGTGAGGCCTGGAGAAGAAGATTCCCAAGGCAGAGAGTGGGCAAGGAAGGTCATCCAAGGAGAGGAAAGCAGGCTGATTGGGGTTCACAGAGTCAGGAAACCCTAGGAAGAGGCTTGGTCTGAGACAGTGCTCAGGGTCTGCGTAATAGGAAGCCCAACTTGTTCGCTGCCTTCTTTAGATTATTCTATCTCTAACCCAGTGCCAGGCAGACAAAGGGCACTTTCATGTGGGTGAGTGGACTTGATTCTGAACCCGCTAGACCTCAACTCTGAGCTTCCTTTGCTGTGCCCCAGACCTCAGAGGACAGGTGGAGGAAGAGCCCTGACGCCCGGGTCACTCCTCTCTCAAGCAGCCCTCTCTGGCCGCACCCCATGGCTCCACCAGAGGCGGCAGAAAGGAGCTGAGGGACACCAGTGGTGCTTCACTCGTGCTTTGTTACACAGAAGAATCAAAATATTTACATCTTGACAATTCTTACACTTCACGCAGCTGTTGAGGGCATGGGACTGGGACCCAGAAGTGACGCAGGGGCTGGTGGGTGGGAGAACTGGCTACCCCAGAGCAGAGGTAGAGGAGATGGCGCCAGAAGCATCAAGGGTTCTGGCTACCTGCCATCGCCCTCACTCACTCAGGCCAACTCACCATTGTCAGCCCTTCCACTTTCCGCTCCCTCAGTCCTTAAACCTTTCACTCTTCCTGAGAAAGGAAAGTTGGTAAGGAGGTCGGGAAGCTGGAGGTGGGGAGAGGAAGGCAAGGAGAAGCCCCAGCTAGAGGCTCTGTTAATCCATAGTCTCAAATCTCAGCACCGAATGCAGGGTTTTCCTCTTGGTGTGGACGGAGGTGCTGGAGAACCCATGCTCTCTCTGGATAGGAAGTTCTCTCCCCGTGTCAGTCTGGAAGGAGGTTGTGGTTGGCACTGTTTGCCGAGGAACCACACACAGAGGCCAGGGCAACACATGCCAGGTCAGCAGTTCCCAGCACCTCCACCGCCGCAGCCCCCAGACAGATTCCTCCCCATGAACAACATTTGGAGGATTTTGTTGACCAAACAGAATGCATTTACTTGCATTGAATTATCTGGCTTTTGATTTTGTGTTTAATCAAAGATGTACACAATCTTGAGGATCTTCTACTGATCCTAATGGAGATAACCAGAGGAGTTATAAAGACTTGCTAGAATGTCAGTCAAACACAAAGAAATTTTACTTCACCGTCTTATTTTGGGTAAATGTACAACATCTACTAGGCTTTTTGAATAATGAAAATAGTTCATGGCAAACACCTCCACCCCCTTCCTGCACACCTCTCCTCTGACCAGAGGTCCAGCCGTGGCAGATGCCCAGACCTTTAGGAACAGATGATAGGATGCCAGCGGTGCCACCCTAGAGATTCAGCCAAAAAGCACTGGTTCCCTTTTCACGGACCAGGCCGCCTGTTGGGAACAGTGCCTCTACCTCCTAAACCTCCAGCACATGGCCGCTCCACTCCATAGACCACTCAGAACTGGCTCCCTGACTCCAAGGGGGACAGTGGTCACACAGGGAGGGGACAGCTGTGAGGAAGGGCCTGGGTTGTTTCCTAGAAGTCAAGGCTCCCAAAAATCACACCAACTTCGTCATCCCGGGAGCATTTCAGAGAGCTCCTTTCCCACATCAGACTCAGCAATTCTCAGTTCCCAAAGTAGAACAGACGCCTTCCATTGAAGGCTCTGGATCAGCCCTGGGAAATAGGCAGACCAGGAGTTGTCAGACAACCTACTGAGAAATGAATCCCCCACCATTTAGTGAGCGCTTACTCTGAGGCTGACCCTATGCCAGGAACCTAGGTTCTTCTGTGATTACAAGGTCGGCACACTCAGCTTCAGAGCCTATAAGAGTCCAGACGATTCAGCTGGTCAAATGAGATTTAGAAATGTGCCAAGTTCCACTCATGGTCTCTGCCTCATGCCTCCACCCCAGACTGGGCAGCCTGTTGACTCACATCAGAATTTCCACGAAGCACTGGGGCAGCAGGGAGACAGAAGAGAAGCTGAGCCGCAAGCTGAGAAACCAGAAGGACTTTCTCAGGGTTGTTTTAATAGTGGAGCCTGTAGGGTAGGGTCTGGCTGAGGACCACGACAGGATTCAGGAGGAGGACAGTTCCCTTTGGGCTTGGATTCCAGACTCCTGTCCTGGTGTGACTGATGGTGGGGTGCCCTGGAATAAGTCTCACCCTTTTCTGAGTCTTGGGTTCTCTTTTGATGTCTGCAGGAATGCCCCAACTCTCACCTGCTCCTCTTTAGGTTGAATGTGTGTGTGTTAGTGTTGGGGCAATGTGCTCAGGAAACACACAGAGGCACTGGGTAAACTATCAGGAGAGGCAGAAGGGTTGTGGCCTATTGGAGGCACCCAGGAATCCTAGATTCCTACAGCGCTTCCCACAACACAAATATCCCTCCAGTTTGCTGGCTAAGGGCTCCCGTCCCACAGAGAAGGCAGGACCTGGGACATGAAGAGAGGACCAGGCTTGCGGCAGGAGGTGGCAAGGGGCATATGATGAGAACCACAGGAAGGTGAGGAAGCCAGACAGCCCCAGACTTCCCTCTGTGTACCCTGCCAGGCCCTAGGAACCCTCCCTCCTACTGAGGGCAGAAGTTTCATTGGTGGTTGGGCCTGGGGAGGTGGGAGCACACGAGGATCCCTTTCTCCCTGCCCCAGTGCAGTGCAGGCCGAGGCTGGAGCCACAAGAGTAGGACAAGAGGAATGGGAAAATAGTGTGGAGAGTCTCTTCTGGTTGATGGGATCATCAACTTTACCCCAGGTCAAGCTCCTGGGATGGGGGCTTTCAAGGATTGGTGGCATCTTGTGATGTCACTGGGTAGCACTAGGTGGTACAGAGATAAGCCCCCTGGCAGAGAGCAGTGCCAAATTCTGTGAGACGTTAATAGATATTCCATGAAAACCAAACAAGCAAACAAAAACCTGTTGTGAAATAATTTGAGGAACTGAGTTAAAGTTCAACAGATTCACTGCCACAGGAATTCTCAGAGCCTTTACTACACTAATGTGCTGCGAATCTCTAAGAAAGGGACATAATGGGTAATATCTTCCAAAACCTGTTTTCATAGGTAGTCTTTTTGCATGGCACATCTCAAGATTAATGGGACGCAGAGCACATTTTCTATCCTGTCCATGAGTCACGGAGAAGAGGCCCAAATGCCTTTGTCAGTCCGCTTCTAGGCCTTTCCTTGGGAGGTCCCCCTGCCCATTGTACCCTGCTCCTGGACCTGCTCAGCCCCTCCCCAGTCCCTGTCTTTGCTTCCCTCATTTCCCTTAAGTAGACACATTTCTAGATCTCTGGTCCACAGCTTCAGACCTGACAGGGAAGAGGCCCAGAGGAAGGCCAAGGGGAAGCCAGGCCAAGAAGCACACGTTAGTGGTGGCCAGGGGAGAGAAGGGACCAATGGAGCCAGGGACTGGGCCATCCTGTGTGGGTCACACTGTTGAGTTTTGGTTGTGTTTATTTTATAAGCAGCCATCGTTCGTGGTGGGGGAGAAGAGGGAAGGGAAGAGATGGGAAGAGAAGAATGGGGAGCGACATTTATAAGTGAGAGGCAAAGGCCGAGCCAGAGGGCTGGAAGGTCCTCCGCATTGACAAGCCCTCGCCTGCTGACTTGGCTCCCTCTGCCCTCAGCAGCAGTTCTCCATCCAGGGAGGGTTGCGGGTTCCCAAAGTGGGCTCCCTCTGGCTCTACAAAATGGCTGCCTTCCAGCCTGGGGCCTCCTGGCTGCTGACAGGAGATGAGAGTCACTGAGGGGAAGCCATAGGTCTCCAGCCCAGGGGCCCGCCCAGCCTCAGAAGCTTCCAGAATGAGATCCACATCAGAGAAGGCCACCAGGGCCTGGGTGGAATCGCAGGAGCTCTTCTCCAGCTCATTGGCAGCAGCGTAGGCTAGGGGCCCAGGGGCCCGTGTGCAGGGCCAGAGCCGCCGCAGGTCCTCCCGGAAGTGGGGGTTGAAGAGCAGGTAAAGCAGCGGGTTGAGGCAGGCAGGCAGGGGCAGCACCACGAGCAGGACAGACTTGATGGCCTCCGGGGTGACAGGGAAGAGGCCCAGCATGGAGGCGAAGCAGAGGAAGGCCACAGGACAGTAGAGGAGCCCGTCTGCGAAGATGAGCCAGGCCACGTGCCTCACCATGGCGCAGTCACACACGGCCTCAAAGTCACCACGTGGCAGGTCACAGTAGAGTTTGATGTAGGCACCAGCCACTACCAAGAAGCAGAAGGAGTTCATCATCACTAGGGCCACGGTGAAGCCCAGGGCTGCTGGCTGGCCCTCGGGTGGGGCATAGGGCAGGCAGAGCGGAGAGGTCCCGTATTCTCCCACCGAGGCGAGGGGCAGGGCTGCGGCCAGCCCGGCCAGTGTCAGGCAGCCCAGGGCCCCTGCACGGACGCTGCCCAAGGAGGGGGCCTTCCCGTAGGCCTGGACGCAGGAGATGGAGACGCTGCACTGCACCGCAGCCAGAGTGAGCAGCAGCACAGAGGCCTCGGACCCGAGCACAGCCAGGAAGCCCGTGGCCCGGCAGCCCAGTCCAGTCTCCCAGCGGGCTCCGTACTCAGCGAACTGGCCAAAGGTCAAGGCGTCGACGGAGGCCAGGAGGCCACAGGAAATGCCAGTCAAGGTGTTGGCACCTGCCATTGCACCTACCACAAACTTGACCGGGGACAGGGGGACAGGCCCACCAGCAAACACACTCAACAGCACCAGCCCATTACAGAGCATGGAGAGCAGGACGATGGCCCACACGGCCAGACGGATGCCCCAGCTCTCAAAGAGGTGCTCGCAGGGCTTGAAGGGGCCTGTGGGAGAGAGGATCAGACATTATCCTTGGGCCAGAGCTGCTCGACACAGGGTCCTGGGTCCAAGGCCAGGGAGGCTGACAAGGTCTCTACCCTCAGAGGACTCCCACCTGAGGGAGGCTGACCTGGTCTCTGCCCTCAGAGGACTCCCACCTGAGGGAGGCTGACCTGGTCTCTGTCCTCAGAGGACTCCCACCTGAGGGAGGCTGACCTGGTCTCTCCCCTCAGAGGACTCCCACCTGAGGGAGGCTGACAAGGTCTCTGCCCTCAGAGGGCTGCAAGTCTGAGGGAAGCTTGTCTCTGAGAATTCCTATTTGGAGGTACTGGGGGGAACAACGGGGATATACACAGCTCTTTTTCCAAGGAGCTGCAAACAGGGTGATCACTAATCCCATACACATGGGAAATAGAAACTCATAATAAACATCCACACAGTACAAATAGTGCAGCGATACCTGGGCACTGAGGAAAGGTTAAGCAGTCTTTCAGAAGGAGCAGCATTTGGAAGGAAGGAAGGGACAGGCTGGCATAAAGGAGTGGAAAGGGCATCAGAACTGGGGACATGGCTGGGGTAGAGACACAGAGGTGTGAGGGGCCCCCCAAGAATGACTAGCCTGTGGGCTGAGGCTCTGCTTCTCCATCAGTGCCCAGTGACCCACTAGGACCCGCTGTGGGTGAGCCCTGACTGGGTGTGGTACCAGCCTGCTCTCCCTTGCTCTGAGAGAGGGGCAGAGACCACATTTAACACTCATGGAGCCAAGTAGTATTTGGGAGGCAAAGCATACCACGGAAGTAAAAAATAAGATGACCTCTGGGGTTTTCCAATCTGGTTCACTAGACGGGTGAGATCCTGGTGTTTGCATCTTTCTCCCCAGGTTATGTCCTTAAATCACTTTGTAACTTTGGACATATTGTTTCTTCATTTCCTTTGGCTTCAGACTCCTGTTCTGCAATGTATTGTTGGGTAGCTTGGGAATTTGAGAGGCTTTTGTGGGAGCTATTTTTTAAACATATTTTTTCTGATTACCAAATAATAGATGGCAATTGTAGAAAATTAGAAAATATAACATGAAAAATTAAAACTTCTTATGATCCCACCTCTCAGACAGAACTCATCATTTTGATATGTTTTCTTCCAGGTTTTAAATACATATTTACATACGGATTTTTTAAAGTAAATTGGGATTTTACTGTATGTA
Organism: Ceratotherium simum simum; assembly: GCF_057802395.1. Classification (NCBI taxonomy): domain Eukaryota; kingdom Metazoa; phylum Chordata; class Mammalia; order Perissodactyla; family Rhinocerotidae; genus Ceratotherium; species Ceratotherium simum. Next base: position 1,143,867 of record NC_141935.1, read on the forward strand.
GTTTTTAATTCTCTTTTATTAAGGTAAAAGTTTATTATTCACTTTCCCATAACCTAATATTCCTCAACAACACGTTTTCAGTGGCTGTGTAATTAATGCTCCACCATATGGATGCATTTATTTGTCCATTTGCATGAGCTATCTTAAAAGCAAGTTCAAGTTGGACTGTCTTTTGGAACTTCCTCTTTTACCTCATCACTGCTGATTCTTGGTTTTCAGAGGTGCAATTTCTGTGACAGTGCGAACGATGTGGGTTTCAACGTCAGAAAAACCACCACCTGCTTCCTCCCATGCGCTAGTGCTCTCGCCGTGGGCTGGCACTAGAGGGCGCGCTGCAGCCACCAAGCCCGCGTGCAGGTGCTGGGCAGCGGCAGTGCTGTTTCAGCCTTAGAGCGGGCAAGGGAGAAGCAGGGGCCTGAGCCAAAGAGGGATGGGAAACTGGAAGACAGAGGCAGGTGAAACAGAGAAGCCCACTGTCCATTCTGAACAGTCCCTGTCCAGGCCTAGGCACTGTGCTGTGCCTTCTGGGTGGCCTCTTAGCATTTTCTACCCAAGGGAAGGAACTTCTTCCCCCCAAACACCTTAGGTTGAATTGCACCAAGGAGAAAGCATTATCTCTCTTTCTGTAATTTACGGCAAGATGGATTTCAGCTAGACTCCACAGGAGGCTTCCTCAGCTGAAGGGTCAGACAGGATGATAAAGAGTTACCCAGATACTGTGCAGGTTTTACAGCCTGGAGAGTCTTAAGAGGACTGCAGCCTTGCAGGGATACAGTAGAGAGAGATGGAGAAGGTGACCTTTCAGAGTTCTAATCACCTCCAGGATTCTGCAGGGCTTAGACCGAGGCAGTGCTCAGAAGCAGCCCCCTGCTCCACCCCGAGCAATGGGGTCAAGACATTCTTCCCTGCCTCTCTCTTCAGTGAGAGAGATTTTCTTCTGGATGTATAACCTCTAACTGGCCGATTTAAAGGTGTAAACGATGTAAAGGTTGCTTGGACTCCCCCGACCCCCCGCCACTGCCGCTCCCCCAAGCAGCCGCCCAAGGGAAAGAACTCCAACTGCTTCCTCAGGAGTTCCCAGGAGAGTCTATCCTCCCCGGAAGGCTGGGTCCTAGGCAAAGTGCCTGAAACATGGCTGCAGATATGCCAGGCTGAACCAGCATGTCACTGAACAGTTGGGTCCCCAGTCCCCAGTCCCCAGTCCTGGTCCCTGACCCCAAGGAGCCCATCTCACCTGGAACGGGACTACACTGGACACTGGGCTGTGGCTTTGTGTCCATCTCCAGCTGGAGGTCATCCAGGTCCAGGTCATCTGAGAGGGGAGACCAGAATGTAGCTCGGGGCTCTGGTCTTGGTGTCAGTCAAGCTCCACCTTTCTCCAAATGCCACCCTTTAAGAAGCCATCCCCAACTCCCTCTGCTTGGCACAGGCCATTCCAGCAGCCCTGCACACCATTTCTACCCTTGGGTGTAAACCCTCGGTCAGCTCCCTATTATCCACACGTGGATTATCTGCATTGTTGGTTCTTTACAGCAAATGTTTCACCCGAGCCTCCCTCTTCCTACAGCTCAGCACGCTCTCCTGTCCTCTCCAGGCAGCCTGAGTCCATGTGTGCTGCTTAGAATTAGGGTGGAGTCTGCCTTCATGACGGGAGCTAGGAATCTCACACTGGCCGGTCCACACTGTAACCCCACATCCTGTTGTGAACACTATGTGTTAAGGAGAACGTCGTCTTAAGACAGAGCGGGGAGCTGGAGTGTGTTTGGAGGAGGTGAACTAGGGACAGTGAGTGAGCGGAAGCCATTTGTGTGAGAGACAGTCCAGCAAGTGGGGGTTGCAAGAGTCGGTGGGGATTCGATGGCTGCCTCGGGGAACTGAAGGCCTGTCAGGCATGAGATGCTGTGTTGTCTTGGAGGGAGAGCCAGTGTTAATGGATGGGTGTGGAAGAAAACAAATTATGATTCAAATGGAGAAGTTCTAGTTCTTACCAACACAAGTAAGTTCCCACAATTGGATTGTCCAACAGAGAGGTGGAACGGAGCCCATGTGTGCGGAGCGCCCTGCCTGCCGTATTGGGCATTGGGCACGCGTGGAGGAATTCAGTGGTGACTAAGACATGGCCCTGCTCTTGAGGAGCTCGTGGAGACAAAGGAGAATCAGGTCATCACAACACAGTGCACTGCATCAGTTAATAGATTTATTAACAGTGAGGGCTGTGATTCCTCGAGCTCTTCCTGTGTGCCAGGCCCTGTGCCCAGTGAGTCCTCACCCTCATGGTCTCATCAACCTTCACAGCAGCCAAAATGGGCAGGTGCCCCTTTGCCATCATTTGACAGATGAGGAAAATGAGGCTCAGCCAGTTAAGGGGCTTGCCCCAGGTGTCACAGCCGGTGAGCGACAGGACGAAATTGAAACCTGGGTTTCTCTGACTAGAGCCCCGATGTTTGACCATCTCTCTTCTCAGATTTTTGGCAGGGGGAGATTGGGGGAGCTCTCTACAGATGCATGAGCTAGGCACAATTTATCACTGGAGATACTAGAGCAGAAAGTCCCCAGTGTGAGAAAGGGCACTTCTCTACTGAGTTAGAGGCTGGACAAGATAATCTTTAACAATCCTCCTGATTCTAAATCTGGGCTCTGTGATTCTGCTAGTCTGGACTCCACTAGTCTCAGACAATAGAGTTAGAATGGTAAATCCATTGTTAAAGAAATTCTGTAACATGTTCGAATCAGATGGGATTTTTTTCGTATTCACTATTGCCATGTTTCTGAAACTAGGGCCTGCGACCTCCAGGGGAGTTATGAGAGAGAATTCTATGAGAATTTTGAAATGACGATCTAGAACATTTTATAGCTTATAAGGACAAAACCCTCTTCTGCAGCAATAATTCATCATTGATAGGCTTTTTAAGAATAAGAATTTAGTTTCTCAAGTCAGACCAGGAACAGTGTCCGAGGCCCTCAGTGGTGAAGAGAATTGCTTCTTTTGAAAGGGGCGCCTGTACATCGTTGAGGTTGGAGAGACGACGCCCCGTGGCCCCTCCTCTGTCCGTCGTTTGGTAATGGGGAGGTGATCGCTTGTCGCATTGGTCCCTGGCTCGCATGGTTTGTTTCTTGTGTGGACCCTTCCTCTCCACTTAAAGGGTGAGCACTTTCAGCTGGGAGTTTTCCCAGGAGGCAGGAAGGCCCTGTGGAGCTGCCCTAGCCCGGACGCCATCAGGGTGGGCAGGAGGCCGAGGCGTGCCCACAGAGTCCTGCCGTTTCCTTCCCTCTCTACCTTTCATTCCCTGCTCACCCTGCCCTCCAGAATGGAGCTCAGCAATTTTTGAAATCAAAAGGCATGAATGAAACACAGGGGTGAAACCCGCGGACCTGGCTGAGGCTGGAAAGTCACAGCCAAGGTGTTAAGTAACCGCTCTTCAAACAGGGAGGAAATCGGATCTGGCTGCCGCAGCAGCTCCTGGCTTTCCTTCTCGAGGCTCATTAGCTCCCACAGGAAGTGGGGGGCCCTGCCCCAGCTCCCGTTACCGGCGTCAGGCGGCCCATGAGCCCGACGCCCTGTGGTTCTCCCAGACCTAAGCCTGGTGGAAAGTTTCACCTGGAGGAAGGGAAGTTTCCATGCCTCCTTCCAGCCCCTGAGGGAGTGTTCAACAGACATCTGGGAACAGTCCGATGGACAGCCGTCCACAGGCCCAGAGCAGCCTCGCTGTGGGCTCTTCCTCACTGGTCCTCACACCCTCCCAGGAGGGGGTTTCATGCACCAGGAGGGAGGCTCCCAGAGACCCCTGATTGCCAGCGCAACACTTGGCCTTCATAAGTCGTGTCCACAACCACACCATCCTACACGCACACAGAAGGCGCCCGGTTCTCAGCAGTCACTATAGTGGTGGTTGGAGCGGACATACTTGGCTGTCTATGGAATCTTTTAATAGGATATATAAAGCCATGTGATACCGTGCTCATCTTACAGATACAGAAACCCAGGCTCGGGAAGGTTAAATCACTTGTCCCAGGCAACCCGACTGTGAATGGCATAGTCGGGTTTAGAACCCAGGCTGTCTATACCGTCATGAGATGTTTTTCTCACATGTTCAGATTGATTGTTCTGTTGAGCTCCTCCATTGATATGTTGTGGGGAGGGAGTGAGAGATTGACAAAGAAACCCAAAGCTCAGGGGCCATTTTCTCTCCTCATAATTCTGAATGTGTTCTGTACACGGGGTGGGGGGAGGGCAGCCCTTCTCTCTGCCCTTCATCTGGGACATCGCTTAGAGACCAGCCCTCAGAACCCACTTCCGCCTGCCTCCAACCTTTTTACCCCAGAAGCAAGCAATCTGGCCCAGGATGGCCGTGCTGTGACGGTCTTCTCAGCGAGGCGCTCTGGCACCTGGTGGCCTGTGACACCTGGTGGCCCTGTGACACACTGGGGCCAACTGGAGGGGCAGGATGGCTCCCACGGCAATGAGCCTGACACTGTTCCTTTTGGCTCAAGGTCGTACAGTGAGGGGACTTTTTTTCTAGAAGGAGGTTTAATTTAATTGATTTAATTCAATCTTTCTTGGCTCAGGTTGATTAGAAGTAGATGTCTTCTCTGAGAATGCCCTCAAATTGAGGGCTCATGTGGTAAGGAGGCAGCCATGGAGATGAAACACATGAGCCATAAGAGTAGGGGTATTATGTGAGACGCAGTGTGAACTGCAGAGGTCTGGGCAAATATTGAGGCATTACTGCTGTCATTGTCACCATCATTATTTCTCCCCAGGCACCTATGGCATGTGGCCTTGGAGAGACAAGGTGTGAGCAGAGGTGCAGAGGTGGTTTCCCTCTGCAGTTCTGTCAGGTCCCCTCTCAGGGTCCCCGAGCCTCCTGTCTAACTTCCTCCCACAGCCTCCCACCTGCCTTTCCCGGGGCTGCCGTCACTCACAGTGGTTCTCGGCTTGTCTGGCGAGGACACCCAGGGACCTCTTTGGAGAGTCCTCCTCTTCAAGGTGAGCATCCTCAGCCTCCCACAGCCCTGAGGCCTTGAAGAAGCTGGCACACCCTCCGTAGGCGCAGCACTGGTAAGCGTAGGGCACCTCTAGGATCCTGGGATGGGGGCAGGAGTGACATGGCTGCCTTAGGCATGTTTAGGGTCCTGGCACTCAGCACCTGCCCTTCGACCCCAAAGCACCCTGACCCCTGTGCAGGCAGCTTCCTGGGGTTTCTTTGTAAGAGTCTTGCAACCTCTGAAGGGCTCCGAGCATGTTCTAGTCTTCTCCTCATCACCTTGAGAACCAAGATGGAGAGATGATCTTTCTGTCCACTGTTAGGGAGACCCCTCCGCAGGCTCAGAGTGGGAGCAGCTGACCCAGGTCAGCATCAGGTGCTCTGCTCCCCTCCCAGGCAGCAGCTCTTTTATATTAAAGGAGGTGGGATTCTCCGAGGGACTCTACTCTTGCCCCAGCAAGACCCACACCCGTCCCCAACCCCACCCCTGGGTGCAGCAGAGCTGGAGTCGTGCCCTCTGAGGGTGAGGGCAGAAGCCTCCAGGTATCTCGTTAGTCTGCAGCAGATGAGGCTCTGGGCACACAGGCTGTGCTGCGCTGCTGCTGCTGCTTCAGGAGGGAGGCCTGGGTGTCATTAGCACCAGGGCCTGGCTGTGCGGCCTGCTCTCCACTCCCCAGTGCCCTGGCTGCTGCCCAGATTCCAGGGGCTCAGAAGCCACCCAGTGGGGACAGGCATCGGGGTGCAGAGAACAGGGCAGGGAGCAAGGAGATCCTGGGGCCTTCTCTCCTCGTAGGAGGGCCTAGTGTCCCCTAGGGCTGGTGCTTGGGACGGGGGAAATGCTGCAAAGGAGTCGAGAGGGAAGGGGGCCATGAGCCCTTCCCACTCAGTGTTGGTTACACCCTGAACCGCTGGGCTACCAGGCTGTTCTCGGGCAGAGGCCCTGTGGTTTTCTCCCTGTCCCTCCACGGCTTCTCCTGCTGCCCTGGGGCAATCCTATCCAGGTGTGGGGAAAGCCAGGCCCTCACCTCAGCTTTGGGAAACTGTCTTTGGAGAAGGCCTGTGACAGAGCCAGGTTCCCCTTTAGCTTCAGGTGCATCAGGCCACCGAGTCCGGCCAGGGGCAGTGTGGTCAGCTGGTTGTCAGTCAGGTCCCTAGGACAGCGGATGGTCAGGGTTACTGGCAGTCAGTGGGGTTGCTGAGGGGCAGGGCTGTGCCGAGGTTGTGGCCAGTGTGCCTGGGATGGAAGCAAGAGGAGCAACGCAGAGGAAGGACCACCGCAGAGAGAAGGGGAGGGTGGTCGGGGTGCTGGAGGCACCATCCGTAACTCAGTCGGTCAGTCATCAAACACTGGGTGCCCACTATGTACCAAGGATGTTCTAAGGCAATGCCAAGCCACCCCAAGTCAGGTAACAGGGCCATCCCCAGCTCCTGTGCATGGCCCAAGCCCCATCCAGGAGCCCCTGTCTGCCCCCCAGGGCGTGTGCCCATCCAAGCTTGCCCCCGTTCCCCTGCTTTTCTGATGATCCACGAGGCCTGAGCCGCCATCTGGCTTCACGCAGTGATTCAGTCATCCGTTCCGTGTTGCAGGGCCGGCTCTGTAGCCAGAGGTGAGGGTGTGTACGGTCCTCTACCAGAGACACGTTAGAGGAAGCCAGGGCTCCAAACCAAATACCACACCACAGACTGTGTGTCGTGGAAACAGCCTGGACGGCGAGGCAGGAAACCTGGTGCTGTCGCCGGCTCCCTGTGTGACCAGAGGACTCACAAAGCTGCCTGAGTGTCAATGTCCTCATCTCTCAAAGGGATGAAAACACAGGAGTAGAGAAAACAGTGAGAGTTTTGCGAGGCTCCGGCCCAGAGCCCAGAGAGCGGCAGACCAGAGAGGGCGGTGAGCGTCCGGGAGGCCCGCATTCTGGCCCTTTGCTGTGAGCGAGCCTCTCCCCTGGGCCTCGGAGGCCTCCCCTGTGAAGTGAGGTGTGGGGCTGGACCATCTCTGAGGCCAGGGCTGGTGCTAGCCCAGAAGGCGTCTTGGTGTTAATCAGCAAGGGCCCTGGCTGGGTGGACGCACCGTTAGGACATGCAGGCAGCTGGCAGTCAGCTCCCCCTTGGCTGGGAGCCCTTGTGCTGTGAACTATCTGTACCACAGTGTGTAGCAGCCCTGTCAGAGGCCCCTTCCAGCCCCGACATAGCGACCATGCAGCCAGCACTCTGTGCTCCCCGCTTACATCCTGTGTAACTTAGAGGACCTGTGACCCCTGCTGCCCGCAGAGCAGCACCCTCGTCAGTCACGCATTGCTTAACGACAGGGACACATTCTGAGACATGCACTGTTAGGCGATTTCGTTGTGCAAACATCACAGAGTGTACTTACACACACCTAGATGCTATAGCCTATTACACACCCAGGCTCTATGGCACTAATCTTAGGCACCACTGTCGTATGTGCGGTCTGTTGTTGCCTGAAACATCTGTGTGCGGCTCATGACTGCAGAGCAGTGCTCAGGCCGGGCCTGCTGAGTGCTCAGAGACCCTGGCTCCCACGTCCACCACCATCATCCGTGTTGTGAGGCAGTTCTGGGCCAGACAGCCTCCTTTCTAGTGCAGGTGGAGGCTGGGATGGGGCCAGGGCACCGGGGAGGGCTGAGCCGCCCGAATGTCAGAGCCTCAGTAGATGACGTCCCAGAGTCGCCGGGCCCCATGGCCTGTTATACGGACTGTCAGGAGGACTGATTAGGCTGGAGCCTGTCTCCCCAGGGTCTGTGGTCACACATTCACACGTCCCCGCTCTGCCCCTGCTGGCCAGCTCACAGTCCCGACTGGTCTCCAGTGTCCAGGAGGACAGACACATGGGCACTTACAGCTTGACCAGGGAGCGCAGGGTCACGAAGGCCTCGGGGTGGATGGACCGGATGGCGTTCCAGCTCAGGTCCCTATGGGCAGAGGGAGTGTGACAGGAGGGGACAGTGACAGTGGACAAAGGGCACAGTGAAGGACTCATTGTCCCTGTCCTGGGCTCTCCTTCATCTGCCCCCATCTGAACTGCCCCAGCAGCGGTACCCTCAGCCTTTTGGGGAAGGTGCCTGCTGCCTGGCTCCTGACCCAGCTGTGGCCCCAGAAAGAGGGATGTGGGGATCAGGGGACAGCTTGGCTTAGAGCCCCATGGTCCCTTGGGAACCAGCTGGAGAAGTGGCCTGAGAAACCATCTGGAGGGGGAGGCCCCCTCCTCCTGTGTGTGCTGAGGGCAGAGAGGCCGTGTGTCACTGACGTGTGTGCTGTGGGTCTGAACTTGCCGGGAGAGGGGCACGGAGGGCCCACAGGGGCCCACCCTGGGTGCCGCAGGTACTCACAGGGCTCTCAGGGAGCTCAGCTGGCTGAAGGTGTCAGCTCCAACTTCCCAGATGCGGTTGTGCTGGAGGCCTCTGGGGCAGAGAGAGAGGCTGGATGAGCCAGTAGGCTCAGGCCCTGGCTCTGCTCCACACCCCTGCACCCTGGGAGGAAGAAAGGAGAGCCCACCACTTCTCCTGGCATGGGAACAAAGGGCCCAGCCCGCAGAAGTCACCGGAATTAAAGGGAGCACAAGGGGATCGGCTTGCCTTGGGTGAGTGGGTCAGGAGACAAAGCCATGAAACCATCCCTGTGGCCCCAAAGGGAGTCAGTTTCCAGGGTTCCCGCCGGGTCTGGCTCCCAGCCCAGCCGACCTCGCTCCATGGGTCCTCCAGACTCTTATCCAGCAGCAGAGCACCACCCAGCCCGTGGACGGCCCCAGGGACTGGCCCAAGCTGGGAAGCAGAGCCCAGTGGGCTGGCTATCTGTATGGGAGATGGACCCTGGGCATTGGCACTGTAGAAGGCTCTCCTTCCTTTGGCATCTGGACAAACAGGATAGACCCTCGCACCCCTACCCTGCTGTGACCCCAGAAGGCATTGGCCTGCCTGGGATCAGGGGACAGACACAGGAGGCCCTGCCAGCTCAAGAAAATGGAAGCTGCGTGGAAAGAGCTTAGAGAATCTTTTTTTTTTTTTTTTGTGAGGAAGATCATCCCTGTGCTAACATCTGCCAATCCTCCTTGTTTTTTGCTGAGGAAGACTGGCCCTGGGCTAGCCTCCATGCCATCTTCCTCCACTTTATATGGGATGCCGCCACAGCATGGCTTGCCAAGCGGTGCGTCGGTGCACGCCCAGGACCCCAACCAGCGAACCCCGGGCCGCCGCATTGGAGTGCACGCACTTAAGCACCTAACCGCTTGTGCCACCGGGCCGGCCCCGTTAGAAAATCTTTTAAGTGATGTTTTTTCCTTGTCAAATTTGAATTCCAGGTTTCTTCTGTGTGTGAGTGTGTGTGTGCATACACACGCACGTGTGTTTATGGGCTGGGGAGAATGAGGGCGTGTGCTCCGTAATGCAGGGCTCCTCCAGTCCTCTGATGCCCCCCTGGCCTAGCCCACCAGGCCCTGCTGTGGCCCTGTCCCTCCGCCATGGCCCTGTCCCTCCACTGCCCTAATCACTACCATATTTCTGTGTAGCTGTTAACCCCTAAGGAGCCACCTTGAGACTCCTTTTGGGCGCCGGCTCCTGAGTCCATCATCTGTGAGTGCTGGGAAGCTCATCCAGACCTCTGCTGAGCCCCCAGCCCTAAGCTCTGGGTTCAACGAGCCCAGAGAAGGGAGAAAGGTCAGAGTGTGCTTGCTGACTCCCCCCACAGACCTGCACAGAGTCTGACTGGCACGCCTTCCCTTCTCCCCTACCCCAGACTCACATTTCCTCCAGCTTCTGACACCTATGCAGGCTGGGCAGCTCCTCAATTTGATTATGAGACAATTCCCTGGGGAAAGAGAAAGAGCAGGGCTGGGGTGCAGCTGGGGGCTGGGAGGACCCTGCAGGAACACATCTGTGACATGCCTCACACCAGGGCACCCGCTTGCCCAATCAGACTTCCCATCACTCCCTCCCGTACTGAGTCCCACCCTCACCACAGGGCCCGGATGGGGCTGAGCTGGTGCTTTTCCAGTAGGGCTGCCTCATCCCTATGAATGCCTGAGGGACCCTTGGAGGGTCCTGGGGGAAGGGGACAGAAGGTGAGGGGGCGTGGAGATGAGGAAAGAGGCAGAGTGGGGTGCAGGGGCCCTGAGACGCCAGCATTTCTGAGTACTCTGGTCAACGTCAACCTGAGTGAACGGCACCGGCAGTCACTGTGTATGAGCTGGAGGGAGATCAGAGCTGGCCTCAACTCCTTTATTAACAGACAAGGAACCTGAGGCACAGAGAGGAGACAGGCCCTGCCCAAGGACACACTGCCAGGCAATGTGGAGCCCAGGCCTCCGGATGCCCAGGCTAGTGCTGTTCCATGTGGGGTGTCGTCTCCCCATCTTGAGTGAGGGGATGGTCCGTGCAGAGGAGCCTCAGAGACCAGCTGGAGTCAGGAGAGAGAGGAAAAGTCCCCCAACCTCACAGGCCACTTGGATACCCCATGGCTCCAGAAGGGGCGAGTCACCTTGTGTAAGCAGAACAGTAACGCCTTGGCTCAGTGCCCACTGTGTGCCAGTGCCACGTGCAGGCCGCTCAACAGACGTTCCTCAGCCTCACAGATTTATCCTCATTCTGCTAAAGGACGCTAAAGCTCGAGACGCTGAAGAGTGAGTCCAAACTCACACAGCGGTAAGAGCCAGCTTGGGGGTCTAGTAGTTAAGATAGGGTGCTCTCACCCCACGGCTGGGGTTCATTTCCTGGTCAGGAAACCAACCCCCGTCTGTCGGTTGTCATACTGTGGTGGCTGTGTGTTGCTGTGATGTTGAAAGCTGTGCCACCAGGATTTCAAATACCAGCAGGGTCGCCCATGGTGGGCAGGTTTCAGCAGAACTTCCAGACTAAGACAGACTAGGAAGAAGGACCTGGCCACACACTTCTGAAAAAATTGGCCATGAAAATCCTATGAATAGCATCAGAGCCTTGTCTGATATGGTGCTGGAAGGTGAGAGGATGGCACAAAAAGACCGGGCAGGCGTTCTCTCTGCTGGACACGGGGTCTCTAGGGCACCAATGGAATCCATTCGATGGCACTAAAAGCAAAGTAGGTGGCAGAGCTGGGCCTCAAACCCAGGTCTGACCCCAGAGACAATGAACAAGAGAGGATGACCCAGGCCCTTGCAGGCAGGTCCTCAGCAGCAGCCCACGCTATCCCTTTCTCCAGGAAGAGAAGTGACCAAGTGGGACAGAGCAGGAGGGGCCTTTGCCAGTCCATGGGAGCGAGGGCACATGGCCAAGGCTGGAGAATGCTCGTGAGCCACTCACAGGACTCGGAGCCTGGGCAGCTGTTGGCACATCCCCGGTGGGAGCAGCTGGATGCCTGCGCGGGTCAGGGTCCTGCAGGGAGAATAGAGATAGCGCTGGCACCAGGCCTCCCATCTCCAGCTCTGGGCCTGATGCTGACATGGGAGGAGAAGTGGCGGGAGGCACAGGGCAGGGGCGGGGCTGTGGAGAGAGAAAGCAACAGCCCTGGCACCTGAGCACAGAGCTCCCCTGGGACTGGAGGAGGCTGGGGGGCAGCAGACAGAGAGGGACATGGCCGAGGGGCTCTGCTGGACAGACGGTGTATGCATGCCTAGCCCTGCTCGCCCACCATGTCCCCACCTATAGTCTCATAATGGTCTCCAGCAACACAGGGTCTGTAGGGCAAGGACTAGAATCTTCTCTGCTCTCCTTAGAGAGGAGCAATAGCCATGGGCAGGCAGTCAATAGAAAAACGCCCCCAGTGGAGCCATGGGAACCAAGCACAGAGTTTGTTCCCTGTACCTTGGGGAGGGAGGGGATGGGAAAGAGGGAAGGCCCAGGGGCTGGGGTTGGGAGGGCTGTGGGGCAGGTTGGAGAGTGAGCTTGGCTTAGGGACAGGGTGCCCAGGAAAGACCCAAGGCTATCCTTGGGGAACTATTACTTCCCTCATGGAAAATTTTCCCAATGCCAGGGAATCTGGGGGAGAGAAGAGAGGCACAGAGGGGCATGCCCATCCCAGCCATAAGCGAGCCGCGTGACGCGGGACAGGACAGCTGACTCCCTGCTGTCACTTGGGGTGTCTGCCTGATGGTTCCCCTCATTCTCTGGAGTGCACTGAGGGTCTGCTCTGCTCTGACACCCGCTCCCCCTCTATAGGCTATTATAACAGGAATATGAGAAAGTCCTTGCTGGGATGAAACTTCAGGAAGGCCAAGGAGATGGGTTTCACAGCCCTCCTCCCCATCATGGGTCCTCGGCGCACCCAGGGCCCGGGGTCAGGAACCTGACATCGGAGCAGAGTGAATGGGGGAAGGCCAGCCCCTCACCCTGACCACGCACCCAACCTTGTGGCAGCAGTGTCACATCAGGAGATGGCCACGGCCTGGGGCTGAGCCAGGGGACCTCTGGGCCAGGCTGGAGCCAGCAGCAGAAGCAGGCCAGATGAGGGGCAGGCAAAGAACTTGGACAGCCTTAGAGAGAATTGCTCCTGGGGGCGAAGCTGGGGCCAGAGGAGGTGGAGGCGAGAGTAGCCACTCACAGGGTCTCCAGGCTGGTGGTGCCTTTGAGGTCGGGGAACTCCGGGATGGCTGCGGCACCGTTCAGGGATCTGGAAACAGAAGCCACAAGCTCTGAAGGGTAAGGATGGAGCATCTCACCATCCAGCTCCAGTCCTCAGAGCCTCCCCTCGGATCTCCCCCTTCTGGGGAAACGTCATCCTCCCCCAGCCTCCCTCCAATCACCTCAGCTCTCAGGCCCTGCTGGAGGCTGCACTGGGCTCAGCAGGGTCCAAGCTGCCCTTTTCCTATCTGGCTCAGCCCACCCTCCCCAACAGAGCCAACAGCCTTGCGCTCAGGCCCTGCCGAGCAAACAGCAGAGGAAGGAACGTGGGGCTGGGCTCAGTTTAAGGCAACAGCTTGGGGGTTTCTGAAAAAGTCCTTGGTGCTCGGGTTTCTTATTAGAGCTGACGTAGTGTCTCCCTAAATTTTCACCTCAGGGCTTTAGTAGAACCTCTCGTTGGTCCTCTTATGCTGCTCAGACTGAGGGCTCCCCCTCCCCACCATCCCCATCTCGGTGAGGACATGGACCACATGGGGCCTGCGCACAACAGGAGCGCAAGGAAACGGGTGTTGTGGACCCGAGGGGGCGGTGTGGGGTCCATAAACAAGCCCGAGCAGGACCTGAGCCTCAGAGGCCATCTATAAAATATCCTAACACCACCACCTCACAGGTGTAGGCTGAAGATGGAGTGTGGTAATGGACACGCACATGAAGTGTGTGCTTTGAAGATGTTGGTTACGCCACTGTGACGCCATACCCTGAGAGTAATCCCAGGAGGCTTTTTGGAAGGAGTGGGACTCGGGCTGGGAACTAAAGGAATGGCAGAGAGAAAACGAAGGAAGGTCTTCAGGCCAAAGGTGGCCCAGCAAAGGCCCCGGGACCCACGCTCTGAGGCCACCGGAGAACCAGACCTTAGCCAGGCCTTTCTACAGGTACTTAAGGAACAGCCAGCATGAGCAGGTCTGCAGAGGCCAGATCAAACTCCGTGATTATGGAGAAGGGCCCTCCTCACCCGTTTGAGATGGGAAGAAGCCACAGGGAGGTAGAGGGAGACGGTGGAGTGCAGACAGATCTGGGAACAGACCTGAGCCAAGCGGAGGCTGCAGCCCTGAGGACCGTGCCCTCCAGTAGGGGCCGTGCCCTGCAGGTTGGGGTCTGCAGCCCTGAGGACCATGCCCTCCAGTGGGGGCGTGCCCTGCAGGTGGGCGTCTGCAGATGGAGGCGGGGGCACAAGGAGCAGTGAGGGTGGGAGAGGCCCAGGCCGCCGCAGCCTCCAGGAGCCGACTCACAGCGTGTGCAGCTTTGGCAGGTACTGGAACGCTGACCTTCCCACAAACTGGATCGGATTATCGTAAAAGTGTCTGGAAGAAGAAGACCCAAACACCCAGTTCTGTTCTTTGGCGCTTTCAGCTGTGACCCGTGGAGACCAGGAGAGAGCGCCCCTCCCACGGTCCTGCCCCTAAACCCGTCCTCCTCCCCTAGACCCCACTCAGCACCAAGAGATGGAGAAAGACTCACATGGTCTGCAGCAGAGGGTTCCCCATGAAGGCCTTTTCCGGGATGGCCTTGATGTTGTTGTTATGGAAGCCCCTGGAAGACAGCCCCGGGGTTAAGTGAGGACTTGGGGAGAAGGGTGGAGAGGGAGGGACGTGGAATTTCACGGAGCTTTCTGACAGCCGGCCAGAAAGGCCGTGAGACCAAAGGGACTTCAGCCTGGGATTCCAGGTTCAAATCCTGCCTTTGACTCCTCCTTTGCTCAGTAACTCATCATCTTTCTTCCTAACACTTGTGGTGGTAAGCCTGGAGAGTCCCAAAAAGAAAGCCAAGAGGGTGTGGGAGGAGGTGGAAAAAACAGAGCTTCCAGGGGCTCTGGGGATGGGGGATGCTCCTCAAATGGAGGCTAGCTTGGCCTCGAGGCCCTGAAACTGAGGAGCACAGAAGTGCAGTAGCAGCCGGAGGGATGCGATGCCAAGTGGGATGTTGAGCGACTATGGGTGGCATTATGGGACTGAGGCACCTGGCTGAGTGTCTGGGGCTCCGGAAGACGGGAATCATGGGTTTGGTTAGTTGGGGAGAATATCTGGAAATAAAAGATGAACTGAAAAGTACATAATCCATGCTGAGCAGGCAGGCCCCTTTCCTCCCTTTCTCTGGAGATTTCTGGGTTCTGCCTGTGTCTTCCTGGCTCAGTTCCCTCTCTCTTTGCCCTGCCCTCTCCTCGTTACCTCCATCTCCAGGCTCTCACTCACAGGGTCCCCTCCAGCTAGTGCCTCCCACCCAGGCCGGTTCATTCATTCATTCATCCCCTCGTTGCTTTTGAACACCTCCTCTGTGTCTGGTGCTGGGCTCTGCTCTGAGGGATTTTGACGTATATAAGACAGAGGCAGCTTTCTCTCATAGATGTAGAGAGAGAGACAGACAGACGGACACACCCCACACGCACTCCTTGCTTCTGCTAACCTAGGTCTCTGCTCTTTCCCCTAATGTGTTCTTATCTCTTGTCCTCATGCCTTTGCACACTCTGTTCCCTCTCAATTCATCAAACCCCTTTTCCTTCCTTCGCGTCCCAGCTCAAAGGAAAAGTCAGAGCTTGGTGACCCTTTGGAGGACTTCCCGTGGTTTCTCATTCTGACCCTTCCTTCCGGCTGGTCCAGCTGCTCCCTATTGCTACATGCATCTGACATTTGCCCCTTCAGACTTCTGGGTGGGGTAGAGGCGGTGGCATAAGGTTGGTACCACAGGTCTTAGGGGTAGCTGGAGTAGAGATGCCGTGCTGTCTGGGGCTCTGATCGTAGACATTAGTTCCCTCCCTCTGGCTCTGCTCCACCGTACAATGGCTCTTTCACTGTTTCCTAGGAGCCTCACCCACAGGCAGGTTGGTCTCCCTCCCAGAGTCGGCCCTCTGCCCACTCAGCTCCATATGTGGGTCTCTTCCTACACTGTCCTCTGTCTGAAATGCCTCCCCTCCTCCCCGTCATCACCACCTAAATCCCATCCACCCTTCCAGGCCAATCTCAGGATGCCTTAGCCCACAACGCTCCTTCTATGTTACTCTGGACTCCCACAATTGTTTTAGCTAATACTATACAATTTAGGGTCGGAATTATATACGACCCTAAACTGCCTTGTCCTGTTCCCTGCTTTACACATGTCACTCTGTGTCCTCAATGGGCCCGAAGGATCCTTAGGAACAGCTCGGCATAGTGGGTGCTCAGTAAATGCTAAAATAGAATAAGCGGTGGCTGTGGGGAACCAGAGCCAGCTTCTCGCCTCCCCTGTGGGGACAAGGTGCTGAGGAGTGACCCTGTAAACCAGCCCTGGTTCTTCTCCTCATTCATCTCTGGATGCACCCAACCAAGGCAAGGGTGGTACCAGGCCCAGCCTAACAGGAGGTGGCTGGTGCCACGTGTGTCCCAGGCTGGAAGTGCTCAGGGTCATTTCTGCTGATGACCCTCGGAGATGCTCAGAGCCAAGCCAATGAGGCTTGTGACTACTCAGACCTGCCCTGGGGGTGGGAGGGGCAGCTACAGTTTTCACAGGGACCACGGGAGTTGAGGGCATGCGGGAGGCCCAGGGCTGGCTTCGGTCCCTGCCCTGGGAGAAGAGGATGCCAGAGAAACCAGCAGAGGCACTCACAGTTCCTGCAGTCTGCCCAGGGTCCGGATGGCGACCGGGAACTCCCGCAGCTCGTTGTAATTCAGGTCTCTGGAGTGGAAGGCAGGGCAGTCATTAGCGGGGCCCTAACAGGGCATGTCACGGTCCTTGAGAAACGGAAACTTGGCTCTGGGGTTGGCCAGAGAGATGGTTTCCAGTCTGGCAGATCCAGCTGTCTATGCCTGGAAACACGTTTGGGATGCTCATTTTCTGTTCCTCCTGTATCAACCTTTAGGCTTGGAGCCTTCTGGCAGCAGAACTGTTTTGAGGGGACACTTAGGAATGTGGACACATGGAACTGACTCCCTCAGAAGAGTCCCCACTGGCCGAGGAAAATATCTCAAGCCTTTGGAGACATCAGTGGCTGGGGAGGGGCTGGGGGGAGAAGGGGGCCGTGACAAGGTGACACATTGTCACCAGCACTAGGGATTCTGGAAGGCTCCTCAGGTGACTGCCTTGGCTGTCTGTGTCCCCTGCTGTCGTCTTCTATACGAATGCACAGTGCTCCTTATCTTTGGGTGGTGGCATGACAGCAAGTTGTTATTTTCTCTTACCCTTTTCTGCATTTGTCATTCTTTTCACCATGAACACGTATCACATGTATAATCAGAAAACAATGGAAATAATTTTAAAAAGTGGTAGTAACCCAGTTGGCAAGGATGTGGGGAAACGAACATTCTAATAAACTATTAGTGGAAATTTGTGTATGACCTTTGAGACATAATTTGACAATATCTTTTCAAATTCAAAGATTCATACCCAGTTCCTCCAAGTCCGGGAATTTGTCCTACAGAGCAGCCTGCACCGGAGTGTAAAGATGCTGGACAACGACGCCCATCACAGCACTGTTCAGGCGGCGGGGCAAAGTGCTGACCCGTTCATGACCACAGCCTCACCCCTTCCACCCTCTAAGGGGTCTTCTGTGTTTGTGCCCTTCGTGGTGACAAAATAGAAAGGAGTCCCAAAGGCAGGGCGCCCCACCCAATGAGGAGGAAGGCAGCAAGAGTGGTTGGGAAAGGAGAGAAGAGCCATGGAAGACGTTCAGAGTGTGGGAACCCACGAGATGGGATTCCCCCCTCCACCCCATGAGAGACCATAGGAGACACCAGCTTTCAGAATTTTAAAGGTGGCTTTTGTTTCACTCAGTGGCCAGCAAGTTAGCGCCTGTGGAAAGGTGCCCGATTTTGGGGGGCTGTCCTGAGGCCTCTACTTCCTGAGGCTGGAGTGCACGTCCCAGGCTTTGGCAATGGTGGGGAGGCTTGCTTACGGTGTCCCTCTTGAGCCCCCCAGGATGACCCTGGCCCATCTTCTCAGCCTTGTTAAAGACACTCTTGCCCTGACAACTTTCCTGAGAGGACTGTCCCATGCCGGGGCAGGGGACGCACGGAGGCCCTTTAATTACAGAGTGACTTGGCAGGTTTTGTGGGTAAATACCATGTTAACACAGAAATAATGACAGGTTCCTCTGCATGACAGGGTCATTACACTTAATAGTCTGAGGTAGAGCCAGGAGCCCGGCCCACGGGCTGGAAGAGCCGTGACAAGCGTCTGGCAGTCAGTGAGCCGGATAATTGCTCCCCCCCCCGCACTAATTACCCGATTATGCTCAGACCGTACTGGTGATCGGGGTAATTACAGCGCAGGCCCATTGCTCCGCTCTGCTCCTTCTCGAGTGAATCGGACACCTTTCCCTCCAATGCATAAACCTTGATGGGCTCACAGATAGGCTCCACGGGCTGGTGAGGGGAGGATGTGGGCAGAGAACTTTCCCTGGAACCAGAGGCCCTGGATGGGAAGCAGGGAGAGTCTTCACAGCCCTGGGGCTCTACCATGGGCACAGAAGGTGCCAGGAACGTCGGGCTGGGAGAGCTGAGGACAGAGGCAGCAGGGATTCGCAGACGGACTCTTTCTGGTCTTAGCGTGCATAAACGGTTCACCCTCACATCTCGGTACCTACAGATCAAGTGTTCCCTGTTTAACTTGGTTCAGCTCACTTGGGGATTCTCTACTGTCCCTGAGGAGAACTGGATTTCCCTTAAGTAATATAAGCACATCTTCACTCAAGGCCTTAATATCACATCATCATCTTAACTCAGAGAATCGCACTGGTCTGGTCTCAGAGCTTTGCCTTCGATTCCATCCACCTGGACATGGCTGCTCCCCACTTCATTCGGGTCTCCACCCAATAACCCCTCATCGAGAGGCCTCCCTGACCACACTGTGTGAAACAGCACGTGCCTCTACCCTGTGTGGGAGAGTACGAGTGGCCACAAGTCTAATGACTTTACAGTATATGACTGTATCAAATCAACATGTACGCCTTAACCCTATACATCAGTTACATCCCAATAAAGCTGAAGAAAAAGAAAGTGGCTGCAAGTCGTTTGCAGCTTCTCCTATCAAGAGATGGCCTGCGCCTCCCCACTCCTGAGACTGGGCTGGTCTTGTGACGGGCACTGACCAACAGAATGAGGTGGAGGCGACGTGGTGCGACCTGGTCCTGAGTCACGGAGGCCTCGCAGCCTCTGTCTTATCTTGGACTGCTCTCTCCATCATGTAAGGAGGCCCGGGCTAGCCTCTTGAGTGACGAGAGCCACATGGAGAGGAGCCAGCCAGCACCAGTGCCCCAGACGTGAGTGAGACCTTCTGAGATCCTCTCGCCCTTGCTGGGCCTCCAGCTGACTGCGACCTCGTGAGGGAGCCCAAGGGAAGAGCCCAGGGGAAGAGCAGCCCAGAGGAGCCGGCCAACCCACAGATTCATGGGAAATCATCAATTGTTTTACACCACTAAGTTTTGGGGTGATTTGTTATGTAGCCATAGATGATGAGATGCCCCGCTTTCTTCTTCCTCATAGATAGAGCATACCAACATCTGACACACATTTGTTTGTCTATTTTCTTCCCACCCATCTAGAATGAAATTCTTTGAACATAGGAATTTTGTCTCTTTCGTATTCTAAACACCAAAATAGTACTGGCATAGTAGCTTAGCAAATACCTGTCAAATGAGTAAATAAAAGTTGATTAATGAAAAACTTTAACAGACTCTTAAGGAATTCTAGGGTATTTGGAGGTTGATGTCAAAAAGGCACTAGCCCATCCTGAGGGCCCTGTCAGGCTTGCACAGGCCACCGAGACCATGGGATGGTCCCCTGTGACTTTGCCGTCATGGAGCCTCACACGGTTCACTGCATCTCTGTCCAGGCAGCCAGATTGAGTGCTTCCAGGCCTCCCTGCCGGTTTCTGGTTGGGAGTTCTGCCAGGAATGGCCTAACAGACAGGGGAAAAAGGCACGTGGTAAAAAGCATGTGAACTAAAAGGCAATTTTTGTAGAGAAATGTGGGAGAGTAAAAACTGCAAATGTCAAAAAGAATTCTGCAGGGCTGGCCCCGTGGCTTAGCGGTTAAGTGCGCGCGCTCCGCTGCTGGCGGCCTGGGTTTGGATTCCGGGCGCACACCAACGCACGGCTTCTCCAGCCGTGCTGAGGCCGCGTCCCACATACAGCAACTAGAAGGATGTGCAGCTATGACATACAACTATCTACTGGGGCTTTGGGGGGAAAAAATAAATAAATAAAATTAAAAAAAAAAAAAGAGAATTCTGCAAACTACATGCCAAGGAAGTGCCCTGAATTCTCCCACTCGATGTCCACACAGATTCAATGCCCTGGGCAATTGCCAAAGCCCTGCTTCATTTGGTGCTGCATAGATGCCGTCTCTGGCTCTGACTGTCCAGGGGACGTGTCTCTGAAACTCTCTGCCCCGATGAGTTCAGCTCACTACAATGGATGCTTGTTGCCTGTAGAAGACAGGCTGGCAGTTTTATAAATCCTGGACTAACTGTAGCACGTCCCACTTCCGTGCACCTTCCATGGGAGAGAATCTGGTCGTACAGCCGCACCTCAAAATACACAAAGAATTCTGCTGGGTAAAGTGGAAGGTGGAGAAGTGGGTAAGAAACGTTCCTGTCTAGAAGGATGCACAAGACAACCAGATGAGTGGCCTCGGCACGATGCAGTAGGGCCTGGAGGACGCACAGAGCACCGGGGCCTTTGGAGTCTGTGGAGCTCACACAGAGCTGGGAGGGCCAGAGGGCTTCACAGGGCTGTGACCTTAGAACCAGGTCTTCAAGGCCGGGCGGGATTTCAGTGGGTAGAGAAGGAAGGGACAGTGGATCAGGCAGAGGGAGCGTGGTGTAGAGGGTGTGTGCTGCGGAGTTTGGAGAAGAACAGTGGTGTAGTTTGGTTGAGCGAGGGGTATATTTGGCGGGGAGGCTGGGCGGGTGTCTCCCCCGGACTGTGGCATGCGCTTATAACTGAGTCCTGCTGCCAGGTCGTCCATACGACAGCCTTGGTTGAGCACCAATTCTGTGCCAGGCACTGAGTGCTTTTCCCGAATGATCTCTTAATCCTCACGACAGCCTTGGAGGTAGACATGACTACTACACTTATTTTATAGTTGAGGAAAGTGAGACACAGATGTTAAATAAGTTGTCCCATCAGACCCAGTTATTAAACGGCTGTGGCAGAGACCACTCTCTGTCCACCAAAATCCAGACTCTCCTTCCTCTGTAGCTGCACTACCCAATACCACAGCCACTAGCCATGTGAGGCTATTTACATAATTAATTACAAGTTAATAAAATTAAAAGTTCAGCTCCCAGTCTCACTAGCCACACTTCCAGCATTCAATCACAACACGTGGCTAGTGGCTGCCAGACCAGCACAGATTAGAACATGTCCATCACCGCAGAAAGTTCTAGGGCACAGTCACAGGAGGAATAGCCAGGAGTGTAGCTACAGTGCATTTCCCAGCCTCCCTTGCAGGAGGTGTGGCCGTATGACCAGATTCTCTCCCATGGAAGGTGCACGGAAGTGGGATGTGCTATGTTTAGTCCAGGATTTATAAAACTGCCAGCCTGTCTCCTCCGTGGTCTCTCCACCTTCCACCAGCCGGATGCCAAAGACCATGAGGCCCTGGGGCTGGCGAGATCCCCAGGAGCCAAGTCCCTGAGTCACCCCATGGAGGAGGACCACCTGCCAAGAAGACACCCTCTGTGAATGTCACATGATCCAGGAATAAACTTCTCTTGTGTCTGGGCCATAGGCGTGTTTTGGCCCATTTGTTACAGCAACTTTGCCTACATTAATGGCTCAGCATCCCAGTCAGGACTCAAACCTAGGAGCTTGAGTCTGGAGCCCACACTCTTAGCTACTACATGGCCAGAAAGACCTTTTTACAATGCAAAGCTGACTGTCACTCTCCTGCTGCGGAATCGGAAAGGCTTCCTCGTTGCTTACAGAACAAAGTTCAAGTTTCATCATGGGCGGTGATGCCATAAGTTGTCTCCAGCTCCATCTGCTGTCCCATCTCGTGTGTTTACCCGTGTCGCTCACGCTGTCGACCTGAAATGTCCTCCCCACACCCTCAGCGGTTGAAATCCTAGTCGTCCTCTGAAGTTTGGCTTTGATATGCCTTTTGCATGAAGCAAGCCCCGTCCCTGCAATTGGGACGAATCCCTCACCCTCTCAGCACTTTCCTGGTGTATCTCCAGAAACGCGCTCAGCGTTAGCCTGGTCACAGCGGCGGCAGTGGTGGTGGTAACAATGATAATAGTGGTTACTACGTAACAGTCACTGTCCTAGGTGATTTACATGTATTAATTCATTTCATCGCCTCGCCAGCCCTTTGAGGAAGGTGCTATTATTACCTCCCTTTGCAGATGGGAAACTGAGGCACAAAGAGAGGCAGTCACTTGCCCAGATTCCACAGCTAGGAAGGGACTGCTGGGATGAAGTCCAGGTGGCTGAATCCAGAATGGGGTTATCTGTGTGCACGCCTCTCCCCATGAGACGGGAAGCTGGCTGTAGTCAGGAAGGATGTGGGCTCCCTTTTGGGTTTCCGGAAGCCCAGGCACAGGGTCATATGTGTGAAAGTCCATGGTCGAGGATGACCACTTGAGCTCACTGTGCAAGGCCTGGAGGGGCTGCTTGGGCCTTTGTGGCTGGCCGCATGGGGGCAGGGTCTCGGCTCCTTGGCATTCAACTCTAACATGCAGGCTCTTAGCAGCTGCAGGGAAGGCCTCCCCGGGCACAAGGCTTGCTCAGTCTGATTCTTCTGTTGGAGAGTGGTTTACGATGCCTAAACATCAGCTGGAAAACTCCTCCATCCATGGCTTTATAGTCTATTATCTTTAATAGCCCAGAATCAGGAGCTGGCCCCGTGGCATAGTGGTTAAGTGAGCGCACTCTGCTGTTGGCGGCCTGGGTCAGGATCCCGGGCACGCACGATGCACTGCTTGTCAGGCCATGCTGTGGTGGCGTCCCATATAAAGTGGAAGAAGATAGGCACAGATGTTAGCTCAGAGCCAGTCTTCCTCAGCAAAAAAGAGGAGGATTGGTATGGATGTTAGCTCAGGGCTGATCTTTCTCACAAAAAAAAAAAAAAAAAAAAGCCCAGAATCAGCCAGAAGCCCAGGAAGAGTTAATTGTTCCATCTGCTGCTCCCGGGATCTGGGAGCAGAGGGGGAAGGTCGAAGTTAAGGAGAAACTGGTCCCAGCTCCAGCTGGAATCCAGTCTGGAAGCTGCAGCTGTCCAGGCTAATCCTCCCTTCGTCTGCCCAGCCATGTCCAGCCAAACCCAATCCAAGCTGACGGCAAACCCATGCAACTGGTGAAAGTGGCTGAGAAGGCAACTGAAGCCCCGAGCTGCTCAAGGACCCACATCCCCAGTTTCCTCCTTGCCAGCCGGCTGTGCAGAGATGGCCACTCCCAAGGTCCTGGGGAGCCTCACTGGGTTCAGAGTGCAGACCAGCAGAGCTTTACAGCTGTCTCGCCCAGCCCCTTCTTACTGATCTGGAAACTGAGGCTCGGAGAGAGGAGGGAAATGCTGGAAGTCCCAGAGCCGTGGGGTCCTGGTCGAACATCCTCTCTATCTGCCACCCAGGGCTCTGTCCTGGCTACGCTCCGAACAGCAGGGCTGAGGAGAGAGTTTTAGGGAGAATGGGAAAGAGGATAAACAGAGGGAAGCTCAGGCTTCCCCCAGGTGCGCACAAACATGTCAAAGCCAGACGATTACGACTGGAGGTCGGACGTCCTTCTGTGTGTTATGTGGGCATAGGGAGAGCTCCTGTCCTCTCCCTACAGGGAGAGGCGCCCACAGGATTATCTTGAACCAGTCACTTAACTTTGCTCAGTGTGTCTCGTCACCTGTAAACCAGGGATCTCTTGACATGAGGCTGCTCTCTTCACCTGGTCCAGAGCCTGCACGGGGCAGACGTTCGAACATTGCCAATTGCCTTTCCCTCTTCGTTTACCAGACGTTAGACATGGGACAGACGCTTCCACTCACCAGACACGGCAATAGCAGACACACAGGTTGGTCTATCTACTTTTCACAGCAATAAAGAGGATTAATATCATTAATTGGGCTTCTCCTTACACTTCTATTCTCCAGGCTAATATCTGTGTTTATTGCCAGGTCAAAGGTAAGGCACATCGAGGAATGTGGGTGAGCCTAGCTCTTTCATCTCCTGGAGGCCTATAAACAAAGCCGAGCACAATGAAAACGCGTCTTAATCGCTCTCCCGCCCTGCAGACAGAGGCTCTGCCTTGAATCTGACTCCACACGCTCAGGGCAGACAACTTAGTGAGCCAGGAACCTACAAAGCTTTATGACTAATGGCATTGTTTTACCTTCTAAACCACCTACATAAAGGGCCACCCATTAATAAGTGCAGCAATTAGTAAATTGTCGTCGGTTTCTTGAGAGACACAGACACACCTTCCTTCCACCTTCTTCCACCTACACTCTCCTCCGCGCAGGAAGAAACTTCAGAGGCTCCCTGAAGCACTCGCAGTGCAGATTTGAAGGAAAGCTGCTGCTCTCCGATACTGAGATTACTTGTCCTGCCCTAACTGAGAACCAGGGGGCAGAGAAGCCTAGAATTGGAAGGGAGGTCAAAGGTCACAGTCCACCTGCCCCCGCAGCGGGAATCATCTGTGGGATTCCAGTCGGACGAGGATCCAGCTTTCGCCTGGACTGTCTAAACGGCAGGGTGCTCACTGACTGCCGCGTGTCGGTGCTGCCGCTGTTGGGCTGCTCCTGGGACCGGTAATCCTTCCTCCTCCTGAGCCAGCACCACCTCCTCTTCCTCCCTGGCCCTCACCTCTTCAGCTGGAAAACCACAAAGTATGGGTCCTCTGTCTTCCAGAAACAATCATCTTATTCCACCTAAGGATTCCCCAAGTTCTTTGAGTCAAGGTTTGTAGACACTTCATCTTCTCACCACCCTCCCCAGAAAAGCCCCTGTCACTCTTAGGATATGATACTCAGAACAGGACCCCGTCCTCTAGATGTGGGCAGATCCCTGTGGGCAGAACCCCCTCACCTAGATGCTGTTAATGCAGGGACCCGGAGGCTTTGAGGTGCTCCTGAGGATCTCTCCTAGTGACCTCAACTCGCTGCTCTAAAGTAGGGGTCCTGAGGTTCTGAACCATGGGGCTTGTGGGACAGTGACCTTGCCGCAAGGCAAGGATGGGGGACCGTCCCAGTGGGCTCGGCCCATGTCCAGGCATTTCTCCGAGTTAGGGAACATGGGACATCTGTGCTGCTCCTGGGCTTGGAGAGAACTAACATGTAGATTCTTAAGTCTGGGGTTCAGGGACGAGGTCTGGGCTGGTGACTTTGCCTAGCACTGAACATGGCAGACTGGAACTGGGAAGAACCTTAGAGATCAGATAGTCCAGTGCTCCCATAGCACAGATCGAGAAACTGAAGCTCAGAGAGGAAGAGAGATTGCCAGGGGCCATATAGCCATTCATTGTTCCACAAATATTTGCTGAGTATCTTTCCTGTGTCACGCCCTGTGTCGGGTGCTGCAGATGCAACCATGAACAAAACACACGGCGAGGTGGGAGACAGAGACAAACTGCCTAAATAAGTAAATAATGTAGGACATCAGACCATGGAGTGCTGGGGAGAAATTAAGTAGGAAGAGGAGATGGAGAGTTGAGGGAGAAGCGGTCGAAAAGTGGTGATTGGGGAGGACCTCACTGAAAAGGTGCCATGTGAACAAAGTCTTGAAGGAGGTGGATAATTGTGGAAAGAACATTCCAGATAAAGGAAACAGCCAGTGCAAAGGTCTTGAGGCAGAAGTGTACGTGGTGTATTTGCAGAGGCCATTGTGCCTGGAGAAGATTGAAGAAGGGTGAGGCCAGAGAGGTAGCAGGGGGTCATGTCATCTGAGGCCTTGTGGGCCAATGGAGAACTTTGGCTCCATTCCAGAGCGTGATGGGAGCCACTGGAGGGTTTCCAATAGAAGAGGAACATGTCTGATTTGTGTTTTAAAAGAGTCCCTCTGGCTGTTGTATTGAAAAAGACTGTAGAATGACAAGGGTGAAAGCAGAGTGACCAGACAGGAGGCCACTGCAATAACCCAGAGAGGGAAGGACGTGGGCTTGGACCAGCCTGGTGGCAGTGGAGAGGGTGAGAAGTGGTCAGATTCTTAATATATTTTGAAGATGGAGCCAATGTTGCTTGCTGACAACTTGGACGTGGGATGTGAGAGAAAGAGAGTTGTTCTGGACCACTGCAAGGTTTGAGCATGAGCAACTGCAAGAATAAAGCTGCCATCACTGAGCCAAGGAAGACTTCTAGTGGGATGGGACTTGGGGGGAGGTTTGGGGTTCGGTTTAAGTGTCTATTAGGTATCCACATGAGCATGTCAAGAAAGCCTTTGGATAGTCAAGTCCGGAGTTCAGGACACAGACGACTTCTGTGCCAGAGCCATCAGCAAATCTAGAGTATTGACAACGGTGAGACCAGCTGAGAACAAGAGGGAGAGAGTGTGAGCAGGAGTCGACCTGGGGCACGCCAAGGTTACGGAGTTAGGGAGCTGAGGTCAGAAATTCTGGGCATAGCACATTAGCGATAAGTTAAAAAGAACTAGGACTCCTGGTCTAGAACCCTTTAGTCTCCGTGACAGCAATGGCTACAGTTTTCTTGTTCATAAGTGTTTCCCCAGTGCCTGGAAGCTCAATAAATATTTATAGAACAAGTGGATCTAAAGAAACAGAGGAAAATACGGTGGTAATCGTCAATTGTTACCAGCTCCTCCTTCCCACTGTTCTCAGGGCCAGACCTGAACTTCTGAGTTTCCTCTCCACGGATCTACCAGGGAACCTACTGCCAAGTGGTTCCCACGGGGCCCCACCCCTCCTTGCCTCCCTCCTCGTCCACTCCAGACCAGCTGGCCAGGGTGCTCGGCGGGGAGTTCAGAGCGGAAGCTTTGGCCCCATTGCCAGCAGGGGACGAAGGGGCAGCAGTGACACTAACGGCGACCTTGGCTACCCCAGCACGGCAGCAACGGGAAAGGGAATGCTGTGCTGGGAAGAACTATTAATAACTTGTCACGGTCACAGACACGGGACATGCTCACTGGGCAGCTCAATTTTCTGCCTGTCAGAAGTCATTAGTGGTTCTGAAGGGAAGCCAGAAAAAAAGATTTTATATGGAACAATAAATTCCTCTATAAGCCACAAAAGCCCACAAATTTGCAGCTAATAAACCCACAAATGTAAGATGATTAAGAACTGGCGAGGAAAGAGCTCCTCCACGCTTCCAGGGCTGGCCTTGAGGGGCAGTGTGGGCCGACGGCTGATGCTGGGCCAAAGGCAGGGAAACCCGCGTTCCAACCCTGGCTCTTAATTAACTGATGACCTTGGGCAAGTCCTCCACTCTGCCTCAGTCTCCTCACCTGTGACACAGGGATACACAAGCCTGTCTTGTCGTCCTCAACAAGTGGTTGGTGGGAGGAATAAATGAGATACAAGATGCAACAGCCTTTGAGAAAAAAATATTTTTCATTCTCTGAACTGCAGGGAATTATCAGACAGATGATCAGCACTTGCCTTAAGATTAGAGGCCAAATGGTGAGATTCATCTGGACCTCTGCCCCATCCCTTAGCCTGCCCCAGAGGGCCCTGCCGTGGAGCCTGCCAGTGGGTGGCTGTGGTGGGTTGGATTGTAGCCCCCAAAAGATATGTTCAAGTCCCAACCCCTGGAACCTGTGAGTGTGACCTTATTTGGAAAAAGAGCCTTTGCAGATGTAATTAAGCTAAGGATCTTGAGATGAGATCATCCTGGATTAATAGGGTGGGTCTTAAATCCAACGACAAGTGTCCTTATAAGAAGAGACACGGAGAAGGCCATGTGAAGACAGAGGCAGAGACTGGAGTGAAGCATCTATGAGCCCAGGATTGCCAGCAGCCACCAGAAGGTAAGAGAGAGGCATGGAGCAGATTCTAACCCAAACCCTCCAGAACGAACCAACCCTGACAACACCTCGATTTTGGACTTCTGGCCTCCAGCCTGTGAGAGAATAAATTTCTGGGGTTTTTGAAAGCCACCAAGTTTATGGTAATTTGTTATAGCAGCCACAGGAGATTAATACAGTATGCCCTGACTATCCACCCTACAGAGGAGATGAGTCACGCCATGGGCAGTTGTGAAGTGACACCTCTGGCCAATACCTTCCCTGCCACCTTAAGACCCATCGCTGTCAAAAAATAAAAAAGAAAAGAAAAGTTAAGTAATTAATTAATTTAGGGGCAAAGGCACATTGCTGTCCATCCAGCATTAAGTGGGTGGACGGGAAAGAGAAAGCCAACATAGGTTAAGCACCTCCAGTCTTCCAGGCACCGCAAGTATCATGGTGTGAATTGTAAACTATCGTCTCCATTTTCCACTTGTGGAAACTGAGGCTGTTGGGAGGTCAGGTGACTTGCACGTGTCACATGCTGGTGGCAGAGCCAGGACGGAATCCAGGTCTGCTGACTCGGGTCCGGTCCGTGTTCTCCTCTAGGACGCCCCTGAGCCCTGGAAGCACCTCTGGTGGAAACTTGCCTGGTTTTCTGTCCCTGTCCGAAGGCTACCTGTTGTGCCTGGGACTGAGAGGTGGCCGGATACTTTCAGGACCAAGTCAGAGCCAGCTTAGAGCAAAATCTGTTGGCATGAGTGGTTTCAATGACATGGAGACAGAGGATTTTGCAGCCACAGCTGCTGTTGAAGTAAAAACATTCTGTAAAAGCAGATCACTGGGGCATCCAGCCCCAGAGGAGGTTTTACACAGAATGCACAATTTTGTATTATCAGGCAGAATCCCACAGATTCCTGCCCTGCCCTCCTCTCCTCCCAGACCTCTGCTGAATGCTGGTCCTGGTTTGGAGAGGGGGCTAGAGCTGGAAGTTTCTGTTCCCATATGGCCCCAGGCTCCCTCCAAAGGGGAAAGATTCAGCCAGCACAGGAGCTCCAACTGAGTCTGATCGTTGAATGAGGTTATAACGAGGCCCAGAGATCATAGCCCAGGCCCGAGGGAGAGGAGGCACCGCTGGCCCCAGCTCCATCCTAGGCCCTGCCCCCTCTGAGTTCGCTGAGACCCAGACATCAAACTCCCAAACTAGGGAGTAGGGGCAGGCCCCTCAGGTGTAATTGTGTGTGCTAGGCGTTTTTTTTTATTTTGCACTGATTTCATTGGTAAGTGTAGCTGGGGATTCAAGGATCATTAGCTGACAGCTCTGAACAGCATGCGTGGCCTCCAAGAATGTGTTTCCAAGCCTTGACCTAAGGGCGCAGGGGCCTGGTTTCAGGTCCCTGAGACCTCCTAGGAGAACCTTCCCAGAATTGTTCTTGGTCGTGCCTTCTCTTATTTCTCAACCTAGATACACGGGAAGTCCTGTAATTGATCTGACCTCACAGGAGCTGGTGCTAAATGGAGCAATGGATCAGGAAGCAAGAGGTTGGGGTCCTAGTGGTTTACCATCACTCACAAACTGTAGAAATTTGGGCCACTCGCCCCACAACTCTGGATTTGGTCTGATCTGGAAAGTGGAGGAAACAGTACTTCACGGGCTGGGGGATGGCCTGTCTCTGATTCTGACCTTCCCAGTAGTGGGGCATCCCCAGTGTGGGAGCAGAAAGGAGGTATGGGCGCAGGACAGAGCTGGGGTGTCTTGGTCAGGTCTGGAATCATGATGACGGCATCAGCTGAAACGGGAGAAATGTCCCCAGAGCCTCTCCCTGCGCCATCAGACTCTGCAGAGCGCACAAGGCTTGTGCCCAGGGCCTGGAGTCTGCCTGCTTTTTTCTGCTTAGCAGGAGAGAGGGCACAGTGGTGCCCAGCCCCCGGCGCCTGCCCACATCACTTGGATTTGCCTGGCTCTTTCGGAGTAAAAGAGAGCATGGTGCACGAGTGCCTTGCTTATCGCTCATCCTTTGGGGTAGCCCATTGTGCAGATGAGGGAAGCAGGGCTCACAGAGGTGGGGCTACTGGCTCTGACTGAGCCAGGTTGCAGAGGCAGAACCTCTGGTGGGACCCAGGCAGTCTGGCCCCCAGAGCAGAGGACCTAACAGAGGCCACGCTGCCATGGGTGCATTTGCAGCAGGTGTCTCTGCACTGTGCTGGGTGTGGGGTGGCAGCATGGAGGGCTTGAGAGCGTGGCGTGAGCGCTGTATGGAGGCATCACCTGCTATGTGTGGCACGGGGTGGCTGCGGGACCACGTGTGCATGCCCGCACCTGGCCTTCCTCCCAGGTGGAATGACTGGGTGCTGCTCTCCCTCCTCGGAGGAGCCTGTCGAGGGAGCCAAGCCACAGCAGGGCCAGGGGCTCTGATCCTCCCTCTGCTGCAGAGGTGAGAGGCCGGAGCGGCAGAGATTTACAGCCAAAGGAGAAATACCCTCCAGTGAGAAGCTCGCAGGAAAGGCTCCAGAGCAATAACCAAGCCTGAGAACGAGCCAATTATGCAACAGTTAAAAGGCCTGACTATCTGTCTCTCTCCTTTTATTCTCCAGGCATGCCTCCCTTCTCCACTGCTGGACGCCCTGCAGGCTCTGGGCAACTGCTCTGGAGGGTAGAGGATAAAGAACACACTTTCTCCTTTTTAACTGGAGATTAAAAGTTGGAAGAAGAACTTACCCTCAAGGGCAGGGAAGGAAGGGGCTTTGCTGAGACAGAGGCCCTCGGAGGAGGGATGGGGAGACAGGAGGGAGCACAGGGCAGGTTCCTAATGCGGTTTGCCAGGCTGTCAGGACCCTGCATACATCATCTCATTTAACCCACGCCCACGCTGTGAGGTCAAATGTATCATCGGTGTCATCGAAAACCAGACTCCCAGAGGCAGACAATGTCCCCAAGGTGACACGGCTGGTGGAGCTGGCTTTACAACAGGCTGTCTGATGCCACCAGCTGGTCCTGCCTCCACAGTGTGAAGTGGGGACCTTTCCAGTCTCTTCCCCTTGGCTTTCCCACCTGTAAAGTGGGTGCAAGCCTGGGCTCTGAGGACGAGGCCAAGTGCTCCTGCAGATGAAAGGCACCATGGTGCTTAGCGGCAGGACGGCTCTGAAGCTAAGCCAGCACCAGCTGAGCCAAACGCCCTGCGTGCATGGCAGTCCAGTGGCTCATTGAGAAGGAATTAGGCAGCATGCCCCAAAAGTGAAGAAATCACTGCTGGTTGGCTTTTTAGAGGTGCCAACCCGCACCCAGTGTACGTGCCTCCTCCTCACCCCAATTCCCAGCACAGCTAACGGCCCCCACACTCCAGGGAAGGTGACACTGGATCCCCCTGCTCTGCTGACACCCAGTAGCTCTAAACACTGATCCGTGTCTCCTGAGGACACGGGCTCTGAGAGGGTCATGGCCGTCTCTCTCACTCGGAATCCTCCGGCACCTGGCACGTAGTAGGCTTACACAATTCGCAGTCGACCCAGATGACTGAGGACGGCAGGCACAAGCTAGGGACGTTCATGTTTTACGTTTTCTCAGTTAAGACGCCCTAGATCACTCTGTTCTAACTGAGGAAGTGACTCTGGGGTCATGCCACCCTCCTGGACATCAGTTAGCATGTTGACTGAGCAGGCTGGAATGTCCAGTGGTAACTGTCCGACTGTCCATGACAGCGAGAGAGGGACACACACAGCCTGAGTCACACGCAGCAGTGGGAAGAGGTTCCCTTTCCTGACTCCACCCTGGGGCCCGTCCCCCCCACCGCACTCCTGGGTGTTCAGTCAGCTGGAGCGGGAGGACGCGGGAGAGCTGGAGCCGCTCTGCTGTTTTTCCTGCTTCAGGCTGAGCCCAAGGGAGTAACCGCGGCCCTGGTCTCCTGCCCACAGGAAAGAGGAGCGGAGCATAGGTCTCTGCCTCCCATCCCTCCCTCCGCAGCCACAAACATGGACAGCAGAGGCCTCCCGGTCTTCCCCACGCATCCTTCCTCAGGTCACAGCTTGTCTCCCAGCATTTTCTTCTCTGCTGCTTTGGACTCTTGAAAACCCCTTGCCCCAGGAGTGATGCTCTGGTGTGTGTTTTGGGGTGGAGAAAGGGTGTGTGTATGGGGGGCAGGAGCAGCTTCGCCTCTGCTCCCACAGCAAGAGCCCTTCCCCAGCCTCAGGGGCCCACACTTGGTGACCTGGGGGCCCTCTCTCCCCGACGCTGCCCTCCCAGGCCTGCACCAGGTGGCCGTGGCTGCCAGCCCCCTCGTGGGAGCCCAGGGACCCCAGCTGGCAAGGCTGGAGTGCTCAGAGAGCCCGGCCAGTTGTTTGCTCAAGCGGGGCCCACTCAGCCCACTCTGCGGGTGCTGGCAGGAGTCCAGAGGAAATGATGGGTGGGTTTGGGTGCATTCTGACCGTAACTGAATTCCAGGACGATGACGTGTGAATAGTACGGCTTTTTAAGAGTCAACAGCTTGGGTGCTTTTTACAGGCAGGCCAGAGCACTGACAGGGCCATCTCCCCATTAACCATCTAGCTCGTTAGGTCAACTGGCAAACAGGACTGGTGTTACCCTGTGATGTCACACTCCCTCTGTCAGCAGCCACCCTTAAACAGATGTCAAACTGCCATCGAGCCAGCCCCATCCCCACCCCCAACCTCCCGTTCCCAGGCTTCCTATTCTAATTCTTCTAGCTTCTCCTCACTGTTCCCATTTCTGTCTAAAATTTTCATTGTTTTGGTGGTCTCTGCTGGCAGAGATCCTAGGTTCCCCTTCTCTGGGCCACTCCAAACTCCCAGAGGGCAATTCCGCGCCCCCTGAAGGAGGAAGGAATTCATTTGGAGCAACATTCTAGAGAAAGGGCCAGGGAAGGGAATGTGGATGAGCCCGGAGCCAGAGCCAGCATCCCAGTCCTGCCGGCCTTTCCCTCTGCCACCCTCCCTCCCGACTCCAGGGCTCCAGGCTGTCATGACCAGGCAGGACAGAGTCCACCACAACCCACACTCACAGTGTCTCCAGATTGTGCAGCCCCTCGAAGCTGTGGGTCCCCAGATGCTGGATGTGGTTGTTATGAAGATGCCTGTGTGGGAAGGAGAGCCACGTCAGAATGGGTGCCCACAGCATCGGGGCCCGGGGGAGTCGGGGGGTGGGCAGATGGTGGCTTCAGTAGGAAAGTGGGGGCAGAAACATGGACAGACTGACCCCAGTGGCCCAGCTCCTTTTCTCCAGGGACAAAATGATTGGCCAAGAGTGACTTCTGAAGTCACAGTCTCCAAGGCTGGATTGACCATGGGCTACCTTGTTCTGACTTCCTACTGAAGGAGAAAGCGAGAGGAACGCCCCAGGCCTGGGCTCCAGCAGGCTCCCACTCAGCTTTGGGGAGAGTCCTGATGTCGGAGGCTCTAGTCTGAGGCTTCATCTACAGCCCAGCTCCCCAGGACCCAGCCTGCCTGACTCAGTGGCCAGACGCACTTGTGGGAGCCAACAGCAAACCGCTGTAGACAACATATAATTAAAGGCTAAGCTCTCTGTTACAGCTGGAGAGAGCCATAGATGACAGGCTCAGAGACGGGAGATGGGTAAGGCCAGAGGAGGCAGGGAAGCTTCACAGAGGCAGTGGTCCAGAGAAGGACCCGGAGGGCCGGTGATCTGAAGAGGCAGGTAACTGGAGACAAAGGCAGGGAGGTGGGAAGAGCCCGGTGTGTCTGCAGGATGGCGAAGGGCTTGGCCAGAGCGCATATGGGGTGGGGAGAGGCAGGAGATCCGTTTGGGAGAGACTTCTAAGGTAAAGAGCTAATTAAAAATAAGTCACAGAATGTTCTCCTCCCAATTCCTAATGAAATGAGGAAAATAGCAAAAACAAGGCCCCTGGCCCACCCGAAATGTACACGTAGCAACGAAGCAAAGGCAGAGACACAGCCTGAGGTAAGTAAACTGCAAACACCACTAGCCAAGGAAAGGTGCTGGGGCTCCTAGTCAGCCCCCTTTCTCCAGAAGGTGAACTGGCAAGAAAACCAAACTCGAGAATTCGCCCTGAAGCCCCTCAACCTGAAGAGAAGCCGCTCTGTGGATATCCTTTCTTCCTCTCCCCACTGCTGGCCTCCAATGAGAACAGGTGCGAGGGGAAAGAAAAATAAGTCTCCCGGCTACTCACTGAGACGAGGAAAGGACTGGGAGCCCAGGGGCAGGCAGGGCTGAGGGAGGGAACTCGACAGGGACAGGACCTGAATCTGCAGAGGGCAGAGCCCAGGTGGTCCAAGGGAGCCTGGGTGCCACCCAGAGCACACCCCACCTTCACCATTGCACAGGGCACACGCAAATGGAAGTGCGTTTACCCAGCGCCAGCTCTCACACTGCGGGGCGGAGGCGGAACCAGGGGGTCAAAGATGGTGCAGCCAGAACAAGTAGACAGAACTACAAGCATAAGCCAGAAAAGAGAGGTCACATGGCAATTATGGAAACACACAACAGGGAACAAAGGGAGAAGAGACGAGAGGATGCAAAAGACAGGCCAAGTCCCAAGGCTAGAAGAAAACATAACTCAGTATGAAGCACAGAGGAAATTTATCACAATTGCCTTCTGCTGCAGAACAATCCAGGAAAACAATATTTCAAAGATGAAATTTTAAAAATGAAAGAAAAAATGATATCGTAGACTAAGGAAACAAATTGAAGACCAAAACTACATCATTAAAAAAATTAGTCAATAAACTGGAAACAAGGAACAGCGTAGATGCTGCTGGATCAAATTGGTGTCAGAGAAAAAGCTTGAGATAATCGTGGCGAACACGGCTGAATGAGACGAAAAGGTAAAAGAGCTAGAAACTAACAGACGTAGAAGACAGAAAGGAGATTCAGGTTAATTGATGTCTCTGAGGGAGAGAATCCAAAAAGGAGACAGAAGATGTATTCAAAGACATAACACCAAAGAAAATTCTCTAAAAGGAAGAAAGAATGGAATCCTCTGCTCAAAAGCACACATTGTTCCTGGAAAATTGGATGCAGAATATTCTACATGGTGACATAGTCTAGAGTTCAAGAATTAAAAAACATCTTCAGGCAGGAAAATAAAACCACTTACAAGAGGAAGAAATCAGGCTGGCCTCCAACACATTGTTCAAACACAAAGGCAACAGGCAGAGTCAGCCAACAGAGATGGGTAGGGATGGGAGTCTTGAGAGTCTGGGGTCCTGTCTGCTCCATCAGTTTCCAGTGGGGAGACAGACCCCTCCCACAGGGACCTTCTGATTTGATAGGGAAAACACAGCCCCCATCTCTGGGAATAAGCTACCTTCCCTTACCAAGCGGTTTTAATTTTTCCCATTTCCTCCACACCTATATCCCAGTTCTCACCAAACTGTCATTTCTTCCTGGCCTCCTTTCTACGTCCCCCGGCATCTCTGGTCCAGACCATCTCAGCTTCCTAAACATCCAGCTCCAGGTCTCCAACTTCCTCCTCCAAAGCACTCATTCCACCCGGGATCCTGGGCACGCCCAGCAGCCCCGCCTGGGGCAGGGGGTTGGGGCTCATAGTCAGATGAAGAGACCAGATTTACACTCGTGACACCACTGGTGTCAGGTTAAGTGCTACCTCGGTGTCCGTCAGTGCTGCAGCAGCTATAGGAAGGGTTTCCAGGCATGTCAGAGCAGCGGGATGAAATTACAGGGTTTGGGTTGACGAGCAGCCGCTTCTCCTCCACCCCGCTTGTCCGCTCACACCTGCAGCCAGACCCCTGTCCACTGCTTGGGTTTAACCCAACTTCTGTCTTGCTTCCTGTCACACCCAATCTTCCTTATCTGCCCCCTGGGCCTTCCTACAGCTCATCCCACAGTCCCTGGACAGCTTTCACGGTCACGTCCTGCTGGAAGCCCCTCTCCTCCCTCCCGGGAGTTGGAGGAGGTGAGGGACAGAGGGGTAAGGTTTCTGGCCTGCTCCACGGGAAGGGGCCAGTCTTCTCCTTTCAGCTTCACTTCTGCACCATAGGTTCTCTTTCCTTGGTCCCGTGGCCCTCCTTGCCTAGTGAGCCCCTATCCCTCCTACATCTGCAGCAGACCTAACTCGAGCCACTCCCTGGGTCCCAACCAGACTTCGGAGGCATCCTTGACTCCTCTTCTTCTTGGTCTACCACCCTCCGAAAACCTCTAAATCAGATCAACTCTCCCTTGGAAACATCCCTCACGGCCGTGCCTTCCCTTCCATCCCTCGGCCACCTCCCTCCACTGGACTTTGGTTGATACACCAGAGCCCTCTGACTGACTTTGCTTCTCCAGGCTCCACTTGTTCCCATCAGTCCTTCAAATTAGCCTTCCTAAACAACTCCCAACCTTTTCAGGAAAACCTTCAAGCTCCCCTCCCCCACTGGCAGATAAAAGCCAGACTCCTTCCTCTGACTCTGAGTCCCCAAACTCACCTTTCCAGCCTCTTCTCCCACACTCTGCAAGAGGATCCTTCTGCTCCCGCCAGACCGGCCTATTTGCTGGCCACTGAACACCCGACTTTCCCTCCGCGTCTTTATCGACTCCTGCCTGGAACACTCTCTTTCTCTTCCCTTGCTAGCTCTTCCTGGTCTTTCCAGGCCAGGACCCACCACACCGCCCCACACAGCTACCCCTCCTACAGTGGCTTCAGCTGCCCTGGGACTCCCAGGCTGCTATGAGCCTGCATTGTCGGCTGGCTTCCTGGCACGAGTTACAGCACATCATCAGCTCTCTCTTCCCTACTTATTCTGCTATTTCATTGAGGCCATCAGCCCCTTGAGGGCAGCGGCTACATCTCACACTTCTCTGACTCTTCAGTGCCCCAGAAGGGGACCCATAAAGGCCTGCTCCTGCTCATTTGTTGGGACCCATCCTGAGCCCTCATTTTTCTAGTAGTCTTGTCTCTGACAGGGAACTGACCCCATTCCCTCATGATGTCGCAGGGATGTCACCAAAGTTAGAGTCAGCCACCTCGTTCTTTTACCTCCCATGAAACCCCTACTGCCTCCCAGAAGTGGGAAGGCATGGCCATCCTGATAGAAGGATGTGGTCCGTGAGGATATCCATCTTGGTCCTCCAGTCTCCCAGGACAGAGAATTAGACAAATTGGTGCCTGCTTTTTCATCCTCAGATGGAACTGAGCATCATCCGTCCCCTGGTTTGGAAAGCCCCACCAGACTTCAGAGAGCAGGGGAGGCGGTGTTGCGGTTGGGCAGAGTCACTAACACACATGTTCCTGCAGCAGTTAGTGTGCAACCCAGAGCAATTACACACGACCTCCACACCCTCGTAACCACCCTGCAAACTCACTGGTCACTCAGAGCCATTAGCTGGGAGCTCATTTGCACTCTGAAGCCCCCACCGGGAAGGCAGAGTTACCTCCGGTCCACATTTCCTGCCAGGGATGCAGCTCCCAGGCAATTACCCTGACGGGGCTTTGCTGTCTAATTACAAGTGATGGCTTTTCTCTGCTTCTCTAGGCCTGGAAACGAGATGAATTTACCCTACGCCTGTGCCAAAGCATGAGACTGCGTCATCTGGTTGTCAAATATGGCGGAAATCATTTAAGAAATTCTTGACTTACATTCCAATTAGCATGGTATAGTTCATACATTCGCATAGTGAGAAAATAATACTTAATTCCTGTTTTCTGATTGTGGCAATCTGGCCTGAGTGTCACCTCTATAGCTCTAGTGTCTTCTGGCCTCGTGATAACCCCATGCGGTCAACAGGGCACAATCATCCACATTTACAAAGGGAAAACTAAGACCACAAGGGTCCATAGCACATAGACAAGTGCAAAGCTATCCAGCTTCCAACCCAGCCCTGGGCAGACATGCAGCCCCCACAGGACCCAGGGGGCACGGGTGAGGTAGCACTCACAGCACCACAAGGCTGCTGAGGTTCTGGAAGGCGTAGTCAGGGATGTGGCTGATGCGGTTGAGGGCCAAGGTCATGGCCTGCACGGCAGGGAGGTTGTTGAGGGCCCTGACAGGGATCTCCGTGAGTGCATTGTCGTCCAGCCACAGGTGGCGGAGGGAGGACAGCCCCTCAAAGCTCCTCTCCGGGACCAGGGAGATGAGGTTGGCATCTAGGCGCCTGGGGGAAGAGAGGATGGAAAGGATCAATCCAGGGTGAGATGCAGACCAAGGTTTGGGACTGGGCCGGGCGGGGCCAGCCAGGACCCCTCAGGGCCTTCAAGGTGCCTGGTACCCTGGAACTGCGGCTGCAACACGCCACCACTCAGCCTGCATCCTGCCTCCTCACGCTCCCACGTTCACCTCCATTCCAACGCATGGCTCTCCAGCCTTTGTGCCATGCGTTCCTATCGATGACACCAGTTCTCCCCCTCAGACCCAAGGTTGAACCCATAGCCCCATATCCCATAGTTTGTGGTAACTAGTATTTCCCCCACAGCCTTAGGCTTCCAAATCTATGCCATAGCCCCTGCTCTGGGTGTGACACTATCCTGTCCACTCCAAGGCTATATAATAGAGATGTCCCAGCACTGACAGAGGGACTGTCCTCCTTCGGGACCTAACCAAAGAAAATGCTTTCCCAAAGATGCAAGCCACTCCCTGTCACCCAACCCTAGCACCACGAGCTCCTTGCCTTCTTAAGGACCCAGTAGTTTGATGGGGCTCCTGCCAACGTCCTGGGGCTTCTTGCTTGGTTGATGACCTTTGGGGGCCCCGATGAGCCACAGCTGAGGTCCTTGATATGCTACTTCTCAGAACAGGTCAACAGATGTGTGTACAGCCAGAGATTCCAAGGGGATATGAGAACTTCTGATGTGATTCTAGAAGATCTTGGCAGCCCAGCAAAATGAGGCAACGGCCCATCTTAGCTTTGTACAAGTGTGCCCGAGCCCTGATGTCCTTTATCAACACGCTGCTGTCTTCTGCCTCCTGGTCTGGGACTTGGGTTGAAACCCCATCACCTTATGCAACTGGTCCCACGGGGACCAGATAAGCTGGCCTGTGACCATGGATCTGCTCCTAGACTTCACTATCTTGAGAGGAGGCTTTGCTCTGAGGCCTGGTTCTACCACACGGGTGTATGGACACCCCAGCCCTTATCCAGAAAGGTCTGAGGCTCCATAATCTGGAACCTAAAGAAGAATCGACATGCCTGGGGGCGGGAAAAGGTGACTTTCTTTTATCCCAACAGCATGAGCCACTTGTAGAAGGTCCAGCAGCACTCCCATCTCTTCCCTAAGCCATTTCGCCAGAGCTCTTCTTGCCAAAAGTCTCAAGCGCCACTGGGAGAAAGTCCCCATCTCAGCAGCAAGGGGGCCGTGGTGAACAGGCCAACACTGGAGCCTTGGAAGGAGCCCAAACTGACCAGGACAGTCCTTGAAAGCTGCAGTCAGGAAAGACCTCCCACCCACATCAACCCTGACCTGAGGGGACCAAAACCGGTCAGCGAGTGCCTCTTCTGGCAAGGCCTGTCTCTCCAGACGTGGTCCTGCAATGACAGTCTCTGTGCCGTTGGTGGTCTGACTGTGGCTGAGTCACCTGGGGACCCATATTTTTACCTTTGTGAAAATATGGCTCCCAAGCCCTTCCCAGGACAGTCTGTTTCACAAGGTCCAGGGTGGGGCCTGGGAATCTGTTTCTAAAGAATGCCCTAGATGTTTCTATGCACAGACAGGTTTGGGAAGTGGTGATAAACATCAGCTATGAAGACAGTGTCCATGCCCTCCCTAGTGGAGCTTACAAGCCAGTGGGAAAGCCGAGCTGACGTTCACACGCAGAGCGATGACTGAGGAGCACAGGGGCCCGGGCCTCAGGAGAGACCCCTGGGAGAAGGGAATGTTTAGCTGGAGACCTGGTGGCTGAGGAGGAATTAGTCAGGGGAGGAGGTGGAGAAAAGAGGTCCAAGCAGAGGGATGGCGTGTGGGAAATAGAGAGGCAGCATTGTAGGGACTGAGAGGGGCTCAGCAGGGCTTCTGGAAGCGGGTGGGGGAAGCACAAGAGAGAAGTGCAAGGGGAAGCTAGTGAGGCCAGGCCCTTAAGGGAAATGGGGGGGCCACTGGAGGGTTTTAAGAAAAGGAAGGACACGGCCGGATTTCTGCTTCAGAGAGATTCTTCTGTGGACCATGCTGGCATCGGAGAGCAGCCATGCTGAAGGCAGGAAGACCAGCACAGAGACAGCTGCTTCACATACTACTGTGTCCAGAAGGGGCAGCCACATCCACAGAAGCTGGAGGAGTGAATTTGACCATGCCCCATGTCCAGTCCTCAAAAGTGTCCTCTCCTAATGGTGATCCCTGCTGCTCCTGACCTGGGATAGCACAGAGCTGGCCTGGCAGGCTTCCTGGCACAAAAAAGTCACCTGGCAATCCTGGGAGTCTTTTTAGCACCCTGTAAAGAATGTCCCTGCCCTACTTCCTCCCTGCACATGAAGGGCCCCTTCACCCCAGCCCCGCTCCCAGCTGCCTGGGATCCTACCAGCCAGGGGCCACGGGTGGCACGTCAGTGTCGTCCTGCTCCTATCTCACACCTGCCTAGAAAACAACCACCCACATGGGAAACCGAGGCTCTGCCTGGCATCACCAGCAGCTCAGCCAGCCATAGGCACGGCCTCCCACAGCAGCTCCACTCCCCTGGATGTGCCTACTACAGGACTCTCAGAGAGCAGAACCCCCTGCCTGGCCTCAGCGGGGCAGAGCCCCTGTGGGTGGTCCTCCACCCTGGAGCCCCATTTGAATCTCACCTCCTGATGAGGTTAGAGCCCCCATTTACCGAGAGGGCACCTACCATGTTCTAAGGGCATTGTGTGTATCAAGTCACTTACTGTTCACAGCCCGTGAGGTTGACATTTTGCAAATGAGAAAAATGGGGTGCAGAGAGGTTAAGTAACTTGCCCAAGGTCACTTGGCTAGTAAGTGGTGGAGCTGGGATTCAAACCCAGGCAACCCAGCTCCAAAGCACACATCCCAACCATCACGCTGTGTCACCAGCACACTCCATAGAGTTGCTACGTCTATGTGCCTCACTGACTTCTATGCCAACCTGGAATGCTCCCAGAATACCTCGCCTCTGGCTCATCGACAGTCTCCAACACTTACACATCTGCCTGTCTACCCCCTCAAGGAGGCCTGGCATTACATCCTCCAGCCTGATCGTGCTGGCTCCATCCTCCCATCCCCACTGGAGCATCACTGGGAGTTTGTTAGGGAGGCTGAATCTTAGGCCCCACCTCCCACTCACTGCATCAGAACCTGAATGTTAACCTGACTCCCAGGCCATCCACTGAGTCCCAAGCACACTGATGTTTCTAAAGCATGGGGCCAGGTTCCCAGAGCTTTCGATGCTCTGGTCCAACAACATGGGCAGCTGGACAAGAGAGGAAGACTGAATGAGGAGCCAGAAGGCCACTTCCTCCTGTGGTTGGTGCTCAGCTGGTCCTGGGAGACCTTGTTCTGGGTTTGGTCCTCAATTACTCCAGGACCAGGACTCCTCCATAGCTGCCTGGACCTGCTGATGACAACAGTAGGCAGTGGGTTCAGGTTTGATTTCCTGCACTCAGCACAACTCGTAGTTCACAGACGGCACTCGAAAGGAATTTTGAATAAACAAGTGAATGGGAGCACTCCTAACCCCCTCCAAGCCCCAAACTGGTGGTCTGACCGAGCCTACCATAATCTGGAGGGTGGGACAGCCCTTCTTACCTGGGAGGGTCAGGCTTCCTGGTCTTTCTAGTCCCACTCCCAAATCTATCACCCCCACCTCCTTCCCCCTTCCACAGAGGCTCCCTCAACCGGTGCCCGACACTCCTCCTGACTCTGGGGAGGTCCCTCAGTGGAGGCAGCATCTTGGTCCCAGCTTTCCCAGAGACCACAGACAGAGAGCTGAGCCCTGAGTCCCACTTAGGACCACGTTGACAAACGGCCTGAGGGAAGGCAGGATTTAGAGTAGAAGAGGTGGAAAGTGGGGTGCCAGGAGTAAGGGCCTCGAGGCAGGAGAGCACAGGACCAGTGTGGACGGGGGAAGTGGGCCCAGGTTTCAGATGCCCCTAGGAGCTCAGATAGAAGGCCCAGCAACCCACTGGATGTGCGGGACCAGGAGGGGCTGGGGCCTGGCTCGTCTGACAGGCCTGGGCCTTCCTCCCCACAACTGCTGGCCTACAGGGTGGATTAGCAGACCCAGGGGGCCTCACTCCCCAAGGTGGGGGCCCCCTTCCTCTCTAAAGCCCTGGTCTGGGAGCAGCTCTACAGTGACACCAATAGTAATCCTTGCTTCCACGTTTTGAGCCCTTGTCACATGGCAGGTGCCAGTGTGGCTCTGTGTCCTCGCAGCACCCCCAGGAGCGAGCTCTGATTGGCCCCATCTCACACAGTGATGAAGCCGCCCGAGCTGACACAGCCAGCGAGCTGCAGAGCAGGGGTGCCAGTCCAGCTTGTCGGACGGACGCCAAATCCACGTGCCTTGCACATGTGTGGTGCTGGGACGGTGCGGGAGCCAGGTGAGAGAGAAAACCTGGAAACAGGCGAGGCCGTGCGGAGCTGAGACGACAGCCCTGCCAGACAGAAAGAGGGACCGTGCTGTGGGGCAGACGGGGGCGGGGCTGGGACCCGGCAAGGGGAGACAGCCTTTACTCTGGGAGGCTGGGGGCTTCTGAAGCTATTGTTCATGCATACGCACACGTGTGAGTACACACGTGTGCCCACATGTGTGTGTGCCCGTGTCACACGTAACCTATGGCCCTCTTAGTCCACCTCCTGAGTTTCCTGCAACCCGGAGGCAGGAGGGCCTGAGAAGGGCCAGTTCTCCCAGGGTGGGCCCAGCTCAACCTGGATGGGGACGGGCGCCCCTGGGCAGGAAGGGCTGGGCTGGACGAGCCTCTGGCTGCTATTCGCTGTGAGAAAGAACCTCTCCTGGAGGGCGAGGTGGAGCAGGCCTGGGGCAGGGAGGGGACATGTCTGCAGCCCTGTTCCTGATACTTGGGGACGGCGACATGCCAGAGGGGGAACCAAGCAAACTGGCACATGAAGGAGGTGGGTGAGCTCATGGAAGAAGGCAGTCAGGCCTGAATTTGTGTTCCAGGCATTTCACTCAGGCTGGGTGGGCTCGGGTGAGAAGCAGACCCAAGGTGGCATTGCCAGATTTAGTAAATAAACATCCTTGTCACCCAGTTAAATTTGAATTTCAGATAAACAAGAAATAACTTTTTAGAGTAAGCAGGGCCTCATGCAATATTTATATTTTATGTGGCAATTCTACCTGGGGGCTCCTGTGAGCATGGGAGGCGTGGGCTCAGCCCTCAGACAGGTGGAGCCACAAGTCCCCTCCCTTCGCATTTTGGGTTGGTTTCCTCAGCTGTGTGGTTTGAATACTCTCCCACTCCAGAGACTGTTTTGAGGTTAAATGTGGACAAATGCACGGCGCAGGGACTGCCACCCAGCATTCCCTTTCCCTCCGACAAGGAGGCTGTCCAGAGGGGCCCTGGTCGGTGTTGGTCCTCCTGGTGGTCTTGGCTGTGAGCACAAACACCCCCTTTGAGGTGGACTCCCCAAGGAGCCCAGAGAGGAGTAGGGGAGGCGGGGCGGGGCGATGAAAACATCAGTGCTGGCTTTTACTTTCTTCCCTCCCCACTCTTGGGTCCCTCCCCCCAGGAACCTCTGAACCTTGGGGAGCCGCAAGGGTCAGCTGCCTGGTTATGGAGAAGTCCCTCCCACCCTCTCCCTGCCCGGCCCCGCAGGGTGGAGCCATCTCTGAGGAAGCTCCCCCACCCCACGGAGTCAGGGTTCAGGCTGCCCTGTGTCCCCGGTCCTTTAGGGTGGGTGGGCCCAGGGGCTCCCTGCCATCTGGGTGGGGAGCTGAATGAGCCTCCGAGCAGCCAGCAGAATCCACCGTCTGGAACTAAAAGATCTTTTAGAGCAGCTCCGCATCCACAGGTGGGAGAGCTAATCCAGACCAACTCTGGTTTGGCAGAAGAAGAAGCAATTATACCAATTAAGCTCTGGAATAAAATCCGCCCCGCCCCCGGCCCTTCCCTTTCTCTCATGTGGGCCTGGGCTCCCAGTGGTTTCTGATTATAGCTCTTACCTGCAGTAACAGGCAGGTTAGCAGGGACCTCATAGGCCAGCTGGGGCTTGCTTGGGCTCCAGGGCAACAGCCTAACTTCTCTAGGGCCAAATAGCTCCCCACACTTCCCCAGCCCAGGGCTGAGGCTGAGGCAGGAAGGGAGGAAGAAGAGCAGAGGGAGGGTTGGACCCCTTCCCTCCAAGCCCCAAGGGGCAGGTGGTCTGAAAGTTGCCTGGCTACAGGAAGTCTCAGAATGCTGGGGGATGGGGTCCTGGTCCCATCTGACTAGAGTGAGATGAGGACCCAACAGGGAGCAAGTGGCAGCAGAAGAGATTTGGGTTAGACAGTAAGAGTTGCTCACTAACAAGCGACCCAAAAGAACAACAGTGTAGACACATTATCACATTATATCAGAACCTGAAGGAGCCTGCCAGACTCACTCCTCTTATGCAACGAACCCAAAGCCCAGAGATAGAACGAGAAGTGCCCACAGGGAGTGGCAGGGCTGGGACTCAGACTCAGGGCTTCTTTCCATTCCTTTCTCCCAGCCTGGCTCCCCTAAGAGGATGGGAAGACAGAGAGATACACACCTCTCTGAGCTGTAGGAAGCACATTTTATTTGGAAACCAGGGTCCCTCACAGCCCATAGAGCACTAGATTGATC
The DNA here is from genome assembly GCF_057802395.1 of Ceratotherium simum simum. Lineage (NCBI taxonomy): Eukaryota > Metazoa > Chordata > Mammalia > Perissodactyla > Rhinocerotidae > Ceratotherium > Ceratotherium simum. Next base: position 1,187,984 of record NC_141935.1, read on the forward strand.
TACTGGACCCTTTCTGGAATTTCTTTTGCTAATGCCAGATCTTAGTCAAACACAAGACAAGAGGGACAGATTCAGGGCTCCTAGTGGACCACCAGCTGACGCATGGATGCTGCCAGGTATTCATTTAAAAGGGATCATGTCTGCGAAGCTCCAAGCTCAGTGCCTGGCACATAGTACCCGCTCCCTGAACACAGGCTGACTGTGTCTAAAGGCCAGTGTGTCCCCGGGGAGGACCTGGAGGACAGCAGGGAAAGGCCTGGCGTCCTCCTGCTCTGTTCCACTCAGGTCAGGCATGACCCAAGTGCTCTCTCCAGCTCTGAGCCACGTGATATGAGAGGACATGGAGACTATCAGACAGGGTCCTAGGAGCAGAGAGGCTGAAAACCAGAATCCCTGGGGACCTGAGGGCCTGACTGTTGCGTCTCATCCAACTAGAGAGAGATAGCGTTTCCAAGGCCCCTCCCAGGACCTGTCCCTCATCCTCAGGCCAACCCCAGGGTCGGGAGTGGCCCTGCCCCTCGGCAGCCCGTCACGTCTTGGCAGAGTGGGAAAGGAGGGCCAAGGTGCCGTTTCGGTTGCCGGCAGTTAGCGATGGGGAGCCCCTGGCCAGCTTGCATCCAGTGACCAGGTTCCTGAGTTTAGTGACGTCTCTCTGCCCCGACTCCCAGTCCAGCCTGGCTGCCTCCCTCACTCCTCGAGGATCTTTCCACTCAGGCCTTCCTGAGCAGGACCGGCTACGTAATTTGTAGGGCTCAACACAAAATGAGAATGGAAAGCCCTCGTTCAAAAACTATTAATAATTTCAAGATGGCGACAGCACAGCACAAAACCCTCCGAGCTCGAGGCCTGTGTAACCGCATGGGTCACAGCCCATCCTGCTCCCGTGCTCAGAAATCCTCGAAAGTCTCAGGCCAGGCCTTCCGTGCTCACTTCCTAACTGTGCATGTGCGAGTCAGAGGGAGCTTGGGGGTGAGACACCTTGAGCACAGGACTGTGCCTTTAGCATCTGGCATTGACTGGACTCCCTGGGCCAAACCCCGGGCTGGCTCCTCACCTCGAAGCCCCAGCCCTATCCCAGCACATGCACACAGTCGACTTTTGGTAGGACGTGGGGAAGGAAGAGAAGAGAGAAAGATGGGGGCACTTCTCAGGCTCCAGTACGGGGGAGAGCAGGCAGGGTGGAGGGGAAGGATATGGAAAGTGAAAAGAAAACCAGCGGCCACTATGGAAATGCTTATTCTGTGGGGAAAACATTCCACATGGGAGCCACTGATGGCCCAGTGGGACCAACAGCCCTGACCAAGAGCCTGCCAGGCAGGGTGAGGGTTCCAGCAGGAGCAGGCTGGCACCTGCAGAGCGGCAAGGAGGTATCCCAGGCCGTCCACAGGCAGCAGGGCCCCAGCCTCCGCACGGAGGGCCGTGAGCTCCAAGGGGGGGGGGGGCTCCCTACTCCCAGCCTGCCCTGGCCTTGCTTGGCGGGAGGGCTCGTGCGTCTGCAGACCCACCAGACTTGACCAGCTTAGCCCGCGTGCCCAGTGCCTAGGCCTTCGCACGCACTGACCCCACACAAGCTCCCTTCGTGGTGACCACAGCCTGCCTCCTGCAGTAGCCCTTAGTTGTCTTGGGGGGGCTTCCATAAAGCCTCCACTGCCCCCACGGTCTCCCCACCCCTATCAGGCCTGAAGTGTCCCTTACTACATTAGTCTCAGCTCAATCATTGAGCATGGTTCCTTTAGTCTTCAATTCAATGGGACGGGATTAAATTTAATCCTAATGGATTGAAAAATCCAACCCAGTGGATTGGATCAAATCCACTAAATATTTGTCGAGTGCCAGTGTTGTGCTCAGTTCTCAGTTGAAATGTGAATAACATAGAGTCCCTCTCCGGAGAAGCTCTTAGACTATTTATTGTTTAATAAAACAATATAAAAACTTCAGCTGACATCTATTGAGAGCTAGCTAATTGCCAGTTGTGCTAAGCATTTTACATATATTTTCATATTTAATCCCTACTCCAGCCCAATGGAGTGGAAATCTTATTTTTAGTCTTATCTTTTTTTGTGTGTGTGAGCAAGAGTAGCCCTGAGCTAACATCCTATGCCAATCCTCCTCTTGTTGCTGAGGAAGATTGGCCCTGGGCTAGCATCCGTGCCCATCTTCCTCCACTTTTTATATGGGCCACAGCTACAGCATGACTTGACATGTGGTGCGGCAGTTCGCACCTGGGATCCGAACACACAAACCTCGGGCTGCGGAAGCAGAGCGCGTGAATTTAACTGCTACACCACGGGGCCAAGCCCCTATTATTCTTATCTTGCACAAGAAAAGGAGGCACACAGAGGTAGAGCTGCTGGTGTGACTCTGAAGCCTGCGGCTCTAAACCCTTGGCTGCGTGTACTTTAGTCAAGAATATGGAGAACACTGTGGAGCTGGGACTCACTCTTTCTGCCATGGGAAATCCGGGAAGGCCTCCCGGAAGTGACATTCAAGCTGGCTCCTGAGGGAGGAGTAGGAGTTTTCTGAGGGGCAGTGTTAGAGAAAGGGACATGAGGAAAAAGGAACAGCATGAGCAAAATCCCCGACGGAGGGAGAGTATCCGGTGAGTAGTTGGTGTGTGGAAGCGAGTGAGACGGGCCGGAGATGAGATGCCAAAGTCGGAGAAGGGCAGGTTATGGTGCAGCACATGCTAACCTGGCCTTCTAGAAAGATCACCGAGATCACCGAGGCTCCCGTGTGGAGATGGGGTGGGGAGGGACAGGTGAAGGCGGGAGGCGGGGAGACAGGTGGGAGGCTCTTTCAAGTGCAGAAGTCAAAGATGTCTCCTCATGAGAAAGTAAGGCTCTGGGGGAGCAGGGCCCGGAGAGTGGAGAGGGTACAGATGGGGCAAGTGGGAGGCACCACGGAAAATCAACCATCAGCTGTATAGAACAGAGGTGTTCAGAGTCTGCTCAGGACTCCCGAGTCTCACCAAGGCCACTCACGTGCTGGGGGACCAGGGCTGCCCCACCACCCTGACCCCCAGCTCAAGGGGCAGGGGAGGTGAGTGGTAGGGAAGGCCACTCTCGCCTCCACCCAACCCTCCGATTCCTGTCCTCAGATGGCGAAGGGTTGGGGAGGGAAGAGGGACCAGCGAGGTAAGCCTTGAACCAGATTCTTCATCTTGAAGTGGCCACCACTCAAGCCAGGTTTACTGATGAGGCTTCGCCTTACCAAGACCTGAGCATCAGCACTTGTCTGGGGAGGCCCTTCTTGTTCTGTGAAATCTCAGCTAAGGAGAACAGTCCGCAGAGGCACTTAGGGGGCTAGCTATCTGGGGTTGTGGCCAGAGAAGGGGTTGGCAGTGCGTCTGCACCAGAAGTAGCAACCGAGCCTCAAACCCAATTTGGACTCCAGACCCAGTTCCAGGAGGCCCCTTCAAGCACCTTCTCTGTGCTAGGTGCTGACGTGTACTTAGTCAGGGCAGCTAAGGGCTCCCCAGACCCATCGCTGCTCCGTTGTGGGTGTTGTATGTCTCTGGTCTCCTCTAAGACAGCGCTGTTCAACAGAGCTTTCTGCGATGGGAGAAACGTTCAGTATCTGTGTTGTCCAACACAGCAGCCCCTAGGCACATGTGGCTGTTGAACACCTGAAATGTGGCTAGTGGCATTGAGGAACTGAATTTCTAAATTCATTTAGCTTTAATTGACACACGCGCCTAGTGGCTACCATACTGGACAACATAGCTCTAAGAAATCGGCCAGGTTCAATGAGGACACTAGGGATACGGACACGAAGGAGATTGGTTCCTGCCCTGGAGGAGCTCACTGTCTAGCAATGAAGATGAATAAATAAACAATCAATTGTGATGCAGTGTGTGTGTGTATGTGTGTGTGTGTGTGTGACACACACACATAGAGAGAGAGAAAGCCAGAGCGAGCCTGGATCTGTGTGCGGTATGTGCCAAGAGTTGAGGGAACAAGCAGAAGGGTGTGAATCATTCATCCAGGGCAGGGAAGGTAGGCTTCCCAGAGGAGGTGACGTTTACAGTGGACCTTGAGGAATAACTGAATTTTCACCAAGTAGACAAGGGGAACGAGCATTTCTGACAGAGAGAAGAGTGTGCGCAAGGTGCTGACCAAACTCTAGCACATGGGAGGAGAATTGGCTAGTTGTGTGTGCCAGGAGCGTGGGGCACTGGTGGGGCAGGGAGTGAGGGCTTGGAAGATGGGAAAGGCAGCTGGGAGGAGAATGTGCTGGTCCTTGGGGCCTTATGAATCTGAACTCTAACTCCTAGGCATTGGGGGGTCAGAGGTTGAGAAAGCACCTCTGGTCGGGGAGGGGAGGCTGGCAAAGGTCTTGTACCTGTGGATACACAGAGCTCTTGCCTTCGGACAAGTCCCTTCCCCTCCCTGGACTCAGTTTCTTCACCTACAAAGGGAGGGTTAGCTTCAAGTGTATTTGTGGCTCTGTCCTTCTGAGAGTCCATGCCTTCTTTGGACAAATTCTTCTGTGCTGTGTCCCTGCATCCCCAAGATGGGGGCTTGCTGAATGGGTCAACTTACAAGAAACTGGTGTCATGCAGAGGCTTAGGACAGCCGACTCCCCACCCCCGTGACTCACAAGCATTTCAAGATGTCTAAAATTCTGCCATTTGGACAATATTCCTTTTTCAGAGTGTAGAAGTTGTCTATTAATGTTTTTAAAAATCTGGCAAGTATTATTAGACAGGCTTTTAATAGAGAATAGCTTTTGAGAGAAGTTTCTGGAAATGGGACACAGACTTGGAATACAGGCAGCTTTGGGTCAGAGAGATGGAGAGTTGGGAAGGATGCTCAGTCTGGGTGGGAGAAAGGCTGAGGCCACCTTTGGACCTTTGAACAACTTCACCAAGCTCCCACTTTGATTGCTTTTCTCCTCATTAGACTGGGAGACCCCTGAGGGCATGGACTGAGTGTTCTCTGTCCCTGAAACTTGCCCACTGTGGGCATTCAATCTGTATTTTACTGATGGAGTATGGGTGCTTACGGCACTGTTCAGAGACTGGCTGCTGAGAAGAGGAGACCAGTCATAGAAGTGAGAGCTGAAAGGGACCCCCTCAACCATGGAGGAAAGTGGTGATCATCCAAGGTCACAGAGGAAAGAGATGGCAGAGCCAAAGAAGGCTGTTGAAGAAGGTTGTTGGCTTTGAGTCCAGTGTTCACTTCTCTCTGCCCTTGTCCACTTGAGAGAAGAAGGTGCTCATCAACCTCTGCCCCACAGACAGTGCCATAGGGATAGCCCCCCAGAGAGCCCATGAAGGAGAATGGCTGCTCCCCTCCCCATGTTGCTGGTCTTGTGAAGAGCTTGGTCTCCAAGAGCCATTCCTCAGCAGTAGTCAACACTTGGGTCCCATCCTTGGGTCCTAGCCATGCCTCTACACATCTAGAACCCTTTGCTAGGCCCTCACAGGGTGTGCACAAGTCCTGAGACTCCAGAAACTAAAACTCTTGGGAGTTGAAACCTGAGCACTCCTGTGGGGATGGGTCCCATGGTGACAGAGAGCATGGGGAGCAGAAAGGAAGCCCACCAAGCAACCAGAAGCTTAGAGGACTCAAGCTTCCCTGCAGGGGTGGGGTGGGGGTGAGGGATGAAGGTGGATGGAGCCTTCAATTCATCTTTGTGTTCCCACTTGAGATTGAGGGGGAAGGGCAGCTTAGGGCTAGAGCAACACTTTTCTCTCCTTTGCCCTACACAGGGGAAGGTCTGAGTTTGTTGGAGGAAAGTGATTTCATTAGTTCTGATTTATGCCACCTAATAAGATCCTTCCTCTCTCACTGTCAACCTTTCAGTAGATCAAAGGTGGGATATTAAAAGGAAGGCAATTCCAACTGGTTCTCCAGGTTATACTAATGCCCAAACCACCCTTTCTTTCCATCTGTCAGGAGAATTGATGGATGTGCAAGATCTCCAGGAGGCAGAGAGAGCGCTTCCTTTGTATGCATCAAAGGATGATACCTGAGCATTCATCCAAGCCATTCCTTGTGTTTTAATCGGCAACAATATATAAAAATAATTACCCGCCCTACAGGAAGGAGGCAGGGAGGAGACTCTGTGTGTAGCCTTTATGAGCTTCCCCTGAAGACAAAGACCTACAGATCTGGGAAGAGGGCCAGCTTTGTGGGTGACAATCCTGGAATCCTCAGGTGGGGACTAAAACAGCCATCTCATCCATCTCCCAGCCTCCAGCCATTGGATTCTAGACATCAAGCTTGTTTCTTGGGATATTCCTGGGCTGTCTGAGATATGTTTGAGAGCTGGATCCTGTGGTTGCTTGGGGTCTGGATGCTCGCCCTTGGCAAAGGGCAGCTGTGGTTGATGGAGGAAGAGGCAGACGGGGATTTTCCCAACTTGCCTCTCCAGAGAGAGGGCAGTGATGTCAGGTGTTTAGGGAATATAAGCAACATCTAAGTGTTTTAAAGATACTTAAAAGCTGTCCCAGTAGACTCTGTAGTAATAGGTATCAGGAAAACCCAGGACACTTCTAGAAGTACCCTAGGAAGAGGCTGGAGAAGAATAAAGGGGAAAAGTCCATATCAGTTCTGGATTCTCTAATGCAATCCTTCCCACAATCTGTTTTCTCCTCCCTCATTTCCACGGGCTCCCAGGTTCACTGTGGACCAGATGTTACAGCTGTGTGGTATCAATCTGCTCCTCCCCAACCGCCCAACCTCCCTTCTAACCATCCATCCAAACATTCATCTATCTGTCCATCCATCCATCCATCCATCCGCCCATCCATCCATCCATCTGTCCATTCATCCATCTATCCATCCATCTGTCCATCCAACCGTCCATCCATCCATCCATCTGTTCATCCATCCATCCATCTGTCCATCCATCCATCTGTCCTTCCATCCATCCATCCACTCACACAGACTAGAGAACCACCCCTCATGTTGTGATCTCATCTTTCTCTTGCTCAGAGTCATCCATGGCTTCTAGTCAACCCCAAACCCTTTAGCTTGGGCTTCAAAATTCCTTCCCTGGAATGACTCTCTCACCAGTCTCATCTCTCAGAAAGTCCCCATCTGCCTGTCCTAGAGTTCATGGTTTTTCCTCTCTGTACCTTTGTAAAGGTCGGTGTCCTTGTTTGAAATATGCTTCTCCCTCCTCTATTCAAAGCTCTACTTAAAACTCCTCTCCTTCAGGGGAGCCTCCTGACCTAACCACACAGGCGCTGGTCCCTCCTACACTCACCATCTTCTTGGTCTTCACTGACTGATCCATAAGTGCTCACTGCACCCCTTCCTGTGCTGAAGCCACTGACACAGGGGGACTAATCATAACCCCTCTCCTCCGGTTGCAGTGGGAAACGAAGGAAACAAGTAAAACACACTCAAGTCATTTCCAGTTAAAATGGAGAAAAATTTAACCACCTGCTCACTAAAACACCAAAGGAGATACAGAAAAGAAATGAAAACTTAGACTTTGACCCAAAGCAACACTTAACCAGAATCTGACAACATCTCTGCTAACCCTGAGGTCAAAGGGACTGAGTAAAATAGCTGGTAATGAGTGGTTTTCCTCTGTTTTGCCTTGTAAAACCTGCATAGAGGATGTGAAGCCATTTTCTCCCTCCCCATCTGTCTATTCTAATCAGAATCCAGAAAACTGGACAGCCATGTCCCTACACCACAGTGATGCTTTTTGGGGCAGCCAATGTACCATCCACCACCACCACTCCAACCCCTATTTCCGTATTCACTCAGAGACTTCAACTTCCTGAAGATAACATGGAGGGAAGGAGAGGCAGGGACCAGAAGTGGCTCCTTACTCCTGGGAGCTAAGTTACCCCAAGGCAAGGGCCGTCCTGTGGCAGATCAAGGAGCTTTAGTGGTCACGCATCTAGAGATAAAGCAGCAGTTCCCTACCGTGGCTCCATAGTAGCATCATCCAAGGAGCTTTCTAAAACTCGCACGTGTGGGCCTACTCCTAGAATTTCAGAGTCAGTTGGGTTGGGGGGAGCCTAAGCATATCATTTAAAATTTCCTCCAGTGATTCTAATGTTCAGCCAGTGGGGAGAACCATGGTGTAGACTTTCATATAGTCCTTGCTTGAAAGAAGCAGAGAACCGCTCATTGAGTGAGGAGTAAGATTCCACCGCAGGACACCAGAGCAGATGAGCATTTGCTTAGATGCTGAGAATTGGCCTGGGAATTGTACACACCAACCTGCTTTCCATCTGTGTATCTGAGAAGCTGATTGAACTAGTCCCGGGAGGAGAGAGAGCAAAACTGTGGGAAATTTAAGTTACCTCACTAGTGACAAATACTGCATCTAGGTCAGCTTTTCTCTATTCAAAGATAAGGAGAAAAAGCAGGGGATTGAAGAGATATTTGTACACCCATGTTCACAGCAGCATTATTCACAGTAATCAAAAGGTGGGAGCAATCCGAGTATCCATGGACAGACGAATGAATAAACAAAATGTGGTATATCCATACAATGGAATATTACTCGGCTGTAAGAAGGAATGAAATTCTGACACGTGCTACAACATGGATAAATCTTGAAGACATTATGCTAAGTGAAATAAGCCAGTCACGAAAGGACATATACTGTATGATTCCACTTACAAGAGGTCCCAGAGGAGTAAATTCTTAGAGACAGAAAGTAGAAGGATGGGTTATAGGGGCTGGGGGAGGGGGATGGGGAGTTAGTGTTTAATGAGCATGAAGCTTCAGTTTCACAAATGAAAAGAGCTCTGTGGATGAATGGAGGTGATGGTTACACAATGATGTGAATGTACTTAATGCCACTGAATTGTACACTTAAATAAGGTTAAGGCGGTAAATTTTAGGTTATTTGTATCTTACCACAATTTTTTTTAAAAATAAATTTTTAAAAAAGAGAGAGAAAATTTAAAAGCAGCATTTACAAAAAATTCTGAAGAACAAGGAAGTGGTAATCCTGAAACCCAGAAAAAGATCAAATCTCTGAAAATAATTTATTATTAGAATGAGAAAAAAAAGTAGAAGCTTCTCTGGCATCCTCAGTAAGGTAAAAGAAATTATGACCTCTATGAAATGAGAGCAAAAGTGTACACAAGAGAAAAGGCTGAGACAAAGAACAACAGCATAAAATGGGAGAGAATCGAGGTAACTCTGGGGGATGAACTGCAACGCAGCTGGAGCTGGGTGGGATACGGGAAGGCTGCACGGGCAGTGACGCTGGACAGCAGAGTTCCCTCCCACGTGCGCTGCGGGCGGAAGGAGCAGAACTGGCAGAAAATGGAATCCGTGGTGGCAGAACAAGCCTGGGACACTGTCCTCGAAGCCAGAACAGAAGGACAACAGCACAGAAGCTGTGAGAACAGAGATGAGGTAAGTAGGATAGAGAACTAAATTTGGACTAAGAACTCTGGGCATTCCAGAGCAGGGACCTGGAATGAATGGAGCAGAAGCACAAGATAGCCATAACTGGGGGAAAAGCATTTTTGAAGCTGAAAATATATATTTAAAAAAAAAGTTTATTGTGTTCCAGACAAACTGAATGAAAAGAGATTCATACCTAGACATATTCTGGCAAAACGTTTAATTGTAAAGATAAAGGGAAAAAAGTCCTACGAGCATTCATAGTGAAGAAATAGGCTCTCCTCTAAGGAACAGAATGATAAGGGTGACCTCAGAGCTTTCTGGCACGCTACACAGCAGGGAAAAATAGGGCTGTATCTATAGGATTCTGAGAAAACTAGATTACGATCCATGAATTTTATATCCAGCTAGTTTGACAATTATTTGTGAAGTCCACAAAAATATATTCTCAACTATGGAAGGGTTCAGAAAACATACTACCCATGTGTTCTTCTTGGCGAAAAAAATTACTCAACAATATACTCTGGGCGATCAGGAGAGATAACTAAAATGAAGAGATCAAGAATGGGAATTTCTTGACTTCCACTTCTAGACAGGATGGAGTGGCAGACACCAGGCCTACCCTTTTGCCTCAAGTAACCAAAAACAACAGGTTTCAGGCCTTGGACAACAGGCGGCCCCAACAGTGATTCCTGAGAGAAGGGAAACTACTGACATGAGCCTCGAGATTGCCTGACCTGCTGTGTGGAGAGAGCTTCCATTCAGAGAGGGACCCAAACAGAACTCACGTTCACTCTGAGAGCGGAGACAGCTCAGAGCTCGAGGAAGCCACGGTGGTGCAAATCGGAGGGGTAGAGTACTGACCAGGAAGTGGGAAACAGGGCGGGGAGGAGGAGGAGGAGGAGGAGGAGGAAGGTAGGTAGGTAGGTAGAACAATAGAAATACCAATGAAGAAATATGAAAAAAGGAAGTGTAAAACATGATAGAACTGAGAAAAAATACACCATTTATATTTTTTCAGAATATAACTCATTTCCTCAAAATCATTTAATGTGTTAGCACAGACTGAAAAGATTTTGATGAAATGGATAATTTTCAGGAAAATATAAATGCCCAAAACTGACTAAGAAATAGAACAATAGACTAAACCAAACACTAAAGAAGAAACTAGAAACGTCATCTGAGAATTCGCTTCTCAAAAGAAGGTCTAGGACCAGGCAATTTATCAGTAAGTTCTTCCAAACTTTCAAGTGAAAAATAATCCTCATGCTTTATAAACTGTTGCAGGAATAGTAAAAGCTGGAATGATACTCAATCCGCTCTTTGAACTCAGTTTTGCCTAATAACAAAGTTGGTCAATGAGAGCACAGAAGACAAGCCATAGCCCATTCTTATTTGTCAATATCTTATTAGGATATAAATATTCTAACACTGGCCACAGAATAATGCAGTAGAAATAATCTACCACCACAAACACAAGGTAATCCCAAGAATACTATGATGATTAAAATAACGTATTCTGTTATATATATAATGAGTTCAGTGTATATAATCAGAATATATACTGAAAACCCACCCAGGAACATCCAACAATCCTAGTTTCTCAAAATGATAAAGACTGTTTATGTCAAAGAATATCAAGTGTTATACTTTGTGAGAAAATATTAGAGATTTTCCTATTAACACCCAGAGCAAGATAAATATGTTAATAGTCACAATTGCCAATAATACTTACTATTTGCAAATAATATTGGATACCTCAAAATTCCAAGAGAATCAATGGTAAAACTCTTAAGATTAGCAAAAGAATTCAGTAAAGTGGCCAGATATGAGATGGATGTATACACCTCAATATTTTCCTAAATTCCAATAATAAACAGAAGAGACAACAGTGAAAACATCAGTAATAGCCAAGAAAAAAAGCTCATAAACAAACAAACCCCAGTAAATATTGTGGAGTAATTTGAATAAGAAATATATAGATCCTTAATAAAAAAAACATAAACCACAAAAAGGCTACTGAAATATATAAAAGATGTTTTGACTTGAGGAAAATAAGTTCTGTGTGAGAATAAATTTTATAAACGTAAATTCTCTATAATTCAATTTGTAGACTTACTGTAATTCCAGTTAAGATCTCAATGGGATTTTTTCGGCAGGGGTTGGAGGTAGCATGACAAAATAAAACCAAAGTTCATGTCATAAAATACATAGATGAGAAATTGACTAGAACTTCCCCTATCAAACATTAAAATAAGTAATAAAAAACTTTTAGAGCAAGATCGCAGGATACAAGATCAATATACAAAAATCAGCTGTATTTCTCCACACTTGCAATGAACAACCCAAAATTGAAATTAAGAAAACAATTCCATTTACAATAACATCAATGAGAATAAAATTCTTAGGAATAAATTTAACAAAAAGTACAAAATCTATACTCTGGAAACTATAAAACATTGTTTAAAGAAATTAAAGAATACCTAAATAAATGGAAAGACATCTCATATTCATGGATTGGAAGACTTAATATTGTTAAGATGGCAGTGCTCTCCAAATTGATCTACAGATTCAACACAACCCCTATCAAACTCCCAGCATCCTTTTTTTGCAGAAATTGACAAGCTGATCCTAAAACTCATATGGAAATGCATGGGAGCAAGAATATCCAAAACAATCTTGAAAAAGAAGAAAGTTGGAAGACTCACACTTCCCAATTTCAAAACTTACCACAAAGCTACAGTGATGAAGACTGTGTAGTAGTGGCATAAGGATATCCATGGAGATCAGTTGAATAGAACTGAGAGTCCAGAAATAAATTTGTACTTCTATGGGCAGTTGATCATCAACAAGGGTGTTAAAGCATTTCAGTGGGGAAAAGAACAGTCTTTTCAAAGAACAGTCTTTGGGTGATGAAAATGTGTTGGAACAACAAGCAAGAGAATAAAATTGGATCCCTACCTCACATCACATACAAAAATTAACTCAAAACAGATCAAAGACCTCAAACTCTATAAAACTCTTAGAAGAAAACGTAGCTATAAATCTTCCTGACCTTGGATTAGGCAATAGTTGCTTAAATATAACACCAAAAGTACAAGAAACAAAAGAAAAAATAGATAAGTTGTACTTTATCAAAATTGAAAATTTTTGTGCTTCAAATGACACTATCAAGAAATGAAAAGAATGGGAGAAAATATTTGCAAATCATATATTTGATAAGGGACTTGTATCTAGAATACATAAAGAACTGTTACAACTCAACAATAAAAAAAGACAACCCAATTTAAAAATGGGCAAAGGATTTGAATAGATATTTTTCCAAACAAGATAAACAAATTGCCAATAAGCACACAAAAAGATGCCCAACATCATTAGTCATTAGGAAAATGTAAATCAAAACCACAATGAGAAACACTTCACGCCCGCAAGGATGGCTCAAATAAAAAAGACAGTGACAAGTGTTCCTGAGGATGTAGAAAAACTGAAACCCCCATGCAAAGCCAGTGGGAATGTAAGATGGTGCAGCCACTTTGGAAAATAGTTTAGCAGTTCTTCAAAAAGTGGTACATAGAGTTACCATATGACCCAACAATTTCACTTCTAGGTATATACCCAAGGGAACTGAAAACTATGTCCACACAAATGTTCATAGCAGCATTATTCATAATAACCAAAAAGTGGAAACAACCCAAATGTCCAACAACTGGTGAATAGGAAACAAAATGTGGTATGTCCATACAATGGAATATTATTCAGCCGTAAAAGGAATGATGTGCTGATTCATGCATGAATACATACAGGGATGAATCTTGAAAACATTATGCTAAGTGAAAGAAGCCAGACACAAAAGACCACGTCATGTGTGATTCCATTTATATGACATGTCCAGAACAGGCAAATCCAGAGAGACAGAAAGTAGATTAGTGCTTGTCAGGGGCTGGGGGGGGGGGGGGTGCGGGTGGGGAGTGACTGCTAAGGAGTAAAGGCTTTTTCGGGGGGTTATGAAAATGTTCTGGAATTAGATAGTGGTGATGATTGCTCAAGTTTGTAAAAGTGCTAAAAACCACTGAATTGTCCACTTGAAAAGGGTGGATTTTAGGCTATGTGAATTGCATCTCAATTTTTATAAATACTTAAAGCTAAAATGATTACACCAGTGCTGTATTAGTACAATTTTGAAGGAACAATAAACCAGACCGCAACATTAATTTGTAAAGATTTAATGTATGTGTGTTCATAGAGAAATACACAGAGATGTTAGCAAGCATCGTGTCTGGGTGGTAGAATCGTGGGTAATTTTTATTTTCTTCTTTTTATTTTTTGTATTTTCCAAATTTTCTGCAATGAGTCAGAATAAAAATAAACATGTTTTTTAAAAACAAAGGGCGTCAGTGTATTATTTAAGTCCCGGGCTCCAGAGTGCTGAGAAAGGGTGGCCAGTGAGGGAGAGCTCCAGGAGCCCGCGTGGGGAAGGGCGCCGGAGGGAAGGATTTGGGAGCGGGCAGTAGAAGGGGACTCATTGCTTCACGTCACATTCTCTGTGCCCAACTTTCCTGGATCTCCTGTCCAATCAGCCACTAGGTCCTGGCTATGGCATCTCAAGGCTGTGCCCCCTCCTCCTGACCCAGGGCCATTGCTGTGGTCCAGGCCTTATCTTACAGTGGTCTCCTCACTGGCCCCACTGCCCCCTTCGCTAGGTCCACTGTGTTCTCTCTGAGACCTAGGTTTGTGTCTGAGAAAACCCCACAGTGGCCTCCAGGGCCCGTGAGACAGTCCTTGGCTGCTCATTGAAGGCCCCAGCCCTCTCTGCAGACCCATCTCCTACACGCAGGTCCCCCCTCTCAGGCAGGCCACAGGCGGCGCTGCAAGCTCGGGGAGCTAGGCCTGCACCAACAAGGCTGCCCTTCTTAAATCCAGCCTTTCACCTCCCACACCCCCATTCGCTGCCTCCACACAGCGCTGAGGCTCCTCCCCTCTGAGCAAAAGCTACCCTTTCACCTCCAGCAATTCACCTTTTAGTCCACCTTCAAAACCCATGCAGGCGCTGCTTCTGCCGTGGAGCTTCGCTGATCTTCCCAACCAGAAGAATCCCCACACCCCGTGGGGCTGCCCTTTCCTCCCAGAAGCTGGGCGTCAGGCCGCTGAGATAGCAGCCCTGCGACGCGGGCTCCTAAGGTCCCTAGTTAGAACCAGATGATGTGGGTGCTCTGAAGCCCTGAAGCCTGTGAAGGATATCCGCAGCCACGTGTGTGTATCTGGAGGCATTTTATCTCAATGACTGTTTCCCTCCTGCTCTTGCCTGAGGTTCCAGGGAGAGTGACCCAGCGATGCCACTGTGCAGTGACACTCCCCGTCTGCCGTTAGAGGGAATCGAAGACCAGGTTCTTCACGTCTTGAAACTATGACAAAAGTGACCCAGAAAGGCTCTCCGTAAACTCCCATTTTGTGAAAGTCCCAAGCTCGGTCTGCACCAAGTGCAGCTCATCACGGCCACGGGGGCTGAACCGGGGTTTGAGATCTCTGATGTGGACGGAAGAGCTAATGTGTCCACGGGAGACTGTAGGTTATGGTGCAGATGAGAAAGAGGCGTGTGAGTGAAACACCGATCCCTTTCCTCACTGAGAGGAGACTCGCCTGACTCTGACGGGTGTCTGGAAGGGAGAGGCATTTTGGCCTCATTGCTGACTTGGACGCAGTAATCCTGTGGACTTGTATTTAAATTGTCTAAGTGTTTTGCCCTCTGAAAATAAATCTATTAACCAAAAAAAGAAAAAAAAAAAGAGGAACAGAAACTAGGGTGTCAGACTTCTCCCCTATGCAGAACAGTGGAAGGAGTTAGAGGTTAGACGATGTGGACTCACGACCAGCTCTGACGCTGACCCGCATGGCGCCTGGCACTGCTGGTGCCCAGCGAGTGTTCGCTCCCTGCTTCCCACTGCAGTCTGGACCTTTCGTGCGCTCCTGCCGTGTTCTGGCATGTCCTGTTTGTGACCGTGTCCTGTACCTCCCATCTGATCGTAAACTCACGGAAGGCCAGGGTGTCTGCCTGGCACGGTGAAGGTGCTCACCGTGGATCTGCACAGTGAACGGGACATGGGATGGATGATCCACCCTCACTGCAGGGGTGACTGACTTCCTAGAAGGACCATACCTGGGGTCAGGGGTTGGGGCATCTATCCCTCTCCGGGTAATCTAGTTTTGCAGCAAAGCAAAGCCTGGCGGAGGATGAAGGACCACAGTCAGTTTGGAGTCTGTCTTACTCAGCTCCTCACGGCCAGGGTTTCTCTGAGCTTCCCAAATCATCCTGCCTCCCGCTCCCTCACTGGTGGAAAATGATGCCACCATAGGAGGCGACGCTGTAGGACAGCATGAGTCATGCACTGAGGATACACCTGCCATGACCTTCTATATATCATCTTGTGAATCTTCATAACAACCACTTTATTATCACTAGATTACAAAGCTGAGGCTCAGAATGTGTAGACAATTTGTCCACGATCTTGTGTCCAGAAAATGGCACAGCTGGCTTCCAAAGAAAGCTTCAGCTATTTTCAGAGAAAGACCCTAAAATCGCACACCACACTTTCAGCTGAAAGCAGACAGGTTCTCTGGGCTGCCAGACTGAGTCAGGACTCAAGAACGCTGGTCCCTGTGCCAGGCTCCCCCAGGCTGGGTAGGTGGGGGCCTTGATTAAGGGGTGGGGTGAGTGCCCATGCACAGGCTGGCACCCAGCAAGTGCGCCCTAATTAGTTTCCTTCTTCCCTCTGACTTCCCAGACTCAGAGCAGCCTGGGCACAGTCAGAGTCAGAACACTTGTCAGGTCTTACTAGGAAGAGAGATGTGCTGAGGAGTGGACCCATCTGCCCTGGGCTGGGCATGGAGCCCTTTCTCAGAACTTTCCAGACTTGCCAAAAGGTCACCACTTAGCATCCCAGCCCCCCAATTCTGAAACCAGATCTCTAGACAATACTCAAAAGTATTTATTATCTGTGCCCACACTCTGTCCCTCCCCACCAGTCTGAATTCTGATCAGGTTCCCTCCATGGCCCTGGCAGCAGGTAGCTGCTGGCAGGCTCCAGGTCCAGCAGGGGCCTGGCAGCCTTTCAGGACAGCAAAGAAGAGAATTCCACCTGGATCTTTCCTGCTTTGCCCTGGCCAGGCCTCCCCTCCTGTCATTCTGTATATGAGGATGCCTGCTTCCGGTGCTTAGTGTTCTCCGTGTGCCCAGCGGGTTCAGAGTCAGATGGAATCGGTCCAGGAGGACTTCCTGGAGAAGGTGAGTGTTTTATTGATATAGGCAGTAGAGAGACAAGGCTTGGCAGAAGGAAGAGGAAAGGCATCCTAGGCTGAGAAATAGTTTAAGCCAAGGCTTGGAGGTAGAAGACAGGTGTGGGGAACTGGGGAAGATGGGGTAAGTGACTTCACGAGAGTGAGTGGAGAGCGGGGACACCAAGGTGAAAGGAACATTTGCCCCAGCTAGGCCCTGGGGTCTGTGGGTGGCGTCTGCTCTGAAGAGCAGGATTACTAAGTGGTGCCATCGGAGGACCTGGAGGAGCCGTGGGCCCCCTTCGCCACAGCCCTCTGGTCCACTCTGCTTCCACAAACAGAACTATGACTCCAGGGACGGCTTGGTTTGCTTCCAGCCTCCCCCACCTGCTTTGCCCTGCACTCTAGACCCTGCCTCCCTCCTCAGACCTCTTTCCCTCTCCCCTCCTTCCAGATGGGCTCCTCCCCCACAGGCCAGATGTTCTGAGGGGGTTTTTCTATTAGGCCCTGCAGGGCCCCGGGTAGCAGATGTGCAGCTGAAAGGCAGGTTAATGGGGGCCGGGGGAGCAGGCTGCGGCCGGCCGGGGGCCCATGCAGCTGTGTCGGCCCAGAAGGCCTGGTGGCTCCCTGAGCAGGCCCAGCAGCCTCATTCCATCAGCTGCAGCTGACAGCAGGAAGGAAGGGGGGATGGGCTGGGGGAGCGTGGGCTGGGGAATAGAGCCTCCTGGCTCCCTGGTTGGGGTGGACCCAGAGCTTCCTCTTCCTCCCCACCCTCAACCCCATCTGGAGCTCCGGAAATAATGAACATCCGAGCAGTCTGCTGTGGGAGGTACTTCCCGGGCCCTGCCTCTTCATTCTAGTCCAACAGGCAGCTCATTGGACCGTCTAGGCTGGAGACGTAGACTGGGGAGCCCTCAGCACACAGGTGGTAACTAGTCCGCAGGCAGATAAGAAGCTGCCCAGGGACAAGCTGAGGGGTAGACAGAGCAGAGGGACAAGGAGAGAGCACCAAAAAGTTCTGCCATTTATAGGATGGGCAGGGACGAGGAGCCTGCAGGGAGGATGGAGGAGTGGGGAGAGGGGAGGAGAACCAGGACGAGCAGAGCACGGAAGCCACAGGAAGAGAGGACTTCAAGGAGCGAGGTCAACACCGTCACTCCATGTGACAAGGTCACAGAAGGCAAGAGCCCGTGGAAGTCAGTGCAGTGAGGTCCAGGGACCGCCTTGGTCAGAGGCGTTCTGGTGGACCAAGAGGGCCACGGAAGCCAGACTGGAGGAGATGAAATGGAGGCAACGGGTGTGGACTGCGAGGGAGGAGAGAGAGAGGGTGGCAGCTGAGGGAGCTGGGGCAGAGCCTCAGGACAGGTTGGTGGTCCTGCTGCTGAATGAATACGGCCTGTGGAAGGCA
Organism: Ceratotherium simum simum; assembly: GCF_057802395.1. Lineage (NCBI taxonomy): Eukaryota > Metazoa > Chordata > Mammalia > Perissodactyla > Rhinocerotidae > Ceratotherium > Ceratotherium simum. The sequence goes on from NC_141935.1 coordinate 1,205,993, forward strand.
CCTGGGGCGGCATCTGTCAAGGGAAATGCTCAACGCGGGTCCCCTCCTTCTTTCCCTCCCTTCCGGCTCCTGCCTTCTCTCCTCTCCTCCCCCATCTTTTGTCTTGCACTGCGGTGCCTCGGCTCTGAGGAGAGGGATGGAGCAAAGTCACCTCTGCTGAGGGGCCTCTGTGACCTCTGGTCCCATAAAGGTGCTGCGTTCCCCACTCATGGGGCCATCAAGGCAGGACATCCTGATAAAACCTCAGAGAAAGAGTTAACTTCTCTGAGAGACAAGGGGAGAATGCAAGAGCTTGGAGGGCCAGATCGACCCTTTTCCTTGGGGAGAGATTGCTTTTCGAGGGGTTAGCAGTGATCTCTGTGGGCTGCTGGGACCCCTCAAGGCTCGGCATTCTTTCAACTGCCACCACCCCACCAAACACCATGGGCCCTCCTCTTCCCTCCCCACCGCCCAGACCCTCCAAGGGTCAACAGGGGCCTCCAGCCCAGGCCTCACTGGGGTTGTTTTATTTAAGGGCGGGCAGGGGAAGGAGTGGGCTCCAAGTCCAAAACAGGTGTTTGGGCTAACGAGGGAGGGAAGTCAGCTTGGCGAGAGTCCCCTGATGGCGTCCATTCCAGAACAACTGAGCTTACAGCCATCTGGTCGAACTGGTCACAGAGGCTCTAAATAGATCGTCCCCCTTCAGAGCGATAAAGCACCTGCAGGCCTGGCCTGGGGTCCAGCGAGCCGCAGCTCTGCCGCTAACTCGCTGGGTGACACTGGGAACGTCACCCCCCTTCTCTGCCGCATGGCTTCCTCACCTGTAGAGGAGGCAGCTGGACTGGGTGACCCCCACGTCACACAGTGTTCTAAGGTCCTGTGGTCTGGGGCGGGCAGCCTCCACCCCCGCAGCCTCTGGTGGTGGCCAGAGCAGGAGGCCAGGGCACTCCCACCTTTTCCGGCGGCTGTGTGGATTTCCACACTCCACATGCTAACTGACTGGGAAGTGGAGGGGCAGGTCTTATTAAAATGCAGATTCCGAATCACTAGGTCTGGAGTCGAGCTGGAGAGTCTGCACTGCTCCCATGGGATGCTGATGCTGCTGGCATGAACCACACTTTGAGGAGCAAGGATCAGAGCAGTGGTTCTCAAATCTGGCTCTGTATCAGATATCACCTGGGAGGACGTTTTTTCAAACTAGAGTCCTGGGCCCCAGCCCTCAAGATTCCGATTCAGGAGGTTTGAGAAAGGGCCTGGGAATCTGCCATTTATAAGCTTTCCTAGCATTGTGAGGCAGACTTCACACCCGTGGGCTTGGAAGTCAGATGAGCCATTTACCAAGTCTGTGATCAACTCCCTAAACCTTCATTTGTTCATCTGTAAAGTGGGAATCATGGTACCTCCCTCAGAGATTCATTGCAAGGAATAAAGATGATTTCTGCTAAGCATTAGCCTAGAGCCTGGTACCATAGTAAGAATTCAACAAACATTAACTGCAGTATGATTCTTATTACACACACACTGGGCTGCACCTGGTTTTCATCATTTTAGTCAACTCCCTTTTAGCTTTTATACACTAATTTTACATCATTTCGCTTGCACTGACTTTTCTGTCTCAGAAGCTGAAGTCCATAGTGTATGGGAGGGGAGGAGTGAAGACGGGGATCTGGGTGTATGTGATATTCCCACATCAAACCATACGCTGCTGAAAGGCAGGGCCCTTGTTTTATTATTGGTCTCAGTAACTCCTCTGCCAGGCACTTCAGATACTCAGCAGAGCTTGAACAAACCAACCAATGGATGGATGGATGGAAGCATGGATGGATGGATGCATGGATGGAAGCATGGATGGATGGATGCATGGATGGATAGATGGATGATGGATGGATAAATGGATGATGGATGCATGGATGGATAGATGGATGATGGATGGATAGATGGATGATGGATGCATGGATGGGTGGATGGATGATGGATGCATGGATGGATACATGGATGGATGGATGATGGATGCATGGATGGATAGATGGATGATGGATGCATAGATGGATGATGGATACATGGATGAATAGATAGATGATGGATGCATGGATGGATGGATGGATGGATGATGGATGGATGGATGGACGCATGGATAGATGGATGGATGGACACCAGTGGTTGGATCTCCTCTTCTCTCCGGACACACCCAGAACCCAAACCAGGGATCTGCACTGACGTCTGCTGCTCAGGAAGGGGCATTCACACAGGAAGGAAGAAACTTGCCTCTGTCCTCTCCCCATGGGGAAAAGGTTGCCCCACCTCTTAGCTCTGCCTGGGGCCCATGTGCACCTGAACCAAATCTGAGTTATCGGCTCTCCCATTCTGGGTACTCCTGCTTCCCTCAGATTTCTCAGGACTAGGCCTGCAGGAGCTCCATGGGGGTCGGGGAGGGAGGGCTAAGGAAACCCACAAGTCTGGGCTGAGGTGTTCCCTGAGGGGCCGTAGCACCACACTGCTCCTGGGTGGCCCAGCTTGGGCTAACTCTATCTCAGACCAGCATTTATGGTTGGAAGAACCTCCACAGGATCCCAGGGCCCAGCCCACCATGGACACTCTCCTGGTATCTCCAGGAGCCAAATTACCCATGTTTATACCTTCATCATACGCAGGGGGCTGCCCGCGTGCCCGCCCACCCATCCACCACAGAGCAGCCTCTGCCCTAGATGCATGTAGTAATCAACTCCCGGAACCTTGGGAGATCCAAATACAGCAGCATGTAATCATGGAGCCTGAAATAGCCACACCAGGGAGGCCATCTGCCACCTCGTGCATCCCTAGGGACCCCTCAGCCGGGCCCCACAGCGTGGCTGGGCCTTGGGGCTCTCTCTGGCTGGCAGGCAAGTTGGGCGGTGCTGACAATGTTCATTGGACACCTGAAGAGCTCATGGCAGACTGGGCATCTTCGGGATGGGGCCTTAGTCACAACTGCACAGACCTCAGGGCCTTGCTGCTCCCTCCTCCAGCCAGCTCTGGGCTTTACTTTGCCAGATGCCCTCCCTGAGGCACAGCCAGCTCACGGACCACCGCTCTCTCTCCTCTGCTATCATCCTGCCCCTTGTAGTGGGTGAATGGTGGCTCCCTAAAAGATGTCATTGTCCCAACTCCCAGAACTTGTGAATGGGACCTTATTTGGAAAATGGTCTTTGCAGATGTAATTAAGTTAAAGCTCTCAAGGTAAGATCATCTGGATTATCTGAGTGGGCCCTAAATCCCATGACAAGTGTCCTTATAAGAGGCCACAGAGAGACACAAAGAGAAGAGAAGGCCATGTGAAGACAGGAGGCAGAGACTGGAGTGATACAGCCACCAGAAATGCCAGCCATAAACAGAAGCTGGAAGAGGCCGGGAAGGAGGAGTGCAGCCCTGCTGACACCTAGATTTAGGACTGCTGGCCTCCAGAACTGTGAGAGAATAAAATTCTGTTAAGCCACCCAGTTTGTGGCAATATGCTGTAGCAGCCCTGGCAAACTAATACAGGCGTTCTTTCCATGATTGGTTCTTAATCTTCAGCGCATCAGAATCCCCTGGAGCGCTTGTAAGCTGAGCCTGGTGGTTCTGCCCCTCAGAGTTTCTGAGTCAGCAGGTCCGGGGTGGGGCCTGAGAATGTGCATCTCTAACAGGTTCCCAGGTGATGCTGAGGCTGCTGGTCCGGCGACCACACTTGGAGAAGCACTAGTCTCAAGCTTTATCCGTGACTGTATTAGTCTGTTCTCTCCCCCAAAGTCCACTTCTTCATCCCCCATGATGTCCTCCTCCTTCCTCCGGTGCCCAGGAGATCTGAGAAAATTCCCCAATCCATGCATAACTGGCTCCTTCTCGTGAAATCACTGGGCTCCCCCTGGGGCCTCCTGAAGATCTGATTCGGGGAGGCTGTGAGGTGAGGTGAGTCATGGCTGGGCTCTTCTACCCTCACCACAAGAAGACCCCACTTAGTCCACCCCTGGCTCCATCACTGACCCCCGGGCCCTCTGGAGCAGGGCAGTTCCCCTCTCAGGTCTGTCTGTGAACGGGCTGTAAACGCAGCTGCCACTCCTTGCAGGGGTAAGAGAGAAGAGCTGTTTCTGGTGAAAAGCTCCTAGAAGTGTCTTCATGCTCTTCACCCGTAGATGGGCATTAGCCACAACTAGCCTCATGCCCTTGCTCAAGGGGTCTTCGGGGCTCTGATCATGGCCCAGGGTCTCTAGAGATTAATGCTGATGTCAAAGTGCCAGCAGCCCCTGGCCCCCCAGGAAACTGACATTGTCCCCTTGTTATGGACTAAATGCTTGTTTAGCCCATTCACCCCAAATTCCTATATTGAAACCCTACCCCCCAAAGTGATGGTATTAGGAGGTGAGGCTTTTGGGAGCTGAATAGGGTTAGATGAGGTCATGAGGGTGGAGCCCTCATGAATGGGATTAGTACCCTCAAAGAGTCAAGAGAGAGCTTGCTCCCCATCTCTGCTGTCTCCCAGGTGAGGGTACAGCAAGAAGTCGTCAGGCTGCAGCTCAGAAGAGGGCTCTCACCAGAACTCAGCCACGCTGGCACCCTGGTCTCACACTTCCAGCCTCCAGAACTGCTAGAAACAAATTTCTGTGGTTTATAAGCCACCCAGTCTATGGTCCTTGTTACAGCAGCCCGAGGTGAGCTTCCCTCCCCTCTAGAACCTCCAGGGTCAGCACAGAAGCAAGCAGCCCGGGACCCTTGGGTGTCCCCAGCAGAGTGCTCAGCCCCGGCCAGCCCTGGGGGCAGGTGCTGTGCAAACACCTTGGTCCCCAGAGCCCTCTGATGGCCCATTGCCCAGGGCCCGTCATGCTCATTCAGGCCCCTGGGGACTGCCCGTGAGACGCAGCCCAGCATCACGGTTATGTGTGTGGACATGGCCAGGCTGCCTGAGTTCTGAACTGGCTCTCTACCTGCTAGCTGTGTAACTTTCAAGTCACATCACTCCTCTGTGCTCAGTTTGCTCATCTATAAAACGGGGGAGATGAGACGACTGGTAGTAAGCACCCCACAGCAGTATTATGAGATCGTGAGAGCAAGCACCCACACATGGAAAGTGCCATCGAAGCGCTGGCTATTATTATTCTGGTCATTAGTCTGGGGAACAACTGTGCACTGGAGGAGGGTCAGAGATGTAGACTGAGGGGAGCTGGTCAGAAGTCCCTTGTTTCAGCTCTCCCAGGGACCCCTCGATCCTGGTCCTCACAGACCCTCTGGCCTGGACGGCGGGTGGCCACTTCCTCCTGGAGGAGCTCAGGCCTTTCCTCCTCATCCACCTCACAGACCCCCGGAGACTGGAGGGGTTCAAGGAGGACACTCTCCACTGCACAGAGAACCAGGACCCAGAGAGAGCAGGCACACAGCAATCGTGAGCGATTCAGGAACAGGCAGTGACCCCGCCAGGAAGTCCTTGTGTCTCCACGGCATGACATCCTCTTGGGACACCTGCCTGCCCATCATCTCCTCTGACCCTCCCATTTAGAGATGGGGCCTCAGGCTGAGTGGGGAGGTGAACTGCCCATGGCCTCACAGCTAGCTAGTGACAGAGCCAGGACGTGGATCCAGGTCTCTGGACCCTAAAGCATTGTGGCTTAGAGGGGACACTGAGGGACAGAGGTTCAGAGCATTAGCCTTTGGAATCAGAGCTAAGGTAGAATGCCAGCTTGGTTACATCCTGCTGTGTGGTCTTGGGCCAGTTGCTTAAATTCTCTGGGCTTTAGTTGCCTCATCCATAAGACGACAATGGTTGAAGCTACCTTATAGTGCTTTCAGGTCAAGCAAGACATGCGAATGTGCTCCATGTTCTGAAGGGTCCCACGTCGCCCGAGCCCGGCTGCCTTCCCATGCACACAGGCACCCACACACGTCCCTCCACCCTCACTTCTCATCTCTTTCCCACCGCAGGCAGCCGGCGTGCTGGAGATCAGCTGGCTTGGGCCGAGAGGGCTGTTGTGGATCTACCTCGGGTTCCAGCTTGGGGTCAGGCACTGCTCTTGCTTCATTCCCCAGCTCGGCACCCTGTGGCCAGTTTCCTGCAGCCTTCCATAGGGCGTCCAGGATTGGGCTCGTGTTCTGTTTTCTCCCTTTATTCCTGCCACTGTCTTTTCTGAGTCTTCTCCCTGGACCATCCAGCCCAAACCTCCTGGCCCAGCCCGGCCCAGGCCTGAGGTCTCTCTGAGCAGTTTTCTGGTTCTCCGTGTCCCCCCGCCTCGCTCTGCCTCGCCCTGCCTCCCCCTGCCTCCCCCTCACCCAGTTTCTATTTTCCCCCAGGCTCTGCTGGCTTCCCGTGGTTTCTCTTGGCCTTGGCTCAAGCCTGGCATGACACGTCTGGCACTGCCATCCTCTCCCTCCCACGTCGTCGGGGAGGAAGCAAGTGTACACAGGGAGGGGTGTTGTGGAGGTGGGTGCTGCCCACCCAGGTGTGAAGCCAACAGCTTGTGCGCCATGTACGACTGGGTACCTGGGCCCCATCCCTGCTCCAGCCCCACTGCTGACACCCAAACCCACTTCCTCCGGCCCAGTATCTGGATAGCTGGTAGAGAGTGGACCACAGACAGAAGCTTCACTGAGGCTCCAGGAATGTCCACAGGGTTTGTGCAGGGACCCTCCTTTTGGGAGGCAAGGAATAGCCTTCTCCAGGGACCTGAGCCCCTAGGCGGGCCTGACCTGCTCTGGGGAGGACAGACCACCCCCAGGAGGGGTATGGGCAGGGATGGGCCCCTGTATACTACCTCCCTGGTCTACTGACTTCCAATGGGAAGGAGGAAGTTTCTATGTGCTGGTACTTGTGGGGAAGGAGGGAGGGCCACCCAATGCTAGCCATCAAAAGAGCTTCCCTTGCAGCCATGATGGAAAGGGCATAGCCTTCACAGCCCAACAACACCGGGGGGTAGCCCTGCCTTCCCCACTCCCTGGCTCTGACCTTGGAAGAGCCCCCGAACCTGTCTGACATCGTTCCCTCATCTGACAGGGGGGTGGCAATTATTAAAAGGGTTTTTGTGAGGAGAAAATCAGATCCTCTGTGTCAAATATGTCATGGAGCATTGGCACACGGGGGTGCTCGAAGAACTGTAATTTGCTCACACCCTCTCCATTCAGCCTAGCAACTTGGTCTGGCTTTCCTGTCACTCAATTGGAGGGACATGAATTAAGTTGGACAGAGCCTCCCTGTGAGGTCCCCAGCTTCCCAAAGCTCAGGATACAACACCTACAGATAGAACTTCAAGTTGGGTTATGCACCCTGCTCTTCTCCCCACTACATACGCACACACGAGCACATGCACACACGCACGTGTGCACACACCCCACACGTGCTTGCACGCATGCACACACACACATTGACATCCTGCAGGTAGAGTGACCAACTCCCACTTTGTCCCAGATGTTCGCTCACCTCACCTGCAGACAGCTCAAACTCAGCATGTGGAGAAGGGACCCCAGCGTGTCTCCCCTCCGTCCCTCCCAAGAGCACATCCTCTCGGGTCCGCTATTCACTTACATCACTACTCACCTCTCCCCGTGCCAGGCTCCCGGGGGTGGCCTCTCTGCCCCCGGGTGTTGAAGCCAGAGAACTGCCCACCCGTTTGCCTCCTCCTCTCCCTCAACCCCCATACCCAGTCAATGCTGCTGCCAATAACAATAATGCTGCAGCAACAGAGGGCACCATTGTCAGTCTTTCAGGCGTATTAACTCCTTTCACTCTGTCCTGCTGAGGGACATAGACACCATCACCACCTCCGTGTTACTGACAAACAAACAGAAGCACAGAGCTTAGGTCACTGCCCAGGTCTTACGGGTAGTGAGTGAAGAGGCTGATCTGAACCCAGAGGCCTGAGGACACGGCTTCTTGATACTTCTAGTCCGTCCCCTTCTCCTTTTGCCCCGCGTCTGCCTTTTCCTCAGCTGCTGTCACACCCCCTTGGTTTACAAGCCCCCTCACTGGCTCCCCACCTCCAGGCTGTCCTCCATAACTGCTGCCAAAGTAATTTTTCAGTGATGCAAACTCTGTCACATTACTCTCCTGCCACAAATCCTTCCATGGCTCCCTAGTGTCTTAAGCATAAAGTTCAGATCCTTAGCAAGGTTCATGCCCACTTTTTGGGCATTGTCTGAGAGGAATTTCAGATCTCTCTCCACCACTGCCCCTCCCACCAGCCCCCCAACACGTACACAGTTCAGCCAAACTCGCCTCCTTGCAAATTCTCTAGAACCCACTCTGTTCCTTCTTATCTCTGTGTCTTTGCAGGTGTTGTTGCCTTTGCCTGGAATGCCCCACCCTGCCTCTTCAGCTGATTGACACTAACCCTTTAAGATGCTACTTGGGTTTTCCCTCCCCAGCAAAGCCTCAAAAACATGTGTAAAGTGAATGGATTGATGACTAGTGAATGAATAATATCACATCGCAGCTGTGTGGAGTCTCCTTTTTCAAATCCCTCTCACATTTACTACATACTTGATCTTCAAGACAACACCGTGAAATGGGCAGGAAGACCATTAGCCCCAACTTTAGGGAAACTGAGGGACAGAGAGGGTCTGGGACACAGTGACCAGGGTCAGAGCCAGGTTTCTGTCCCACAGGCCAGTGTTCTCCTCCGAGGATTGCAGGAGGCAAAACCCACTCACCCGCCTTAGAGCTGTGGGGTGGGGCCTGGGCCCCGTCCCTCCCTGACCCACAGGCAGCAGGGAGTGACAGGGCTGCGGGAGGAAGGTAATTACGCAGTTGTCTCCACACAGGGGCTGCCACCTCTCAGAAAGCTCAGGGGAAATGCCTGTAGAGCTTCAGGCCCATGCCTGGTCTGGACGATGAGAGCTTCAGAACCCTGAGCACCCAGAAGATGTGACTCGCAATTTAAAAAAAACAACTTAACCTCAAAATAAGTGTGAAAAAGTCCAGCAAAAGTCTAATTTTTTCCCCTATGAAGACCTCTTTGATGCTTTGGATGAAACGTCAGATTCTGTCCCTCCCCTCTTCCTTGGTGGCTGCCCTTGGGGTGGGGGGCAAGTACGGGCTTTGCTGGCCTTAGATCTTCTGGTGTTGGGCTCTAGGGGTACGTGGGGTTGCCAGGCCCTGTTCAGGGGTGATGCTGGATGAGGGACAGGGGGTGGCTGAGACCAGGGCCCAGCACCTGTAGTGACGGAGGGCAGGAAGGTAGGAGAATGAAGGGAAACAGTGCCAGTGGGCAGCTGGGGAGCATTGGGGTACACGCAGAAGCAGGAGGGTAGGGAGGTCCAGGGCAGATGTAGGCAGGAAAGCCCTGAGTGTGGGGGGCTGTGCACAGCCAGCTGGCCGGGCCCCCATGGCTGGGCCTCTCTTTGTGGTGGAACGGGCCTGCGTGCGGGTCGTGCGGGGGAAGACACCTTTCCCATCTCCTTCCACCTGAGGAGAATCAGGAGAGTTAGAGTCGTCCAATTTCCACATCCATGGACTGGGCAGGGACCACGGCAGGACCCACAGGCTGAGGATACCAGAGGCCTCTGTCCTGACATGCTGTGTGCTGTGCCTCAGTTTCCCCCACTGGCTAACTGTTATGCTCAGTCCTGTCTCCCAACTTTGCTTTCTCCCAAAATATCTATTTACTTTCCCATCAGATGTAGATGTACCTGAAAATGCGGTTGATTCAGCAGACATGTATTAGGCACCTCCTAGGTTCCAGGCCTGTGACGAGCACCATGTGGCTAGACTCCAGCCCCTGGCGGATGGTCACACAGCGGCTGCCAGGTGCGCCACCCTGAGCACCTGTTCCTCCACCCCTGGGCTCGGGCTTGCTTGCACGATGCCCCTACTGGGCAGGACAGGGACTACTGGGCTCCTCAGAGGGACACGTATGTCAGGGAGCCCGGTGAAACTGGGAACGCAGTCCTGCCCCCAAGAAGTGAAAATGGGTGCCCGAACCTAGCGCCCCCACCCAAGCCTTGGGGGCCAGAGCAGCCCAGAGCCCAGATACTTCTTCTTTGAGACAGCCATCTCTAGCCCCAGCCCAGGCTCCGTGGCAGAATGCCAGACACCCCAGGACCACTGCCCCGGTGGCCCATCCTAGGGAGGTCCCATTCTCTAGGTGGGGCTGGCTTGGAGCCTTCCTCCCCCAAAAACCCACACAAGTGTACACACACACAGACACACACACACACACACACACTGACGACAACAACAACAAACCCCAAAGAACCCAAATCCAGGAGCTGCACGTTGTCTGGAACACGGAGTGCGAGAGGGGGCCCACAGAGAGGAGGAAAAAAGAGGGAGGGCGCTGGGTTGTGACTCAGGCCCCAGGAAGCCAGCTCCCGAGCCGGCCCTCCAGTGACTCACAGAGACTGCAGGCTCCGCAGCTCCCATAGCGCCTCTGCGGGGATCCCTCCCAGTTGGTTGTTCTGCAGCATCCTGTAAGGGAGGAAGGGCTTGAAGGACCTGCTCCCTCGACCCTTGCCACACCCGGGCCCCTCCCTCTTGCCCCGGCTTCGGAACCCCAGAGGGAGCCCTGGTCCAGCGCCTGCCCTGTTCGTGGGGGTGCACAGGCTGTCGAGGTATCAGGAGTTGTGCATGGGGCTTGGAGGGTGTCCCAGAAGGGCTTCTGGGGCGAGGCCGGCCAGACAGGACCATGAACAAGCAGAGGCCGGAAGTCAGAACAGAAGTTGCAGTTTGGTCAGGAAAATGTGGGGAAAGTAGGTTTTTCTCCCGAGGCCTCAGTCTTCCCATCTGTGCAGCCAACAAGCTGAAGGTTTCTTTGGGGAAGGGGAGGATATAGATGAGGGCAAGGCCCCCCTAGGGTGGCAGAGCCCCAGGAAAATAAGTTTTTGTGGAGTCCCTGTCTATGGAAACGACTTGAGGCATCCCAGATCAGTGCATCACACAATTCCAATAGCCCAACCTCACACAGTCCCCGAGAAGGAGTGACGTGCCAGCCAGTGCACACCATCCGCTCGGTAGGCTGCTCTCCTGGAACTGGCCTGGCCACGGGAGCCCAGGATGACCCCACACTCAGCAGTCCTGGAGCAACTCGGGCACCTGGAGAACCCCACGTGCAGGGTAGAGGGTCAGAGAGCACGCAGCAGGGAGAAATGGGGTCTGGCACCCCTCCGGGTGGCACTGTTGACCCAAGCTGACCCCAGGCATCAGACGGGGCCTTAGAAATTTTGAGGAAGGCACTCAAGAGCACAGGGAGTCCTCAGAACAGGGGGCCCTGAGCAAAAGCCTACCTTTCTGGTTCTAAGGGAAGAGCTGGGCGAAGAAACGGGAGGGAAGCCCAGGCAGCAGCTGCCTTCTGAAAGCTCTTTACCAGCAGGCTCTAGACCTGGGCCCAGGAATGTGGAGAAGGAGAAGGCAGGCACACAGGTGCCGGCTGCAGGGGTTCAGGGGATGCTGGCGGAGCTGGCAGGAAGGAGACCACTCTGCCCCAGGGAGAGTGAGCGCACTCCCTCCTTAGCTGCCTGGCAGCTCCCCATTCTCATGCACCCGGGCCATGCACAGCACAGAGAGGGGCCACGGTCAGCACAGAGAGGGCCACGCACAGCACAGAGAGGGCCACGCACAGCACAGAGAGGGGCCACGCACAGCACAGAGAGGGGTCACGCACAGCACAGAGAGGGCCACGGTCAGCACAGAGAGGGGTCCCGGTCAGCACAGTGAGGGCCACGGTCAGCACAGTGAGGGCCACGGTCAGCACAGAGAGGGGTCCCGGTCAGCACAGGGCCACGCGCAGCACAGAGAGGGCCACGCGCAGCACAGAGAGGGCCACGGCCGGCACAGTGAGGGCCACGCGCAGCACAGAGAGGGGACCACACACAGCACGAGAGGGGCCGCGGTCAGAGGCCGGGCTCCTCAAGGGCTTGGAGGGGTGAGTGTGCAGTGAGTCCTGCCGTGCGCCCAGCTTGTCGTCCATCCTCCCTTTAAGGTATGTTACCAACCGCCTGCCAGAGGGGAAGTTCAGAGAAGATTCGCATCCTGCTCAAGATCCCTCAGGTAACACCACCACGCTTCAGGAAACGTGGCTCATTTCCTGATCAAGTTTAATAACAGTAACAGCTACTCTGCTCCTAGAACTTTACATGTACTAACTCAGACTTATCCCAGAGGGCTTGGGTCCAGCGTCCAGACACCAACCCTCACACCACAGGGCCTCTCTCACAATGCGGGATGCGGTGGGGGCCAGAGAGTGCTGAGGGGATGGTGGCGTGCTGAGCGGTTCTCCATCCTCCTGTGTGGCTGCCCTGTCAGAGGCACACCTGACATCTCCTTTTACGGACACGTGAGAAGCCCAAACGTGAACCAAACCGCAGCACCACAGGAACAAAGACGCAGGGCTCACACTGGGCTGGGGCACTGAGAGGAGCCCTTGTGAAGCCCCGCTGAGGAAGGGGAAGGAGAGACGGACCCTGGGGCTGCCAAGAACTGGGGCCTCGGGATGGGTCCTGCCTGCCCCTGCCCCGGGGCTGGGCGAGGGTCATGTGAAGGAAGGGCCCCTCTGTGCCCACTGTGTGCTCCTGAAATTCTCGGCCTCCAATGGCCCCGCACACCAGGTTCCACTTGGCTCAGAGGGACCTTTCCGACAACAGTTTTGCTTCACGGGTGGAATTAAAACCTGTGCCTCTCAGGCCTCCTTAAAGTACAGCAGCCACACTGCAAGCTCTGGAGTGAGACAGCCCCGGATCTGCACCCTGAGACCTGCCTCTTTCTAGCTGCGGGACAGTGTGCGAGCTATTTAAACCCCGTGGGCCCTAGTCTCCCCATCTGTAGATTGGGGAAGATGACAATGACCTCACGCACTGATTGCATGGATCAAGCCAAATACCCTCTGTGAAGCACTTAACGCAGCGTCTCGCACAGAGGAAAGACCCAATAACACAACAGCTGATATATTATCACCATTAATATCCGTCTCAGTTTCACCACCTACTGGGTGACCCTGAATAAGCCCCCTTCTCCACTCCCTCACCTTTCATAGGATGAGGCACCAGGAGACACATAACCACCCTCAGTGGTCCAGGACCTCTCCCGCCCTTCACTCCGTCAGCACCTCTATCCTTCCGCCATCCTGAGCTCTCTCACCTGAAGGGTGGGAATTTCTTTACCTGGGGGTCTCAGGAGGCTGCCTGGAGTCTCACCCAGATGCCTCAGGATGCTAGGAGCAAGGACAGAGAGAAAAGGGAGGGACACGGGGCGTTCATGCCTCCCAGGGCCCACCCCTCCAGGGGCCCAGAGGCTGCGTCCAGTCCCTCCACAGGCAAAGCCCCACCTCCCAGGAGCATCGCCATGCATCTGCACCCCTGTCACCTCCTCAGTCCAATCCCAGACCCAGAGGGACTTTAAGGTCTCCAAACTGTACAAGGATGCTCCCCACCTCAACATCTCCAATAGATGCCGCCGCATCTTTGCGGGGTGCTTATCTTCCTCCCAGGGTCAGGGAACTCAGCGCCTCCCCAAACAGCTCATCCATGCCAGACAGTGGGTCAACAGAAAGCCTTTTCTCTGGTGAAATCGAAACCCACTAAGCTGAAGGTCAGCATGGTGGTTGGCTGTGGACCTGGCCCTGTTTCCCTCGCTGTCCTGGCCTGTTGCCCAGACATCACTCCTCCACTGAAGCACAACTGGGTTATAAAAGCTGGCAGTACCTTTAGAGGGAGCAGCCCCTGGGTTTCCCAAATGAGGAGCTGGAGGCGCAGACAGGGGTGGTAACTCGCCCTAAATTATAAAACAAATTAGCGGCAGAATCAGGACTCGGGCTGGAGCCCTGCTCCCCAGGCCAGTGCTGCTGCGAGCACATTTCCCTGCTTCCCTCACCGGCCCTGGTTCTGCCCAGTGAGCAGAGTCTGCCAACCTAGTGCTTCTCAACTCTGGCTGCACATTAGAATCACCTGGGAAGATTTTTAAAATCCCATTGTCCAGGCCACACTGCAACCCGATTAAATCTCTGGGTCTCTGGGTGAGGGGTATCAGGCATTAATTTTGCAAGCTCGCAGAGGCAGCCGTTAGTCTAGTCGAAGTCCGGTCCTCAGCACCGCTCCCTCTTCACCAGGAAGCATGCACTGGGGAACAGCTCTCTGCCTGGAGAGGCATTTGGGGTCAGGAACCATGAACATTACAGTCACAAGGTTCCAGAGAGGTGACCCACCGGTGGTTTCCAGGGGCCCTTCCTTCAGTTCTGTGGAGGTGCCGCGGGATCACTGGGGTAGGGTGCGAGTAGAGCCCAGGGTCCACCACCCTCTCATCACTTTAGCAGAGAAGTCGTCCCTCATCTGTTTTATGCATCAGGACTTCTGCATAAAGTGTTTTTGCTTTAAGTTTCTGCTGCTAATAATGTTGGGAAATTTATTCCAACATCCCCGTTTTAAAGGTGAGAAAACTTAAGGCCCAGCGAGAGGAAGTCTCGAGTCTCCTCCTTGACCTGCTCTGCGGTCTAGTGAGGCCCTGATTGTGGCCTCAGGTCTTCCTGCTGCACATGAAACCCACTTCTGGCCTCCAGTCCCTGCATGGGATGAGGACGGCAGCTCTACCCCCTGGAGGGGAACGGCTCAGAGAATGCCCCTGGGCTCCGGGGCCCTGTGCAGCCTTATCCCACGAGCCAAGCGGGGAGGCTGGGACAGAGCCGAGCACCCCCAGGCAGCTCACAAGTCTCTCCTCCTCAGGTCAGTTCATCAACACCAGTGGAGGCCCAACCCCGGGCCAGACATGGCCGCTGTCCAGCCAGGTGGAGAGTGAAGAGTCGATGTCACCCTAAAGACTACTCAATACAGCACAAAGAGGGCCACACTGGAGGCCAGCCCAGGGAGACCTCCTCAGGGATGGGCAGAGAGACTAACTCCCTCCCCCAGTCAGGGCTCTAGGAGGATCAGCCCCAGCTAGGGGAGCAGCTAGCGCCTCTCCCAGAGCCTGTCTTTACCAAGGCAGCCTGGGCTGGGAACTCCAGACCACAGACGCCCAGGGGCATCTCAGGCCAGGAGCTCAGGCCAGGAGCAGCGCGTTGGGAAATCTGCCCCCAGTCTCTTGGGGACATGGGGGAAGGCACGTCCTAGAGATGTCAGCCCCTGCCTCCCAGATCTGGGTCTGGAGAGGGGAGACTGAGGCCTGACAGGAGTCTTTCTAGATGGGAGCAGGCCAACCCAACAGGTAGAGCAGGACCCTATGCCTCGCAAGGCTCCCTGGGAGGACAGCGGTGGGGAAGCCTGTGAGGAAGAGGGGCTGAGAACACTCACACACAGACATCCTTGTGTACTCACACACACACAGACACACACTCACGTACACAGACACACTGTCACACACACACACACTGGCACGCTCACACACTGGCACACTCACATACACAGACACACTCATATTGTCACACATGCGCACTTGCGTACTCACACAGACACACTCACACGTGCACACTTGCATGCTCACTCACTCACTCACATACAGACACACATATACATACGCACACTCACACACAGACGCTCGCTCGCACATGCACATATACACACACACACACACTCGCACACTCACACACACACTCCGGGCCATGGATGCCTCCCCCTTCTCCCTCCTGTGAGAGGCAGGAGCCATCTAGACGTTCCAGCCTCCTCACGGGTTGGCTCCACCCCAGGCGGTGGGGTAAGGACGCAGGAGTTCTGGACACAGCGGCCCCTTGCCCTGAAAGGACCCAGGGCAGGCACCCTGGGAGGCCCAGGCATTTCCCACACCCCTGGGCAGCAGGCACTGTGGCTTCCCTTAGGGCAGCTCCGATGGTGGAGATGGGCAGCGCCTCACAGCCCCGCAGGACAGATATTCCCGCCAACAGTCTCAAGAAAAGGCATGAGGCTGACGCTCCCCGCAGGGGCTGACTCTCCTCATCCAAGCCTGTGGGGCTGAAGACCTTGGGACCAGCGGAGCAAGAAGAGGGTCCCAAGAGTAATAATACCCCCAGGAGACGCAGGGGCTCTGCACCATCACCTGGAGGGGGTAGGGAGGGAATCCCCTGGGAGGGAAGGGGTGGGGCAGGGAGTCCTGCAGGGACGGCTAGCCCTCAGAGAAAGGAAGATGCAGCTCAGATAAGAGTCCAGACACAGAGAAGACAGGAGTAGAGGACAGTCTCCTGGCACAAGGGATGGTGATGCGACGGTGGGCTCCGCCGCACTGTTTCTCTTGCAGGTCTGACAACGAGCACGGGGCGGACACCAGATGTCAGAAAGCACCTCCCACCCAGACGCAGGTGGGTCCCTGCTCTGACGCACCTGAGGAAGAGGATCAGGTCCCCAAGGCCACCCAACTCATCCTGAACTAGAGGCTCTGCAGGCAAAGGACTGGCACAAAGGCTTTGGGGGGCCAGCGGGTCTTCCAGGATGGGGCAAAGTGGGGCTCCATGGCAGAGAGGGAGAGGACAGTGTGGCTGAGCCAAGGGCACCGTTTGCAGAGAGGGGGCAGGAGGCTGCGGTTTCTGCAAGGCTTTGATTCATCGCCTAATGCAGGAAAAAAGAAAGAGGAGGCTCATCTGTAAGCCGCCGCCTTAGGAATGGGACCCGAGTCTCACATCTTCTGAAGGCCCCGCACGCGGAGCCTGCTCTCTGATCTGGGCTGCAGGTCTGAGCCTGCTGCTGGGCACAGATACACCACCAGGCAGGCCGCCCACCCTGTGCGTCTGCTTCAGATGCCTCCCCACCCTGGGCAGCCATGCGGATGGGGAACGAGACAGACGGGGAGAAGAGCAGGAAGAAGGAGACCTGAGTGTCCGGGACCGAGGGGCAGAGAGAGGGAGAGCAAGGTCAGAGATAGAGAAGAGGAAGGAGGGAGAGATGAGGACACTGACGCTGCGGACAGACCAGAGAACCCAAGGGCAGAGGAGAGAGTAAGGGGCGGACGAAAGACCAGAGAGCTCTCAAGCCAGAGACTCAGAGGCAGATGGAGAGAAAGGCTGAGAGCCAGGGGTGCCAGAGACGACAATGTGGAAAAAGGAGGAAGTGCTTAGATGTGGACCATGGACTGTTGACCCCACGGGCAGGGACAAGGGGGCAGGGCCACCACTAGCACATAAACAACTTCGAGGAAACTAGAAAAAGATACTCCTTTCCAGGTGGAGGCAGCCCCGAGCCAGGCGCAGGACTAGATTTCAGCTCCTCCTCACCCCTCAGCCAGAGGGTCTTGTACAATAAACAACCTGCTCAACTGTACAAAGAAGACTTGCATGTCCTGTCGGGGCTGAGGGAGCAGCAGAGCTGAGGAATGGCTCCCACTTTCGGGAAGTTCCAGATACTCATTCTATTGCCCCAGGATCAGCCCCAAGATCTTCATTTTCTTCCCAAACCAGTCCCTGTGGTGACATGCCCTCCCAAGGAACCTCTCCTACCTGACAGACCCTGTGCACCCACCTCCCCCACCTCCTTCCACCCTCACTTATCATAGGAACATGAGAGGTTTTAGGGAAGACAGTCTTGGCTGGGACGAGGTGAGCCATGGATTGGGAGGGAAGGAGATGGTGCCTTCCGTTTCCTTCTCTATGACGGGCCACCAGTTCAATGGCAGGGGATGTGGGTGAAATAACACCCGGTCCTCTCCCATTCCCACTTTCCTCTTCTGCAAAGGACAAAGCTGGGACGAAGAAGCTGGAAAACTGAAGGGGGAGCTTGTTGACAGGGGGAACGGGGACTCAGTGCTGTGGCCACGGAGACCAAGGTTAGGATCAAGAGGAGGAATGGATTCGTCCTTTCCAGGAGCGGTCTCACCGCTGTCTGGCCTGAGAGGTCTCAGGAGTGCTGGGTCTGTACCTGACCTCAGCGCACAGAGACCCACCTGTGGGCGTTACTCACATCACAAAACCCAAAGACCCGTCCCTTCACTGCGGGGCTGCTACACAGCTCAGGTGGGGTTAAATGTTTGCTTACAAATCAGAGAGTCTGTTACAGATGAGGTGAAAGAACAGAAGCGGAAATAATTAAAATGAAAAGTGAAGAAAAGGAAATACACAGTGTCACACCGAGACTCAGGCCACAGACTTCAGTTAGCCCCCGCCCTCAAAGTCCCTGTCTGTGTAACGGGGGGCGACTCACTCACAGGATTTTCAGGCTGTGGAGACCAGAGAACGCTCGTCCCGGGATGTGTGAGAGGTGGTTCCCGGAGAGACGCCTGCGAATCAGAGAAGAGGGTCAGTGACGCGGGGCAGGGAAACATGGAGGGGTGGCCCCCGTCGTCGGTGTCCTGGGATTCGAGAGCAGAGGACGAGGTGACGACTACCTTTCACCAAGATCCACGGTGTGTTCAGTGCTTCACACCCACCACCTCACAGTTCTAAGGATCCCCAGATTTCAGATGAGAAAACTGAGGCTCGGAGAGGTCCCATCGCTTCCCCTAAGGGTCACCGAGCAAGGCAGTGGCAGAGCGTGGTGTCCTCACCAGATCTGATTAACTTGGGGCTCCCGTGTACTCCTCAGGGCCACGGCCACTCCGTGCCAGCCTGGGTTACCCACAGCCTGCCCCAGCTCCCAGGCTGCGTCCTCGCCTGTCACCAGGGGAGGGTAGTTATGGGGGTGTGTGTCTGTGTCCCCCACGCCTCAAGCCACACCGCTAACCCCCACTGACCAGGAGGCGCGGGGAACAGAGTGTGGGGGTAGTCTAACATTCTGGTCCAATAAAGCGTGTCCACGTTTGTCATGGGGTGAGTGCCAATTCTAAATGGAGCAAATTCGACAAAATGCTCTTAATGTGAACACCCGACAGAGCAGGGCTCAGTTGTTGTGACTGGAGACTTCGGGGTCTCCAGCGTCACCGGTGACAGTGTTGTGTGCATCGATTCTTACCAAGAGGCCTGCAGAGGGAGACCATGCTGACACGCCTCAGAAGCCATTTTCTAAAAATGTATCTCTAATAGGAGTCTCTCTATTTGAGTCTCATTTATGGTTTTAAAAAACCAACCATGTGGAAAGACATTACGGTATTTGAGGTCTCCAAGCTTGGGTTCTGGTCGTGGCGTTTGCCACGGAGGGTCCTTTAGAAGGGGCCTTCAGAACGGGCCAGCCCCTCTCAGGGAGGGAGGACGGAGGACCGGCCCTAAATTCCCAGGCTGTGCCCCGTGTCACCTGCCCGGCTCCTTGGCCTCTGCTCCTGCTCTCACTCCTACCCGAGCCATGTCACCTTCACCTCAGAAGGCCCCTCCGCTGCCTTTCACTCTGTCACTTCCTCCGAGAACTACCTCCCCCAGGAAGGCTTCCCTGCACACCAGAAGCCCCTCCACCCTGACCACGCCCTCGCACAGAACCCCTGGTGCCCACACCTCACTGCCATGGTCATTGGCTCACTTGCTGCCACACAGCTCAGCAGCCTCACCTGGAAGCTCTGAGGGCAGCAGGCAGGTCTGTTGTCTTGTTTTCCCCCAGAGCACCTCGATCTTGCCTTTCACACAGAGGGAGCCCCATAAATGCTTGGTCTAGAAAGCTCAGCCAGCACCCCAGGAGTCAATGGAATCATCATTCCGGCGGGGGCAGGCTGACTGCTTTCTTGGGGAGCACTGTCTAGGGTGCAGATGGGGAGATCTGTTGGGGAGTCGTGGGACCCGAGTACAGTACCGGGAGCCCACAGCTGGCGCAGTTTAAGCAAACCTTAGTAGAGCCCCAAGGATCGGTGGTGGTGCCAGATCAAGAATCACAGGCCTGGACTGACGGTCAAGACCGGGGTCAGAGTGACGGCACTCTAACCGAGGAGAGGACTCACTCACGAACACCACCGGAGCATAAGCCAGGCTCAAGGAGTCCAGGCTGAGAGTGGCTGCCCCAGGAAGGGATGAACCAGATGCACTTAGAGGAGGAGGCACGGGTAGAGAGGAGAGACTGAGTGCAGAGAAGGTGGTGGGCATGCCAGGTTGGGGGAAAATCTCCTGTTCAAGTGCAGGAGGGGCACCGGGGATGGCAGACAGGACAGGGCTCACTGGAGCAAAGGCGGCCAGGTGGGTCTGGGCCAGGTGAGGATCCTCAGCTATGGGAGCCACAGAAGGCTCTCAAGCTGATGAGATGCACCCTGAAGATGTGCAGAGCATACTAGAAAGGAGGTGGGACACCTGTAGGTCAGGAGGCTGGTGCAGCCCCCGGATGTGGGGGGACATCAAGGGCAGAGCAGTGGGAATAGAGAAGTAGAGAAGGCGAGTGGAGACATTTCAGAGAAAGAGCCACCAGGACTTGGGGAGTAGCTGGTGGCTAGACACCAGGGACGAGAGCAGGTCAAAGACGACCTCCCGAGAGAGGCGAGAGAGGAGCTGGTTCTGGTAGGAAAGAAAGCTCGATTTTAGGGTTCCTATACCACGTGGCCCCACGCTACTCCCCCCTACCCGAGGGTGCCC
This sequence comes from Ceratotherium simum simum, assembly GCF_057802395.1. Taxonomy (NCBI): domain Eukaryota; kingdom Metazoa; phylum Chordata; class Mammalia; order Perissodactyla; family Rhinocerotidae; genus Ceratotherium; species Ceratotherium simum. Next base: position 1,226,290 of record NC_141935.1, read on the forward strand.
ACCTGGGCCAGGTATCCCTGATACCCTGCTGTCAAGAAGAGCCTTAGCTTCCCAGGCCCCTTTCTTTTGAGCTCCGCCCTCCTCCTGGGAGCCCTGGTTCCTACAGCTGTTAGGGGCCGCCTCCAGCCCCGCCTCCACCCCAGCACCCAATCATCTACTCACAGCTCCTCCAGGAAGCGCAGGTGGCGGAAGAGGCCAGGCTGAAGCTCCGTGAGGTTGTTCATGCTCAGGTCTCTGCACGGAGAGAAAATGGGAAGGAGCTGTGAGCTGTCCCTTGCCCCACCCCACACTGTCCACCTCCAGATCCCCACAGAGCGCCCTCGGAGTTCCCCTGGCATCCCCACACTGGGCCATCCTAACTCCAAAGCCAGCAGCTGCACTCGCTACGAGTGGGAAACAGGCCGGGTCAGGGCTTCTAGGTCCACAGTGTGTTCGGTCTGCAGGCTCCCATTCCCCGGGCCCCTCCCTCCCTGTGCTCGACCCTCCTCCCTTCATGAGAGAAACTGACCCCCTGACAGGGGAGGAGCCAGAGAACAATTCACAGAATTTCAGAGCAGGAGGGGAGGGGTCACCTAGTCCAAAGAATACCTCATGCTCTCTTTTTACCAGTGGGGAAAGGGAGGCCCAGAGGTTACTGCTGATCCGGTCTGTGGGGCAGGCTCACACAACGCCCATGCACCAGTGTGATCAGCAGTGGAATGGCCGTGGGGGCCAGCCTTTTGTTCAGTCCCAGAGCCAGCGGGAGCCACTGCCCTCCGAGGTCTCAGCACTTTCTTGTCTGCTGCCTTCCCTCCCTCAGCCTCCTCTGCCTCTCTCCAACTATAGGACGTGGTCTCTGGGCACACCACAGCAGAGCCTCATACCCCAGTGGTGGGAGGAAGATCCTGAGCCGCCCTGGACCATTCCAACCTTCCCGTGCCACCTGAGAGACCCTGTGGGCTGTTCCCGTCACTGTCCTCTGAGCCGCCCTGCACAATAGTAACAGCTGACAATTCCCCCAGGCCTCCTCTATGTCAGGCACTGGTTAACCTTTTCCCAAATAACCCCACTGAGTTCTCACAACAACCCCAAGGTAGATGCCATTGTTATCTTCATTTTATGTTCAAGAAAACAAAGAGGGAAGAGCATTGAGCTTTGGAGTCAAAAGGCCCCGAGGTCACCTCTCTCCTCCTTGGGCTCTCCAAGAAAGCCCTTAAGACCTAGGGCTCTTAACCACTATGACCTTCAGTTTCCTCATCCATAAAAATGGGATGAATAACACTAAACTCTTGGTCCTTGTAAGGATTAAATGAGGCAATGCCTACAGACTGCCTAACAAATAGTACACGCAGGATAAATATTTGCTTTCTTCCTTCCACCTGTCCCTCAGGGACCTGTAGCCAAGTGCACCAGTCCCACAGGCCTGGAGGGAAGTGGAGGGGTTGGTGCCTTTGTTCACGTGTTGGCATTTTCTTCTGTTTGTGCCTGGGTGAGCAGCGAGGTCTGAGACGGCGTGTGTGTGCCTGACACATTTGGGTTCCATCCTCTTTCAAACTCCCACAGCTGCTTTTCGCCTCTGCCAGCCGCTCCCTGGGGAGCACTGAGGTGGCTCAGACCAGACCACCACCCTGCTGGCAGCCCCCAGGCCTTCCCGTGGCTTTCTCCCGCCCTAGGAAGGCTCTTTCTTCCTCCAACCTCCGTGTCTCCACTGCCCACAAGAAACTCGTGCGCCTCCTGCGTGTGCTCAGGAAGGCAGGCTGGAGATGGCGGGGAGCCGCGCACGGAGCCCGCCTCCTGTCTATAAGCGTTTTATCTGTGATAAAGCTTGGAGTCCGGACACCATGTCCTCTGAGGAAGGAAGACATTCCGCGCAGGGCTGAGCCAAGGAAGTGGTACGCGGGACTCGGGGCTGGTTCTTGTCCCCGGCTCCCTGCCTGCTCTGCGTGGAGAGGGACAGGCCATCCCTGAGCCCGCCACCACTGCCGACGGGTGGAGGAGGGCCAGGCGGCAGGCAGAGCTGGTGTGCTGACGGCCACAGTGTAGGGAGCAGAACCAAGAGAGCTCGTTGACGGACTGTAAGTCCGAGTTTGGTTCTCGGGATGTTTTCGGGCTCTACTACCCTGGGGTTCTGGTGGAAATGTAAAGATGCGGTGACACTGGACAGTGGCTGGGGAAAGCATGGTGAGGCCCACAGCAGCCCAGGCCCCAGAACCTGGGTCTGACGGGACTCCTCCCCCTGGAGGCCTGGCCTGGCTCCTCCTCAGCCAGGCAGGGAGGCGCGTGGAGCCGCAGAAACGAATACCTCTCAATGTTTACCCCGTGCATTTCTGGACGTGTCTTCACAGGCGCGGAGCGGGAGTTCAAGGAGCACGCAGGGCTGTGACTCAGGCCTCATCACTCAGCCGTCCCTCCAGGGGCCGCACCTCAGAGCTCTGATGTGGCTCCATGCCCCCCTCCACCCCGCAGACCTGACTAGCGGCCTCATTGTTCTCCCCTGGGGAGGAGGGGCCTGTGCCCCCAGCCCGCCCCCACATCCTGCCCAAGACAACACACAGCCCAGCTGCATGCTCCATCAGGGGGGCCAGGAGGGTGGACTTCAAATGGTGGGGGGCAGGGGGAACCCCGTCAGAGCCTGGCCCTCTCACAAAAGGAAAGGGGTGAGGCTAAGGAAAGGGGAAGGAGGAGGAACGCGCGGAGCTGGAAGAGGGAGGTGCTGGGCTGACGCCACAGGCCCCGGGAAGGGGAAGGGTCTCTCGTGGGGGAGGCCGTGGGGGGTCTTGGGGAGCACATCTGAATGCAGGCTTGTTCTGTAAAGTTGGTGGTTCTGAGCCACGACGCTCCTGGGAGGGCAGCCGTCCTCGTCAGCCCGGAGAGCACAGCTCAGACATTGGGGTCATGCTGGACCCAGGGAACAGAGGCCCTGTGATCCTCAGGGTGCCTGGGCTTGGTGGAGGCCACAGGAGCTGCATGCATTCACGAGGGGCATGCACTGGGAGACAGGAGCTCTGGGGTGGCTTGTCTCGTGGGGTGCTAGGCATGCGTGCCACGTGTGAGGGCACATGTATATCTGACACGTGCACATCGGAGCATCAGAGAGTTAAAAATCATAAACTTTCTTGAAACATCCACTGATTACAAAGACAGAAACTCTTCAAGAGAAACAAATGGCCTCACTCAAGTCTTGTCCTTTTGGTTGGAAAACGCTTTTCGGCTGTGTGACCTGGGGCAAGCCTGGTTCCCTCTCTGGACTCTGGCCCCTGCCTGTCTATCTCCTGGCCCCAGGAAGGAACGCAAGGAGCGCAGTGACGCCGTCTGGGATCTGACTTCTGGCTGAGTTAGATGCCGGATGCCTGAACTCAAGCTCTGCTCAGACACTGTCACCCACGACCACTGCATACACACCCAGCCCTGCTCTCCAGGACGGACTTCGGGGGCACATGACATGCGGCTGCACAGACCCACGTCTGGAGGGCCTGGGCATCATTTGCTGCTCTGCTGTTGCCATTCTGAAATTCTTAATACTTTTCAGATGAGAGGTACCATGTTCTCGCATCCCTGGACCCTGTGAGCTGCTGCTCTCACTGAACAGCAGGGGATTGAGAGGATGGGTGCAACACCATTCCGAAGCCTTCTTCCCAGACGCCCTTGGGGTACCCACAGGGGTTATGTGTCCTCTCACTGGACACAGCCATGGGGGGCAGGAGAGGGCCAGTGGGGCGAGGCCAGCAGGAGGGAAGGGAGGGGAGAGGGGGCAGCCCTGGGCATGGGAAGGGGAAGTTTCTGGCTGCGTATAAGGAAAATGTTCTCTGAGCTTTACCCTGTGAGGCAACTGGACCACCCCAGGGAGCTGGGTGAGGCGGTGTTGCCGTGGAGACCAGGAACAGGCTGGGTAAGGGGGGGATGCTGGGGAGCTGAGGGCAGCAAAGCCCTACCTGGAGGGGGAGGGTACAAGGGGACTATCCCCCCGTGCAATCTAGCTGATACTCAAGGCCCTGGGGGGTTTGTGCTGCTTGCATTTTCCTGTTGGAGGACAAAACAGTGGAAGGCAAAGGCCCTGGGTTCTGCTGGGCCGGACCTGAGAGAACTGGCCCCAGCTGGTCCCGGTGAGGGGGGGGGCGCCCCTTTTGCATGGTCTCCACCGTTGTCTCAGGTTGCCCATCTCTGAAGCCAGGTAAACGGCAGTTAGAGTGACCAGGAGGTGAGACCCGGTCCCCAGGCATGGCCATGCTCCAGGCCACCTCCTCTGTGAGGGCTTCCCCAGGCAGAGCTGGTGGGGTGGCCCCTGTGTATTTGGTAAACTCTCTCCCAACGAGTTACTGAGCTCTGTGTGTGAGCAGCACTGCGCCCACCGTTGTTATCACCCCAGCTCGGCACTAATGAGCTGTGGGAGCCTGCTCACGTCACTCGACATCACTAAGCCTCTGTTCTCCCCTCTGTGAAATAGGGATAATAATGGTACTTTCCACACAAGGCTTGTAGTGAGAATTACCTGAGTTAATAAATGTAAACATGTCTTATTATTCATGTTACACTCATCTAATAGAATTGTAATGATTGGTGTCTAATGACCCAAACAACTATGAGTTTCTCCAAGGCCAACTCTTACTCTCAGTCCTCTCTGTACCCTCCAATCCTAGCAAGGTACCTGGCAAATAGGGGTGCGCCATAAACATTTAAATGAATGCATCATGGACATAGGTGAGGCAACCTCCCAGGCTTCTATTCCTGGGCTGACAGCCCGCCCTCTGGGGAAGTCCTTCCTGATGTCTCATTTGAGCATCTCCCACTCCTCTTTAAGGACATAATCTCTATGAAGAACCCACTTGGTGCTGAGTTCCCAACTGGCGCACAGTCGTCGGGGCTGTTGCTAAGGATGCTCACTGTCTTCTCGCTGTGGCATCCTCTCTCCTCTGAAGGATCCCTCCACATCCCCAGTGGCACCATCGGGCTGCTCCTTGGCCTCCTCATCTCAGGCAACAGCCCCCAGTTAGGGCCACAAGAGCCTGCACTGACAGCGCTTCCCCACATTGCCTGCCACGCTGGGAGACAGCCCAGGGTTGGCAGGGAGCAGCACAGGCCAGTGTAGAAAGAGCCCAACAGCGGGGATCCCTCATGCTGAAAAGGGCAGTAGACAGGCTGGCTGCCCCGGGGACGTCTGGTGCTCAGAGAACACGTGCTGAGTTCCTGTGTCCACAGGAGAGGCAAGTGACGGGGCAGAGAGGAAAGAGCACGGGACTGGGGGGACCTGGTTCAGTTAGACCAAGGCCGAGGTCCCCGCAGCCCTGCAGGTCAGTAAGTGATCTTCTACTGGCTGCTGGGTGCCCAGCACAGTGCCAGGCATCGTGGGGACTGGAGGAGTCTACAGTGTTGTGGGGGAAAGATTGTTTGCTCACAAAGTAACAGCAGAAACCCGCATGTGTACTCTGGTTTGTGGCTTATAGACTGCTCCTGCAGCTCTATCCCTATTCAGTTCTAAACCGCGCGTTCCAACTCTACGACAGGGGCTCAGGGGTGGCTTTCTGGGGCAGAAAGGAGGGAGGGGCGTGTAGAGACACGAGGAGCTCCCTGAACGGAGTTCACAGTGGGAGGCACCCAGACGGCACCCCCTGCACACAGTGGAAGGCACCCGGACAGCACCCCCTGCACACAGTGGAAGGCACCTGGACGGCACTCCCTGCACCCAGGGTCCAGAGTTCTGTGGTCGCCAGGGCCCTTTCCCTGTGCAGGGCTGGTCCGTTCATTACAGAGGTGTTAGCACTGCAGGCCCTGCTCATCCGTGCCTGTAGCATCTCCAGTTACTGCAACCATCAGACACTCTGTGCATTTCCAAACACCCCGGAACGGAAGGTGCTATCCTCCACCCGCACGCCTTTGATTTACAGGTGAGGAAGCAGATCCAGAGATGGACAAAGTTACCTAAGGCCACACAGCAAATGAATGGCAGCGTGGCTGCTAGAATTAGGTCTCTAAACTTGGAGTGATGCTCTCTGCACCCCACTGCAGTGATTTTGAGTCCCTAATGGGCCCCTTCCGTCCAGTCGACTCCTGGACAACACTTCCTCATCAGAGATGGCTCGGTACAAGCTGTCTCCAAACACACTCGTTGACACAAAGTTCTTTCCGATTTTTGCAGTTTTCACCAATTTCCAAACAAGGGAGTGCACTCTAATCAGGAAAAGTGTATCTGTGTTCACATACGCAAAAGCACAGCTCATCCCCTAAGCTTCACACGAAGTCCTGCGTGAGAACAATGCTGTGTTTTTAAATAAAAGGGCTGTTGCTTTATTTTGTCATTTCTTGGCTCCCTTGTTTGTAACAAGAATGTCTCCCAGCCTGTCTGGAATCGCAGGAGGGCTAGTGATGGTGGGTGCAGGGGACAGTAAGAGAGAGGCTGGAGGGGTGGGCGGGGCGGGCCTGGCACCTGGACTTGGGGGGCATTTGTGAGGGGAGAGAAGGTCCTGGGGTTGTGTCAGCCTATGTGCAGAGTGGAAACCCAGAGTCGACAGGTGACCCTTCATTCAGGTGGGACAGGGAGGGATAAAGGCTAAGGAAGGAGACATTCCTAAAAGTCAGAGAGAAAGGAAAAATAGAGGTGTTTTTGGCCCTGGGTTAAAAGATCACAGCTGTCAGGGAACGTCACTCATAGGTATTGTGATATTTCGTCTATGTGATGTGGGTCTCCTCACACTCAGATGGCAAGGAGGGACGAGACCCAGGGAGGTCCCTCCCACTCAAAGATGCTCGATTTGGGAAATCATGGTTTGGTGCCATAGGAACCGACTTCAGGCCAAACCTGATGGCTCCACCTTCTTCTTGAAAGAGGGAAATCTGACTGACAGCACGCCAAGGGAGAGGGTGCTGGGCAGAGCCGGGGAGTGGACAGCATCAGAGAGGGAGACTGAGTTCTGCGCTGGCCCTGACCCTCAGCACCACAGGGTAATCCCTTTGTGAAGGAGGCAGGCCCATCCCAGCTATGGGGGTGTCTCTGGCTCTGCCGGGCAGAGTGACTAAGCTGGGGTGGTCTGCAGAGCCCCTGAATCCCAGTTGGAAGTGTTACAACAGGTCGGGTGCAAAGGGCTGCTGCTGCCCCAGGCGACTGGTTGTGACCCTCAGAGCACTAGTCCTGGGCAGTGGAGAGCTGTGCCTGTGGGCGCTGTCCTCTCCCGCGCCCAGAGCCAGGCAAAGTTTCTCAAGAGTGGAGCATGGCGCTGGGATTGCATAACTATGTGCTTCTCCCCCGTGGCTCCTGCCTCTTGCCAAGTCATGCCACCCACAGGCGGAGAAGTTGAAGGGACCCAGGCCTCCTGGGCCTAGCTAGGGCCGCAATGTGGCCGAAGGGCAGCCCACGACATGAAGGGACAGAGCATCTGGGAGCCATGGAGGGCTCTGGACCCCGTCTCCTCTCTGCCCTCTCTCTGAGAGATGGTGTAGACCTGCGCTGTCCAATAGAGCAGTCACTACCCACATGTGACTATTTACATTTAAATTCATCAAAATTAAATCCAATTTAAAATTCAGCTCCTCGGCCACACCAGCCACATTTCAAGTCTCAATAGCCACACGTGGCTAATGGCCACCACTTCGGACAGCGCAGATCTAGAATACACCCACCGTCACAGGGAGTCCTACTGGACAGTGCTGGGTACGGCCTCTGCAGTTGCGCTGACCCGCGTTTGGTTCCTAGCTCTGTCGCTTACTGGCTATGTGACTTTGGGCAGGTTACTTCACCTCTCTCTGCCTTGTTTCCTCACTGGTAAAGTGCTCAGCCAGTGCCTAGCACACGGTGAATACCAACCAATGTGACCTGTGAGCACCACTCCCCAACCCTGCCACCAACCAAGGCCTAGCTGAAGTGCCTCCTCCTACAGGAAGCCTCCAGGCTTCAGCCACTCTTTTACTCATCCCGCCACGTGTCATTCCACCAACACCTACGGAGTCCCCACTGTACACCAGGCCCTGGGCAGGTGACGGAGCTGCAAAGTCCAGGCACGTGCGATCCCTGCCCTCCAAGAGCCCAGTCAAGTGGGACAATGACAAGAGAGTGGACCAGTACAAGCCTGAATGATAAGTGCTGGGCCTGGGCTGGAGTGTCACAGGCGTCCCCAGACTAATCGATGTGGCCTTTTGACTCTGATCTCAGTGGGTTCAGCTCCTATGTCAGGCCCCACGATCCTGTCCTCGTCTATGAACTGTCGCCTCCTCATCTCAGATTGCCCATCCATGTGGCTGGTCTCCCCATGGGGCTGGGAGCTCTGCCACGGCTCCCAATTACCTGTCCTTGTCACACATAAACAACACCAGCTTCAAGGTCCATTTTCTATGCAACAATGGAGGGCTGGACCACACGCGGCCCCCCACTGGGAGGACTGAAGAAGAGTGTGAGACAGCCCTGACGCAGGAGGGAAAGAGGACAGACCCAGCAAACAGAGCTGCCGTGTCCTTCAGGACTTGCCCATGTGTCCCGCCAAGCCCGGGTTTCCCCTGCCTCCCGGCGTCTTCTCCAGCTCTCACCCGGATCCCCAGCTCCATCTAGAAGCAGCATGTCTGTGTGGAGGTGCGTGGGGTGAATTCTCTCTCCCCATCAGACTTGAAGCACCTCAGAGAGAAGCACTGTGACATCCTGTGAGACGCGACCTCCCCACAGGGAAGAACGGTGTCCGCCAGGAGAGGGGCTGGGTGGAGTGGGGAGCCGGGAAGGGGGGCAGGGGCGCAGGTGGGAAGGCCCAGGACAGCCCCGGGGCAGGAGGTGGGCCTGCTTTGCGTGCCGACTGCAGCCCTGAGCCTTGTTTGTTTACAGAAGCTCCTGGTCCTCCTGCCTTTACATCACCAGATAAAGAGGCAGGTGTGTCTGGGGCAGAAAACCAAGGGAGGCCCCTCTGTTGAGTCACCCCCACACCCACATCCGGATGGAAGCTCTCCTCTCTCTTCAGGCCTCCCTCCTCCCCTTCCCATCCCGGCAACTCCACTCGCCACGACCCCCACACACTGAAGAGCAGCCACTCACCGCCCAGGCCCCCGCCGGGGCAGCACCAGATGCCTAGCCTCACGGTTTTCTAAATTGGGCCGGGTCCCAGTGTCAACTTGAATCTGGTGGGAAAGAGCAGAGGCTGGAGGTTCAGAGCGTGTAATAAGCACTTCCTTTGCCAGGGCAGACACTGCTGAAGCCTTTGCAGACCCACTTTACAGGTGTGGCTCAGCAAAACTAAGGTCCTTCTGAAGCCAAAGGCCTGGAGGCTGTCCAAGCGCAGCCCTCCACCCCTCCCCTTCGCCTCCACTGGAATACCTTTCACAGTTTATCCTGGTCTCTTTTAATCTAATCATTTTATCGGGCCAGGGAATGAAGCATTATTTATTTCCACTTAAAAGAAGAAACGGATACTGAGAAACATGTTACCTCACATCTAGTCACGTGGTAACAAGCAGCAGAGCCCACATGGGCCGCTTTGGTTGAACCCAAGTTCCACAGCAAACAGTGGCTGGGTCCCCGTGGTACCAGCCCAGGGCTCCCTGCCGCCCTGCCCGCACCCCTGCCCATGCCCCCCCTGCCCACAGGGGCTGAAAGGGCCCGGAAGTGGGGAGGCGGCCGCAGCGTCAGGAACAATGGAGGGGGATTAGGGCCGGCTGGGAGGGCCCCAGGGCCCCGCCCGTCGCGTCGGCCTCTGGGTCCCACTCCCAGGACCTGTGGAACTTTCTGGAGCTCGGATCCCTTCCTCCAAGCCCACCTGTGCACCGCGCCCTGCTCGGGGCAGGTCCTGCCATGCCCGCCCTCAGTGGCTCCCCTCCTCCCAGCGCCACTGGCCCCTGAGGCCCCCAGTGCCAGGTCCCAGGGCGATTCCTGCCACGTTCCGCGTGATCCTGTCCTGCCACCTCCGTCCTTCCCTCTGGCTGGCACCCCAACAACCTACCCTCTTCCCTAACTCCTGGTTCATGGGACTTGTAGAAAGACTAGATCCAAGATCTAGATCTAACACTCCGGTCCAGCAAGAAGTCCTTCCTGAGGTCTGGCCTCACTCCCTCAGGCTGCAGTTGGACTGAGCAGAGGGCTGCGCCTCCCTTTGGAGTGTAATGGTTTGTGGGCTCTGGTGTCACACTGCCGAGTTTGTTTCTTGGCAGTAACATTCACCAGTTGTCTGACATGGGGAAGTTACTTTTCCTCTCTGTGCCTTAGTTTCTGCATCTATAGAATGTTATCCAATGGCTCCTCTTCCAGGAATTGTTGTGAGGAGTAAACGGGAAGACCCCTGTGTGCAGGGTGTTCGCTATGCCCACCGGGGGCCAGGAGTTCCAGTTAGCATCCCTCCCCCACGTGCAGTCACCCCAGAACCCTTCATCATGGAGAGCAGCACCACAGAGCTATAGCAGAGCTGGGCCGGGGAGGCTGCAGGAGGGGAGGGCCTTCTGGATCAGACTGGCCCTTAGAGGGCACCAGCTGCTGCTTCTCTGATGTCTCCAAGTGGTGCCACTGCCTCAGCCCTGATCACGCATCCTTTGATCTTCTGATCTCTGGCCATGGTCCTCCAGCCAAAGGCCTTCCTGCCTGCCCAGCCTTCTCCGGGGAGAGGCAAAGGGCTGGTCTCCCTCCCCTCCCCCAAGCTCCTCCCTCCTCCTTGTGTTGTGTGTGCGTAACCAGGACCACATAGAGGACGGTGGAATAGACAGCTTCCCTCTGAGGTGGTGGAGTCTGGGGGAGAGGGGACATGGGGAAGGGCTGGCCACTGGGCTACCACTTGGCATGGTGCCCTGGGCTGGACCAGACAATGGTGGAAAAGTGCCTTCAGCCTAAGTTCCTTGGTCCTAGTACCATTGTGTGCAGAGCCTCTCTGAGCCCTGGAGGAGGTATGTGCCCATGTGTACAGGAGGGAGGGAGGAGGAGCCACACCCTGCCCTGAGGAAACCGCCCTCTGAGGACAGATTCAGAACCACAGGCACAGCTGGACAGAGCCTTGAACCTTTGTGCTGGAGGAATCTCAAGTTCCTGTGGATCAGGTGACAGTCAAGGGGGGCTTCCTGGAGGAAGCCTGTCCTGCAGTGGCCAAGAGGGACAGGTTTAGCCATCAAGAAGTGGCCTTTGCAAAAGGGAATTGAGCTGGGGTGCTTAGGATGGCAGTGAGGGATGGTGTAGTAGGCCAAATGGTGGCCCCCCAAAAGATATGTCTAACGTCCTAACCCCTGGAACCTGGGGATGTGACCTCACTTGGAAAAAGGGTCTTTGCAGGTGTGATTAAGTGAAGGATCTTGAAATGAGGAGGGCATCTTAGACTATTCAGGTGGGCCCTAAACCCAATGACAGCCGCCCTTATAAGAGACACACCCAGAGGAGAAGGTGACGTGAGAGGAAGGCAGAGATAGAGTGATGTGGCCACAAGCCCAGGAAGACAGCAACCCTGGAAGTTAGAAGAGATGCACAGTGCGTGTTCGCCTCGAGCCTCTGTAGTGATGTAGCCCTGCCGACACCTTGATCCTGGGCTTCTGGCCTCCAGAACTATGAGAGAACCAACTTCCATCATTGTAAGCCACCCAGTTTGTGGTAGTTGGTTATAGGAGCCACAGGCATCTATACAGTAAGTAGTCCAAGGGTCTCAATATACTGCTGGTCCTCAAGGCCCCACTGTGAGCTCCCCCTGCCCTCTCCCTCTGCTCACCCTCCACCACTGGCCTCCCTCCTGAGGCCTCAGACCAAGCTGATGACCTGTCCTACGCTTCACCTAGGAAACTCATTCCCACCCTTGAGACTCCTCCTGCATCCACTACGATCCAGCAATTCACTCCTGGGTGTGTAACCACCGGAAACGCATCCATGTGCTCACCGGCGACTGTAGAAAACTGATCCCAGCACACCATCGATGTGCCCCCAAACCAGAAAGCGTCCAGTGCCCAGCAACAGTGGGATGGGTGCATTGTGCCATGTTCTCCACTGTGAACGTGCACAGCAATGAGAATGAGTGAGGCACCCATGGCGGTGGTGTGGACAGATCTTCAAACACGAGGAGGGAAAGAAGCCAGACACAAGATAGGGCTCCATTTACATAAGTTCAAAACACAGGCACAATGTACTTGTGCTAGACATCGTGGCAGTCATTACCCTCGAGGAGGCGGGTGGTGACCGGAAGGAGGCGTGGCCAGTGGAAGACCCTAGAAAGCAGCTGACATTCTGTGCCTTGGTCTGGGACTGGTTACACAAGTGTGGTCAGCTAGTCAACATTTATCAGGCTATACTCTTGCAATAGGTACCCTCTTCTGCAATGTAGATTATACTTAAATAAAATGTTTTAAAAAAAGAGACTCATTCTGGGGGCCGGCACGGTGGCGCAGCAGTTAAGTGCGCACGCTCCACTTCGGCGGCCTGGGCTTCGCAGGTTCAGATCCCGGGTGCTCACCGATGCACCGCTTGTCAAGCCATGCTGTGGCGGCATCCCATATAAACTAGAGGAAGATGGGCACGGATGTTAGCCCAGGGCCAGTCTTCCTCAGGAAAAAGAGGAGGATTGGCAGATGTTAGCTCAGGGCTGATCTTCCTCACAAAAAAAAAAGAAGAGAGACTGGTTCTGAAAGTCTTCCATGAACCTCAAGCTGCTAAAGTTCCTCTCTCAATTCCCGTGGCGTCTTGTGAATCCTTCTCAGGCTTTACCTTCTTGAATTGAAGGTGCATTTCCTTCTCACTCATCCGTGTATCCCCAGCACCTTGCACAGACTCTGGCATACAGTAGGTGCTCCACAAATACTTTCTGAGATTTGCTGGCAACGCCAAGGGCTTTGGTGTCCTCAAGCTTCGCTCCCAGACTTCCCTGGCCATCAGTCTCTGTGCCCTGGATGGTCACAGGACTCCACAGCGGGCCATGTTCCCCCACCTCCTGAGTCCCCACAATAGCCGGTGCATCCCTCCATCCCAGACTCACAGGGTGGTAACTTGCTGACCGCTGGCCTGAGACCTCTCTTCGCACAGACTGCAGGCCTTACTCATCTTGGACCTTCGGAGCCCAGGCAAGTGCCAGACACAGTGGAGGTTCAAGAACCAACAGCCTCAAGTCACCAGAGCCCGCTCCATCCACGCCCAGAGGCAAGCACATACCTCTGTTCGTCTTAGCTTGTTTGAGACTGGATGGAAATTTTCAAAGGAGGTTTTCTTCAAAAAAAAAAAAAAAAGAATAGCAAAGAGAATGAATAGAAAAGGCGAAAGCTTCTAAGTGGAAGGGTTTACAGAACAGATGTCTCATTCTAATGAAACCCGAGCCTGGCCACCAGCCGGCTGACTGGCAGCTTCAGAGGCTCCGCAGCACGGCTCCGTCCTCACCGCAGTCGTCTGGGTTGCCTGCCACACCTCTGGCCTGCGGTGGAGCCAGGTCAGTGCCACTGCCAGGCCTGAAGAGGGCTGCCCACCCCCGCTCACCCAGGTGAGGACCTCTGCTCCAGCCTGGGCTGGTTCCTGCTCTGCACCTCCCGCCTCTGGCCACCGGTTTGTTGATTCACTCACTCATTCACTCCTCCCCTCATTCCACCAATATTTTGGGGCACCCGTGTGCGAGGGGTGTGTGCCAGCACCGAGGAGATGGGAGGGCACTGGCAGCTGGGCCCTGCTTTCCCGGGGCTCCAGCCTGGTCTGAGAAACAGACAAGTAAACGGGATGAGCCCGGTGGCAGAGCGGGCATGCAGAGCGGAGCCCTCGCCAGGGCTGAGGGGTGAGGTGGGCTCCCCCGGGGAAGAGGCATCTCAGTCAGCCCCTTGTGTCCTAAGACAAGCCGATGCATCCTTGGCTTCCTCCAGAGAGACTCCCCCTGGATCCTACTTCCTCCTGCCCCCAGAGCTGCAGGCTTCTGGTCTGAACCCATTTCTTAACCACAGCCTTGCAGGAAATCACAGAGAGGCCCACGGGCTCTTTCTTATCACCCCTGATGTGAACCCGTGGTGCACCACCCAAGTGCACAGTAGGTGAACTCAGTTTGTGGTGGGGGGGCAGAGACTCAGCTGATGGTCTGACCTCCCCAAGGACCGGCTTTAGGGCAGTGGTTGGCCCAGTTCAGAATGTAGGTTCCAACTCAGCGGATCCAGGCCAGGGCCTGAGCTTTTGCCTCCTAACATGTTGCTGGTCTGTGGACCACACTTTGAGTAAAAGGCTTTAGGATATCCTAATAAATCTCCTTTAAGCAACCCCTCATAAATGTTTTTCTAATCACTTTTTTGCTAAATATTGACTAGACTGCCTTATCGAGACATCCAGGTGAGGCCTGGCTGAGACAAGGGTGCTGCCCTCTCCCAATACGGTGGGGCCACACGGGCATTGTGTGGGCCAGCTGCAGCAGAGCGCAGGGAGCAGGGAGGCTGTAGTGAGGTGCAGAATCCCGTAGAGGGGCAGGCGGAGGCCCTCAGCCTCCTCATCGCAGGCAGGCCCTCCAGGATCCCCGGGGACCGCATGGCATCTCCATCTCTGGCCGACAAGTTTGCCTCTACGGGCCAGGCCCACTACCTCGTGGAGAAAGTGAAGCGACACCCAGTCCACCTGCCAATGCCTACGGGCTAACAAAGCAGGGGGTAGCTGCTGGCTCTCTCCCCTGACCAAACAGGAAGGAAACTCAGGAACGTTAGAGTAGGAGGGAGCAGGCACACCAGGAGGAGCTTCCCAAGGATCACATTCCTGAGAGTCAGCACCAAAGCAAGCGGTGGGATGGCGAATGGCTGGCCTGTCCATGTGGGGTTCCAGCCCAGGCTAGGGGCAGGGGCTGCAGCAAGCCTTCAGGAGGCCACCAAGCCAAGCCTTGCCACTACTACACTCTCCACCCCCTCCCCCCTGTAGGCCCCAGGGCCGTCCACCGGCCCCAGGCACACCAGGGTTCCAGGGTTAGCCAGGTATTTCCCAACCACAAGCCCCACCCCCAGCAGGTCCCCCGGGCCCCACAGCGTGGTGCCTTTGGGCCCCCATGTCCGTCTGGATGGTGAAGCTAATTCCTTCTGGCAGGTGGAGGCAGGGCAGGCAGAGGGGGAATGGCACCCTGGGCTTCTGCATTCAGGGCAGGGGAGCCAGCAGCGAGGCGCGGGTTGGCGTGGCGTCGGCAGGCGGGGAGGGGGCGGGTGGCATTCCTCTTTCCGCTGGCTGCACGCAGTTAATGGGGGGCCTTGTTCTGGCTGGGCACGCAGCCCTGGAGGTGCTGGTGGCAGCCCTGCCCTGTCCCAGCCCCGGGATCTCCAGTCTCCCTGAGTGAAACTGTGAGTCTCAGGGGACCCCGGCACCTCCCACACGGGGCTCATCATGGCCTCCCCCGCTCCTCCTCCTCCCTCTGCATCTGTACTTAAACACAGTTATGGTCTCTATAATATCCTGGGTTCGGGAACTATCAGCCCACAGGAAACAGGCCCAGAGATCAGAGGGCTTTTCAGAGGCACTCAGCATAGACAGAGTCCCAGCCAGGGTCTCCTGATTCCAACTCCATGGAGCAGAGCGCAAATCTGAAGGTGCAGGGTGACAGGGGTCACGGAGGCTGCAGACAAAATCGAGGAAGGGTCTACCAACACCCCAGTTCTCCCAGAATGTGCAGCCTGTCACCGCACACTGCAAAGAAAACCGCAGCAGGAGGTGGGCGAGTGGGAGAGGGGCTCTGCGGGTTGGGGGCTCACATGGTGTGTGACCAAATCCTTGTCTCCCTCTGGGACCAGGACTGGGATTGCTCTCTGGAGAGTTGTTCACATAATACAGCGCCTGGCACGGCCGTGCCTGCTGCTAAGCGCAAGCTCCGCACACGTTTGTCGTTGACTGAATACAGTCGCTCCCACCCCTGAATGGTCACAACGTGCTGGACTCGCTCTATTAACTCACATATCCCCGACAACAACCCTGTGAGGTGGTCATCACTGTCATCCCCATTTACAGGTGAGGACACTCAGGCCAAAGAGAGTAAATCCTCCCCACGGGCTGTGGAAAGGCAGAGCCAGGACCTGACCCAGGCTGGGGCTCCAAGACTCGTGAACTGACCACTCTGCTATGCTAGAGAAACTGGGAGGAGCCGGCACACACAGGATGCTGAGCACCACCACCACCCCCGCCCCAGTCAAGCAAAGGCCTTGCCCACCAGGCTCTGATGACTGACTTGTTCACAGAAGCACCGAGACTTTCCGCCCTCTGCACGGAGCACCCATGACCCTTGTCCCACGCTCAGGCCCAGGACCCCCCAGCCCGGGATGCCCAGTCTGCCTTCTAGCCCGGGGGCCACCTCAGGTGCCTCTGGACAGGGGCTGCCCTCCTCCCATCCCTTCCTCGTCCACCTCGAATGTGAGAACAGATGAAATGTATCTGGGGTGTTGGAAGTTGCAGGGCCCTTCCAGAGAAGGGTTCTCATTTGAATTTATGACCACTTGGATGGAAGGCAGGTCAAGAGAGAGCCTCCTTCTACCAATCTGAAGCGTGAGGCTCAGAGCAGGACCGGCTATGTAATTTGCAGGACCCAGTGCAAAATACAAATGCAGAGCCCCGTGTTTAAAAAGTATGAAGAATTTTAAGACGGCCATAGCAAAGCATTAACCCATGCACGGGGCCCTTCTGAGCCGGGGCCGGGGTGACACACAGGTGGCTCATCTACGAAGTGGCCCTGGTCACCCAACTCACAGGTACTAAGCCTGGAGACTGTCAGGGGAGCTGGCTCCTGGCTCCAACTCTGCAGGTCTGCCCCCAGGTGAGTGCGGTGGGAGCCCAGGCCCGTCCCAATTCTTCTCTCTGGCTTTTGTCCTAGACAATTGTCCCCTTCCTGTCTTGTCCCCTTCCAGCCTCCTAATCTGCTCTGTCCACCACAAAGGCAAGAGATTAGTTTACAGCCTCAACTCTCACAATCCCTGGACACTTGATCCACCTCCTCTCCTCAAATACCCCACCCCCGGGCTGCCCCAGATCTGGGGCTGAGAGGGAGGAGAGAGACCAAGGGCATGTTCCCACCCCACGATCTATGTTCTGCATGTGGCCCCGTCCAGAGACCCTGCAGGTGGAGGCTTGTACTAGCAGAGGGTGTGTGTGCGATCGAAGGGGAGGTGTGAGGTGATCCTGAGAAGGAGGGACCAGGAGCACAGACCTGACTTCCGGAAGCTACCAGTCTGAAGGGGGAGGCACGGCCCCTGTCCTCAAGAAGCCCCGAGTCCAATGGAGCAGAGAGCCCCCATCAGATGGACAGGCAGATGGACACACATGCCGTACACAGACGGGGGTCTGTAATACCCCCTGATGTTTCCACAGGAAGGAAAATGACACCCCTGTGCTAAGGTCCTCCCGAGCGGGACCTCGCTTAATATAACCACTTCACTGGGGAGAGACGATTACCCTGCCTCGTAACGCCCGGTCCCGGGGTCCTTCCCTCGCACCACAGCCGCCTCTCCAGGGATTCCCGCCTCTGTGGCATCAGTTAGGATGACCTTTCCCCGCTCCATGCCCTGCCTGCTGCTCCTCATCTGGACCTGCATGCACCTCTCCCTCCACGACACGTCCCAGCTGTTTGTGGACGTGCCTCAGCTCCCTCTCTGAGCTGCCGGGCAGAGGAAAGAGCCTGGCTTTGGAGCCCCCAAGCCTCCCTCCACCCTTGGCTCCCCCGCTTCACTGGGCGCCCCCTCGCCTGAAGGGGGAGAGACAACAGTGCAGGCATCACTGGGGCGGGCGCGTGAGGAAGCACCCAGCCGATGCCCTCGTGGACACGGGCATTCGGTCCACACCTGTTAAACACATGACCGAGTGTCACTCCCACCACAGCTGGGAGTTCAGTGGCATTGTCACTGACCATTGGCAAGGGGACGGGGGCTCTGCAGCACAAGCTGGGAAAGAGGTGTTAGAATTACATGGTGCGCTGACTGCCCTGGGGCTCAAATACAACCTACACAGTGCAGAGATCTCGCACTGGACCGCGCTGTCCTCTGTGCAAAGGAACGTGAAGCCAACTGGGAGAGGCCCTGGAGCAGGGTCCTCAGACCGGCCCTCCTGGGAAGGCTCCTTCCACAGGCGGCGTTCAGAGCCCCTTTGTGGCTGCTGCCTTTGGCCCATTTCCCAGGAGCCAGTGGTAACTGAGGTCGGGAGACAGTTCAAACCTGCAAATCACACAGGGAGTTAGAATAAACCTCCCCATACCTGGTCCCCCATAGGCCACCTAGGGAAGCACTCCTCCGGCCCTGCAGGGACCCCAGCAATGTATTGAGCTGGGGTGATAGCCGGTGATGGTGATGGCTTCTCCTTGGCACCACCGGTCCCCTCCTCGTCCCCTCCAGAAGACTGTCTGCCTTGGCTCGGAGCCTGGGGACCCTGTCCAAATCCCTGGCTCTGGAGCACCCGGCACCCGCCTCTGTCTGGACACTGTCAGGGACACCTCACCTCTTCCGGCACCTCCGAGGGCCAGGGCAGGGGACGGTGGCAGGGAGAGAGGATGAGGGGAACGAGGTCTGGGTCTCTCTCCAGCAAAGCCCTGGGCCGGCAGAGCTGCGAGGGTGAGAGCAGGGTTCCATGCCGGCCACAGGTTCTCCCTCCTCATGCTCCCCCAGCGGGGCTCAGGGTGGGGACCGACCGTGGCTCTCACACTGGGCTATGTGCCGGGCCCCGAGCCAGACGACAGACATGTTTCCAAGAGCTGGTAGGTCTTACGCCCACTTGGAAGCTTGGGAAACAGAGGCCTAGAGAGGCGGACAAACACGCAGGCCATCCAGCCGGTCAGTGCTGGAGTCGGCACCTGACCCCAGGCCACTGGCTGCAGACACGGTTCCCTCCTCGCCGGCAGCGCCTCCAGGTGTTCGAGATAGGGTATCTTCCGCCCGCCCGGGTGCTGCCTGGGGCTGGCTGACGCCCTTGGCGGGAGCACTGGCTGATTTAGCCAGCTGCTGGACACCTGGGAGCCGTGTCTTTAAGCGGGCCCTGAGGAGGAAGAGGCAGAGAGCCCTGCTCCGAAACATCCTCCTCGGAGAGCGGGACAGAAACGGCTGTCCCGGTGGAGAGCAGAGGCCCCACGTGCTCCACTCTTTTCCTAGGCTCCTGCTTCCCCTTGTCTGCCCATCCCCGCCCGAATCCTCTGGCCCCAGGACTCAGGACGGGCCTCTCCTCCTCCCCAGGCCTGCGCTGACCAGCTGGTCCTCTCTCTTCTCACTGCTGGTCCTCGGAGGACGCTCCCATGACCAGCCGGTACAGCGAGCAGACTTCTCCAGTCTCCCCTGACAGAACCATCACCGCGCCACCATGACCACCTCACTGAGGACCCAGCCCCCTCCCCTCCAAGCAGCCCCCACAGAGGGACTCCCAGAGACCACTGCTGGCAGACGCGGGGTGGAGGGGGAACCACTGATTCTTCCCAAGAAAGACAGGAAACTGGAAATGGGCTTGGAGGAGCTGCTCAGCCTGGGAGCTTAACACGCCCAGAGTCTTGTCCATCCCCTCAGAGCTCAGAACCCCCAGCTCTGACCCCTGAAGGCAGTGTAGTACAGTGGTTAGGAGGGAGCCTGCGGAGTTGAAATCCCAGACCAGCAATGACTGGCTGGCGGCCTTAAGCAGGCTCCTGGACAACTAAAAGCCTCAGTTTCTTGTTCTGGAAGATGGGGCAGCCCTAGCACCTCCCCCCAGGGTGCATATGAGATGATGCGGGTAAAGAGCTTAAATTAATGCGAAAAATGCCAGTGGCTACATTACTGGTTAGGACAGAGATACCAGCATGACGGCAGGTTCCTAGATGTGTCTTTCTGGGCCCATTGGGGCCAGGCTTGCTGGGCCCCAGGAATGGACCTTCCTGACGATCTAGTGTCTTCCTGGTGGAAAGGTCACAGTCCAGAGAATGAACACTTCAGCCGGGAAGGCATTCCCACCGTGTGCTGGAGCGGATGGGAGAGGCAGAAAGCTGGGTACAAGGTGTTTCCCTGGCCCAGCCTCAGATTCTGCATCTCACAATGATCAGTGGGCACCCTGACGCCCCAGGGCTGGGGGGATCTAAGACATAGGCCTTCCTTGTTGGCTCTGGAGGAGAAAGAGGAGAGTGACCGGAAGAGAGAGCTGGACGTGGGACGCAAAGGAAACCTCTGCCCTGGAGGTGGTGTCGCAGAGCAGCAGGCCCAGCCCCCACCTGCCCGCTGCCTGCCTACTGCCTTGGCATGGCTCCGGTGGGCACAGAGCCAACCCCAAGCTCTCCCCCAACCATGTCCTTTTGCTGCTTCCAAAATAACTCTCTGCTCACTGCCCGAGTTTGGCCTCCTGGGTGTTTTTCTCCTCCTGAGACCTGTTCTCCCGCGTCTGAAGGGCAGGAGGAGAGGCCTGAACGGTGGTGAGAAGTTGGGGACCCTCCTTTCTTACCAAGGGACTAGTTAGCACAAAGGGGCTGCCACAACTCTGAGACCCCCCGAGTCACGCCGTCCATTTCAGTTTGGCTAAAAGTTGTCATTTCCAACAAGAGGGAGGAGGGTTGGGAATTTCTCCCCACCCCCATCTCTTGTGCCTTCCCAAGATGTCCAGACCCCCAACAGGACTCCTTGTCCTCATCCCCTCTCCCAACAGAGTGAGCTATGAGCCTGAGGTCACACAGCATGTTAGGGACAAGCTCAGAGGAAGAGCCCGACCAGCCCCTTAGGGCGTGTCCCAGGGCAGCCAAAGAGCAGCATCACAGCAGCCATCCACACTGTCTGTGGGCTTCACCAGAGCCACTCTGATTCCACAGGATGGGGTTCCGGGGAGAAGGGAGACTCTCCAGACAGCAGCGACCTAGGAGCCTAGACTTTTCCTCTTTGTAGAGTATCCCATTAGGGCCAGGCCCCGTCTCCTCCAGGCGTTCCTGTGAGGAACATTGCTTCCTCCATCATCCCGGCCAGGGGCCCAAGCAGAAAACTGAAGGTCAAAGGGAGTGGGCCTTATTAGTAAGGCGAGAGGGAGGGGGACGGAAGGGGGAGGAGAGTAGGGGAAGGACCTGACAGGGCTCTGGAAGACTAGACTCCGGCACCCTAAACCCCATCCTGTCACAGGTGGCTCTGCTGTTCCCTCTCTGGGCCTTAGTAGCCCATTTGTAGTAGAAGGGGTTGAGAGAAACAACACGAATGGTCAACATTTGAAAGCAGCCATGTCATGAAAGGCACCAGCTTTGCTTTCTGTCTCATTTGCTCCGCACAACCCTTCCAAGTAGATACTGTTCGTGTTTCCATCTCCCAGATGAAGAAACGGAACCTTTGGAGAGGTTGACTTGCCCGACGGTGCGCGGCTCTGCCTCCGCCTGCGGGGCACGGGCCAGCGTGGGCAGCAGCTGCACGTGTGGGCTATCAGGGTCGAGAGCAGTGGAGCAGGGGAGGGTGGGGCTGAGGGGTGGGCTGGGAGCCAACTCTGCCTAGAGCCAGGCTTTCTCCTCCTCCGCCGCCCCACCCGGCCGCGCCCCTGCCGGTCGCTGCCAGACCGAGAGGTTTCCTTTTACTTCTGCCTGGGGCTGTTTCCTGCCTTTCCTTTGAACTGGGGTGTTGACTCCCCACACACTCGCCCTCCTCTGGAGACGGCCCAGGTCAGCCCTCAATGGGCCCGTCCCCCCCGGGCTCAAGGTCCCCAGGGGACCCCACTTCCCCAGTCACTCTCCCCTCCTTTGCCTTCTCCTCTCTGCCCTGGTCTGGGCGCTGCCTCCTTGTCCCCCTCCCCCTGTCCCTCCCCCACTGCCCACACCAAGCAGCTCTCCTGGGCTCTCTCCATCCTGGTGAGGAGGGGAGCTCAGGGTTAGTTTCTCCCTGCCTCTCCCACTCTCTAGTCTTTCAGCCAAAACGTGTAGACATTGAGGTCCACAGCAACAGAGGGACTGGGGATTAGAACTCATGAATCCCAAGTTTCCAGGTGAGGGGGGCAGCTTTTAGAATCTATTAGAAAGGGAAACTGAGGCCAGCCCAAGAAGGGTAGCCACGGCAGTGAACAATGAGACCCGCCTGTTGATCCCTGACACATCCTCCCCAAGGCCAGCTCTCCTGCACCGGGGCTGTGTGTTTCTCTGCTTCTTCATGGGACGGGCCCACCTACAGCACGGCGAGCAGTCTGGGGTCTTCCTTCCCCTGCCACGAAGCTCTAAGACTGTGCAGCTAGGAGGAAACTACAGCCACTCTGGGTTCCCAGCCCAGCTCCCCTGTCTGCTCACCAGCCCCTCTCTCCCCTCACAGCATGTCCCACACACACCCACACCCACACACATACACACACACACAGTGACAGACACACACAAGAACAGACACACAACACACAGACACACAGACACACACACACCCCTATTCCACGCCTCCTCTCCTCCCAATGCTAGCTCCAGGACTTCCTCCTCCAGGAAGACTTCCCTGACTAACACTTCTCGCCCTGGTCACCCTAATAACCACACTGCTAACGTTGGTTGAGCTCTTCCCATGGGCCAGACACGATGCCACACCCTTCACAAACACAGCCTCAGTGAATGCACACAACAGCCCTGTGAGGAAGGCATTAGCTCCTTTTACAGATGAGGAAACCAAGTCACAGCTGGGCCAGGTTCATACAGCTCATAAGTGACGACCACAGCCTGCCTGTTAACCCCTCTGCTCTCTCCCCCGCACCTGGCCTCCACCTTGTTGGTCGTGGACACCCCAGAAGTGACAAAGAGGATGCAAATGACCCAAATCTACGCACATACACACCTCGTCTGCCCTCTCAGACCAGCTCAGCGGCTGTCACGGGCAGTCCTAAAGGGAGTGAAGGCCCACGCAGGCAGGAGGCAGTCCACGGGTTGCATGGAGGGGCCCCTCCCTTGGCCCCGGTTGGCAGAGGGCGATGGAATGGGTGCTTCGGGGTAACTGCAGGTGTATGGGCCCTGGGTCTTTTACAGCCAGCCACCTAAGACGGCTCTTCTCCAACAGGATATCCACTTCCTGACACGGCCCGACTCCAGGGCAGAAGGAGGGACTCTGAGCAACTACCCAGATTCCCCCACTCAGGGCAGCTCTGGGTATTTGCCAGCAGGTACTTGCTGTCTGTATAATCCTATCCCTTCCCTGTGTGGCTGTGGACGGGATAGAGCGGGGGGCACCGGGCCTTCTCATCACCATCAGATTGGAACGTGCCAGAGCTAGGGCTCCCTCTTCCCAGATTTGTTCCCAGAACATGCCCTACCCGGGGAGAAGGTCCAAACCCAGTGGATCTCAACAAGTCTCACTGAACTACAGTTCGGGAGGGGACTTAAGAAAAGAGCGACACCTGAGGGATTATGGGAATCTGAAGTCTGTCCTCCCAACCTTGACCAAATGGGGCTGGCATCCGGCCCCAAAGTAGGCATCATTTTTGGACTTGAGTGTCACAGCGAAAGATGGCAGTTGGGTATCAAGAAGACTTTCTGGTCTTCCCCAGAACCAGGATGCAGGGAGGCGGAGATGTCTATATCGTGACAGGTGTCATCTGGAAGGCAGACTCTCGCCTCCCTGGGGAGGGAGGCAGATGTGAAGTGATTTTTACCAGGTGGGGTCGAGGACCCACAGGTGCCTTCTGGAGCCCAGTGCCTTGCTGCCTCCTATGGGTCAATCTATGGCTCCCTCTAAGGATCTTCAAGTGCCCTCTGGTCTGCCACTTTCTGCACATCCAAGTGTTTGTTTACCTTCTCGATCCTGTGTCAGGAAGACACTCCCCTCCCACCCCCAGCCCCAGTGTTCACCAACTGGTTGGACCCCAAGCCCCTGGAACAGCCGAGCACTGACCAAGACCAGCACCCGCGGCGACTCCCCAGCACACACCACAGATCATCCCCTTGGGCTCTGCACTCACATCCAGGGGT